>NC_040085.1:55731005-56981005 GCF_003369695.1 Bos indicus x Bos taurus | reverse complement strand
CTTCTCGTGTAGATCACAGCCTGCTCCTTCCCAGCCATCGCACTCTGCAGTGTCCTTTGTGCTAGCACTTGTTCTTCACTTTCTTCTCCTGTGTCAAAATGAATAATAAATGAGCTAAGGGTCTGATGGATAATAAATAACATGTGCAAACTTTTTGTAAACTCAAGTGCTGTACAAAATGAAAGGTTTTGTTGAAGTAGATAGGTGAGACTTCCAATGGAGAGAGAGTTAAGGTTTAGTGGTGACTCATCTTCTACCTGGCTCTGGTATTAGAGGGTTCTCTTAAGAATTCAGCTTCTACATTTTTTCCTTTTTCAAAGGGTTTTAATTATTCAAACAGTAAATATCCATTGTGAAAAGAAATAGAGAATACAATTAAAAATTGATAACCATATGTATATACAAATAAAAATAGAGATCAGTCATAATCTTACCAACTAGAGACAATTGCTAACATTATCCTTCCTAAAAAATTTAATTTATATATATATATATATATATCCCTTCTATAAAATAATTTATAGGACATATGTGGCTCTTAAACTCAATACAGATAGATATAGTTGCAATTTCAACAACAGGTGGATATTTTTTGGCCTAATGCCTTATGTATGAGCATATTCTACTTTGGTAGCAGTATATTGTAGTATTACTATTTCAGAACACAAGCACTTGAGCCAAATTTCCTGCATTTGAATCTTAATTTCATCTCTAAATAGATGTCTGACCTAAGGTAGTAACTTAAATTCCCTATGCTTCCATTTCCTCATCTGTATAATGGGGATAATTATAGAATCTATAATTGTGGTGAATATTTGTGTGATTGTTGTGAATATTAGTGAGATAACCAATTATGTTAAGCACCGAGAATAGAGCCCTACACATAAGGAATAGTGAATAAATGTTAACTGCTATTATTAATTAATTCCTTGTTATTGCACATTTAGATTAAAGGAGTTGGTTAACTGCAAATGTATAATGTCATTTGGGCAAATGGAATCTCTTATAATTAGCTCTTATATTGTTATGCTTTTATTGGGAACCGAAGACCATTAAGTGTCAGGGAACCTAAAAAAACCAAATTAATGATGGGTTGTACATTTGAGAGAATCATGGTGATGAAATTGATGGGTACTCTCAGAATTTTTCTTTATAGTTTTCTCTGTCAATTCCTGCTTAATCCTAGGTCTAAGAAAAAGTGCTATGAATTTTCTCAGCTCAATTACTAAAACAATTTTTCCTAAGTTCTCTAGCACTCACAAATGTGTAAATGAGAAAGGTAAATGGCCAAACTTCAGAACGTAAAGCAGGAAAGATGGTGACTGTTACTCTGAATGGAATATTCATTTAAGTCCAGCTGTTTGATATTAGAGGAACAGTTAGGTGAAGGAAGTAAGATAGGAAAAGAAAGCAGTTCTAATGGTTTTGGTTTTTATCTCCCTCTTCATCTCCAGAATGTCTTTCATTTCCTTCCAAGTAAAAGACAATGACTAACTGAGACTTGTAAAATGGCAATTATACTAATTAGGCTTCACCATTTAAAACCATCTTCTTGAAGATGATTTACAAGAATTACATAAAAGGGATCTTTGTATGACACACTTGTTGGATTGAAGCATATTTTGTTTACCAGTTTAATTAGAAATAGTATGATGAGGAGAGAAGTTCTGATGTGTTTTGCATGTTCACTGCCTGCTAAAATGTATGAAAATTTGACCTGGCTATTTTTTTTTTTTCTCAAAATAGTAGAGAAGTAAGCAACTTGACATTAAGCTCATACATTTCAAGACATATTTTATAAAAAGGTGAGACATCAAAATAAGGATTTCCCAATATTTAAATAGTGCCCTATCTGCAGTCTTTTCTCCTTGGTGTGTTTTCTACATAGCTGAAAAGACTTTTTCAGATCCAAGCCCTTGCCACATAGTTATTGTATGCTTTGAATAAATTACCATTCTTTCTAGGCCTCAGTTTTCTCACGTGCCAAGTGGGAATGTGCCATCTTGGGTTTAAAAGAAAATAATGTTTACTGCATTTGGGGTATAATTTCTGTCATATAGAAGACAATAAATCTTAAAGCTTTACTCATCCTTATCTGTTAAATCTTAAATCATTGTCCTTTACCTCTAATCTCTGAAATAAATGAAGGTTTGAGTAGGCTCATCTTAATTAGACAAACCAAGAAAATCTCCTTGAACTCTTTAGAACTAATCTTCTGAGACAGTTTCATAATTACTTCTCAGAGGAATCTTTAGACAAATGACTCAAGTGTGCCTACATCACCGTATTGACAATGGCCTCAAAATATTGGGTTGGGCTCTTCATGCACAATGTAAAAAGACCATAGTGATCACTGACAGAAAACTGAAGTCAAATTTTACATTTTTTCTCTTATAACTGTAGAAAGAGAGTTAATGGGAAAAAAATGATGCTCACTGCTCACTCCTCTCCATCAGATTGAATCTATTTCAGACAGAAGCTGAAATCAAATAATTGAGTCTGCTCTAGTTTTTAAAAATTGTTTATCCCATTGACAAGTTTTTATTTTCTGTCATTTGTTGATTTTTCATGATGTGATCAAAGTTAAAACACACATCTGTCTGCCTAAATCCCCCTAATTTAATCTTTCAAGCATAGCACTCAGGTTGTTCCTCAGCAGTACTACAGATTGACATTTACTTTATGGTACACATTTTAAAAAGTATAAAGTACATTATTCTTAAGGGTGATATGGGATCATGATTCTCAGAAGAACCCTTGACTATAAATCCTTGTAAAGGCAAATGGGACATGGTTCATTTTTATACTCATTTTCTGCCTCTTTGCTACAAATTTCTGAGATTCTGGTATGTGTCTAGTGTGAGAGACACCCTCATGAACATGCCCTTTTAGGTCTGTGGCAAGTGGAAAAGATTAATGAAGTGGGTCTTTTTCATATGGCAAGTGTTTGCTCTGTACTGACAAAACCATATGCCCAACACTGACTTGGACATGGAAGGGCTGTGAGCTCAGCTTACATTTAGAAACCATGCACTCCATCATAAATATGAACTGGAAGCTGAGATAAAAGCTGCCAGTCACAGTGGAGTGTGAGGTGGAGCAGAGGTGATGGAGGCTGATGTGGAAAGGCTGTTAAATTTCTCATCTAGGTTGTATTTAAACCAGAGTCTGCATTTAGTAAACTAGGTATGTCTCTATTTTTGTATGTAGTACAGTACTACATACAGCATTACTACATTTCTCATTTGTTCCCATAATCTGCCAATGTGTAGACTACTACGAAATAGGTGGTAAAGTTCTGAAGGAATTGCCTTGGAGCAAAATAATGATCTAAATATATACAAGTATAGTTCATGATTTTTTTCTTTTTTTTTCCCCTAGTTTAAAAATTTTAACCTCACCTTATACACCCTTTGTATAGTGAAAATGAAAATTAGTTGTGTCTGACGTCACACAGTCGTGTCTGACTCTTTGCGATTCCATGGACTGCAGCCTGTCCTGCTCCTCCGTCTATGGAACTCTCCAGGCAAGAGTACTGGAGTGGGTTGCCATTTCCTTCTCCAGGGGATTTTCCTGACCTGGGGATCGAACCCAGGTCTCCCACATTGAAGGCAGATTCTTTACCAGTTGAGCCATAATGGTAATTATTATTAATATTGTTATGGAGAATCTACTATGTACTGGACACTTTGATCTCACTTAATCCTTGAAACAGTCCTGTGAGGAGAGATGGTATTTTCTATAAATTATCTATGAGAAAACCGAGAACTAAGATCACACAGCTACTTTGCAGATGTTGCCCTGCCTCATAATCTATGGAGGGACTGAGGTAAAATCAGAAGGAAAGAAATACCTGAACATATGCAATCCCAGGTCGGAAAATAATCGGAAAAAAAATTCTAGAAAGTTCCAAAAGGCAAAATTTGTATTTGTGGTGTGCCAGGCAACTATCTACATAGCATTTACATTTGTATTTACAACTATTTGCATAACATTTACATGGTATTAGGTATCATAAGTACTAATCTAGAGATGATTTAAATTCTAAGGAAGAATGTGAGAAGGTTATATGCCAACACTACCCCATTTACCATAGAGCTCTAGAGCACTGGGGACTTTGCTATCCAAGGGTGGTTCCTGGAACCAAGCCCCCAGGATACCAAGGGACACCTGTAACCTGCAAAAGTTGAAGATCTTAATTCTAGTTCCTCCATTGTGCTTTTTCTTAAAAAATTCATGAAATGTCCCTATCATGGGTTTATGGCTATAGGTGAGCATAGAATTTCTGAAAATTTATTGCCTAACTTCTTGGCTGAAACTCTGTACAAAATAGTGCATACTTGAGGAGATAAAATTCCCAACAGTGCCATGGTGTTTTGATTTGGAATTTCAACCAAGGACCAATCATTAAAGACTTCATTGTCCTCCTCTTACCTGTTCTAGCTTTCCTATCAGCACAACCTGGGAAGAACTGACCCAAAGAGCTTGACTTTTGTTGCATCATCTACACACTTTTTTCTTTGTTCAGTGACTTAATGGTTGGTCCTAGCAGTGAGAAGAATGCTTAATGCATTATCTTCCATTCAAAGAGTTGTGGATTTAGTTGCCTGTGTGCTTAATCTGACACCCTTTGTGATAGCTAGCCTGATTTTTTTTAAGGATCCAGGGAAGTTATTAATGTAATTGCTATCTCAGAGACACAGCAGTCATTTTAATACCCTTTTTTTGTCAAGCATTTTCACCTCTTGATTGCTGAAAACAATCTACTTTAGAGCCAACATGGGTTCATGAAAGACATTGAATATAACTCTTGAAGGAGGGTTTGTGTGTATGTGTTTTAACATATATTTTGATGTATTCAGTTCCAGAATCAGGTCATCTTGTAGATCAGCATAGTGATATTTACCCTGAAGTAAAAGATGTATTTCCATCTCTTCTACAAATTAAAAGTTATCTTTTGGATTTGAGCATTTGAATCTTTTAACTTTGGGTCTCATTAAAATAACAGAAACAGGAATGAAAAAAAAAATCTATATATAGCTTTTTCTCTCACACAGCAGTTAGCAACAGAAGTCAAGAAATACCCTAGGCTGTTCACATTTCTTCCCAGCCTATGGGAAATCTCTCTTGGTGGGTTTTATCCTGTGTCTACATGAGGCAAACCAAATGTCTGCAGCAGCTGAAAGATACAGGAGACAGTTCCTGGCAATGGGTCTTAATTATGGAGCTGTCTTTAGCGACCTTGCCGTTTCCTGAAGCTCTCGTGAGGACTTTCCAGTTTGCCATCTTCAGCAGTTTTGATCCAATAAAGCACGTCAAGGTGCTTGCTAAGTTAGGAAAATGGTGTGGCCTCAAGTTACCAATGTCTCAGCTTTGAGTGTGATGTTGACCTGTCCACCCCAATGAAGGGCTAAGGTTTAAATTGCAGTTGTAGTTGACCACATTCATTCTTGCTTAGGCATCTTTTTTTGCCATCTTTCATAAGTTTTCCTTTTCCTCTTCTCCTTAGCTCACCCTCATCTAAAAATGTCTGATTTCGTGTTAGACACCAGCCCTTACTCCCGCTGTCTTCTTGTCTCTTCCAGTCCCTTCCTCATCATGTGTACCAATAACATATGTTCTTCCTAAAGCAGTGTGCTCATCATGCTATAATCCTTTCCAGGTATTCTCTGTTTTATACTGCATACATGTTTAGCCACAATCATTTATTATTTTCCATAATCAAATTCACTTCTTTATACATGTTCACCTTTTTGTATATGTGCTCCAGTCATGCTATTTTTCTCATCAGTGTGCTGTCAAAATAATAATTGATTGCATCTTTAGTGCTTCTTTTTTTTTCTGCTCCTTATCTCAGTCTCTGGATAGCCTTTATCTCCAAATACATGCCTGACTACTCTTGCTTCCCTGTTTACATCTTGAAACTCTTTCACACTGCTATGACTAGAGCCTTTAGACTAGCACCAGCCAACAGAAATATAACGCAAGTTATATATGTAATTATCTATGTGATTTTAACTTTCTAACAGCTGTATTAAAAAGTTAAATATGAAAAGGTGAAAAGAATTTTAATAATAATTTAATCCAGTATATTCAAAATATTATTATTTCAATTTATAATCTATATACAAATTATTATTAATATATTTAACTTTTTTCAGTAAAATCTTTGGAATCAGGTGCATTTTTACACTTAATGGCATATTTCATTCTTTTTTTTTTGCTTCTGAACTTTTTATTTTGTATTGGGATATAGCCAATTAACAGGCTTCCCAGGTGGTGCTAGTAATAAAGAATCTGCCTGCCAATGCCAGAGAGATAAAAGATGTGGGTTTGATCTCTGGGTCAGGAAGATCCCCTGGAGGAGGGCATGGCATGTCACTGCAGTATTCCTGCCTGAAGAATCCCATGGATAGAGGAGCCTGGTGGGCTACAGTCCATAGCGTCACAAAGAGTAGAACTGAGTGAAGCGGCTTAGCACTCAGCATAGCTGATGAACCAATGTTGTGATAATTTCAGGTGAACAGGGAAGAGACTCAGCCATACATATACATGTATCCGTTCTTCCCCCAACCCCCCTCCCATTCAGGTTGCTGCATAACATTGAGAAGCATTCCATGTGCTATAGAGTAGGTCCTTTTTGGTTATCCATTTTATATATAGCAGCTAGCACATTTCATTCTGATTAGCCATGTTTCACTTTGCCACCTGGGCTTAGTGGCTACCATGTTGGACAGTGGAGCTTTAGACCATTGTATGCCGTGCTTTTCTAATTTCTTCTGTCTTTCTGTGGCCCGCATTTCTCTGACCACCCACTGAATGTGTCTACAGAGATGCTTTTCAGCTCATCATATCCAAGGAAACCTCATGAGCTTCCTCTCTGCATTTCTCATCCCAGCATCATCCGCTCAGTAGCCCTAGCCAGAAACCTTCTAGCCACTGTTGAAGTCCTCTTTCTTTACCTGAAGGGTTCTGCTGTTAGTAACATATAAGAGTTTCCTGACTTGTCTTCTTTTCTTCTACTGCCCTTTTTCCATATTTTATCTTTGCAGTAGCCAAAATCATAGCACTCAATTTCACTTCATATACAGCGATTGCTTATTATGTATTTTATAAGACCTGAGTTCCCCAATGTGTCATAAAGTTGCTTCCCTCACTGGCCCTGATCTGCCTTCCCAGCCATAACCTCTGACCTCTCTCCCTCTGTACCATATGTTACAATTATTCACACATTTTATGACACCTCACACCTTTCCTTTTGTCATGCTTTTCTGACTTAATACTTGCCATTCTCTATGAGTATGCGGCCCTTTCTCCCAACTTACGTTCTTTCTTTAAAATTCCCTGTCATCCATTAAGTCTCAGGTCAATTATCATCTCCTCTCCAGAGTCTTTAAGTGTCACTTTGTCTTAACACTTCACCACCTGTATTGCTTTCTTAAAAATTTCTTAACCCATCCCTTAGACTCGTAAGAGTAGAGTAAGTATGCATTTCATCTTTATATCCCTAATTCCAAGCAGTACATCAATAACAATGATTCAATATACAAATCTTTGCTGATACACTGACCTGTCTTTATGGCCTGAAGCTTACATACACTGTAATTACTTTAGAAATATTATTTTTGTCCTCCATGCTGAATTATAAACTACTTGATAATGAGGTTCTATCTGTTGTTACTCACACAGCATTACCAAATAAAAGTTAATTTGAAAAATATATTTGTGTATCCTAGGCCTGATTAACTCAGTTCAACCACAGGAATCTCTTCTTTCTGGTGAGGAGTATCTGGTATGGTCTCATGGATTCACTTGCATGTTTTATGCGTCTATCTCTTGGTAGGTCAAATAAGACAAAACTGAATTATTATTCAAATTGCAGACCTTAGAGCCACCTTAGAGGGGGATACAGAGAGAAATGACTGGGGGTTTTTCCTGGACATTTTAAGCATAGATAATGGAATACATTTATTTCATCAGCCATAATTAACAATATTTATTGAGTGAAAAAATGGTTATTAGCCACAATTTTCTAGTCAAAAATGAGTGGTTTATGTCTGTTTCGGTGTTTTCACTCTCTACAAAGACCCTGTTGTATAAGCCATGTATTACTGTCATCATCTTTATTAGAAGAATATATTGTTCCTCATAAGAAATGATCCCATAGTATAATGAACATACGTTTGAAGAAGCGTTAGTTTTTTATGAGAAAAGTCATTTTTACCTCTTCAGTATAAGGAGATAGAGCACATAGCTGCGTCATGTTCCTTATTCTCTAGTCAACACAAATTAATGTGCCAGCACTTCCTTAGGCATTGGCCATTTATACTGTGATTGATATTCACAGAAAATGAATAGATAAACCCTTTCGACACTATTCAATGGGTTTATTTTTTAAATGTTTATGTTAAAACAATCTCTGTTCCCCCTCTGATACTCTGCAGAGAGAAGAAAATTCCTTTCCTTATTGGAGGGCACCATTAGATCCGTCAGAGATACTATTAATTTAACACTGCAACTTGTGAAGTCTCTTTTAGCTGTGCTGTTAAGATTCAGTGTAAGTCTATGCTTATATAAAACAGAAAACTGCACACGAGGGTTTCAGTATTTCTTTGATATCTATAGAACAAGAATTAATCCCAGAAAGAAGGCATAACAGTTTTCCCCATTTAAATTCTTTAAATGTTCATGTAATTTAATACTTACTGACATCATACATAGGGGGCGGTCCTAAGATGGCGGAGGAATAGGATGGGGAGACCACTTTCTCCCCCACAAATTCATCAAAAGAATGTTTAAACACTGAGTAAAATCCACAAAATAACTTCTGAATACCGGCAGAGGACATCAGGCACCCAGAAAATACTTACTGAAAAGTTCCAAAAACAATACAGAAAACTCATGAATTGTATCCTTAACTTAGCTTTCCCTAAATCTAGGAAATTAATGTTGGTAAAGTACTATTCAGTAAAGTTCAGACCTTATTAGAACGCACCAGTTTTTTCCTTCCCCTCATGTTGTTTTTCTGTCCTAGGATTCAGTCCAGGATCTCACATTGCATGTAGTTTCTGTGTCTCTCTAGTTTACTCTGATTTGTGACAGTTCTTCGTATCTTGACACTCTTACTGAGACCTGGCTGCTGACTTTGTACAATGCCTCCTAAGTTTTTCAGAAGTTTCTTCATGACTTAACTGAGGTTATATACTTTGGGGAAGAATACCACAGGGGAAGCATCACACCCTTCTCAGGGCATTATATCAGAGCATATACATGCTGTCTATGTCTATTATTATTGGTGATAGGAACTTTGACCACTTGGTGAAGATAATATGTTTCTCCATTGTCCAGTGACTAATTTTCCCTTTCTAATTGATAAATATCTTAGAGAAGATCCCTTAAATTAATGCTGCTACTGCTGCTAAGTCGCTTCAGTCGTGTCCGACTCTGTGCGACCCCATAGACAGCAGCCCACCAGGCTCCCCCATCCCTGGGATTCTCTGGCAAGAACACTGGAGTGGGTTGCCTTTAAATTAATACTAGCATTCTATTTCCCCTCAAACATTTGTACATTGATTTTAGCATCCACTGGGGAATGTTGCCTGCAACTGTGGTGTTTGCCCCATGGTGCTTTTATATTTCTCTCAAATGACAATTATTTTTCTCTCTCCCCTGTGAGAATATATTGCTTCATCTACCTAGACACCAAGGGAAGAGTCTAATTCAAAAGTTGATATATTTGCAGAATTGGTTAATGTACTGACTTTTTTGGACCTGCTCAGTCTGATGTCTGTTTTATATTTGTCATAGTGTTTTTCTATCTAGCCATCCATTCATCCACCAGACTATCTATTTATATATTCACATCAATATACTCATCATTAAAAAGGTCAGATTATTCAGACCATGTACCATTTACTTAGCCAAATATTATAACTGGTAAATATACATTTCTCACCTTTTCATATTGTCTGGATAAAATGTAGCATGCATTTGTACTTCAAATGCCAATTGGAGTTTTGGAAGTCAATTAAAAAAAAAAAAAAAAGGGAGAAAAAACCCAAAGAAACAAAAAAGAAAAGATAGGAGCTAACTTATTTCTCTTTTTGTCCCCTAAAATCACCACCTTTTTGTTTTATCATCTTAAAAGTCAACTTCTTTCTGAGTTGATAAATAGCATTGATGAAAGGAACCAGCATAAGGAAAGACAAAGAGAAATAAGATATTTGTTCAGGGAACAAAAGACATCTATGAATGGCCAGAAGAAAAGGGACTCTTAGGGGAAAAACAGGAATCTTCCAGGTTTATCATGGTACTGTGGTACTGTGGCAGCTGAGGAAAAAGCACACGTCTAATATTAAGAGGCATTTTGCTTGGGTTATCCTGGTTTTCCTTTCTTTTTCTTCTTAAGGTACATAGACTAGGAGACCAAAACAAATTTAAACATCAAAGTAAGTAAACAACAATCAATACATAACATATGAGTTCATACCGAATTTCACAATTCAGAGGTAACTGCATTAACATTTGCTTGTGCCTAGCTATTTATCTAAGTGTTTTTCTTTTATAAATATGAATTTGTAAATCAGTCAAAATAAAATTTAGTTTGGTGTCATCTTTTATGATTCACACACAAAAAAAAGTGAATTGACCCGTGTTTACCTAATTTAGAGAACTGTATGTATTAAGAAGTCAAGGAGGAAAGCATATTAGTTTCAAATGTAAATACCAAATAAAGAGAGTTAGAAACAGATCTTCAAAACTATAGACTTCAAAACTTCATAGTCAATAGCTATCCATATGGAAAATATTACTGTAAGTTCTAAGATGGGTAGTAACAGGTATTTAGTTATTTAACAATGATCAGTGATTCTCTTAAACACAGAAAAGCCAACTATTATATGTATACACACACACACACACACACACGCATGTGTGTATGTATTTGCATATATGTAGTATATATAAATTGTGTTATATATAAATATTTTATTTATGTGCTCAGTTATGTCTGACTCTTTGCGATGCCATAAACTATAGCTTGCCAGGCTCTTCTGTCTATGGGATTCTCCAGGCAAGAAATACTGGAGCAGGTTGCCATTTCCTCCTCCAGGGGATCTTCTCCAGGGGATCTTCCCTACCCAGGAATTGAACCTGTGTGTCTTTCGTCTCATGCATTGGCAGGAAGATTCTTTACTGCTGCACTACCTTGAAAGTCCCATATGTTATTTATATTATGCACTGTTTATAGTTCATATACTTATTATATGTATTTATAAGTGTATATATATATACACATATATATAGTAGCTGTAGGGTTTTATTAATATGTATATATGTTTATATATGTCTAGATGTAGTAAGTATAGGATATGATCTTTTATTATCTGCTCTTTTCGCTTAGGTATACATTTTAAATCCTTCCTTACCAATGAATATAGTTCAGTATCACTTTAAAAGCTGTTATTCCATGGCAATGAGATTCATTACTTTATTTAAAAACTTCTATTCATAGCATTTGATTTTTGGCTTGAGTGTTTGCTATTACAGATAATCTTATGATGAACATATGTTTGTGAAGCTTTTGAAAGAATATGTCAGATTTTATACAAATTTCTGCAAGTGCCACTCTAGAAAGGTGGTAGTGATTCACTGTCCTGCCAGTAGCATATGCGCATGCCAAGTGTGCCACACCTTCTCCAAATAATGGTATCACCACTCTTTGTAATCTTTTTGCTAGGAAAATAAAATATAGCCTCATTTAAAATTTTTATTTCTCTGTTTTCTAGTCACTTTGAATATTTTTCCTTGTGTTTCTTGGCCATTTTTAATATACTTCTCTGAATTGCTTTGCTTAGCATAATTATGTGAAAAAAAAAAAAAAAGTGTTCTCTAAATTGATCCCTATCATAATCCTACCTTGCTCACTGCAGAGATTTTAGACTCAGCCTTGCCACACTTCCCTAGCTTACTCAATTCACTGTTTTTCTCTGGAGTAGGCAAGACTCAATTATTCATTGTTCTTAACTATTATTTACTCTTTGGAAATAAGAACAGGGGTTGGAGGTTTTCAGATCTAAGATTGGTCAGTATTATTTCCTTTCCCATATTCTAACGACCTGTGACAGAACACCTACCCTTTAAAATGCATTAACTACCAAGGCCTCTGCTCCAAAGATGAAAAAACCTTGAACTCTCTCTCCCATTATAATCGCCTTTATGCGGCTCCTTGGTCACCAGTACATCCATTTCTTTCATTTCTTATTGTTCTGGCTCCATTATTAGTTGTTGGGTCTAATGTTTAGCGTCTCTATTCACCATACCCTTTCCCTGCCTGCACCTCCTCTGTGCCTAGAGTTGCCAAGTCTTTAATGAAAGCACTGATTTGCATCTTGATATTTCATTTGCAATTGTCATTTTATCTTAAGAGCTTCTTTTGTAGTCGAAAAATAAAAAATCTAAAAATTGCTTATAAGAGACACGAATTTGCTGCTTCGAGCAGTTGCCCAGGTACCAGGGGGAAAAAAAAAATCAAATCTCATGTAACTAGTTATTAGAGCCTACATCGGTAATTGGATTTAGATTTATAGGAAATTCAGAAGATTTTCCAGAAAAATGGCTGCTGTTAAATTACTTTGAACATTAGGGGTCCAAACCAAAGCGACTGTCCATGTTTCCTTGTGAAAACCTCCCTAAGCTGTACCGCTTCAGAGAGGATCCATGTGAGAAACCATTACAGCGATAGATTCTCAAATGCAATTTTCATTAATTTCTTTACTGCTGAGCATGAAAATATCAGAAACTAAATTCTGTCACAATCATACCTAAGATCTCAAAACAGAGCAGTTGTAAAGGAGTTACAGAAATGTTATAGTAAGCTTTATTTCATTTTACTTATGACAATAATCCTTCTGCTATTAACCAGTGTAGCAGTCATAGGACTACTCTTAATCAGGGGAAAAAAAAAAAAAAAAGAGCAATCATTTCATCTCATCTGGCCAAGTCTGTTAAAAATATTTGCTGTGCACATTCTTGTTCAAAAAGTGTTGCTTTTTAATGCATTCACTTGGTGCGTGAAGATCAAAATCGCAAACAGGTCAAGTGGGAAGTACATCTTCTTCCCCTTTCTCAGCATTTGCTTACTATCTTCAGTTAGGTTGCAGCCTGGTTTACATTTACATTTTCGTTAGTAAGGGCTGAGTTGTTTACAAGCAGTGTTGCCATGTGAACCTTGAAAATAGATCTGACAGGGAATTTTGAAGATGCCAAGCTGAAATTCAGAATGTGGGAATGAGATTTGTAACATGTTGGTTGCTAAACACTGATCACTGAAGAAAAATCAGTGGCTTCCTTAGATGTGTGTTTTAGTAATTGGGGTTTGTCATTTGTCAGATGATGAAAAGACTTTTCTCATGCCCAATAAATCTTTTTATCTCCCTCCCCTCAACCTCACCAAAGCCATGTCAGGCTGGCTACTCATGTGATTATAGTGAGTGGGCCACCAACACCTCTCTGGAAAATTCTAAACACATATCCCAGGATTTTAGATCTATGCCCTTGACATCTAATGTTTCCTTACCTATAAAATCCTGATAACCACCTCTAACTCATAGCATTATTGTAAGGATCAAATCAGATACTAAATGTAAACCACTCAGCCTAATGCCTGGCACATAATAAGCACAAGATAAACTGTGGATATTTTAAATACAGGCTTCCCTGGTGGCTCAGTGGTAAAGAACCCTGCCTGCTAATGCAGGAGACACAGGTTCAATCCCTGGGTTGTCGGGAAGATTCTCTAGAGAAGGAAATGATAACCTTCTCCAGTATTCTTGCCTGGGAAATCCCATGGGCAGAGGAGCCTGGCGGGCTACAGTCATGGGGTTGCAAGAGTCAGACACGACTTGGCAACTGAGCATGAGCATGATTTTCATTACATTAATAGCATTGCCCCCATATTTTCTAACTTTTTAATTCAAATTCACCAGTGAGGAGCCACTCTTCTCGCAAGAACCACATTTAGTTATGATATGTTTGAATTGAAGGTTGTGATTTCTTCATTTCTATTTAAATATTTTAAAGTTGTTTTAAGAAGCTATGTGAGCAGAAAACCTATCATTGTACATACATTCAGGCCTATTCAGATAGTATTTTTTGTCCCTTAACTTGTGATGTACAAGTAGAAAATATGAATACCAAGGTAAATGTCAGATAGGATGCAGGCAACAATAAAGGACATTATTATTTAACTGAGAAATGTTTTTCTCATTCAGGAGAGAGAAAGCATGGTATGTTGGACTGGGAAATACTGAGAGAGTACTTCTGCATAATTTTCAATGTTTAGATATGCAAGAGGGCTTTGTCAGCAAACTAAGACTTTTTCTGAGAAGTAGGATAGGAGAAGGAAAGATTACTTATTGAACACTCACTAAATGCCAGGATCATGGTACTTTTAGTCCTTTCCTCATTTATTGTTCACAGAGTTATGCCTATGATTTTTGTTACCTTTCTGTCCATCTTACACGTGAGGTTTCATGGATATATTGCAAGTCAGTGGCAGAACCAGGACTGTGCCAGGTGTGCCAGCTTTCAGGTGTCACCTCCTCCTGACTGTGGGTCTTAGCTCATAGTCCAAGGGAAGCTGCAGTACAAACTGTTAAAATCTGATAATTCAGACACAAAGACAACTAATCTTGGATATTGATTCTACATACCTTAGATGGAACAAAGAAGGCAGGAAACATGTTTCTCAGGATAACTATGTAGGTAGCAAGCATGCATAGGCTCTTCTTTGATGCCAAGCTGAGATGAATTCTCATCTCCTAATCAAGAGAGTATTTCAGAACACTTAAGGAAACTTTTCCAGGACAGTAGTCCTTGGACTTTGTCCCTGAAAAATCCAATTTTCCCACCCAAAAGAATAACTGTACTGATCAAGTTCAAGTTCTTGATGTAGCCTTGAAGATATAAAGCATCCATTTTAAGGCAGAAATCATAGATAATACCTGAACTCCTATAGGTCAAAGGGCAGCATTTACTTTAGACATTGTCAGAGCATCTCCCAGTAGCCCTCAAATAGGTGACCAAAACGTGGTCTGCGGGTCTTCTGATCAGATCTCCAGCTGAGATCCTTCTTATGAATATGATCCACCTTGATGCTCCTGGCAACTGCTGTTTCTCTTCATCCCCAAGCTCTAGTGTGCCTCTCAGCTCTTGGGGTCCTCACCCTCTCACTAACTTGGCACTAAGTAAGAAGGAAAGAAGTGGACTATCGAAAAGGTGATAATGGACTCGATGAGGAAAACATTCCTATGCCTGTTTTATCATTTAAGTGCCTGGTATCTTGTCATTCAAGTATTCTCCCTTCAGTCAAGTCATTGGAGTAGATTTTCATCAATCAAGATAAGAGTTCATTCATTTTTTTTCAGTAAATCTAAGCTGCTTATTTCATGATTCTTCTTTTTGGTTAAATTATCTTGGAGTAGATGTTTATCACTCCATATAAAGCTTTTGCATTCTTTCAGCAAAAGTTTTCAGGATGTAAAATATCCCGGACACTGTTCTTGGTGTTGGGCACACACTGTTGAACAAGACAGATGAGATCTGTCTTCATGGAGTGTTCCAAATGGTGAGCAAGACAGCATGGTGGGGATGGGGGTAGTAAGTAATTTGAAGTGTTACAAACACTAGAGAGGGGAACTACAGAGGGTTTTGTGAGGTAGAAAAAGCTGAGGAATCAGCTAAGGGATTCGTGGAAGGAGTGTTTAAAATGAATGGAAAGCCATTCTCTTACCATTTTCTTAACCTCTTCATTTATGAGCCATGCAGCTCATAGCATGAACCTATATCATGGTTCTCATGGTAGCACTATATATATTCCAACTTACATATAGGCTTGTATATAAATGGATTTACAAAGTTTCAGCCTCATTATCTCAAACAAATGAGGTAAAATTAATGTCAGAATGTTTTAGCTGAGTATAGTAAATAAATAAATAAGAATTTATAAGTAAATAAAAACTGTACATCATTTGGGTTATTGTAGGTAATTTAGCTCACTGCCTCTTCCCTTCTTCTGTGTCTCTTTTCATTCCCTTTATAGCAGTATTTCCTTTAAGAATGGCCCTCAGATGTATCTCAGAATTTACTTGAATGGTTACTAAAAATTCTGTTTCTTGACCACTACTACACACAGAATCAAAATTATTTAGGGTAGGGACTATCTGCATTTTTAACGAGATCCCAAGACATTTCTCCTGCACACTAAAGTATAAGAAACATGCTTTAGAGCTATATATTTCTCCTGTTGTCCCATTAATGTAGTCATCATTGCCTCCATCAGATGATAAAGATGCTGTTTAAGAACTGCATGCTGCTTTTGTGACCAGTCTGATGCCTCCAGCTAACCCACTTGGTAAAGTGACAGATTAAAATAAAGCTAAGCTGCTCATCCTCTGCTGCATCTATTTATAACTAGCAACTGGTGGTCCTTTAGCTGACTACATATTTACCTTCTCCCTTGCCCACCAGGGCCCTATGTCTCACATGCAAAACATTCGTAGTTTCTTGTTATGCTTTTCATTCTATAATCTGCTATCTCCCTTTATTTTATTTTTCTTTCTTGGCATGACCTGGGACTGGGTATATATGTATTTTCATGTGAATATTGAAATGAGTGATGTCTGTGTGTCTCTGTGTGTGTACATGTGCACGCATATGTGTGTGTTCGCATGTTTGAGTGTAGCGTGATGTAGGTGACCCACAGTGCATTGGTAACCAGGCACTCACTTGTTTTTCTGTCTGGGATAAGGCATTGAGGGGAAGATATCTCATGTAAAAGATCATTGTTTAGGTTAGAGACCTAAGTAGCAATAGTAATAGTGACCAGATGGTGATCAGTGATGGATGGGGAAGCTGGCATGGCTGAGGAAGCAGGTATTAAGATGGTAGTTTCTAACTCCATATATGTGTTAAACCTGGCTGGGAAGCCTGTTGGGTTGATGGGGTGAGTGGCTCACTCTGCATGGTATAAGTCTGAATCGCTCCTCCTTAATTCTGCCAACATTTATCAAACTTCACACATATACCAGAGCCAGTAGACCTACAAAAATAAATAAGACATATTCTCTGGAATATTATTTGAGAATAATCTGGACACAAAATACTGCTTTCTCAGTACAAAATGTTATGGGATCACAGAGGTAGCCACAATTTTCTGGAAATGTAGGGGAAGGCTTCTCAGAGGAAATGACTTTCAAGGTTGGCTTCAATGAGTGCGTATAAAATTCCAGGTAGAGAGAGAGAGAATTTCTGTTTAGAGGACAAAGGATGTGGACATGTGCAAGGACAAAGTGTATTGAGAATGCATATTTAGTTATATATGTGAAAGCATTACATGCCATGCTCAGGAGCCTGGCCCCTCCTCCATGTTACACAGCCGTTTTGTTGTGTTGAATGATCTCAGTCTTTATCTCTTGCAAGAGCATCAAATCTGAATAGTCTAGGTCATGAGTTTAATTTCTGATCCTTCCTCAATCCATAGTGGCAAATTCTTCTTGCCCTTAATTTCATAATGTACTATACCCATATCCTAGGTCACAGGGCAAAAGGGTCACCATAGAAAAATCTGAATGTCTTTTGAAATAGTCCAACCCTTGACCACATTATTCTTGTTTTTTGTTTGTTTGTTTATTTTTACTTTTCTAACGCTTATGAACATTGACTTGAGATATGAGCATGTGTTTTTCTTTGCCAATTGTGTATATATGCCAAGATATATACAGAAAGATATTCAATGTAGTGGGCTTCCCTGGTGGCTCAGATGGTAAAGAATCTGCCTGCATTGCAGGAGACCTGAATTTGATTCCTGGATTGGGAAGGTCCCCTGGAGAAGGGAATGGCTACCCACTCCAATATTCTCACCTGGAAAATTCAAGGGACAGAGCAGCCTGGCAGGCTACAATCCATGGGGTCACAAAGAATTAGACACGACTGAGTGATTAACACTTTCACTTTCTTCAATGTAGCATTACTTTTAATAGTGAAAAATTAAATTTCAAGCAATTTCCCTAAGCAAATATTGTACTTTCATATGACAGAATATGATACAATCTCTAAATTGTATTTTCATCTTAATTATATGAGAAAATGATTATTGTATTCTTTAGACAAAACAGGGTATGAAGCTAAATATATAATACAACTAGTTTTTCTTTTAAAAATAGTGCATAGACATATGTATAATTATGAGTTTGGGGTCAGGAGTATGTAAGGAAATACAGCAAAACAGAATACCGGTAGTATCTTCCGATGGTATAATTAAAGGTGAATTTTATTGTCCTCTCTATTTTTTTCTACATTGTCAAATTTTTCCATAATGAAAATATTATTTAAAAATGAAAAGACTGAGGGGTAAATAAAAACAGAAGTCAAGAATAGGCCTGTGGTGAATGTTTCTGTCTCTAGCCATTATGGGGAGAGACAACATAGGAAGATATATTAACAACCACAGTCTATGTTTTCAGTCACTTAATACATTCCCAGTTCTCATATTGCACCAGCCACAGCCTGATGCAATGATGACTGAATCAGTTACAGTCTTGGAATGAAGAGTTCAGTAAAACAGCCCTGACTTTGCCCTAAATCTGTGCACAGCTCTGGCAGGAAACTCACCTCTCTTCCTCTTCATTATCATTCTTCCAAAGTGTTAGATTTTGAATGAGAAGTGCTGAAACTAAAGTCTGTTTCTAATTAGCTTACTTATCTGAAGAAGGAGTGTAAATGGCATTAAGGCACCTAACAAGACATCTTTGGTAATTCTACTTTTCCTTAGCTAATAGCACTACAGCATGTGGCAGTGCCAGCAAACACTGCCCCCTTGTTTACATGATAACTGGGCTTTAATTGGTTTGTGCATATTAATGTGACCTTGAGCAGAGATCAAAAAATGCTTGTGAGACTGAAGAAACTCTCAGGTTCCTACCCCAGCTTTGGACATGTCAGCCAGGGAAAGGCGCTACTAGAAAGGCAGGCAGCAGAAACAGTCTGAGCATTGAGTCTGTGTCGGAAATAGGTTCTGGCCTTGACAGTGTATTTTTAAACTCAAGGCTTTCACCAACTGTCCATTGTCCTGTTGTTTCTATGGTTAAATGTAACCAGAAAGAACTTGGGGATGTACCCTGGGTGGCACAAAAAGGGGAGACGGCAGCTTTCTTTTACCATTCAAGCTGTGTTTTTCCCCTGTTGGGATGAAATTCAAGATGATTTTCTAAGTGCACTTAAGCTTTAAATCAAGAGCAGAGCTCTCCCTCTGGAATCTAGCTGTGGCTGTGGGATCAGTCATTCTTAAAGAATGATATGCGTGAGAAAGACATGCCTGTCCACAGTCTTAAAAGCCTTGGCCTGCCAGGTTAGGTCCCCTGGTGCCCACAAAATAACCAAGTTTCTTGGATAAAGGATTGTGGAGTAGATTAAGGTCCTATGTGGAATGGGTCCTGAATCATAGAACAGATCTGTACATATGCACAATATAACACGCCAAACATAGGAACCATTCACCCATGTGCATGAGTATCCAGTCATGTACACAGTATTACCACTACAGTGGCTGTTTCCTGTCTTTTAAGTTGTGCTACTGGAAGGAGCTGGTGGAAGTTATACAGCTCAACAAATTCAAACAACCCTTACTGTAACCTTACATAATTCGATAATAATAAGATTAAGAACTCTATACATGGAAGTGGTCATTTTGTTATATATTATTTTTATTGGAAAGACTTCCTTTGTGAGGTGGGAAACTGAGTTTGGCAACCTTTGATTATTCCTTATGACTTTTTAAGTTCATAAATTTTACGTATGCTCTATTCAAACCTACAAGGGTACTCCAGTTAGATTATGGTGAACTATGGTTAATAAAGATTTAATGAGTAAATATTTGTTGTTGATAATAGTCCACATTATTCTGACATGCATGTCATAATGAAAAATAATTGATCAAAATCTGAGGAAAATTGGTGAAAAACTTCAAGAGAATATTTTTGAATTATAAGTGAGAGCTGAGGCATGCTAATATACTTTCCTCAGTTCAGTTCAGTCGCTCAGTCGTGTCCGACTTTGCGACCCCATGAATCACAGCACACCAGGCCTCCCTGTCCATCACCAACTCCCAGAGTTCACTGAGACTCATGTCCATTGAGTCTGTGATCCCATCCAGCCATCTCATCCTGTGTCGCCTCCTTCTCCTGCTGTCTCCAATCCCTCCCAGCATGAGTCTTTTCCAATCAGTCAACTCTTCGCATGAGGTGGCCAAAGTACTGGAGTTTCAGCTTTAGCATCATTCCTTCCAAAGAAATCCCAGGGCTGATCTCCTTCAGAATGGACTGGTTGGATCTCCTTGCAGTCCAAGGGACTCTCAAGAGTCTTCTCCAACACCACATTTCAAAAGCATCAATTCTTCGACGCTCAGCCTTCTTCACAGTCCAGCTCTCACATCCATACATGACCACAGGAAAAATCATAGCCTTGATTAGACGGACCTTTGTTGGTAAAGTAATGTCTCTGCTTTTGAATGTGCTATCTAGGTTGATCATAACTTTCCTTCCAAGGAGTAAGCGTCTTTTAATTTCATGGCTGCAATCATCATCTGCAGTGATTTTGGAGCCCCAAAAAATAAAGTCTGACACTGTTTCCACTGTTTCCCCATCTATTTCCCATGAAGTGATGGGACCAAATGCCATGATCTTCATTTTCTGAATGTTGAGTTTTAAGCCAACTTTTTCAATCTCCACTTTCACTTTCATCAAGAGGCTTTTGAGTTCCTCTTCACTTTCTGCCATAAGGGTGGTGTCATCTGCATATCTGAGGTTATTGATATTTCTCCCGGCAATCTTGATTCCAGCTTGTGCTTCTTCCAGCCCAGAATTTCTCATGATGTACTCTGCATAGAAGTTAAATAAGCAGGGTGACAATATACAGCCTTGACGTACTCCTTTTCCTATTTGGAACCAGTCTGTTGTTCCATGTCCAGTTCTAACTGTTGCTTCCTGACCTGCATACAGACTTCTCAAGAGGCAGGTCAGGTGGTCTGGTATTCCCATCTCTTTCAGAATTTTCCACAGTTTATTGTGATCCACATAGTCAAGGGCTTTGGCATAGTCAATAAAGCAGAAATAGATGTTTTTCTGGAATTCTCTTGCTTTTTTGTTGATCCAGCAGATGTTGACAATTTGATCTCTGGTTCCTCTGCCTTTTCTAAAACCTGCTTGAACATCTGGAAGTCTACGGTTCACGTATTGCTAAAGCCTGGCTTGGAGAATTTTGAGCATTACTTACTAGCATGTGAGATGAGTGCAATTGTGCGGTAGTTTGAGCATTCTTTGGCATTGCCTTTCCTTGGGATTAGAATGAAAACTGACCTTTTCCAGTCCTGTGGCCGTTGCTGAGTTTTCCTAATTTGCTGGCATATTGAGTGCAGCACTTTCACAGCATCATCTTTCAGGATTTGAAATAGCTCAACTAGAATTCTGTCACCTCCACTAGCTTTGTTTGTAGTGATGCTTTCTAAGGCCCACTTGACTTCACATTCTAGGATGTCTGGCTCTAGTTGAGTGATCACACCATCGTGATTATCTGGGTCGTGAAGATCTTTTTTGTACAGTTCTTCTGTCTATTTTTGCACCTCTTCTTAATATCTTCTGCTTCTGTTAGGTCCATACCATTTCTGTTCTTTATCGAGCCCATCTTTGCATGAAATGTTCCCTTGGTATCTCTGATTTTCTTGAAGAGATCTCTAGTCTTTCCCATTCTGTTGTTTTCCTCTTATTTCTTTGCATTGATCGCTGAGGAAGGCTTTCTTATCTCTTCTTGCTATTCTTTTGAACTCTGCATTCAGATGCTTATATCTTTCCTTTTCTCCTTTGCTTTTTGCTTCTCTTCTTTCCACAGCTAATTTGTAAGACCTCCCCAGACAGCCATTTTGCTTTTTTGCATTTCTTTTCCATGGGGATGGTCTTGATCCCTGCCTCCTATACAGTGTCACGAACCTCAGTCCATAGTTCATCAGGCACTCTATCAGATCTACGCCCTTAAATCTATTTCTCACTTCCACTGTATAATCATAAGGGATTTGATTTAGGTCATACCTGAATGGTCTAGTGGTTTTCCCCACTTTCTTCAATTTAAGTCTAAATTTGGCAATAAGGAGTTCATGATCTGAGCCACAGTCAGCTCCTGGTTTTGTTTTTGTTGACTGTATGGAGCTTCTCCATCTTTGGCTGCAAAGAATATAATCAGTCTGATTTCAGTGTTGACTGTCTGGTGATATCCATGTATAGAGTCTTCTCTTGTGTTGTTGGAAGAGGGTGTTTGCTATGACCAGTGCATTTTCTTGGCAAAACTCTATTAGTCTTTGCCCTGCTTCATTCCATATTCCAAGGCCAAATTTGCCTGTTACTCCAGGTGTTTCTTGGTTTGGGCTTAATACTTCAGATCAAAAGACTAGGCAAGACCTCACTGTTCCCTTTGTAACAGTTTATCCAAGTGTCTAGATGGCAATAGTCTCATTCATATTGATCCCGGAAGTAATACCTAAAATTTGATGGCATGTGTCATAACATGTAATGGAAAATTAGGAAGCCAATTTTATTTGATGATATACATCATTTATTCGGTCAGTCAGCAAAGATTCACTGAGCACTTCCTTTTTCTACATATTACTCTAGTTGCTGGATATTATCAGGAAAACAAGATAGGCAAAACGCCTGCACTCATGGAAGTTACCTTCTAATTGGGAAAGGCAGAAAACAAACGAGTAAACAAATCAGTTCAGTTCAGTCGCTCAGTGGTGTCTGACCGTGTGACCCCATGGACTGAGGCACACCAGTAAACAAATAAATACATAATATTCTCGGTGTTTCCAAGGGGTATAAAGAAAAAAATGAAACAGGGTAAGGGGAATAGTATTGGAAGCATGAAGGTCACTGTTTTTTATAGGGTGGTCTTTAATAAGGTGGCAAAGACCTAAGTAAAGTGAAGAAGCAAGCTATGTGGCTCTCTAGGGTAGAAGACATTCTTTGTACCTCAGGGTATAAAGACCCTGAGGTAGAAGCATGGTTGGTAGATGTGAAGAAAAGCTAGGATATGGAGGAGAGTAAGTGTAAGTAAGTGTTAGTCGCTCAGTCATGCCTGACTCTTTGCGACCTCATGGACTGCAGCCCACCAGGCTACCGTGTCCATGAGATTTTCCAGGCAAGGATACTGGAGTGGGTTGCCATTTCCTTCTCCATAAGGAGCAGAGGGGAAGAATTAATAATTGTAGGAGCTGAGGTTCCAGAGATGTCTGGGAGCCTGCCGATGGATGACAGGCCACTGTTGCAGAAGAAACGGCTGGAAAAATTAAGAAGGGGGAGAAAACATTGGAGAAGATGGCAGTGGTCCAAGTAAATCATTCCTGTGGAACCAGCTGTGTTCTTGAACTAGGCAAAACAGCCTACTTAGGTGCTAATCTAAAAAAAAAAGTCAAAGGGTTGCTTGGGACAATGCATAACTGGAATGATAATTCTGCCACACCTTCTCTAGGGAGAATAGAGGACTCTGTACTCTTCTACTTGGTCATGTATTGTTATCTACTCAGTTTCCCTTTTCAGGAAAGTGGTCAACTCCTGCTCTCAGGAGAAAATAATATGTATTTATGGCTTTACATCTCTAATTGAAATCACTCTTTTTAGACGGTATTTACTTTTTTTTTCCCCCAGGGGCAAAATCTGGAAGCTTTCAGCTGAATCCCTAGAGTTGGTTTCAGTTGGCTAATGGAAACATTTTGCAGATATAAGACTATGGAGTTAAATCATGTTGTTAGCACCATAACCCCAGGCGGTAGGAAAGCACTGATTCAAATAGAAGTTGAAACACCACTCTGACCTCTCTTAGGTTTCTGGTGTTTACTGATTTAATATCCAAAATCCTGTCATGCCATTGGAATGGGAGGAACTGTTGGAAGTGTTGAGAGCTGAGAGATTTATAACTTTAGCTTAAATGATCATTCCAAAGCTATCTGGAGCAAGTAGGACTTTTTAACCCATTTTGAGTCTTAGAGTGTTGGACCTTTTTTTCTCATTTAAAAAGTCCATATATATGAAATCACTTTAGGAGATTTAGTGACCTCTCAACCCTGCCAGTAGATTCAGCGTAAGTTTTAAATGCTACTAGGGATCAAAAATGGACAGGGAGGCCTGGCGTGCTGCGCGATTCATGGGGTCACAAAGAGTCGGACACGACTGAACGACTGAACTGAACTGAACTGAACTGAGGGATCAAAAATAGAATTAGAAATGAGACCCAAACTTACTTTTGCATGTTGTAAAAAGCACAGGTTTGGGAAATAAAGAGATACATGTCCATTTCCCAGTTTTGCCACTTAGCAACTTTATAATTTTGTACAGGTCACATGTAGGGATATTTGTAACTCTGTCTCTAGTTTTATCTCAGTGTTAAAGTTGAGATAAGATGTGATCAAGTACTTTCTTAACTGTAAAATTATAAATAAATATTATTAAACAGCTTTATGGGATTTAAAGTATCATTCTGCAGTGATCTTATGCACAATTTGAATGAGGCACGTTATTCCAGAAATAGTTGCACAAATCTAAATTTATTATTATGGGACTTCAGGGCCCTGCTTTTCTGCTTGTGATATTTCTTGTGACATCTGGGAAGCAAAGTGTCCCTAGTATTAACCTCAAGTTTATTCCCTCCCCACTGTCCTTCCACCTACAAATCTGAAAGATCACTGCATGACTGCCTGACATATTTGGGCCTGAGCCTTTGAAATTCATTGAAATTGTTTCTTGTTTGCCTTAGAACACCAAATTACTTTATTCTCAATCGTTTACAAAGTAATGAACAATAGCATCTGTTCTTCAGTAGTTTTCGGAAAACACTATTAAGATGTTCTCAATAAATAAGTTCTGCTGCTGCTGCTGGGTTGCTTCAGTCATGTCTGACTCTGTGCGACCCCGTAGACAGCAGCCCACTAGGCTCCCCCGTCCCTGGGATTCTCCAGGCAAGAACACTGGAGTGGGTTGCCATTTCCTTCTCCAATGCAGGAAAGTGAAAAGTGAAAGTGAAGTCGCTCAGTCGTGTCCAACTCTTAGCGACCCCATGGACTGCAGCCTACCAGGCTCCTCTGCCCATGGGATTTTCCAGGCAAGAGTACTGGAGTGGGTTGCCATTGCCAAAATCTCTAAGTCTTATGTCCTGGAGCAAGAAACTTTAACAAGTGTTTATTGAATTGTGCCTAAAAGGTATTATGATTACTTTCTGTATCATAGTATCCTAAACACAGTTTAAAAAATTTTTTTAATCTACAGTTATCATTAAGAACTAAATTTATAATGTTCTTTAGTACAGTGATTAGCAAAATAACTTTTGCTGGGTACAATCCCCTTGACTCTACACTAAATAAACACAAATTACTTTCAAGGCATCTAGATTTGTTGCTTTATTCTAGTGTCACCTGTGGCTTCCTGGTTGATCTCCTTTCAGTGTAAGCCCTTACCCACCTTTACTTTTAATTTACTTCCTATTATAATGCTTTGTAAACTAACAATTTTAGTACTACCTTCAGGCTTCTTGCTGCATCATCAATTTATCAGCATTATATTACATGTGTTACTTTTAAAAATAGACTATTTTTTGCTTACAGGATTTTATGAGAAAATTATATCACTCTTGCATTACCAGTGTAATTGTCAGTTATGTTTTAGTGTACATTAAAACAAATATATAAGGACTTCTATTTCTAGCCAAGATGAAGTAAAAAAGAGTAGGTTTATAGTCCTGTCTGAAGCAACCAATAAAATGGACAAAATGTATGTAATAACAGTTTTCAAGACACTGTATGTCAGGCAAGGAAGGACAGTGATTCCTGAAAGAGAAAAAGCCAAGTTGGATCTATGATTGCCCCAACTTACTCTCTTTGTAGAGTTTTCTGGCCACAGCACAAGGAGGAGAAATCAAGGAGGAGCCTGATATACTCCCTGAGTTGAGAATATGAAGCTCAAAGTGTCTAGAGTTCCTAGGGCAAGAAATCCTGAGAAGAGAGAATAGAACGGAGAATGCCAGAGATCTGCAAAGTGTCCCCCTTGATAAATTAATCAGTAATTAATTCAGTTAATTACTCATCAGTGCTGGAATTCCATTGTACTGGAAATTCTAGGTGGCATAGTATGGCAAGAAAAGAAAATGTCATCTAAGTAGGAGAAAAGAACTAAAGCTCTTTTAATTGCAGGCAACATGAATGTCTATATAGAAAATCTAGTGAAGTCACTCAGTTGTGTCCAACTCTTTGTGACCCCATGGGGTATACAGTCCATGGAATTCTTCAGGCCAGAATACTAGAGTGGGTAGCCTTTCCCTTCTCCAGGGGATCTTCCCAACCCAGAGATCCATCCCAGGTCTCCCACATTGCAGCAAATTCTTTATCAGCTGAGCCGCAGGGGAAGCCCAAGAATACTGGAGTGGGTAGCCTGTCCCTTCTCCAGCAGATCTTCTCAACCCTCTGGGAATCGAACCAGGGTCTCCTGCATTACTGGTGGATTCTTTACCAACTGAGCTATTGTTGAAGCCCTTGAAAATCTAGTGATATCTACCGAAGGGGTGTGGGGGAACTATTTAAGAAGTGAGTTCAGCAAGATTATATAACATGTAAGATCAATAGTGTTATGGATTCGCAATGAATTTTTGTTAATTAAAATAAAAAATCAAAGCCATTTAGAAACAAAAATATGAGCTACTTAGTAAATATGCAAAAAAGATATGTATGATCTATACATTAAAAACTATAAAACTATTAAAAAAATTAAAGAATATCTAAATAAGTGCATCCATATACTGTGTTTATGAGTTGGAAAACTTGATATTGTTAGGATGTCAATTCTCCTTTTATGGGTCTATGGATAAAACACAATTCCAAATCAAATTATAGCAGGGATTTTTGTCAAAATTGAAAACTCATTCTAAAATACATATGGAAATACAAATGACTTAAAATTCCAAAGTGACTTTGAAAAGGATAAACTTGGAGGACTGACACTACAGATTGTAAGAGTTATAAGCCTGCAGTAATCAAGACAGTATGGTATTGAAGTAAAGGTAGACAGATCAATGGAATAGAATAAAGAATGCAGAAATAGATCAACTCATATATAGACAGTTGATTTACAACACAGGATCAGGTGCATTTCTGCAGAGAAAGTATTAAACAAGTGATGCTGGAACTAACAGATAGCCATATGAAAACAAAAATAAAACAACTTTGATCCATACTTTGCCTGGGTCCAGCCCCGGCTGATCCAGGGAGTTCGAAGCAGGGACGGCATCGGCGAGGATCAGGATACAATAGCTTCAATTAGATATTAATTAGAGATATAAAGAGTAATAGAATGAGGATAGCTCAGTAGGAAAATTCAGTGGAGAAAAGAGGCTGAGTAGCTTGGTTTACGCGGGAGACCAATAAAACTTCAAGACAAGAAGTTTGTACCACTTACATAGGCTGCAGGCGTCCTTCCGTTCTCCCGAAGGAGAGGAGACACTGAGGCCTCCCCGGTCGGATCTTAGAAGCCCAGGCATAATTAGTAAGCATGGTGGGTTCCGCGCTCCAGATGGAGATTCAGCCCAGAGTTTGAGAGAGAGATATGGGGAGACCAGTCTTTCAAGGAACTGATCCCAATTCTTTATTTTCCATGGTCTACTGTTATACACTGAGATCTTATGCAAAAGTCACACGGGGTCAGCAGTCCTGACTTTTATCAAAGTCAGGTGCTTCATACAAATGTATACAGAGGTCTTAGGGGTGTTACATCATCTTCTGGCCAGGGGGCCTGCTGACAATTTATGACCCTCTCCTTATGACAGCAGTCAGTCAACCAGGACACTTATTTCTCCAGGGGTGATTATTCTTAAAACAGACTCCACCTTCCAAAGGTACCAGATAAAGTTACATTCCTATAGAGTAAGGGTGTAGTGGGTTTTAATTAAGGAAAGAATTTACTTAGCCTAAGGTCTAACATGATTAATATCAAAGGTTAATACTTATTTCTTCTATATATTCATTAATGTGTGTAAGGGCAGGGGATGTGGAGACTCAGCAACAAACATTGGCTCAACAAATGAAAAACCCTTCATCAATACAATTTCTAATCAGCCCACTATACTTAAACTAATGGTTTTCTAACTTTTCTAAGGAACCTGTTTTTAGAAGGTTTAAAGCATCTCGTGCCTCTCATGGTTGGGAGGCTGTGAGCAATCACATGTGGCCAGACAAGCCTGTCAGGCAGGCTAGAGAACCTTCAGAGGAGTTTGTAGGTTGAAACACTCCTATCACGCCCAGGAATTATTATTAACTGGAGCTCTAAGTTAACTCCTTCTCCGAAAGAGGTGGTGGGGGACAGCCCCCTGTAAAGTCAGAGGTGTAGGTGAGAGCACAAAGTAGTAAAGTAGGCAGGCTCTGGTTATGGGGGTAGATGCTCGAGGATTTCCAGGGGGACTCCTGAGGCTCGATTCCGCCTTTGCGTATGTTGAGCCTCCTTCCTCATGACTTTTGCCATGGGTGGAGTGCCTCCTGCCGGCTCCCCGCAATACTGAATGCTATACATTAAAAAATTACTAGTAAGCAATATACAAAAAAATTAAGTTGATTTTTGGATCACAGGCCTAAATGTAAAACTCAAAACTATAAAACTTCAAGAAGAAAACAAAACAGAAGAGAAAACCTTTGTTTCCTTGTGTCAGGCAATGATTTCTTAGGTATGAAACCAAAAGCATAATCCATAAAAGAAAATATTGATAAAATGAATTTTATCAAAATTAAAACTTTGCATCTTCATCAGACAGTGCTAAGGGATTGAAAAGACAAGACACAGATCAGTCATCTATCTGATAAAGAGCATAAATCCAGGACTTAAAAGCACTCTCAAAATCAATAGTAAGATCACAAACAACTCAATTAAAAATTGGACTAAAGATTTGAACAGACACTTCATCAACATAGATATACAAGTTGACAAATAAACACATAAAAGATGTTCAACATCACTAGTCATTAGAGAAATACAAATTAAAATTACAGTGAGATATTACTACACATCTTTTGGGATGTGAAATTAAAAGACTGACCACGCTATGTCAAGGATTTAGATAATTGGAACTTTCATATTCTCCTTGTGGGACTGTAAAATGGTACAACCATTTGAGAAAATAATTTGTCATTTTCCTAAAAAGCTAACTAAATAAACAGTCATTCGACACCGAGACACTCACCAAAGAGAAACGATACCATGTGTTCTTATAAAGAACTGTACATGAATGTTCATATATGTAGAATTTATTTACATTTACATTTATTTCTCATGGCCCCAAACTAGAAATGACCCAAACAAATGTCCGTCAAAAAGTGAATAGTTAAACAAACGTTGTACAACAATACAATGGAGAACTACACTGCCATTATTAAAAAATGCACTATTGATATGTGCTGCAACATGGATGAATCTCAAAGTAATAAAGCTGAGTTAAGGAAGCCATACCCCCAAAAATCATATTGTATGATTACTTTTAACAGACTTTTAGGAAGTGTGAGCTTATCTATTGTAACAGAATACAAATCTGTGTGTCTAAATATATATCTTAACATATGGACATTTTATTACATTGATTATACCTCATACAGTTTTAAAAATATTATATAATCCTTATAAAATGTTGGTTCACAATGTATATACCGCCATCAGGAAACTGTTGCTCTCTGTATCTCAAAGGAAGGATGAGACAAAGACTTAGTTTAGTAGTTTCAGTTTTGCTAAGCCATATTCCAACAGTGAACTCTATTGGCAGGCGTGTCCGTCTCTCCTAGTAAGTAAAGGGCCCCCAGGAGACTAGCTTTTCATGTTGCTCAGGCTTTCCTTTCAAAGGCAGAAAGCAGTTTTGGAAGGCAGTGGAGTAGTGTCAGCAGACCAAGGTTGTTGCCCTGTGTCACCTTGCCTTCACTTGTTGCCCTGTGTCACCTTGCCTTCATTTGTTCGTGTGTCTGAGAAATCTTTTAATATCCCTGGACTGCATAGGGAAAACAAGGAGCTTAAATTTGATCCCTAAAACTTCTTCCGTGACTGTCATTTTGCCTCCAGGTTGTAGCTGTGTTTGAAAGGATTGAGGTGACTGGAAGTTCAACCACCAGATGATAACACAAAGTATAAGGGAGAAGAGTTTTATGATTTTAAATAAAAATCAAATAAAGGCAATTCAAACTTAGAAACAGAATAATTATAGTGATATTCTGTGGTGACATAGTAAGAGTTGAATAAAAGATTTGCTAATCTCTTTCTCTATTTTTATATTTTAAAAAAAGAGTTTTAAAAGTACAATCTTCTCATCTAGGAATGGTGCCAGGTTTCTGTCTTAAGTGATTTTTTGGGGGTTTTTCTTTTTCTTTCTGCATTAAAAAAAAAGTTAATACTGTCCCACCCAACTCTAGCAGAATCCCACTCAACTCTAGCAGAACTGGTATTTGCATAAATGATGACAACTTGTACTCCTACCATAGCTTTTGTGATTCCGTTGAAGCGTATTTCTTTTTCTTTTTTTTTCTTTGTTTATTTTTGAACATATTTCTTAACAGAAAGCTGACTTACCTTGGAATGTCAGGGACAATTTTTGAGTAATTGGTAAAAATGAAAACGTAAGTTAAAACCCAACCCAACATAGTTGGCATTTCTTCCAATGAATGAAGACCTATTCACAGCCAATGCTGAAAATTAAATGGAGCAGACTCTTCTGACAGAAAGTACATAGCTATTTTCCTCCAAGTAACAACTGAGAACATTGATAAGAGTTTCTGGTCTTTTCAGACTAGTTCTTGTTACTATGACCTGCTGGGCATCCCTAATCACACTACAGGCACTAGGTGGCTGGAACTAACTGGAGATACTTGAAAATCCATTGCTAATAATGAATGTCCAAAGTAACAGTGTTTTGCTGTATGTTTTCTTCTATTAACCTAGTGAGAATCTGCTCCTTTGTCCAAAAGAATGAATGCAGGCCAGATTTTAGGGCTTCCCAGGTGGCACTATTGGTAAAGAACCCACCTGCCAATGCAGGAGACATAACAGATACAAGTTCTATCCCTGGGTTATGAAGATCCCCTGGAGAAGGTATAACGGCAACCCACTCCAGTATTCTTGCCTGGAGAATCCCATGGACAGAGGAACCTGGCAGGCTACAGTCCAAGAATCTGCTCCTTTTCCCCAAAAAATGAATGCATGCCATTTAAATAAACTGGATAAGAGATATATTCTATTTATGTTCTTTCACTCCCTTCATAATCTCTTTTCTCCTTCACCTTGAAAAACCAATAGTCAAACATTCCTTGCATAATAAATCATTAATATGTCAGTGTCAATCAACTTGGGCTTCCCAGGTGGCACCCACCTGGGAAGAATCTGCCTGCCAATGCAGGAGACACAGGTTCAATCCCTGGATCAGGAGGATCCCCTGGAGAAGGAAGTGGCAACCCATTCCAGCATTTCTTGCCTGGGGAATCTCATGGACTTGGTATATTATTTCCAGAAATTCAGCTGTGTCCCTATGGTAGAAATTAGAAATATATGGGGAAAATACTTTAGGACAGGAGAGTTTCTGAGGTTCTTCCATCTTGCTGTGTAAATATCTAGATACTCTGTTTTGAGGCAGTCCCTGGCTTTTGCCCTTCTATTCCATTAAAATCTATTTTTAAAAGTGTAGTTCAATAATCTAATTGAAATAATTTCAAATTTTGCCTCTTAACATGCCTAGCATACCTATTTAGATATAAAGCTAAAATAATATATGTGTGGCCAGTTTTTTACTTCCTCTTCCTTTACTTCATTTAACAAATACCTATTACACACCATGCCTGGGTTTAAATAGAACCTGTGTTGGTTATTTGCAATGTGACTTTGGAAAAATTATCTAATGTCTGTATTTGTCTATTTCCTCTTGTGTAAATGGAGAAGGACAGAGACATTGGGGCTTCGTCATAGAGTTGGTGTGAGGATTAATGACAGTATATAAAAACACATAGAATAGCACTGTACACATGAGGACTATACATACAGGCTATCACTACTTCCGTTGTGGTCTCTTCCTATAAAGGCACTAATCTCATTCATGAGGGCCCCACCTAATCAACTCCCAGAGTCCTCCCCTCTAAATACCATCACTTTGAAGGTTAATGTTTCAACATATGAAGTTTTTGGAGGGACACAAGCATTCAGTCAATAACAATACGTGAAGTCGCTCAGTCGTGTCCGACTCTTTGCAACCCCATGGACTGTAGCCTACCAGGCTCTTCAGTCCATGGAATTTTCCAGACAAGAGTACTGGAGTGGGTTGCCATTTCCTTCTCCAGGGGATCTTCCCAACCCAGGGATCGAACCCAGGTCTCCCTCACTGCAGGCAGACGCTTTACCATCTGAGCCACCAGGAAAACAATATATAATCTCAAATCTCAAAAAATCTATGAGAAAAGTTTATAGGTAGGGAAACAGAATTGTTGCATTTTAAATAATGTGCCCAAGATCGTGCAGCTGGTCATTGCCTAAGCTAGTATTCAAACCCAGGCCTTCTTAATTCCAGCATGTGCATACACACACACACACACACACACACACACACACACACACTTGTTTCCTGCTATACCATACCATGCGTGCATGCTAAGTCGCTTCAGACGTCTGACTCTTTACAACCCTGTGGACTGTAGCCTGCCAGGCTCCTCTGTCCATAGGATTCTCCAGGCAAGAATACTGAAGTGGGTTCCCATGCCCTCCTCCGGGGAATCTTCCCAAACCAGGGATCCAACCCACGTCTCTTATGTCTCCTGCGTTGGCAGGCAGGTTCTTTACTCCTAGCGCCACCTGGTAAGCCCTACCACCAGTAACTAATTCTACAGGAGGACTCAGGGAATACCTTTCAGAGGTGATGTTTAGGTAGTATCTTGAAGAGAGAATGAGAGATGTTCAGTAGAGAATGGGAGAGGCATTTGTGATGGAAGAAACAATAAAATAACAGAAATGAGAAACCGTGTGACTGGCCTTGTTCTTAGCCAAGCAGGTGCTGTACCGACCCTGTGGATCTGTGCTTCAGGGATATGGGATGGGATCTAATGACAGAATCTACTGAGGTCCATCCTCCACAAATGCCAGAGCAGATCCCGGAGGAAGGACCTCGGTTTCTCTGTTTTTCTCTCCACTGTATAAACGCAGAGTGGTTCAGCCCACAGTCATTGATCTAAGCCCACTTCTTCCACACAGAAAAGAGTCATATTTCTTAGGAGCAATACTGCTAGGCATGTTGATAACTTTCTTTAGAAAAGCAGAAGGCAGTTTTTGTGGATTTGATTTGATTTCTTCATCAAAGGACGTTATTTGAGATTTTGCAGGTGCAGAGTAACATCTCCATGAGGCAGAGGCACTTTGTTTATTTGCTCACTGTTCATGACTCCACCGGGCATGTTGGTGCATCTGGTTAAGCCCAGAGAAGAAGCATTTGCAGGATCAAGCCTCATCACCTTATCAATATGCCAAGATGTTTTGAATGTAAAGACAGGGAATATTATCAAGTGGTTCTGCTGCTTGAAGGGTCTTTTTCTGTTTGTTTTAAAATGTGAATTCTATTTTCATAGAAAATATTGTGTGGGTCTCTAGTATAAATAAAGTGTTATAATGAATTTTAACTGCATTTAAGCAGGCATTGCTAGTACCAAAAGATGCTAGAAAGTGGAATTGAGATCATTATAAAAAATATGAATCTAGAGATAAGGACTAATATAAAAACAGATTTTGGTAACTGCCTGGAGTAAATTGAAATTTGGTCTCAATGCTAATGTTATTGAATACATTCAAGAATAAAAGACTGGCTTGATCTTGGTTATTGCTCCATGGAGATAAACTCCTCATCCATGGAAGATGAAATAACCCTTGAAGGGTTCATACCATTACTGTGTAGTGCACAATAACAATACAACAAAAAATTAACAAAGTAGGGTCTATTATTGGAGAATGATTTCACATCAGCTTCAGAGCAGTTTACTCATTTCAGAAGTCAGTACAATAAAGAGCATTTTATTTCTCCAACACCACTGAGGAAATGTGTTTGTGTGTGTGTGTATGTGTGTGTGTCTGTGTGTGGTCACATAAGTATGTTTTCATGATAAACCAGTCATGTCCCTTTATCACAAATCAAGCTTCTAATTTCACTGATCTTGATCTAAAAAATTGTAGAATTTCATAGAATGAATATAAAAACAACAATTGGAGATTAGTAGGCTTTTAACAAACTGTTTATTCTTGTAAATGGAGAAGGAAATGGCAACCCAATCTAGTGTTCTTGCCTGGAGAATCCTGTGGACAAAGGGGCCTGGTGGGCTACAGTCTATGGGTTTGCAAAGAGTCAGACAAGACTAAGCAACGAACACACGCACACACACACACACACACACACACTCTTGTAAAACCTGCTCTGAACTCCTAAACTGGGGCATTCAGTGGGGGAGAAACTCAGCTAATAAATAGGGGCTTATATATACCACTCCAGTACTCTTGCCTGGAAAATCCCATGGAGCCTGGTAGGCTGCAGTCCATGGGGTCGCTAAGAGTCCGACACAACTGAGCGACTTCACTTTCACTTTTCACTTTCATGCATTGGAGGAGAAAATGGCAACCCACTCCAGTGTTCTTGCCTGGAGAATCCCAGGGACGGCAGCCGTCTATGGGGTTGCACAGAGTCGGACACGACTGAAGCGACTTAGCAGCAGCAGCAGCAGCAGCAGTATATATACCAACCCTGTATTTTACATATTGTTGTTATATAGTTGCTAAGTTGTGTCTGACTGTTTTGCGACCCCAGGAACTGTAGCCTGCTAGGCTCCTCTGTCCATGGAATTTCCCAGGCAAGAATACTGGAGTGGTTGCTGTTTTCTTCTCCAGGGATCAGGCTTGCATCTCCTACATTGGCAGATGGATTCTTTACCTACTGAGCCACCAGGGAAGCCCCACTTTACATATGTCATCGTATAGCAGCTACTAAATAAATGTTCAGAAAACTAAGATCACGGCATCTGGTCCCATCACTTCATGGGAAATAGATGGGGAAACAGTGGAAACAGTGTCAGACTTTATTTTGGGGGGCTCCAAAATCACTGTAGATGATGACTGAAGCCATGAAATTAAGACGCTTACTCCTTGGAAGGAAAGTTATGACCAACCTAGATAACATATTGAAAGCAGAGATATTACTTTGCCAACAAAGGTCCATCTAGTCAAGGCTACGGTTTTTCCAGTGGTCATGTATGGATGTGAGAGTTGGACTGTGAAGAAAGCTGAGCACAGAATTTAATGCTTTTGAACTGTGGTGCTAGAGAAGATTCTTGCGAGTCCCTTGGACTGCAAGGAGATCCAACCAGTCCATTCTAAAGGAGACCAGTCCTAGGTGTTCATTGGAAGGACTGATGCTAAGGCTGAAACTCCAATACTTTGGCCACCTCATGCAAAGAGTTGACTCATTGGAAAAGACGCTGATGCTGGGAGGGACTGGGGACAGGAGGAGAAGGGGACGACAGAGGATGAGATGGCTGGATGGCATCACCGACTCGATGCACATGAGTTTCGATGAACTCCAGGAGTTGGTGATGGACAGGGAGGCCTGGGGTGCTTCGATTCATGGGATTGCAAAGAGTCAGACACGACTGAGCGACTGAATTGACTGAACTGAAATAAATGTTGGAAAACAAATTTGGAAAACTGAATTGCAAACAGTAATGCTGAATATAGGGTCAAACATTTGTGTGTTTTGGGGATTTGATACTCGAGATATTCTGTTAGCAAGGGTTTATTTTCACATGGCCTCTAGCGATAGGAGCAAACCACAGACCATTCTGTCATTACCACCAGTCTCCACAGTCAGACCTGGCCCTTCTACTTAAATATAACTTTTGATGTTTGCTTTATTATATCACTTTCACAGAAATTTGGCGGATGGGAAAGGAGATGAAATTCATATTTCTAATGCAAAAATTGGTTCATCTGTACTTGCATTTTTAGTAAAATACCTAAAATGATTGGACAACTAATATTTAATAGAACTGTAGCTGTTTTAGTTATTGCTGTTGAGCTTAGGGTAGCTGTTGCTGATTCAGACAGTTTGAACTTTAGTTTAAATATAAATTTTAAGAGAATGGGATCATGAGTGGCTTCTTTAGCTTATCAAACCATTCTGTTTATAATGTTTTCTGTCCCAAGTGAAGGTGGAACCTTATCACATATATGACTTAATGCTGTTTTGGTTATATGATAACATCCATCATCAAAACTCCTGAACTATTGTACATTTTCTAGAAAATCACCATCAGATTCCTGTGTTCCATGGATATATCGGTACACCTTGACCTCTCTCTTCACGTACCCTGCCCAAATGTCAAGCTGAGCAGCCTCTTATTCCTCACCAGTACCTGATGCTTTCTTGGTTCTACCTCTCTATATCTCCTCTTCCTTATAAAGAAAATGACCCCCACCCCCATTTCCATGTATTTATATCTTATCTCTCTTTAATGTTTTAACTCAAATTTCAAAATTCTTTGAGGAGCTTCCTGATTCATACATTGGACATGATCACTCTCTCATCTATAAAATATCTCATATATTAAATATCAGTTTGATCTCATTTCGTGATACTATCTTTTCTACTCTACCAATAAGAACAAAGCAACAATAGTAATAATAACTATTAAACCTTGTTCTATAATATGAAAAATTCCTTGTGCACATTACCTCATACAGTCCACAAAACAACCCCATAATGCAAGTGCTATTATTATTCCTAATTCACTTAGGAAGATTCCTAGAGCTGGCACAATAATTAATTCAAAATCAAATGGATGCTTTTATATCTGGAATCTTAATTCATAGACCTTATTCTTAGCCAATAGGTAAGACTGCGCTTCCTGGCTGTACCTCCTTTTGCTTGTAACTTATCACTTTTTACTTTGTTATGTAATTACCTATGACCTGAATTACTATAGTTATTGTTCCTTGAGGGCTAAAATTACGTTTGATTTTTCTTGGTATTTTAAACATGACTCAACTCAGTGTTTCACACAAAAGTAAGGGTGGGCCAAGCCTATTTGGTGAACAACTGAAAAATTCAGAACCTTTCATATATCCTTTTATAGCTCTGACATGGAAGATTTCTTGAGAGAGGAAAGTACTATGTTTAACTGTCATCAAAATAAAGTGGAAAATATAGCTTTGTGCAAAAGAAATGACATGTTCTGAAAGAATAAAATTAAAACAGGATTTTAAATCCATTATCTAGTCTATTTGAAAATAAACAAGGACAGTTGCCTGATTGAATGAATAAATGTCTTTAAACTTTCACAGTCACTGTGTAATATTCACAAACATGCAGTTTGGATATCTGTTTCCCACTGAAGTGAAAGATTATACTTGACTAAAAGTGAATATTAATGAAAATAGATAATATTAATGATATTTTAATAATTAATAGAAAACTGAATAACATTTCCTATTTATTTATATTTAGATCATGCAGAGAGATAACTTACTGAGTTTCCTCATTTTGATTGTCACTAAATTTACAGATCCTCAATAACTGAAGTAGGAGAGGGTGTTGAAGATAAGCTATCTTATCTGAAGACTAATAACATTTTTGTCTTTAACAGGCTACCTTATCTTTACTACTCTGTTTTAGAAGCTCAAGAGAGTAGTAACCTTGAATAAACACTGCTATTTCCAACATCATGTCCTGAGACTGATTCAGAGAGCAAGTGATGGAATGTAGCTCTGACTTATGAAGTAGCAGGTGGGGACTTCACCTTCTGAGAGTGAAGAACCTTCTGATTTATCTCAGTCATCCTAAATTCACTGCAGTTTCACAGTGAAACTAGGGGCTTACCTGGTGGCTCAAATGGTAAAGCGTCTGCCTGCAATGAGGAAGACCCAGGTTCGATCCCTGGGTCGGGAAGATCCCCTGGAGAAGGAAATGGCAACCCATTCCAGTATTCTTGCCTGGAAAATTCAATGGACGGAAGAGCATGGTAGGCTACAGTCCATGGGGTTGCAAAGAGTCAGACATGACTGAGCAACTTCACTTTCTTTCTTTTAAACAATGAATGCTAAAAAGAGTTATTTTAAACTTCTTTCAGCTAGGGGCTTTCCTGGTAGCTAAAATGGTAAAGAATCTGCCTGCAGTGCAGGAAACCTTGGTTTGATCCCTGGGTTGGGAAGATCCCCTGGAGGAAGGAATGGTAACCCACTCCAGTATTCTTGCCTAGAGAATTCCATGGACAGACCATGGGATCGCAGAGAGTCAGACATGACTGAGCGATCAACACTTTCTACTTTCTACACTATCTCCAGCTTCAGCTGGTTTCTTCAGCTATCTCCTGTTCATTCATGAGCTTAAAAAAAAAAAAATAAAAAAAGATGAGGATGAAAGCCTATTGATTGATTTTTAAACTTATATTCTTAAGGGTATAATTGAACAGTATGTCCTATAAAACTTCCTGAACATTAAGTATATTTCCAGTATTGGATATATTGTACTACAATGATCCAGTCACCTAGGAGGATTTATTCTGATTACTTCCCACCTATACATAGTTAACATCATGTAAACATAATGAGGCTGATTGAATTTTCATGAAATAATGGTTGGATGTATATTGTTTGGATACTGGGACATCAATATCTCTGACTAGTAATCCTCCATACAAAGGTCTACATGGCCAAATAATGACACAGCTGAAGAGTGTTGTGAGAAGTACTATTAGGGTCCTGATTTGCTGCTTTATTTTCTTTTGAAAGTTTATATATATATTACACACTAAGTTGCTTCAGTTGTGTCCGACTCTTTGCAACCCCATAGACAGTAGCCCACTAAACTCCTCTGTCCATGGAATTTTCTAGGCAAGAATACTGGAATGGGTTGCCATTTCCTTCTCCAGGGCATCTTCCCGACCCAAGGATTGAACCTGCATTTCCTATGTCTCCTGAATTGGCAGGTGGTTTCTTTACCACTAGCACCACCTGGGAAGCCCATATATATGTATATATACTGATTTCATACATCAGATCAGATCAGATCAGTCGCTCAGTCGTGTCTGACTCTTTGCGACCCCATGAATCGCAGCATGCCAGGCCTCTCTGTCCATCACCAACTCCCGGAGTTCACTCAGACTCATGTCAATCGAGTCAGTGATGCCATCCAGCCATCTCATCCTCTGTCGTCCCCTTCTCCTCTTGCCCCCAATCCCTCCCAGCATCAGAGTCTTTTCCAATGAGTCAACTCTTCGCATGAGGTGGCCAAAGTACTGGAGTTTCAGCTTTAGCATCATTCCTTTCAAAGAAATCCCAGGGCTGATCTCCTTCAGAATGGATTTCATACATACATACTTACGTGTGTGTGTGTGTGTGTGTGTGTGTGTGTGTGTGTATGCTACTTTCTGTCAATTCTGTTCATAAAGAAATCTTTATGATCAACCTTTTCAGATTACCCCAAGGGCCTCACAAAAGACACTGAATTTTTTGATGCAAATTACATTGATACTTCCTAAAGAGTTCTGTGTTTTTATAATAGAGGCTTTAGATTTCTTTAGGCCTGCATCACATTTCTGAGTACATGACCATACTATGGGACTTCCAAGGTGCCTCACTGGTAAAGAATCCACCTGCCAGTACAGGAGATGCAGGAGATGTGGGTTAGATCTGTGTCAGTAAGATCCCCTGGAGAAGGAGATGGCAGCCCACTCCAGTATTCTTGCCTGGAAAATCCCATTGGCAGAGGTCCCTGGCAGGCTACAGTTCAGGAGGTTGCAAAGAGTCAGACACGACTGAGCGACTCAGCACATTTCACAGCCCGTGGAGGGAACATGCTAATTTCATCTTTGAGTCCACCATAGCTCCTAGGCCAATATCCTAAAAAGGTTGGGAGTAAATATTTGTCAGAAAAAAAAAAAAAAGTGAATTGTCATTTTTCGGAAGACAGTAATGAAACCACTTTTGTACTAATTTTATTGTTTAAAATATTGGATAAGGTTGTCAAGATTGTTGCACACAGAATCTTTTCTATTTTTATGGAGGCCATTGACATGGAGACAAGGACTGTGCAGACAATTATGAAGGACATATCTTGAGATAAGTAGTTAGAACAAATTTCAAGGTTTTGAAACATAGGTTTCACAAGGAACCAGACTTTAAAATATTATTTAGGTCTTTGTCTGTGGAGTTCTTAAATCATCTCTGCTGATAAGCACTCACTCTCGCTCTCTTTTTTAATCTTTCAGTTTCTAAGGTAACTTTTAATGTTTTGGCATCTTTCCATGGTCTTTGATGTGCTAGTACTTTTCTCATAAAGCCCATTGTGAGGCTATACGTTTTGGTGATTTAAGAATAGAAAGAAGATGTAAACAATGCACCTTCCTCATTGAATGTCATAATAGTTTTCAACACAGAGGTGTATTGCTCATGATTCTAGTGATTCCAACTCCTACTTTTCCCAGGGTAGAAAGAATATAGATTCACAAATACTCTTCCTTTAAACTTAACTATATGGTTTTTCCAGTAGTCATGTATGGATGTGAGAGCTGATACACTGTGACGAAAGCTAAGTGCTGAAGAATTGATGCTTTTGAACTGTGGTGTTGGAGAGGACTCTTGAGAGTTCCTTGGACTGCAAGGAGATCCAACCAGTCCATTCTAAAGATCAGTCCTGGGTGTTTGGAAGGACTGATGCTAAAGCTGAAATTCCAGTACTTTGGCCGCCTCATGCGAAGAGTTGACTCAATGGAAAAGACTCTGATGCTGGGAGGGATTGGGGGCAGGAGGAGAAGGGGACGACAGAGGATGAGATGGCTGGATGGCATCACCGACTCGCTGAATGTGAGTTTGAGTGAACTCTGTGAGTTGGTGATGGACAGGGATGCCTGGTGTGCTGCAATTCATAGGGTCGCAAAGAGTTGGACATGACTGAGCAACTGAACTGAACTGATACTATTTTATAATGTCTTTGTAATGGGGAAACAATGGACACAGTGAGAGACTTTATTTTGGGGGGCTCCAAACTCACTGCACATGGTGACTATAGCCATGAAATTAAAAGACACTTGCTCCTTGGAAGAAAAGCTATGACCAACCTGGACAGCATATTCAAAAGCAGAGACATTACTTTGCCAACAAAGGTCCGTCTAGTCAAAGCTATGGTTTTTCCAGTAGTCATGTATGGATGTGAGAGTTGGACTATAAAGAAAGCTGAGTGCCAAAGATTTGATGCTTTTGAACTGTGGTGCTGGAAAAGGCACTTGAGAGTCCCTTGGACTGCAAGGAGATCCAACCAGTTCATCCTAAAGGAAACTAGTCCTGAATATTCATTGGAAGAATTGATGTTGAAGCTGAAACTCCAATACCTTGGCCACTTGATGTGAAGAACTGACTCTTTGGAAAAGACCCTAATGCTGGGAAAGATTGAAGGTGGGAGGAGAAGGGGATGGCAGAGGATGAGATGGTTGGATGGCATCAGTGACTCAATGGACATGAGTTTGAGTAAGCTCCAGGAGTTGTTGATGGACAGGGAAGCCTGTCATGCTGCAGTCCATGGGGTTGCAAAGAGTTGGATATAACTGAGTGACTGAACTGAACTGAATGAAATAGCTTCTGAATGGTTTGATGCAGATGTGTATGCTGAGTTGGAGAGGAGTACCAAGAATCAGATGAATGTGAGAGGTCAGGGACGGGCATGAAGCAATGACTGAGACTTTACAGTCATGGCAGAGCCTTTACCAATATCTAGTCTGTGGCTCTCAGTCTTAGGGAAAAAGATGCTACTGTGCTTCACTGAACCCTTATCTTGCTTCTTGCAAAAGCTGAATATAGCCTCAATCTTTTTCATGGTTCTCTATTTTACTTTGAATAACACATAGCAGAATGTATCATCAACAAAGTGAGTAAGGTCTTATCCAAGTTAGGTATACCATGTTTTTCCCCTCTGTATTACTTACAGCTTCTCCTTGAACAAATTTAGCTGTACCATTTCAGGCAACAGAGGTTGACCGAAATCCTCAAGCACTTCTGGTTTAGAGGTGTATGTAGCACTTTCCAGCATTCTGTATGGTGAAAGGAAATTCTGAGAAATGTACATCACACCAGTATGCCTGAATTGTGTCTACATGGTACAGAGCCCTTCATCAATTTGTGAATAACTAGTAAAAAAAAAAAAAATGTAAAAAATTATAATAGGACATTATGAAAATTGGAAAGAAGGTAAAGAAAAGTCCAGATGGGTTCATTGATTTTTATCAGCATCATTTCACCATTAAATGACAAAGCAAGGACTTCTGACTCCTGGTCCAGTGCTCCTCCCCACCATGATACCATTAGATTCATATCAGAAAGCGTTAGTCGGTCAGTCATGTCTGACTCTTTGCAACCCCATAGAATGTAGCCCACTAGACTCCTCTGTCAATTGGATTTTCCAGGCCAGAGTACTCAATTCAGTTGCCATTTCCTTCTGCAATATCAGGAAAAACTAACTTTGGACAAATTCGCTGCTGCTTATTCAGATGTTTCTTGAATAGACATAGAAGCTTTAAGTTCCATCCCGTCTTCCACTAAGCTGCCTCATTCCATCATTAGATAGGTCTTACTGTCTAATATTCTTATCATTCTCAAAATCAAGTTTTCTTTAACTGCCACCCATTGGACCTGGTTCTTCTAATTAGGGCCACACACATCGAACCCATTCCTTCTTTCCAATTGCAGTAGTTCAGTTATTCAGAGACAACTGTGGTTTCCTTGTCCCCACATCCCAAGCCTTCCTGTAATTTTCTTTTCCAGGATAAGTATTTCGGTTCCTTTAGTTCTTCACATGAAGAAAACAAAGTTTTTTGTTTTATTTTTTTTCCCCAAAACTTAATTGATTAGCATTTACCCCTTTGTTTTTAATTTCATATTTTGTGTCTAATTTTTACAAATCACAAATAACAGTTCTCACAGGTCAGTTCTCCAGCCCTTTCCTCCCCCGAGTCCCTTCTGATCTTTTATGAGGTTGAAATTTAAGATTAGGAGTTCTCCGTTGTTTGGTGGAGGAAAGGCAACTTGGGGTTTACCATTGAGTGAGAATATTTCCTTTACCCTGTGAGTTTTCAGTTTGCTTGCCTCCCCTCCAGTGAAGAGGGGGTAGGGGTGAATCAGCAGGCCGGTGCCAACAATGATACAAGCACATAATAGTTATGGTTCGAAGTGGCTGCTTGCCATTCTGCACAGAGGAGACTTCTGTGGTCAGCAAAAGGCCTTGCAGTTTACATTGTGTCTCTATTGCTGGCAGCATAAGTACCGGAAGGAAAAAAACGTGAAAAGTGGGCTTATTTAACAGCTTTAAGCTGCCTAGAATGTGTGTTCCAGCCATGAGGGACAAAAAATCATTCAAGAATTTGTAAAATTGTTCCAATGAATTCATCAGATTTTTTTGCATATTATTTGAAACTGACTTAGGAGGAGATTTAAGAGGCCAGGAAGAAATATTTAAATGTATGTGATTAAAGATGACAAGGCTTTAGGATTTTCCTTCTCAGATATCAGACTGTAACTTTGTGTACCAAATTTTCAAGTTTTAAAACTCTCTTCTCTTCAGAGGTCTTTCTTGGTGCTTGGATTAGAGAGGGAAGAATAAGAGACTGAGGGGCTGGAGAGGGAAGCGGCAGCAGAAGAGATGGGGCATGTAGTTACGGTTATAGATGGCAAGTGATGAAGGAATGATTCAAAAACCCCAACTGCTAGTCAATTAACTCTAGATAAGAGAGAGAAGGTATTTTTATCATAATATCTTATAATAAGAGAGATTATATATTATTATATAGATAATATTCCGGAATCAAAGAGCAAAGGTGGAAAATTATTCAGTTTAGATATTCAGTCAGAATAAAGATTGGGTATATGTGCCTGTGAAAGAGGAAATTTTTAGGAATGCATTTACCATTGTCATCTTTTTAGGGACAGACATCTGCTGTAGCTTCTTAGTCTTATTATATCCTGTTACCTTCCTTTCCATTTACTTTATCTGTCAGGATCATGCTTACCTACTTACATAGCTTTTAAATCAGCTCTGAGAAAGAGGGCGGGGGCAGGGCTCCATGCACTTGACAGTGTAGTTAGAGAACTGCCTCCTAAATCCAGCAGCAGTTCCTTGTGATTTACACTGCAGATCAGTGTGCATCAGACCTCCGCACTAGGAGGGCATGTGAATTAGAGGGCCACGTTTTCCCAGTGCAAAGATTATAATTACAGAAACAATTTTAGGGGCAGGATTTTGCTGTGTTCAATTGCTCTTCCAAGTCTCTATTTACGATATTTCTTAGTCAAAAGCGACATTCTACTCTGGATACCACTGAGAAGGAAGGAAAACTGTTGAATTTCAGAGCTCCAAATGGGGACAGTCTAACCCAGAGGGATATTCTGAGAAAACAGTGGGAGTTGGCAGCCTCCTCAGTCCTAGTTGATTATTCCTATTGTACCAAGTTCTCTTCCTTTGGTCTCTCTGTTCCTTTACTTTTCTCCTCTCCCTTCTAATTGTTCATTTGAGAGAGATAGGCAGAGAAAGGGAAGAAGATGGGAATGAGAGAATATGGACCTAAATCCCTTAAGGAGGATTGTTCTTAAAGTAGAAGAAAAATTGACTCCAACAAATGTCATTAAGTACCTAGGAGGTTTCTATCCAGTTCAAGACAAAATAGAACTGCCTTCTCTGCCCACTGAGGAGAACAGAATTCAACAGTGTTGAAGACTTTATGATTATCCGATAAACACTTTAAAACAATGCCTCAGAAGACACATAGAAACACATTTCAGAGCACATTAATACTGGGAAAATCAAGAAAATTTGAGCCTAAATTTTTTAAAGAACATGTATTTATTTATTTTGGGTTGTGTTGGGTCTTAGTTGCAGCATGCAGGATCTTTTGCTGCAGTGCTTGGGCTTCTCTCTAGTTGTGGCATGCAGGCTCCGTGGTTGCATCCAGTAGGCTTCATTGCCCTGCAGCACATGGAATCCTGTTTCCCCAACCAGGGATCGAACCCAAGCCCCCTGCATTGGAAGGCAGATTCTCAATCACTGGACCACCAGGGAAGTTCCTGAGCCTAGATTTGAATGATCAGTTCTCTAAGCTACATACTATGGGAAGGTGAGGAGGAAGAAGGGGACAGAAAATCTTTACAGAAGTGTGATCATAGGACGTGAGAGCTGGACCATGCCTTCATCTCTCATTTCACAGAAGGATAAAGAAAAATTGAGCCAAGTTTCTATTTAGATTCAAGTTCAGATGTATAGGTGAGGTATGTATTAATCAGGAAATTCATCCATCTGTCAGGCCTGTCCACACATCCATTTATTCTTTCATCTCCCCCTTCATCCACTTGCTCTTCCATCCTTCCAGAAGGACCCAGAGTATGTTAGGAGAACCAACTCCCTTCTCAGTCCACTACTCATGTATAATCATGCCCCAAACCATTTTATTTCATTCTATTTATGAATGAGAATAGGGTCAAACCTCAACTGTTCATAGACATGTAGGGGCATAGAGATGTTGATTATGCCAAAAGGTCAGATAATCTTCAAATCCCTTCTATTAGTCTGTGGACAGATTTTAATGCTTAGATAAAATGGGGGTTATGCATGACATTTTGATAAAACACTCCAAACCAAAAACAAATAAAAACTCTAAACCCCAGAATACCAAGACCCAATGAGAAGACCAGAGAAACCTGAGAAATGTGTACATAGCCATTTTCTGTGTTTACATCATAATATGGGACAGAACCCAACACCTTTCCACCCTTCAAACATGTTAGCAATGCCATCAACTAATTCAACACAAAAGATGATTTTAGTGGAGAATCCTCTCCACAATTATCCTTACTAGGAAAGCATATCATTACAAGATTTACTAATATATTGCAAACTAACTAAATATATTTAAACTCAGTTTAGAAGAAGCTCCATGTTTCTGTAAAAGTCGGGAATTTTTAGAGAACCATTTTTTCAGAGTCCCACATTTTATTCTGTGCCAGGGCTCTGAGTTTTCCCCCTAGGCAGATGATGCTGTTTTCCAAACTCTTCATTTGACTCTCCAAAGAGTGTGTGGCCACATGTGAAAGAGTGCCTTCCCATATCTTTGAACAAAATAATGTTAGTGGCCTTGGTTGATTAGTAGTTACTTTTCTATGGAGAATGATCACCATGATCCATAGTTATGAATGTTATTTTATAATCACCATTTATTTCTTGGCCTTTTGGTTTATAATCTGTCCTTATGTACACAGTAACTTTGGTCTCCTCACCCCCAGTTTATGCATAGAGAAATCTTTTTGAAAGTAATAATAAAGTGACAGGGTATAGATTTAGTTTTTACTGTAATTGCTTCCTCATGATGATCCCCATAGAAAAATGGGAACTTATCATGGTCAGTTTGGAAGGAGGAAAAGGAATGAATTAGGATGATAGGAAATATGCTTCCTATTCCTTTATTTCCTGCCTTGACCCAAAGCTTTCTGAGTCATCTAGTGAAGGGTCATCTTTATATGTATATCTATATATCTAAACCACTTTCCTGGTTTCTGAAATGGATAGGAGACCACCTGGCTCTAATTTATTTCCTGGGCAGAAGTGGTAATGTGCGAATGAGGCTCTTTCAACACCCATGTGGGTGGAGACCTGAATTCCATCAGTCTCACAGGGAAGCACTAGATGTACTCCATGAAGCAGGGCCCTCGATGGGCATCATAGCTACAGCTGCTTTATGCATGAGAGCAGTAAAGTATTTTATGAGATTATTTTCATGTTTTAGACATAAATTTAGGGTGCCCATCGCTGGGAAGTAGAGACGTAACACTTTTGACATGTACAGCTCTGGGAAGACAGCAGAGAGAAGACAAGAGAGAATTTTCTATCTCATATTAAGAACAGTTTTAGTTCTGACTGTACTTGATCTGAGCTTCCCTGGTGGCTCAGTAGGAAAAAATAATGTCTGCAAATGCAGGAGGTGTGGATTCAGGCCCTGACTCAGGAAGATACCCTGGAGAAGAAGATGGCAACCCACTACAGTATTCTAGCCTGGAAAATCCTATGGATAGAGGAGCCTGGTAGGCTACAGTCCATGGGGTTGCAAAGAGTCAGACACAACTTAGCAATTAAATAACAACAACAAATATTTGGTCTGCCATGATATCTTTTATAGATAGAATTTATCATGTATTCTCTTTGGATCTTAGGAAGCCAGATGCTTATCTTTTCCCCTCCCTGGAGAGGGACATTCTTGAAGAACTGTATCTCCCATGACACCTGGCACAGTGGTAGAGAACAGAACAGAGCATGTGTGCTCAGTCGCGTCCATCTCTTTGCTTAAGCTTCTGAGAGGAAGATACTTTGCAGTTAGAAGACATATTTATTACATACTTCAGTCACTGATAGTTATAAAAATTCAGATACTTCGTTTATGCCAACTAAAAGAAATATCTTCCTAGGGATTAGTACCACTTGACAGAATGAAAATACAAAAAGAGTAAAAGAAAAAAATGATAATCACATTTCTAGTTAGGTTATAATAGCTTTCATTCTTGGTTCTTTTTTAAAATTTGCTTCTGTTTTTTGACAGATTTGCTAGGAATATTGTGAGACTTAGTGCAGTTTGGAGGTGATCAAATAGAGCTGGGGAAGGAAAAAACAAAAGCTTTAAGTAGATTCTAATGTGGCTAAAAAAGAGAGCAATGATGGATTATGCTCACACTCATGGACATTGCCTGGTATGATTTGGCCCAAAGAGGATTTTAGAAGTGCTCTGTGTTTGGCATAGTCATGGTCCTTCAGGCTGAGAGGTGTTTTTTTTTTTTTTCCCCCTTCCTAGCTTTCTAAACAAGGATATAAATTTTCTGGGATGTTCATTCTGCCGGTAAAATAATGTGACACAACCAGCCATATCAGACAAGTGCATCCTGCTCATCAGTGAAGGGATTCTAAAACTTAATGAATCCTTAAGTCCACTAATGATGTCTGGATGTTACTGAAGCTATTACCCTAGATTGCTTCTGACATTTGTGTCTTCATATCAGAGTGCCAGCATTCTTCAGAGTCTCCCAGTACACACTGAGCTTGCTTAGCAGATAAATATAGATCTTTGTGAGCAGCTTACATTTACAGAACTTTCTAGACCTGTGCTGTTCAATATGTTAGGCCATCAGATGGATATTTTAAATTGAAATTAAGCAACATTTAAAGTTGTTTCTCTGTCATACAAGCCACATTTCAAGTCCTCATTAGTTATATGTGTCTAACAGCTACCATATTGGGACAACACACATTGGAAACATATCGATTGTTGCAGAAAGTCTTGTTGGATGGTGTTGTCTTAGATTACAGGTATAAAGCAAGAAAAGTTACCCGTTGTCAATAAAGAGCAAGTTATCCTATTTTAACAAAGTCCAATCTTGGGACTTGCCTGGCGGTCCAGGGGCTAGGACTTTGCCTTCCAGTGCAGGGGGTTCAATTCCTGGTCTAGAAGCTACGATCCTACATGCCTCTCATCCAAAAATAAAAAAAAGAAAAGAAAACAAAGAAACATAGAACAGAAGCACTGTTGTAATAAGTTCAATCTTATGTGTGCGTGCTCAGTTGTGCCCAACTCTTTGCAACCTCATAGACCGTAGCCTGCCAGCTCCTGTGTTCATGCAATTATCCAGGCAATAATATTAGAGTGGGTTGCCATTTCCTACTCCAGGGGATCTTCCTGGCCCAGTGATGGAACCTGTGTTTCTTACATCTCCTGCACTGGCAGACAGATTCTTTACCACTAGCACCATCTGGGAAGCCTTATAAATTCAATAAAGACTTTAAACATGATCCACAACAACAACAAAAAACTGACCTGTGAAAATGTAGGCTTACAAAAAAAATAATAATTTAGGAATATTTTATTCTTCTCAAATGGCAGTTCATAATAGATTCTATTCAACTACCTCCACTGATCTTTAAGTGTTTATGGATCCTTAATTACATGTAGAGAGCAGTTAAAAAATAAATAAATATAAAATACCATAAAATAAAATGTAAGACTTTAATGCAGCACTAGGTCATAGAAAAGTATGAAGCTGAAAAATTGTATCAGGATGCTGGAGTGGAATATATATTTGAGTGGACATATATTTGAAATGTATGTCCACATATGTATTTGAAACTGGCCACCTTGGAAGGAAAGTTATGACCAACCTAGATAGCATATTCAAAAGCAGAGACATTACTTTGCCAACAAAGGTTCGTCTAGTCAAGGCTATGGTTTTTCCTGTGGTCATGTATGGATGTGAGAGCTGGACTGTGAAGAAGGCTGAGCACCGAAGAATTGATGCTTTTGAAGTGTGGTGTTGGAGAAGACTCTTGAGAGTCCCTTGGACTGCAAGGAGATCCAACTGGTCCATTCTGAAGGAGATCAGCCCTGGGATTTCTTTGGAAGTAATGATGCTGAAGCTGAAACTCCAGTACTTTGGCCACCTCATGTGAAGAGTTGACTCATTGGAAAACACTCTGATGCTGGGAAGGATTGGGGGCAGGAGGAGAAGGGGACGACAGAGGATGAGATGGCTGGATGGCATCACTGACTCGATGGACGTGAGTCTGAGTGAACTCCGGGAGTTGGTGATGAACAGGGAGGCCTGGCGTGCTGCGGGTCATGGGGTCGCAAAGAGTCAGACACGACTGAGCAACTGATCTGATCTGATCTGAACCTGGATTTGGGTATTAATTTTGCCTCTTGCCAAATGGAGGCCCTTTGGGGCAAAAATGGGCAAAACTCACCACACAGGATTGTCTTGAGGATTCACTGTAAAAGTATTTGTGCAACCTAGGAGCTTGGTAACTACTTGTGCAACAAAAGAGTTGGGTCCTTCCCCAGTTGCTCTCCCCTTACCTCCTCAAGGTCTTCTCTGCCTTCTTCCTCTCTTTCATCCCAGAGCCTAGAACTTTCAGGCTGGCCACTCTGTATTTTCAGGATCTAGCTGTGCTGGCCAGCTAAGCTTTTTTTTTTTTTTCCTGTGGCATCACTTGACCAGTCACTCTTACAGATAACACCATGCTTTCATTCAGTCAAAATCTGCATATCCCCTTGGGAAGGAGCACCAGGAGTGGGAAGCTTATGCCCCATGGCCGGGCATTGATGGAGACGTTTTGGGCAACCTTACTCCTTGAGTTACATCAAAAGGAGTAAACAGCATTAGAACAAGAAATTAGAAGATCTGGGTGTCTCAGTGATGACAATGATTTCTGCAAATCCTTATCTCATGGTAAAATTCCTCATTTATTAAATAGAAAGGTTGAACTAGAAAGTCTCTTGTTTCTCATTTCCATTCATACTTTAGTAAGAACTACTATCTCCCAGCTAGACTGGCAACTCTGTGAGGGCAATGACTTGGGCTGCCTGCTCCCTGCTGTATCTCCCAGAGTGTAGCACAGTGGTGGTCATTTATTAGCCACTCATGGCATATCCATTTCATTCCAATCCCAAAGAAAGGCAACACCAAAGAATGCTCAAACTACCACACAACTGCACTCATCTCACATGCTAGTAAAGTAATGCTTAAAATTCTCCAAGCTAGGCTACAACAGTACATGAACCATGAACTTCCAGATGTTCAAGCTGGTTTTAGAAAAGGCAGAGGAACCAGAGATCAAATTGCCAACACCTGTTGGACTATCAAAAAAAGCAAGAGAGTTCCAGGAAAACATCTATTTCGCTTTATTGACTGTGCCAAAGCCTTTGACTGTGTGGATCACAATAAAGTGTGGAACATTCTGAAAGAGATGGGAATACCAGACTACCTGACCTGCCTCTTGAGAAATCTGTATGCAGGTCAGGAAGCAACAGTTAGAACTGGACATAGAACAATAGACTGGTTCCAAATAGGAAAAGGAGTACGTCAAGGCTGTATGTTGTCACCCTGTTTATTTAACTTATATGCAGAGTACATCATGAAAAATGCTGGGCTGGAGGAAGCACAAGCTGGAATCAAGATTGCAGGCAGAAATATCGATAACCTCAAATATGCAGATGACACCACCATTATGGCAGAAAGTGAAGAAGAACTAAAGAGCCTCTTGATGAAAGTGAAAGAGGAGAGTGAAAAAGTTGGCTTAAAGCTCAACATTCAGAAAACTAAGATCATGGCATCTGGTCCCATCATTTCATGGCAAATAGATGGGAAAACAGTGGAAACAATGAGAGACTTTATTTTTGGGGGATCCAAAATCACTGCAGATGGTGACTATAGCCTTGAAATTAAAAGATGCTTGCTCTTTGGAAGAAAAGTTATGACCAGCCTAGACAGCATTTAAAAATCAGAGACATTACTTTGCCAAAAGTGTTCCATCTAGTCAAAGTGATGGTTTTTCTAGTACTCATATATGCATGTGAAAGTTGGACTATAAAGAAAGCTGAGCACTGAAGAATTGATGCTTTTGAACTGTGGTGTTGGAGAAGACTCTTGAGAGTCCCTTGAACAGCAAGGAGATCCAACCAGTCCATCCTAAAGGAAATCAGTCCTGAATATTCATGGGAAGAACTGATGCTGAAGCTGAAAACTCCAATACTTTGGCCACCTGATGGGAAGAACTGACTCATTTGAAAAGACCCTGATGCTGGGAAAGATTGAAGGCGGAAGGAGAAAGGGACAACAGAGGATGAGATGGTTGGATGGCATCACTGACTCAATGGACGTGAGTTGGATTAAACTGGGAGTTGGAGATGAACAGGGAAGCCTGGCTGCAAAGAGTAGGACACAACTGAGCGACTGAACTGAACAGGGCATATCTGTGGGATGAATGGATAACAGAAGTAACATGCCTCCGCTGTATATGCTTTCTGCTGGACTCAGTGTCTATGTAATGCACTCTTTCACTCTGTTCAGCCTCCTGTGCCCCATTATTTCTGGTATCACCACTGCTGTACGTTTACTTTTTAGCAAGTCCTAGGAGCTCCAGTGCCTTACCCCATCATTTCTGATTTCTCCATAAAACTGTGGCTGGGAAACAAACTGTACTGTGTAATTATCCTTGCTACATTCTCCTCGAAGACTTCCAATTTCATAGAATTACCAAGATTTAAAAACATTAAAACAAAAATGAGCTTGTTAGAGTAAATTAGGCTTCATAAATGTGTTTCCCTTTTATTACAAAACATTGATTTCTGTGATCACCTTCTCTAAATTATTGAAAGCTAAGTGGACTGCCTTAATTGGCGAGGAGAAATGTCAGCAAGCAACTACCATGGAAACCAAGGAGGAGATACATGACATGAAGGAGATATAAAGAAGAATGGGGTACAGAGCTGGCTACATAGTCGAGTGAAAGTCATCACAAGGAAAAAGACAGATGCCTGCCCTGGTGCAGCTCTGTTGGGGTATTAATGCGAGTCTGGGAGAGGAGTAGATAAAGGTCAGCATAAAGGTCAGTGGATTAAGGGTCAGCATAAATATAGAGCCTCCTGATTCCATAGCTAGAATAGGAATTCTTGCTTCCCAGGCAGGAAAATCTTTGCTCCTGATTTTGGAACTTGGCCTTGGCCTTAACACAGACTCATCAGCAGAAACTGCCCTGGGGTCTCACTTCTGCCCCTTTCCAGGATGACTTTAACCTCTCACCTCTGAATGTCCCCATCTGACACAGGTGGTGACAGTTGCTGACCCCACTCCTCACTGGGCTCTTGTGTGGGTTTACCAGCCCCCAAACAATCTGCTTTAGACTCTGAGCTTCTTGGAGATCATAGTAATCAGTGTGGAGAAAGCAGAGTGGCCCTCTCTGGAGCCTCCTAACCACCAGTTTGGAGAGAAGAGCAGTGTCTGTGGCCAACCATAATGAATTCCCCACAGGGACTGACCAGAGGAAGGGCAAGGGAGGGGGCAGCTGCAGGCTTCTGGGCTGCTGTTCCCAGTACACAGACAATTTCACCATTGGAGATGAGCCCCCTCTGTGCTGGAGGCCTAGCTGAGAGAGCTGGCAGAGTTTCTTGAATTAGGTCCAATGGGAACTTTCAGAGGTGATGACCTCATGCTGCTCATTTGCTCTTTGGGAAATATACAGGCTTTCTCAGTTCAGTGACCAAGTCCTTGGGAGCCTGCTGACACAGAGTAACTTCTTTAGGAAACCTTCTGAACATTGCTTCCTTTCAATACCTGGATCAAATTCAACAGAGAAAGATTTCCAAACAATAATGGTAATAATGGTCATAATAGCAGCTGATAAAGAGCATTTACTTACTATGTTATCAGAAGTTGTTGTATCAACTTTTATATGTGTTTACTCAGTTTATCCTCACAAAAACTTGATGAGATAGGAACAAATAGGTGATCTATTTAAGACCATAGAGCTAGTAAATGTCAGTAAATGGTGGCATCTGAATGGTGGCAGCTGAACTTAAGCATTTGTCTTCAGAGTATGGATTCTTAACTTCTACGCAGAACGTGCCCCTAAACACCTATTCCTGCTGCTGCTCCTAAGTCACTTCAGTTGTGTCCAACTCTGTGTGACCCCATAGACGGCAGCCCACCAGGCTCCCCTGTCCCTGGGATTCTCCAGGCAAGAACACTGGAGTGGGTTGCCATTTCCTTCTCTAATGCATGAAAGTGAAAAGTGAAAGTGAAGTCGTTCAGTCGTGTCCGACCCTCAGCGACCCCATGGACTGCAGCCTACCAGGCTCCTCCGTACATGGGATTTTCCAGGCAGGAGTACTGGAGTGGGGTGCCAAACACCTATTAAACACCCATTAAACACCTATTATGGAAGGAAAATTATGACCAACCTAGATAACATATTAAAAAGCAGAGACATTACTTTGCCAACAAAGATCTGTCTAGTCAAGGCTATGGTTTTTCCAGTAGTCATGTATGGATGTGAGAGTTGGACTGTGAAGAAAGCTGAGTGCCAAAGAATTGATGCTTTTGAACTGTGGTGTTGGAGAAGACTCTTGAGAGTCCCTTGGGCTGTAAGGAGATGCAACCAGTCCATTCTGAAGGAGATCAGCCCTGGGATTTCTTTGGAAGGAATGATGCTAAAGCTGAAACTCCAGTACTTTGGCCACCTCATGCAAAGAGTTGACTCATTGGAAAAGACTCTGATGCTGGGAGGGATTGTGGGCAGGAGGAGAAGGGGACGACAGAGGATGAGATGGCTGGATGGCATCACTGACTCGATGGATGTGAGTTTGAGTGAACTCCAGGAGTTGGCGATGGACAGGGAAGCCTGGCGTGCTACAATTCATGGGGTCACAAAGAGTTGGACACGATTGAGCGACTGAACTGAACTGAATGCGCCTGGCACAAAGTATGTCTTATGGGATCTGTGAATTTGAGTTCACCTTCCAAAGTGGGGCTTCCCTCATAGCTCAGTTGGTAAAGAATCCGCCTGCAATGCAGGAGACCCCGGTTCGATCCCTGGGTTGGGAAGATCCCCTAGAGAAAGGAAAGGCTCCACTCCAGTATTCTGGCCTGGAGAATTCCATGGACTATACAGTCCATTGGCTCGCAAACAGTCAGACTTTCACTTTCACTGAGCGACTTGCTTTCACTTTCACTTCCAAAGTGGAATAGGGTTGAGGAATACATGTCCCCTTCAGCACTGGGTAAATAACTTGTTTTGTCCCTTTTTAAAAAAAAAAATGTCAAGCATTTTAAGATGTTGACATTAAACCATGAAGCATTAAACCAAGCATTGGACCCTTCTGAAGGAGGCACAGGGGACATCCTATGAAGCTGGCCCTGTCCCCACCTCCCAGAAAAATAAAACAAGACCTAGAGTACAAAGCAAATAACAGAATATTCGTAAAAGGAAAGTTGAGTGAATTTGCTTCAGATGAAATCTGTGAGAAAGAGAGCATTCAGCCAAAAAGTGGAGAGCACGCCTACCCTAGGGAAGAAGGCTACGGAACTGAGACATTACTTCCCAGGAAAGAGCTGGGGTTGGGTTGGGTGATGGCACTTGTTCACTGTGTCAACTATGCCCCCCGCCCCCACTGCTTAGCTGCTTCATTTAATTACACATGTTTTGAACCAAAAATTTCTTAAGTCCTGGCTGGGTAGGTGTGGAATATTTTCACATGTTTGGAGCTGTAGGTCAAAACCAGTTGTGACTGAATCTATGGGCGACAGGATCCCAACTGTATTATGTTATCTTGACTTCAAAATGACCACAGCCTATACAACTGTTCATCTCATAATCAGTCACTGGAAAGATGTGAGAGACCAGAGAAGAAAAGGTCTAAAGGGGATTTTTAGTTCAAATAAGCTAGCTCCAGGGGCCTCCTCAGGGTCAGCATGCAAGTTGCTGGGGAAGGAGCAGCATAATTACCATTATTTATAGCCTTGCACGGCAAATGTTGAGTTTTATACAGTAGCTGTAATTTGTTTTCTGTGTAACCAACACAAAATGTATTCAAGTCCCTGAAATACGTTACTTAGTTTCTTAACACTGAAAGTAGAGCAGGCAGCAGGCCATCCCTCCACATCAGGGCCTCCCGCTTGCTCCTCCTGTTAGGCAGTGCCTTCCTGCCTTAAGCCCCACTCCTACTTCCAGTCCCCCTCCCTCCCCTGGACTGCCCTCCCCATCTTGTACCTGGGTCCATCACACAGACGATCCTGGCCATCTCAGAACAATCTTGCTCTCGTCTGTGTGCTCAGGGCTGCATCTCAAGTAGGCTCTGGGCACATCTGGCTGCACAGTAGGAGTGCCACACTCCAAAGTGCAAGAATAAAACCACAAAAGATCAAAAGAAAAGCATCGTAGGCAAGAAATTACCCTTATCTTTATCTCCACAGAATCCATCAAGTACAAGCATCTAAGAGATGGCAAGCAGTAAGATAACAAAAGGGAAACCAGAGGAAATTAAAAGCAGCCACCAATCATTAACCCTTCAGCTGACCTGGTAGGGTCTAAAAGGCTCCAAGAAGGCACCCCACAGACAGAACCTTCATTAGGAATGGACTCCAGCAAAATGAACAACCTGCTGATCATCAGGACTTAAGATGACAGCCTGTCTAAGCCAAGTTAAGACAGGAAAGCCAATTTTATGTATACATTCACACTGTTAGAATGGACTTCTCCTTTGCTTAGGATATTTGCTCTTACTTGGGGTTTGATGTTTTTCTTGTTGAAGTGTGACTAATCTTCATCCCTCTGCACTTACAACTGTGCCCAGGGACTCCTGTAAGTAGATAACCTCACTAGGCCCAAAGAACTCAACCCTGGCAATATAGCATCTGTGAATATCTCTTCCTCTACTAGGAATCTGTGTCAAGCATCAGCATCTAATCTCTTGACTGGGTCAAGTGTCCATTTATTTATGATAAAACTAACCTGCCCAGGCTTGAACAAATTTAGACATAGTATTAGAAACAGAATCCACCAAGATTTTTCTGAAGCGTATTTCATTTAGATATGAGTATGACAATGACTCAACAGTAAAGAATCTTCCTGCAATGTAGGAGACTCAGGAGACTCGTGTTCAATCCCTGGGTCAATAACATCCCCTGGAGGAGGAAATTGCAACCCACGCCAGTAGTCTTGCCTGAAAAATCCCATAGAAAGAGGAAGCTGGTGGGTACATTCCAAGTGGTTTCAAAGAGTTGGATATGGCTGAACGACTGAGTACACATATCAAGAGAAGATATATGACCTGGGTCAGTTATGAGCTGACTACCATCTTTATAGTACCAACATTTTATTCAAACTGGGATATAACTGATTACAAATGGCAGAAGGTTTGGACTAACGGTCAAAACCCCATCACTCTGATCTCAGTTATTCATATGTAGTCCTGAGCTACAACTTTCAGTCCATTTGTGGTATATGCACTCATATTTTTTAAATATTTTATTGTTGATACTAGGCAATGGTGTTCAATTGTTCAGGGGGTACCCTGCGTGACTCCAGAAGAGCCACTCATATTTATAATTTTTATAAACGGTGCCCTCTGGAGTTCTATAGCTAAAAATCTGCATGGTCATATTTGACAGGTCTGTGTATATCTATTCTATAAGGACAGAAGCAATAATCTATTCAATAGCACAGAGTAAGAATACAGAGATGATGGTTCAGTCCCTGCCCATCAAAAAGAACTGTGACAAAGACAGATATATAAAGACAGAAAAATTGCACTGATTGCCCTAAGACTCTATTTGTGGTATTTACGTAGTGCTGTTGGGAAATAGAGAAGAGAGTTATTAACTCTGCTTGAAGGAATCAAGGGAGACTGCACAGAGGAAATGACAATAGACTATGGTCTTGAGGGGTATGTAGACATACTGAATAAAGTATTTCAGGCAGAGGAAGCCTCATGTAAAAAGACATAAGATAACAAGTGTGCAGCTTGTAGAGGCAAGAAACTCTTTGAAGATGATACTGACAGTGGATACAGGCAAGAAAGGGTGTAATGAAAGATACAGTTGGAAAGCTGGGGTAAGGACAGATCACCAAAGGACCTGTATTCATCTGTTGGGCATCTAAGATAAAATTGTATCAGTAAATGAATTCAATACTGAATGCTTGGCCAGTTAAGCTCCAATCAAAAAAATAATGACAGCCAATTAAGACTCTGTCTCTAGGACTTCCCTGGTGGTTCAGATGGTAGAGTCAGTCTGCAGTGCAGAAGACCCAGGTTCAATCCCTGGGTCAGGAAAATCCCCTGGAGCAGGAAATGGCAACCTACTCTAGTATTCTTGTCCAAAAAATCCTATAGACAGAAGGGCCTGGCAGGCTACTGTCCATAGGGTCGCAAAGAGTGGGACACAACTGAGTGACTAACACTTTTCCTATGGAGGCAACACAGTAGTAAGAGCATGGACTCTGGAATGCGAATGCATGGGCCATCCCTCATAGTTATTTAATCCCTGTACAAATCAGTTTCGTTAGCTATTAAAGGGGATTAATGATAGCATGTTCCTCAGAGTTGGTGTGAGTTTTACATGAAAAAAATGTATGATGTAGTTCATTTGCCAGTGTGTCTGGTGGTTCAGTTCAGTTCAGTTCAGTTCAGTCACTCAGTCATGTCTGACTCTTTGCGACCCCATGAACCCCAGCACGCCAGGCCTCCCTGTCCATCACCAACTCCCAGAGTCCACCCAAACCCATGTCCATTGAGTTGGTGATGCCATCCAACCATCTCATCCTCTGCCATCCCCTTCTCCTCCTGCCCTCAATCTTTCCCAGCATCAGGGTCTTTTCAAATGAGTCAACTCTTTGCATGAGGTAGCCAAAGTATTGGAGTTTCAGCTTCAACATCAGTCCTTCCAATGAACACCTAGGACTGGTCTCCTTTAGGATGGACTGGTTGAATCTCCTTGCAGTCCAAGGGACTCTCAGGAATCTTCTCCAACACCACAGTTCAAAAGCATTAATTCTTTGGCGCTCGGCCTTCTTTATAGTCCAACTCTCACATCCATACATGACCACTGGAAAAACCATAACCTTGACTAGACAGACCTTTGTTGGCAAAGTAATCTCTGCTTTTTAATATGCTGTCTAGTTTGGTCATAACTTTCCTTCCAAGGAGTAAGCGTCTTTTAATTTCATGGCTGCAGTCACCATCTGCAGTGATTTTGGAGCCCAGAAAAATAAAGTCTGCCACTGTTTCCACTGTTTCCCCATCTATTTGCTATGAAATGATGGGACTGGATGCCATGATCTTAGTTTTCTGAATGTTGAGCTTTAAGCCAACTTTTTCAATCTCCTCTTTCACTTTCATCAAGAGGCTCTTGAGTTCCTCTTCTCTTTCTGCCATAAGGGTGGTGTCATCTGCATAACTGAGGTTATTGATATTTCTGCCTGCAATCTTGATTCCAGCTTGTGCTTCCTCCGCCCAGCATTTCTCATGATGTACTCTGCATATAAGTTAAATAGGCAGGGTGACAATATACAGCTTTGACGTACTCCTTTTCCTATTTGGAACCAGTCTGTTGTTCCATGTCCAGTTCTAACTGTTGCTTCCTGACCTGCATACAGGTTTCTCAAGTGGCAGATCAGGTGGTCTGATATTCCCATCTCTTTCAGAATTTTCCACAGTTTATTGTGATCCACACAATCAAAGGCTTTGGCATAGTCAATAAACCAGAAGTAGATGTTTTTCTGGAACTCTCTTCCTTTTTCCATGATCCAGCAGATGTTGGCAATTTGATCTCTTGTTCCTCTGCCTTTTCTAAAACCAGGTTAAACATCTGGAAGTTCACGGTTCACATATTGCTGAAGCCTGGCTTGGAGAATTTTGAGCATTACTTTACTAGCATGTGAGATGGGTGTAATTGTGCAATAAGTCTGATAGTTACTTATTCACAATAACTATTGATGAATCTTCTTATTCTGCTGCTACTTCTCTTCCTGCTCTTACCCTCCCTGTATTTCTCTTCCTTTAGTCATTGTTAATTATTATTGTTGTTAATTTTATGGAGCCCACAGCCCAGATTTTCTCCTTAATCCTATTCTACATTATGCATAACTAGTTTAGTTTGGGTGGACATCAAACCTCAGGTCATCCGAATATCTACCTGCTATTAACAGCCTTAAAAATCGAAAGTATATTTCAAGTATTTTTCCTTCTCACATCAAATGACCACTTTTTTTAAGTTCTGCTGCCTTCTAGCATACTCAACTATGGGACATATGAGCTATTTACTATTCATTGTTTTACCAAATTTCCACCCCCCCCCCAAACTATAGCAAAAGTCAGTTGAACTATTTCAAAAGAAATTTTTCTGGAAAGGAGAACCCTTAGTCTGGGATTTTGCCATTATGACTACTTTCCCCTTACCCTTATACATACACATACAGAGTAAGAGAGGGAGAAAAGGAGAGAGAGGAAGAGTTGGATTAATACCACTGGCCTCTTCGTTAAGTAATACTGCAATCCCTGTATTTAAGCAGGCAACACAATCATCTCTTTAACATTTTAATTAAATAATGTTGGAGCAAGCCTTTCTGTTTTTCTGATGACAAGCTTTGGCTCATCGTCAAAAGCTCTCAGTTTTAGCTTTGACAAGATGAGGACACTTCTGAGAGACCAAGGGCCCCCTGTAGCTTAAAGCTCCCTTTTTCTTTTCATAACAACATTTGGTGTGTGACTAGAACATGATGTTTGGGCCCAACAAAAAATGGTAGAGAAACAAGCCTTTTACCAGCCTTTCAGATCTCTTTCTGAAGATGCACTTACAATTTCTTTCTTTTTTTTTTTTTTTCATAGATCAGTGTTCATAACCCTAAAACCATTGCAACAGTGACCTCTAAGATATGGCAGACCAATGGCATTGTGCCAGTTTTCTCAGCTTTGATAAGCTCTGAGCAGCTGACCATGCAACAAGTTAGCAAGGAAGCTGGGGGAGGAGATGGAGGCAGCTTCATTACCTGGTGTTCAGAAAGTTTTAAGTCTGCTACTCATGTAATTGTTCATAATTCTGGCTCTCCAACACCGTTGTTAAGGCAAGCAAGTAGGTTTATCTGATCACTGACATATCCATTTGATACACCTGGACTACCCTTTTGGGTATCTTTTTCTTTTTAGCAGAGGCCTGTGTGTGTGCGTGTGTGTGTGTAAACAGCCATGGCCAGTTCTTTACTACACTATATTTTAGTCAGCTAGTAGGAGTTTCAAAAACGCCACCCTGATCCTTGCATTAATTGCCAGACCTTTCCATTTTCATTTTTACAGTAATATAACTTGAAGCTCAAAGTTCATAGCAGAGGAACATAGCAATAATTGGAGCCCAGCTTCATCTGATCAAAAATCTAACTTTCTGCTACTTTTCAGCATTTAACATTTCTCTCCATATTGCCCCTGGAGAAAGATGCAGTCTCTGTTAGAGATGCTTCTTGGTCCCTGTGGACCCTCTAGGATCACACTGAACATCCCAGATGATCAGTGTGTTCTTGGCTGCTGCTGCTGCTGCTGCTGCTGCTAAGTCGTTTTAGTCTTGTCCGACTCTATGCAACCCCATAGACGGCAGCCCACCAGGCTCCCCTGTCCCTGGGATTCTCCAGGCAAGAACACTGGAGTGGGTTGCCGTTTCCTTCTCCTTGGCAGGAGAGCTATATCACTGAATTAATCTAAAGGTATTAATAACTTGGGGGCTACAGGTTTATGTCATAAACCATGTAGAATGAAGGAAGCCAGAAAATATATCCTCTGATTCCATTTATATAAGTTCAAAAGTAGGCAGAACTAATGGACAGTGTCAAAAATTAAGGTAGTAATTATTTTCAGAGGACAGGAAATGAAAAGGGCCCCAGGGATTTTGGGGTACTAGTCATGTTCTGTTTCATGAGATGGAGCTGATGACAGGGGAGTGTTCAGCTAGTGAAAGTTAATCCAATCACATACCTGTGATTTGTGCATTTTTCTATATGTATGGTCTAATTCAATAAAAACATTTCTAAAAGTTACATCAAACCTAGAGCCCAGATAGTTTTGAAGCAACTTCTTTGAATTATCTGACACTTTTACAATGAATCAAAATTTTCCAGGGAAAAAGAGACAATAATAGTTTATAAAAGAAAAAACATTTTAGAAAATTGTCCTTCATATCTTTCCATTATTGCCGATGTTTCATCTATTCTGTTGGGCTTAGAGTGAAAATTTGAATCCCAATATGTTATCATGGCTTAAATCCTCCTATTGAAATTCAAAAGTAATTATTCTTTTTTCTTTGTGCCATAAGATACCGATTTTGATGAAATGTGGTTCATGTTTTAACCTTACTGATCATTATAGTAATCACTGATGTATTTTATGGTACACATAAAAGGTTAGTACATTAGAATTGTGTTGGATTACCAGCTCCTGCTAAAGTATATGTTATTGCCGTAAGAATAAAGGAAGTTCCTACCGAAAGGAAAATTTTGAAATAGTGAGATACTATGATTCTGACTAGAAAAGCTGCATACAATGTAGTAAATGTTTTCATCCTTTCAGGAGCCACCTACTATGAAATAAGTATGAAAGTGGCCTTCATTAATTGAATGTCTGATAATTAATATCAGTCACTGTTTGAAGCATATTGCATTGGATTGACTCACTTATCAACCTATGACAGAGGTTTTTTATTATCTCCATTTTACAGATGAGGAAACTAAGGCACACTGTGTTGTGTAACTTGCCTCAGATTATTATACAGCCAGTTAGAGGAAAGCTAGGACATAAACCTACTCAGTTTGACTCTGTCTTCTGGTAAAGGGCAAGCAATTCATTCTCGAGGTTTCACTCCTTCACTCTCTAATGCGTAGAAAAATCTGTTGGTATTTCATAAATAGTTTAAGTGGAAAATGAATGATGAGGGCTTGGCAGCCTTGAGTTAAGATAAATGGGGCAATAATCTCATAAATTAAAAGGTAGTGATGATTGTACAAAGAGTATTGAGTTCATGGAGAGGAAAGAATGGGGGATAGGAGGCAGCAAAGGGAGTGATGTGAGTTAGTGCAGCTTTGTGAAGACTGTGATACCGACAGCAGAACTTTGGATGCAACTTGATGCCAGTTAGTGCCCACCACTGGGCAGGATCTGTTCACTGAGTCGAGCACCAAATGAAACAATGGATGGACAAACATTACAGTTGGTGCCTCTAATCAGGATGGTCTCCCATCTACTCTACCTGTAGGACTATAATTCAAGACAGCCATGTATCCATGTATTTCCTCAAGCCTAGGATTACATCCTGGAGACTTTTTTCTTTTTGTCATGTGCTAATTCATCACACAAGTGCCCTCAAAGGGCAGCTTTCTGCCAAGTAATGATGACAGACACTTAACTCCTATCTCCATGTCCTGTTCATGGCAGAGAAGTTGTTGTATCTGCTAACCATGTTTGAGAAATCTTGAATGCTTGCTACTGTCTTCCCTTAATAAGGATCCTATCCCAAATCAATGAAATAATATACTTTTTAAAAGAAAACCCTGCTGAAAGTGATGTGAATGCCAAAACCTCAGGAAGAGTTGAAGGAAGACAATCCCTATGTTTGGGATCCTTAGGTACCTATGATGCTACCTCAGAGGGATGCGTTCCCTTCCCCTGTAGTGCAGAGCAACATGTTGACTCTTGTCTACTACATTGAACTAATTACCATATAACTGGTGAGCCATTAAAAGCGTTTGGACATCCTGAGCATTTGGAGGATGATGCTTGAGGCCCTCTCACTTCAAGCTCTTTTGCTGCTTCTCACTCTATTTTGGGTTTGGTGATGATCATCATCATAGATAATATTTATGAAGTACATAATTGCCTATTGGGCACTGTGTTGAGTGCTTTAGAAACGTTTTATCAATAGTGACAAGTCCTGTGAGGTAGGCAGTAATACTTTCCTCCAGTTATAGATGAGAAGATGGAAGCTTAGTGAGATTGTGTAATGTGCGTAAGGCTATACAACTGTTAAGTGTTGGAGTCAATATTCAAGCCCACATTGTCCTGATCCCTAAGCTGGCACCTGCTGCAGTAGATTTTATCTGCCTGTAGCAATTCCATATCTCCATTCCTCAGCTCTTCACTCACTGATTTAACTTGTTAAAAGCATTGGCCTCAGTAATTTTGACTTTAGAACTCTTGCTCGGTTGGCATGCAGTCTCTGGCTTCATAACTGTACTCTCTCATCAAAGTCAGGCTGAGACTTCAAGTCATTTAGTTGGCAACACTCCCAGGCCTTCCCTGATCCTCAGGCAAGCAGGAGACCTGACATACCTGCTTTGGGATACCCTCTACCAAGAAATTCAAAAATTTTGCATGGTTGAACAGATGGATAGAAGCACAATGAAATTGCTTCTTTCTTTTTATTTGCAAAGATAGAGCTGGACTTGAAGAAATAGATGCAAAGCAAAACCCACTCCATATTTAGTTAGTCTCAAAATACACATGACCTGAGAGCTCCCTGTTTAGCTCACCTCCTTACTTCTGCTGCAAATGTTTGCTGATGCTACAGCTTACAAAGCACAAATCTGCAGGGGCCTCTGAGCCCCTTTGGTACACTTTTTCCCCTGATTGGGTAAATGTCAGTGGAAAATCACCATATATTTAGTGTTTTAATAAAACTACAGAATTGTTTATTTTGTGGCCTCGGGTTTCAAAAGGAAAAGAAATAGCCACATTAAACTTTGCCCCTAAAACTCCAGCAACTCCCTCCAGGATACTTATAAATGTTATCCTCCTGCCACCCGAGCTATGTTTTCACTAGGACATCCTCTGCTGCTAATTCTAGTCGATAATCATAGGACTGGCCAGGGTCATTTTCAGGCTCGAGGAAAGAAATAGCATCCAGATTGTGTGTCACAAGAAACATGACTTTAATTCCTAACTTCCAGTTCCTTGATGACAAGGTCAATGAATGCCAAACTTAGATCATGGAACAGTAATTCTACCGAGAACACACAAGCATGAAATCTATCTCAGCTTTTATTTCACTGCCTAGTCCTCAGAGGGCTTCATCATCACCTTCAACCTCAGTGTTAAAAACTAGCTTTGTGCACTGCAGCGTCCAGTACACCGATGAGAATGAAGGGGTGATTCAGTCAGCTGCAATGGCTTCATGGTGCCCAGAAGATCCAGGTGTCTCTGAGATGTCATTTTAGCTGCAGTTGTGTTTGTAGAGGTTGTCACATGGAGAGTGGGAATTCTATAGGCCAGGGAGCCTCCTCTCCCCTTCTTCCTCCACTTGTTTTCCAGCTCTTATGTGTTTCTTAAAAGAAACATGGTTGGAAACTATAGATACCCTGAAATGCAAATTTACTCCATATTTGAAGCATCACAATGGCATACATTAACGCTCACACATAAGTATGATCACCATCTCTTCAGAGAGTTCCTCTTTTGAGGAAAGAGAGAACCCAATGGCTTTGGATACCGGAGTCCTGGAAGTGAGAAGAAAGCTCCCTCCCAGAGGATGAGAAAGGAAGAAAGGGATAAAAATCAATGTTATGCTACCTCATTCCTCTATCAGACCTGTCCACACGCTAACTGAATAGTATTTGGTACAGTTGCTAAGAACATTATGAGGTTTCTATATATGATAATTTAAAATTTGGATATTTCCAACCTGTGACTAAATATTGCTATTTAATTAACACTAAGTAATTGAACTATTATTATCCATGATGCTTTCTAATGAGTTCTAGGTTCTATTTCATAGTTATGGCTTTTAAAAAAATTATCAAAATCTGTGTTTTCTGTATTGTATACATTTCCTTAACTTTTGAACAAAAGGTCTAAATGGAAGAGCTAATCTTTTATTGAATTAAAGGCAAATAATTAATGTCTCTCATTTCATTGGGGTTCTTAGGCATAACCATGAGGACAGTCATAACATAAATCCATTCAGCAGTAAATAACTTTCTGTCTGTGTAATGGCTGCAAGCTGAACCACAGCAGATGTGAAGATTAGCAGGCAGAAATCAACCTTCTTTTGGTGATGTACTAAGGCAAAAAATGCTGAATATTAGCAAATAAAAAGGAAAACATTCACTGTAGCTCCATTCACTATATTTCAGTGTTAAGAATAGATAACCACTTCCTTGTATTCCAGAATAAATAAGAAGGGAATTAATGTAAGGGACTGCAACATTCTTTTGGGAGGGAAGAAATGGGACTAGAATTAGGAAATTGGCTCATGGAAGAAATCCCAGGGAATAAGTGGTGGGGGGCTAGTGGAAAGAAGTCAGCTTGTCTCTGTTTACCCTTCTTCACAACTATGAGAGGGAAAAGAACCAAGCAGAAAACTCATTCTTGGGGTGAGGACCAAATCTCCTCCCTTCTGTTGGAGGAACCTTCTAGACAGCAAGAATGGCAATGGTCCTCTCTTCTGTGGACAAGATGAATGTGAGCTGGTGAATCAGTGCCTCCTTATCCCTACTGGGCTCACACTGTTCTAGTTGCCACTCCTTGGCTTCTTAAGGCAGAACTCTCCTTTTCTTCTATGCCTGTGAGTCACCCACCTGCAAAGGCTGATTGTCAGTAGATGTTAAAGCTTGATTTGGCTGCCGTCACTATATGTTAGGGGCTTCCTCTGGTGGCTCAGTGGTAAGGAATCCACCTGCAATGCAGGAGCTACGGGTTGGATCCCTGGGTTGGGAAGATCCCCCGGAGGAGGGCATGGCAACATACTCTAGTATTCTTGCTTGGAGAATCCCATGGACAGGGCATGCTGGCGGATTACAGTCAATGGAGTCACAAAGAGTCAGACATGACTGAAGCAACTGAAGCACACACGCCTGCACTATGTTTATTAGGGACACTGTATCCCTGAGGGTTTCCTGTGTGATTAGTGAGAACTCGCAGCCTGTCCAAGGTTTAGGATTATCGTGCAGGACTGTGTGGATCACAGCAAACTGTGGAAAATTCTTCAAGAGATGGGAATACCAGACCACCTGATCTGCCTCTTGAGAAATCTGTATGCAGGTCAAGAAGCAACAGTTAGAACTGTACATGGACCAACAGACTGGTTCCAAATTGGGAAAGGAGTATGTCAAGGCTGTATATTGTCACCCTACTTATTTAAACTATATGCAGAGTACATCATGCAAAATGCCGGGCTGGACAAAGCACAATCTAGAATCAAGATCGTTAGGAGAAATATCAATAACCTCAGATATGCAGCTGACACTACCCCTATGGCAAAAGCAAAGAGGAACTAAAAACCTCTTGATGAAAGTGAAAGAGCAGAGTGAAAAAGTTAACTCAACATCCAGAAAACTAAGATCATGGCATCTGGTCCCATCACTTCATGGCAAATAGATGAGGAAACAATGAGATACTTTTTTTTTTTTTGGCTTCAGAATCACTGCAGATGGTGACTGCAGCCATGAAATTAAAAGATGCTTGCTCCTTGAAAGAAAAGCTATGACCAACCTAGACAGCATATTAAAAAGCAGAGACATTACTTTGCCAACCAAGGTCCGTCTAGTCAAAGCTATGGTTTTTCCAGTAGTCATGTATGGACGTGAGAGTTGGACCATAAAGAAAGTTGAGAGCCGAAGAATTGATGCTTTTGAACTGTGGCATTGGAGAATATTCTTGAGAGTCCTTTGGACTCAAGGAGATCAAACGGGTCAATCCTAAAGGAAATCAGTATTGAATATTCATTGGAAAGACTGATGCTGAAGCTGAAACTCCAATACTTTGGCCACTTGATGCAAAAAACTGACTCATTGGAAAAGACCCTGATGTTGTGAAAGATTGAAGGCAGGAGAAGGGGACAACAGAGGATGAGATGGTTGGATGGCATCACCGACTCCCGATGGACATGAGTTTGAGCAAGCTCCAGGAGTTGGTGATGGACAGGGAAGCCTGGTGTGCTGCAGTCCATGGGGTTTCAGAGTCGGACATGACTGAGCGACTGAACTGAACTGAAGGGGGAGGAGCAGCAGGGGCAAAATACAGATGTCTCCACCTTTGGGCTAGATGCCTTATGTATCCTGACGTCTCAGTGCTCCGGGAACCTGGATGTGGGACCAGATCTGAGCCCCTGAAGCAGAGTGGAAATACTGCAGTGCCTTCCTCTTCCTGTCAGATTCGAGGCTGGTTTCTCTAGCTCTGTTGTTAACCTGTCACAGAGGCCACTTCACAGCAGCTGATTCCTATTCTTTCCTGTTCCCCAGAGGGCAATTCATAACTTTCCGCCTCTGAACTTAAATACCATTGCAGATTGGACCATTCTGCTTATTTCTTAATTGTATTTTGTCAGTATTACTCCTTAGGAGATGTCTGAAAAAGCTGACTACCTGTGCTAGGAGTCTAACATCTGAGCGACTAGAAGTCCCCAGGTATTGTAGATGCTGTAAAGGCCAAAATCACCTGACTCCAGAAAGATGGGTCAGGAGGCAGCTCGGAGCAGCAGAAGTATAAATCAGAGGGCAGAGGAAAAGAAATAGTGGTGTGGGTGTGGAATAACCTAAAACCCTGAGTGGAGAGCCTTTCTGGTGTCCACTTGTCAACTGTGGAGCCTCATGTTGACTTTTCCTTTCTCTGCTTCTGTTCCCGTTCCTTCCTTCACCTTCCTCTTCCACTTCTATGCTTCTGTTTTCTCAAAGTCTCCATCTCCCCCCTCTTGAATATACCTGCTCTATTCCTATTGTCTTAAAAAAATTACTTATTTTAATTTTTATCCCACTTGCCCACTGAATTATAATATTGGTACATATCTTAGTTACTTTAACTGGCTGGTGAGCAGAGGTGAAGTGAAAATCACTCAGTCGTGTTGGATTCTTTGCAACCCAATGGGCTATACATTCCATGAAATTCTCCAGGCCAGAATACTGGAGTGGGTAGCCTTTCCCTTCTCCAGGGGATCTTCCCAACCCAAGGATTGAAGCCAGGTCTCCGGCATTGCAGGGAAGCCCAAGAATACTGGAGTGGTGAGCAGAGGACATGACTTCATACCAGGCCAGAGAAGATAAAAAGTCAAATTCAGTTTCCCATCATTTCAGTGAAGAACTAGTCTATTGACCTAGTTACAGTTCTAATTCTTATAAGACAAAGAGAAAGGTGTTGATTTCCTTATAGAAGTCTGTTAAATGGCCAGGGGTACATATTAAATATGATTTTATTCCACTAATAAATTGTATGGATTAGGATTTTTAATGCATTGAAAATAATTTAAAGGATAATGGACATTACAAATATATTTATATTCTATCATATTAATAGGAAAAATATGAAAGAATCAAATGCTGGAGTTTTATATATAGAAAAGAAATTAAAAACTGAGTGCATTTCTGTGAGTTTGAATTCTCATAGAAAATGAGTTCTGTGTTGTTTATATTAATAACTGGAGGGAGCATCCCAGGTAAAGAGAGCAAACTGTTTAAAACGGATATGGTGCTGTGTCTTCAAATAGTGTACATCATCAAAATGAACTTTAACGTTGTGTAAATCTTTCTGAGAAGCAAACAGTTCTTGAGCACCTGACCTGTTATTTTCAGGGCACGAACTTCCAGGAGACAGTGGAAGGGCTGAGAAATGTTGCCCTGGCTGATTTGCACTCCCTTTGCTCAGTTCTCCTATTCGGAGCTCCATCTGCCCTGTGTTTGACAAATCTGTCTTTTCGGGGTACTCCTTTTAACTTTTCTTCATCACAACCTGCATCTGAATGTAACCAATTCAGCCTACTGCTCAGTGCTGAGCACAGCAAGAAATCCACATCAGCACCCCCACCACCCCCACCCCCAGCCCTGCACTAACTGCCTTCTACTTTTACAAAACCAAATGCCAAACTGGTTTTACAATGGAGATGTTGAACATAAAAGTTGGCTCCATCATAATGTCCACCCGGTGGTTATGTGAATGGTTGCTTATAACTTGTGTTCAGCTTTCTAGCCAAGCACTAGTGTCGCCTAAAATTGCTACTGTGAGAAAACCAAAATGCTATTTTGTAAGCCCAGACTGTTCATCTAAGTTTTGGAAAACTGCTCTTCTTTCTGCAGAGCTTGCTAAAGAAAGATAAACAACTCTACCCAGACAATGGGCAGCTGGGGAGCTGTGGCTCTTTATTAAGTTACATATTACTGTGGAGATGGGCAGAGATGTGTGCTTTAAAGGCAGTTGCTTTCTTGTGGGGTAAAATATATTAAATATCAGCAATCTCCACAGATCCCTGAGTTGACCTTTTATGGATCTGTTACTGAGAAATTTATCAGCCTCTTTTTTCCCATGATCACATCAGAAGCTTAATTTGAATATTATCTATCATTGTTATACTTTAAACAACTAATGGCTTAAAATAATCAATAATTGGTGTATGATAGCTGATGATCAGTGACGCTTTTTTCCCCCACAAGTATTTGCCAGACATCATCTTGACTTCTGAAGAAGCTATATATGATGAGTAATTGAATGCCTGAAGATATGTTGGATTTGTGTCTGAGGGCAGAATACAATTTTAAATAATTTATTTGACCTGCCTAGAATTATTAAATTTCAAATGAACAAATTAATAATAAAATCTGTGCAGGATGATAGTAATAATCTAATTCTTCCATTTAGCCTGAATTTTGAGTCAAATATATAATTTATTCAGTGATAATAAATTTGTATCTTAATAACATGAAATTATTTCAGGGATTGGCTGTCATCTTTGGAGCCATCAGGCAATAGGTACAAGTGGCCTCATGGGGGAACTCAGTAATTCCTAGCAATGCAATCAGATGGAAATAGTAACGTATGCCTATCACTGCTGCCAAGTGCCTCCTGGGCTATAGGGATGAGAAATAGAGGGTAATGCTGAGGAGGGAAGAAAGCTACTTTATGGAGACCTAAGAATCAGAGTCTATGAGTCCTTGCAAGGAAGTGCAAAGGGCATATGGAAAATAAGTTCTCATAAGATGAAAAAGTGTTCCTCCATAGTGGGAGGGTTGGCAGTTGTCAAGTATTCTATACTCCTAACTAATGTGGAGTCAATCCCAAAATAAACCCAGGAAAGAGTGACTGTGTCTGAAGTGATAAAGGGTCTGTGAGTTGAAATGGAAAAGTTACTTGAAATACAGGAACTTAGTGCAATCTTATAGATGACTTCTATTTCTTTGCATTGATCGCTGAGGAAGGCTTTCTTATCTCTTCTTGCTATTCTTTGGAACTGTGCATTCAGATGCTTATATCTTTCCTTTGCTCCTTTGCTTTTCACTTCTCTTCTTTTCACAGCTATTTGTAAAGCCTCCTCAGAGAGCCATTTTGCTTTTCTGCCTTTCTTTTCCATGGGGATGGTCTTGATCCCTGCCTCCTATACAATGTCAGGAACCTCAGTCCATAGTTGATCAGGCACTCTATCAGATCTAGTCCCTTAAATCGATTTGTCACTTCCGCTGTATAATCATAAGGAATTTGGTTTAGGTCATACCTGAATGCTCTAGTGGTTTTCCCTACTTTCTTCAATTTAAATCTGAATTTGGCAATAAGGAGTTCATGGTCTGAGCCACAGTCAGCTCCTGATCTTGTTTTTGCTGACTGTATAGAGCTTCTCCATCTTTGGCTGCAAAGACTAAAGATCTCCTGAAGAAAATTATAGACACCAAGGAAACATTTCATGCGAAGATGGGCTCGATAAAGGACAGAAATGGTATGGACCTAACAGAAGCAGAAGATATTAAGAAGACGTGGCAAGAATACACAGAAGAACTGTACAAAAAAGATCTTCATGACCCAGATAATCATGATGGTGTGATCACTTACCTAGAGCCAGACATCCTGGAATATGAAGTCAAGTGGGCCTTAGAAAGCATCACTATGACCAAAGCTAGTGGAGGTGATGAAATTCCAGTCGAGCTATTCCAAATCCTGAAAGATGATGCTGTGAAAGTGCTGCACTCAATATGCCAGCAAATTTGGAAAACTCAGCAGTGGCCACAGGACTGGAAAAGGTCAGTTTTCATTCCAATCCCAAAGAAAGACAATGCCAAAGAATGCTCAAACTACCACACAATTGCACTCATCTCACACGCTAGTAAAGTAATACTCAAAATTCTCCAAGTCAGGCTTCAGCAATACATGAACCGTAGACTTCCAGATGTTCCAGCTGGATTTAGAAAAGGCAGAGGAACCAGAGATCAAATTGCCAACATCTGCTGGATCATCAAAAAAGCAATAGAGTTCCAGAAAAACATCTATTTCCGTTTTATTGACTATGCCAAAGCCTTTGACTGTGTGGATCACAATAAACTGGGGAAAATTCTGAACTAGATGGGAATACCAGACCACCTGACCTGCCTCTTGAGAAACCTATATGCAGGTCAGAAAGCAACAGTTAGAACTGGACGTGGAACAACAGACTGGTTCCAAATTGGGAAAGGAGTAGGTCAAGGCTGTATATTGTCACCTGGCTTATTTATCTTTTATGCAGAGTACATCATGAGAAACACTGGGCTGGAAGAAGCACAAGCTGGAATCAAGATTGCCGGGAGAAATATCAATAACCTCAGATATGCAGATGACACCACCCTTATGGCAGAAAGTGAAGAGGAACTAAAAAGCCTCTTGATGAAAGTGAAAGAGGAGAGTGAAAAAGTTGGCTTAAAGCTCAACATTCAGAAAACGAAGATCATGGCATCTGGTCCCATCACTTCATGGGAAATAGATGGGGAAACAGTGGCTGACTTTATATTTTTTGGACTCCAAAATCACTGCAGATGGTGACCGCAGCCATGAAATTAAAAAACGCTTACTCCTTGGAAGGAAAGTTATGACCAACCTAGATAGCATATTGAAAAGCAAAGACATTACCCTGCCAACAAAGGTCCGTCTAGTCAAGGCTATGGTTTTTCCAGTGGTCATGTATGGATGTGAGAGTTGGACTGTGAAGACAGCTGAGCGCTGAAGAATTGATGCTTTTGAACTGTGGTGTTGGAGAAGACTCTTGAGAGTCCCCTGGACTGCAAGGGCATCCAACCAGTCAATTCTAAAGGAGATCAGTCCTGGGTGTTCTTTGGAAGGAATGATGCTGAAGCTGAAACTCCAGTACTTTGGCCACCTCATGCAAAGAGTTGACTCATTGGAAAAGACTCTGATGCTGGGAGGGATTGTGGGCAGGAGGAGAAGGGGATGACAGGATGAGATGGCTGGGTGGTATCACCAACTAGATGGACGTGAATTTGAGTGAACTCCAGGAGTTGATGATGGACAGGGAGGCCTGGCGTGCTGCAATTCATGGGGTCGCAAAGAGTCGAACACAACTGAGCAACTGAACTGAACTGAACTGAGCTGAATAACCCCTTCCCTAAGAGTCTAAGGGGACTGTAAAGGTGTTTATGGCTGGTGAGAGGGCTTGAGACAAGTCAGAAAGTTACTTCTTAATTTCTTTTTGGTGGGAGGGTGTTGTCCTTCCAGACTGACGTTTGGGAAACTTACTTGCTTTAGTGAGACTCCAATATGTTTATATTAAAGTGTTTAGATGGAATTTTATGTTGCCTGGTCACTTTCAATTAAATGTATTAATGGGGAAATGTCCTTAGTGGGAGAAATGCTTAAAACCACATAGTTGGTCCGCATCTTGATAGGATAATAGAAGCACAATTCTTTTCTCTCTAGAAGCAGAATATCCCCAGCAAGGGTGGGTTCCAAAAAACTGTTTGAAAGAATTGCCATTTTTCCTCTGCTTCCCTGTTTGAAATTTAGACTCCTTTCTCCATGTTGGGCTTCCCTTGTGGCTCAGTTGGTAAAAAAATCTGTCTGCAATGCAGACAGAGGAGACCTGGGTTTGATCCCTGGGTTGGGAAGATCCCCTGTAGAAGAGAAAGGCTACCCACTCCAGTATTTTGGCTTAGAGAATTCCATGGACTGTATAGTCCATTGGGCCGCAAAGAGTCGGACATGACTGAGCAACTTTTACTTCACTTCTCCATGTTAGTTGAAGGATCTTCATGAGGAAATGATTGGCCAGTTATTTGGTATATTATCATTGTGATGTGTGCTTTGAACATCTTTTACATTTTAGGTGAACCTAGTCTTTCCTTCCAATCTAAGAATTCTCGTGGTAAACAAAAAATTCAGTGAATGGTCTTTGTGCCTCAGACTTGGTGCCTCCTTCCAAGACAGACCTCTTAATGCCTTGCTTATTTTGGTTAGGACAATGTATTACCTAAAGCACAAAGCTGGCCTAAATATATTATTTTCCACCAGCTGATGCCATCTACTCCATTAAGTACTTACAGTGGCTCAGAAAGATAAGATTCTGGTAAATGAATCGAGACTTATCTGAACCAATTCTGTAATCTATAAAATGGGATTACTACCAGTAGCAGAGAGCTCTATTAGTATTATACTCAGTTTTGACATCACAAAATGTAATAAACTACTCACTGGACCATTTCCAAAATACATATATCTTGCTTCAGACCTACATTGGACATTGTGGGAAGAACAGTCCAGGTGAACGGTTTGTAATCTTTTGGCAAAGGGTATATCAGAAGACATATGCTGCATTTTCCCATTTAATTATTTTTTTCCTTCTATAGCTAGAGACTGTTTTAAAACAGACAAAAAGAATACGATTATGTTGGAAACTTCTTTCTGGTTCTATAACTGCGTTTGCCTGAAATATAATTTGTAGCCCAGCTGCTGCTGCTGCTGCTAAGTCGTTCAGTCATGTCTGACTCTGTGCGACCCCATAGACAGCAGCCCACCGGGCTCCCCCGTCCCTGGGATTCTCCAGGCAAGAACACTGGAGCGGGTTGCCATTTCCTTCTCCAATGCATGAAAGTGAAAAGTGAAAGTGAAGTCGCTCAGTCGTGTCAGACTCTTAGCGACCCCGTGGACTGTAGCCTATCAGGCTCCTGCGTCCAAGGGATTTTCCAGGCAAGAGTACGGGAGTAGGTCTCCAGTGCCTTCTCCACAGCCCACCTATGAACATTTAAACTTATAAATCCTTCATTGACATCGTTAGCCGTATTTGACCTCTTTCATATTATGTAGCTGATAAATGAATTCCAAATTTCTACATATCTCTAACCAAATTTCTACGGGTTTGCGGGTAGAAATAATGTCCTTGGGGAACTGTTTATACTTTTCTCAAAGCTGGGGTTTGTAAGGAAGGAAATATTTATGTATATGAAATCATTTATTTAATCCATTCAATTAAACATCTAAATGATAGGTCAATTAAGCCATATTGAATAACCCCACTCTATAGAGAGGACTGTCAAAGACACTGAAGGAAATTTCAAGAGAGAGAAGAAGCAGTCTTTGTTTTGGAAAAACTTATAATCTATTTAGGGAAAGTAGCCTAACAGATAAGAAAAATGCTTAATACCTGACAGTATACAAAGAAGCAATTGAGATGAGTAGATTGAGATATGTGATAAAGAGATATAAAGCAAAGGTAATTAAATATAAGTGGAATTAATCTGAGAAGCCTTCATGTAAGAAGTGAATTTTGAATAGGATTTTGATAAAAGATTAGTGGAGAGAAACTTTAAGTAAGATAAGTAGCCTTCACAACTAGAGACATGAAATATAAAGCTTTGAGCAGAGAATAAGAAATTATCTTACCCTAAGTAAATACTACATTTAGAAATGTAGTGGAAGCCCTTTCATCTGACATGTATTGGCTGGCTAATCAAAAAAGAACATTTTAAAGGGTATCAAAATATGGAACACATACAACATTAAACATTTTACTTTAAAGTAAAGCCTATAAATGTATACTCAACCACAATTTTGTAAACATAATGCCAGGATATTTTCTTTTGAAATGGATTCTATTGATTCCTTTTTCTTTTTAACTCTAATTTTATTTTTAAATTTTATTTTATTGAAATATTATTGATTTACAATGCTGTTAGTTTCTGCTATATAGCAAAATGATTCAGTTACAAACACACACACACACATATATATTTTTTTGAATAGGATATATCTATATTTTGTATTAGAATGTTATATGTATATGTTCTCCTTCTTTTCTAATGCTTCTCTTGCATTAGCCACACCCACATGTTTTTTTCTCAGTTTCCAAGTTCTATTGGAAGCAAGATTAGACTCTGAGACATTTACTAACCAATATGAATATATGGTCTCCTGCTGTGTCTCACCCCCACCAAAAATTGTGTATAATTGTCCCATCTATACAAAATTTGAAGGCTGATTTTTTTTGAGGACACACCTTCAAAAAAAACTTTCCAATTTTTTAATTTCCATAATAACAACAATTCCTTTAATTTTCATATTTCATTTAATCGGTTACTGTATTTGAATTCAGTTATATAAATGCTGTAAAGAAGAATTAGTAGGTTTAGGAACATATATGTGACTATCAGAAAGTAGATCAATTATCCTTCCATAAAATATTAAAAAATTAAATAAAACAAGCAATAATTAACAGAAAGACATATTATAGATATTATAAGAAAACAAGAATCTTTTTATAGTACTCCAGGCTGTATTTTAGAATAAAACAGAATACAAAGCAAAAATAAATAAATAAATAGTCAACTTATTTTGAAGGAGTAGACATATAAGCATATTTATGGGCTTACTAATAATAACCTGCTGAATGAGGGAATTCATCAAGTAGAGGTTCTCATTTTGTGTATTTTAGAGATGAATGATATGTTAAGTCAGTTAAGTAAAGATCAGTCAGTAAAGAGATACTGTATTAAGATAGCTATTGGAATACAATTTTGAAGGTTAACTCAAAGATGAGCCTAGATTTAGAAGTCAATTAAAAGTGATTATAGAACTTGAAGTTAAAATAGCTGGAGGTCATCATATATCACCCATGACTTTAATCCCTAGTGATGATAAATAAAATGCTAGAAGGAGAAAATTAAAATAGGTGCAATCAAAGAACAAGGTAAAAAAAAAAAAGAAAAAAAAAAAAAAAAGAACAAGGTAAACATCTTTGTGGCTCAGAAACATAACAGAAATGCAAAACTGAATAAAGTGAGGCTGAAGCTACCAGCATTCTAAGCTTAGTACCAAACATTATTTTAGTAGATTTTATACTTTGAACATCTGGTTCAACATTACTACAGTAAAGAACTTAGACTATGTCTACATAATAAAAATGACAGTGGATTGTGGAGGATTTATGCTCTCCAAAATATGCCATTTCAGAACAAATCCACAGGTTCTACCAAAAACTGGTGCAGTCAAACAAATGGTATCCTATTTATGACTTTAGCTCATTGCTGAAATAGCCAATAGGTGAAAATTCTATTTTTGAGCAAGAGCCCATTTCGTGGATCACCCATATAGATTGACCAAAAGGCGTCTTTTGGTCAGGGCATCTTTCTTACCCAAACCAATCTGTAGAGTGACACCAACATAGTTCTGAAACCGATCTAATCCATGTCTTAGACTCAGGGGCACAATAGCCATACCTATGACCTTGGGGATGCTCCAGTAAAAGGCATTGGGAAGGTGATCCTTCTCTACTAGGGGTGATGTGGGGGCTTTCTTGAAGATTTCAAAGTGACCTATCAAAGAGGTCACTTCTAGATCTAGAAGTAATACCCCAAAAAGATGTCCTCTTCATTATAGGGGACTGGAATGCAAAAGTAGGAAGTCAAGAGATACCTGGAATAACAGCCAAATTTGGCCTTGGAGTACAAAATGAAGCAGGGCAAAGACTAACAGTTTTGCCAAGAGAACACCCTCTTCCAACAACACAAGAGAAGACTCTACACATGGATATCACCAAATGGTCAATACCGAAATCAGATTGATTATATTTTTTGTGGCCAAAGATGGAGAAGCTCTATACAGTCAGCAAATACAAGACCGGGAGCTGACTGTAGCTCAGATCATGAACTCCTTATTGCCAAATTCAGACTTAAATTGAAGAAAGTAGGGAAAACCACTAGAGCATTCAGGTACGACCTAAATCAAATCCCTTATGATTATACAGTGGAAGTGAGAAATAGGTTCAAGGGAGTAGATCTGATAGACAGAGTGACTGAAGAACTATGAACGGAGGTTCATGGCATTGTACAGGAGACAGTGATTAAGACCATCCCCAAGGAAAAGAAATGCAAAAAGGCAAAATGATTATCTGAGGAAGCCTTACAAATAGCTGAGAAAAGAAGAGAAGCTAAAGGCAAAGGAGAAAAGGAAAGATATACCCATTTGAATGCAGAGTCCCAAAGAATAGCAAGGAGAGATAAGAAAACCTTCATCAGTGATCAATGCAAAGAAATAGAGGAAAACAATAGAATGGGAAAGACTAGAGATCTCTTCAAGAAAACTATAGATACCAATGGAATATTTCATGCAAAGATGGGCACAATAAAGGACAGAAATGGTATGGACCTAACAGAACAGCAGATTATTAAGAAAATGGGGCAAGAATACACAGAAGAACTATACAAAAAAGATCTTCATGACCCAGATAACCACGATGGTGTGATCACTCACTCAGAGTCAGACATCCTGGAATGTGAAGTCAGTGGGCCTTAGGAAGCATCACTACAAACAAAGCTAGTGGAGATGATGAAATTCCAGTTGAGCTATGTCAAGTGCTAAAAGATGGCACTGTGAAAGTGCTGTACTCAATATGCCAGCAAATTTGGAAAACTCAGCAGTGGCCACAGGACTGGAAAAGGTCAGTTTTCATTCCAGTCCCAAAGAAGGGTAATGCCAAAGAATGTTCAAACTACCTCACAATTGCACTCATCTCACACACTAGCAAAGTAATGCTCAAAATTCTCCAAGCCAGGCTTCAACGGTATGTGAACTGAGAAATTCCAGATGCTCAAGCTGGATTTAGAAAAGGCAGAGAAACCAGAGATCAAATTGCCAACATCCGTTGGATCATTGAAAAAGCAAGAGAGTTCCAGAAAACACATCTACTTCTGCTTTATTGACTATGCCAAAGCCTTTGACTGTGTATATCACAACAAACTGTGGAAAATTCTGAAAGAGATGGGAATACCAGACCACTTTACCTGCCTCCTGAGAAATCTGTGTGCAGGTCAGGAAGCAACAGTTAGAACTGGACATGGAATGACAGACTGATTCCAAATCGGGAAAGGATTACATCAAGGCTGTATAGTGTCACCCTGCTTATTTAACTTCTATGCAGAGTACATCATGAGAAACGCTGGGCTGGATGAAGCACAAGCTGGAATCAAGATTGCAGGGAGAAATATCAATAACCTCAGATATGCAGATGACACCACCCTAATGACAGAAAGCAAAGAAGGACTAAAGAGCCTCTTGATGAAAGTGAAAGAGGAGAGTGAAAAAGTTGGCTTAAAACTCAACATTCAGAAAATTAGGATCATGGCATCTGGTCCCATCGCTTCATGGCAAACAGATGGGGAAACAATAGAAACATTGACAGACTTTATTTTTCTGGGCTGCAAAATCACTGCTGATGATGACTACAGCCATGAAATTAAAAGACTCTTGCTCCTTGGAAGAAAAGTTATGACCAACCTAGACAGAATATTAAAAAGCAGAGACATTACCTTGCCAATAAAGGTGCAGGGATATGGTGGACCATTATTCCCTAGGGTTATGTAGGCAAGATCCTAGTCTCTTCATTTATGCCTTATCTCATCCGGGAAGAGTCGGGAACAAAGTCTTCTAGTAGAGTTTCTGATTCACTTGGTGATTCATTAGCTCAGATAGCATACTTGGAAAATGTGGGAGGCTGTCAGATAACAGTGTCTCCCATGTAGAGCCGAATGGACAACAGCACTGGAATGGATCTCTTACTCCCCCTACCCCCTGGCTACTTGCTGATTTAAAGTTGCCAGCTCTGATAGTCCTCAAGGGAGCATACTCTTCCTCTTGAGATCAGGCTTCCATTATTTTCACTTCTGGCACTGGCAGAGGCTCAGAACTTACAAGACAATAGAAATATTTTGTTGAGTGCTTTCCTTGGGTCAGACAATGAGCTCATATAAATGCATTACCTCACAAGAATCCTGTGAGCTAAATATTATCTATTTATGTTATAAACATATAAAATAATGATATTTGAGGCACAGAGAGATTAGTCAATTGAGTGGGTTTACAGATGTAGGAGTAAAACTGGTCCTTGAACTCTGCTCTTTCTAATTCCAGAGACAGAACCTTTGACTACCAGGCTATACTGGTTTCTGGCAGGCCATGAAATTTTAGCACACACTCAGTTTCTCATAACATATCACCTTTGTTCTTGAAAGCATCTCTGTGTATCTCATGACCCAAGTTCAAACTCTTACTCCTTGAAACACACACATGTGCACACTCATGCACACAAAGTCTATTTTCACAGTCTCATTTATAATGAAGCTCATTATTGCTCAGTTATTGCTTACACCCAATTTCATTTCTGGCTGGGCCTTTAAATGCTTTTTAAATGTTAAGAGTCTCCAGGGACCTTCACAAAATGATTTAAGACCAAAGTAGCAGGATTTGTGTTCCCACAAGTCAGACTAGGCAACTGCCAGCTTCCACTTGCCCGCCCCACCTCCCCCAAGTGACAACAGTTGTGTCCAAAGAATAGAAAAGCCAAAGCATTGGATGCATGTTTAGCAATGTGTGAAAGGTGCTTTCAAGGAGATCTGAAGTAAAGGGCAAATTTCAAATACTTGCTGCATTTCTGTGGCCTACTCATTAAGTGTTCTCTTGCTGTTCAGAGCTGGAAAGCATGGTTCTTTTCCCACTTCACCTTTTCCTCTCTGAAATATCTTTATCAGCTTCCCATTCTTCAATCTGTTGGAAGTTCCTATTTTCCTTTGCAATGATTTCTCAGCAAGCTGACCTCTGCAGATTTCATCAGCCCCACTTGCTTGCACATGCTGTGACTCATTTTCACTAATTTGTGCACTGAGGAGTGAGCAGAAGCCAGTAGACACTGCTGCCTGAGAAGGACTAATCAGCTACCAATGGCAGCAGGAGAATATCTGTGTGGAGAGCTCCAGGAGCCTCCTGTCATAAGCTCCTCCTGCCTCTGGGCCTCCCACTCTGAAGTTTTGATCTTGGATAAGTGGCATGAAAACAAACATCCCTAGCCCTGAGTTAGGCTCACACTGCCAAAACCATGTACAGGAATGTGGCGTTTCTTTCCCATTTGTCTGTTTCAAAATTAACATTTGATTACTACAGTGTTGTATTTTTTGTTTGTTTTTCTGTGTATTTTTCTTTTTCTTTAACTAAAGAAAAAGAAATATGTGTCTTCTAGTCCTGGCAGATCATTTGTTGTTTTTCTCACCCCTCCTGCTTCTCTCAGTTGTATTTGTGAAATGAGCAAAGGCTGATTTTTAGCAGAGGATATTTCATGGCTTAGTTTCTCATCAAGATGATAAATCAGACTGGGTGCCTGAATAATTACATTCGTGGAGCTGGACTATAATTTTTTTTACTGCAGAATTCACAAGGCAGTGCTCCGACTCATTATATACAACAGTTTTCATAACTCATGCAAATAGTGCATCCAACTTTTGGATAGATAGAAGGATATTTTTAGGAATTTTCATCAATACTTAATAATGCAATTTGCACTACAAACAGAACACTGCAATAAGGAATTCAAGAGCGAATAAGTGCCATTAAGTCAAGTAAGGGGCTTCATAGACATAGTTTCCATTTACAATATCTTGTCTCGAGACACATGAATATACATTTTGGCATAGTCACAGTAGACATTACGCTGTTCCTTTCTGCTGTGAAAGCAATGAACATGGTCTTTGCTCTGGGAACTGGGAGTACTGAATTCCGTTCTCATTTTCATGAGGAAATTGCTATGCGAATTTATAAAAATTATTTTTCTTTTAACAGAGAAAAGCACTACCAGCCTCTACTTTCTCTGAGATCATTTTTCAAAGCCTGTTTTGGTTTTGTCAGAGAAATATATCCCTCTATTCCTGTGTATCTGAACCTGAAACATACAGATCCAGAGGTTCTTGCTTGCTTTTTATATCTGCCACTCCTCCAAAGGGAAAGAAACAAATCACATACATTAGAAACATAGCAGTTAAAAAAAGAACTAAAAATAAAGGTTGAAGCTAGGGAGCAATAACCATACCTGAACTCCAAAGCAAAGGATATCTGTTCCAGTAGGACGTACAATTTAGCCCTCTGCTTCCTAGGAGTTAAGATAAGAAATAGGATTAGTTATCTAGCACTTTTTTTCTTTCAGCAAGGGCTTTTGACAGGGCTTGGATTAATAATTTGAGCACAAGATTTAGCCTAAAAGCCCAAATTTAAAGTCTACTACCAACTAGCACAGAACTGAACAAGTCATTTAATTTCTCTGGGCTTCAATTTTCTTCTCTATAAAATGCAATTGATAATGTATACCCGGAAGTGTGTTGATGAGGATTAACTAGATATGTTATGTATGTAAAGCCCATAGTATAATGCCTGGCCCAGAGTGATATAATGTGTCAATAAGTTTTGATGCTATTACTTTCAAGGGGTTCAACATCTGGTGGAGGAGATAAAATATCTACATAGATAACCATAATTTATCATAAAATAACTTATGAATCCTAAAAGAGGTACAGATAAGAGGTAACAGGAAAAGCTTCTAGCTGGAAATAGGGGCTTGGGGGAATCAATTAATGCTCTGTGGGAAAGGTCTGAAGGGTAGAGTCAAGAGAACACTAAGCAGCAGGAAACATTGTAGACTGTGTTAGCTGGAGTCCTTTGAGAAACATTCACCCATGGTAAATTAAACATATGAGGTTTTTATTAGGGGGATGCTTTTGAGTGAAAATAAAGAGATATAGGGAAATCTGGGTGAAATGTCAGACCTTGATCCAAGACTGACCCCAGGGAAGGAGAGAGGGAAGGAAGATCCTAGATGGTCTTGTAGTCTAATGAAGTTGCAGCAAGACCTTCGGACCAGGAGTTCTGCAGCCAAAGTTGATTCTTAAAGGGGTCTGTGTCTTCCAGGCTGGGACCAGTCTTGGCAGCTGTACAGTAGCCTGTGCAAAGCATGACCTGTGGCAGGTGTGGTGCTGGTATCAGCTGGCAGCTGTTGGGGACCCTGGTCACTCATGCTTCTGGTAGTTGGAGGGCTGTAAGCTGTGTTTTAAAAAAATTCCCAGGTGGCTTAAGTGGTAAAGAATCCGCCTATCAATGCAAGAGATGTGGGTTCAGTCCTTGGGTTGGAAAATCCTCTGCAGGAGGAAATAGCAACCCATTCCAGTATTCTTGACTGGGAAATCTCATGGACAGAGAAGCCTGGCGGGTTACAGTCCACGGGGTCGCAAAGAGTCGGACACGACTAAGCGACTGAGCACACACACAAGGTATGTTCTTATGGCCACCTCATAAGCAATGACGCAAAGACTAGAAAATTGGGAACTCATTATCCCAGAAATATATGTAAATATCGTGTAGTTAATAATACAGTTTTGGTTGCCAGACAAACCTCAGTTCAGTCTGAAGATCTGCTGTTTGCTAGTTCTGTGGCATTGGGAAAGTTACTTCACCTGAAACCCGTCTCATCATCTGAATTGTGTGTAATGACAGTGATATCTTCATGAGATTGTTGGAAGGAGGAAATAACATAACGTGTTATTAAGTGCTTAGAATAGTGCCTACTTAAGTTCTACTGCTTAAAACAGTAGCAAACAATAAATATCATTATTAATATTTAAATTTTTGCATTATTATTTTAAGAGTTGTTACTTGGTTTCATCAGTGTTCTCAGGAAACAAAGCAGAATAAGGTTGGGAAATAGGATCAGATCAGATGAGATCAGATCAGTCGTTCAGTCATGTCCGACTCTGCAACCCCATGAATCGCAGCATGCCAGGCCTCCCTGTCCATCACCAACTCCCAGAGTTCCCTCAGACTCACCTCCATCGAGTCAGTGATGCCATCCAGCCATCTCATCCTCTGTCATCCCCTTCTCCTCTTGCCCCCAATCCCTCCCAGCATAGGATACTCTTTTAGATAGCATTTCCTGATCACTCTCACTGATTATACCACTTTAAAATATTGTAAGTGCCAGAGAACATTAAAAGCAAGCAAACAAACACAATAAATATATATCAGTGAAACTGACTCTATGGAATTTGTAGACATAGTTTGAGCCATTTTTGTATTGACATTCTTTTCTTTTTTTAAGGCTTGCCTGAGTTTGTTTCTTATTATTTACATTTCTCTTTGTTTCAAAAGGATTTAAGGAAGCTTACAAAATACATAAAATCCATCATGATAAATTAAAATTAGAAGTAAATGAGAAAGGAAGATAAGTGGAGGCAAAATAGGAATACAGAAATGGGTATAAACGTGCATGAAGATCTAGACACTTGCTGCAACTAGGCTAGGCATTTGGCTCCAGATTTCCATGTGAAAGCTATTGTTACAAAGTCTGTCTAGTAAAAAACCTAACATGAGAAACACATGATTATTTGGTACAAAGCTTATTAATTAAATTTTTTTCATTTTCTTAGAATAAGCACAGGGATTATTTCATACAAAAGTGAGAAGCAGTTTCATCTACAAGTCCAAATAAGGTACATGTGGTGAACTGACACGTTTCAGCATCATCCTTACCACAGAGACAGTGATTTCTACCGAATCGCTGCTTATGCTTTTAGAGGCAAGATATTTAGCATCTCTGCCTCGGATTCCCTATCTGAAAAATGGGAATAAGTACCTACTTCATAGACTTCTTATGAGGATTAGATCTATTAATGTATAGACAAAGTCCCTATAACAGTCTGGCACATACAGAACATTTTATAAAGGTTTACTATTGCTATTCTTAGAAGTCTCAAGGAGTCTGTGGCATTTCAACAAAGCAGAATTCATTGCTCTTTGTAGATGGTTTCTTCCACATTCCCCATTAACTTCCTGTCTATGGGAAGGAATGAACTCTCTGGAGAAAAAAGACAAGACACCACTGGAATGCTTTGATCCAGTTATCCCATTTCTAGGAATCTACCCTCCCTCCCACATCTAAAATATATGAAAAATAAATGTACTTAGATATTAACTGTTGAGTTTTTGGTAAAAGAAGAAAACTGGAAACAAAGCACATTCAAAATAAAGTAAATTAAGTAATCTATGACATGCTAGCTGATCGTATAGCCATTTACATTATTATTGTGAAAAAAAATAGCAGTATGGAAAACCAAAAGTATTTTACTCTTTACTTTGGTTGTTCAGGCTGGAAACCTGGAAGTCACTCTTTAGGTCTCACTTTCCTTTCTCTCTGAATATAACTACTTTGCCAGTAATGTTGGTTCTGCTCCCAAGGTTTATTTAAAATATATTTGTTTCCTTTTTACTACATTGCTACCATTCTTTCCAAATGGACTGTTCTCACTGCTTCCTTCTTACTGGCCTCTCATAGCAGCTAGAGTGAGAAACAATAAATATAATTCATATCATATCACTCTCAGTTTAAAACTCTTCAGTTATTTTCCCACATGCTCCGTAAGATGATCCTTTTATACTCCATCAATTATCCCCATGATAATGCTGAATAACAAACCACCCCAAACCATGGTGGCTTAAAATCAACTATCATTTAACCTTAAAATCAACTATCATTTAATCTTTAATGATTTACTCAAGCATCTGCAGATCAGCTGGAGGTTGGCTGGTCTAGGTAGGGCTGGTTCAACTCCAAGCTGCATGTTGGATCCATGTCTGCCACACATGTCTCTCCTCCTATTAATGGACTATCTAGAACATGTTCTTTCATCAAAGCAACAGAAGTGCAACAGAGTGAGCTCAACTGACTAGGCCTATTATAAGGCTCTTCTTGCATCATATCTGCAGTGTTCCCCTTGACCAAAGAAGTGACAGCAGCTGAGGCCAGAGTTAAGGGTTAGCAAAGTTCGCCCATCCACTGCGCAACCAAAGCAAGTCACATGGCTGAGTCCAACAACAGTGAAGTAGACAAGTATATTCATCCTTGGAAGGGGGCAGGAGGGAGGAAGTGAATATTTGCCTAAGGGTAATCTTAAGGCTTCTCTGGTAGCTCAGTTGATAAAGAATTTACCTGCCATGTTGGAGACCTCAGTTCGATTCCTGGATTGGAAAGGTCCCCTGGAGAAGGGATAGGCTACCCACTCCAGTGTTCTTGGGCTTCCCTGGTGGCTCAGACAAAAAAGACTCTGCCTGCAATGCGGGAGACCTGGATTCAATCCTTGGGTTGGGAAGATTCCCTGAAGGAGGGCATGGCAGCCCACTCCAGTAGTCTTTCCTGGAGAATCCCCATGGACAGAGGTGCCTGGCAGACTACAGAGTCAGACATGACTTAGCGTCTAAGCACACAGCACAATTTACCACATATGTCTTTCTAACTTTATCTAAATTATTCACCTTGAACTACAAGCCTCACTGGTTTTTTTCCCAGTTCTTCAAACAGGATAAGATTTTTCTGGCCTCAGGACATTTGCAAATGCAGTTCCCTCAAGCTTTGTAGGGCTTCCCAGGCGGCACCAGTGGGAAAGAACCCGATTGCCAATGCAGGAGACTTAAGACATGTGGGTTTGATCCCTGTGTTGGGAAGACCTCCTGGAGGAGGGCATGGAAATCCACTCCAGTATTCTTGCCTGGAAAATCCCATGGACAGAGGAGCCTGGTGGGCTATGGTCCACAGGGTTGCAAAGAGTCAGACAAGACTGAAGCAACTTAACACAGCACACAGTAGTGCAAGCTCTGTAAGTCTTCACAGGGCTGTTCTTTCTAATTTTAGCTTAGACATCATTTCCTCAGAAAGGTCCTTTCTGGAGACAGTAGGAGGAGGTAACCTCCAATGATTCTCTAGGTGTCCTTCTCTTTGATAAAAGCATTTATATCAGTTTGTTATCTTTGTTTTCTTTCTACTGAGATCTATCTTCCCTACTAAGTTGACATTTTTCTTCCATTTTTGTATTGTCTGACGTGTTAGTTTTCCCCTTGTAATAAGAATCAAGAGGTGGGGGTGTGGAGATGAGTCAGAAACAGTCTAGGGCTTCACAAGTGTGCATATTCCACTCAAATTCTGCTATGGCCCAATTCTTTTTCTTAATCCCCTCCTTCTCAATAAGACTCACCTGTCATGAGCTTTTCTTCCTGAATTTGGCCCTTGCTTTCTCAGTTTACCAGTCTGACAAGTTCACCCCTTTTGCTTTGCTTTCTCTTCTGAAAGTATTTCCTCTTAAATTGTGAGCTATTTTACTGGACAGTGGCTCCTATTACTGCTCATAAATATTTCCCCCAGATAAGTATCAGTGACCCCACTCGGCCAAACTGGCTTCTCTCCTGCTGTCTGAGCTGCTCTCCGGTCACATACATACTGGATACTGGCAGAACCACGACTGCAGCCAGGCCTCCTTTTACCACTACAAAACTCTTAGCATGGAAAACAGTCTAGAAGCTAGATTAGGTAGCCTAAAGTTTATACCAGAAGTTCTGCTCCACTCTAAACAAGTACTTACAGTAATGAGTCTTCCAGTTTTCCTACTGGACCTTTTGTGATGATAGTAAGGATCAATCCAGCAGATACTGGCTCCTATTACTGATTAAAAGGTAATGTCAAGCTGAATGTGGAGAGGTGACTGTCAAACTGGAGTGTTTTGGTTTATAGTTGACTGGAAATTAATATTGAATTGTATATAAACTCTCACTCAGTGGAATGACCCATCAACATTAAATTGAACTGCACATTTCACAAAGAGACCCAAGATGAAATTTGGGGACAGAAACAACTATTGATTTTTATTTTTTTTCAGGAGGAGTGAAACTAGCTATTTTGTGGTTTATATACACATGCATTTTTTTTTTTGCTGAATATTTCTCGTGGGAGTATCCACTGAAATATGCAACGCCCGGTCATTAGAATAAAGGCTAGATTTTTAGAAAAGAAAGTTTTTTACAACTTTGATGACTTGCCCATTTTTACAAACAATGAAATTTATGGGACATCAACCATTTATTTTCACATTTTCTCCCACTCTTTTTGCCCCAATATTCCTCTCTTTGTAGATGTATTTACCCCAACAATGCATCTTAAAATCACTGCCATATGCTTTCTGGTCTCACACTTAATTTTTAATGCCCACCTCCTTGGCCTGCTTCTCTATCCAAGTTTCTAAAGAATCTGTAAAACTACTCTTACTAAAAAATGCCTTGTTGCCTGTTTATTTCAGGTACTGTTCCTACCAAGTACTCTTCTAGAACCAAATTTCCTAAATTTCTAAATCACAAACATGATTTGAGTGACAGTTTTATCAATTCTTCTGAGAATAACACATAACTAGTATCATTATACTTGCATAAGAGAGAAATTAATTTATTACAAACAAAGGTTGCAGAGTAATACAAAGTTGTCCAGTTCCTAATCTTTGGAACCTATGAGTCTGTTACTGTACATGGCAAAAGAAACTTTTCAGAAGTGATTATGTTAGGGATCCTGAAATGGAGAGATTATCCTCGATTCCCTGGGTGAGCCTCATATAATCGTAAGTGTCCCCATAAATGAAAGCAGGAGATAGGAGAGTCAGAGTCAGAAACAGATATGAAGCTGTTGTGCTGCTGGATTAGAAGATGGAAGAAGGGATCATGAACCAGGGAATGCAGGCAGCCTCTAGAATTTTGGAACAGACAAGGAAATGAATTCTCCCTAGAGAAACCAGAAGGAATACAGTTCTGCCAACAGACACCTTGATTTTAGTCCAGTGAGTCCTATCTCAGATTTCTGACTTCCAGAACTGTAAGATAACACATTTATATTGTTTCAAGCTATTAATTTCATGGTTATTTGTTATAGTGACAAGAGGAAACTAATATAGATGCTTCAGGGCATTAGGGCTTAATTTTGTCTAAAAATCCCAGTTGAGAAAATGTTGCTACCAAGGTAAGCAAAGGTTTCTAGTAAAAATTAGAAATGTCTCTTGGTTGCCTTTGCCATTCATCCAACCACTGAATGTGTCTCTGGGGAGAAACTTCTCTCCAGAAGTTCTGTGTTTTAGTTTTTTGGTTATTTGCATATGGTAGATTGAGAAGACTGTGTGTGTGCTCAGTCACTCAATCATGTCTGACTCTTTGTGACTGCGTAGACAGTAGCCCACCAGGCTCCTCTGTCTAGGGAATTTTCCAGGCAAGAATAATAGAGTGGGTTGCCATTTCCTGTTCCATTGAGAGGACTACATTTATAAATTGATTCTAATCAACCAATCTTTTACTGGCCTCTACAAATGACTTTACCAGTCTGAAGAATCAGCAGCAGCAGAAATGTCTCCTTCAAGCAAATGGGAAAATACACTTGAAGAGAGGGAGAATTCTGGTATCCCACAAGCAATCATAGGTGATCCAGAACCTATGTTACTCTAATGTTATCATACTCTTAACCTTCAAGCTTATGCCTTGGTGGTCAAAAAACTAAGTTGAGATGTTCAGTAATATCTACAGAGTGTTTTCTAAACATTCAGACCCACAAGATTGTCAAAGATATCCAACATCATATTCATTTAGAAGGAGCTAGATGGGAACCTAGCACACCAGCAGAGAGAGCCCCAGAGTTTATTGTCTACAGGAGTCTTCACAGAGTTCTGTGCAGCATAGGCCAGCTATGAGGAGACAAGGTCTATACTGGATAGATAATTCAAAGCCTTGTGCCCCCAAGAGCCTATAGCTTTTATAATAACCACAATAGTCATAATTTCCAGGGTCTCCACAAAGGACATGTCAGTGCAATTCAGCACACTTGGGAAAGCCCCAAGAATGGCTTCCTATCAGGTACTTATAGTTCCTACTAGGTATTTATATGTATTTTCCTTGCCATTCAAAAGTAATTTATTAATTATGGGTCACATCTTACCATAAACATTGGTTAGCAACATAGTTGGCATATTACACTTAACCAAGCTTGAAAATTAATTGAAGGTCAAATTCTCATGCCAAATGGAAAAGATTTTGTGAACTCTTTACCCATAAATATGTTGGAAATTGTCCATTTTCCATGTATATATGTGTGTGTGTGTGTGTGTGTGTGTGTATATAATCATCATTGTTGTTATTCTTAGAAGTTGTTTTTGAGGAGGAACATTTATGTAAAGCTATGTGCTTTATATACATTGGCTTATTAAGTCATCATATGAACCTTGTGACGAAGGTATAATGAATGCTAGCTTTTCATAAGGACACCAGGATTCAAGAGGTTGAGCACATTTCCTAAAGTTTTTTTAGAAAGTGAATGTCAAAGTGAGTATCTGAATCCACCTCTATCTGCTTCTAAAGCCCGCTCTCCTAATCAGTTTACTATCCTTGCAGCCGCCTCATTGCCAAATTCAAACTGTGGCTGGCCACTATCACAGACACCTTTGTCTTCAGCCAGGTGGACTGGTGCACCTTTCTTGGTCTTGCAGACCCACCTGGAAGTGTCATTAGTGAAGGAGGGCATTCACTCTGTAACCAAAGCGCCCCTAAGACAAAGAATGAATTTGTACATGCTTAGTTTCTCAAACTAAAATGGAGTATCTTTAATGGTTAAAAAAAGAAAGAAAGAAAAGAGAGGATCTAGGGACACTGAACACTTCAGCAGTTTACAATGGTCTTTTCTCAGTTACATTCAGCGGAATGCAGGAGGATTCTGAAGAGTGCTGGATTTGTATCAAAAGAGAGTGGTGAATTCCTTGGGGAGAACAGCCTTTAACTTCATGTGTAAAGAAAGGCTTGAATGTGGAGGTAGTAAGGGTCAACGGTATTCACTAATCACTTCCCTGACAAAAGAGACTGCCTCCACTTCTTCCAGACATCAATAGGAACACTAAATCCTTCCATAGCATTTCAGCTGATTCCTTTCACAGCAGGATCACTACTGTTTCACCTCACTTTTGAAATCCTGCAGTCTTTACTAGCCGTTTTGTGGAGTTATAAATGATTGTCTGTCTCAATCAACAAGTGGTAAATCTCCCTTAGTTATAATTTAATTTAAATTAGCTTACCTGGGAAGCAGATCTCTGCATATGTAAATTACCATAAACAGTCGCCTTCTTTGACGATTTACATAATTAAATGAGAGAATATTAAGACATTACTGTGAAGTGGCAACCTATGATGCCTATTTTTTTTTTTAAGTGAAGAAAGGGTAATCCTTCCCTCTTCCCTGTTGCCATTTTATATCAAAGCAAACCTTATTAAGATCCCTGTGGTCTTAAAGATACATTTTTCTGAGATGCTGTGCCCAAAACGTGTAGCTTTCCTTGACATTTTTTAAAAACTGAAGAATGCTATAATTCCCTACTGCATAAAGGTAGGATATTGCAGTATATCTGATTTATAAAATTGAATACATAGTAGATATTTTGCAGTGTAGAAAACTAAGAAAAAGTGCTTCAGTTAATCGTACTTTGGATAATATTTCATATGCCGTTGTTCCACTCAGCACTGTGAGGGGGAAGAGATTTTCTTCAAAGAGGACTTTTGGGATTTTAAAAACATTTCTGCCTTTGGGAGTGAGGATTTGAAAATGTTGGAAAGTTGTGAAATTTAAGATGCAAAATTGTTGCTGGTTTTGTCAATGGAGAAGCCAAGTGAAGTAGTCAAATTCTGTGAAGTAGTCAAATCCTGGTTTTCAGACCACAAAGCTCTGAGAAGAGATTGACTGCACACTTATTTTTTAGACTTTTCATGGATTTTTAATTGCCACTTGATTTAAAAAAGAACACATGCTTTTGAAAGAAGGAGAAACCATTTAGGTATCATTGCTTGTTCCTCTGAAGAATGCACACAGGCTAGAGAAGGCCTGTCCAGGAGCCAGGTGCTATCATGCAGGAAAATGCCTTGATTTTGTGGTAACATCTAAGTCCACTGTCAGGCAAGCTATCTAAGAGGTCATGGAAGAGAAAGACCCAATGTCAGGGCTCAGGTCAATTTAAAACACACAGTAGGAAGTGAGGGGAATGAAATGGGGCAGGTTGGCATTTTAGTGATAGAGTGTGAACATGAACACACTACCTGAATCTGATTTACATGATGTTCATACACAGGATCAGCTACTCAATTTAGAGGCCCATTGCAAGATGAAAATGCGGAGCCCCTTGTTCAAAAAACAGGAGAAAAAGTACCAGGAAATGTACTAAGATATTAAAGGTTTTCCTTTCATCCATGTATGAACTCTTCTGATACACATGTTCTATTGTTTCATTGAGTTTTCATACAAGACACAAATTCAAAGATAAAATTATTAAGAATTTCAAGACAGTGGCAAGAAAACATTAAACCATTAGACCATTGTGGGTCTGGTCCTGTGCTCTATTCCTTTGCTACAACCAGCCTTTACCAATGATAGCCTTGAATAGCTGGTTTAGTTCAGTTCAGCCACTCAGTCATGTCCAACTCTGCAACCCCATGGACTGCAGCACTCTAGGCTTCCCTGTTCATCACCAACTTGCGGATATTGCTCAAACTCATGTCCATTGAGTTGGTGATGCCATCCAACCATCTCATCCTCTGTTGTCCCCTTCTCTTGCCTTCAGTCTTTCCCAGCATCAGGGTCTTTTCCAAGACAGCTGGTAGAGATTGGTGAAGGGCCAGTTATGATTTGTACACATTTATCTAGACAGCCCTCTTAGAACTCTGTGTATTGAGTGGTTACCCATTCCAGTATTCTTGCTAGAGAATTCCATGATCAGGGGACCCTGGTGACCTGTTCTCCAAGACAGGATCTTTTCCAAGAACATCTGGTGGAGATTGGTGAATGGCCAGCTCTGATTTGTATACATTTATCTAGACAGCCCTCTTAGAACTCTGTGTAAGGAATGGCTACACAATCCATATTCTTGCCTGGAGAATTCCATGATCAGAGGACCCTGGTGGGCTATAGTCCAAGGGTTTGCAAAGCACAGACACAACAGCTTCCGGTCAGCCCTCTTAGAATTCTGTGTAGACAATCCATGAGACTACCTAGGTTTAGTTGGGTACGTTCATAATAGAGTTCAGGCTGGAAATATCATTTAGAGATTAGTCTGCTTGTAGAGCTTATTAAAAGCTACAAAGAAAATGAAATTACATAGAGAGATGGAGAGAGAACAGGGACCATAGATGAGAAGAAAATAAAACTTTGCTTTTCTTCCTAGACTGCAAGCTTCATGATAGCAGATTATATGCTCTAACTGGTTTGTGCAAGTCTGGCAATGAGCAAAGAGTCTCACATGCTATAGGTGTTAGATAAATGCGCAAAGAATTAATAAAAGGCAAACAACAAGTTATCTGAAGGTATTATTATTTTTCTCACAGACTTTGCCTTCACTCCTTCTAATTTGGTGAGTCTTGCTTTTCCAGCAGAAATTATACATTGACATATTATATACATACTTGTTATAGGTAATTTTATTTTATTTCTGTAAGTAATTAACCTGTTTTCCATGCCTTCTGTGATACTAGTTAAGAATATTTAGCATGGAATAACTCACTCAAATGTAACTTCAGCATTTTTTTCCTCTTTCCCCCTTGTCATTGAAGATATTGTAATGTAAATATGATATCATATATCCATTTTCTTCAGGAGCTTCATAAGCAATTTCCAGTGGCTATTTGGTTCACTGTTTCTTAAGATTTTGTTTCCCTGGAAGAATTTCCATCACTGTTTTTCATTTTCTTTGGAAAAGGGAAAAAGGAAAAATAGAACAACAGTATCTTTCAAAATGTGCTTTATGAACAAATATGCTTGCAAGACCTGGTTTCTCAAATCATTACACAAATTGAAAGGTTTTAGCACTCCTTCCATCCCCCAACCCCGATCACTTTCCCTAGCAAAAATCCGTAATAGTTTCTGTCTTATGAGCAATCTTTTAATCCCAGCCATGGCATTTGTGACTTGGCTAATTATGAAGTACAATTAAAAGATGATTAAGAATTTTTCCCTTCTCAGCCAGAACTCAGGAAGTGTTCTCTTTGTTCTCACCTATTTAATCACCTTTGCAGTCATTTCCAATCTAGCTTTACTCCTTTTGACATATCCCAAAATAGCCTTTTTAATTCTGGCTGGAGATGTTCTTTCTTCTTATCTGATCTGGCACCGTCTCCTGCTTTATTGGCTGCTATCAAATAAGATACCCTTTCAAACCATCTAAAGTCACAGATGCCTCAGTTTTGATGCTGTAAACCCCCAAACTTCTGCTTGTCTTTCGTAAGTCTTCAAAGTAGGCCCAAAGGTTCTGGAGTCTCTGTCTATGCCAATAAAATGGACAGGGGTTTTTGTCGTTATTGTCGTTGTATGTCTTTGTTTTTCTCAATATCCTGAAATGCTGATGAAAAACATTGTAATTCCTATTTCCTGTTTCTCTATTGCTTCGACTGAGAATTTTAAAGGACTGGGGAAAGATAGCTTGGCTTAGAAGAGGGACGACATCACAATTTTAGACACAGGGAAGGGCATTTGTGAAGACTGAGAAGTGAGAGCAAGGACGTGGTGTTGGGTGGTGCTGTGCCCCTGCTGTCGGGGTTCTGGAGGCAGGTGATGGCTCTGAGTAGCTGTCACCAACCTTTCAGGAACAACCTGGTGCTTTTGCTCTTGGAACTCAGATAGGCCCTCATCTAGGGAGGAACTACACTCTAATGATTAGGGGCACTGGCTCAGGAGCCACAGTGCATGACTAAACTTAAACTTGTGTGCGTGTATGGATGTGTGCTAAGTCGTTTCATTCATGTGTGACTCTCTGCAACCCTATGGACCATAGCCCACCAGGCTCCCCTGTCCATGATATTCTCCAGGCAAGAATACTGGAGTGGGTTACCATGACCTCCTCCAGGGGATCTTCCCAACTCAGGGATTGAACCCACGTCTCTTATGTCTCCTTCATTGGCAGGTGGGTTCCTTACTACTAGCACCATCTGGGAAACCCCAAACTTAAACTTAGCAGCAGTATAACCTTGACCAAGTTAATAAACTTCTTTGTGCTTTAAAATGGCCATTTCAATACACCACTAGAAGATTGGTGTGGATATGTTTTAGTCAACATTTTTGAGCCTCTAATCTTGCCAAACACATTGACATAAATTCTTTACGTGAGAATAGTTTGTGTATTTATAGACATTTAAAACATTATGAACTGTTATACATTTTCTCAGTTGTAAAACTTTGTAGTTTTTATTATTTTCAATTATTTTCTGCATTTTAGTGATGAGAAAACAACAGAGAATAAAAGTGGCACCCGCAGTGAGCTTTCTAGTCCAGTGAGATTCCCATGACAACTCAGCTCTCAACAATCTGCTTTTAATCAATTGCCAAAGCAACATTCAACTTCCTGGTTCTCTTACCAGCCATCATTAGGCTGAATCTCTCCAAGAATTTCTTCTGACCCAGAGTTTCATAACTATATATCAGTCAGCCACCTGAACCTCTTCTCTTCTCAAATCCTGGCCTCCTGGATTTCAATTCCTCTGGCTTCCAGGCTGATGCCTTAACATCTGCTTTCTGATTGTACGCAATTTAGAAGACTAAAAAAAGAACAATTTGTTTTTGGTGGTTTGAGAATATGTTCTTCCAACAGTTATTACTGCCATTATCAACAGGGAAGAACATACCCTCTTGGCCAGTACTGAGACCCAGGCCAATGTCTTATACTAGAGAAAGGATGATCATGCTAGACAAGGCCCCGCAGGGAGAAGCTGGGCTCTAAAGGAGTGGAACAAATTTGAAGGATAATTATATTATCTCACTCATTAAATTGGAATTATGTGAGGATGAACATCAAACTAAAGGACAGAATATCAGAAGAAAAGACATTTGGCAGAACTTCCCTGACAGATGAGGCATTTGGTGAGGTCAGTCAATGAAAACATCATTGTTTTGGGCAGCCTGGGCTCAGATTTGGGTAAAAACAGGGTTGTTTTGGTAAGTGTTGCTGAGTTTGAATCAGAGAAGGTTTTAAATAAGAAGAATTGGAATTTAGGTGATAGGCTGGGATGTGTTTGTTTTTAAGAATTGCGTATCTATGGTACCCTTCTGTCCATTCTTAAAATGTTTGAGAGAATTGAAGTGAATTTTAGGAAAGGCTTTGCAAGACTCAGCAAACCTTGTATTAGAAGATGACACTTTAATTAAAATAACAAAGATTGTCACAGCAAACGCTACTTCTCAATGAACAATTTCTGAGTGCCATACACAGTGCAAAATCCTTTCTACACATTCTCTTAATGTTTCTTACAAACCTATGAGATACACATTAGCCCTATTTTTGAAAAAAAAAGAAGCTGACTTTTATGAAGGGTGTTACAGGCTCACTGTTGTTGAGGATACCCTGAATAATAGTCACGTCTTGATTATCCACATGAGTTCTGAACCAACCTTTCAAATTATACACACTTTATCAAGCACTGGCCCATTTATATCCAGATGACCTTCTATGGGATATATCTAGAGCACTCATACTGACTTCTGGCTTTCATGGTATGAGAATGTTGTTTTAAAGATCTATACTTAAAATTATTTTGAGGCGATGATGTGATGGGAAATAATTCGATACAAATTTTGGCAGACTTTGGTCAAAGAATCTCTACCAGAGGCAGAACTTAGAAACTGAATGTATAGATTCAAGAGTCTTATGGGTTTTTTGAGTCCCAACCTGTTACTTAGCAGTTGTGTGACAAATTATTTAACATTTTGTGCCTTTTTTTCTCATTGATACAAGGGAGCAAGTAGTGGTAGCCTGCCCTGTGGGGTTGCTAAGAGAATTGAATAAATTATCTTATTTAAATCATCTGGAACCATGTTTTACATATAGTTAAATACTCTATAAATATTAGCCATTTTTTGAAATTATTGGCATCACTGATTGTCTTGTGTCATTACTCTGTACAATATCATCATTTTATTCCTCTGCTCAGACACTTCGGTAACTCCACATTCCTTATAGAATAAATTGTAATGATTTTCATTTTTGAGTATTTAACATGTGCCACGCACTGTGACAAGCACATGGTCTCGTTTAATCCACACGATAATCAGAAAAGGTTGGCAGTGTTATTAACACCATTTTACAGAAAGATCAGATTCAATGAGATTTTAAAACTTGCCAAAGACAATAAAGCTAACAGCGGCAAATTTTGAGTATAATCCAGCTTTATGTAACTTCAGTGTTCTTCATCACTGTGTTATAGTTTGTAACCTTTCTTCCTTACACCACCTGCTCACCCAATACCTCTCAGCACACTGTGGCATCTACTTTGCCAGCCTGTTCTCACCCAACTTTCCAAAAGTTTACACTCCACTCCAGGAATACTAAATGCCTGTGGCATGCTGAGCTCTTCTGTGCCTCGTGACTCTGCAGGTACTCTTACCATCTCCAGTGCCCTTTCCACTTTGTAAATTAGGAAAGTAGCTTCATGCTCCGAGAGTCACATCCCGTCACCTCGCTTTGAGGTCTCTTCTTACTTTAGGTAAGATTTGGCTGTCTTGTCTCCGTGCCCTCCTATGACCCATTATACAATGTCCAGTGTTTTATTTTTATTAAATATTTGTCTTCTCATTGAATTGTTAGCCTTTCAACAGTGGAAAACTTTTACTTTTTATCTCTGCCTCCTCCAGAACTCAGGATTTAGTCTTTCACAAAGTAAGCAAGTTGTAAAATTATAAAATAAGTGAATTAATGAATAAAAATTCCAATTATTTTCTAGAGCAGCACTGTCTAGTAGTACTGCTCTCAAAAATAATTGTGATGATGAAAGTATTCAGTATTTGTCCAGTGTGGTAACCACAAGACACATGTGCCTGTCAAAATCATGAAATGTGACTGATGGAATTGCAGAACAGTAATTTTAATTTATTTGGTTCTAAGTAACCTAAATCAAATCCCTTATGACTATACAGTGGAAGTGAGAAATAGATTTAAGGGACTAGATCTGATAGATAGAGTGCCTGATGAACTATGGATGCAGGTTTGTGACATTGTACAGGAGACAGGGATCAAGAGCATCCCCAAGAAAAAGAAATGTAAAAATGCAAAATGGCTGTTTGAGGAGGCCTTACAAATAGCTGTGAAAAGAAGGGAAGCAAAAAACAAAGGAAAAAAGGAAAGATATAAACATCTGAATGCAGAGTTCCAAAGAATAGCAAGGAGACATAAGAAAGCCTTCCTCAGCAATCAGTGCAAAGATTAGAGGAAAACAGTAGAATAGGAAAGACTAGAGATCTCTTCAAGAAAATTAGAGATACCAAGGGAACGTTTCATGCAAAGATGGGCTCAATAAAGGACAGAAATGGTAGGGACCTAACAGAAGCAGAAGATATTAAGAAGAGGTGGCAAGAATACACAGAAGAACTGTACAACAGAGATCTTCACGACCAAGATAATCACAGTGGTGTGATCACTGACCTAGAGCCAGACGTCCTGGAATGTGAAGTCAAATGGGCCTTAGGAAGCATCACTATGAACAAAGCTAGTGGAGGTGATGGAATTCCAGTTGAGCTCTTTCAAATCCTGAAAGATGATGCTGTGAAAGTGCTGCACTCAATATGCCAGCAAATTTGGAAAACTCAGCAGTGGCCACAGGACTGGAAAAGGTCAGTTTTCACTCCAATCCCAAAGAAAGGCAATGCCAAAGAATGCTCAAACTATCGCACAGTTGCACTCATCTCACACACTAGTAAAGTAATGCTCAAAATTCTCCAAGCCAGGCTTCATCAGTACGTGAACCGTGAACGTCCAGATGTTCAAGCTGGTTTTAGAAAAGGCAGAGGAACCAGAGATCAAATTGCCAATATCCAATGGATCATGGAAAAAGCAAGAGAGTTCCAGAAAAACATCTATTTCTGCTTTATTGGTATGCCAAAGCCTTTGACTGTGTGGATCATAATAAACTGTGGAAAATTCTGAAAGAGATGGGAATACCAGACCACCAGACCTGCCTCTTGAGAAACCTGTATGCAGGTCAGGAAGCAACAGTTAGAACTGGACATGGAACAACAGACTGGTTCCAAATTGGGAAAGGAGTAGGTCAAGGCTATATATTGTCACCCTGCTTATTTAACTTATATGCAGAATACATCATGAGAAATGTTGGGCTGGATGAAACACAAGCTGGAATCAAGATTGCCAGGAGAAATATCAATAACCTCAGATATGCAGATAACACCACCCTTATGGCAGAAAGTGAAGAGGAACTAAAAAGCCTCTTGATGAAAGTGAAAGAGGAGAGGGAAAAAGTTGGCTTAAAGCTCAACATTCAGAAAACTAAGATCATGGCATCTGGTCTCATCACTTCATGGCAAATAGATAGGGATACAGTGGAAACAGTGGCTGACTTTATTTTTCTGGGCTCCAAAATCACTGCAGATGGTGATTGCAGCCATTAAATTAAAAGACACTTACTCCTTGGAAGGAAAGTTATGACCAATCTGGACAGCATATTAAAAAGCAGAGACTTTACTTTGCCAACAAAGGTCCATATAGTCAAAGCTATGGTTTTTCCAGTGTTCATGTGTGGATGTGAGAGTTGGACTATAAAGAAAGCTGAGTGCCGAAGAATTGATGCTTTTGAACTGTGGTGTTGGAGAATACTCTTGAGAGTCCCTTGGACTGCAAGGAGATCCAACCAGTCCCTCTTAAAGGAGACCAGTTCTAGGTGTTCATTGGAAGGACTGATGCTGAAGCTGAAACTTCAATACTTTAGCCATCTAATGCGAAGAACTGACTCATTTGAAAAGACCCTGATGCTGGGAAAGATTGAGAGCAGGAGGAGAAGGGGATGACAGAGGATGAGATGGTTGGATGGCATCACCGACTCGATGAACATGGGTTTGGGTGGACTCTGGGAGTTGGTGATGGACAGGGAGGCCTGGCATGCTGTGGTTCATGAGGTTGCAAAGAGTCGGACATGACTGAGCGACTGAACTGAACTGAACTGAATCTAATTTGAAGAACTCCATGTGGCTTGTATATTGGAGGGCATGGTTGTAGAGTTAGAGCTGGATGAGGATTTTATTTAAGGTTCTTCTGGTATATGCCTCATCTATAATTCATTCTTAGTTACATTCTGCATCTTATACTTGGTCAAAGTCTTAAAGTTACATTTGTTGAAAAACAGAGGTTTTTAAAAATGTGGCAATGCGACAATATCCTTCAAGTGGCACAGTACAGTTCCTTGTGAGTACAGAATAATAGCTCTTCAGAGGAGAAATTTGGGCTCTCAGAGCCACTCAGGAAGTTCTGTGACAGGGTTAGCAGTCTTCTCCACAGCCCTTGGGTTCACAGGGAATGTTCAGGGACTGAGTAAAATGTCTGTGTTGGGTGCACTCAGGTTCTCTGGAGTTTACAGGTGGGAAGAGGCATCAGTCTCTCTTCATCTCCTTTCACTGGGCCCTGTGACATTGTGCACACCTGTCAATTTTCCATTTGTCTTATTTTACTGTCATTATTTGTTAATGTTCCATCCTGTCCCATCCTAGGTGACTTCACTGAGAGCCAGACTCTTTTTATTATGCAGCTTTATTTCCCTAGGACTTACCATTGCATGTGACAAAAGGAAGAGGGTCAATACATGTTTGGTAAATGAATAAATGCATATTGAATCAAGGAACAGTGTTGATTCTGGGACCGCAAGAGGACTAACACATCCATCACAGAAGAATGAATACAGAGGAAAACCAGCCTGCAGCAGTGCCATCCACTGGACAGGGAGACATGTGAGCACAGAATCCTGGCCTGTTTGCAGGACAGTCACAAAGAAAAACAATCATACCTTCTAGGCCAGTCCAGGCAGTTAGATTGGGTGAAGTTTCAGTCAAGTTGGCAGTACTATCTTGCCATCTACCTGAGCAAGTTTGTGTTTAATGAAGAGGAAGCTGCAAGATGTTTTAACAAAGCCTTTTTTCACAGTCCTCATGTTGGCTGGAGAGCTTGCCCAGCCTCCCAGAGTGCTTAAATGAACTTGACCCATAAATGTGCAGCTCTTCTTTTTTGTGTAATCTTTGTCTGAGAATCTCTTGGAGAAAAACATGAAAGTGGTGAGAAAACCCCAGAAATGCATGTATACATGCACACACATACACATCCTAGGAGGAGGCAGTAACAAGTCAAATGCTTAAATGGAGCATGAACAGGGATTCATGTCAGTTCAGTTTAACTCAGTTTAGTAAAAATTAAGTGAGTATCTACTTTATGGGGAGATACAAGAATAATTAAGACACAGTTTCTTCCTTTAAAGAATTCACAGATTTGTACAGGAAAAAAAAAGTGAACAGATAACTTGTGACAGATTGGGATGAATGCAGTAGTAGAGGTGTGCTGGGTCCTGTGGTGCCACATAGGAGGGGACCATTAGGTCTTCTTGACTTCGTCTTAAACAATGTGTAGAAATTCTTTAGCTGTACAATTTGGGGGTGTGGAGACTAGGAAGGGATGGAGAAGACCCTTCAGTTGGAAGCAAGAGCATCAGCAAAGGCACCGAGGTATGACCAAGCATATAGGGGATGCTTGGGGGAAAGGGGCCTGCATCTCCCAGTGGGGGCTACCTAATCATTTCATTAAAAGATTACTCTGCCTTTCCAGAGTTTCAGAGATGATGTTTACTATTATATATAGGATGCATTGACAAGAGGATAACGTCTAAATATAAAGGTCAGCTGGGAAGCTGGTATAACAATTTAAGGGTGAGAGGTTTAGGGTTCCAGTTAGAATTATAGTTGTGAAAATAAAGAGCAAAACTTTCCAAGGTATATTGTAGAGAAATGCTTCTCAATCTCCTGTCTGATAATTTCTGAGAAAGAAATCATAACTTTAATTTGTAGTAGTGACTTTATACCACACATGTGTTTCTAGAAAGGAATGTGGGGATATAATTTGGAAAGTCATTCTAGATAATTCTAGTATAGAAACCACATTTCAACCAACCATCAGGGATAATCCCTATTCTAGAGGCTGAAGATGTAAAAAAATAAATGGTACCATTGATTGCGTGTACAACGAGCAAAATTTTGGCAGCTATAATTTAGCTTGATATTCACAACTACCTCACAGAGTAAGAATTTATCCTCATTTTACCATGAGGGTACCTGAAATTCAGCTGGGTCTGAACCTTGCTGCAGTTCCCATTATTACCAAAGACCACGCCTGGATTTGAGCCAAGGACCATCTGATTGCAAAGCTCCAGATCTTTGCAGCTCTCTCTGGGAGCTTTAGTACTGTGACCTGAGAAAACCCTTGCATCATAATAGAGGAGCATCACTTACAGGAAAGAAGAAATTGGTAAAAGGGATAAAGGTGCCAGGCCAGTACTTGGATCTATTGCCTTCTGCGGTTAGCTTTGCTCCAGCATTATCACTGGAGTGTATCACCATATGATGAATCACGTGCTGGATTGCTAAAAGCACATGGGAGGGAAATGAAGGAAACAGCCATTCTTTTTTTTTTTTTTTCCAATCAACATGTGTTTATTAAGCAAATATACCTTGGGCACTTTGCTCCATATAAAAGATAAAAAGGTCTATTTATAGATGTTGCTTTTGCTCTTCAGAAATCCACGTTTTGTGTAGTCTAAACTTCGTAAATTACAATTATAGTGGAGAGTGCTAAAGTGGTCAAGTACAGATGAGTATCAAGTGTCATGAGAATACAGCAGAGGGGATGACCAGCTCCTTCCTAGCAGCTGAGAAATTCTTCCCACAGCTAGTTATGTGGCAGTTGTTTCTTAGAGAATGAGTTGGAAATGTGCCCAGTGGAGAAGTGAGAAAGGCTTTCCAGGAGGAGGGGACAGCAGAGTAAAGGTACAGTAAACGGAAAGTGTTTTAGGAGATGGAAGGAGCTCCATGTGGCAAGAGGTGAAAAGGCAGGCAGGATTTTAAAGAGATTTGTATTCTCTTCTAAGGAAAAGGATCCCATCCTTGAGTTGAGGGCAGGTAAGCGAGTGGAAGGGGGCAGGGAGATGGCAATAGCTTGGTGTTTCAGAAAAAAATTTCAAGAGCAAATGGGGAAGGATTTGATTGGAGATGGATAGTGCTAGGAGAACAGGATCAGAGCCTAAAGTTCCACGTCAGGAAGAGCCTGGTCTGTCCTAGCTTCCCAGCTTCTCCCCTAAACATTTCTTCTGAACATCAGGTAATTTTAATGGTCAAGTGTAAATGCAGAAGTGGTTTTGCCCTGCCCTTGGAGAATTCAAGGTAGAGGGCTGCACACCTGCCTGTAAAATGAATCAGTGCCTCCAAGCCTTCCCCACAGCAACAAAATTAGTCCTTGACACCTAGACATTCTTCCTTTGTTTTTTCTCTCATGTTGCCTGAAGGCTCTTCTTTTGACTTGCATAATTCCCTCATCTAGCAGGAGGCCTCATATAAACTCTGCCGCACTGCTAATATTTCATTGTCATTTTCGGCTCTATTACATCTTTCTCTCAATCATTCTTTAGAGCAGGAGATGTCATCTAGAAGGGTTGTGCAGCTTGCATAAATGAATTATGAATCCTCACGATTTCAAGTGGGTTACCAAGCCCCTTCCAAGCAGAACCAGGCATCTGGTAACTCCAAAGTGTGAAAAGGACATTATGCATATGTATGCAGAGACACATGCCCTACAGCGTTTCTGAAGTGTGTGCCACATTTTTACTTACACAGGCGCCATATGCAAGGGGATCTGAGAACCAACCACTCTTTGAAAGGGAAGTGCTTTCACATATCCTTTCCTTTCTCTCTTCCTGCTACAATTCCTCAGTCTATTTATTTTTTGAACCCATGAAGGGAGTGAGGAAAAGGGTTTTCTGAGTCTTCTTATTAAGTGTGAAGCTTTGCACATATGTAGGCTTGCGTGTGTGCTAAGTCGCTTTAGTCCTGTCCCACTCTTTGCGACCCCATGGACTGTAGCCTACCAGTCTCCTCTGTCCATGGAATTCTCCGGGCAAGAATACTGGAATGGATTGCCATTCCCTTCTCCAGGGGTTCTTTTCAACCCAGGGATCAAACAATTCTCTCTTACATCTCCTGCATTTCTTTACCACTCAGTTCAGTTCAGTCACTCAGTCATGTCCAACTGTTTGCGACCCCATGGACTGCAGCATGCCAGGCCTCCCTGTCCATCACCGATTCCTGGAGTTTACTCAAGCTCATGTCCATTGAGTCGGTGATGCCATGTTTACCACTAGCTCCACCTATATGTAGTCAGGTAACCACTAGTGAGAAAAGCAATAAAGCTAAGTCTACAAGAGCATAGCAAGGGACACAAATGAGGTAGCTAGACTACTCTGAAGTAGATCGTTTTGTCTCAACCGCATGGTTTACAGAAAGTAATACTAAAGAATCTTGACTTCAAGTTTCCAATAACTTGAATTTTTTTTAATGTTTTCAAATGTGACACAGAGGCCACAGAATCTCAGACAAGCCAGGCACAGCAGGTTAATGAACCTGAACACTCAGGCAGTAAGGACCTCTCTGGAAGTTAGATTGCCTTATTTAGACTCATGGTCAGATTTTGGTTGAGATTCTGGGCTTTGACTTAAACATAGATTTGAATCCTAGCTCTGTTATTAACTTGCTCTATGACTCGATGGACGTGAGTCTCAGTGAACTCCGGGAGTTGGTGATGGACAGGGAGGCCTGGCGTGTTGTGATTCATGGGGTCGCAAAGAGTCGGACACGACTGAGCGACTGATCTGATCTGTAATGACCTTAGGCAAGTTATTTTGTCCTCTGTAATCCTTAGATTCCTCCTTTGTCTGAAGATGGTAATACCTGTGTCATGAAGTGGTTATGAAAATTCAGGGAGCAGATTTATACAATCTTTGCAATGTATGATGTGGCGTCCAGCAAGCCCTCAATGAGTACAACTTGTGTTGTTTTTACATGATTACACATCATCTTGATGTACTAATTATACGTTACTTCACTTAGCTTCAACTTCCTTATTTCTAAAGTTGGACTAATAATGACTGTCCTATTCACTTTATATAGTTTTTGTGGAAATTAAATAACAGTGCACGTAAAGATAGGTTGTAAAGTGAAAAATCCCAAATTTCCAGAAAGGCTGGTTATTATTATCATTATTTTAGATGTATTTAGTCTGTCATAGTCACAATAATATTTGAGAAAAGTCCACTTGAATTGCTAATCCACAGAAGAATAGCTGCATTCACCCATGGAGCCTAATGCCTGCCCCCGTTTTCTTGTAAAAAACTGCCCAACACCTCCTATGTGTAGAAAGTTGATAGTATTTGGAAATAAGGATTGGCAAATACTCTCCTCCCTTTAAAAGTGATATGCAAGGTGGAAACCTGCTTTTTTTTTTTTTTTTTTAATTTTACAACTAGTGAGCTGTTATCATTCCTGGAACTCAGAAATTGAACATGATTGCCAAAGCCCATCTGATTGATAAGCAGTCAGAAGCTCAGACACTTGCAGATTCTGGCAGTCTTCATGGCTTTCCTTCCAACAGTGATGGTTCTCATGCCTTTCTCCAGCCTCGTTGCCATGTTGTAGGGGAGGGAGAATGGATCTCAGAAGTAAGCAGTAGATCTGGCCCTTGACCAAGCTGCTTATCACTTGGGCTGACTAATCCCCTTCCTTAGTAAATTTCAGTACTTTCACTTTTCAGCCCCTCCCCCACGTGGAAGTGGAGAGGGTGGGGAGGGCGTGGGGGACAAGAACTGTCTTTGGCATGGTCTGGCATCCTGGGACAGAGCTGAGATTAAAGCCACCTCTGTCAGCTACCACTTGCAGCTGTTTAACCTGCTTTAAATTATTCTCTCTGTGACTTGCTTACTGCATCTGTAAATGGGGATGGTGCTATATCTACTGAGCAATATATTTCTGAGAATTAGATGAAATAATGTACTTAAAATATCTTACAAAGAACATAGCACTGAACAAATGCTAAACAAAAATGTACTCTCCTGTTCTTTTCCCTTTGATTTGTAATGACTCATGAACATACTTGGCAACTTTGTCTTTCTAGACCACTCTTTCCTTGTGGATAAAAGGAACTCAATGGTTTATAATTCCTGTGTACTCATGAAGGTCTAGAATTTCTATAATTCAAGTGCTTTAAGAGAGGAATAAATGAGATTGTTCTGTACATTCTTAAGTAACTGGAATTAAGTCATATTGGGAGATTGAGAAGGGAAAATTTGATCTAGGTATTTTTGAATAGAGGCTTCCCTGATTTTTGAATAAGTAGGATTTTGATAAGCAAGTAGGAATTGACAGAATGAGGAAAGATATACAAAGTTTAATGTTTTATTAAGTTTAACAAAAGATATTTGGATAAATGGGTTCACACTGAAGTAATAGAGATTCTCTTAAGCTGTGTTTATAAATTTGAAAAAGGGCAACCCAAAGGAAGCATGAGCCCCTGTCTTGGGGAGGCGATGCCTGTCCCTGCTGCTTGGTAGACACAGGCAGGAGTGCAGCAGGCCTTCTAGGAGGCCTTAGTTCCTTCCTGGACAGTAACCTGCATGAAAGCAAGGACTTGGTCTCTTGTTGCCAGGCATGCTTGCCGACTGTTGAACTTCAGATGAGTAAATGAGTATCACCAATGTACCTAAAATATTAATGTCTGAGTGTGTAATAGGATCCAGGAGGAGAGACCTTAGTGATCTTTTTATAATAGCAATTTTCCTGGAACACTTTCTGAAGATACCCCAGAGCACTTTTGAAAATGCTGATTATTTTTTGTAGACAGCTTTTTCTTGCCTGTTGTACAGCTGTGAGTGTGAGAGCCTAATTCTCTGGAGACCTGAGCATATGTACTCTCCCTGAGAAAATCTGCAAGAAAACCCCCAAGGACACTCTGTACCCCTCTCCCAGCCAAGACAGGGAAAGCCTGCCTGAAATGCTTCCTCAGCCAATGAGTAAAGTGTGATCTGAGAATAGAGCTTCACAAACATTGTATGTGTTAGAATGAAGAGCGAATTGATGTATGAGTCAGAAATTCTTGGTGCATCCTTGATCTTCACCATAAGTATAATATGAAAATCTCACTGGGCTTCATTTTCTCCCCCACAAGTAAGGAGATTAAGCCAACGGACACGGCAAGATATCTTCCAGTTTGATCCTTCTAGTTTTATGTGTATTTCCTAGATTTGTTAACCTGGAAGAATAGATTTCTCTAGTTCAGCTTTCTCATTTCAAGATGAGAAAACTAAGGTGTGCAGAGGGGAGGTCATTTGCTGAAGGTCACAAAACCAGTTAGAAGCTGAGCTAAGATTAGAACCAACAGCTTTAGGCTGCCAACCCAAAGGTTCTTCACCTTTTATGTGTCAGTTCAGTCGCTCAGTCGTGTCCAACTCTTTGCAACCCCATGAATCGCAGCACGCCAGGCCTCCCTGTCCATCACCAACTCCCGGAGCTCACTCAAACTCACGTCCATCGAGTCAGTGATGCCATCCAGCCATCTCATCCTCTGTCGTCCCCTTCTCCTCCTGCCCCCAATCCCTCCCAGCATCAGAGTCTTTTCCAATGAGTCAACTCTTCGCATGAGGTGGCCAAAGTACTGGAGTTTCAGCTTTAGCATCATTCCTTCCAAAGAACACCCAGGACTGATCTCCCTTAGAATGGACTGGTTATGTGTCAGAGTTCACCTTAAAAAATCCCATGAAAGCTGTGGACTTCTGGGAGTGGGAGATGGGATGAGGGCAAACACTTTACACACAAAACACATAAAATTTGCAAACTATTTAAGGGAAGGGGGTTCTTGGATTTCAGGTCAAAAGCCTTTATGCTATACTTTATTACTCAAAGTAGATGTTGAAATCAGATGTTAAAAAGAAACATAATTATATGTGTTAGAAAGCATGCCTTTGACTTTTTTGGTTTAATAACTTCATTTGTGCATAAAACAGCTCAACACAACTGGAATAAGTTTGGGTTTATATCTGCCCTCCAAACAAGCCTTACTCACTTGCTTTTTTGATGGCCGTTTCTGATTTTCAAAAAGCCAGTTCCCCCTTTTAAATATCACAGCCTTGTTTCTTTTATATATACTTCTGCTAAATTCAGTGCTTGACTTATGTCAGCTGTAGCCAAATAACACAAGAAGGGGGTTGGCTAAAACAGAAAAGATTTTTTCAATAACTGGGTCTGAAGGTGACCTCTACAAATTAGTTCTTTTTTCAGCTACTTTTCACCCTCTTGTCTTCAGGTTTTGGATTCTCAGGTCTTCCAGAGAAATGACTTGAGAAAGGAGAGAAATATCCTATATGGTTCTATACAGCTGCATCTGGGTTCAGAGCCCTCTGTTCCAGTTGTGTAGTCAGATCCGTCCATTCCAGGCTTGAAAGCTTCTATTCTGAGGGCCATCGAGAGAACTTGGAAGCTTCCCTTGAGTAGGCCTATAGGGTGTCTTTAGGGTCTTATACTCACTCTGACGTGACACGCAGTTGAAGTCCAGGTGCTCTGTCCTCTCTGATGCTTGGCCTATAGAATGCCCGCAGACTTTCTAGTCATGTAAGCACACGCTTCATTAAGATTGGATGGGTTCTTTTTTTTCCCCCACAGAGACCGTGCCCTATTGCAGTTTATTAAAACTACCCATGCAGTGTGCCATTATTCTTCCTGCTTGTATCCATGAATGGCCAGGCCTCAATAGGAATATCCAGGTGGAGATCAATAATCAGTCTCTTAGTTAGGGTAGGAAAAAAGAAAGAGAAGAAAAAAGAAGATCTATTGGTGCACTGCATTCAGCTGTGTTGAAGAGGTCTTATCATTAAAGCAGCAGCAGGTGTTCATAAACCAAGCTTGCTGGGAGTGTTGTACATGCAGGATTAAAATAATTGTCCATCAGTCTCTGTCTCATAAATGTTTTCCTTTGACTTTTGGCAGGAACTCCAACCTGAGCATATGCCAGTTGACATGGGAACACTGAGGCCAGCAGTTTAAGGATTTTCACATTTGCTTGCACTGGTAAGATTTAAAGATATAATAATGAAGGACATTAAATGTTACTGGGTCCTGGCTGTTTGCACTAGGTATGACATTAACCTTGTTTAGGTGTTAAGTTTTTTTGACCTAGATAGGTCTCTATTCAGTTACTTTACAAAATCACAGTAAAAACAGGATAAATATATAATCCATGAATTTGAGCATAGTATCATTGGTATTGGTGAAAATATGGAAACTAAGTAATATCAGATTTTTTTTTAACTTCTGTACAATTGGACCAAGTGGGATAAACAATTTCCCTTTTGAACAATGAAATTGTCTATTCTAAAGAGATCTGATTCTCAGAGCACAAAGGGATACAGTGTTTAAGATGAATGTGGAGAAAGAAAAGGGCTTTCCAGGTGGTGCTAGTGGTAAAGAACCTGCCAGTCTCTGCAGGAGATGTCAGAGACCCTGGTTCAATCCCTAGGTTGGGAAGATCCGCTGGAGAAGGAAATGGCTACCCACTCCAGTATGCTTGTCTAGAGAATCCCATGGTGGGCTACAGTTCATGGGGTCACAAAGAGTCAGACACAACTGAGCAACTTAGCACGCATGCATAGAGAAAGAAAGGGAAAGTAATCCTGTTTTCAATACATCAGTGGACAGTCATGCCTTTAATATGGATGCAGAGACTGGATTTTTAAAAGAACCAAATCTGTAGTCAATTATAGGATTGCTGGAAAATGAGAACTGCGTGATGCCGATGGTGTGGTGTTCACTAGGTGCTTATTGGTATCAAAGGCACAACCGTATGATGTTTCTTTAAAAGAGAGGCATAATGGTGAAGATATTGGCAGATGGATAGCAAATTGTGTTACTGGAAGATAGTTTTGAAAAGAGGAGTCTAAGATCTGAGACCAAGATATAATATTGGTTTAAGTAATAATTAAGCATTCTATCTTTTATGGAAGAGAACAGAGTCTCTGGACATATTTTCAATATAAAGTAAAAAATACACCATGATGTGGTTAACTGAAGTTAAGACAATATAGGCCTAGGTAGATTCTTTGGATCCTGACTTGTTGAATTGAATGGGTTAAATTCAGTAATAATACTCATTCCATTACCATCTTCAAGTTGAGTCAGGTCTTCATGGGATGAGACTGCACTCAGCACCCTTATCTCTCTGAGGGGTACCATTCTAGCATATTTTCCACAAATATTCAGGTCTCCATTTTCATGTGACTTTGTAGCAGGTCTATGGTACACTGAACAATGTTTGACTTATAACCAACTTATTTTCCATTTTTTAGTACTAGATACCTTAAATCTGTGAATTTTCAAAGGATGTATTTTGCTAATTCAGTACTCATGTTTAGTCTTCTAAGTGTCTTCCTCCCAAATTGCCCTGTTGCTTTATTCAGTTATATTATTACAGCAACTTTTAGTTTAACAGCTTGTATTCGCATAATCTATTTATGGAACAATGGAAGAATGATTGTGAAATAGCATGGAAGATGCATTACTTAAACGGATACCTGAAACTGACGATACAGCTTCACACGTTTATACATATAAAAGTAAATGATTGTACCATTATGGTTTCTTTTATCTGAATAACACATTCCTCTTAAAAATTAAATTGCTTTGCACTTGAATTTAGTGCTTTATTTCATGATTTAGATGTACTTTCTAGAAACTGCTGCCAAACCCGAATTCCCATACATAAGTCATGGTTTCTCATATACACATGGAATTCAAGATAACATCTTAGTTAGAGAGTCATTAAATCTCCGATATCAGAAAGGCCAGAGTTAGAACAGGGCTCTTTAAAGTCCTCAAAGCTAAGCAATTTGAGAAAAGAAAGAAAAAAAAAAAGTAAGAGAAACATGCATGTGATTGGTCTTAGTGAAACAATAAACTCAATGCAAGTGGTACTTGTAATTACTCACGTCTGGACCACAGAAGTCATCCTTTCATCTGAGTTCTGTATATCAGATTGTGCTTCTTGTTATCAAGAGTGAATTGCTACCAGAGAAACCCAATAGATTGTGTTAAACTGATCTGTTTCATTTTGGTTGTGGGAAGGTTTTCTTGAAGCTAACCTTGAAGCAGATGATACTGAATCCTGTGCCACTTCTGTAATACGAGGATGCTTTGTTGACCAGATAGCCTTGTTTGAGAAAACATCCACTGACACAGAGTGGCATGGTAGAAAGAACCATGATTTAGTAATCAGTGGACACCATAGCTGATTTAGCACTTTTTTTCTTTTGCCTCTGAGATCTTAAATAGTCACTTAACTGTTGAGTCTTAATTTTTAATCTGTAAAATGAGGTTAATAGTCACTGTACTTACTCCTCTGTAGATTTATCCAAAGAAAGGATATTAAATAGGAAAATTGAGAAACTAAGAATCACTGCACAGAATTTTACATTGCTTTTAATAGAAAGTTGATTCCTTATTAATAGCACTTTCTGATTTGAAAGTTATATATAAAAAAAGCATCTTCATGGATTTTCATAGGTGTCTTTACATTGAACAAAGGCTAACAGTAGCTCTAATCTGCTTGCTTTTCTTATTAAATTATGATAACTGCAAGAGTTCATTGAATAACTTGTGTCTGCCTTGTGTCTGAACCTGTCTCTGGTGTTTATGCTGCACTGATATTAAATTTCAGTGTCCTAGAATCACTCCAAAAGGAGAGCATGGGAGAGAATGGAAGAAATGCTTACAATATAATCCCTGTCAGCAAGATGGGGAGGAAAGAGTCTCTGGGGTTGATCCTTGAGGTGAATCAGCCTTTCTTAGACCTCTTTCCCTCTAATTCTTTTCAGATGTATACTTTTTACTTATCTCTGCTTATCTTCCTCCCCTTATCTTCCTCTCTCCACCCCCTCCAGTCTCCTTTCTCCTCTCCTTCACACCTCAGAAAGTCCTTTACTTGTTTACAATCCAGGTTTTTTTTTTTTTTTAAGCTATTGACCCACAGCCCTCTGCTTCCATAAATCCTGCTTTAAGTGTTTGATCTCTAAGACAAATATACCCCTATAGCCCTGAGTTTACTCTTTGACTCTGTTTCATTACAAACGCTGTAGACAATCAATATGAACTGAGGGGGGAATGTCTTGGGTCAAAAAACATAATTTGCTTGAACACACCATCATCTTTGCCCCTGAAAAGAACTGTTGATCACGTGTCCTTTAAGGATAAAGCTACCATTATTGGAAAATGTTACCTATATAATAAACAGGAAATTCCAACAATTTACACGTTATAGAAAATCTTCCAGAGCTCCCAGTTCATGTACTAATGTTAAAAGCAATCAAGGACTATGAATAATGGATGACGTTAAACATAGTGGTCCAAATTTTTTATCCAGACTGCTAGAAAAGAGCGTTAACATAATGGATGTGGGTCAGAGAAATTGGCTGACATATGAAATACTAACCAAGAGTATCATCCCTTTAGTTTTTTTTTTTTAATGGATAAAATTTGAACACCATCCAAAGTTCACCATTATGGAGATGTTTACCTATGTGTGCTACCATTTTCTTTTCTGATTCCAAGACCCCCCCAGCTACATGGAAGCATCATTTGTACCTTCTCTGATGATTAAATCCACCCTCATTCATATGAATTTATTCTCTAAAGAAAACAAAAATAGCAGTCTCTTTAAGTCTGAGTACAGTCCAGTCCATCCTCACGTTAGAACTTAGCTTCAACTTTCTTTGGGTCGCAAAATGCTGTGACTAATCTGAGAAAGTAACTAAAGAGAATTGAGATAGGAATGAAGTTAAGTATAGGAAAAGTTATCTCAAGATCCACTATGCAGATTTCCATGTGTTTATAACTAACCCAGTTAGCCTGAAAATTAGTTTTTATTCATCACAGTAGACCATACTACTTGGAGAAGGCAATGGCACCCCACTCCAGTACTCTTGCCTGGAAAATCCCATGGACGGAGGAGCCTGGTAGGCTGCAGTCCATGGGGTTGCAAAGAGTCAGACACGACTTAGTGACTTCACTTTCACTTTTCAGTTTCATGCATTGGAGAAGGAAATGGCAACCCACTCCAGTGTTGTTGCCTGGAGAATCCCAGGGACAGGGGAGCCTGGAGGGCTGCCATCTATGGGGTCGCACAGAGTTGGACACGACTGACGCGACTTAGCAGCAGCAGTAGCAGCAGCAGCAGACCACCCTACTAACAACTCAGTGAACTAATTTTCTTGAGATGTGACTAAACTGGATACTGTTATTTCCAGTGTACTCAACTAAAAGGTAATTTCTCTTTTCAATCATTTATCTCTGCTTCTCCCCCGAGTCAAAATGGAGTTGAGATATAATCAGCAAATAGGTTTCCTTAGGTCCCTTCCCAGTAATGAGTTCATGAAACAATGTAAATTGGTAGAAATTCAAGTACAGTCTCTAAACTCTCAGCTGCTTTCCTTAGCATTTCGCTGAAGCTCCAGAAAATAGCAAATATTTTCTATTCCAGTCACCCACTAAACTTTGCAGCTGATCAAAATAACCCATAAGTAACAATAGGAACCAGACAACCACCATATATACAATGGTCCCATCTATCACTCAGACATTCTTGGTGTAATAAAGTCAAAAGTGAATTTTCTCCTTTTATTTTCAAGGTTTGCATCTGACATAGTGTCGTTAGAGCACTGACTTATGGAAAATTGGGGTAGATTGAGAGCCTTTGATAAAAAGCGGTCTTTGTATCACTGAAAGATTCTAATGAATTGAGGGAGAAGGGGAGAAATAGTTTTTAATGCTATGTTTTCTGATGTCCTATCGAGCATCTGCAAAAATTCTAATTGACTATCTAAAGATACATTATAAAAATATGTTGTAAATCACAAATAGGATCCTGAAAAATATTTTAAAAGCTTAAGTATATAAATTTTGAGGGGAGTGTAGAGTGCAAGGAGAGATGAGAAACATTGTAAGCATATTATGATTGCATCTTCATATCAAGCAAGAAGACACACTCTGACATCCCATGTTTTGGTCATGTACATCAGCTTTTAGATTCTATGTACTTATATGCTCTGTGGGGGAGGGGAGGGGAAGTAAGGGGGAAGGAAAAGGAAGAGGGGAAGTGTCTTAGCATGTAGACAGTAGATATCATCAAAAGTGAAACATCCATAGATTACCTGTATGGGCAAGATCTACAAAATACCTCTTTCCTCAAGGAGTGACAATTACTGCTAAGATTAAATATGATACTTTTAGAATTGTTCAAGGATTTACTTTAACTCTGAGTGGGTTTTGTATTGCTCGATGAGCTGTATTGGTATATGGTCAAGACACCATTATCAGATCAGATCAGTCGCTCAGTCGTGTCCGACTCTGCAACCCCATGAATCACAGCACGCCAGGCCTCCCTGTCCATCACCAACTCCCGGAGTTCACTGAGACTCATGTCCATCGAGTCAGTGATGCCATCCAGCCATCTCATCCTCTGTCGTCCCCTTCTCTTCCTGCCCACAATCCCTCCCAGCATCAGAGTCTTTTCCAATGAGTCAACTCTTCGCATGAGGTGGCCAAAGTACTGGAGTTTCAGCTTCAGCATCATTCCTTCCAAAGCAATCCCAGGGCTGATCTCCTTCAGAATGGACTGGTTGGATCTCCCTGCAGTCCAAGGGATTCTCAAGAGTCTTCTCCAACACCACAGTTCAAAAGCATCAATTCTTTGGCGCTCAGCTTTCTTCACAGTCCAACTCTCACATCCATACATGACCATGGGAAAAACCATAGCCTTGACTAGACGGACCTTTGTTGGCAAAGTAATGTCTCTGCTTTTGAATATGCTATCTAGGTTGGTCATAACTTTCCTTCCAAGGAGTAAGTGTCTTTTAATTTCATGGCTGCAGTCACCATCTGCAGTGATTTTGGAGCCCCCCAAAAATAAAGTCAGCCACTGTTTCCACTGTTTCCCCATCTATTTCCCATGAAGTGATGGGACCGGATGCCATGATCTTTGTTTTCTGAATGTTGAGCTTTAAGCCAACTTTTTCACTCTCCACTTTCACTTTCATCAAGAGGCTTTTGAGTTCCTCTTCACTTTCTGCCATAAGGGTGGTGTCATCTGCATATCTGAGGTTATTGATATTTCTCCTGGCAGCTTGATTCCAGCTTGTGTTTCTTCCAGTCCATCGTTTCTAATGATGTACTCTGCATATAAGTTAAATAAGCAGGGTGACAATATACAGCCTTGACAAACTCCTTTTCCTATTTGGAACCAGTCTGTTGTTCCATGTCCAGTTCTAACTGTTGCTTCCTGACCTGCATACAGGTTTCTCAAGAGGCAGGTCAGGTGGTCTGGTATTCCCATCTCTTTCAGAATTTTCCACAGTTTATTGTGATCCACACATTCAAAGGCTTTGGCATAGTCAATAAAGCAGAAATAGATGCTTTTCTGGAACTCTCTTGCTTTTTCCATGATCCAGCGGATGTTGGCAATTTGATCTCTGGTTCCTCTTCCTTTTCTAAAACCAGCTTGAACATCAGGAAGTTCACATACTGCTGAAGCCTGGCTTGGAGAATTTTGAGCATTACCTTACTAGCGTGTGAGATGAGTGCAATTGTGCGGTAGTTTGAGCATTCTTTAGCATTGCCTTTCTTTGGGATTGGAATGAAAACTGACCTTTTCCAGTCCTGTGGCCACTGCTGAGTTTAACTACTACTATATCCTAGGATCCCACTGAAATCCTGATTTCATAAACAGGAGATCTCATAGTAAAAATAGACATCTCCAAATGTTAATTTTCCAGGTGAAAAAATATAACTTTCTGTTTTCTGTTTCCCTAGTCATTCATTTATCCATTTATTTGTTGACTTATTAATTGAGCAAATACTTATTGATCACCAAATAGGTATTTACTGGGCATTGTTTTGTGTACTGGGAATACTCAAGTGAACCCAGCAGATAAAATTCCTTGTCTTCATGGATCACTTTCTAGTAGAGGAGATAGGCAAGATAGAAATCTAAAAGATACAGCTTTTATATACTTTATACTCCCATGTGTACTTTATAAATAGATGAGTGCTAAAGAGAATGAGTGAAATAGAGAAGGAGGTATGAAATGTCACAAAAGGTTTTGGTAGGTGTCTGAATTGTAAGCAGACAGATGTAGTAACATTTTTTTAATGTAGACTTTTTTATTGTATGTTGTTCAGTTAGTAAGTCATGTCTAATTCTTTGTGATCCCATGCATAATATTTATTGAAGACCTTCCTTAAGGTAGCCATGCACAGATTAGTTTTTTTAACTTTTTATTTTATATTGAAGTATAGCCGATTAGCAAATGTGATAATTTCAGGTGGACAGCAAAGGGACTCAGACATACATATAGATGTATCCATTCTTCCCCAAACTCCCCTCCCCTCCAGGCTGCCATATAACATTGAACAGAGTTCCCTGTGCTATACAGTAGGATGTTGTTGATTATCCATTTTAAATATAGCAGCGTGTTCTATGTAGACTTTTTGAAATAAGACTTGAAGGAGATGAAATAGCAAACCATGCTGATATCTGGGGGAAGAGTTTTCTAGGCAGTGAGAACAGTAAATGCAGAGGCTCTGAGACAAGAGAGTACCTGGCATATTTGAAAAACAGCAAGGAGGCCACTGAGGTTGGATCAGCATGAAAGAGGGAGAGGTAATGGGAGATGACATCAGAGCAACAATGTGGAGGAATCGTTCTTGCTGCCAAGTTGAGAGTGGACTGCAGAGATGACACGTGGGGTCAGCAGGGAAGGCAAAGGTGGGGAGATCATTTAGGAGCATGCTGCAGTAATTCCAGTAACAGAGAAGAGTATCAGGTATTGAGCCTCAGTGGAGAGGCTCGCCTTGACTTAAGAGCAGGAAGAACACATCCATGCTAAAAGAAGAGAGGTGGGTAGGTGGGCAGATGTGATAATGAGAGCCTGTGCAAGTTCTTTTTTGATTATCTACCAGCTAACAGGCACAGCAGGAGTGTAAGCACTGAGTGATTGCTTGAGTGACTTTTGTGAGGGCTATGATTTCATCAGGAAAGTTCACTAAAGCAAAGAGGGAGCCAAGATGTAACTATAATGATGGAACTTGGAACTTGAGCTGGAAAGGAGGCAAGAGAGGATATATCATTGGGAGAGATATCTCAGGGACACTGAAAGTGTGGATTTTAGGTCCTGGGGGGTTGTAGAATTGTAGAATTTGGAATGAGGGAGTGAGGAAAAGATCCTGATATTGCAAATAGGGAAAGATTGAAGGCAGGAGGAGAAGAAGACAACAGGGGATAAGATGGGTGGATGGCACCACCAATTCAATGGACATGAGTTTGAGCCAACTCCAGGAGATGGTGAAGGACAGGGAAGCCTGGCAGGCTGCAGTCCATGGGGTTGCAAAAAGTTGGATGTGACTGAGTGGCTGAACAACAACAAAGGAGTGAACAAGAAAGATGAGAGGCCATGATCAAGGAAAGGAATATTTGAAATTAAGGTTTTGCAAGGGCAGCAGTTATTGGTAGCAATTAAGTGAAGGGTATGACTGTAGAAGTGAGTGGTTTAGGAAGAATGGCTAATGAAATCTTTGGAAGAGAGGAAGTCAGGAAGTGAGAGCACAGGTTAGTGAAAGGACCATCTCATTGGATACAAAAATGATTAAAAATCGAATAGGAGTAGTATTAGAGAGAGTGATCATTATCCAGACACTAAGATTTCACTAAGCAAGTGTTGAGTACAAGATTCAAGGGTGATGAGACAGACCTTTTGAAGAACATGAAGACCTTTCCTGAGGTTCCCACCTGACTGTTGCTAAGGAAGCAGTTGTCCTTCATAGAGTGGTACGACTCAGAGAAAACACACAGATACTCTATTAACTTGAGCCAAGTAGTGGTCTTCAGTGAGGTGGTCTTACGTGCAATGGGCTAGTTCCCTCTGAATTCATCATTGTAGAACCCAGATGTTCATTCATCTTTAATCAGAAGACCTCCTTAATTCCCTTTATCAGGGAATTTGGCCCGTCAGATTCAAGCTTAACTGTGGAACTTATTGCGTTTTCATGGCGTTCTTTTGTGGTCTTTGCTCCAACTTTTTCCCACATGCCTATTTATAACCCTTTCTTGTTGCATGCATGCTAAGTTGCTTCAATTTTGTCAGATCCTGCGACCCTATGGACTGTAGCCAGCCAGGCTCCTCTCTCCATGGCATTCTCCAGGCAAGAATACAGGAGTGGGTTGTCGTGCCCTTCTCTAGAGGTTCTTCCTGACCCAAGGATCAAACTCACATCTCTGGCATCTCCTGCATTGGCAGGCAAATTCTTTACCACTAGCACTACTCGGGAAGCCCAAACCCTTTTTCACGTCCCCATTTTTCCACCTTGTTTCATTCCTTCATGCAGTGAATGAAGTACAGCATTCTCTCGTTCTGTACATCTTCTAAAATACTGGTCACCTACCAGTTCTGCTCATCCTTGGTACTCTGCATTCTGAGCCTGGTGAAGGTATGTGCTTTCCAAGTTCTAGTGACCTTCTATTCATCCTGACCTTCTGTCTTTGCAAAACTGACTTGAGAACTGCATCTGAATCATAAATGACTCAACTTTTTCCATCTAAGGCACTTCTAAAATTAACATTGTTTTGGGAAGGATGGTAATAGTCATACAGTATTTGGAGTGACTATAGTTGTTCAGCCACTCTATAGGACTAAAATGCAAGTTGTAATTAAATCTAAAGCCTTAGGCTTAGTCTCTTTGAAAAGCTAAGCTGTTTTAGATTTGTGGTTTTAGGAGTGGCTATTTGGTTCTCTGTAAAATAAAATATATACATATGGAATACATATAAATAGAATGGAATCACAATTAGTGACACACACCATCAGTACCATTGGGATTATTACAAATTATAAAATTGTTATTTCTCTTCTTTTCCTACAATGTAGAGATATTGCAAGGATTTTAAAGAGTAATATTTTTGTCCTTTTTATGGGAAGCAAATGCTGTGAGTCAGTGAAGAACACATGATTTAGATGAATGAACTTTTCTTAACAGTTAAAATCATTCATTATTCATTCACACCCGTACTGTTAGTTATTTCTCATGTCCCACTCCAAGATTCAATCTTCTTGTTATTCTCCTCAATCTCCCTTAATATGGTTCCCACCACCTGCAGTTTCTGAGGCAGTCTGATAAAGGGAAGAACATAGGTTGTGGCATCAAAGGGCTGGTATTTGAATTCTGACTTTGTAACTTATCAGCTATACAATGTCAAGGAAGTTACAAGAGTGCTACTATCCTCTGCTTTCTTATTACAGGGTTACCATGTTAATAGTTGTAATGTATTTCGAAGTGCTAGGCATCTCACATAATCAGTAGGTGCTCAAAACATATGTATTGATGATGCTTTATCATTTGCTCCTTGATTTTGGACTCAGATGCTTGGTTTGTTTTCCTGTTTTATGTTTTTCTGGCCCCCTCAAGTGTTTACACCTTTTTCTGCTTAAGCATTTTTTTTTTGTCTTTGTTTCCTGCTTGACTAGTGAATTTGTACCATGTTAGATTAGCTATATTGTTGCAAAGGGAGATGTTAAAGACTCTCTCTTTTAGGTAAGGAGGATCTGAAGGAAAGGTACTAATAACATGTATGACAAAATTAAATATTTATGAGGAAGAAGGAAAGATGACATAATGAGAATCTGAGTGTCAGCCGATGGTTTAAAATTTTCATAAACCCAAAGTCTAGCAATTCACACTACCACAGGGTGAAAATTTGGCAAATAACATTGACTATATTTTTTAGAATCTGTCAATCAATTCAATTAAATAATTTTCTATTGTTTTCCTATAGCTATAAATAGATAATTTAAGACATAATTTTATTTCTTAATATGTCTTCCTCAGCACATAGGCACAGCATAGAATTAAGAAGACTAAGAATGTTTGAGAACTAAGAAGACAGAAATTAATCAACCAACAGCTAGAACTTAGTACTATAGTGTTTTGATTCTTCCTTTTTTATCAGTATTTTGATTCTTCCTTTTTTTTTTTAGACAATGAAAACAAAAGGGCAGGTGATTTGAAATTAACACTTTGCTATCTGGACTTTTTTTTTTTAGTTTCGCTACATATTGTTAGATTCTTTAATCATGTATTATTCAATTAAAAACCAAACCAAGTAATCATCATCCTTAAGTGATGAAATACATGAAATGAAACTCTAAACAGAAGAGACAATTGAAACAGATTAGTTTCCAAGCTCAGTTTTCTTGATTGATACTGTCTTTTCAAAACAATTGGGTATTTCATGTTGTTAAAATAACAGGGAGAAAAGAATATATTCTGCCTGACTGTGTCTCTTTGGTCATCTTTTCACACTCTATTAGAGGCTTTATCTGACTTTTGTATTCCAACTTTATTGTATTTTTCCGGTGCTAGAAGAAACTTCAATGAGGACATGATAAATGGCCATATTAAATTGGGTCCCTCGCCCCTTTTTAATTAAATTCATTTAAATTTAATTTTGTAATTTTACTTCAGTAAACCATCTGACTCCAGATGTTGGATGCACTTTTTCTTATTTCTGTTCCCACATAATTGTACCTGTAAAAGATTTATAGCTGCAGGAGACATTTTGGAACCTTTTAGAGCATTTTTGGCATATGTTTCATGGATGACTGGTAACATGAGCAATTAACATCCTAAAATGTTGTTCTGCTCCCCAGAATATTTTTAATAGGATAAGTTACTTTTATTAGCTTGAACTTTAAACAAATAATCATCTTAAAGGAAACATTATCATCAAAATAACTCAGTTGAAAGGGAAGGCCAACTCTCAAAGGAAATTGGTAAGAGTGGGGAGAAAAACCCTCAGGCTAAAGGAGCCTTTAACAAAGACATAAATAAGAGGTGAGGATTGGCCTTTTGCTAAAACAAGAGCTATGAATTCCTGTTCCTTCTGATTGACTCTGAGTCACTGTAACGGGTATGTTGTACTGCATATATTATAGAATGATGGGTCACACCTCTGTCCTTGGGGAAAATGTAATCCTGGCTTTCAGTGATAGAAAACAGAGAACCACTCAAGCATCATCTACGTTGAAGGAGACCAAAGATGGAGGTTCTCATAAGTATTTTTATATGTTTAAGGAACGTATAGTTGCCATGAGGCCTAGAACTCAGACTTACTTCATTGATAAATGATCTTTACCACCAGCTCCTCTCAGGTAATCTTAAAACAACAAAAAAGGTCACTCATAGCTAGGCTTTCTTGTTATAAGAATTATTTGAATGTTTATGCTCATTCTGAATCTGCCTTCTTGCTTTCTTAGTCAAAACAGATCTAATACCATACTTGATAGCTCACCTGGGACCTTGTCTAATGAAATTTCTAGTCCTCATCAAAGAAACATAGATGACTACAATCTAACCCTTAGATGACAACTAAAGAAAAACAACAACTACAAATCCACAGGATAAAGGAATCAATTTCTTCCCTCAAGTGAAAAATTATACTTCTTTTTTTTTATATACGTCATTGTGTCTTGATGTGTATGAAATATTCACACTGCAATAAACAAACTAGAGTATGGATTTTTGCCCAAACTTAAGGGATTTAGTGACCAAATTATCATTCTGTTCTTTTACAGTCTTGTTTTGCCAGGACAAGTATTTGTGCATTGAGGATGGGAGTTCTCTAAAAACGATGGTGTTTGACATTACTCATTACTGTTTACAATTTCTCATGTTGCTTTGACTACCAAATGAGACTATTTAAAAATAATACCAATCACTGGGAGCAGGAAAAAGGTGTTTGTCCATAACTGACCAACAAGAAACTCACAGTCTACCTAGTTTCTATAATAATATAACAAAACAAGCTCACAAAATGATTGTTATTCATACTTTTACAACTTTAATAAATTTTAAATGGAAAATCAGTAAAGGCCTAGAGAGCAACCAGTGTCTGAAGCAGCAAATGGCACATGGCACATAGAGTATTATGAAACTGTAAGTTACTCAATACATTTGTTTAGAAAGTAACTAAACTAAATAGGAAAGTGCACTTAACAGATACAGTGTGTAGTGACTATTTACCAGTAGCTCTGATTCCTGCTGGGAATTAAAAATATATGTCTGCCATGGAACTATAAAGAGAAGAATTTGGAATACATATGAAATGTTAAAATACTGCATACATTCTAAGTAATAAAAAAAGTAATTCATTTTGAAAATTTTAAAATGCATTATGCTTTCAGTTACTTCTGGAGATCATGCATGATGAAATCAAACAACTTTTAATGGAATACAGTTTTTACCTACCATAAATCTTGGTTAAATCAGAGCCTGGAGTAAATGTCTGAAATGCTGTATCCTCAGTTTATTTTTAAATTTGTTTCTTTACCCATTTATTCACCTACTATCTACTGTATTCTTTTTGGATCAAGGCAAGTGGTAGAACTTGAAAACCCTGAAATAAAAATCAGAGCTGGATCCTATTGCTCTCATCTGAATGAGAGAGAGGAGACTATAAAGCATTAAACAACAATGAATGAATCTTTTAAGAGGTTGAAATGAAGTGTTAGTCCTTTATTCTTACTCGGACCAATTTTCTAAGTACAAAGATTACTATACGCTGTAATCTGACATCGTATACACAGGCATCAGTTTTAAAAAAAAATGTCTACGTATGAGAGATACCCCTCAACAGTATTAGTCAGTGTTAAACCTTCTCATCCCTTGGGAAGTTGGTAGTATTGCTTTATGGTATAGGTAGAGTACATCTGAATAAAATGGATGAATTCTATCTTTAACTTCTGTGTTGGCCTGCAAGGCTAATGGGCTAATGGAGTCCCCCTCCCACTAAGGAATGTTAATTCCTTATGCTGCGCTTTAGCCCTTTAACCTCTTGGAACAGTACTGCTGTAGTTTGACATCCCTCACCTTCTCCTGAAATGCTACAGGAATTTATTTCACTGGACTCGAATAGTAAAGGAACTTGTCTTTCACTTCCAAGTTTTCACAGAATGCAAGGGCACTTTGGGGGCGTTTCTTCAGTGAATAACCCAAAGATCCAAAGTCTCCCTTCAAATTTTCCAGCCCAGTAAACACTTGTTCTAATTGCTCTCACTCATTCTCTGCTGGAGATTTTTGTGTGTGTATTGGCTATTGGTAGGTGTTCCATAATAAATGAAGGGTCGGGGGGAAGCCCTATAAAAGACTCCGTGTTTTTGCTATTATGTTCTAATAAAAGGGCTTCCCTGATGGCTCAGAGGTAAAGAATCTACCTGCCAATGCAGGAGATGCAGGTTTGACCCCTGGATCCAGAAGATCCCCTGGGAGGAAATGGCAACCCACTCCAGTATTCTTGCCTGGAAAAACCCATGGACAGAGGAGCCTGGCAGGCTATAGTCCATGGGGTCACAAAGAGTCAAACACAACTAAGCAACTGAGCATGCATGGACTAATAAACGTTACTTCGTCTACCTGTCTCATCCTTTGAAAGCCTTTCTGCAATTTTATGCTATGTGCCCGAATTCCAGAAGCATATCCACACTGATTTTTATATTACCTAAGACCTGACTTAGCTTAGTGCAAGGGTTTTAACTGTGATATTTTTCTTCTGTTTTATTTGATAGTACTGTCTAGTGATTCCCCATTTTGTCATATGGATTTGTAGAGCTTCTGATGTAGAGGAAAACACAGTGGATTCAGTTTTGATCATCAGTACCCTGCATGGAAATATTTGGATTAATTGAACCAACTCCATTCTGACCCTGTCATGTGGGACACATGAGGATGTGGTCTGTATACAGAGAAAGATAAGGCCTTAAGACCATTGCCGCTCAAATCTTTTTTTTCCCAAGTTAAAAGGCATGGAGATACAGAAGGAAATATTTGAAGAAAGATTTGGGCCTTTTATTAATGTTTTCTTAAACATATAAAAGCATATTTGTGATGTGCGCTTCCTGCAGGGTAGGGAAACTCGATTTCTCTGTTCCACATACATACGTAACACCAAGTATTTTTCCCCAAGTGGAGCCCAACACTAGCAAGGACTAGTTTCATATTTGTTTTGTAATATCCTAAGGGCTGCTCCGATTCTCATTCTTGTTACCATTGTGGTAATGAACTGTATAAATTACACAGTTGTTCTCTGCCAGATGCAACTCATAAATCTGAAGAGAATATTTTTTGTTAAAAAGACATAATGATCATTTTACTGACAGAGTTTAAATGGTAGAAATGACATGCTTCTTTATATGGGTTAAACTATTACAGAAATAAATTAATAACTGAAGTACCAAATGCAGTTTCAAATGCCAGTAGGGTATAAGACATATTTGCATTTTCCTTTGTGATCTTATTGAAGTAAGATACATTTTCAATGTATCGTTTCCTTTAACTGATTTCCTTTAAAGACATGACATCGTTTCCTTTAAAGACATGACATAGCAAGAATCCACAATAGGAAACACTTTAGTAGGGAGAGAAGCGACACTGATAGAGATCAGAATTGCCCAAAGCGTGTGTCCTGGGACACAGATCTCAGGAGATATTGGTCAGTATAATGATCCATTGGTCATATCAGTTTGAGAAACACTTCTCATATTCCTGCTATATACTACATTCTCCACAATCCAAAGGGTCTGGGAAATGTTGCACTCATGGAGAATCCCACACAACAGTACACAGCAGTAGGTTAAATGCTCCGAGAATATTGCAGCTTAACACTTTTAACCTATTGTTTCCCAAATTTATTGGACTTCTTTTGTTTCTGTTAAATTTTATAGTATCCCATGGAATTATGATTCCATGGAAAACGCTGGTTTCAGTAATACTAGCTTTTACATATTATACATGAATTGACTTTAAAAGGAAAAGAAATACACACATGAGAAAGAACTTTGGATGTGAGATTAGAAAACCTCAGTACAATATAACAACCTAAATGGAAAAAGAATTTGAAAAAGAATAAATACATGTGTATGTGTAACTGAATCACTTTGCTGTACACCTGAAACTATCACAACATTGTTAATGAACTAGACAGCAATATAAAATACAAAGTTTAAAAAAAAAACTTAGGTTAGATTTCTGTCTGCGTGTTGCTAAATACATGATGTTAGGGACATTTCTTAAGTTTGCTGTGAAATGGGAATAGTGTTATCATCTCTTACTGACAGGGGGCTACTAGATCCAAATTCTAAAAGAAACAATACTCTGATTCGTGGCCTTACTACCACTACAGCTGCTACCACTATTATTATCTACAAAAGCTAGCTATCCCTCAGAACTAGTCAAGAAATTCTTACTTATCCTGCTAGAACCCTTCCTGACTCCCTAAACTGTCTTCTCAAGTCTCTGAGGAGGCTAAGAGAAATTGTATCTTAGAGAAAAAGAGAAATGGGGTGTATGAAACAGGATAATCAAATACATTCCTTTCAGATAAATTACTTTGAAACCATTAGCTCCCCAGGAGACATACAAGATTCAGATTGTTTTATCAGGTTGCATCACAGACTTAAGCTAAAAAAATATAGAAAAAGAGAGAATTTGAATATTTTATTAGCAACCACAATACGTAGGTGAATTTAGATGTAATATGGTCCATCTACCTGCCCATATTGCAACAGATTTAAAGAGAACAGCAATTAATTAACTTGTGAAAATTTATTTAGCTCAGCACTATGGGAGATAAAGAGAATAATATAATTTTTGTGTGTTAATCAAAAACCTTGCAACCAACCTGTGGAGCCATTATGAACACATGGTATAAACACTGATCAATCAATCCCTGCTTTGCAGGAGACCAAAATATTTCCAGTTTTGACTACATGCTGCATTTACAAGAGCAAAAGGAGTTTTAAGAATAGAGAGGCAGAAAAGTCTTCAGGAAGAGATTTGGGCTTCAGCTGGCCCTTAAAAAATTGGTAAGATGGTTGTCATGATTTTTGTCTTCCCATCACTTTGGTGTCTGTGTACACTGAGTATTGTAGGTACTCAGATACTCAATACAGATGGGTTACGTAATTGGGTGAATAGACCAGAGGCTGGGAGGAAGGAAGGAGAGAGGGAGGGAAGGAGGGAAGTGGGAGGGACAGATGGAGAACAGTTAAAGTAATAGGACATTCCAGCTCTCAAAGATGTAGAGCAAGTACTGGTACATGCCAGGCCTCCTGTAGAGCAGAGGTCCCCAACCTCTAGGATCTAATGCCTGATAACCTGAGGTGGAGCTGATGTAATAAATGTCAAAATAAAGTTCACAATAAATGTACTGAGCTTGAATCATCCTGAAACCATCCCTCCACCCCATTCCATGGAAAAACTATTTTCCATGAAACTGGTCCCTGATGCCAAAAAGGTTGGGGACCACTGCTGTAGAGGATATGTGAGCCCAGAGCCTGCCCAACCCTCAGGAACAAGCAAGCTGGAGGCAGCTGTGATACAGAGTAGACAGAACCGAAGTTACCATTAGATGTGAGCCGCTCAGTTCCTGGCTCTGCCACTCCCTACCTGTGTGACCTCAGTAAATCTTACATTTTCTGCATCCTCTTATACAACAATGTGCTTTCTTGTCAGAGTTCTTGTAAGAATTAAATCAAGGTCTGGGAAGTTCATTAGTAAACTGTTAGACAGCTGTGAGACAGTCTTATTATATATGGAAGAGATGAAACTCCAGGAGGTCATGAAATATCCAATCTAGCCAATCCTTCAGAAATCTGGTGTGAAGTTCTGAGGGATTTAATTTGACGTGGATTTGCAATATCTGTGAGAGGTGTGCTATTACTCTACTTTGTATTTTTGGTAAAGCAATAGAACACTAACAAAATTGTGTACTTGGCTCTACAAGAAACCCCTGCCTGAGAAGGAGTATAGTGGTGCAGATGGTATACTTCTGAGTATTTTATGGTCAAGACTTCTCTGCTGGGTCTTGTTGAAGTCCATCAATAACTAAAATAGCTTTAAAAGGATTTATTTTTAAGGTGCCTGTTCTTGGTCCCCAAGAGTTTTAAGGCCCTCAGATTTGTGTGACCAAACCCATTGACTTTCCCAATAATTAAAAAATTCAGAGTCTCTGGACTTAGTGGTCACTTAGCAGACAACCATGAAAAGGTTTGCTTACTTTTTCATGCCTTTGAATGATGTATCTCATTTAAAGTGTCGAAAGTGTCTGTGTGTTGGTTTGGAGCTAATCACTATAAGGGGCCCATACAGCTGTATCTGACAGTGAGAGGCTCCTGTGGCCAGCTCACGTGCTTTCTGACCTGATTCAGCAACCACTCGCTGAGTATCTCCAGACTTTTACCAGGGAGGGGAAGTAGCGAAGATCCAGTGTGCTTGTGCCAGCTACTCTTTGATTTTAACACTAAATTCTTACTCCTCCTTCTTTCCCACTTAACCCCATTCTCCAAGGAATCTCCTTCTTGGTATGCCAAACCATTTTCCCTGCTACAGAGAGAAAGAAAGAGAATTCCTTTTTGCTAGCATGGGAGCCTGTGGCTAAGGAGGAGGGGACCACTCATACTTGGCCTGGGGCCCGTTTTCACTTGCACGATTACTCCCAACTTTCACTTCCTCAGTATGTGTTTGTTTTCTCCTTGTCTGTGATCATCCAGGAAGTACTTTTCTCTCTTTGGCATTTCATCAGGGCAGGGGCTGATCTGGGAAAAGCAAGTTAATTGTGCCTCCTCTGATATAAAATATGAATAGTTTTTAATGAGGCATATGGAAGGGCAGAAAACTTGGGACAGAGACGGGCTAATGTAAACTGGGTCTCCCATTTGGCAGGTCAAAGAGTTCAGTGTCTGTGCCTGGAAGTGCTAAAGCAGAGTGAAGAGACAGGATAAAATGTATAAAATGCTGGAAAACAAAGAAAATACATTTCCTTTCAGGGTTATAACTGGCTCCCCCTGCCTCTATTCCACCCCAGCCTTACACATGCCCAAGGTAATGTCTCAAAGTCCAGATGAATGTTGATAAGATATGAAGATGGCTACCTACCTTCTGAGATGTATGTGTACATTCTGTTTGATTGCTGTCTATAAAGATGCAATTTTTTTATTTTTATTTTTTTCTAGAAAGAAAAGCATAGAAAAGTTGTAAATGCCATCTCTTGAGAGGACTATCAAGACTTTGTCACATGTTGCCACCCTCCCTCACTCTTCACCATTCCTGTGCCATTTCAGCAGTGTGGCTTCTTGGATGGGGTGGGGGCGGAGTACTGAATGGCAGTATTGAGCACTCTTGCCTGGGAAGCCCAAGTCAGGCCGGGCAAAGCTGTCTCAGTTAGGAACCCCAACCACTGAGTCTTCTTGTGAAGCAAGTTATAAAGGCAAGTCCTGTGGATCACAGATTGATGGTCATTCCTGTAGCTATTAAACAACCAGTGACCTGGAGAGAGGTTAGACTCTGTTCAGGACTCAAGATATGATTTTTCCTTATCTTGGTTGAAACAAATTTTAACTTAAAATTTTTTTTTTTCCCTTGAAGAACACAGATGAAACATAGTGGGTGTATGATGTGAACACCTGGCTATGGTGAAGTGCCTGTGGGTGCGAGGTTTGGGTATCACTTTTTCCACTACATCACTCTAGGCCTCTGTTTTGAGAATAGATGGCTATTAATGTGCAAGACATTTTGTAATGTGAGTCTTAAGCCTTCTCTTTATAATCTTTGATTTCTGATGCTTTTACCTTATAGTTGGGTATCATCATCATTATTATTACTTTATTAAGTTAAATTTAATAAATAATAAACTAAAATTTTATTTAGAAGAATATCCTTCAAGTTAGCGGAGAAGCCTGGTAGGCTGCAGTTCATGGGGTCGCAAAGAGTTGGACACGACTGAGCAACTTCACTTTCACTTTTCACTTTCATGCATTGGAGAAGGAAATGGCAACCCATTCCAGTGTTCTTGCCTGGAGAATCCCAGGAGTGGCAGAGCCTGGTAGGCGGCCATCTAAGGGGTCACACAGAGTTGGACACGACTGAAGTGACTTAGCAGCAGCAGTAGCAGGGCTTCCCTGGTGGCTCAGCAGTTAAGAATCCACCTGCCAATGCAGGAGTTGTGGGTTTGATCCTGCATCCTAGGCCGGGAAGATCCCTTGGAGAAGGAAATGGCAACCCACTCCAGTATTCTTGCCTAGGGAATTCCATGAACAGAGGAGCCTAGTGGGCTGAAGTCCATGGGTTCCTTAAAGAGTCGGACATGGGACATGACTGAGCGACTAAACAACAGTGCTTCAAATTAACATTTAAAAGCACAATCTGAGTATAACACCAATTGAAACACTGTCTTTCTCCCCTTCTAACATTGCTTACAGTCTAATGGCTCCAGGTCCACGCTTTGCTCTGTATCCTCATTACGAACACAGTTTTCTCTCTGCTTCTCTTTCCACTGTTCAGCAAACTTGCATCCTCCCTTGGCGATCCCAGATTGCCCACAAAGCACAGTTTCCTAGTTGGCTGGATGGAGCTGTGGGCTGGACATGGGGCTGGCTGGCAGCATTACCGCTGTGGGCAGCAGGGGCAGTTTTGTCACCGTGCCTTAAGGTCCAGCATGTGAACCGAGTGAATCATGCTGACCTCAATTCCAAGGGCATCCACAAAAATGCTTCTTGGGTGATGTTTTCAATACTCCCTCTCGATTCACATGCACATAAGAACCGAACAGTTTAGACTTCAGATACAGTGCAGTTGAAAATGCCTCTGACATCAAGATGCGTCTTATGTGACTAAAAGATATTTTAGTGTTTCTGTTGAAATAAGGATAATAATTATAAATAAGCCTCTCATGTATTTCATAAAGGTGTGTATGCACAGGACTTTGTATTCATTGAGACAACCTTGACGTGTTAAAAATATGAATGGCTTATTTTTATTATTTTAAATATTTACCCCAGCCATCATCAAGGTGACATGGCTCTGCTGGGGTAGGTTTTTGTTGTGATGAAAAATGCATGAGACTATTGAGGCCTAAACAACATTTTCTCCTTTAAGAGGAAAGCTGCATGTTCAAAAAATCATTAATGAGTCTAAAAAAGCCAAGAGTATTCAGACCTGGTAATGCCCTCAATGAAAAAAACTGGCAGAAGAGCCAATGTCCACTCTACAAAACTATAGGTTTGATTTTAAGTCCTCTATAACACAGAGATAAGAGAGAGAAGGAATTTCCTGGCTGTCGTGTAGTTAGGACTCCATGCTTCCCTGCAGTGGGCACTGGTTCAGTCCCTGTTTCAGAAATAAGATCCTGCATGCCCTTTTGGGTAGACAAAAAAAAAAGAAGAGAGTGGAGAGGGTAGGGGCATATTTCTGTGAATAAATATGGCTTATAAATATAGATCAATAGAAACAAAGCAATTTATGTTTAGGCTGGTGAATTTTAGAAGGCGGGATCTTTTCTTATTAAAATCCAACAGCTTTCTGATTTATTCTCTCCTTACCTTCCCCCTCTTTATATGTGTGTGTGTGTGTGTGTGTGTGTGTGTGTGTACAACCTTGCATGCTAAGTTGCTTCAGTCCGACTCTGCAACACTATGTACAGTAGCCCACCAAGCTCCTCTGTCCATGGGATTCTCCAGGCAAGAATTCTGGAGTGGATTGCCATGCCCTCCTCCAAGGGATCTTTCCAACACAGGGATCAGACCCACGTCTCCTGCAGCTCTTGCATTGCAGGCAGATTCTTTACTGCTCAGTCACCGTGGAATCCCCCTTTATATTTTGTTGTTTTTCAGTCACTCAGTTGTGTCCGACTCTTCAGCTTCAGCATCAGTCCCTCTAATGAATATTCAGGACTGATTTCCTTTAGGATTGACTGGTTTGATCTCCTTGCTGTCCAAAGGACTCTCAAGAGTCTTCTCCAACACCACAGTTCAAAAGCATCAATTCTTTGGTGCTCATCTTTCTTTATGGTCCAACTCTCACATCCATACATAACTACTGGAAAAACCATAGCTTTGACTACACGAACCTTTGTTGGCCATATATATATATGTATAATATATATATATGTAATTTACATATATACATATACATAATGTATATTAGTTTGGTTCAGTTGCTCAGTCGTGGCCGACTCTTTGCATCCCCATGGACTGCTGCACACCAGGCTTCCCTGTCCATCACCAACTCCCACAGCTTGCTCAAATTCATGTCCACCGAGTTGGTCATGCCATTCAACCATCTCATCCTCTGTCATCCCCTTCTCCCCCTGCCTTCAGTCTTTCCCAGTATCAGGGTCTTTTCCAGTGAGTCAGTTCTTTGCATCAGGTGGCCAAAGTATTGGAGTTTCAGCTTCAGCATCAGTCCTTCCAATGAATATTCAGGCCTGATTTCCTTCAGAATGGACTGGTTGGATCAAGGGACTCTCAGATGTCTTCTCCAACACCACAGTTCAAAAGCATCAATTCTTCAGGACTCAGCTTTCTTTCTAATGTGTATTATATATACATATATTTTCACACACACACACACACACATATATAGGTGCATACATCCACACACAGTAAGTAATCAGCCAAAAAAAAAAAGTTGAGTGACTTGACTTTGCCCAAGAGGAAACATAATAGGCAAATGTGCTGAAGATCATGTGGCCACACTTGAGCTGAAACTCTAAAACTAACCTCTCCAAATTATTAGTTGGTTTTGGCATCCCTTGTGAGAACTCCTGTGTTTTCCAAAATGAAACAATTCAGCTTAGAAAAACTAAAACTCTAAATGATCAAATGTAAGTCCATTTTGCTTTGGTGAGAAGTGTACATTTTTAAGATGTGAAAAATCATTTTTAAAACTATGAAATAAACTAGGCCATCAGTGATTTGTCAAAAACATAATAGTTTATATTTAAAGAGTGGGTAAGATGATTCATTTATTATTTGTGAATGGATTCTTCCAATGTTTGTAGGGTGCTCAAAAAAAAAAAAAATTCATTCAATCCACAAAAATTTTCTGAGTCTTTATACCAGAGATTGGGCAAAGTGCTGAGCAAGAGTGGCAAAGCACTATTTAGAGGCTATAAACAAACTCTAATCTATAATTACCAATTGTGATAAATGCTATTTGTTCTTTAGTATTTTAGATATTATCACTTCCATCTTAATTATACTCTTAATTTCTTTTGCTAAGCCTTTTTCAAGGACGGTGCAGATGTACATTTGAGTCAGGCCTTTGAGTTATTTACATTGCTGGAATACTAATAAAAGGTAGTACATTTCTTGATTCTTACACATATATCCAAGTATCTTACCATTGTAAAATGTGCCTTTTAAACAACAGCTTGTCATACAGAGTAACAGCAGTAAAAGCAACAATGGAGACTTCAGTGACATTTTATTAACCAATTTCTCCAGCTAGGTTGAATAATGATTTTTTTGCCTCAAAATACCAGGGTTTAGATTTTAATAAATATCAACCATTTGTATGGATATTTGTGTGATCCTGAATTTAATGTATCTTTAGCCTTATTTTTCCAGAACATTTTTCTGTCGAGCACTGCAATTCAGTGTTTCATAGATTACACATTCTGGACCTCAATTTTAGTTGAGGTTAATGATTAATTAGAAAAAATAATTCCCTGAAGTTGTGGCGTATAGTAAAAGTCTGATTTACATAGATAGGGGCATACTTTCACTGCCTTGGAATCCATGGTAGCTCTTAGTTTCTTGGCAAAGCATGATGGAGTAAACATAAAATATGACTTGGATGTCAAAATTAGTTTCATTATAAGATGTGGAAAAGATTAAGAGAAAGATACCATTAGTTCTCTGATAGTCACATTCTGTCCAGAGCCCCCTTAATGCTTTTGAAAATGTAACCTATGAGATGCAGTGATTACATCAAAATTCTGAGTGTTAAGATTGTTAGCAAGGACATAAGTTATTATCTCAATGAAGACCAACATCCCAAAAAAGTCAACTAAAATTATAAATGACTATGTGAAGGTGGCAGACTGAAAGTGAGAAAGTCAAATATGAAATAATGACAGCCATCTAGATTCTCAAGGATGAAGCCTCAGTTACGACGGTTAACAGAAAGGGAGAAAAGTTATGCAGTAAACCTTGGGCACGGAGAAGGCGATGGCACCCCACTCCAGTACTCTTGCCTGGAAAATCCCACGGACGGAGGAGCCTGGTGGGCTGCAGTCCATGGAGTCGCGAAGAGTCGGACACGACTGAGCGACTTCACTTTCACTTTTCACTTTCATGCATTGGAGAAGGAAATGGCAGCCCACTCCAATGTTCTTGCCTGGAGAATCCCAGGGACGGGGGAGCCTGGTGGGCTGCCATCTCTGGGGTTGCACAGAGTCAGACACGACTGACGAGACTGAGCAGCAGCAGCAAAAGCAAAACTTGGGCATAGTAGTTTGGTTTGGGGACTGAAAGAGAATAGCAAAAATAAGATAACTTGTTTCAAGTCTGGTAATGAATATTGAAAGGACTGACAAAAATAAGAAAGTTGGGAGGAAACAGTTTGAGAATAGGAGTTTAATCCTATTGAAATGAGTACGTTCAGGATCGCCCAGATTGACATACCCCACAGTTTGACAGTGACATGACAATGAAGCCAAGGAAGAAAGGTTCTGGATCTAAAGGAGTAAACTATCTGAATCAAAGCAGATACTTTTTTCTTCTTCCATCTTCTATCCCTCTCCCTCTTCTTGCTACACGCCATCCTGATATTTTCTGCTGTTTTCCTTATTTTGATTGCTTTCAGGAGCAGTGATATATAAATATAACTTTGTTTTCCTCAGCCTTCAGAAAGATTAACTAAAGGCAGGTGACAGACTATTGGACTGAAGCTAATTCATGAGTCATATCTGTGTTTGATCCAACTTTGTATCCTACGCAGCATGTAAATAGTGTTTGGTATATAGAATTCATTCTGCAGATGAATAGTATATAGTCCCACATGGCATAACTCCCTCTGAATCATATGTGAGGTCCCATTGACTAACCCAGAATCAATCTGAGGGCAAGACCCAGTGCACAAGAGGAATATGTGTGTTTATATCAGTGTGTTCTTTGTAAGAAATATGCCAGATGGGAAGAAGAAAGGAGCCTTCCTTTGACCTTTAGAGGGACTAAACACAGCTGGTCATCAGAAACAACACACACACACATATACACACATAGACTACAGTTCTTTGACAGCTTTATCTAGATCCCAAAGAAAGATAATAAATGTTAAAAATAAATCGCTTTCTTGCAAGTTAGTGGAGAATGGCCAGATTTTAAACTTAACTATGTTGGAAACACCATATTCAAGTTGCAGTCCCTTTTGTACTTTGCCGTATTCTTCATAGATTTTATGGTAGGGAAGCGGGACTTCTTAGAAGGTCATACTTAAAAAGACTGCTTCCCTGAATGAGGAAGAAAATATTCTAAACAACAGTCTGAAATTTCTGTGATGTTGCTACAGTAGAAGCAGCCTGGTTTATAGGTCAGTCCCTGTCTTGGATTCCACGATCCTTCAAACCATTAGTGACATAGATTATGTTCTCCCTCTCCTGTCTCCTTCTTTCATGATAAACTTTGGCATTATCGTAGAAACTCTGTTCCACATGTACCTTGTGTTCTGTAATGTACACACTCACAGGCCATGGTGAGAAACAAAGAACTGCATATGGCAAATCTGAAGATGTGTGATTCCCTTTGCAATCAGGCCAGATTTATCTCCTTCTGAGCACATTAGCTAAGGGAGGTTCTGAGGTGGGTGTCTGCTGACTCCACAGAATGCTCTGGCTCAGTTTGCCTTAGTATGAGCTGGATCTTGAGAGAGGAAAGCTCTTTCTGGATAGAAGCACTACTGACTGGAATAAGTTGAATCTTTCACCTGATTTTCACCTGATGAAGAATTTCAAGTGTTTTTTTTTTTTCAAATGGTTTCCAACCAACTTCTGTGTACATCTTAAAGAAGAATTATGCTGTGGGTCCTTTAAATAAACAGAAAGATGGCATGGAAAAGACGAGTGCTCACCAAATACTTCTTATACTTCTGAGTAAGTATCCTTGCAGTTTAGTAGGAGTGATATGATTAGCTTTGGCCTAAGGGCTCTGAAGGAGGTGGCATGATTCACTCTAAGGCTGAGGCAGAAAGAAGCCTATGCTCAGCTAATCAGTCTCTCATCCCCAAGGAAGCTGAGTGTTCCAGTACTTTGGTCTCTGGTTAACTCTAGAGAGGATAAGCCCCCACCATGTTAGACAGTGTTGTGGTTCAGTTGCTCAATAGTTTCCAAGTCTGTGACTCCGTGGACTGCAGCATAGGAGTAGTATATAAATAAAAACTTCCCTTCCTATGTTACGATGCTGAGATTTGGGGGCTGTTTGTTACCACATCACTGATAGCCTGACCTGATTAATACAGATAATAACCATTTGTGATGCTTTAATAGACTCTAAATGATTGATACATATTTAAAATATTAATCTAAAGCAGAAATTTAATCTTTCAATCCTATGATGTAGAAAAGTGCTGTGGGAAAATGATTTCTGGGAACCAGCATTAAAAATTGGTGGTTTGGTTGTCTGTCCCTCACTGAAACTTAAAAGAGTATTCCTTTTCTCATTCTAAAAGGGGACTTTTCAGTAGTTCCTTAGTCAAATACCTGGTTAGCCTATTGCCCTCTCGTGGCTATTCCACATTGTTTTCTGTGCCCATGCAAATTATTTTGAAGACCATCTAGTCTCCTGATTGGAGAAGGCAATGGCAACCCACTCCAGTATTCTTGCCTGGAGAATCCCAGGGACAGAGGAGCCTGGTGGGCTGCCATGTATGGGGTCGCACAGAGTTGGACACTACTAAAGTGACTTAGCAGCAGCAGTCTCCTTATAGGCTTGGAAGGCCTACAGTGATCTTGATGACAAGGTCTTGTATTACTATGCTTTTTATTACTAATACAGTCCATGATTCTGTGGAGCAATATTAAACGTTTACTGTTGAATGAATCAGCATGCCAAAATCATTAGTTATCTACAACTATGTAGGAAAGTTTTTGAATAATCAGTTCCAATCCAACTGAAAATCAGTTGTACAGACTTCCCTTTGCACATTTTCCTACATAATATTAATTATATTCCTTTATCCTAAATTATTCCCCACCTTCACAGTCTGATATTAACAAAGGAACTAAGCACTATCTATTTGTTTAAGTGGGAAAAGAAGTGATCTGCCACCTTGAATACCAACCTGGATGACTGGCTGGCTCTTAATCACTTTAATTCCCTCTGACTAAAGACCTGCCTTCAGGAGGCCTGTACAGCACTGATTTGGATGAGTCAGACCCCAATGCAAACGATCCAGCCAATTTGCTATAATTACGAATTTTCTTTATTCTTATAGGTGAGACAAAATGAAAACTTTGGGCCTGATTTTTGTTTTTTTCCAAACAACATAGTACATTTCCACTCTTTCTACTCTTTGCTTTGACACCATCACAGATAACACCCTAAAAATCTCTTTGACTCAAGAGCCAACTATAGTTCTTTTTCTCACTCTGCCCTTGTTGTGACTTAAGCTTCTACCAAAATCTGCGATGAGTTAGGGGGTGGCCCATAAAAGCTGTTTCATTCTTAGGACTTCTAGTTTATGACTGCTAACAAATTTGGATGGTGTGAATGAATTGTCTGGCATCATGTATTCTAAAGTGAATTTCCTGTCTTTCCCACCAAATCCATTCAACGTGTAGTCTTCTCCATGTCAGGTGCTCAGACCAAAGTATCTTGGAGTTAATCTGTGATTTTCTCTGCTCTCACATCTCACATACAATCTTTCAGAAAATCCTGTTGACTCTATATTCAGGATATATCCTTAACCCTACCCCTTCTCACCATCTCCATTGCTACCACTGTGGTACAATCTTTGATCATTCTTTTCTTCAAATTGGAATATAGCTGCTTCACAATGTGGTGTTAGTTTCTGCTGTACAATGAAGCTATTCAGCTATATGTGCACATGTGTCCCCTCCCTCCTGGACCTCCTCCCAGCCCCTCCCATCCCACCCATCTAGGTCATCACAGAGCCCTGAGCTGAGCTCCCATGCTACACAGCAGGTTCCCACTAGCTATCTGTTTTACACATGGTAGTGTATACAGGTATCAGTCCTAATATCCCAGTACCTCCCAGCCCCCCACCCCTCCTGTGTCCATATATCCATTCTCTACGTCTGTGACTCTGTTCTTTCCCTACAAATAGCTTCATCTGTACCATTTTTCTAGATTCCACATGTATGTGTTAATATACCATATTTGTTTTTCTCTTTCTAACTTACTTCACTCTGTGTGACAGACACTAGGTCCATCCACATTGCTTCAAATAACCCAACTTCATTCCTTTTTATGGCTGAGTAATAACTCCAGTGTATATATGTACTGTTTCTTCTTCATCCATTCCTCTGTCCATGGAGTGCACTAACCTACTGAATGTCTCTCTGCTTTCTCTCTTGATTCCTTAGAACCTATCTTAGCACTACAACAGGAGTCATCTTTTTTTTTTTTTTTAAACTTTACATAATTGTATTAGTTTTGCCAAATATCAAAATGAATCCACCACAGGTATACATGTGTTCCCCATCCTGAACCCTCCTCCCTCCTCCCTCCCCATACCATCCCTCTGGGTCGTCCCAGTGTACCAGCCCCAAACATCCAGTATCGTGCATTGAACCTGGACTGGCGACTCGTTTCATCTTTTAAAATGTAGTAAAGACCTTGTCACTCCTCTATTCAAAATGCCATAATAGATTTTCATCTCACACACAGTAAAAGCCAAGATCCTTATATAGCCTATTTGTTCCTCTAGGATTTAATGCTTTCTTATATCTCTCCTCTCCTCTCATAAAATCTCCTACCTCCTTGCTCATGGTGCTCCAGCCACATTGGTTTCTTTGCTGTTCTGAAGCCCTCTTTACATGCTCCTGCCTCCAGTCCCTTGTACTTGCTCTTCTTCCAACAGGTATGTTATTTCCACAGATGGCCAAGTCCCTTGCCTCCTTTAAGTCTGCTCAAATACCACCTTCATGAGGCCTACCCTGATCAGTGTCTGTTGTCCTCACCCCAGAAGTCCCTTATTCTGCGTATCCACTTAAATGTCTCATTCATTTCTATTGTTGTTAGCTTGCCTCCTCTAGAGTGTAAACTCCATGTGGGAAAGGATTTTTGTTGATTTGTCTCACTGTTGTATCTCAAATGCCTGCAACATTTTCCGTAACACAGTAGATATACATTAATATTTAGTGAATGCATTTGATATGTGACTCTCTCCCAGCAACATTGTGCAGTAGGTAAACTGTTGAAGCCTGGGGAGGGGGGCAGGGGTCGGCAGGGAAAGAGTGACATTTTAGGAAAGAGTCAAGGGGAGAGAATAAAAACATCTGGGTCTACCAGTTTAAAGAGAGAAGCTGAAAAGTAGTCACCTGAGAACTGGAGCTTTTGTAAAATTTTAATTTCTGATTTCTGTTCAATGAAAGAAGGAAATCACCTTCTATTCTTTGCATGTTATAATTGGAGCACTATGCCAATTAATTTGAACATGTACTCTGGGAAGTATTGCATTAGCAATGTTTTATTTTTGTAATCAAATAATAGCTATGTATCAAGATGTGAGTAGTTTGTGTACATATTTAATAATGTTTGTGAGTCAGAACATTCCTATTTTAAAAAGCCTATATAAACTGAACACTTACAGTTTCTGTATTTATACAGATCAGTTCTTTAGAAGTCTTTAATTATAAGCTGCTCAAGATTCTGTGCTTCTGTTTATATAGTTACTAGAAACAACTGATAGATTTGGGCCTGAGCTGTGCCAACACTACAATTTTGGCTGTACTTTCTTTTCTGAATGTGTGAACTCTCCTTTGCAGGGAGAATTTATCATGTGACCCAAGTGGTGATACGATCTGTACAATATCCTCTTGGCCATGGTGTATCTTTTCATTACAGGCTTTTCCGTGTGGGATTTCTTATTCACTTTACAAAGGCAGAGCTAAAAGTAGACAGTGCGTTATTGACTAAGCGCTGATGCTGTTCACACGAATGAACACTTTATACCTAATTTCTGCCCCGTGGGTTTAGAGGCCAAGTTCAGCAGACAATAAAAATCAGATAAAAAGTAAGTGTGAGGTCTCAAAGAAAACAAACCAGGCTCACTTAAATCTCTAAAAATCCTTCTCCAAGATACTACTAAAAATTTTTTTTTTTATGAAAGATCACAGTTGCCAAGAGGAATTTCAATACAAAAAGGATGCTAGTTCCATTTGAAAAAAGCATTCCAAGCACTAATGAAAAAGAGGGAAAAATATAATCCATCCAAGATATAGTCTCAAGTGACAGGAAATGTCAGCTTCCAACATTTATTGAGTACACACTTTATGACCAGTCTGGAGAGTTACATAAAAGCAAGTTGCTCAGATGTAAGTTGAACTCCTGAGAACAAAAGGAGGGATGGAAACCAGGGGGTGGTCAATATGCTAGACCCGTTGTGAATGTGTTAGAGATTGAAAGAAGACAGCCGTTTCAGAAATAAGAGAAATAAACATGTCTAAGACCTAAGAGTAAGATAAAAATAGAGAGACTTGGCAGAATGGAGAACAGAAAATGAGAACTTAAAGATGGCCTCCTGCAAGTAAGGACACAGAGAGGAAAGAGATTATCCTTATCATCAGTAAAGCCAAAGAAAATGACATGGAAGGGAGTGTTTGTTGTAAACTGGGAATAGTGATTCTATAACGGACTTGGCTGTGGGTATATTTCACTTGTTATTGGCAAGGAATCTGTGTGATGACAAACTATAGCCAATAAGAAATATTGGGCTGAGGATTGCACTGGGAGAGTCAGGTGCAAACATGCATTGGGTGGGATTGTGGGAACTGTTGACTGGAAAGGAACCAAGCACCAAGGGGAAAGCAGCGTCACTAAACTTCAGGAGAGAACATTCATTCATGCTTGAGGGAGATGGGAGAACCACTTTTATAAGAATGGCTTTCACAGGCATCAAATTGGCAGTGAAAAGAAATGTACATTGTTTCTGAAGATAAAGTCATGGAGTTGGTGTCGAATGATATTTAAGATAAGAGAAGCTGAGCTCAAGAACAAAATAGGTGGGCCAAAGAACTAAATAGACATTTCTCCAAAGAAGACATACAGATGGCTAACAAACACATGAAAAGATGCTCAACATCACTCATTATCAGAGAAATGCAAATCAAAACCACTATGAGGTACCATTTCACGCCAGTCAGAATGGCTGCAATCCAAAAGTCTACAAGCAATAAATGCTGGAGAGGGTGTGGAGAAAAGGGAACCCTCTTACACTGTTGGTGGGAATGCAAACTAGTACAGCCACTATGGAGAACAGTGTGGAGATTCCTTAAAAAACTGGAACTAGAACTGCCTTATGATCCAGCAATCCCACTGCTGGGCATACACACTGAGGAAACCAGAAGGGAAAGAGACACGTGTACCCCAATGTTCATCGCAGCACTGTTTATAATAGCCAGGACATGGAAGCAACCTAGATGTCCATCAGCAGATGAATGGATAAGAAAGCAGTGGTACGTATACACAATGGAGTATTACTCAGCCATTAAAAAATACATTTGAATCAGTTCTAATGAGGTGGGTGAAACTGGAGCCTATTATACAGAGTGAAGTAAGCCAGAAAGAAAAACACCAATACAGTATACTAACGCATATATATGGAATTTCGAAAGAGGGTAACAATAACCCTGTATACAAGACAGCAAAAGAGACACTGATGTATAGAACAGTCTTTTGGACTCTGTGGGAGAGGGAGAGGGTGGGATGATTTGGGAGAATGGCATTGAAATATGTATAATATCATATATGAAACGAGTCGCCAGTCCAGGTTCGATGCACGATACTGGATGCTTGGGCTGGTGCACTGGGACGACCCAGAGGGATGGTATGGGGAGGGAGGAGGGAGGAGGGTTCAGGATGGGGAACACATGTATACCTGTGGCGGATTCATTTTGATATATGGCAAAACCAATACAATATTGTAAAGTTAAATAAAATTAAAAAAAATAAAAAGCAGAGACATATGCATACCTATGGCTGATTCATGTTGAGGTTTGACAGAAAACAACAAAATTCTGTCAAGCAAAATCCTTCAATAAAAAAAATAATTCAAATTAAAAACTGCCAAATCACTATGTTGTACACCTGAAACTAACATTATATTACATGTCAATTATAATTCAATAAAAATTAAATATAATACAAATTAAAAAAAAAAAAGAACGAAATAGGCAAATAAGTCAGGTCATTGGTGACCTCTGTAGACTTTTTGTTAATCAAAATGAAATGTAACCAGATTGTCTGGGATGAAAGACATGAGTGATGAATACTTGGAAGCAATTTAGTGAATACATGGAGGCAGTTTAGAATATATGCATTCAGATATTGAATACATGGAGGCAGTTTAGAATATATGCATTCAGATATTGAATACATGGAGGCAGTTTAGAATGTATGCATTCAGATATTGAATACATGGAGGCAGTTTAGAATATATGCATTCAGATAGCTTAGCATATAAAAAGAAAAAGAAAGTGAGAATTGTGATAAATTTTTGTGGAATAAATTTTTGCAGAAGAACCTATTGTTGGGACACACATTAATATCTGCTTGACCTTTAGGAGACCAAACATGACAATCAGGCTATCTGTTTGTAGTCATCTTGTATGTTATTTGCTCCTTCTTTCTTTTGCCCTTGAAATTCCACCATCCTCTGACACTCTATTTGACACTTACCTTTTCACACTACCCTGCCAGATTAATCATAAATAATTCCCTGTCAGCTTTTAGACACTCTCCTTGTGTGTGCATGCTAAGTCATTTCAGTCATGTCCGACTCTTCACAACCAATGGACTGCAGCCCATCAGGCCCCTCTGTCCATGGGATTCTCCAGGCAAGAATACTAGAATGAGTTGCCATGCCCTCTTCAGGGGATCTTCCCAGCCCAGGGATCGACCCTAAGTCTTCCTGCATCTCCTGAATTGGCAGGCAGGTTCTTTAACACCAGTGCCACCCAGGAAGCCCAGACACTCTCCTTACATCATACTATTTTGCATCTCTTCAGGAATCTGTTTTGGTCTTTCTTATGTATAAGTGAGTGATGTTATCTAAGTATATCACATATTCTTCAAGACAGATGTCTCTATTACCTGGTCAATTATGTCTGATCCTCAAATACGTTTTCTTTTATCTTGCAGTAAACATTTAATGAAAAAATAATCAGGGAAGTGAAAGACAAGTTAAACAGAGAAGGGAAATACCAAGCAAATAATGCTGGGAAGAAACTAGAGTGGACCAAAAGTCTGAAATAAAAGAAAAAAAAAATTGTGATACCAATGGGGAGGATGGGAAGAAGGTATAGTGAGAAATGACCAATGCCAAGACAAAATGGAATGTTCTTGTTGTAATAAGCAAGATAAATGATATGTTTATTACTTTAAAAGAATGTAGACACAATGTCATTTATATGATAGCTTGATGTACCATTTGTCTTTTAAATGTTTATGGGCAGGAGTTTCGAAATGCACAGCTGTTTTTTCAGTCTTAGATGTTGCATGGTTTTTGGCAACAGCAGGTCCCAGCTGACTGGATAAAACTGGCCTTCAAAGATTCCATGTACTGAAAAGTTTTATAGAATCATAGCCAATACACTTTATTTTTTAAGAGGGTTGACTTGAATATATTCCAAATTCTGATATATTAGGAATATCTGTTTATAAAAAACCTTTCAATTCAAAGAATAAATCAGAGAAAGGATTTGTAGCCTGTCTAAGGCTGATTTCTATATGGTCCCTTTGGTTGGGAAGGAGTACAGGAGTGGTACAGTCACATCTCTACACTGAGAGATCACTTATGACCCCAAATTCCTTAGTTTATTACTGATATTTGTATAACTGAATAATTAGCCAAGTTTTTAACTGACAGATTATTAGCACTTTCTATCTAGTTTACACATCTTTCTCATCATGTACAATTTCTAGCATTTTGAAGCAGCTAAAATTCTCCCTAATTACATTCAGTATGTTATAATTAGAGTAAATAGCTTGGAAAAAGATTCTGAATGACTAGCAAACCCTATATTCACAATACATTGACAAGATTTCTGCTGAAGGTTAGTTAAAACAAGTTAATAACATTCTGTATATTATGCACATCAAATTCTGAGAATCAACAATGTTTTCAAGGTTTGTGACAGTCTTTTTGATAGTCTTTGAAACACTTAGAACCCCAAGATTTCCCCTCCCGTTCCTCATCCTTTGAGAGGAGTGAGCTATAGTCACACTGTCATACTTTCAAAGGATACTCTTTATGATGTACAGAAAAGGGAGACTCAGTCACCTCGTCTGTGTCTCTTTATGTCTCTATGAATATGTCTCTTTAGCCATAGGAAATTTTACACCTATCCTACCCCACAGTCCTGAGCAGGAAGAAATCCTAGCCTGCATTTGTTGGTCCTGAATTCCTATTTCTGCTTTCTGCCACCAGCTAGCCATATGACCTGTGCCACTAGATCTCCATGTGCCTCTCCCATTTCTTATCTTTCAAATGAGAGTAACCTGCCTGCAGATTATTAAAAAATCTGTGGAAGTGCTACAAAAAGTTTATAGTTTTAAATATTACGAGTTGACATTATTTTAACCACCTTTTAGGGCAGACAGTGCTATATAAGTCTACAGCACTGTTATCAGCTAGATTAGAAATGCGGAGGCTAACAGTACCTTTGTTTTGGTCCTGTGCTGCAACATGACAAAGCCAACCTTTTCTGGGTGTTGATTCTTTGTATACAGAAAGCTTTGCTATGAAATAGGGAAAACCCTGCTTATATACAGCAGAACTGTAAAACCTATAAATCTCTAAGAATTCCAAATCGACTAGAGTTAGTATTTATTGTCCCTTTCCTCTAAGCCTTTTGTGTGTGTACCAAATAGCATTTTCCAAAACTGAAACAGGAAGGATAATCCTTCGCTAACTGGGTATAGTTTCCGATTTTTACAAAAGAGTTCACTCACTAGAAAATTAGCTTTCTTCTGCCAGTGATGGTAGAAAACTGCATTACAGTTTAGCAAATGAAAATGTTGCTAATCGCATGGAATACATTGACAGATATGTCTCCTTGTGACAGATGGTATTTCCAGAGATGGGCACAATTCTATCTCCCATCCCAACATTCCTCCCATTGAGAGGTGGGGTCTGTGTTGTACCCCCTCCCCTTGAAACTTGGCAAGCAATCATGACTGTCTTGGCCAAGAGAGAACAGTTAAAATGACCTTTTAAGCCAAGTTTTAAAAGACAGTGTAGTTTTCACCTAGCTCAGTGGAAGTAATTCCTTTAAAGCCTTTGGCTGCCATTCAAACAGTCTGGCTCTAAAACTACCATGCTATGAGGAAATCCGAACTAACCCAGATGGAGTGACCACATGGAGAAGTCCTGAGACTCCATGAACAGAAAGATGACCGACCAGCTTCTAGCTAGCACCTGCTGTCTCAGCTCCAATCACCATCCAACTGCAGCCTCACAGAGACCAAGCCAAACCACCCAGCTGAGCCCTTCCCAAGTTCATGGGAGATACTAAAATTATTACTGTTTTAAACCTCAAATTTTTGGGGTGTTTTTCACAGTGCTAAATCATTAAAGACACTGGAAAAAATATTGACATTTATGTTAAATTTTTTTTGTTGTTAAAACCTTAAGGAAAAATCCATTAGCAACTTTGGAAATCCTTCAGCTTTTTGAAGGTAAAGGGGTACATTTGCACATTAGGTAGTTTAGGAAATAACTTAGTGATGGCCACCTGTCATGGAAATTTGTCTGCTCAGAATATCTAAGAACATTGTCTTTATTAATAGCCCAGTTTCTAGATAAAAGTGAGTGTCAAAAAAGTAAATAAAGATGATAAACAGATGATCTAGAAGATTATCAGCATCTTTGGGATGTGATCAAATTCCAGCTAGAGGCTCACTTACCTTTAACTTATTCTTTTATTGAGGTAACATTGGTTTATAATGTAGATAGGTTTTATGTGTACAAAGTTACATTTCTATTTCTGTATACCCTATAGTGTGCTTACCACCAAAAATTTTGTTTCCACCTCTCATCATACCTTTGATCCCCTTTACCCATTTCACTCTCCCCACCAAACCAAGCCAGGCCACATATAAACAAACACGTAGATGCAGAGAACAGAATAGAGGCTCACTTACTTTTCAGAGACGTTCACCACCCCCGTTCTGGTTATGATCTGCATCTGGCTGAGATGTGACTGAGTGTGCCGTTGTCTTTCTCACCAATGACTGTTTCTTGGACCTTTACCCCATACTTGTTTGCAGGAGAATAACAAACTCTAATGGAATTTATAATTAATACACACACACACACATGTGCACACATACAGAGTTGCTAACAATACAAATTATGACTCCCAAATAAGTAGTATTGATAGTTAAGCTGTGGGTGTTCAAAAAGGAGAAGATTCATGTTAGCTAGAATGAGCAAGGGTGGCTTGTCAGTGGAGGTGGAATATATAAGTCTTCAATAAAGTACTGGTGAGTGAAGAATAGCTGAGAGTGTAGAGTTAGCTGATTTCTTTTAACTAAACTAAGATGATTCCCATGACACCAGTATAAGCTGTCGAGGCTGGAAGACTACTTCTTCACCCTTAGTCCTTTAAGTGTTAGAAGTGCTTCCCATTACAGAGATAATGGATTAGATATTCAGTTTCCTCCAGAATGAGCTGGACCAGTTCATTTTGGGGGAGAACTAAAAGATTACCATACACCAGACAAAATTCATATTTACATCTCAGATTTTTAAAATATTTTAATTTTTATGTTGTGCTATGGTCATATTATCATTATCTTATAATACTGTCATCAAAGAAAACTTGTGGAAAATAGGAAAAAGAGAAAGTAAGTAAAACTCAGTCATCTTCCCATCACAGTAACATGTCAACTCTTTCACATCCCTGTCTGTTCAGGACGTACCCATTCTTGCATCTGTTTTACTTATTAGTAACTATGGTATATACTCATTTGTATTCTATACTTGTTAATTTAGTGTGGTAATTTCTTTAGTACTAATTTAGTAGCTTAAATTTAGTAGAATAATATTCCTTTATTCTATGTGCCATTATGGAGCCATTTCCCTTTTGTATGATGCTTAGATTATTTCTAGTTTAGTAAGAGGGTTATTTTTTCAGTTTTTCATTTTTACTATTCTGATTCAAATTTACAACTTAAAACAACAACAACAACAAACCATGGCATTTCAGGAGTCAAAGCCTGTTCTCCTTCCCCTCATCTTGTGTTCATTTCCCCCATTCAAGCTCCATATACATGACAATATCATTTTCAGAAGGTTATGTTCAAAGGATGAGATGGCTCACTCTGACACAAGTTATATCAAGAATGCTCTAGCAACACGATTTATACTTGGTTACAGAAAAGTGTTAAACATAAAAGTAGTTTGGTTCACAAAGAATGCATGGTGATTACCTTCCTCTTCCCTTCTCCTAAAGGAAAATAGGTGATCTTTGTGCAAGAGAAAATAAATAGGTGCGCACAACTGTTTTCTTTCCTACATGGAAATTTCCTCCGTTCCTCACCCACCCTCTGCTTCTCACACTGCTCTCAGCTTTGCTGAGTGGAGTGATCAGCCTTGGGTGAGCAGCCTTGCTGGTCTCTTCCTTAACAGCCTGTCTGCATGCTTGGTGGAACAGAGAGGCACTGATCATTTCCAGGAGTGGAAGGACTCCTAGTTGACTTGTGTGGGGGTATCTAAGAGAAAGAGGCCCTAGCCCTTGGGACTGCCAGCCTGCACCGCTGAGGGTGTTCCTGGGATGCGTCATTCTTTGTGGGTCCCAGGGATGAACTTGAGCGTATTTTTCCCAGTGTATTTATTCTTTTTTTTTTTTTTTTAGCTTTTTTGGCAAGGCCACGTGGCATGCAAAAGCCTCCCAACCAGGAACTGAACCTGTGCCCCCTGCATTGGAAGTGCAGAGTCCCAATAACCACTGGACTTCCAGGGAAATCCCGGTGTACATATTCTTACAAACTGTAATTGCATTGCCAAGCTATATGTATATACTATATCGATAAATTATGCATACATTTTCAATTCTTCTGTTAACAAAGTGGGTGTTTAGGCATTTATAAGATCAGATCAGATCAGTTGCTCAGTCGTGTCCGACTCTTTGAGACCCCATGCATGGCAGCACGCCAAGCCTCCCTGTCCATCACCAACTCCCAGAGTTCACTGAGACTCACGTCTGTCAAGTCAGTGATGCCATCCAGCCATCTCATCCTCTGTCATCCCCTTCTTCTCCTGCTCTCAATCTTTCCCAGCATCAGTGTCTTTTCCAATGAGTCACTCTTCACATGATGTGGCCAAAGTACTGGAGTTTCAGCTTTAGCATCATTCCTTCCAAAGAAATCCCAGGGCTGATCTCCTTCAGAATGGACTGGTTGGATCTCCTTGCAGTCCAAGGGACTCTCAAGAGTCTTCTCCAACACCACAGTTCAAAAGCATCAGTTCTTCGGTGCTCAGCCTTCTTCACAGTCCAACTCTCACATCCATACATGACCACAGGAAAAACCATAGCCTTGACTAGATGAACCTTTGTTGGCAAAGTAATGTCTCTGTTTTTGAATATGCTATCTAGGTTGGTCATAACTTTCCTTCCACAGAGTAAGCGTCTTTTAATTTCATGGCTGCAATCACCATCTCCAGTGATTTTGGAGTCCCAAAAAGTAAAGTCTGACACTGTTTCCACTGTTTCCCCATCTATTTCCCATGAAGTGATGGGACCGGATGCCATGATCTTAGTTTTCTGAATGTTGAGCTTTAAGCCATCTTTTTCACTCTCCACTTTTACTTTCATCAAGAGGCTTTTTCTGCCATAAGGGTGGTGTCATCTGCATATCTGAGGTTATTGATATTTCTTCTGGCAATCTTGATACCAGCTTGTGCTTCTTCCAGTCCAGCGTTTCTCATGATGTACTCTGCATAGAAGTTAAATAAGCCGGGTGACAATATACAGCCTTGATGTACTCCTTTTCCTATTTGGAACCAGTCTGTTGTTCCATGTCCAGTTCTAACTGATGCTTCCTGACCTGCATACAAATTTCTCAAGAGGCAGGTCAGATGGTCTGGTATTCCCATCTCTTTCAGAATTTTCCACAGTTTATTGTGATCCACACAGGCAAAGGCTTTGGCATAGTCAATAAAGCAGAAATAGATGTTTTTTTGGAACTCTCTTGCTTTTTCGATGATCCAGCGGATGTTGGCAATATGATCTCTGGTTCCTCTTCCTTTTCTAAAACCAGCTTGAACTTCAGGAAGTTCATGGTCCACGTATTGCTGAAGCCTGACTTAGAGAATTTTGAGCATTACTTTACTAGCATGTGAGATGAGTACAATTGTGTGGTAGTTTGAGCATTCTTTGGCATTGTCTTTCTTTGGGATTGGAATGAAAACTGACCTTTTCCACTCCTGTGGCTACTGCTGAATTTTCCAAATTTGCTGGCATATTGAGTGCAGCACTTTCACAGCATCATCTTTCAGGATTTGGAATAGCTCAACTGGAATTCCATCACCTCCACTAGCTTTGTTCGTAGTGATACTTTCTAAGGCTCACTTGACTTCACATTCCAGGATGTCTGGCTCTAGGTCAGTGATTACACCATCGTGATTATCTGGGCCATGAAGATCTTTTTTGTACAGTTCTTCTGTGTATTTTTGCCACCTCTTCTTAATATCTTCTGCTTATGTTAGGTCCATACCATTTCTGTCCTTTATCGAGCCCATCTTTGCATGAAATGTTCCCTTGGTATCTCTAGTTTTCTTGAAGAGATCTCTAGTCTTTCCCATTCTGTTGTTTTCCTCTATTTCTTTGCAATGATCACTGAAGAAGGCTTTCTTATCTCTTCTTGCTATTCTTTGGAACTCTGCATTCAGATGCCTATATCTTTCCTTTTCTCCTTTGCTTTTCGCTTCTCTTCTTTTCACAGCTATTTGTAAGGCCTCCCAGACAGCCATTTTGCTTTTTTGCATTTCTTTTCCATGGGGATGGTCTTGATCCCTGTCTCCTGTACAATGTCACGAACCTCCGTCCATAGTTCATCAGATGCTCTATCTATCAGATCTAGGCCCTTAAATCTATTTTTCACTTCCACTGTATAATCATAAGGGATTTGATTTAGGTCAGACCTGAATGGTCTAGTGGTTTTCCCTACTTTCTTCAATTTAAGTCTGAATTTGGCAATAAGGAGTTCATGATCTGAGCCACAGTCAGCTCCTGGTCTTGTTTTTGCTGACTGTATAGAGCTTCTCCATCTTTGGCTGCAAAGAATATAATCAGTCTGATTTTGGTGTTAACCATCTCGTGATATCCATGTATAGCGTCTTCTCTTGTGTTGTTGGAAGAGGGTGTTTGCTATGACCAATGCATTTTCTTGGCAAAACTCTATCAGTCTTTGCCCTGCTTCATTCCGTATTCCAAGGCCAAATTTGCGTGTTACTCCAGGTGTTTCTTGACTTCCTACTTTTGCATTCCAGTCCCCTATAATGAAAAGGACATCTTTTTTGGGTGTTAGTTCTAGAAAGTCTAGTAGGTCTTCATAGAACCGTTCAATTTCAGCTTCTTCAGCGTTACTGGTTGGGGCATAGACTTGGATTACTGTGATATTGAATGGTTTTCCTTGGAAACGAACCGAGATCATTCTGTCATTTTTGAGATTGCTTCCAAGTACTGCATTTCGGACTCTTTTGTTGACCATGATGGCTACTCCATTTCTTCTGAGGGATTCCTGCTTTGCTTGAAATCCAACAAGCTTTCTTCTGAAAGAGAGAGAGCAATGGATTTACAGCTACTGTGTTGAATTAAATGTAACATTCCTAGCTTATTTTAACAATGTTTCATGGAAGCATGCTGCTAGTGGGAATGTCATATGTCATGTGTGTTGTAGTGATTTTGAGAACTGCTGTTTAGAAATACTAAGCAAAGTGATAAGGAGTTCAACAGGCCTTCAGTTCAGTTCAGTTCAGTTCAGTTCAGTTCAGTCGCTCAGTCGTCTCCTACTCTTTGTGATCCCATGAACTGCAGCACGCCAGGCCTCCCTATCCATCACCAATTTCCGGAGTTCACCCAAAGTCATGTCCCTCATCCTCTGTCGTCCCTTTCTCCTCCTGCCCCCAGTGCCTCCCAGCATCAGAGTCTTTTCCAATGAGCCAGACAGCCGTTTTGCTTTTTTGCATTTCTTTTCCATGGGGATGGTCTTGATCCCTGTCTCCTGTACAATGTCACAAACCTCCTTCCATATGCCTAGTTCATTCTAAAATACATTTACCTTCTTAAAAACCTTCAGTAATTTCTACTTGCATACAGGATAAAGCCTGGAAATCACAGCATGACACAGGAGGCTTCCCATGGTCTTTTCCGTGCCTAAATGCCTGGCCTTTTTCTCCTGGCATATCACCATAGACACCGTATGCTACAACTGTACTTAACAAACACCCAAGTCTCCATTTCTGTCATGAAATGTGACATATTGTTTCCTTTACTGGAATATCTCACTTCCTTTAACATGCTTGCACTGCCATTTCTCCGACAAGACCCTCTTGGCTCTGTCAGCATTTCCTTTTTAAAATATTCTCATCCAGCAGGGCTTCCCAGGTGGTGCTCGTGGTAAAGAGCCCACCTGCCGATGCACTAGACATAGGAGATGAAGGATTGATCCCGGGGTCTGGAAGATCCCCTGGAGGAGGTCATAGCAATCCACTCCAGTACTCTTGCCTAGAGAATCCCATGGACAGAGGAGTCTGGCTGGCTACAGTCCATAGCGTCCCAAATGTTGGACACAACTGAAGCAACTTAGCAATCATGCTTCCAGCATAGTTGACCTGAACATGGCATACATCCGCTTTCATACTTCTCTGTTGTTGTGAATTTAAACTTCTGTCACCCCTCCATTATTGCAAGCTTTTTATAGACAGATCCTGTGCCTTACAGGTCTCTGGTGCGATTTGTAGTTCATAGGATCACTCCGAGAATGTTTGTTGGTGAATGAATGACCTGGCAACATAGCTGGATCTTAAAGCCAATGGCCACACGTAGGTAAAATAACACCCACATCCAGTCTTTTCAAGTTACGTGGAACACTTCCTTCTCCAAAAGACTGTGATTAATGTCGTCTCAGAGTAGGGCTAAAACTATAAAACACTTTCAGAGAAACCAAGAAATCCACCCAATTATACTATGCTTGTTGGAGGACACAAAATTCTCCAAGCTAGGCTTCAACAGTATGTGAACTGAGAACTTCCAGGTGTTCAAACTGGATTTAGAAAAAGGCAGAGGAAACAGAGATCAAATTGCCAGCATCTATTGGATCATAGAAAAAGCAAGAGAATTCCAGAAAAACATCTACTTCTGCTGCATTGACTACACTAAAGCCTTTGACTGTGTGAATCACAATGAACTGTGGAAAATTCTTAAGAGATGGGAATACCAGACCACTTGACCTGCCTCCTGAGAATCTGTATGCAGGTCAAGAAGCAACAGTTAGAACCGGACATGGAACAATGGACTGGTTCCAAAATTGGGAAAGGAGTACATCAAGGCCATATATTATCACCCTGCTTATTTAACTTATATGCAGAGTACATCATGAGAAATGCTGGGCTGGATGACACATAAGCTGGAATGAAGATTGCTGGGAGAAATAGCAACAACCTCAGATATGCAGATGATAGCACCCTTATGGCAGAAAGTGAAGAGGAACTAAAGAGCCTCTTGATGAAAGTGAAAGAGGAGAGTGAAAAAGTTGTCTTAAAACTCAACATTCAGAAAACTAAGATCATGGCATCTGGTCCTATCACTTCATGGGAAATAAATGGGGAAACAATGGAAACAGTGACAGACTTTTTTGGGGGGAGTTCCAAAATCACTGCAGATGGTGACTCTAGTCATGAAATTAAAAGACACTTGCTCCTTGGAAGAAAAGTTATGACCAACTTAGATAGCATATTAAAAAGCAGAGACATTACTTTACCAACAAAGGTCCGTCTAGTCAAAGCTATGGTTTTTCCAGTAGTCAGGTATGGATGTGAGAGTTGGACCATAAAGAAGGCTGAATGCCAAAGAATTGATGCTTTTGAACTGTGGTGTTGGAGAAGTCTCTTGAAAATCCCTTTGACAGCAAGTAGATCAAAAGTCAATCCTAAAGGAATCAGTCCTGACTATTCATTGGAAGGACTGATGCTGCAACTGAAGCTCTAATACTTTGGTCACCTGATGCAAAGACCTGACTCCTTGGAAAAGACCCTGATGTTGAGAAAGACTGAAGGTGGGAGGAGAAGGGGATGACAGAGAATGAGATAGTTGGATGGCATCACTGACTCAATGGATGTGAATTTGAGCAAGCTGTGGGAGTTGGTGATGGACAGGGAAGCCTGTCGTGCTGCAGTCCATGGGGTCACAAAGAGTCGGACATGACTGAGTGACTAAACTGAATTGACTGAAGGATGCAGAAACTAGCCTTGTCATAGGGGCACTAACATTTGCTTCATGAACCCTGCCTTGCTGATGGTATGTGCTCTCTACTCACCTACCTGCTCCTACCCCTACTACCCCCTCCCTCCTTTAAACATATCCTTAATCCAGGCCGAAAACCCAGTTTATCATGAATCCTGGGCCAGGACCTTTCTTCATGTCTGTATGACAGCTGAATGAAGAGCTGGCTGTTTTCCAGAAAAATAGACTGAGTATGATCTGAGCTCAGCTGATGGGCCAGGCTGCAATGCAGCCTATGCTGGGAGGCCTCTGTTGCCTATGGCATGGCCTTGGCAGTTTTTGGAGATTCTGGCTCTTGGCACCTGAACCCTTAACAATAGGGCACACTTTTTAAGCAGATAGCCCTCTAAGGAATAATGCCTGATCAACTGGTTGTTTCTCAGCCTGGCATATTGATGGAACTCAATAACACTTGTCACATGAAAGGATGGATGGATCTATTTATCACTGTTATCTTCCTAGTAGCAGGGCTTCACTGGAGAAAGAAATGAGGGCCATGGGGACTTAATTTGGTGACCAGAGAGGGGAAGAGAAAGAAGCAAATAGGGCTGAAGGAAGAGCCCTGCTTTGGCATTTTGCTCGGTTCACAAAAGGATGCTTGTGAAGGGACCTGTCCTGCCTGTAGAAGCCACTGAGGTTGATACCTTCCTCCAGGGAGAGGACTGGAGTCTTCAGCTTTATTCTAGAGCAGACCCTGCAAGTGACTCAGGCAGGGAGGACGTGATAAATCATCTTCACCTTTCCACCCTGTCCAAACCTTTCTGGGGGGTCATGATGCTTTATCCATCCAGAATCTCATTCTAGCAAAGAAACAGATGAAAACTCACCCTCTGTCCCTTCACTTGTTGTCAGAGACAATTGCTGCTGCATGCTGCCGTGACTGCAGGTTTTGACTCCCTTCTGTGCATGTTTTGAAGAGATCATTGGGAAGCAAAGAAAAATCCTAGACAGGATGCAATGAGTGAGCACACTTTTCAGTCTAGGCTGGCTTCTCCCAAACCAAGAGCCTGGTGATTTATTGACATGTGGAAAAAAGTATTAGCACTATGTAGTCACATGCTGCTTAAAAATAAGACATAAATTAAGCTTTAATTATATTACATATATATACTTTATGAAGTATCTTACTCCAGTATATTTTACTCCAGTATGTATACTGGAATAAAATACTTTAAAGCATATTTTATTAATGGAACATATGATCAAAAATGCTGATGTCCATTGTCTAGACAATAGTAAGGTGTATGTGTGTGTAGCCAAAAGGATCTGACTGAGGAAGGGGCTGAAGAATCTGATGCAGAGATTTGGTACAGTCATCCATCTACGTTTAAAAGAGGGTCCCATGTCCTACTTAGAACTGTAGGAAAATCTTTCTTTCACAAATTGCTTTGAACCTGGATGACCCAGTTCATGAAGATTGTGTTTGCCCATTTATGGGCTGACCTGTGAGCAACTGTACTGCATTATTTATAAGGAAAAACGAAGTATCCTGCGCTCTTGCTCACATACTCTGTCTTTGTGAAGAATGAGGCTTCGCATCGTATGTGGAATTTGAGATTCTCCATGGCTCACTGACAGTGTCTCGTTACCATCTCTTATCAGACATCCTGGTCTATCAGGTAAATATCATGAATTTTTTAAGAGACTGAACATATAATGCAATTGAGCACAATCGTTCCAAAGGAGTTATTATAAAGCCCTTTATTCATTGTAAGACAATCCCTAAATATATATTTATAATATATATTAAAAGTCTCTAAAGGCATATTTAGTCGGCAAGTTCTATGTTTAGCTATCCCAGAGTACTTGTTTTAAAATGTTTCAAAGAATTAGTGAAATTCCCAGTGACAACACAGTTTCCACAACTATGAAGCCAGAGAAAGCTGTTTTGAGAGTAGCTCACCTCCAGGGACCATTTGGCACCATTTTAATTGTCTTTTTAAAAATAGGATTAGAAATGAAGCAAAGAGAAAACCTATGGTACCCAGTGCACAGGCTAAGATCCTTCTAAAGTAAACTTACCTGAAATACATATTTAGTTAATCAGATAACCCCAGTTAAAATAAACCAAAATATCTATCTCATTCATTCCCTGTTCTGCCTAGGAAACAGGGAAAACAGAATTTCCTTCTCTTCATGTATTCGCTCAAGCCATGGTTATTTATTGATTCCCTAGGATGTGCTACTGGAGAAGGCGATGGCACCCCACTCCAGTACTTTTGCCTAGAAAATCCCATGGACGGAGGAGCCTGGTAGGCTGCAGTCCATGGGGTCGCGAAGAGTCGGACACAACTGAGCAACTTCACTTTGACTTTTCACTTTCATGCATTGGAGAAGGAAATGGAAACCCACTCCAGTGTTCTTGCCTGGAGAATCCCAGGGACGGGGGAGCCTGGTGGGCTGCCGTCTATGGGGTCGCACAGAGTCGGACACGACTGAAGTGACTTAGCAGCAGCAGCAGCAGGATGTGCTAGATGATATTGGGTATGATGCTCCTCTCATAGCTCCCACCACCCACCCCAGTATGACGGTCACTGTGCTTGTCAGTGACACCTTGTTAGTGTGTTATAGTCAGTTGGTTCCTAAAGCAGGGTGCGGCTTTTCTGTGGGCCCCCAAAAAAGGGGTTAAAGGTACAGGATTCTCTTCTCAGAAACTGGTTCCTCCTGACCATGCCAGGTAACTTCTCAGTTTTATGGGCTTTTCAAATGTTCTGATTTTCAGGTGTGTATGCAGGATATCTTATATGGTGACTTCAAGGGGTTTCCCTGGTAGCTCACCTGGAATCTGCCTGCCATGCAGGAGACCCCGGTTCAAATCCTGGGTCAGGAAGATCCCCTGGAGAATGGATAGGCCACCCGTTCCAGTATTCTTGGGTTTCCCTAGTGACTCAGTTAGTAAAGAATTTGCCTGCAATGAATGAGTCCTGGGTTCGATCTCTGGGTTGGGAAGATCCCCTGGAGAAGGGAATAGCTACTCACTCCAGTATTCTGGCCTGGAGAATTCCATGGTCTGTATTAGTCCATGGGGTTGCAAAGAGTCAGATACAACTGAGCGACTTTCACCAGCATACTTTATTTCAGTTATAAAGGGGAAAGGATAGTTTGACTTAAGGTACAGTGTTTTGGGATATGAAATCTTAGAAATTATAGACACTATCCAATCCGGTCCCTTCTCATTTGAAAGATGAGTGTATTGGGGCCGCCCAGAGAGGTTTGTGACTTCTTCAACATTATACCCCCTCATAGTTTTTGGGAGGGGGGAAACAGGACTAAAGACAACACTAGAATATTTTAGGTGGTCTTCATCCTTTACCGCATTGCTGCTCGACAGGCCATGCATCGCTCCCTTCCCCTCATATCTTTTTTTCAGAACCGTATTTCCTTGTGTCACATGGTGGGAAGGCGTTATTAAAGCCCACAGAACGCTTTGTAGAGAAAGTGCCAGTGTAGAACATGATGCAGCGGCTCTCCTGGCCCCTTTGGCACAGGTTGAGATATTTCTCCCAGCTGTGACCTGTGCAGGAAGATGCAGAAAAACACAAGGTTATGGGAGGGTTTTACTCTGAACACCAAGGACATTCTTTGGATACCAGGGATGGCTTCTGGGGGCCCTGTGGACCACCTGAAATGGAATGCAGAATTGGTTCTGGGTGCATGTTATTAGGGAGAGAATCAAAAGCTTCCTCAAGGATGTCTGTGATCCTCCTGCAGTTTAAGAACTACTTGAGTAGAATCTTGGTTAGGGTTTGTGGCTATCTGGGATGGGATGGTGATTGGAGGTATCAGTTTACAGCTTCCCAATACAGCAGAGTTCTGCACATGTCATTTTCCTCCTATAAATGTAAGCAATGTATGGGCCTGAGGTTGATAATGGGACAGGGAGACCAAGAAATGACTGTTGGAAGGGAGGAGGTTTACATGGGAGAGCAGGTGGCTTCACCTTTCCCTTCCCTACAAACCCAACTCATTTTTCCTTCCTTGCTTGGAAATTTTACTTAGACTTATAACCTGGATTTCTAACAATTGGGAAATTTCATCTGATTTCAGTCTTCCCTTTTTTCTTGCTATTTCCATTACCTTCTTCTCTTTTCAAACTTTAAAAATCTTACTAGATCCACCAAAGTAGGGTGGTTGTATGAGGCCATAGGTAGGAGGAGGGATTGACCACAGAAAAGCTGGAGGGGATTTTAAGGGTGATTAAAATGCTCTTGATTGTATTGGTCACTGAACAGCACACTGAAAGTGGATATATTTTATTATATGCAAATTATACCTCAATGTAGTTGACCTAAAACAAAACCCCAAAATTGGATTGTTTCTTGTTCACCTGGGTTCCCAGCTGATCACTTCTTTTTGTGAAAGCCACTGGTACTTAGAACTGGTACCTTTGTTTTGTGCATACTTAGATCTTCTGTCTAAGTATGTCCACTACTTCCTTTCCTGGCTTGCACCCCTGTGAGCCTCTCAGTTCCTTAGGGCCCAGCCCACAACTTGCCCTTTTCACTCTTCCTTGAGTTCTCCATAGCTGTGAGCACAACACTAAAAAATGCCAGTCACTAATAATAATGATGAGGCAAATGAAAGAAGTCCTCAGTGTCACTAAATCACATGGAAAATTGTCTTCATTGCTTTTGCAGAAACTGAAGAAGGGTATGTTTCTTGATTAACCGAAGAGTGGATTCAAAGAAAGGCTGATGACTTGCAGTTAAGCCCCACCTTTGGCAATTAATCTATGTGTTTTGAGAAAGTTACTTAATTTCTCTGAGCTCTACTTTATATCTTTAAATGTAGGAATAAGAAATAGTTGTTTTATCTACCTCTTCCAGATATATATATATGGAGATACCTCCACAAATTATAAGACTATATGCAGTTAGTGTTTTTATAATGTGCAATTAGCTAATAACAATAATCTTTTCTTCTAAAAAATAATTGTTTCTTTTTTCATTTGAAAAATACTGATCTTTTTAACAAAAGGTAGCTCTATTATTGAATTTTAATAGGGCGGTTTTAAAAAATATTTCCTAAAGCTTCAGGAATACTTTTATTACATGATTATGTAAGCAAGCATGAACAAGTATTTTAAGTTATAAATAGAAAATTCTCTTTGATCTGTTTCTTCATTTTGGCATATTTGCGAGATCTTTACTTAGTGTCATTACCGTTAGTAAAGTATTAATTTGGTCTACTCAAAAATGTATATTTCAATTTCTGTTCAGTTGATTTATTATGTTTATCAACATCAAATAATAATATTTATTAAATAACAACATGAACTCGTTTGTATTTTTAAGTAAAAATATTTATAGTTGAAATCACCCCTATGGATGGTTTCTGTTTTAGTTGATTTTTGTGATCTCATTATTTCTTACATGTTACTCTCTTCTTTGTAATTCATTTCAAAAGAAAAGGTAAAGCTCAACCATAGCAAATAAATTTCCAGAGAATCATTATCATTTGTTTCAAATTTGGTTTTTGAAAAGAAATCTGTGCTTTTTCAACTTTGTTCAGGATCTAAAACAACTCCAATGTTTGCCAAGTTGGAAAGTAAAATATTAGGAGAAAATTTAATTTCCAAGTTCCCAAAAGGTCATGTAGAAGCAAATGAGGAAGATAAATTTAATTCATTCATTTTAAATAAAAATGACTTGAGTGCCCTTTAGAAAAAAAGCACCATTTCAATAAATGTGTTTTAAACGGAAGTGACAATATCTATTGCTTTAGGAACAGATATGAAAAAAGTAAATCAACAATGATAAGCCCCACATAATAATCCACAGTGAGTCAGTAGAGGTTATGACAACAGCAGCCTGAAGGGTACAAATCGGCTATTAAAATGTCTGAGTTCATTATGTGTACAAAAGCTTTGTATCCTACTGAGAGGAAAGACCTGGGAATGGTACTTAGGGTTTATCTGTATTTCATGTTCAGGACAGAGCGCAATTTTAAGTAGTAATAGCATGTCTGTGAGTTTTTAGTTTTATTCCCTGAACTAAAACAAATAGCCCCACTCCACAAAGAGGCAGAATCAAATGTCACCGGTTTGATCTATTTAAAAAATCTTGCTTTATCCCAGGAACCACTTCTAACAACTCTTTTCAAAAAGATGGCATGGGAAGGGGTGGATCAAGAACCTACATAAGTCTTATCCTGTGGCCCAGACTGACACTCCACACACAAGTTTGAAAGCTATTGAGGATGAAGCCACAAAGTAGAGAAATCCCAAACAGACATCTATTGGAAACAGGAGCCCTTCTGAGATGAGACCCAGAGAGCCATGCTCTGCGTAAAGCTCATTCCTATTGCTGATCTCTTTGACCATGAGTATCTTGACGTCCTGGTGATCGTGACCACCATCGCTTCATAGGACTACATAACTAGTGAACAAAAGCATGCTGCTGCCCAACTAATGTTCTAAGTAATCCAAGGCCTACGCTGCAGTCAGTGGAGAACACAGTTTTAAACAGTGCAGCTTTCATACCTCATGCAGTAGAGCCATAAGAAAAACAAAAAACAGTACTGTTTTTTCATGTACTCACTGATCATAAATAGCCTGGTGGTTGTATACTAGGCTCTGTGCTAGTAAGACTCAAATATGAATCACAAGCTATGAATCTCTGTCTTCTTAGAATTTTATAAGATCTTAGGGTCTAGTTTTGGTAACTGAATTCTGGCCTATTAAAGATCCTAAAGCAGCTTTTTTTTTCCTGGATGTAGCTTAATTTCTTCATGACACTCATGTTTATTGAATACCTTTTACTAAGCACGTTTTGGGGCAACAGATAGATCACTGCCCATGAGGACTGCCTGTTGTGCTGCGAAGACTAAACAGCAAGAAAATAATGGTGGACTCTGAGGGCTTTGCCTTCAGAAAGTTCACCGTTTCTGCGTACTCTCTCTCTTTCTCTCTCTCACACACATGCAGCTTTTTATTCACTATTTACACACAGCATGCTGATGTTTATATGACATGATTTTTGTTTACCTCAGCCACTTAATATGTCACCCTTTTATTTATATTTCTTTGATTGTTGAAGGCTTTTCGTTATACAGTGACACTTTCTAAAATGCTGATGCTCTATAAAATTGAATCACTCCTGAATTTTATTCATACTGCAGTAGGGTGGTGGGGTGACTAAATGGCTTTAAGCAGGCTCTGGAGTCAAAATGCCTAAGTTTGTATCTTGACACCACTACTCATTAATTGTGTGACACTAAACACATTACCTGTGGCCGTCAGTTTCCCAATCTGTGAAATGGGGGTGGTGATTAAACCCGTATCATGGGATTGTGTAAGGGTTGATTAAGATGAGACTATAAAAGAACGGCCCAGGGACTTCCCTGGTGGTCCAGTGGTTAAGACTCTGCCCTACCAGCACAGAGGGTGTGAGTTTGATCCCATTTCAGGAACTAAGATTCTGCATTTTGTCAGGCATGCTGCCCAGACATGCCCATGCGGCCAAAATTTTTTTTTTTAATAAAATTAAAAAAAGGAAGAACTCAGAGCCTGACACATAGTAGCACTCAATAAATGTTAGTATTCATATTATTATTGTCATTTATTATCATCATCTTTAGTTATCCACAAACACCCCAGATGGAACCAGAGATTAGGAGAAATAACACTCTAGAAGCAGCAAGTGTGTGTGTGTGCTGTCGCTTCAGTTGTGTCCAACACTTTGCAACCCTATGCACTGTAGCCTGCCAGGCTTCTCTGTCCATGGGATTCTCCAGGCAAGTATACTAGAGTGGGTTGCCATGCCCTCCTCCAGGGGATCTTCCCGACGTAGGGCTTAAACCCATGTCTCTTATGTCTCATGCATTGGCAAGCAGGTACTTTACCACTGGCACCACCTGGGAAGCCCGAAAAAGGATAGGAAAGCGTAATTAGAGGAAGAGAGACAGCACTTAGCAGGGCGGTTGGAATGGCACTAAAAAAAATTAAACACATCACTTTCCCTCTTCACCCTAATATGCTTGACTTCCCTACATCCTAGAGAAACATTTGATTCAGTGGTTAAAAGTTAAAAAAAAATTGTAGCAATATCCAGCTTTAAGTTTTGTTTTTTTTTTTATTCTTCCTATTTACTTCATTTTCCCCCCAAAAGATACTGAGAAACAACAACAACAACAACAACAACATTCATTCATTGTTTTGATACATTTATGTGGAACACCCACTATGTGCTCTTACTTTGCTAGATGGTGGAAATAGAGTGAGAAGTAATTAGGCAGGGCCCTCTGTTTGCTGTGCTATCTGTCACTGGTTCACTCTAATACATCTGTTGTTGGGAACATGGAAAATAAATCCCTCCAGGAGTCAAGCACTCAGGCTGGGGCTCCAAAGATCGAGGCAAGGCTGGGTAGTTGTCCTCTCCTATCTTCACCACCTCTCCACATTTCCTCATACCATTACCTTTGCGTTCACAAGGACAAAGAGGTTACTCTAGTATCATGAATAAGTGATAAAAATTATGAAGATGAAGAAGAGGAGAATGTCAGTTGGAAGCAGACTTACCATGAAATTAGTAAAGTTTAAGTTTCAGGAATCCTAGCTTGCCCAGGAAGCTTTGAGGCCCTAGGGAAAACCCTAATAAGAGGTTCTTATAGTCATGGTGTTGGTGGTTTAACTGCTAAGTTATGTCTGACTCTTGCAATCCCATGGACTGTAGCTTGCCAGGATCCTCTGTCCAAGGGATTTCCCAGGCAATAATACTGAAATGAGCTTCCATTTCCTTCACCAGGGGATCTTCCCAACCCAGAGATTGAACCCATGTCCCCTGCTTGGCAGGCAGATTCTTTACTGCTGAGCCACCAGAGTTTTTCATAAAATTGGCAAAAGGAAAATACTTATTTGATTTTCCTTAAAAGAGATCCCTCATATTATATAAATTTCAGTCTCTCCTCCCAACAAAAATGGTCCCCCCATGATAATGAGGCTGCTGATAGTTACTAGTTATCCTGCTTGGGCTTACCGGGTGCCAAACATAAGGCAAATGCTTGTCCTGTTATCCCACTGAATTCTACTGTTATTCAGGCCCTCGCTTAAAATAAGGATATAGAACTAACAGCAAGATTGAAAAACCAAGGTGTTAGGGGCAGCAAATTCTATGAACCATGACTTGATCTCCAAAATCAAAGATTCAGAGAAATTTCTCTACAACAGTCTTTCTTCTCAAGGGGTCCATAAGATGTTCACAGATATGGAAGGAGTCCATGAAGCTAGATAAACAAAATATATTCTTTATTTTCACTAACCTCTGACTGAAACTTAACATCCTTTCAATTATGAATACAGTATCGAAATCTGTAGTATTAGCAGTTCTTATGATTTTGTTACCAATAGAAATGGAAAATATTTTCATAACACAGTTGTTTCAGATATCTGAAAATATTAATTATGCTCAACACTGCTTCAAATTTTGGAAATTATTAGACCAGCTGCTAGAATTTTTTAATGTTTTAATGTAGAACACAAATATTCAGATCAGATCAGATCAGTCACTCAGTCGTGTCTGACTCTTTGCGACCCCATGAATCGCAGCACGCCAGGCCTCCCTGTCCATCACCAACTCCCGGAGTTCACTCAGACTCACGTCCATCGAGTCAGTGATGCTACTGTAATGCAAAGATTTAAAAAAATATTTTGATAAACATGTCTCAGGGTAATCGGTTTATTTTGTTATCCTATGCTTTAGTTGTATGAATTTAATAACCTTCTGAGAAGAATGCATAGATTTCACAAGCCTGCTAATAGAGGTCATGACACAAAATGGAAAGCTTAAGGATACTAGCTCACTTCCACTTCTGGTAAGAATGAGGGAACAGAGCCTGCATTTATTCACCTCCCTTCAACAACAAGAAATGGGCAATATATACAAAGCAACAGTTTTGAAATATTGAATAACAGGCAATATAAGACAGTGATACTTTACATAAAGGAAAAAAGTGAGGCAAGTCCTATAATTGTTTCAGTTTACTGCCTTAAGATTTTACAGTAAAGGGGACCCAGACAGATCCCAGTAATTCTCACTGGACTAAAGAGATGGAGTTGAAAATTCAGGGAGGTGAAGAGGTTATAATTTGTAGGACAGAATATAGGGGAGAACAAAGCAGCACAGAGAGAGACTTTTGGTATCTCCAAAGTTTTCTCCTTAAGTCATCTGCTTGATTCTGCTCACCGGAAGGATGTGATGAAACCACCATGAGTGGAGAAAGAGCTTATAATGGAGAGGTAAAACAGTTCCAGGATATTACAAAACACTTGTGATAATTTTTGTTCCTAAGAGCCTGGGTGGGAAATCCTTGCAATAAACAGGGCTTTGGGTAAAGTACTTACAATTGTATTGCTTTAATAGCACTGAAAAATGAGTCTTAAGCTGAAGGACACTGTGTATGTGTGTGTGTTTGCTAGGTCACGTCCAACTCTTCTTTGACCCCGTGAACTGTAGCCTGCCAAGCTCCTCTGTCCATGGATTTCCCAGGCAAGAATACTGGAGTGGGTTCCATTTCTTTCTCCCAACCCAAGGATTGCAACTGTTTCTCTTGCATTTCCTGCATTGTAGGCAGATTCTTTACCACTGAGCCACCAGGAATGCTCTGGTACCCCATAAAAAAAAAAGCTTGGAAAACTTACCAAGTAATTTATTTGAGTGACAGAACAAAATTCAAACATATATAAAAGAATATGAAACTATCCACTATCCCCCAAAATAAAATTCATATGTCAAGCATCCAATAAAAGTTTACTGCAAAAAAGTATAATACACCCATTATTAGAAGAAAATGTCAACACAAAAGACTCAGAAATGACACCAATGAAAAAGTATCACACAAGAATATTACAATGATATTATAGATATATTTCATATTTTCAGAAAAGTAAAAGAAAGCACAAGCATGTTAAGTAGAGACTTGGAAGATATTTGAAAATACCCAAAGAAAGCATGAATATGAAAAAAATAACTGTCTGATATTTAAAAATACATAAAGAAGGCTGAGTGCCAAAAAATTGATGCTTTCAAACTGTGGTGCTGAAGAAGACTCTTGATAGTCTCTTGGACAGCAGGGAGATCAAAGCAGTCAATCCTAAAGGTTTTCAACCCTGAATATTCTTTAGAAGGGCTGATACTGAAGCTGAAGCTCCAATACTTTGGCCACCTGATGTGAAGAGCCAATTCATTGGAAAAGACCCTGATGCTGAGAAAGACTGAAGGCAGGAGAAAAAAGGATGACAGAGGATGAGATGGTTAGATAGCATCAATGACCCAATTGACATGAGTTTGAGCAAACTCTGGGAGATAGTGAAGGACAAGGAAACCTGGTGTGCTGCAGTCCATGGGATGGCAGAGTCGGATATGACTTAGCAGTTTAACAGCAAGACTGACATTGGCCACTGCAAAAGAAAAGATTAGTGAATTTGAAAACATGACAATAGAAAATGATCATAATGAAACATACAGAGGCAAATAAAAGACTGAAAAATAAAAAATATGAACAAAGCATCAGTGAAGTACGGAAAATAGCCTAATATATTTGTTATTGGAGTCCTCGATATGGAGAGAGATACATAAAAAAATATTTGAGGAATTAAAGGGTGAAAATTTTATAAATTTGATGAAAAATATAAACTGAGAAATCCAAGAAACTATTTCAATAAATATCAAGGTAAGAACAAGAAGAAATCTTCATCAGACATTTCATAAATAAATTTCCAAAGCTGGTAAGAAAAAGAAAAAAAATTTAAAGTAACCAAAGGGGAAAAAGACAAAGTACATACATGGGTACATCAAGTACATTAAAAAGTACATAAAAATATAAGAATGACTGCAGACTTCTCATTAAAAACAGTGTAAGTCAAAAGATACAGGAGTGGCATCTTTAAAGTAATAAAGAGCAAAATTGTCAACCTAGAATCTGTATTCAACAAAAGTATCTCTCACATATGAAAACCAAATTAAAAAAATGTTTTCAGAGAAACAAAATCTGAAATATCAATTTATACAAAGGGATGAAAAGCACTGGAAATGATATACATGTGAGTATTTTAAAATACTTTTTTTTCTTATTTTTAAAATAAAATTGATTACTTAAATAATGTTGGCATATTGAGGGGATTTATTATTTATATAGTAGTAAAATGTATGAGCGGTGGCTGCATGGCACAGGAGGGCCGAGAGGAGCTACTCCACGTTCAAGGTCAGGAGGGGCGGCAGTGAGGAGATACCCCTCATCCAAGGTAAGGAGCAGCAGCTGTGCTTTGCTGGAGCAGCCATGAAGAGATACCCCATGTCCAAGATAAGAGAAACCCAAGTAAGATGGTATGTGTTGTGAGAGGGCATCAGAGGGCAGACACACTGAAACCATAATCACAGAAAACTAGTCAATCTAATCACACTAGGACCACAGCCTTGTCTAACTCAATGAAACTAAGCCATGCCCGTGGGGCAACCCAAGATGGGCGAGTCTTGGTCGAGAGATCTGACAGAATGTGGTCCACTGGAGAAGGGAATGGCAAACCACTTTAGTATTCTTGCCTTGAGAACCCCATGAACAGTACAAAAAGGCAAAATGATAGAATACTGAAAGAGGAACTCCCCAGGTCTGTAGGTGCCCAATATGCTCCTGGAGATCAGTGGAGAAATAACTCCAGAAAGAATGAAGGGATGGAGCCAAAGCAAAAACAATACCCAGTTGTGGATGTGACTGGTGACAGAAGCAAGGTCCGATGCTGTAAAGAGCAATATTGCATAGGAACCTGGAATGTTAGGTCCATGAATCAAGGCAAATTGGAAGTGGTCAAACAGGAGATGGTAAGAGTGAACGTGAACATTCTAGGAATCAGTGAACTAAAATGGACTGGAATGGGTGAATTTAACTCAGATGACCATTATATCTACTATTGTGGGCAGGAATCCCTTAGAAGAAATGGAGTAGCCATCATAGTCAACAAAAGAGTCCAAAATGCAGTACTTGGAAGCAATCTCAAAAACAACAGAATGATCTCAGTTCGTTTCCAAGGAAAACCATTCAATATCACAGTAATCCAAGTCTATGCCCCAACCAGTAACACTAAAGAAGCTGAAGTTGAACGGTTCTATGAAGACCTACTAGACTTTCTAGAACTAACACCCAAAAAAGATGTCCTTTTCATTATAGAGGACTGGAATGCAAAAGTAGGAAGTCAAGAAACACCTGGAGTAACACGCAAATTTGGCCTTGGAATACGGAATGAAGAAGGGCAAAGACTAATAGAGTTTTGCCAAGAGAACATACTGGTCATAGTAAACACCCTCTTCCAACAACACAAGAGAAGACTCTACACGTGGACATCACGAGATGGTTAACACCAAAATCAGACTGATTATATTCTTTGCAGCCAAAGATGGAGAAGCTCTATACAGTCAGCAAAAACAAGACCAGGAGCTGACTGTGGCTCAGATCATGAACTCCTTATTGCCAAATTCAGACTTAAATTGAAGAAAGTAGGGAAAACCACTAGACCATTCAGGTATGACCTAAATCAAATCCCTTATGATTATACAGTGGAAGTGAGAAATAGATTTAAAGGCCTAGATCTGATAGATAGAGTCCCTGATGAACTATGGACGGAGGTTCGTGACATTGTACAGGAGACAGGGATCAAGACCATCCCCATGGAAAAGAAATGCAAAAAAGCAAAATAGCTGTCTGGGAGGCCTTACAAATAGCTGTGAAAATAAGAGAAGTGAAAAGCAAAGGAGAAAAGGAAAGATATAAGCATCTGAATGCAGAGTTCCAAAGAATAGCAAGAAGAGATAAGAAAGCCTTCTTCAGTGATCATTGCAAAGAAATAGAGGATAACAACAGAATGGGAAAGACTAGAGATCTCTTCAAGAAAACTAGAGATACCAAGGGAACATTTCATGCAAAGATGTGTTCAATAAAGGACAGAAATGGTATGGACCTAACAGAAGCAGAAGATATTAAGAAGAGGTGGCAGGAATACACAGAAGAACTGTACAAAAACCACCTTCATGACCAAGATAATCACGATGGTGTAATCACTGACCTAGAGCCAGACATCCTGGAATGTGAAGTCAAGTGGGCCTTAGGAAACATCACTATGAACAAAGCTAGTGGAGGTGATGGAATTCCAGCTGGGCTATTTCAAATCCTGAAAGATGATGCTGTGAAAGTGCTGCACTCAATATGCCAGCAAATTAGGAAAACTCAGCAGTGGCCACGGGACTGGAAAAGGTCAGTTTTCATTCCAATCCCAAAGAAAGGCAATGCCAAAGAATGCTCAAACTACCACACAATTGTACTCATCTCACATGCTAGTAAAGTAATGCTCAAAATTCTCTAAGTCAGGCTTCAGCAATACGTGGACCGTGAACTTCCAGATGTTCAAGCTGGTTTTAGAAAAGGAAGAGGAACCAGAATTAAATTGCCAACATCTGCTGGATCATCGAAAAAGCAAGAGAGTTCCAGAAAAACATCTATTTCTGTTTTATTGACTATGCCAAAGCCGTTGAGTGTATGGATCACAATAAATTGTTTAAAATTCTGAAAGAGATGGGAATACCAGACCACCTGACCTGCCTCTTGAGAAACCTATATGCAGGTCAGGAAGCATTAGTTAGAACTGGACATGGAACAACAGACTGGTTCCAAATTGGGAAAGGAAAACGTCAAGGCTGTATATTGTCACCCTGCTTATTTAACTTCTATGCAGAGTACATCATGAGAAACACTGGGCTGGAAAAAGCACAAGCTGGAATCAAGATTGCCGGGAGAAATATCAATAACTTCAGATATGCAGATGACACCACCCTTATGACAGAAAGTGAAGAGGAACTAAAAAGCCTCTTGATGAAAGTGAAAGAGGAGAGTGAAAAAGTTGGCTTAAAGCTCAGCATTCAGAAAACAAAGATCATGGCATCTAGTCCCATCAGTTCATGGCAATAAATGGGGAAACAGTGGAGACAGTAGCTGACTTTTTTTTCTGGGCTCCAAAATCACTGCAGATAGTGATTGCAGCCATGAAATTAAAAGACGCTTACTCCTTGGAAGGAAAGTTATGACCAACCTAGACAGCATATTAAAACACAGAGACATTACTTTGCCAACAAAGGTCCATCTAGTCAAGGCTATGTTTTTTCAAGTAATCGTATGGATGTGAGAGTTGGACTATAAAGAAAGCTGAGCGCTGAAGAATTGATGCTTTTGAACTGTGGTGTTGGAGAAAACTCTTGAGAGTCCCTTGGACTGCAAGGAGGTCCAACCAGTCCATCCTAAAGGAGATCAGTCCTGGGTGTTCATTGAAGGAACTGATGTTGAAGCTGAAACCCCAATACTTTGGCCACCTGATGCAGAGAGCTGACTCATTTGAAAAGGCCCTGATGCTAGGAAAGATTGAGGGCAGGAGGAGAAGGGGACAACAGAGGATGAGATGGCTGGATGACATCACCAACACAATGGACATGGGTTTGGGTGGACTCCGGGAGTTGGTGATGGACAGGGAGGCCTGGCATGCTGTGGTTCATGGGGTTGCAAAGAGTTGGACATGACTGAGCTACTGAACTGAACTGATGGTTTGCAGTAGTCATGGATGTGAGAGTTGGACTGTAAAGAAGGCTGAGCACTGAGGGATTGATGCTTTTGAACTGTGGTGTTGAAGAAGACTCTTGAGAGTCCCATGGACTGCAAGGAGATCAAACTCAATTCTGGGTATTCATTGGAAGAACTGATACTGAAGCTGAAGCTCCAATACTTTGGCCACCTGATGCAAAGAGCCAACTCATTAGGAAAGAACCTGATGCTGGGAAAGAGTGAATGCAGGAGGAAAAGGGAACAGCAAAGATTGATATGGTTGAATGACATCACTGACTCAACGTCCATGAGTTTGAGCAAGTTCTGGGAGATGGTAAGGAACAAGGAGGCCTGGCATGCTGCAGTCCATGGGGCTGCAAAGAGCTGGACACAACTGAGCAACTGAACAAAAAAAATGATAGAAGAAATTATACCATGATAGCACTATTTATTAATAAATGTATTGATAATTTATTAATAAAACAAAACAGAGTGGCCATATTGATAACAGAAAAAGAATATGGCCCATGGATAAAGTGCATCATTTCATAGACAAAGAGGTTAATTTATCAAGAGAACATGACAATTCTAAATATTTATGCACTTAAAGATTCCAAATATATGAAGCAAATACTGAGAGTATAATATAAGAGGAGAATTAGACAAATCAACAATCATAGTTGGAGATTTCAATAACCTTTTTTCAATATCAATAGAAAATGTATATTAAATTAAGCTGTAGAAGACAACACTATCAACCAATTTGCCCTAATTGATGTTTATGGAAGACTGTATCCAATAATTAAATGATACATATTGTTTTTCAAGTGCTCATGGAACATTTACCAAGATAGACAATATTCTGACCATGAAACAGGTCTTTTGAATTTAAAAAGGAGTCTAGATATTTAAAGTATATTCCCTGACCACAAGGGAATTAACTTAGAAATCAGTAACAGAAAAGTAACTGGAAAATCCCCAAGTATTTGGGAATTAACTGGCACACTGCTAGTTAACTTGTGCATCAAAGAAGAGATCAAAATGGAAATCAGGATGTTTTTGAACGGAATGAAAAGAAAAACATGATAAATAAAAATCTGTAAAATGCTGCTATCACAGTAATTAGAGGTCAATTTATAGCAATAACCCCCTTTATTAAGGAAGACTAATGGTCTCAAATAAATGGCCTAAGCTTTCACCTAAAGAAACTAGGAGGGACACAAGCAATTTAAGCCAAAGCAAGCAAAAGAAAGGAAACAGTAAGAATATGAGCCAAGAATACTATTTTAAAACTGTAATAAATAATGTCAGTTATAATCTGACAGGAAGACCTTAAAGTCAGCCCCAATAATTCCTACCTTCTTGTGTTCAAGACTTTGTGTAATCTCCACCCCTTGAGTGTAGGTGGAACCTGTGACTTGTTTCTAATCAGTTAAATACGGTAAAGGTGATGGTTTGTCAGTCCTGTAAGTAGGCTATGCCATATGACAAAGAGATAGGGTCCAATGCTTATCATAGTGTTGCAATATATAAAACTCTGTCTTATCAGACTCAAGCCAGAGACTCACCATAGGCTTGATGGAGTAAGTGGATAATTCGGAGAAACCCATATGGAAATGACATATAGACAGCCTCTAGGAATTTCTGGTGGCCACAGTGACCTGAGAGCAGTCTTTAGCCAACTTCCAGCAAAAATCCAGTTCCCTCAGTCAAACAGCTGTAAGGAAATTAATTCTGCCAATAACCTGAATAAACTTGAAGTCAGATTTGTTTCAGTTGAGCCCCCAAATAAGAACATAACCCAGCAACTCCTTGATTGCAGCCCTGTAATACAGGTTTTGGACTGAATTACTAGAACTTGCAGATGAATTGTATGTGGATGGAGTTATAGGAGGGTCTGAGAAAGAAGAGAATGAAGAATGACCTAGCTTGATTTGGCACTGGGTACATGGTGACATACTAAACTGAAGATCATGGGGTAATAAATGGGATGCTGAGTGTGGGAATCAAGATTTATGTATTGACTGTACCAAGTTTGAGATGCCTGTAATACCTGAAAGAGAAATTAAAACTTGTAAAATAACCACAAGACAAATTATACATTTTCTTACTTTTTCCTGCAGCCTTTTATTTAAACCAACACTAGATTTTATTAACAATGGAGAAAAACTCTCTTAAATTCTTTTGAAGAAGGTTTTGTCTTTCTGACAGTACCAGAGATAACTGTCTGGAGGGACATGTGGAGTAGTAGAGAATATACTATATTTGGTCCTTCTGCTTCAGGTTTCTAAATAACACATGAATTTATGAAATAAAATTCAGTACTAAAAATCAAATTCACTAGCTCCTCCATTGACCTTTTAAACTCTTTAGATCCCTATATTCAAATCCCCAAGTCAGAGAGAGTTTAAAAATCTGACACAGAGACGAAGAAAAATGTCTTTTTTCTAGGTTTTGTTAAAACATAGTTAGGTAAGGTTCAAGTCTTCCTAATTAGCCATCCCACAGCTGTGTCTTCTCATTTGCAAACAAATGACACTCAGCTAAGAGGAGGAATTCTCCTCTTGTGAATTCTCAGAAATTATTTAGAAATTACTTAGAATCTAATTTTTATACCCAGGGATCCTAGTAAGAAGTCAGTCTCATTACTGCTTATCAGAAATTACTTTTCTTCTCAAGTCCTTTTTTACCCTGAAAGAGCAATTTTGATAAGAAGTGACGATCTGAGTCAAAGAGAGGGGAAAATCATTGCAAGGAGTGATCAATGAAGTTCAGTTAGCCAGGCTTATTTAGAGTTGCTGAGAAATCTTCTTGCCAGTGTCCAAATCTTGCAAAATAATAAGTACCCTACTCAAAATGTGCTTTGAAAGCATTGGAGAAAAATCATATACCTGTTATGATTAAAGCTACATCATGATAGCATATGCTTGAGGACAGAATATAAGCAGGAGTAAAGACAACTGAAAACAGGTGATTTGTTAGTGTTACATGATTTTGGGCTTTGTTTCTCTGAGTCCTGCCTTTTGTGTAGATAATATTGTGAGACAGGGATGGGGAATATTGAAATGTACTAAAAAAATCCCATAATTTTTATTTCTCCAAAGAAGACTTACAGATGACCAACAAACACATGAAAAAACGTTCAACATTGCTTATTTTTAGAGAACTACAAATCAAAACTACAATGAGGTACCACTTCAAACCAGTCAGAATGGCCATCATCAAAAAAATCTGCAAACAATAAATGCTGGAGAGGGTGTGGAGAAAAGGGAACCCTCTTGTACTGTTGGTGAGAATGTAAATTGATGCAGCCACTATGGAGAACAGTGTGAAGATTTCTTTAAAAAACTGAGAATAAAACTACCATATGACCCAGCAATTATATTGCATATACCCTAAGAAAACCATAATTGAAAGAAACACATGTACCCCAGTGTTCACTGTAGCACTACCTACAATAGCTTGGCTGTGAAAGCACCTACATGTTCATTGACAGATGAATGGATAAAGAAGTTGCGGTACATATATACAATGTAATATTGTATGTGTGTGTGCTTAGTTCCACAGTCATGTCCAAGTCTGTGTGACTGGGGCCTGTGAGGCTCCTCTGCCCATGGAGTTTTCCAGGCAAGTATACTGGAGAAGGAAATGGCAACCCACTCCAGTGTTCTTGCCTGGAGAATCCCAGGGACAGGGGAGCCTGGTGGGCTGCCGTCTATGGGGTCACACAGAGTCAGACACAACTGAAGCGACTTAGCAGAAGCAGCAGCAGCATACTGGAGTGGATCACCATTCCCTTCTCCAGGGGATCTTCCCAACCCAGGAATCAAACCCACATCTCCAGCATTGGCCAGCAGGTTCTTTACCACTGAGATACCTGGGAAACCAATGGAATATTACTCAATCATAAAAAGGAATGAATATGAGTCAGTTCTACTGAGGTGAATGAACCTAGAGCCTGTTATACACAGTGAAGTAAGTCAGAAAGAGAAAAAATATTGTATAATAATGCATATATACGTAATTTATAAAAATGGTTACTGATGAACCTATTTGGAGGGCAGGAATGGAGATACAGATGTAGGGAACAGACTTGTGGACATGGGGGGAAGCTGAGGATAGGACGAATTGAGAAAGTAGCATTGACATATATCATGTAAAATAGCTAGTTACTGGGAACTTGCTGTATAACACAGGGAGCCCAGTCTGGTGCTCTGTGACAACTGAGAGGGGTGGTATAGGGTGGATGTGGAAGGGAGGGTCAAGAGGGAAGAGACATATGTATACTTATGGCCAATCCATGTTGTATGTATGGCAGAAACCAACACAACATTGTAAAGCAATTATCCTCCAATTTAAAATTTTAAAAAAAATCTCTTAATTATTATGTAACTTGAAATAGGATCATCAAACTATGAAAACAGCAAATCTCCATTTTGGTAAACATTATATTTTTAGTAAATATTCAAATAAGTATCTAAAATTTAAAATGTTTCTTATCAGTGAGTATTTTAGTATGTAAGAGCATTTATAATAACTTAGAAATTAATTCAACTAAATTTGCCTGGATCTTAGGAAATTACTGTTAATATTTGTCCCTAAGCAGGCATACTGAATCCTTTCCATGGCCCACAAGGCCCCAAATGATCTAAGTCCTGCCTTCCTTTTCCTGCATCTTCTCAACACTTCTGTCTGTCATCCTGCTTCAGTGGTACTGACCTTCCTGCTTATCCTTGAACAAGCTCAGTTCCATCCTAGGGCCTTTGTACTTGCTCTTTTCTCTGCCTGTACCACTCTTCCCTCGATCTTTGTATCACTACCTTCATCCAGTTATTAGAATGTGATTTCCTCCAAGAGACCTTGGGTGACTACACCATCTAAAGTAATTGCATGCCCACTTCTGTCATCCCCAGCAGTCCCTCTCCATCTCATCACATCATTATTATTTCCATATAGCAGATGCTTCACAATCTGAATTGCCTTTAGTCACTGTACTGTGTGTTTGTTGTCTGTCTCTCCCCAACACAATAACATACACACACACGTGAACATAAACTCTATGAACACACACACCTTATACCTTCCCTACCACCACCATTATATCTGCAATACCTGAAACATTATTTAGTATAAAGAAGGCATTCTGTAATATTTAGCAGATCAGTGGTTAAATTGAATCTGGTAGAACAAGAATCTGAGATTTGTCTGTCAGATTTAATAATCCTATGAAAATATAATAGATGGCATGGGGCCAAGTTTCCATCATTACAACTTGTAGTAGTAATACTTCTATTACTCTCTAAGTAAATTCTTCTTGATAATGTGAGGTGTACAGGATATTAGGAAGAGGCTTCTTCTTGGAAATTTCACTGCTTCTTGTACTTAGATGACTCATTCTATTTGGAATGGAAAATCTGGTCCTTCTTTGTTAATTTAAGAAGGATGAACTAAGGTCAATATAAACACACAACTAGTCCCAAAGGGATAAGATCCATAAGATTAGAACTTCCACATGCATGACACATTTGTATAATATGTGGAGAAAATATATGTTGCTGTTTCCATACTGACATTTATACTGTGTTGGAAGGAACAGGCTATAAATGTGCACTGGTTCAAGTCAGTATAGCAGATTTGATCCAGCTGCATGAGAAAGGCCATCCTTGTGCGTTACCAGAGAATACTGAATATTCATGAGGGTATCATTTGGTGATTCTAGATATTGATTGTTTTTGGCTTTTTACATCCATCTAGCGTAATTCATTTCCAGTCTTGGTACTGACATCCAGACCACTCCAGAATGATATATTCTCTCCATTTTTTCTGACATCCTGTAGCAATTATTGATAATTAAACATGTCCTGTCTTGTGCTATTTTGGTTGTCTTGAACTCTTATTTGAGGTTCTTTTTGTTTCAATTGTTTGGGGCTATTAAAATAATAAGACATCATTTCTTATCTACCCAACTAGAATTTTGGGGCAGAGGTGACACATTTAAACCTTTTTTATTCCCCAGTACTGTGCCTTATGTAGCAGGAAAGCTCTATTGTATGTCGCCTGACCAATGACTCTAGAAGGTGAAAGCCAGACCCCAAATGCCCCATCTCAGCTTTGATCTTCTCAAGTGGGAAACGTATAGTGTTTTTGCAAAGAGTGAACCTATTTCCTACAGTATCTCTGAGTATTGATCTTAGTGATGCTGTTATTACCTGGACATAAGCTTATTTCTTGCTTCTCTGCCATGAGAGATTAAAATGTTAGCTGTAATGAGCTAGAGTTAAGACTATCAAGTTGTTCAGGTTCTCAGAGAAAATGAAAAACACATTAAATGTGGTGGTTTGTTGTTGTTTGTTCCTGCGTCTGTGAGCCATAGCAAATTGTAATTACTCTGTTTACAATGAACAGATAAAAGGCTTTCTTCTTCTTCTTTGTTATTAAGTTTAGGCAGGAATATAGGTAATTTTATCTCTCACCAAGGGCTTCCTTGGTGGCTCAGAGGTTAGAGCGTCTGCTTGGAATGCGGGAGACCTGGGTTCGATCCCTGGGTCAGGAAGATCCCCTGGAGAAGGAAATGGCAACCCACTCCAGTACTCTTGCCTGGAGAATCCCATGGACTGAGGAGCCTAGGGTCGCAAAGAGTCGGACACGACTGAGCAACTTCATTCATTCACTGTCTCTCATGAAGATGACTTAATTCACCCTCAGTGGAGAGGGTGAAGTGCTGAAGTAAAGCGAAAACTTGTTTTTTAAGAACCCAGTATTTGTGTCCCTGTATGTCGCTGGCCTGGTTTGTAATTCACTAAATCCCTTAGCAAAACAGATGGCATTGAAAGAGGCTCATGGACAGAAAGAAAATGCCTGACCATGAAGGATGCAGATACAAAATTGATTCAGTAAATGACCTTGGATGTAGAAAAGATTTTTTTAAGAGAAGGATCTTCAGTAAGTAAATAAGAATACCTCAGATTCCAGAAGGGATAGTAACAATCCACTGTAGTGATAACAGAAACAACCAGGATCTAAATCTAATTAGGTTTTCATTTTAGTACAAGACTTCCAATTGCAAGCTGGCTGACACAGTGTGCTCTGAATGGGGCTTGTAATTTTCCCCTTGAAATACTATTCAAACTGTCCTTCAGAGGCCCTGCAATGCTCTACCTGGTCCTTCACAATTATCCAATTGTGTGTATCATTTTTCTCATAACTCAAAATCTTCTCTGTCATATACTTTTTCTTGATCATAACAAGTTCTCTTGACTCAACTTTGAAGCCTTTACATTTTGTTTAAATCATAACATATATAGCAATTTTTACTGATTTCCAAATATAAAGTGGTTTAGTGGTTTTAGCTAAAGTAGATGGTAAGAAGGTATCTTGAAAGACCCAAGAGCTGTATGGCCACAACATATGTCGATGGCATATGGGAGGCATCCCAGTGGGCCCAGAGAGACAGATTTTAAAGTCAGACAAACTTTGATTTGAAACATCTCTCTTCCTCTTGCTAGTTAATTGTGTAACTTGTATTTTTTCCTGTAGTTTTTAAAGCAAGTTATCATAGACTGGGTGGTTTAAAACAAAAATGTATTCTGTCATAGTGGAGGCTGAAAGTCTGAAATCAAGGTGTCAGCCAAGCCATGAAGGTTTTAGGAAGAATCTGTTCCTTGCCTCATCCAGCTTCTGGTGATTCCAGGCTTGTGACTGCATCACTCCAATCCTCTCTTCTGTGGTCACATTGCCTCCTTCTCTTCCGTACGTCTTCTCTGTGTGTCCATCCCAAAGTTCCCTCTGCCTCTCTCTTATAAGGGTACAATGTGGTTGTCTTTAGGGCCCACTTAGATAATCCAAAATAAACTCCTCCTCTCAATATCCTAAACTTAATCATATCTTTTGCCATATAAGTTAATATTCACAGATTCTATGGTTAGGGCATGGATGTATCATTTTAGGGGGCATATTTCAACCTATGAATAAAAGGAGTGAGAGTGTTAGTTCCTCAGTCCTATCCAACTCTTCATGACCCCATGGACTGTAGCCTGCCAGGCTCCTCTGTCTGTGGAATTCTCCAGGCAACAATACTGGAGTGGATTGCAATTTCCTTCTCCAAGGGATCCTCTCAACCCAGGAATTAAATCCGGATCTCCTGCCTTGCAGGCAGATTCTTTATCATCTGAGCCACCAGGGAAGCCATTCAACTTATACGGTGCCCTAACAAGAGATTTTATTTTGGAGGGTTATAGTTCTTCATCAATAAAATGAGGTCCATGAGCTTTCATTGTCATGACTATTAAATATATTTTCTGTCTAAAACATGTTTTCCAGATTCACAGAAATAGTAAATAATAAAAAGTATTAATGTGGATGGACCATTCACTGCTGTTCTAATAAATTCAGCCCCTGTAGCATAGTGTCCTTAGAGGTGTCTTGTATGCATGCATGCTCAGTCACTCAGTCGTGTCTGACTCTCTGCGACCCCATGGACTGCAGCCTGCCAGACTCCTCTGTCCACGGGATTCTCCAGGCAAGAATACTGGAGTGGATTATCATTAATAGGTGTCTTATTTGCTCTTATTAAGAAATGTATTCATAATATTATATGACTGGGTCTAGAAGATCCCCTGGAGGAGGGCATGGCAATCCATGCATTCTGCTTCAGATGCTTTTGATGATACCTGTGTTCTCTGCTGCTGCTGCTAAGTCGCTTCAGTTGTGTCCGACTCTGTGTGACCCCATAGATGGCAGCCCACCAGCCTTCCCCCGTCCCTGGGGTTCTCCAGGCAAGAACACTGGAGTGGGTTGCCATTTCCTTCTCCAATGCATGAAAGTGAAAAGTGAAAGTGAAGTCGCTCAGTCATGTCCAACTCTTTGTGACCCCATGGACTGCAGCCTTTCAGGCTCCTCCATCCACGGGATTTTCCAAGCAAGAGTACTGGAGTGGGGTGCCATTGCCTTCTCCTCCTGTGTTCTCTGCATCGTATCAAATCACTAACTAGTACTAATGCTCAGGTTCACGCCAAGGGCAAGCTTCCTGATACACCCCAGATACACCTGCAGTGTATCCCATGGCCATGTCTGATTTTCACTTCTCTGAGATTATTGGTTTGAGGAGCTGCTGGTATGCTGCCATGGTAAGCTCTCAAGATGCCCAAGTTATAGCATATATCCTTTGCAGTACTACATCTCCACAAACCACCTGCACCCTTGCCAAAATGGAAACTCACTTCTCTCTCCCCCAAATTTAATTAATAGACAAGTGCCATATACATGGGTCCATGCACAGTTAGGTCAGGACATAAACCCAAGTGACAGTCCCATGGGTTGCCCTACCCCACTGATAAATGAAGTCTTGTTGTGGACCAAGAATGTTTGTCTGAATTAGTACTCGACTTAAGTTTTGAAGTCTCTTGTGTAAATAGAAAAAAAGTTCCACAGAATCCCACTGATGAATAACACTGAGACTCAAACTAGAAATCCCCCCTCCTCTTCTCCTACACTTCCTCTTTGTCCTACCCCACAACCCTCATTGCTCACATATATACAAGAAATTCTGCTGCACAGCATCTGGGATATGGTAGGTTCTCAATAAACACAAGAACTTCTTCTGTCCTATACCCCCAGTGCTCTGCACATGTTAGATAATCAATAAACATTCTTTGACTAGTGATATATGGATCTTTATTGTATAAAAAATAGAAATATCCCTCATAACGCTATAATCACTTAAATTGTGCCTTTAACTTCAACCTCCACCACTCTTAATTGTCTGGTTATTAATAATAAGCCCCTAAGCATAGACCTCTGTACATTCATATGTGTGTAAACAATTGTCCACATGCCATTTAAAGTTCTTATTTCTTAGACACTCACTTTGCAACATTGCTAGTGGTGCTAAGCTCTTTTATAGCCTATGAAAGAGAAAGGTCCCTAACTTTATGTTATAAATCCAGGGAGGACTCTTGCCAGTTTTACAGGGATATTTACTTAGTGGTTTTCTCCAGAAAGAAACATACTTTCCTGATAGGTTTTTCTTTTGGCATACTTTGAAGATGCCAAAGTGTTCATATTTGTAATTTTCATGGAGAAAATTCAAAGAAAGAATTTTGATTGTTGTTTAAAAAAAGAAAGCCTGAAGACCTAGAAAATCAGTCACATGAGGGAAAAAGCCTTGTGCCCTACTGATCCTACTGGGATCCTTTTAGAAGTTGTGTGCCAAATTTCCAAGCATTTATTGTAATTTATGTTTCATGGACCAGTAATCATCCCTTACCCCTGAAATTGTTGTGGATTGACATACTCCAGGTCTGCTGGGGCCAAGGGAATTAAAGTAATTATGGTATAAACATACTGGTATTTATGCTAATGCTTGCTGGAAAATGCAACCTAGAGAAGGTGAGTTGACTCAAGGCCTTGTATCCCCAGTGTATTCTCATTAAATGTGTGAAGGCTGGAAATGCAAGAAGGCTGGCAAATTTGAAGGAAAAAGCAACTTGAACATGTTAGCTAAACGGTAGATTTAGAAGCAAAGGAAGGGATGGCGGAATTAAAAATGATATTTAAGTAGGGATAAACTAATTTAGAGTCCATCTAGATAGGTGGGAAATGGGAGTGGGATGGTTTGTCTATCTTATCACATCCCTTTTATACAACATGACATTTTGCTTGGAATAAGGATTTTGACCCTTTGCTTTCTCTAACGATGCTAAGGGAAATTTGGTGTAATTTTTTTTTTTTTTTTAAATCATCATGGGTTTCTGTAGAACCTAACCTAGCAGCATTGGGGCCATTTAGCAGATGTGCCTGCTAGAGTGGCAAGTAGAAGACAGATTTGAACCCCATCTGTGGGCCTTAGTTTTCTCTCTCATCTATAGTGTGGGAAATGATAACATTGACTGGGCTGTTTTGAGATTCAGATTACACAGTTAACATAACAGTGCTTGGTGAAGCATAGGCTTGTATACATGTCATTAAATAACAGGCTTGTGCCACTGTTTGTCACTTGCTACATTATACCTGACTGCCTTCTAGTTGGAAATAAAACACAGACAAGGAAATCAGAAATTTCAACCTCCTTTCTAATTTAAATAATGTGATACTATATGCAGATATATATGTATACCTATACACATATATGAGGCTTCCTTGGGAGCTAAGCTGGTATAGAATCCGCCTGTAACTCAGGAGACCCCAGTTCAGTTCCTGGGTCAGGAAAATCCCCTGGAGAAGGGTTAGGCTACCCACACCAGTAAAGAATCTGCCGGCAGTGTGGAAGACCTGTGTTCGATCCCTGGGTTGGGAAGATCCCCTGAAGGAGGGCATGGCAACCCACGCCAGTATTTTTGCCAGGAGAATCCCAAGGAACAGAGGAGCCTGGTGGGCTACAGTCCATGCAGTCGCAAAGAATCAGACACAACTAAGCACAGTACGGTCACCTCCTTATTACCGTCATCATTTTTCCTCTCTTGGTATATCAAAAGTAATCTTGTTTACTTAAATTTTTTTAAAAATTGACTCAGTCTTAAATTTAAAATCATTTTAAAAGGAAACACTTTATCTCTACCATAAGTAGATAAAAGAAAACTCCTACGGTTTGTGAGAAATAGAAATGCAGTGGAAACAAACATGATTAATAAGAACTGGTTGAATCCTGTGATCTGCCAAGACCTATGTTCGTTAAAAGAGAGATTGGCAAAGTTAGAGACATACTTTAATCAAAATAAGACTTTTTCCTTAAGCTCACCAGAACAACTGAAAAGAAATTAACAGTGTCATATGTGCCCTCATGTCACCTCACCCATGTCTGCGTTCTACCTAAAACAGTCATATTTCCTATAGTAACCATGTTGCATCCCTTCTAAGGTCCAGTACAAGGCTCTCAGCCCACATATTGATTCTGTGTGGAGAAATATTTTTGGTTGAAGCCCTTAAATTGCTTAGATAAACTAGGATTATGAACTTAGTTCCAATTTATTTTCTGTTTCTTGAGTAAACTTTAGGCAATACATTTCCACTGCATTTGTAGGTATTTCAATGTCTTTTTGTTTGTTTTCTTTAATTTCCTATAGAATGCAGAGCCCTGGATCTCTTGGCCACTAATTGAGAGCCTGGAATCCTGAAGAAGACCAAGACTCCTTACAGTAAGACATGGGTCTTTTGCAATTTTGTCTCTTCCACATGTGTATACTACTACTTGATTTGAGTTTGAACATGGAAGTTTCATTCTTCTTAGGGAAATATCTGTCATCTAGTCTGGATTTGTGCCTCAACATTAGCACTCAACTAGCATTAACTACAGTGTTCAGCTTGGATTAGCTCTTTAGATTGAATCCTGGATACAGTATAGATCAAAATTCAAGTTTTATCATGATTTTTTAAACCTGCATTGCCAATTTAGGAAAAACACAAATGGAGGAGAATAAGGATAAATAATAGAGGCACTGCTTCAAAGCACAACATTTGAATAATAATCTAGGTCTGTTTACTGCATGCCATAAGCTAAACATGCTTTACAGGGGTGTTTCCAAATTTAAATCAATGTCAAGTGTACTGTTTTCGCAGCTAAATGTATATACTGTAACAGCCATGTCTGGCAGGCAGTTGATGGAGCAGAGCAAGTTGTGTGGTGTGCATAGAGGGAAATGGCTTCCCAGGGGGTGCTAGTGGTAAAGAATCCACCTGCCAACGCAGGAGATGCAAGAGACATGGGTTTGATCCCTGGGTTGGGAAGATCCCCTGGGGTAGGAAACGGCAACCCGCTACAGTATTCTGGCCTGGAAAATCCCATGGATAGAGGAGCCTGGTGGGCTACAGTCCATAGCATTGCAAAAAATTGGACACAACTGAGCAGCTAACACTTTCGATAGAGGGAAATACTCATGATTATGATCTAGTGACACAAGAAGAAGAAATCAAGTACCAAAGAAAGACAGTTAATTGGCTGGGACATGAGACCATTTTGTCTCCTGAATATCAGGGCATCAAGCGGTTCTATTCAAACAGTGACAGTGTTATAGGGTGACTGAGTGAGTGAGCATCATGGTGACTGAACATACTGATAGACTGCTACAGTGATGGTGTTGAAATCATTGCTGACTCAGTGCAGTTTTAAGTCTTTTAGTCCCATAAATGGGTCTCCATGATTCTAGTATTTTAAAGTTTCCACCTCTATATGGGGGAAAAAAAGGTGGAATTCAGAACATTCAGGATTCCTCTCTCTCCTAAGGAACTTTTTTCTTATTTCTTGAATTAAGTGCTGATATACTCTTTGCTTAAACTACAGTCTATCCAGTCATTCTCTGGATGTCCTAATCTTCATGTCCTATGCAATCTGTTATAAAGACTGCTGCTCTGGTGGACAGGACCCTATAATTTTTATGTCTACTTTGTCAGTGAGGCCCTGTACCAAAGTAAAAGTTAATTCTCAGAAAAAGGCTGCCTCACCATGAGATGGCAGTAGAGAGAAGCCTGGAAGACAGGCCCAGGTTACTTGGTTTGGGGGCCGGATTGAGGGGCTGGACTTGGTGGGGGGAGCTAGATTACCAAGGTAAGTAGCTTTTGATTTTGTCCTTTGTTTTCATCTGAGAGTGCCTCTCTGAAAAAAGGTGCTCAGCATAGCTGATAAGGAAAATCATGATAGTTATATCTGAGGTTGAGAAATCAGGAAAAGGGGAGATAGTTCCAGAAATATACCAACCTCAGATGATCAGAGTTATGCTGAACTGTCTGTCTCTCTCTCTCTATCTCTCTCTCTCACACATGAATAAAGAGAAAGAGAGAGAAGAATAGAGAAGAGATAAGAAAAGAGAAGAGGATAAACATGTCTTGTCATTGGGAAGCAGGGCTAACTGAAATCAGCAAGAAGCCAGAAGACAATTATCATTGATGAAAACCACTTGACAGCTCAACTCTGAGGCCATATACCTTGGCATTGCCTCTTCCTTCCTTTAAGAGGCCAAAGTGCCACTAGACTAGACACTAGAGTGGGTTCTAATAGCCTGTGCATTTTGATATTGTACAGAGAAATCAGAAAATGTTAAATATGTATATCATTTTAAAAAATCACAGCCCAGGAAATGCCATGTCTTACCCAGGGTCATTTAGTTAACTAGTGGCAGTATTAGGTTTAGAAATCATGTGTCCTGATTATCACTAGCCTATCCTTTCCTCATAAGAGCTGGGGAAATTTAATATTTTCTATGAAATATAAAACACATTAAGAGTCTGAAATCCAGTCATTCTTATTTTCCTTAATTAAAATTTTGATCTATGAGACAAAATTTGGGCCACAGGGGAGTATGGGGTATCATCACTGATTGTCTAGTAAGTTAGCATGGTCATCGATTAACGTGCCATGGGATCCCTCAGAAACCTTATCCTTAGAAAATACCTCGGCAATCATATGTTGCTCTGCTAGCTATTAGTTTTTCCTAAGCAGGAAGCTGGAAACAGGAGGACAAGTGGTGTATTGTTCTATGGTCCAACTTTTCTTATCTTCAAGGAAAATCTTTCATGAAAACCCAATATGCAAAGCAGGTAAAATACATTTGGAAGAAATAATGAGAACACTTGATGAGAGTCTTACCGGCTTCCCAATCATGCACTCCTGCTCTGTCCAAAGTGGCTCCAGGACAATATTGGAGGAATGTGAATCCTAGAAGAAAAGGAGCTTGCTGACTAAAGATACCCACAGTCAAATCTTGCCTGCATCTTTTATAATCTATGTGACACTGATCTTATTATTTGACTTCTCCTTGAGCTTCAGCTTCCTCATCTAAAAAATATGAGTAACACCAATAAAATTAAGTTTTATTACAGATTGAATGAGATATATGTATATATATCTCATAAGATACACACATATATATATGTATATATATGTATATATATGTGTGTGTATGTGTGTGTATATATATATATATATAGAGAGAGAGAGAGAGAGAAACATATAACACCTTTCCTTGCAACTCAGTTGGGTAAAGAACCCGCCTGCAATGCAGGAGATGCAGGTTTGATTCCTAGGTTGGGAAGATTGCCTGGAGAAGGAAATGACAACCCAGTCCAGTATTCTTGCCTGAAGAATCCCATGGACAGAGGAGTCTGGCAGGCTGCAGTTCATGGGGTCACAAGAGTTGGACACGACTTAGTGACTAAGCCACTATATATATATGCAAAATAGTGCTGGATAAGAACTGGATTTTAACTTGATGCTGAAAAATGTTGATTTGATGATTAAAAATGGTTTCTGCAGTCCGTGTTAGAAGGTTATTCATTTTTAAGATTATGTGTACTTTTGCTTTGTCAAGAACTACTGCCTGGTTACCAATAGTTATGCAGTCATAGACTACTAAGAGATCCATATTTCTGGAGGAAGAGCTTCAGAGGACATTTTTGCCTTATCTAGGACCTAGTGTTAGAAACTGTAAATAAATGGAGTTTGACAGTGCTCTGTCCCCTTAAGAATCATGGGAACTCCCTAGGAAAAAATGGATGCAGACAATACCTCTTCTCTTAGGCCAGTTTAAGAAAAAGTATTTTGCTAATACTGTTGATGGCCTTGAAAATGGGGGACATGGTTAGTAGAGGAGAGTAGCCAGTCAGTCTTGGTATGGTGGCCTCCCACTGGCCACACAGACTGGACCTTTCTCGTTGGCTGCTTCAAAGGTAGCTTTGGTGCCAATCCAAAACTGGCCCTGGAACAGATTTATGATTTTTGGAGCCCAGTGGATCCTGGATAATACCTGGCCAAGTCAGAGAATCAGTACCACATGAGAGAGGTCTATGACTGAGCCAGGCAAGTTTCTGGGCCAAGAGACACTAAGACTAACCTTGGAGGAGATCTGCACCACAGACTCAATTCAGTAATCATGCTGGAGTCCATGGGCATATGGGAATGCAGTCTGCAGGAATGGGTGTCACTAGCTGCTTTCTCACCCAGTCCCCAGGAAGTCTACGTCTGAAACAGATATCTCATACCAATGTCTATGTATCTTCATGAAGTATCAAATTTTTCATGTCTTAGAGAATTGGGGTTAATGTGCAAACAGAAAGCTTCTCATAAAATAAAACTAATGAAATGTGGCTTTGAACAGATTTCAGAAATACATCTTCCAGCCTGCCTGGGGTCCCTTGGAAGGAAAAGGTTTTCTCTGATTATCAGCAAACTATAGCAAACCATGACTACACTGCTAGAAACTTGCCATAGTCTTTCTTTTCCTTTGACCCAGAAATTCTTTCTTCCCCTTGGTCTCTTAAAGCCTCTATTAGTGACCATTTTGTGACAGTGGCTTTGTAATCTCCCAATTCTGGCGCTTGAGAAAAAAGAAGGGTTTATTGGCAAGCTCACAGGGGTCTGGAAAGGCCGTTCCTTTCCCAGCTGGCCAGGAGAGCCGGAAGCCTGAGAAGGCTGTCCACAGGGCTGTCTGGCGAGGGTAAAGGAAAGGGAGGAGGAGGAGGCTGAATTCCTAGCTGGCTGCATATTGGAAGGTGGCCTCCTTTCTCCCTGGCATATAAGGGAGAATAGGAGGCCAAGAATCCTGGCTTAGTTCCTGTCGGCTTGTCGCCTTGTTTGTGGGCTTGTGGAAGGAACTGACTCTGGAAGAAGCCCGAGGGCTGCCTGAGACAGGCTTACAGCTGAGGCCAGAGGAAGGCAGACCCTCGCTGTCGCCACTGGGGTCAGAATCTCTCAGCCAGAAGCCTCTCTCCTTTCAGTTTAGAGAAGTGGATTGAGGAGTAAATGGACTAATGAGTTGTGGAATGTTTGCTCAATACATTGGGGATCTTTTCTATTTTCCCATGAAATTACCATAAACATAAACTAAAAACACTTTTATTTTTGTGCATCCCTAACCTAATTGTTGGAGAACGAAATGGCAACCCACTCCAATGTTCTTGCCTTGAAAATCCCTTGGACAGAAGAGCCTGGTGGGCTACAATCCATGAAGTCTCCAAAGAGTCAGACAGTGCTAAATAGCAACAACCTAATAGTATGTATCAAAGGATACATGGCATTAAGTCTTCAGCTTATGAGTGTGTGTGTGTGTATATATATATATATATTGCAAGTCTTTTGGACTCTGTGGGAGAGGGCGAGGGTGGGATGGTTTGGGAGAATAAAATTGAAACACGTATATTATCATATGTGAAACAGATCACCAGTCCAGGTTCGATGCATGAGACAGGGTGCTCAGGGCTGGTGCACTGGGATGACCCAGAGTGATGGGATGGGGAGGGAGGTGGGTGGGGGGTTTAAGATGGGGAACACATGTACACCCGTGGCAGATTCATGTCAATGTATGACAAAACCAATGCAATATTATAAAGTAATTAGCCTCAAAAAATATATATATATGATTCTTCTTAAAGGGATTTGTGTGACCTCAATGAAATGCTCATGTATGCAACATTACTATAGTAGGTATTAGCTTTATTAAAACCTTTCAGTATCTATGCAATGTGCTACTGGCTTATTCCACTTAGCATAATCTCTTGCAGGTCCATTCACATTGTTGCAAGTGGTGGATGGAAGAATTTTTAAGGGTCTTTTAAAAGGGCTGAATAATATTCCACTTATGAATATACCACATTTTCTATATCCATTCGTCTCTTGATGAACATTTAGGTTGTTCCTGTATCTGGGTTATTGTAAATAATGCTGAAATGAGCATGGGAGTGGAAGTATCTTTTGAAGGCTTTGGTTTCTATTCTTTTGGTTGTACACCTGGATGTGGGATTGCTGGGTCAAGATTAACAGGTGTGAAGTGGTATTTCCTTGTGTTCTTGGTGTGCATGTCCTGATGATTAATAACCTTGAGCCCCTTTCCATATACCAGTTGGCCATTCATATGTCTTCTTTGGAGAAATATCCATGCAAATCCTGTCCTCAGTTTCTAATTGGACAGTTTTGTTTGTTTGTTTTTATTTTTTGTTTGCTATTGAGTTGTTCCTTATGTATTTTGGAAATTAATTTGTTGTTAGATATATGGGTTGCAATTATTTTTTCCTGTTCCCAAAAGTTGCGTTTTAATTCTGCTAATCATAACCTTTACTGTGTAAAAGCTTTTCAGTTTGATGTAGTATGTTTGTCCATTTTTGCTTTTATGCTTTTGGTCATATACAAGAAATCATTGCCAAGACCAATGTCTGGAAAAGCTTTTTTCCTATCTTTGTTCTAAAAGTTCTATAGTTTAATGTCATACTTTTAAGTCTTTAATCCATTTTGAGTTTAAGTATGATATAAGGGTCCAATTTCATTCTTTTGTATGCAGGTATACAGTTTTTCCAACATAATTTATTGATTAGATTATTCTTTACCCATTGTGTTTTCTTGTTACCCTTGTCAAAAATCAGTTGATCATGTATTTACAGGTTTATTTCTGGATTCTATTCTATGTCATTGATCTTTATATCTGTCTTTATACCAGTATCATACTGTTTTAATTACTATGGCTTTGTAATATATTTTGAAATCAGGACACAGCTTTATTATTCCTTTCTGTGAAAATTGCTTGGGCTATTCTGGGTCTTTTGTGGTTCTATATTAATTTTAGGATTGTTTTTCATATTAATATAAACATGTCATTGAGATTTTGATGGGAATAGTATTTAATCTATAGGTTGCTTTGGGAGTGTATCTGTTTTAACAATACTTTGATAGAGTATTGAAGGACAGACAGTAATGCTTAGCATTCTCTTTGTTCTCATGTATTACTTGATCCTTCTGCAATTAGGCAAGGTGCTGTGACCAGTTCTAGACTCTGTGTGAGTGGAAGTGATAAGTATGTCTCTTCAGGACTGAAGAAATGAAAGTCCATATGCAGTTTTTCATGATTTTACTGTATGATTTAATGGCATCTTTTCTGGCCAAAAGCAGACATGTGTTCTGGATAACATTGCTACAGGATGACGGAGTCACCATCAACTTGGATCCCTCAGTGACTATGTGGAGTAGAGTCTCTGCTGACCCCATACTGGATATAAAGTATAAGCAGGAAATAAACTTTTGTCATATTAAATCAGTGAGATTTGGGGGTCAGTTTGTGACTTGTGTAATGGAGCTTGTCCTGACTAATATGAGTGCCAAGCCAGTAGCCCTCCAGTTGCTCACAATGATGCTGCTAAATGTCAGGGCTCTACTGTGAGTTTGTGCAGAGTATGGTTAGAACAGAGAGAACTGTTAGGGGAGACCTGTACCACAGGGACATGACATGTATCCTAGATCTCAAAGGAGACATGGGTGTGTTTCAAGCAGAAGAGGTAGGGAGAGCATTTTAAGGAAAGGCAGATAGAAAAATGGTCTGCATTTGAGGTGTTGACACTTCATTTGTTCATTCATTTAGCTCTCTTCTCAAGACTGGTGATTAAACAGATTTCACAGAAGGATTGATAGAGAAATAAACTGTAATAATTATTAAAATCAGGTTGGGGGATGCATTATTTATCTTGTTCTTTTTATGGAGAATTCTAAATGATTTTTATAACCTTAAAATATAGGCTTTTATTTGAGGAAAGAAGATGAACTTAATTATTGTACTCATATTTTGTATGCGAAGAATCTGAGAATTTGATATACCTTATTTTCAAGTGCAATTCAATGTAAATCAGTGGTGGAGCTTAGAAACAGTTTGTTAGGTACTATTTCTTCCACCTATCTATTATTCTGTCATTTCTTCCAAAACTAAACAAACAAAACAAAACAAAAATTCCCCAAACCTGAAGTCATTTTAGAAACAAATACTGGGATTATGGATGGAGGAAGCATGATATGCCCAGCAAACCATCTGACCTAATGCAGTCAATTGCTTAATTTTTTGCCCATGGACTCACCCCATTTATCCCATCCTAAGACAACTCCTGCTCCATTTCTTAGATTTTTCTTAATTCTAGCCAACTTATTTTCTTAGTACACTCTCATTTCCCTGCTTTACCAGGAGGCCTTAGGCAGATGATATTTCTAAGTACAAATCTATTTTTCATTCCAAAAGATCTTGGCACTGGGAGATGAAGGAGATAGTAATACTAAGCAGTCTCGTAGAAAGGTCATATTGTATGATTAAAGGTTCGTGGTGTGGGAACAATGTAGAAGAATCAGAAAACTGATTTTTCATAATGTGAACTATATTTTCTCTAGAATGCAAATTCATTTAACCAAAATGTGTCCTCTAGACTCACAAACTAGATAAGTCCCAAATTTTAGGAAAATGTGTCATTTTTTGGAATTAATTACAATATTTGGGTTTTTAGTTCCCCAAAAAGCTGCATGTTTTCAAATACCACATGAACTTCTACAGGAAGCAGCATGTAAATTATATTATCAGTCCGGTCCTAATAACCTGGGTATAGTATCCAATAAGGAACACCTGGGGACTAATGACACTACCTTCTTGGGTTCACCTGGATAGATAACGCATTTAAATTGTTTTCCCATAGCTACAGAGAGCCCACAGGCTCAGCCCTGGCCAGCTTTCTCTCCATTGCCATTAGTCTACAACAGGGAAAGATCACAAATGTCCTGGCATAACCCATTTTCACCATAAGAAAAACACTCAGATCACAAATTCCAGTAATTAGGGATAAACATCATCATTTTATATTTGGAGAGAGCATATTGCTATCATTATGAAAAAAAAAAACCTAGTCTATTTAATGCTTTAATAAGCAAGAGAATTATGCTGGAAGTATCTAAACAGCCACAGAATTCAATATTTTTACTAATTTGTTTCTTTTTTTGTGGGAACGATGTAGTAAGGAGCATCTAACTAACCATTATCTATACATTTCATTTTTCTCAATCTTGCAGTTGGCTTTACTGGTAAAGCTGACCACAAGACAGAACTAGAGAAACTGTTTTTATACTAGATATTGTGATATCATCTAGTAAACTGTGGCAGAGAGAATATTGTCTTAGTCTCCTCATAGTTCAGCTCTTTCCATGTAAATGCCCAATCAGGTGCTCATAAAACTGAAATTATGACCTTCATTTTCTGTGGCTTGAAGTTAGAGCAAAAGTGTTCCATCAATAAAATCTTCAGTGCTTTTTCGATCCTCATAATATCACCCAGCAATTCTCTCCTTGAGTTGAGATAATAGCAGCAATTAGGCAGCTTTTATTTCTCAACCCCTTTTAACTTTTGCTGTCTTATAAATGAGCACGCTGCATATATATGTAACCACTATAGAAAGAATGCCAGCCAGTGTCAGAGGCAGGAAAAAACAGTTGGCCCATTCATGAATTATCCTTTATTTTTTACTTTAGCCCTAAAGGTTAAATGTGAATGTGTGAGTTGCCTCCCTTTCTATTTTGACCACATGTGAAAGCTTTGATGGAGTTCTGCAGACAGTAAGAAAAGTAAGGTTTGTGAAAATCAAACGCACTTGCATTTATTAATGGTCACTAATGGCATGTAATTAAAGTAATTACAGGAAGACAAACAGACAATTAACTTGTTGGAAGTGTAAAGAAGGGCAATAACAGAGTTTAAAGTTCTTGTCTGTCTGGTTCAACTTTAAGTCCCACAAATTTCATAAAGAAAGAGTAATGCTGACCAGGAGGATTGGGCTAATATTAAACCTCTGTGAAGCCACCATGGGGCCTGTAAGGGAAAAGTCAAGGGACAAGGCCAGTATGTTGGGGGTAGTGTGGAATGGAAGGAAGGGAACTTGAACCAAAACAGGCTTTGAGAATGAGGATGGCTTTATCAGAGCTTTGGGAAAGATTAACTACCACAGAGGATGGCTTTATCAGAGCTTTGGGAAAGATTAACTACCACAGATGACAAACAAAGAATGCAAACTTCCTGCTTCATCAGTCTAGGTGCTTCAGAGTTTGAACCACATTCTTCAGCCCCGATTGGTCTTGGTCAAAGTCATTTCATGTGTATGTTAACTTTATATTGCTAATTGTCTTGGAGGACAACCTTTTCATTGGGATCTTCCTTGTGTTCTGCCACGCTCAGTATAGAGTTGAGTGTCATTTGTTGAGGAGGAGTCTCCTGAATTGCCCATCCATCATCCCCATCCCCAACCATTTTCTATATGCCAGGTTCAGTGGGTAGGGGCAGGAATGATGCTAAGTGTTAAGAAGCTTATCTCAGCTATTGAGATTTACCTCTTATGAGCCTTAAATGCAGCCACTTAACACATAAGAACTCCACTAACATTGCTAATAAATGTGTAGGTATCAATTATCTTTTATGCACTACATACTTTATTCTTATCTTATCAGAACAACTTTGTGAGGTTCTCTTACAAGAGGTGGGGGGAATCTGATTTCTCTTATGTGTGTGTAAAATAAGTTGAAATTTTAGAGTATCAACTTGGAAACTAACCTTTAGTAAATTGGGAGTTCTTTTATTATTAACTGAATAATTGCTATACCGGAGAAGGCAATGGCACCCTACTCCAGTACTCTTGCCTGGAAAATCCCATGGACGGAGGAGCCTGGTAGGCTATAATCCATGGGGTCACTAAGAGTCAGATACGACTGAGCGACTTCACTTTCACTTTTCACTTTCATGCATTGGAGAAGGAAATGGCAACCCACTCCAGTGTTCTTGCCTGGAGAATCCCAGGGACGGGGAAGCCTGTGGGCTGCCGTCTATGGGGTCGCACAGAGTCGGACATGACTGCCGTGACTTAGCAGCAGCAGCAGCAGCTATAGGGACCATTTACAGTCAGAGGAGTACAGCGATAAGAAGAGAGCCCCTGCCTCAAATTAAGGAGAGACAAATGACACCCATCTAGAGATAAATGCCAGCAGATTGCGATTCTGTTAAATCATACACTGTGACATTTCTTAAATTTATTATTTTCTTATCATTGTTACTGCATTGCCTGTCTTCTTTGATATTTCTCACCTAGAGGAAAGCCGTGCCTTCAAAAAGTGAAAAAAGTGAAAGTCACTCAATTGTGTCTGACTTTTTGCAACCCCGTGAACTGCAGCCTGCCAGGCTCCATTGTTCATGGAATTCTTCAGGTAAGAATACTGGAGTAGGTAGCCATTTCCTTCTCCAGGGTATCTTTGCAACCCAGGAACTGAACCTGAATCTCCTGCATTGGAGACAGATTCTTTACCATCTGAGCCACCAGGGAAGCCCTTCAAAGCATGCTCCTTAATTCCATTTCCCTTTCTCCAGTTTATCTGGTGTTCTTCTCCTGTGTAATGGGTTTCTCCTATCTAATGGGTAACTCTGATCATGTTACTGTCTCACTCAGACACCTTCAATGGCTCTCCAAGGTCTATATGACAAAATCCAATCACCTCATTCTGACAGTCACAATTACCCACAAGCTGGGCCCAATTTCCTTTCGTAAGTGATCCTCTATTACTTTCCTTCAGACATCTTAAATTTCCAATTTAAATAGCGCTCTTCATGTGCTCTATACCTTCCTTGAGCTTTCTCACCTCCATTATCTGGTTTATGCTACCTCAGCTGTTTTTTCTGCCCCCCAATTCTGTCTTTACTTCAAGACCTACCTCATTGTCACACTAATAACACACCATCACCTAACTTATCTCCCCACCCTCTGTTTCTGGCTCTCAAGTTTCTTATTGAGAGGCACTTTGTAGCATTGTAGTTTATATGTATTTATTTTTAGATACAGCCATCTCTATAATAACACTGTAACATTCTTATGGAGGACAAAGTAGACCATTGTCCTACTTCTCATTGTATCTTCATCATGAAAACCTAATAACCTAAATAAACGCAAGTCCCCTAACCCTACTACCTTCCCTCACCTAGCGAATTCCTGTTTGATTAGGAATACTCAGTTGGAATACAGCTCTTGCAGAAAGTCCTTCTTAGGCCTCTCAAGGCTTTTTGAAGTGTTCTTTTTTGTGTTGTTTGTCTTTTATTCATATTTTCATCTTGAATCTAGATCATTATAATGAAATTATCTAATTATAGGCCTATCATCACTGCTGCTGCGAAGTCGCTTCGGTTGTGTCCAACTCTGTGCGACCCCATAGATGGCAGCCCATCAGGCTCCTCTGTCCCTGGGATTCTCCAGGCAAGAATACTGGAGTGGGTTGCCATTTCCTTCTCCAATGCATGCATGCATGCTAGGTTGCTTCAGTCGTGTCCGACTCTGTGCGACCCTATGGACAGCAGCCCCCAGGCTCCTCTCTCCACAGGATTCTCTGGGCAAGAATACTGGAGTGAGTTGCCATTTCCTTCTCCTTCTAGTAGACTCAAAACCCCCCAAGGAATTATCTAGTATTGAATTTCCTGAGCCTTGAACATCATTGCTACTATATTGTAGATTCTCAGTACTTTTCCAGTGATGCGTTCAGGGCTCAGATCCATGAAGCTTTCTTCATAAGGCTGGAGACAATAGATGAGGGCAGTTTAGATAAAAGTAGAGAGCCCTTTTTGAGGTGAATAGCCACAAAACTGCTAGCTTTCAGGTTGTAAAATTGTGTTCAGCTTGGGCTTTGTCATCTTGAACTCCACAGCCACCCTCATTTACAGCTACAAAGTAACTCAGTACTCAAGGGCATGAAGAGGATAAGTACCTTTGACAGATTTGAAAGAGTTTGGATGGATTTTAGAAAGAAGCAAGTATTTTAAACTCTTAAGTGTTTTAGACACCTGAGGTCCAACTATTTGTACTGGGACATTTCCCATGGTTCATTTTCTCACCCTGGCTATGACTGTTTTCAAGAATCTGAGACTGATAGAAACAAGTCTCTTTTAACTCACAAACACTGTAGCTTCCAGACACCTGGCCCTGAAGTTGGGCCACTGCCAACCCCAGTCACTTCCAACTTGCAAATCCACTGAGCTCCATTACTATGTCTGCAGAGCTCTGAAGAAGGAAAGTGGTGTGGCTTAGTCTGTAATTACTGTGGCCTATTTCCCTCTCTGGGTTTCCCTAGTAGCTCAGAAGGTAAGGAATCTGCCTCAAATGTAGGAGATCCAGGTTCAATACCTGGGTTGGGAAGATCCCCTGGAGAAGGAAATGGCTACCCCCCTCTAGTATTCTTGCCTGGAGAATCCCATTGGCAGAGGCGCCTGGTGGGCTATAGTCCAGGGGGTTGCAAAGAGTTGGACATGACTGAGCGATTTTCACTTTACAGTTCCCTCTCTATGCCAAATCCTGACCCTAGTGCTAGGAAGGAATACAGGTATGTACTATGTATAGCTTAACCCTGAAGTGAAAGTGAAGTGAAGTGAAGTCTCTCAGTTGTGTCCGACTCTTAGCAACCCCATGGACTGCAGCCTACCAGGCTCCTCCATCCATGGGATTTTCTAGGCAAGGGTACCACTTGCCTAGAAAAGTGGTACCAAGGGAGTGGGGTTCCATTGCCTTCTCCAGAAGGTATGTGTTTATGTACAAAACCATGTCAAAAAAAAAGTAAAGCTGAATGTAGAAGTCCTGAGGAGGGTAGAGATGTGACCTATCAGACATTGTTAGTTATAGAAAACTTCCTAGAAGAAGTCATTTTCTTCCTGAGAGACAAGGGAAGCATTTGGTAAGGAAAAGGAGAATAACCATTGCAGGTACAGCACGTTGTGTGGTGTAAGTAGATGTTAGGGCAGCGCCAAGCAGGACATGCAAGGCAACAGGCAGACCCTTTGGCCAGAGCAAGCATTCTGGATAGGTACGTTGTAAATGATGAAATCTCTGAGAATGGAAGTTTCCGTATGAGAATTTAGGTTAAACGTAAGACTTGACGTGATGACGATGAGTCATTATAAATTATTGAATGAGGGGAAACATGGTAAAAGATTTTTGTGAAAGATTGTTTTAAAACTTATTTTAGAGATATTAAAGAGAAAAAGATTGAACACTTGGGCTCTGTGAAGGAGTTTGCTACATTAAGTGTGTGAGTTAATGAGAGCTTAGACCAGGGATGACACGTCACCCTTACCTGTTCCATGACAGGTATCCATATTCCAAAACAGAACACTTTCAGAATGGCATCAAAATCCTTCTCAACACAACTCTCTGGGAAGCTTCTACCAAGCAGTTTAAGTTGGCAAGCTAGATGATGCCTAGGTGCTACTGCTGTTTTAGACTGTGGTATAATATGTGGAAGTAATATAACAGGGGCCATCATATAGGAATGCTAACAGAAATATGCAGATATGCTAATAGGATAGCATGAACATAGAGGATGAGGAAAAGGAGATGGATAAAAATAAAGAAATCTAAGGACTACAAGGGTTTTCCAGGTGGCTCAGTGGTAGAGAACTTGACTGCCAATGGAGGAGATGTGGGTTCGATTCCTGGGTTGGGAAGATCCCCTGGAGATGGAAATGGCAACCCACTTCAGTATTCTTACCTGGAAAATCCCATGGACAGAGTAGCTTCACAGGCTACAGTTCATGATGTCATAAAAGAGTCAGACACAACTTAGCAACAAAACAACAAGGGACTACAAAGAGTTGTTCTAAGATTTTAGTAGAGAAACATGGGAGGAGTTCTTGGTTTGATAAGCAAAGGAGTTATTTATTAATCCATTAGGTTTAGGTCCAGATGAATGTGATTCACTAGATGGAAATGCGTATGAAGAGGATGATATATAATATTGAGGTTGATAACATTATTCATTCAATACTTTTAATAAATATGTTTTGAGCAACTACTTTGTATCAGGTACATTTGGGGGTGTTGGGATGCATCAGTGAATAAGCCTGGGGCACAGGGGGAAGACAAACCATAATAGACACAGCAAATAATCATGTCGTTTATTAGAAGATGATAAATATAGTAAAAGAAAGAAAAATGTATAGCAGCAGAAGAATGGTCAGGAATTCAGAGGATGTGGAGGGAATGAGGAGTCATTCATTTTGCCTCGCCGTTTATTCTACTGCCAGAATAGGTGTTAGGTCAGCTCCATACGATTTAAAATATTAACAATTAATTTTTACTCTGACTTTAGAGACTCACTGGCCATAGACCCTTCAGAATACAGAAGTGTGTGCTAGGTCTTTTTAAGAGATCAGAGACTCAACATCTTGACTCTTATACCAATCTTGTTGCCTTCCATAAAAGGAAAGAAAAATCCAGGTAAACTCCAGTGATTGAATAGAGTGGGACATTTAGCCCATTGAATTTTTGTATTGCTTTCATGAATAAATTTATGTTCCGAAGTCTGGTGAGAGCCAACTGCCTGATTTTGTCCACCCACAGTCTTAACTGTAATAGTCAAATACAGTCTATTCAAATTTCTGTCAATTATAATACCTGCAGGAGATTTTTAAACTCAGGAATTTTTGAGGACCATGGCAAGATTTATTGAGGGATTAAATCTGCTCTTTGGAATGGGAACTAAATTGATTTTACTATTCAGTTACCATGAGAATGTCTTTACCATAGAATGATCATCAATAACAGTGGTGTTGAGATTTCCATCTTCATGCTCTTCTAGGTAAATATCTGTTAAAATCTCTTGACTTTCATGAAAGAGTAATGATATCTATACTAGTTTACTTTGAACTCTTTTCTTCTTTTATTGTTCCTGTTTTTTGGAGCCTTTTTGGTTTGCTATGTATATATTTGCTTTGCTATAATACAAACGCCCTGCCTTATTTCCTTATACCAGGATATGGGTTACTTATTTCAGGGTCTTTATTGATAGTTCTGGGGCTTCCTATCTGCAGAAGCTTAAAGTTCATTTCACATTGAACCTTTACAGAGATTCTTGTTTAGTTCACCAAAATGTTGGCTGTCTGTTTTACATGTTAGTCTAATAAATGGCTTTGGTCTATTTGCTTGGCCCTGAAACTCCTCACATAGGAGTACTCCCTTCTCTTTCCATTCTTTTTGGCACAGTCAGCATTTTCTCTGCATTTTGCAGCATTCTAAGCACTCTCTAGCAGCGGGAAGGGTATTTTCAGTCTCTTTTTGGCAGTAAGAGTCATCCTTTGCCCGGCACCAAGCTGAAAACATTCCCCATCGTGGAGTGCTTCGACACTGTTTCAGCAGTAGTAGTGCAGAGGTACTTCCTGTGTAGCACTATTAAAAATCCCTTCCCCATCAATAGCCCTTCAGGGACATTTCCTGTGTAGCACTATTGAAATTCCTGCCCCATTAGTAGTAATGCAGGGATGCTTCTGTGGTTCTTTAGGGACACATCCTATGTAACGGCATTATAGCCCTTGCATCAAGCCACATAGCAACTCAGGAGCCTTATTATTTACTTCATTTCTGTAACATCAGAGTTCTTCACAAGCATATAAAATACTGTTACCAGTTAGTTAATCTAATATTTTATTTCCTTGCCAGAGTCATTCAAACAATGGATATTCAGGCATGGAAATGATGAAATCCAATCAGTTTCCTTATTCCTTAACAGTCCACAGTAAATAAAAATACAGTCTAAATCCTATCATTGTCAACAGAGTAGTCAATTCAAAGAGAAGTTTCAAGTCGTGCAGCTGTGGGGAAGGGAGAAGAGAATGCCATGTGATTTCCTGTGGGATAAATTCTGACTCTCTTTAGAAAAGATGTTTATTAAGCCTTTTCTATTTATTCTTCAAAGACTACAGGGATATCTATCTATCTATATCTATATGTGTATATACAGGGATATACATCACACTGAATGCACAAATCTTAGGATAATGTAGTGATCTATGATTATTTATAAATATCCCATCTAGAAAATACACTAACTTGGAATTTGTACATAGCTTTTATGCTGTAGAAGTTATAGATTCATCATGCTCTTAGATGATATAAATGCCATATCTTTATCACCATGACTAAATTAAATGTGATTAAATATGTGGTCAAAATCTGAGTCACTCTGACCTGCAAAGCAGGCACAGGAAAGATCAATATTTCTTGATCCACATTTAAGTAATGGGTCACACTGAATGAACCCAACCAACAATTTTTTTGCATCACGTCCATGGTTCTTATGGTATCTAGCATGGTCTATTTTTGGAAGAAGGAATAAACATAAAATAACCACAATTAGATAGACATGACCATACCTCTCAAGGAAAAAAAAAAGATGAAGATCATCAGGCACAAGTACACAGTAAAACATTTTGTACAGAGATTGAAATACTCTGATTTAATTATAATTCAATCTACACCAAAGAGAGTAATACAACATTTAACCCAGAGAGAGTTTCATCAGACTCAATTTTGTTAATCTATCCAGCTTTCTAGAATGATGTCATTAAGTTGGGTTAGCTTGACCACTGTCCAAAACTGGTGTCACATGGAGAGAAACAGCAGAAAACCCAGCCACACTAGTTTGTAAATCTGTCCTGATAGTGGCAGATAGGCACAGCACTGAGCCACAGTAGCGTCACAGTCAGGTCCATATTTTATGGAGACAAGAGACCTGTGCCATTGCTCTCTATAGAGCCCCCAATGCTGAACTCTTTCATCAGGCTCAGTTAACATAATAGGAGAAGGCAGTGCTGTTTTTCAAAAGGAGCCAGAAAGATTCAGTCCACAGGGCCAACAACACTTTTAATGCAAGTCCACATTATTGGACTGTGTTTGTTTAGATAATGAAATAAAAGGATTGCCAAAACACTGCTTTGTAGTGAACTAAAATTGGGCTGTAGGGCCAGGTAAGAGGGTTTTTGTTAAATATACAAAGAATCTAATAAAAGCCAGAGTCTGCTAAAGTTCATCATTATGGCTAGTGAAAAAATGGGATTGTTTCTAGTTAATGACCAGAGCTAACAACTCATTTTTAGTTAAAGCACAGCCTATGAAAAGGACAGCTGCAGTCAATGTTCCCACTAATATTTTCCATCCGTGTACTGAGTGCATTTGTAATGTGCAACTGAAGTCAAGAAAATAAACAGATGTGCACCACAAGCAAGAACAACAATGAAAGAACTTTCATGGTTTTATGAAGATTGAACTTTTGATGTTGATCCTGCTTGGTGAGACCATATTGTTGGAAAAGGTCTCCTGTTTGTAAAATTGTTTTCTATTAAGGAAGATGAAGACGTTGATATGCCCCAAGAACATTTGAGTTCTTTCTGGTGAGTCTGGGCCAACTCTGAAACACCCTCTTACCCATTCCCATCATGAGCTCCAGTGCAAGCTTGCCAGACAGCTGGAAATGCCTAACAATGAAGAAAACAGGCCTACTAAAAATCACATCTGTTATCTTGGCCTCATATGCACCCTGCTGAAACCAGCTTCTCCACCTGGTCAAAGAGATGGGAGAGTATAATTATATTTTAATTAATTCTTGGCATTAGAAAACTATATCTGAGTTTGTGCATTTTATAGGAAGAATTTAGACTAGAAATGTAATTGATGACATCAGTGCTAAATTTATACTACTGTTGACTATGAATGTACTACATGGCTTCATACGTCTTTCATAATTTGTCCTTATGTGTTTATCTCCTTTATTATTCCTTCCATTTTCCACACATCCTACAGTTAAGCCACATACGTGACTTGACATTCCCATAACATATCGTAATTTTCAATTAAATATTCATTGAGCAACTATTATACAGTCATGGACTGTTTTTACAGTGATACTTGCCCTGAAATCTAATAGTCAAAAGAATAATAAATAAATATACAAATGGATATTTAAATCAAAGTGTGACATTTTTATACAAGTAACAATTTAATAGGGCTTCCCTGGTGACTCAGCAGTAAAGAATCTGCCTGCCAATGCAGGAGATGCGGGTTCAATCCCTGGGTCAGGAAGATCCCCTGGAGAAGGAAATGGCAACCCACTCCAGAATTCTTGCCTGAGAAATCCCATGGACAGAGGAGCCTGGCAGGCTACAGTCTACAGGGTTGCAAAGAGTTAGACACAACTTAGCAACTAAACGGCAGCAGCACACTGGTAGTTGTTATTGTTCAGTTGTTAAGTCATGTCTGACTCTTTGTGACCCCATGGGCTGCAGTACATCAGGTTTCCCTGTCCTTCACTACCTCCCAGAGTTGCTAAAACTCATGTCCATTGAGTCAGTGATGCTATCCAACCATCTAATCCTCTGTCGCCCTTTTCTAGGGCCACTAGTCTTCATACTGGTAGTGGCCCTAGAAAAAAGAGAATGCTTTCCTCTTTCATTGGTCATTTATAAAATTTCAGGAAAGAACCCTGATATGGTCCTCTTAAATCATAAGAACATCTTTACCAATCCCTGTGCAAGAGAATGTGTACTATAACTGGCATCCTTATAAGCACCTTAGAAGAGAGGGAGAAGGTTCCCTAAAGGCAAGTTGAGTGAATAATTACTGACCAGGTAAAAGCTATAGATGCTCACCCCTCCAGCTCCACTCTTGTAAATAAGTCACTGCTGTAAAAGTTAGTTTTTGTTTAAACTTGTGTCCACACATTTCCAATACATGTAAATATATAAATTTATTCACACACCTGTGCGTATACATGTGCATATTTTCATATGTGTATATATGCAAACACACACATATATATCTATACATGTGTATATATTTATGACTTTCTTAAAAACATAAATTAGATTATATTGTATGCATTATTTTATATTCTTTACTTGGCATTATATATTGAAGACTTTTCTGTGTCACAAAAAATTCTTGAATATTTTTCTAATATTTCCCATAATTTTGCTTTTTATACTTATCTCTTTTCTTCATCCGAGTTTTGATGACTGTTAGAGGCAGAAATCTATTATCTACCTCCCTAAGCCACCACCACAAAATTGTCAGCCACTTGCTTCAGTATGATTTCCTGAAGAGCTGATCCTTTCATGACTGATCTGAGAAGTTAGATACACCAAATATTAAATCTCAGATATGTGTGCCCCTGTTTCTAGCCTTTCTGTTCTGTTCTACTGATCTATTTGTACATTCCTCAGTCATACTATTCTTTACTTTTTTGTTTCTGTCATTACTATTTTTGTAACTTAAGTAATACATTGCCTCCGGAGAAGGCAATGGCACCCCACTCCAGTACTTTTGCCTGGAAACTCCCATGGACGGAGGAGCCTGGTGGGCTGCAGTCCATGAGGTCGCAAAGAGTCAGACATGACTGAGCGACTTCACTTTCACTTTTCACTTTCATGCATTGGAGAAGGAAATGGCAACCCACTCCAGTGTTCTTGCCTGGAGAATCCCAGGGATGGGGGAGCCTGGTGGGCTGCCATTTATGGGGTCCCGCAGAGTCGGACAGGACTGAATCGACTTAGCAGTAGCAGCAACTATTCTTTACTTTTTTGTTGCTGTCATTACTATTTTTGTAACATAAGTAATACATAGTGTTTTCTTTGCTCATGGTTGAAAGAATACAGAAATATCTAGAGGAAACATGAAAAGACCCTTTCTTCCTCCTCACATTAATCCCCCTGCCTTCCTCTCAATTGTCAACAATTGGGAGGTATTATTCTCATTTCCTTATGTGTTTCCATATGTACATAAAGCTATATGGACATATCTGGTTTTGTTCTTTTTTGTGTAAATGTGAGCATGCTATAAATATGATTTCAGCTTGCTTTTGTCACTTAACACTCTTGGAGATCTTTTCATATCAGTGCATAATCAGACCTTATTATTCTTTTAAACAACTGTTTAGGATTCCATAGTACTATGAGATATTTATGTACTCTTCTTTTTCGGAAGACACTAAAAGACACTTAAAAAATTGGAAAGCCACAAACTGGTGAGATGATATTTATAAAATATACAATTGACAAAGGATTAGTATTCAGAGTTTATAAAATACTTAATCAGGCAAATAAGGAAAACACAAATGAAACAATTAAAAAATGAGTTTTGGCATTTTAGAGAAGAATAAATATATTTGGTCAATAAACATACAAAAATATGCTCAATCTAGTTAGTAATCAGAAATGCAAATTTTTAATACCATTTAACACCATTTCAACTTGAAAAATATATGATAAATTGACAAAGTCAAGTGCTGGAGAAGATACGTTCAGTGAAGTCTTTTTAAAATTGCTAGTTGAAATGTAAACCAAAGCAACCACTTTGGAAATAATTGGGCATTATCTTATAAAGTTGAACATTAACATTCTCTGCTGCTACTGCTGCTAAGTCGCTTCAGTCATGTCCGACTCTGTGCGACCCCATAGAGGGCAGCCCACCCGGCTCCCCTGTCCCTGGGATTCTCCAGGCAAGAACACTGGAGTGAGTTGCCATTTCCTTCTCCAATGCGTGAAAGTGAAAAGTGATATGGAAGTTGCTCAGTCATGTCCGACTCTTAGCGACCCCATGGACTGCAGCCTACCAGGCTCCTCCATCCATGGGATTTTCCAGGCAAGAGTACTGGAGTGGGGTGCCATTGCCTTCTCGGTGACCTAGCAATTATATATACGTACATCCATATATAAAGGGAGTAACATACACCAGGAGGCTTATATAATAATTTTTCAGCAGTAAAATAAAGATATCCTTAATCTTGCCACCAATCCCCCTTCTCAGATAAGACCACTATTAGAAACAAATATCTTTTGACAAGAGAATCTGACAAGGTACTGGATAAATAACTTGTGATACATTCTCACAATGGAATATTATATGGAAATAACAGAATAGAAGCTGGAGTTACAGGTGACACAGATGACTCTTAGTAACATGGTGTGGAATGAAAAAAAAAGTCTCAGAAGACTGTATGATGTTCTTATCACAAAACTCAAAATTAGGCAAACAACAATACTATAGTACTAAGCAATACATTATTTATGACATATGTGATTTCAAAACTGTATTCTTTAAGAAGTAGGGAAACTATAAACACAAAATTCAAGATACGGTTTACTTCTTTTTTTTTTTATTTTATTTTTAAACTTTACAATATTGTATTAGTTTTGCCAAATATCGAAATGAATCCGCCACAGGTATACATGTGTTCCCCATCCTGAACCCTCCTCCCTCTACCCTCCCCATACCATCCCTCTGGGTCGTCCCAGTGTACCAGCCCCAAACATCCAGTATCGTGCATTGAACCTGGACTGGCGACTCGTTTCATACATGATATTATACATGTTTCAATGCCATTCTCCCAAATCTTCCCACCCTCTCCCTCTCCCACAGAGTCCATAAGACTGATCTATACATCAGTGTCTCTTTTGCTGTCTCGTACACAGGGTTATTGTTACCATCTTTATAAATTCCATATATAAGAGAGGGAAGGAATAAAGAGGCGCTCATTCGTAGATCTAGGTTAATGATAATGTTTTTAGTTCTTGAATTGGTGGTGAGTTTATATTTTAATTTGAAATAAGATGAAAGAGGGCCATCAATAGTATCTTATAAATAAAGATTAGAATTGGTCTAATTAAATCTGTCCACTTGAGGTTTATATACATATATATGTGTGTATGTATATATATGTATACCTATATACATGTACATTATGTATGTGTATATACGTATGTGTGTATGTATGTGTATGTGTGATTCCATTTCAAAATGACCTTGGCTACTACTTTCTGCCAAAGAATCTCATCCTATGTAATTTATCTTCTCTTTGGTCAGTGCTCTAATTATTTCTCATTACCCACTCCCTCCCTGGAACAGAAAGCAGTCATTAATTAAAAAAAACAAAAAAGTAAATGCACTGGTTGAATTAGTTCATAAATCCATGCATTTGGGTTCTAATTCTTTCTATTACAGTTAGTTATTATCTATATAAAAGGATGGATCTTGATAAAAAATTCTGAGTATTAGACTTCAGAATTTTAGATTCTGTCATGATGCACAACATGTGGAATTTCAAGAATGTGATGATTTTCCAGTCAGTGTCTATGATTGCACTAAAGGCAGGTCATCTTAATGTAAGAAAACATGTGAGTAACTTTGGCTATAGAAGCATAAGAAGATAAAATAATCAATGACTATAGTAAAGTTGCAGGATATAAAATGAACACACAGAAATCCCTTGCATTCCTATACACTAATAATGAGAAAACAGAAAGAGAAATTAAGGAAACAGATGGTCACACCGGTCAGAATGGCTGCTATCAAAAAATCTACAAACAATAATTGCTGGAGAGGGTGCAAAGAAAAGGGAACCCTCTTACACTGTTGGTGGGAATGCAAACTAGTACAGCCACTATGGAGAACAGTGTGGAGATTCCTTAAAAAACTGGAAATAGAACTGCCTTATGACTCAGCAATCCCATTGCTGGACATACACACCAAGGAAACCAGAATTGAAAGAGACACGTGTACCCCAATGTTCATCGCAGCACTGTTTATAATAGCCAGGACATGGAAGCAACCTAGATGTCCATCAGCAGATGAATGGATAAGAAAGCTGTGGTACATATACACAATGGAGTATTACTCAGCCATTAAAAAGAATACATTTGAATCAGTTCTAATGAGGTGGATGAAACTGGAGCCTATTATACAGAGTGAAGTAAGCCAGAAGGAAAAACATAAATACAGTATACTAACGCATATATATGGAATTTAGAAAGATGGTAACAATAACCCGGTGTACAAGACAGCAAAAGAGACACTGATGTATAGAACAGGCTTATGGACTCTGTGGGAGAGGGAGAGGGTGGGAAGATTTGGGAGAATGGCATTGAAACATGTAAAATATCATGTAAGAAACGAGTTGCCAGTCCAGGTTCGATGCACGATACTGGATGCTTGGGGCTAGTGCACTGGGACGACCCAGAGGGATGGTATGGGGAGGGAGGAGGGAGGAGGGTTCAGGATGGGGAACACATGTATACCTGTGGCGGATTCATTTTGATATTTGGCAAAACTAATACAATTATGTAAAGTTTAAAAATAAAATAAAATTAAAAAAAAAGAAATGTCCAATTCAAATACTCTTATATGACGTTACTCAGAATGAGAGATAAAAATCCAAATTAGATGGAAAACTCTGTACACTAAATTTGACTGAAATAAGGATAGAAATAAAGCAAATAGAAATGTTTTCCATAAGACCCACAGAGCTACAGTATTGAAATATAGAACTGTTTCTATAATTCCTGGCAAAGGAAGCAAAAATAAAACTGTGATTAATACTTAAAAAGTTCTCTCCCACTTCCAGTCCATGAGGGAAGGAAGTACACATTTCTGAGGCAAATGTACAAAGTGCTCACTCGTTGCAACTCTCTGAACATTTGATCTTTAGCCAGGACCTTAAAATGTATGTACTTACTACACAGCCCTCGCTGTATTTATATACCTTTCCAAGCAATATATAAAGATGCTTTGAAAAACTACTTTAAGCTTTAATGTAGCTTTGTTTCTTCTAAGTTTTAAAAAACTCTGGAAACACTTATTTAAAGTGCATTTTTAAAATATACTCAGATCTTGAGATTTGTAATGTCATACTCTATATCCACTCTATATCCCATTTTTGTAGGTGGCTTTTTAATGCTTGGGTACTAGGGGTTTTGTGATGAAAACAGTGGCATAACTTTAACTGATGTCCCTTGAGTGGGAAAGCACAATGTTATAAAAAGTTGAAAATGAACATTTTAAAAAGAAAAAAAAAAAAAAGGAATCATGTTTTACATATATTTTTTATGGTTGTTTTGTTCCCAACTTTCGTTTAGGTATTTGCCAAGTAAGACTCTTTGAAGAGTCCTCAGGGTATTAAATTCTTCCATATCCATTACCAAAGTCTGTTGAGGAGGGGAAACAAGAAAAGAAACTAAAAACTATTCCTGTGTCCAACCTTAAAGGCTGAGCTTGGAAAGAAACCCAGTTGGAATTCAAATTAAAAAAGATTGGTTGCAGAACAGGAATTGAATTAGGAAAGTTATGTCCGACCTAGATAGTATATTCAAAAGCAGAGACATTATTTTGCCAACAAAGGTCCGTCTAGTCAAGGCTATGGTTTTTCCTGTGGTCATGTATGGATGTGAGAGTTGGACTGTGAAGAAGGCTGAGCACCAAAGAATTGATGCTTTTGAACTGTGGTGTTGGAGAAGACTCTTGAGAGTCCCTTGGACTGCAAAGAGATCCAACCAGTCCATTCTGAAGGAGATCAGCCCTGGGATTTCTTTGGAAGGAATGATGCTAAAGCTGAAACCCCAGTACTTTGGCCACCTCATGCAAAGAGTTGACTTATTGGAAAAGACTCTGATGCTGGGAGGGACTGGGGGCAGGCGGAGAAGGGGACGACAGAGGATGAGATGGCTGGATGGCATCACTGACTCGATGGACGTGAGTCTCAGTGAACTCCGGGAGTTGGTGATGGACAGGGAGGCCTGGCGTGCTGCGCTTCATGGGGTTGCAAAGAGTCAGACACGACTGAGCGACTGAACTGAACTGAACTGAAGAATCAACCACCACAATCAGACTCTGGAAACGGCCATGGAGGTCCAAGTCTCCCTGAAAGGTTTCCACCCCCTCATGCTCGGCGTTCTGTAATGGGGTGGTGACACATCAGTAGAAGGCACAGGTGAACAGTGGCCCATTCTCAGAGTCTGGTACTTACATGGGGCCTGTGCTTGCTGAAAACACAGCTCTGCCAGAAAAACATGTTATGTGAGACTTTGTCAGCAACACTAACCTCTCAGTCTTTTCGTCTTGTGGTCTTTTTGTTGGCAAGTAAAAGCATCATCAAGGTCAAAGGTGGGTGTTTCTCTTTAAAGTCAGAAAGTCATGCTAGTATTGGGCTTCCCTAACTCAGCAGTCAAGAATCTGCCTGCCAATGAAGAGACTTGAATTAGATCCCTGGGTCGGGAAGATCCTAGAGAAGGAAATGACAACCTGCTCCAGTATTCTTGCCTGGGACATCCTACGAACAGGGGATCCTAATGACCTACAGTCCATGGAGTCACAAAAGAGTTGGACACAACTTAATGACTAAGCAACAACTAGCACAATATCTTAGCTAGAAAATGTCATTATATCCCAATCAGTTACCAATGCTGAGTGTTGGAGCCAAATATACCCCAAACTTAGAGACCCTTGATAGGGAATCAGTCAACAAACTGAACAATAGTTTACAGAAAAGGCCTTTGACGTATGTGTGTTTATAAGTACACTACATAATAGTTTGGAGTGTTTTTTTATTTGCCAGAGTCTCTGTTATTTGCTTTGTGTGTATTTTTTCATTTATTTCTCAGTGTATCCCTGGATGGTAGAAAACACAGTGATCTCACTTTGAAGGTGAGAAAACTGAAGCTTAGAAAACTGTGCTCAGAGAAACCAAGTAATTTATCTTAGAACAGTTAAGATTTGATCCCAGGTCCCCTTCCTCCAAAGTTCATTCTCAATCATCCCACTACTCTGCCTACCCTAGATTTTTGGTTTGAAAGTGCATTGGAATTCTTTGTAAAATTCATGGTCAGGTGTTAGAAATGGAGTGTAGTTTGCAAAACTTCAACTTGTAAAGAATATGCAATGGAAAGTTCAAGTCTCAAACTTATGCAACATGAAGTCTTCAATAAGACAGTCAGCCAGAATGGTGTTTTATATACTTCTGTAACATATTCTTAAAAGTAGTTTCCATTCCAAAAAGTAGAAAAGCTGCTCACTTCAAAATATATTGAGGATCTGAGTGCTTGCTTGTTCAGGCCTATCTACAGTTGACAACATGTGCTACCAGTTATTACAGTGGCCTGATGATCACCTTGGCACCATCTTCTCTATAATTTACAAATGCCCATCAAACAGTAAACAGTAAGAATTACTATAAATAGCAATAGTGCAGTTTCGATGGCTATGGCTTTCTGTATTCTAGAAATGTAATCTTACACTCTACCTTAAAATTGGATATAGCATATGAACTCCTTCAACCATGCAAAAAGTGAAAATGTATATTATAGACATCACCGCTGTCTATAAAACAGCTGATGAAGAGTCACAAAAGGAGTTTTAAATGTCCTGGAGAAATTTCTAAGCAATGTTAAATTCACACCTAGAGAACATATCAGAAGTCTTTGTGTACTGGAAATCAGCCTTCAAAAGTTTTTGTTAAGTTGTATGCATTTTGGACATAATTTTTTAATATATAATTTGAGGAGCTTTCAATTTATATGACCAGTGAATAGAACAGTTACTGTAACTTATTCTTTATGATAAACAGCTGCTGAAGAATTTGACAATATTTTCTATTATCATGTTTTAAAAATACTTGGATTCTTTTCCCTTATTTTTATTCTTATCCCCAAAGTGGAATAAAAAATCTGGAGATTATGTAAATGTAATCTGTTATATATATTGTACTAATTATATTTTTTTATACTGGATGATGAATCATTCTGCACATGATAGCAGGCCATTGTTTGATCGCTAGCATTTATATTAGCATTTGACCATAAACACAGTTAGTTGTTGGAAGAGTAATACAGTTCCCTGTGGAAAAAGCTTTTTTGGCTTTGGGGTTTTGTAATAATGTTTGACTATTCCCACGCTGTGATTATCATACCAGTATCTCAGGGGAAGAAAATACAATGGACAGTCAATAAAAATACTGAATTTTTAAAAGGTCAACTACATAAGGGACTAAGTTTCTGATGCTTTACCATTTTTATTTTAAAAATATGCTGTAAATGGGAAATAGAAAAACTGCAAGTGATTCTTGTGACTGTACGTGATTAAAGGAATTGTACAAATAATAACAATTCTTGCAGCTGTCCGGAGAAATGGTAGTGTTCCTTACTATAAATTATTTTTATTTAGAAAAAGAAAAGTAAAAGGAAGAAAAGCTCCCTGATTTTCAGTTTACTGAGGAATTCTATTCTCCTTTCAAGCCTATGTTATGCCTTGATTGTAAATTGAGACTTATGGAGAGTAGACTTTGTTCTGATGCCTTTCTTTCCTAACGGAGGGTGTAGAGATGAAGAAAGGTTAGCCACTGCAACTCAAAGACTGACTTAAATACTTTTCCTACTAGATCCATTACTATGTACGTTAGAACTCTTTTTACTAGGTCTTGTTAATGAATCTGAATCATGAATGAGTGTATTTAGAATCCCCAGTGGCTCAGTAGTAAAGACTCTGCCTTCAATGCAGGAGACACAGGAGATATGGGGGAGGTTTGATCCCTGGGTCAGGAACATCCCCTGGAGGAGGAAATGGAAACCCATTTCAGTATTCTTGCCAGAAAAATCCCATGGACAGAGGAGCCTGGAGGGCTATTAGAGTTGCAAGGAGTCGGACACAACTGACTGACTGAACACACACAAAAACAAAGAGAAGGAAGGTTCTAGGACTCTTTTTAAACATTCTGTTTCTATTGGCCTTTCCTTTAGCCTAGTATGGTGTATCATTCTCTTCATGAATAATTTAAAAAATTAAACAATTATCAAGTTATTTTTACTTCTGAGTAATGTTCTTGCCTGGAGAATCCCAGGGACGGGGGAACCTGGTGGGCTGCCATCTATGGGGTCGCACAGAGTTGGACACGACTGAAGCGACTTAGCAGTAGCAGCAATCTTGCTGAAGCTGAAACTCCAATACTTTGGCCACCTCATGCGAAGAGTTGACTCATTGGAAAAGACCCTGATCCTGGGAGGGATTGGGGGCAGGAGGAAAAGGAGACGACAGAGGATGAGATGGCTGGATGGCATCACCGACTCAATGGACGTGAGTTTGAGTGAACTCCAGGAGTTGGTGATGGACAGGGAGGCCTGGCGTGCTGTGATTCATGGGGTCACAAGGAGTTGGACACAACTAAGCGACTGAACTGAACTGAACTGAATCTTTAAAAAATAAGTAAGGTACAGAAAGAAGGGCAGATTTTAAAGTTCTGAATGTTAACTTTAGTCTTATTTAGTCTTATTTACCCGGTTCTCATAAGAAGTATTTAAAAGGTGCCCTTCATTGAACATAAAAGTATTATTCACTTTGGTATAGTTTAAAGATCTACCTAATGCTCTTAAAAGGTTAATCAAATTTAATGAGATTGTTAAACTAATCAATAATTCTTTTATTGAGACTTTTTCCACTTGGATTCCAAAGGGAGATAGATAGAAACAATGTTCTCTATGAAATAGAGTATTATGGAAACACTAAGGACTCACCTCCATTTTTCCACTAAACTTCTTTTTTAGATTTCTGATTACAGATGCTAATGTATCCTAATGGAACATGGGAGCTAATTTATTCTGCTTTCAGATTCAATATTTTTTCTAGTTGGTCCAAGACTAAGCATATGATTTCCATGATTAGACCCAAGCCATATTTTGTAGTGTTTGAGGCTGTTGATACTACCTTGTCAGAGGCTATCCAACCACTGATTCAGTCAGTGAAGTGAAATGTTTGCTCTTTGTGTATTCATAATATGTTCATTATTTCATTGATTCATCAACACTTTCCCAATATCCTTAGTGACTTCAGAACCCAGCTCCTATCTACATGGAGCTCATCCTCCTCCCTAAATTAAATATCAGTATTTACTCCTCTATTTTTCAGCTCAAGAAACTCACGTTTTTCATTCTACTTCGGAAACTAGTGATTTAGTCCACATCTTAGATCCCATATTTGAAGTGGTCCTAGTTCACCTCTGATAAGAAGTCCCTACCCTTTACCTAAACCTGATTTTTATCCTCAACATCCTTTCTGGTACTTGAATCCTCACTTTCCTATATTTTTTGTTTCTTTGGTTGGTTGGTTGTTTCTTGCTTTCTTCTTAGCCTGAATTCTCTTTCAGAAAATTCAACATCCTAATCAGAACTTGACCTTCTACCCTCCAACGTTGCTGATCTCCAACCCAAAAGATCTTTGGATGTTTTGACTGTTGGGCAACTGAAAACAACTGAGAAAGCCCTTTTCTGTCCTCACTTGGGCCATTATGGCCATATTGCAGTCTCTTTATTCGCCACTAGTTGGCATCAGCCAAACTCATGGCAGAGACTTTAAATACTCTCCATTGACTCACAATCCCAGTCTCAGTTCTTTCTCCACACTTTCAATAGATAGACTCAGACCAGGCACAATTTCTTTAGTTTTCTGTCCTATGCTTCATGAGTAATCACTCATTTGCGATCTTTTCTGTCTCTGTCTGTGAAACAGAGGCTTCCTATTCATTGCTAGAATTCATCTTTTCTTCTCTGTATCTAATTCCACTTCTTACTGTCTCTGTTAATCTCTTGCTCCATAAACCCTTCCCTTATTCTGGTATTTTCAACATAATTTTAATACTGTCTTCCTCCACACTAAAAAAAAAAAAAAAAAATTAAGGGAAAAAAAAAAGATTTTTTCAAACTTGTTGCTTTCCTAAAATGATGTCTTGTTTTTTCTCCTCCTTCCCTTCAATGTCAAGCCAAAATCTTGGCTCCTCTTCTTTGTACTTTTTTATTCCAGTGATCTTTTTTTTTTTTTTTTTTGACCTCACAACCTTGACACTGCTATTTGGCTCCTTTCTGAAATTTCTACTTTTCCTGTCATTATTGTTTTCTGGTTCTCATCTTTGACTACTTTTCTCTTTTAAATATACACTTTCCTTCAGCAAATTAATTTATTTTCCTGGTGGCAAGTATCTCCCTAATAGATGACTCAAGTATATTTGTGGGCTTCCTTGGTGGCTTAGATGTTAAAGAGTCTGCCCACAATGGGGAAGACATGGGTTGGATCCCTGGTGTGGGAAGATCCCCTGGAGGAGGAAATGACAACCCACTCCAGTATTCTGGAGCATCCCATGGACAGAGGAGCATGGTGGGCTACAGTCCATGGGGTTGCAAAGAGTTAGACACAACTGAGCAGCTAAGCACACACACACAACCTCCTTAACACAGTTCCAGGTCTGCATTCCCAGTGCTTCTCGATCAGTTCTGTAACAGCCTTCAACACCTCAGCCAGTTGTGTAGAATGTGTAAAGTCAAGCCTGCTTTCCACTGTAAACTACTGTCTTTTAATTCTACTTACTGTAGCACCTTACTCACAATTAACTTCTGTTGGAGCCTTGCAGCCATCCTAATCTTCCTGCACTCTTTCTCATGTTTCTTTCTTTGGCCTCTAGTCAGTTTCTAGTTGGTTCTACTTCTGCAGAAGTTAACTCTTTCCTTCTGATACAAATGCTACATCAAAACTTCAAAGCTTCCCATAGGAACTATTGTACAATAAATCTCCTCTCTGATTTTCTCTCTTTGTACAGTGCTGTCGGATTATTTTATTAAAGCCTGACTCAAGTACCACTACAACCTTCATTGATTCCGCACTGCCTTTCAAACTAAGACCATATTCCAGTATGTAAATCATTGTCTTCACACTTTGGCCCATCCTATTTTAACAACCTTACTTCCCGTGTGTCTGATCATTACATGGATTTCAATCTTTAGGTTATCATTTCAGATTCCCAAGACTCAGCAATGGAGTGACATAGACTTATAAACTAGGCTTCCCAAAGAAATACCTCCCACTATCATGAGGGCTAAGAATTACATACCACCCAGAAGAAAAACTGAAAAATAGGCAAATTCACTGTGGCACCTCTTACTGCCCTTTCTGTATCTTTCACCAAGCTTGATAACTACATGAGGCTATCAAATCCATAGCCTTTAAAAAGGCTACTAGATAAGAAGTCTTTGAATGGGAACAGGAGGCCCTTTCTGGGATCTTATTTTAAAATGAGGGATCTCAAGACCCTGAGTCCCTCTAGGTTACAGGTGTCCAGAGTTATTTCAGATATAATAATACTGTCAATTAAGGTCAATCAAAGTACATTTTAATCTCCATATCACCATAAATTATGAAAATGGATAGACATACTTTCACCAAATTTGGAAGATATTCTTATCAAAGGCTAAATCAAGTATATGTTTTAAATATTGGGAAAGATTTACTTTGGGGGCCCCTGAAAAACACCTCAAAGAAATCGATATTATCTTTCTAATAAGTAACCTGATATACAAGAGACCATCATGACTGCAGACTCAGAGAGTCTTGATATGGAGAGAGGACAGTGACCTCAAATATGAGCTGGCATTTAAAAGTTGTAGGGTCAATATTCCAGGTAGGTTTGTAGTTGTACTGCTCATTACACTGTTACCTGTTTATACTATGCACTGTAGTTTGCAGCAACAATACACATAATTATATAAATTATTGTTATCACTTTGTGTGTATTGCTGTGCACTTTACTTATCATGTTCTATGCATCATTTTAATTTAGGTCCTAAAACTATTTCATGTGATTATTATCACTGACGACTTTCAGATGAGAAGACTGAAGGTCATTGTCTTAGTCCACGTTCAGTTCAGTTCAGTTGCTCAGTCATGTCTGATGCTTTGAGACCCCATGAACTGCAACACACCAGGCCTCCTTGTCCATCACCAATTCCTGGAGTCCACCCAAACCTATATCCATCATGTTGGTGATGCCATCCAGCCATCTCATCCTGTGTTGTCCCCTTCTCCTCCTGTCCTCAATCTTTCCCGGCATCAGGGCCTTTTCAAATGAGTCAGCTCTCTGCATCACGTGGCCAAAGTATTGGAGTTTCAGCTTCAACATCAGTCCCTCCGATGAACACCCAGGACTGATCTCCTTTAGGATGGACTGGTTGGATCTCCTTGCAGTCCAAGGGACTCTCAAGAGTCTTCTCCAACACCACAGTTCAAAAGCATCAATTCTTTGGCGCTCAGCTTTCTTCACAGTCCAACTCTCACATCCATACATGACCACTGGAAAAACCATAGCCTTGACTAGACGAACCTTTGTTGACAAAGTAATGTCTCTGCTTCTAAATGTGCTGTCTAGGTTGGTCATACTTTCCTTCAAAGGAGCAAGCGTCTTTTAATTTCATGGCTGCAATCACCATCTGCAGTGATTTTGGAGCCCAGAAAAATAAAGTCTGACACCGTTTCCACTGTTTCCCCATCTATTTCCCATAAAGTGATGGGACCAAATGCCATGATCTTTGTTTTCTGAATGTTGAGCTTTAAGCCAACTTTTTCACTCTCCTCTTTCACTTTCATCAAGAGGCTCTTTAGCTCTTCTTCACTTTCTACCTTAAGGGTGGTGTCATCTGCATATCTGAGGTTATTGATATTTCTGCCTGCAATCTTGATTCCAGCTTGTGCTTCCTCCAGCCCAGCGTTTCTCATGATGTACTCTGCATATAAGTTAAATAAGCAGGGTGACTATATACAGCCTTGACGTACTCCTTTTCCTATTTGGAACCAGTCTGTTGTTCCATGTCCAGTTCTAACTGTTGCTTCCTGACCTGCATACAGATTTCTCAAGAGGCAGGTCAGGTGGTCTGGTATTCCCATGTCTTTCAGAATTTCCCACAGTTTATTGTGATCCACACACTCAAAGGCTTTGGCATAGTCAATAAAGCAGAAATAGATGTTTTTTCTGGAACTCTCTTGCTTGTTCGATGTAGGCTGCTATAATAAAAATCACAGTCTCAGTAGTTTATAAAACAACAGAAATTTGCTCTCAGTTCTGGAGATTGGGAAGTCCCAGATCAAGGTGCCAGCATGGACAGGTTCTAGTGGAGGCCCTCCTCCTGGTTCATAGCCAGCCCCTAGTTTGTCCTCCTATGGTGGGGGTGTGAGGGGTCTCTCTGGATCCTCTTATTTATTTATTTTTAATGTGAACCCTCTTTTATTAGAACACCCATCTCATTCATTAGGGCTTCAGCTTCGTAATTTAAGTACCTCACATCATTAGGGCTTCAGCTTCGTAATTTAAGTACCTCACAAAGAACCCACCTGCTAATAGGCATACAATAGGATTTCACCATTTGAATTTGGGGTAGGGAGGTCACAAACATTCAGACCATAGCAGTCATAAAGATTAAGAAACTTGTTCAAGGTTGCGCAGCTAGTCAATGATGGGACCAAGACCAAGTCTAAAACTAAAGAGCTCTTCTTTTCCAAACCTCTTGTCTGTCCCAGAAACAGTGTGTCTTAGCTTTACACCCTTCTCAGGCTCATTGCTTGCAAAATCCCATCGACAGAGGAGCCTGGCAGGCTACAGTCCATGGAGTCACAAAGAGTCAGACTTGGCTGAACACCCACATGTGTGTACACACACACACACACACACACACACACACACAGGCTCAGTCACTCAAGACTTGCCCTTCTTCCCTCCTCCAGGTTCTGCATATCTTCCACAGTTTATCTGCAAAGCCAGATAAGACCAACCACAAGATAAAATATGTGTGTCATTTGTAAAATTAAAAAAATTAATTAGCAGCTTATTAAGGGTAGCTTTATCAAATCATAACTCATAGTAAACATTTGATAGGATTATTAATGTCATTGTGATATTTTGTATTTAAATATTCTGCTTCATAAAATATGATGAATAGATCATCTTTCAGGGTTAATTTAAGATAATGTCAAAGCTTTTAGTTACATGGTTTTAAGTCACGTATTTCTCAAGAATATGTCTGTTATGAAACTTGGGGTTCAGCTCTGTTTATAAATTGCTTATAGTTTCTTGGATGGGAACAAAAGGCTGTTTAAATAAAAGATCGAGCTACGTCTGTAAGGCTTCAAATTGCAGTTCTAAAGCTTCTGCAGGTAAATCGTGTGTTTATAGCCTGTTATTTTTCCCCCATACAGCAACATGCTCACAGATGGTGATATGAGTGATTGTCCCAATGATCCAAGCTTTCTTTTTTCTCTGGTGAATAAAGGCAACACCAATCCCTACCCGCAGAAATTTTTGACATCACCATGGCTACTTGAAGGGCAGTTGTTCATGGTCTGGCTCTTAACCCATCAATGATAAACCCAAACCCTCTTCCCCAGACAGAATTCCTTTCATGCTACAGTATCACCACTGTGTCTGGTTCCCTGAGAAGCTATTTTCATAACTAGTCAGAGAGGACACTAGTAGAATGACTCTTCTCATGGAAAGAGGTGGTTTTGACTGGTTAGAATCCACTCTGCCCTTGAGAAAGCTCTCTTAATAAGTGCTTGAGGGTGAGCAGAAGGCAATGGCACCCCACTCCAGTACTCTTGCCTGGAAAATCCCATGGATGGAGGAGCCTGGTAGGCTGCAGTCCATGGGGTCGTGAAGAGTCTGACACGACTGAGCAACTTCACTTTCACTTTTCACTTTCATGCATTGGAGGAGGAAATGGCAACCCACTCCAGTGTTCTTGCCTAGAGAATCCCAGGGACAGCGGGGCCTGGTGGGCTGCCGTCTATGGAGTCGCACAGAGTCGGACACAACTGAAACGACTTAGCAGCAGAAGCAGCAGCAGCAGAGGGTCACACAGAACCTGATTATACTCACATGCTACACTTCTGTTTTGTCTGTAGCTATTCAACAAATGAAGCCAAATGTAATTGGGCAGCTTAATTACAAGTAGTAAAAATATAAAGACACCAACATCTGCTGACAGTCTCTAAATTGTGTTTCTATGCTTAATAATTGTGATTATTGCATATATTTGTATAATTTAAAATAATTAAGATCATGGTATAATCAATGCATATGAATTTATTACATTTTATATCAAATAAGAAACTGAAGCGATTTTATATTTATTTAATAAAACAGATATTATTCTAATCCCCTTATTCACTGCTTTCAAATATCCCACTAGCTAGGATTACACTTCAGTAGTTTAAGTAGTTGTTAGAATGCCTTGGAGAATTTTAGTGCCTAAGTTCTACCCAGCAAGGCTCTGGTGTAATCAGTATAAAATGGAACCCAGGTATGGGTGTACATGTATTTTGGGTTTCCCTGATGACTCAAATGGTAAAGAATCTGCCTGCAGTGCAGGAGACCTGGGTTTAGTCCCTGGGTCAAGAAGATCTCATGGAGAAGGGAATGGCTACCCACTCCAGGATACTTGCCTGGAGAATTCCATGGATGGAGGAGTCTGGCAGGCTACAGTCCACGGGGTTATAAAGAGTTGGATATGACTGAGTGGGAAATGACTGAATTGGACATGGCTAACACTTTCATACCTTCACTTTCCGCTCTTCTAAACCTATTCAGAGGCTTCTTTTTGCCAAGCCTCACATCTTCACCTAACAGTCTGTTCATTAAGATTTCCATTCAAAAAGGTAAATTTGCCTACACTTACATATAGATGTTATTCAGAGGTGAGATAGTGTTGAACCATTATTAAACTTTCCTTTTCATTTTACTTTGCAAAAGTCAACTTACTACTTATGCCTCAGTTTTTTACATCTGTGAAACAGGTATGCTATTTTGTATGAATAATTCCGGTTGACTTATGTTGTAGAATTGCTTCCAAGCAGTAGAGGGAAGTATTGACCTGGGTATTTCTAGAACACGGCAGTGCAGAGAATTGAAGTAACTTCTGGCACCTGGGCAAATGGGAAATCCCATCAACATTTTTTCCCTCCTCATCAGTTCATAAAAGCTCCTCAGTTCTTTAATTTGCATTGGAAATCTAGCTTTCAGGGTTCCAGGCTTGAAATTAAATAGGGCTTTCTCTAAGTGTTAGGAGATATATCACTGTCTAGAGTTCTTTTGAGGTTTCCCAGGTAGGTGAGTGGGTAAAGAATCTACCTGCAATGCAGGAGACATGGGTTTGATCCCTGGGTTGGAAAGATCCCCTGGAGGAGGGCATGTGACCCACACCAGTATTCTTACCTGGAGAATCCCGTGGACAGAGGAGCCTGTTTGGCTATAGTCCATAGGCTGCAAAGAATCAGATGTGACTGAGTATACACACACACACACACACACACACACACACACACACACACATACACACACACTCACAGAGTTCTTTCGAGAGGTAGAATTTTCTTTTTCCATCAAGTTTCTGGCTAGTTTTTCACTTCCCTTCTTTATCTCATGTATTACTTTATTCTCTACTTCTTTTGCAAAGAAAGTGTAAAAATTATAAGTAGGAGAAAACATGAGGACTGACCAGGGGAATATCTTTATCTTGGAATGGATTTAGCATAAAAGATCCTACATGAGACCTACATAGATTTTCTCTAACATCTTGAGAATGAGACACCATTCTGTCTTTGTACTTTACAAGTTCAGAGTTGTTTGAGATGTAGGGTCTAGTTCAAAAACTAGATCTATATTTTCACTAGATACATTGGATCAAGCTTGTCCCTTCCTCTGAAAGTTAGGAGGATGGTGTAGTCAGCAGAGGGTGCCTGGAAATTGTTAACAGCAGTAACATAATGAACTGGTTACCCAGGGTCAAGGAGCTGTATATGAGTTATTTAAAAAGCCAGTATGTGATGCAGCAGCAAAAATTGAATTATATCACTTAAATTATAATAATTGACAAAGCAATTAGCAAGCTGTTCATAAAGCCCAAAGTAGCCGAACATTATAAATTGTGGCACCACCTGCTGGCTGGAGGACTTTTTTGTTTCTGTTTTTCTTACTATATGCTTCATTTATATCATTATTTCTCCAGCAGCAATCAGGCATCTGGCAGTAGATGCTCCTGTCACTGCATTGCCTTCTTGGCCATCAGTTACTCTGGTTCAAAGATCAGAAGGTAATTTTGGCTTTTAGCTAGCTGAACTTGGATTGAAATAAAGAAAACATGTCCCCCTCTTTCCTCAGTATTTAGTATCCATACTAACAACAATTTCAATATTTACCCAGAGACAGATGAAATAATGAGCCTAGCAAATCTGTGCCAAACACATATTTCAGCAGTGACTGTAAAAAGACATCACACTTATCACATTCAGCTCTGTTCCCAAAATACATTTTTTGACAGAAGACAAATTAGACCATCGCACTGCATGGTGATGGGACTCATCTCTCTACAAGGATTTGATTAAATGCCTTTGACCCATGTCATTGACCACAGAAAGGAGAGAGAGAACATAAATAAATTCTGTGATTTAGAAGTATATACTACAGAAAGTGGGCTTCTCTGGAAATCTGGAACATGCAGCCGCACGGTCTGTGCACTGTGTTTTGTCCTGCTCCCAAATGAAAGGGCTTCCTGGGATAAAGTCACATGGAAAGAAAGAAAGGTGCTACCCTCCCACCTCTGGCCTGAGGTGTGAATGGAAGAAAATTGATATGAGATGGAGAAATCTAAAGGCTATGTGGTAATTAGTAAAATCTATGACCCAAACCACTTGAAGATGACAGGAGCATGTCACATCATCTTTGAGAGATGGTTCCCTTCTGCCCAAATGAATGGAATATCTTTTGCAGCAAGTTTCCAAATCCATTTGAACCATAAAAATGTTCACTGGTTCATGAAATGTCTCTTGACACCACCTCCATGTATCACTGCCGTCCCTGCCTTCCACCATTCCTGAGTCCTGTGACCCAAACTGTTAGGTCAAAGACACTACATGTGTCCATTGATTTTTGAGGATTGTTTTCCTCAAACTGTATTCTCACTGTGATTTCCCCATAAAAACTGAGATAAATAGAAATGAAAAAGAAGGGCTCACTGTGACCTCCTCCTACCTGTCCACCTAACCTCATTTTTGTTTAAAACCAGGCCTCATTTTGTGTTTCTATCTGGACACATGATACAAAATATCAGTAAAATCAGTAATTATATTTATGGTTGTATTCACGTACCTTTGGAGCCGATTCAATTTTTTTCTGCCTTGAATTCTATTTTATTGACTATACGGTTTGTTATACTTGCTTTCTTCAAGTAATATAATACAAAAATCTGCACTAACTAGATTTTTGGAACTCATATTGTATGCCGGATATCTTAGAGAAGCTTGATCTTTAGTGATATCTTGTGATGAATTCTGAGATAAAGCTCTAATATCCTTCTGCTTATACATCTGTTTAGGGGGAAAATGTTTTTCTTTTATATGTTGATTTTCTTTGAAATGATATATACCTGAGTTACCATCCATCATATTCATTCCAAGTGTAAACTCTTTTTTTGTAAGAATGAAAAGTAAAGCAAGTAGAACCACACCAGATCCCCATAAATCTGTTGCTCATAGAAAATATGAGGTTGTCATTCTGGTGAACTCAAAAGAGGATGGACTTTGGATTATTCCAACTGATCTGTCATTCACAAGCGAGATGGCCTTGGGCAAGTTGAAGTTCCCATATATTTAAAATGGGGATAGTAAATAATATTTGTAGACTTTTTGTTAAGATAAAATAAATCATCTTTGCTTGATTCTTGCGACTTGCTAAGTGCTTAATGAAGAAAGTAAATGTCTTATAAATTGATATCAAGGGGTAAGAATTGCTTAATGAAGAGCTAGCTCTTCATTATGTAGGGGCCCCTGACCAGGGCAGGATACCAAGAACCATCCTAACTGTAGATCATTACAGATGTTTTTCAGACTCAAGCTTTCTCATATATGAATATCCTTTACGTTGGAAGATGCTGCCCAGATAGGGAAGCTGGAGCCTCTCCTGGTCCTACTTTTATTTCAGAGACGCATCTGTGCTCTGTTTACAGGTGTCCACAGACTAGTTTGGGCTTCCCAGGTGATGCTAGTGGTAAAGTACCCACCTGCTAAGGCAGGTGATGTCAGAGACTCGGCTCAATCCCTAGTTCTTTCCCACTCAAGAATACTGGAGTGGGTTGCCATTTCCTTCTCTAGGGGATCTTCCCAACCCAGGGATCAAATCCATTGTCTCCTGCATTGCAGGTGATTTCTTGCATGGCAGGCAGATTCTTTGCAGACTGATTCACCAGGGAAGCCCTTTCTTTCACACGACCGTGCAGAAATCAGATCCGTCTCATTCTAGCTAGAAAGCCTGGGCTTTAGGCATAGGTTCATTTTTATTTCTTTGCATCCCCTGCTAACTGCCTGTGGAAGAGAACCCTGGGTCATCAGGGACCATGAAATAAAGAATGAAATGGGAGCATCACAGGGAAAAATAAACAAAATGGCAGTCACAAAACAAATTGAAAGTGTTCAGCATTTAGCTGTATCTGCACCTTTCCATCATGCTGACATACACACGCATACACGCTTACAAACATGCACATGTACAGTCTATGTCTGTGGGGCCTGTGTGTGGGTTTGGCTTCTTCTAAAGACAAACTGAAATCTTCCTGTTATGGTGTCAATCTTAGGAGAAGTTCCATAACTAAAATAATGCCACTGGGTAGCAAAAATGCATTAATTTAGTCACAGACTGCACACACGAGTTTTGCAGTCTTGTAAGTTACCACAAAATTGCTATGCCTCCATTGTTGTTTCCCATATATGCAAGTATGATAGAAATGCAAGATTTTGGTCCATTCTGTATAATTTAGAGTATTTGATAAGCAGAGGGAGAGCATAATGCTTAAAAGTTTAATTATGTCTGTCAAAGGTCCATGTATCAAACTGTTTTTCAACATGCCTTAATAGTTTTAAATGTCCAGAAAGGCAATTTTCTAGCTCTGGATTAATGCAGATGTTACATAAAATTGAGAGTTTTTGTGGAAAACTTCCCAAGTTGTTAAAGCCTCAAAAGCCTCCTTTGAAGACGTCTTCAGATAACCCATGTCCCTGGCATCACTGACCCACAAACATTCACACAGAAAACAATGGCAGATACTTTCTGGTTAATTCAGAAATCTAATCCAGTCCATTCAGATGAGAAGCAGAGGCCCAGTAAAAGCTTTTTGCGATGTAACAATTGATTATTACTGATAAAGCACTACCCTCAGCTCCAACCAACCAAATTACGACATCCTCAAACAATAGCACAGGATAGTCTTTATTGTTATCTTATAAGTGAGGAGAATGAGATTTAAGGAAGTCAAGGAACTAATCCAAAGTCATCAAGTTAAGAGGTGACAGAACTGTGTCTAAAACCCTATGCTGCAGCCTGGATGGAAGGAAGTTTGGGGCAGAATGGATATACGTATGTGTATGGTTAGGGCTTCCCAGGTGGCTCAGTTGTAAAGAATCTGCCTGCCAATGCAGGAGACCCGAATTTGATCCCTGGTTTGGGAAGATCCCCCAGAGAAGGGAGTGGCAACCCATGGCAGTATTCTTGCCTGGAAAATCCCAAGGACAGAGGAGCCTTGTGGGCTGCAGCCCAAGAGGGTTGCAAAGAGTAGAACACGACTGAATGACTGAGCACACACATATGTATGACCAAGTCCCTTCAGTATTCACCTAAAATGCTGTGCTTCAGTTGTGTCCAGTTCTTTGCAACCTCACGGACTGTAGCCTGCCAGGCTTTTCTGTCCATGGAATTCTCCAGGCAAAAATACTGGAGTGGGTTGCCATGCCCTCCTCCAGGGGATCTTCTCAATCCAGGAATCGAACCAGGGTCTCCTGCATTGCAGGCAGATTCTTAACCAGCTGAGTTACCAGGGAATCGGCTATACCCCAATGCAAAATAAACAGTTTAAAAAAATAAACAAAACCCCGTGCCACCAGCCTCCACATCCTACTGTTTCCCACTCATGAAGATGTAACCTGTCTACCCTTTTATTAGACGCTTGTCTTGTGCCGTGCACTGTGCTAGTCCTGTGATCACAGGGTCTCCAAAGCTCAACTTGAGAAGTAAATCCATGTGTCCAAACCTGCTCAGCACACCCAGGCTGGTAGTGATTCTAGTCAGGATTGAGGGAGCAGACCAAGGGCCTTGGGTCATTTTCTCATACTTGCTGGGAAGGAAAACATGCATGTGTGATGTTGGTGGAGGTGGAGATGGAGGTGCGGTGCATACTAAATTATTCAAGTGTTGGCAGCTGTGTAGAGATGGCATAAACTTGAGTTGACTATCCTTGGGGGAAACAGCAGCGTCTTTTCTTACATCTGTAGGTGTGCGTGCGCTCACATACACACACACACACACACACACACACACACACACAAACTTACATCATACCCCTATGAGTAACAGGTCAAGGCCTAGACAGTTCCACCTATGTTTTGAATATGGCATCTTTTCCTTTCATTTCTTCTTGGACTCAGAGATAAACCAAACATCATTCAGCATAATTTAATGTCTTAGTGATATAAGCAAAAGGCTGAAAGACCCCCATCCTTACATTTTCTGCTACTTCACCTTCATCCCATTCCCAAGCCCCAGCTAACAATAGCCAATTTTTTCTTTATATCTAAGGGGAAGTCTGTCCTAGAAAGGACTGCTCCAGCCACCTCCTAGTGAAGAAGCCCGTGCATCTCGGGGGAGCCCAGTAGGAACATCAGTTCTCAGTTCCCATCGCAAAAGTATTAGCCCTTGGCAGCTAAATGCAAAACCTTCTGCTGCTCCTGCTGTGGTCCTGCAACCTCCTACCCTAAGAGATAGTGCATTGCTGGCAGGATCAGCCAGATTTGCCCTTTCCTCAGAGTTGAAAATGAGACTTTGCTGTCCATCTTTGTCTTCTGTGCACCTGCTTATCAGAATCACAGACCTCTCCTCCCACCTTCTGAATTCTTCCAAGGAGTCTCCCAGCATACCAACTGGCTGGGGCCTGTGGCCGGCCAGCTGCTTCTGTCCCCCAACACTGACCCCCACTGGAATGGCCCTGAGTTGTCCCCATTGTCCCACAGTGCAGGCCACCCCCTGTCTCCCTTGCAAGGGAAGAGCTCAGTGCAAGCACGGTGTTCATTCCACCCCATGGCAAGGGCATTGGGAAACCTGTGCTGCTCTATTATGGTTAACACTCTGATAGAAAAGTTGGGGATTCAGAGAGCCAATAAACAAGACCCTTTTGCCCTCCCGAGATGGAAAACAACACAGAATTGCAGGCATCAGACAGATAAACATCAAAATAGCAGCTTTATTTTTGATGAAGCTAATTAGAGAATGTAAGAGGGCTTTGATGTGCCACCCAACAGGCACCCTACACTGCCCTCTAAATTGAACGTGTCTCCCTAACAGCACCCACCACACACACAGGCACACAGAGAATGCTGTGAGCATGTATGTGCGTCTGCTCAGACAGGCGGCTCAGAACAAAAGAGGAGGGAGTTGCCTGGGCATGCTCAGATTTGTCCTCCAGTTTTCCTAGTCACTTCACAGAGCCTGCATGAGTCCGTTAGAGTCTCCCCATAACTCTTCTCTTTGTGGAGGGGAATGAAATTCCCTGTTCTGTATGGCAGTGGTCCACAAATTTGGTTATATTTACGGAAGACAATTGTTCCATGGACCAGGGGAGGAGGGGATGGTTTGGAGATGACTCAAGCCCATTTGTAGCACATATTATTTCTGTTATTATTACATCAGCTCATCTTCAGGCATTAGATCCTGAAGGTTGGGAATCCCTGCCTTATGGGAAAAAGAAGAGTGAGGAGTAAGGGCTTGCTCCTCTCAGGAGAAACTGTCTCCTTCCTGTCATCTGAGCCTGGGAAGACACAGTAACCGGGCAGACATGTGGATGGAGTGTGGGATTACGGTGGCTCCGAGTGACTGTTTGCATGAGAAGTAGGGGTCAGCCAGGAGTAAGAAAAGAAGTCAGGCCTTGCATAAACTAGAGGTATGCTGTGGAAGAGCTAACGTGAAGGGAAGAGAAGGAACCATACATGTTCTCTTCCGCCCCTATTCCTTGGTTGGCCCCAAGTCGAATGTCTTCTCTTTAGCAGGTAGGTCATCCAACATCTTCATTCTTTACCTGTTTAGTAAGAATAAGAACATAAGTGTTAAGTATGCCCAACGATGTTTAGGAACACTGAGGAGGTAGCAAAAAGGGTAAGACTTAAAGCAGTAGGCATATTCTGCAGAACCACTGGCCCAGACTTCCATAAAGATTGATATCATACATTAAAGACCTATACAGATGCTGTGGGACTGTTGGGAAAATATGAAGATTGGCTGTATATTAGCTCATCATAGAGTATCAAGGTTAAATTTCCAACATATGGTGATTGTATTTATGGTTATCTAGGTAGTATCCTTATTTTGGGGCTTCCCAGCTGGCTCAGTGGTAAAGAATCCACTTGTCATTGTGGAAGACACAGGAGATAGGGGTTCAATCCCTGGGTTGGGAAGATCCCCTAAAGTAGGAATTGGCAACCTACTCCAGTATTCTTGCCTAGAGAATCCCATGAACAGAGGAGTCTGGTGGGGAGTCTATAGGGTCACGGAGTTGGATATGACTGAGCAACTGAGCAGACACACACACACACACACACACACATCCTTATTCTTAGGAGATACATGTGGAAAAACTTAGGAGTCAGGATTTCTAACTAACTTTCAAACAGTCCAGCAACAAAAGCAAAAATAGTCCTTATATGTATGTATGCATGTGCGAATGCACACACACACACACACACATAAAGAAAGAGAAAAGAAAAAAGAAAGTAACTGTGGCAAGATGAGAATAATTGGTGACTTGAGGCAAAGGTTATAAACCTGTTCATTGCTCATCATCTTATTCTTGCAACTTTTCTGTAGATTTGAAATTTTAAAAATAAGTTGTGGAAAGTGGGAAAGAAGTACTAGAAATGCTGATGGGCCAGAGGAAAGGTGAGGTGGGATATTATTGCCAGGTGATCAAAGTCTCAAGGAGCAGGGAAGTCGGGGTCAGGATGGCAGTGCACAAAGGACTTCGATCTAACCAGAGACCGTACAGAGTCAGAGAAAAGGAGTTGGGTAGGGAAGCAGTAGGATTCCAGTGGGGAGCTGGGCAGCCTGAGAGGTGAATCTTGACCTTTTATCACTGTTTCCTGGGGCCAGAAGTTTATGAAAGTGTAACCCTGGGCAGCCACATTATGTACTCTGAGCCTCAAAGGAGAACTTTCCCATATCAAAATTTAAATATGTACACAATGGCCAGTTTTATCCCTTTGCCTTAAAATTTTTTCCCATCTCACGCCATCAGATCCCAGAGAAGCACCTTTGAGTTTGTTTGTCTTTTCCTAAATCCATCAAGTAACATGCCTTCATGTTAGGTTTTAGAATCGTTTTGTGACTGTGGTGGCACCAGAGAAACCTTTGCTAAATTTAGCCTTGTTGCTAATTAGGAACAGAAGACATGTTAAGCTTCAGGCTTAAATACAGAACTTGGCAGGCTACCAAAATATGGAATCAAATCGTCATTTCAGGCTGCGGGAAAATCCAAGGCTGAATGATTCTGGTGGGTAACCTCATATATTGTCATTTTCATCTTCCAGGCCTCCTAAACTGTGCAGGCATCTGCATACACACACACACACACACACACACACACACATCATTGTTGACTGTCCTACTCAGCCTCCAGAATTCCCCATGCCTCCTTTTCTAAATAAAAAGGCAGTGGATTCCAGGGATAGAAGCAGGGTTAGAGAAAGAGTGTCTATGTTGACTTTATACTGGAAGCTATTATTGTATGGAGTGCCGTGTATAATGACATGCCATTCCCATTGAGAAGAGGCACTGACCACATTCTCAGTTACGCTACTGCAAGAGTTACATTATTCCTGTTGCCATATTTACATCACTTTAGATCCAGACAGCGACTGCAACCACAATAGCTACACTCATCCTCTAATCCAAGCATAAAGTAGGTCTTTCAAGTCAGGCTTTAGGCATCTACACAGCTGTATCTAATGCTACAGTGCTGCCAGTATTTAAGGGAAAAAGGGAGCAGTGCCTGAGATATTTGTCACTCCAGGGTCTCTATCGTTTAACCAAAATAACTTGAAAAGGGTGTTGTTCTCATCTCCTAGAGTCATGTGCATTTCCCCAGGGTGTTAGGGGGATCTTGGAACTGTCACTTTCTACCCTTCCTTCCTCCTTCCTAGATCTCACCATATTAGAATGATGATGGGAAAACTAACTAGGGAAATAGAATGGAGAAGAAAAGAGAAGTTAGGCAATAGAATAAAGAGAAATCGCAGTTATCGCCATTGTCTTGTATTTTTCTGCCCTTCCGCCCAGGCAACTAGCTCTTCTGGGTTCTCAGGTAGGACGCTCCTTATATTTGTTGACTGAGGCCGGAAGCTGGCTGGGCCCAGACTGGCTTTTGGTCCCTACTGCAGAAGTGCCGTTCCAACTGGGTTTCTAAGTGCCGAGATGGAGCAAGAAAAAGGCAGTGTGCTGAAGCCAGGCTTGCCACTCCCATGTTGTTCTCAAGTATGTCTATGGAGGAGTATTTATCATAAAGGAAGAAAACAGTAATAGCCCAGAACTGTCTGTTTGTTCAACTCCAACTTGAATGATACCAAAGATTAAATCTTGGTTTCCAATTGTTTCATGCCAAGGCTGTTATATTTAAGGTCCAAATATGTGCACCATATGTCATAATGTAGCTTGACAATTACCTCAACAGGCAGTGTCAGACAGATGGTAAACATTACTACCAGGCATATGTACATTTAGAATTAGACATTTAAATAAATTCAGGCCTGTCTTAAGCTTATTAAAAGGATTTGGGTCTGTAAAGCCATTTCAGGCATCTGCATATGTTAAAGTGTCTTTTGCATCCTGAACAGATTTGGTTTGATTCAGGCACCTTCCAGCTACAGATGGCAAGTGACATGCATTTTCTTTGAGCCCAGTACCTGCAATTAGGCCAATAATAGCAATTAAGCAGAATGTAAAGAGATTGAAAGTTCAGTTCTTAGTATCGCAACCATGCATTCCTGCCTATGAAATGACAGAAAATCCTCTGCAGGGAACATCACCGACCTCTCTTAAAAGCCCTGAACTTCAGAGAGAGAGATTAGAAAGCTACAAAGATACCTGCCTCAGGACCAAGTCAAAATCTCTCTGGTTTAAACCTCAGGCTACAGCAAGCTTTTGACATGAATCTCACAAACTGAAAATAAAGGTTAGCATTCCTTGAGAGAATTGAAAGAAGTCTTCAGATGAATGTGTTTTAAGATATTTTCCCCCCATAACTATATAAAAGCCCTCTTTACAGTCTCTTCTTCTAGGAGGTTTTGAATCCTATTTGGTGTTGCAAAAAGCTTCAGTATGGTTTGTGATAAGAAACTAAATGAGGCTGGGAATGAGGTCCTGGAATTTATTAAGTTGCAAGTGTAGCCAAAGCTGCACTCTGAGAGGGTGGCCTCATGGAGTGGATTGATCTTTGGAAGCCCCTGTGTACTGGCCATGCATGCAGTTCACTGCTAAAATTATTTCTCTGCTTAGAATAGCTTCTTCGCTCCACTTTAAAAAAGAAGCAACAGTCTATGTGCATAGTGCCTGATAAACCATAGGAGTTCAATAATTTGAAAAGAAAGGGAGGAAGGGAGGACAGAAGGGAGGGAAGAAGAAATGAGAGACAAATCAAGACTTCAAACGCATGTGTAATCTTCGGAATCTTAGCCAATTGAGAGGGAAAACCTAAAGCTGTGGTTTAATACACAGATGCTGATACCTGGCCTTTCTGAGCTCATATCCTGATTCCCCTTCTTAATAGTTGTGTGTCTTTGTCACATTTCTTGACGTTTTGGAGTCTTGGTTTACTCATCTGTAAAAGGGGGTAATAGTCATCTCTTTCGGGAGGATTAAATAACACAGCGTATGTATTATATTCAGAACACTAGTACTGTGTGTTGGTTATTTTTATTTTGGGAGACAGAGCTCAAACCTATTTTTTTTTCCTTTCTTTCAGACAGACTTAGAGGGTTCAATACAATTGTCCTCCTTTTTAGGTCTACTTCGTAGATCAAGTTATTATCCTGGACAGCTCCTGACTTGAGTGAAAGAACTCTCTTACCCTGTGTGTTTTGTAATGCTTCCGCACTAGTGCATTTAGCACTGGGGCTAAATCCTAGTTTCAGAGCTACAGATTTTTATGGGTATATGAGGAGGAATATTCTAAATTCTAGTGTGCCTGTGTGTGTGTGTGTGTGTGTGTGTGTGTGTGTGTGTGTGTATGAGGGTAACAAAAGCAGAATCTCTAAACCCTGGGGATGGCCAAATGGAGACCTTTGTCCCACTTACTCAGATTAGCTCTAGAAGCATATGGAGCAGCTTTTGGAAGAACACCTGTTCTATCCCCCTTAATAAAGACAGATTGGCTTAGTGGCTTAATTATCAAGCCCTCTTGTCCATTATTCTATTGTCTCCTGTTGCCAGCCTCTTCTAGGAATCTGTATTGTCTTTCTTTGTTCTATTTACATTTGTTTCAAATTTTTTGGACTCTGTATTCTCTATTGCCCAATAAGTAATCCCAAGTTCCCTGATATGACATTAAAGCCCTCCAAAATAGAGCCCCTCCATCCTGGTACTCTTAATTAAAAAAAAAAGCTGTTTGACATCCCTTAAACTTTGTAGGTGCTAATACATTTCTCTCCCTTTTGTCATACTGTTTCTTTGGCCATATCCTCCCCTACTCCTTTAAAGCAGGTGAAAGTAACTGCTGAAATGCTTTTCACTATTTTGGGCTTATTTGCCCTTTGGGTTTCCCAAGCGTCTCAGTAGTAAAGAACCCACCTGCAATGCAGGAGACCTGGGTTTGATCCCTGGTTGGGAAGATTCCCTGGAGAAAGAAATCGTAACCCACTCCAGTATTCTTGCTTGGGAAATCTCATGGAGAGAGGAGTCTGGAGGGCTATAGTCTGTAGGGTCACGAAAGAGTTGGCCATGACTTAGCAACTAAGCAACCACAAAAATTTGACCTTTACCCCAGTGGTTCTCAAGTGTTTCTGCTGAGTGAGGAACTAGTTCATCACCAGGGCACTAGTGGGAAATGCAAATATTCAGGCCATTTCTAAACTAAGTAAGAAACTCTGGAAGTGGGGCCCAGCAAGATGTACACTTCAGGTGAATCCAGTGCGTGCAAAATTTTGAGATCTACACCTTAGCCCATCATTTGAAATGAATTGCTCTCCTCTTTGATTGCAAAACAGTTTGTTCTTTTTTCTTTTCGTTATCTTTGTGTCTTCTTGATGGAGAACATGTCTTTCTTTTCTTTCCCTTGATAAATACTTAAGATGGAGATTCTCTAATCCATTGTTGTATCTCCCAACCTGGCCCATAGTAGACTCTCACAAGTCTATGAAATTGATTCCCTTCAAAACATACTTCTTGAGCATTAAACATACGTCAGCCTCCAGTGTCGGGTCCTTGAAAAGACAAAGGAGCAGTTCATCATGGGAACTGAAGGAGTTTACAATCTAATTGGATGTCAAGAGCTGCATATATGTGATGATTAGAGAGAAGCATAAAGTGGTCAGAATGCAGAGTGTTATCATGAGGTGCAGATGGACAAGCCCAGGAAACCAGGAAGAAGAGACTGCTGGCTGGCTTGATGGGGGCTGCTGCTGCTGCTAAGTCACTTCAGTCATGTCCAACTCTGTGCAACCCCATAGATGGCAGCCCATCAGCCTCCCCTGTCGCTGGGATTCTCCAGGCAAGAATACTGGAGTGGGTTGCCATTTCCTTCTCCAATGCATGAAAGTAAAAAGTGAAAGTGAATTCGCTCAGTCGTGTCTGACTCTTCTCGACCCCATGGACTGGACACCCCATGGACACCAGGCTCCTCCATCCATGGAATTCTCCTGGCAAGAGTACTGGAGTGGGGTGCCATTGCCTTCTCCCTTGATGGGGCCTACTCACAAGCAATGGAGCTCAAGCTAGGCCTAAAGGGCAGAGGGTATCAGTGGGCCAAGATGAATAAAGATTCATTTCCTTGAATGAGATCAGGGAGATTCATCTACAAACCTCACACGATCCTCTGACACCACTTTCCATATGGCACTTAGTTCTTAGAGGGCTGAATCAGATCCATAAATACTTTATTTTTATGACTCAGATTAATGTGATATTAATACCTTGCTAGAATTAACCAAGTACATTATAATCTAATTTATGAGAGGAAAATCTGGGTGTATAATAAGTATTCACAGTACCACCTTCTGAAAGAACGCCAACATGTACTGCTTCCAATTTCCTTAGGTTTTAAACGGTACCCATGAAACCACCTCTTCAATTACACATGGCCGATGTGTGAGCACCTACTTTGTAATGAAACATTCATCTTCCTTCAGAGCTGCCCTGGGGCAAATGGTAGAGGAGGTGGAGTCAGTTTGGGATATTCTTCCACCGTTGTTAGAGATTTCTTTAACATCAGTTTAGTCTGTATCCCTGGGCTATCCAAAGATCACCACTGTGGGACTACATGCTGAAAATGCATCAACTTCCAGGTTTATGGTCTGCAATTTTAGAGATAGAAAGTGCCTTAGAAGTCATCTCACAACCTCCTTCATCTTTACAGTTGAAAGGGCAGGTGCCCAGACTCATAACATGGTTTTACCAAAGCTGCACAGTTGACAAGTTGTCTAACCTCTCCTGCCTCTCAGATTAGTTTCCTCTCCCCTCAGCCAATTTTATTAGGTTGCCCCTATATCTTGACATTGGGCTTCCCTGGTGGCTCAGATGGTAAAGAATCCACCTGCAATGTGGTAGACTTGGGTTCAATCCCTGGGTTGGGAAGATCCCCTGGAGGAGGGCATGGCAACACACTCCAGTATTCTTGCCTGGAGAATCCCCAAGGACAGAGATGCCTAGCAGGTTACAGTCTATGGGGTTGCAAAGAATCAGACGTGACTGAGCGACTAGGCACAGCATGGCACAGAGTATCTTGACATTATGGTCTCCTTTCCTTCCACCCACCTGGCCTGAGACATATCACTTCAGAGACTTACGTATGAGCCATTAAGTCAACAATGCTGACTTGTGTTAAGACAAATACCTAAGTAGGTTTCCTAGATCAAGTTTTTTGGAGGAGGTTAGAGAGGAAAATGAGAGAATTGAGTAGGGCTCCAATTCAAATAAACCTAAAACCCGATTTTAATGTTGAGGAGGTATGCTGTATGACAGGTGGGAGGAGGAGGTGATTGAAAGCAAGAATGCCTGCACACCTTCAGGCTACACCACAGGCCACCCATGGGCCCCAAGGACCGTCGCATCTGAAATACGTATTATCATTTAGAATTAAGCCACCTGTCCTGGGCAAGGAGTTTCAATCAAGAAAACTTTAATTCATATTTTCTGTTAAATTATTTAACATTATCAAATGTTTGAGATTAGGCCTACTGCCCCACTTTTTCCCTTTGAATCTGACCCTGTTATTAGGTTCCAGCTAACGTTTATGTGGGGCTTCCCAGGTGGCTCAGCAGTAAAGAATTCACCTTCCAGTGCAGGAGACATGGATTCAATCCCTGGATCAGAAAGATCCCCTGGAGAAGGAAATGGCAACCTGCTCCAGCATTCTTGCCTGAAAAATTCCATAACAGAGGAGCCTCGTAGGCTATAGTCCCTGGGGCTATGACTTAATGACTAAACAAGTCTAAATAACAACAGCAACAACAACAGCAAAACATTTATCTGGCTTTAAGTCAGGATTCTGAAACTTAAATGCTGATGATATGTTAAATACTGATGCATATGCTGATCACCACTTAACTTGCTATATACACAATCACTTATTAATAGTTGTGGTCACAGGGTATCAGGCAGTGGTTAGCATCAGGATTGCCGCACAGTACAACTCCAAGGGGGGCCATTGATGTTGCAAACCCTGTACCTCTCAGACGCTGCATATGGTACACTCTACGACTGAGCCAAATGTAATCTGTATAGCGGTCAGCAGTGGCTCAGGTTAGTGTTCTTTATTTCTCTTGCGTATGTGTACATGATAGAGCAAGTACCGTCCATACATCCATCACTCCCAGCGTCCACACAGTTAAACCATCAACAGCAGGCGGATCCAGCAGGCAGTGAGTGTGGAGGGTCAGATGCCAAACACTGTGTGGTCCTGGCAGATGGGCAGAGCACAAATCTTTATGTGGGATCATCAAGCAGGTAGACATGCCAACAGGTAGCATCAGGAGACACTGGCATTTCTGGGGTTCAGGGGAAAGGATTCCCATCCCTTGGGCAGAGGCCCTGGGATAAAATGACAGGAAATATTCCTAGAAGGCTAAGAGTACTGGGAAGGTTACCAAGTTGGGCACTTTGATACAAAAGAATGAGACAAAGATTTTGCCAGAACTAGGGTACAAGGTGGGAAACTGATCTGAGAAATAGAGACAGAAGCTCAATTAGAGAACTGGGTCCTGTGGTCTTAAAGAACTAGCAGCTATGGGGATTTTATTCAGAGTCACTTGAATGTTGAAGGAGAACTCTTTAAATCATTGTGATTAAGATAGGGTTGATGCTAGAACCTGAGATAGGGCTTAGTCTGTGGGTGGGAGGAATGTGTCCCCAGCAGCAAGAAGCGGCAGGCCGTGGGAGCAGGAACCAAAGTAGGCCTTGACAGATGTCTTCTTCATTGTCATTTGCCAGTGATGCATAAAATGCGATGTCATTACCCCCAGGAGGTAGTACATTCTAAAATGTCAATAGCTTCAGGAAAAGTATAGATAAAATTCATGGATGAGAGACCCAGAGTGTGGGTTATTAATAGAAACTAAAAAGTTTTAAGGCATACAGTTAACCTTTGGGTGGATATCAGGGAATGACAATCGTTTCCCTCTGGAAGAAAAAAAAAATGGTGCCATAGTCTGAGGTAGAACACAAGGCAGAATGGACCAAAGGGCCGTGAGCTACATGATAGCGTCTGCTACTTATAGTCCACTTCTGTGTGTGAATCAAGATATATAAGCACATATACATACTCTGGCTCAGTTTTCAAGCAACCTTAATACTAATCTCTGTTACTGTTACACCCTAATTTTCTTACGGAGAGTACCTAATTATCTCCAGTCCTGAATGAGCAGAGGTTTACAGCTTCACTTTCTGTGGGCCTCAAGAACTGCTTCTAGCCTCAGGCATGAGTAGAAGTGAGCCAAATATATAATCCAGGAAAACAGATGAACCTAAAACTCCGTTAGCAAGGTGACAGGTAGTGAAGGGATAAGTCTGCAGCAGAAGCTTGGCCAGATGGAATGAGCAGGTTCAAGAAGTGAATCCAAGATAGATTCCCAGGCAATAGAAGGGGTGTGTGTGTGTGTGTGTGTGTGCGCGCGCATCTGTGTTTAGTACTTGAAGCATCTTAAGCCAAGCTCAGCTCTTAAAGAGTACTGAAACAATTAGATTAGTAAGACCCACAAGTGATGTTCTCTGTAGCTTCTATTTTGTTTAGACCCGTATTTACACATTGTGTTGCTCACTCTTTGTTGCTGAATGAATAAGTAAATATTTACACTGCTACCTCAAACGGGTGTTTGTTCTTCATCTGTTTCAACAAACTGGAGAAAGCTCCAAGGTGTTGACCACTTGAATGATAATTCATGCTGGTGGATGTGGCTTCATCATAGAGACTGAGTTTGTAGAAGGGAAAAGTACACCTTTTCACTGTCTGCATTTGTCCAGGAGTCATTCCTAAAGGCCTTGTTACTGGCATGACAGAGCTGTGGGAGACCCGAGGAGACTCTAGACACTCAGGTTGCATTGGAAGCACACTCAGGTTCTCTGCTTCCAGGGAACCCTGAGAGAGAATTCTCTTTCCAGGCTTCTTCTGTGTTGTCTCCTGGGGGCAGGAGATCCTTGACGGAACTCCAGGAGGTGAGGGCCACAGGGCTATTCTATCTACACTCTGTCTTTGGGTGATCTCCTCCAGTTGTAGGGCTTTTTGTATCTTTTGTCAGCCACACCCACATTCATCTCCAGTCCAGCCCTCTCTTCCAAGTGCCAGACTCTACTTTCTAACATCACCAAATGCATTATATGCAAACCGAACTCATACCTACTTTCTAAATCGTTTTCCACCTGCAGCAGTTTTCCCATTTCAAGTGGATGGTCTCTCCATTTTCCAGTTATTCAGGTCAAACACTTCAGTATCAGCTTGCTTCGTCTCTCTCACACACAGCTTCTAACCCATCAGAAGATCATTATAGCTCTACCTTTAAAACATGTCCAGAATCTAACTGCTTCTACCAAGACCTCCCCATCTCTTGCCTGTAACTGGTAACTCAATAGCCTCCTAACTGGTCTCCCTTCTTCTCTCCTTTTCCACCACCTCAGTCTTTTCTCGATAGTTTCAAAATCTTCCAATGGATCCCCATTTTACTCAAAGTCATTTGACAATTGTCAGAAATTCTGCTTCTTAAAGTGTGGGCCATTCAGCAGCAGCACCAGAGGCAACTAGGAACTGGAGATACAGCATCTCAGGCCCTACCCCACATCAAGTAAATAATGGCTGTTCATTTTCACAAGATCCCAGCTGATTAACATGCACCTGAAATTTTGATAAGCACTACTCTACAAGATCCCATATTATCTGGACTCATATTATTCTTTGACCTTATCTCCTACCCCTCACCCATCCCTCTGCAGTCGTGCTAGAAGGGTCCACACTGTTCTCTTGGACTTTCTCAAACGTGGTGGCGTGCTCCTGACTTCCTCACTGAGTGTTTTTTCTACCTAAAATGATCTGCCTCCAAACATCAGTATCACCAGTTATTTCACCTCCTTCAAGCCTCTGCCCAGACATTACCTTCTCCAAGAGGCCTACAGATCTACCCTATACTAAAACTGATAACTGCTCTTCTCCCACAATTCTCAGTCACCCTTATCTGGCTTTTATCTTTTATTTCCTAACCCTTATTACCTTTTAATACTACCATATTCCACAATTGACTTACTATGTCTGTTTTCATCATCTGTCTTCCCGCTGCCTCCTGTTCTGAATGTCAGCTTCACAAGGAGCTGATACATCAGTGCCTAAAATTATCCCTGACACATAGCAGGCTCTCCATAAATCCTTGTTGAATAAATTAATGAATGCAGTAGAAATATTCTGTTGCTTGCTAATCTGGGGATGGATTTACTTTTCTGCAACAATCCTCCTATAATGGTAGGGATTCATCCCCAGATAGAGTACAAAGGTCTAAGTGTATAAGGAAGAAGACAGGACCCTCTCCTAGAGGCAGCCCCAGCAGAATGGAGTTTTCCCAGAGACTTTTCCTTTCCTCTTAGAGAATCCCTGAGGATTAGAGCAAGTCTGTCATGCCCCTACAACGTGGTCTACAACAGGCTATGGGGGGCATATGTCTTCAGGTAGTGGAAGGCATGAGCCACACACAGGACAACTTTTCAATGAGGCTTTCTTGTGTCATATTGATATATTTTGACTCCGTGGGCTAGACTTGGAACAGAACCAGCAATTACCTTTCAAAAATACATTTTTCACTATGCATTCATTCTTCCAACCCTTCTTCACAGACAGAACTGTAACTTGGGTGGATCTGAAAGGGAATACAGAGGTGGAAAGTTACTTTTGGAAAGCAGAAAACCACAACTCAAATTGTGGGCAGCAGGTTGGCTGCAGGAGTCGAAGACTTGCTACTTACTGGATGCTACTCTACAGTGACCTCCATTGAGCCATGTGGAATCAGTGGCTTTTGTACGGTAGCAACACTGTCATTTATAGTGACTTCACATACTCTAATTTTGGGAGTGCCAGAGTTGTTTCATAATGTTGTGAATGGTATCAGCACCCCGTTACCATCATGTAACCTGAGCTCATTATCACACTGAGCCCCCCACCCCCGGTACTTCAGTTCAGTGCCATAATACAGGTGGTCAGGCCTCACAACAAACTGAAATGAAATTACAAAAGGATCTTCTGGAATGAAACAATGTGCCTTGTCTGCTTCCTCTCAGATGATCACAGCAACCACAGGCACATCAAAGTGACAGGATCAACTTGCTTTTCAAATGCCATTGATGTCCCAATTTTGAATTTAACCATTACTGTCAAGCTGAGCCTATTTAACAAAAACCTAATTTACTGTCTCATCAACCTGTTGTACCTTTCCAGAGAATAGAAGGGAGACTAGAATACTAACTGTTCCGAGCTCTCCCCGGCTGCTCTTTTATGGACAGACAGCTCAGGGACAGAAAGGTCCCACGTGCTTGGTGGGGACACTGTGAATTAATATCTGTCCTAGAAGTGTGCCCCTGGCTACAGCTCTACCAAGCTAACAAGTTAGGTGACTCGCCTCACTTCTTTAAAGAAATTAAAAGGGGACATCATTAAAGTGATAAGTATTGATGAGTCGTAAGACTTGCTCATGCAAAATAATTGCCAAGTGCCAAAATATTCTCCTAGCAGCTGATCCTGAGCATTGGGTCTTCAGTGAAGCAAGGAGTCCAGACTCAGAGGTAGCTGTTCTGAATAATACATTTTGTTTAATTTCTTTAAAGAGGAAACAATTTTTTAAAAATAAACTTTAAGTGCCCAAGAAGAATGAAGGTTTGTTGAGGGATGTGCTGGACTGAAGCAGTCTCTTTGGGTACACAGCAATGCTTTCTAGAAAACCACTCGTTTCAAGAGCCAGTGCTACTCTCTAATTTTGTAGCTTTCAACTGCAGTTTTGGGAAAAGTAATATCTTGGTCCATAGAATTTTTAGGTCTTTAACTTTATAATGGATGAAGAATGAACTGTCATCTATTAGCCATACATATTCAGGGGAAAGACACTGTTGTAGGCAGTTGTATGGCAATCCCTGATTCCCTGAGTGCCTGATTTTTCCATTGTGATCACATTGTCGGTTATTGCTTACCAGGAGTTTTCAAAGTGGGTGTGTTGGAAATTAGATCATAGACTCTCAGATTGGAAGGCAGATGTCTTCGAGGTCAGACAGTCTCACTCTGAAATCCGCCTACTTGAAGGCCTCTGGCATGACAGCTGAGTTGTTTTTTTATAGAAAAAACCTATTTGTTCCCTTCCATGCCTTCATTACACACCTATATTGTGGTACAAGGAATGCAGTGAATTCTATTTCAAGCTTTCCTTTTTCTTTTTTAGAGGTACCGCAGGACACTGAGACTAGGAGCAAAATATAGCCTAAAATAACATAAGATGGAGAGGTTCTGTGTGTCTGCTGCTCTTGTTTATTTGTTTCCTTCCCTCCTATCTCCCCCTCCCCAGCTCCCACTGGGAAATTTTTGTCTGGGAGATTCTTCTCCTGACCTTGGAATGACCCTTAGCTGTTGTAGTTCCTTCGTGTCACTTCTTTTTTTTTTTTTAAAGAAGGGTGACCTACAGGCAATGCCTTTGGGGCCTCACCCAAACCCTTCTTAACCCCTCATCGGCTGGCCTCTACCCTAACGGCTAATAAAACTGCTTTATTTTTTAGCATCAGCAAGTTGGGGGTGCTGTTTTTTCTTAATTTCCTGGAAATGTCTTGAAACCTCCTCTTTAGGCTTCCTGCTTATTTTCCTCTCTGAGTACACACACCGATCTTCTGCTTGTTTTCCAAGCTGGGCCATACCGATTCATTTCCAGAGACATTTGCCCCAGGGCAAAGACTTTGGCTTGCTACAGCTCTCTTTCACTAGTTCTGTCTCTTGAACTTCTGTTCAGTTCAGTCGCTCAGCTGCGTCTGACTCTTTGCAACCCCATGTGCTGCAGCATACCAGGTTTCCCTGTTCATCACCAGCTCCTGGAGTTTACTCAAACTCATGTCCATCGAGTCAGTGATGACATCCAGCCATCTCATCCTCTGTCGTCCCCTTCTCCTCCCACCTTCAGTCTTTCTCAGCATCAGGGTCTTTTCTAGTGAGTCAGTTCTTTGTATCAGGTGGCCAAAGTATTGGAGTTTCAGCTTCAGCATCAGTCCTTCCAGTGAATATTCAGGACTGATTTCCTTGAGGATAGACTGGTTAGATCTTCTTGTAGTCCAAGGGACTTTCAGGAGTCTTCTCCAACACCACAGTTTAAAAGCATCAGTCCTTCAGTGCTCAGCTTTCTTTATAGTCCAACTCTCACATCCATACATGACTACTGGAAAAACTATAGCTTTGACTGGATGGACCTTTGTTGGCAAAGTAATGTCTCTGATTTTTAATATGCTGCCTAGGTTGATCACAGCTTTTCTTCCAAGAAGCAAGCGTCTTTTAATTTCATGGCTGCAGTCACCGTCTGCAGTGATTTTGGAACCCCCAAAATATAAAGTCTCTCACTGTTTCCATTGTTTGCCCATCTATTTGCCATGAAGTGATTGGACCAGATGCCATGATCTTAGTTTTCTGAATATTGAGCTTTAAGCCAACTTTTTGACTCTCCTCTCCTCTTTCACTTTCATCAAGAGGCTCTTCAGTTCTTCTTCACTTTCTGCCATAAGGGTGGTGTCATCTGCATATCTGAGGTTATTGATATTTCTCCCAGCAATCTTGATTCCAGCTTGTGCTTCCTCCAGCCCAGTGTTTCTCATGAAGTACTCTGCATATAAGTTAAATAAGCAGGGTGACAATATACAGCCTTGATGTACTCCTTGTCCTATTTGGAACCAGTCTGTTTTTCCATGTCCAGTTCTAACTATTGCTTCTTGACCTGCATACAGATTTCTCAGGAAGCAAGTCAGGTGGCCTGGTATTCCCATCTCTTTAAGAATTTTCCGCAGTTTGTTATGATCCATACAGTCAAAGGCTTTGGCATAGTCAATAAAGCAGTAGATTTTTTTTCTCGTGCTTTTTTGATGATCCAACAGATGTTGGCAATTTGATCTCTGGTTCCTCTGTCTTTTCTAAATCCAACTTGAACATCTGGAAGTTCATGATTCACGTACTGTTGAAGCCTGGCTTGGAGAATTTTGAGTATTATTTTGCTAGCGTGTAAGATGAGTGTAATTGTGCTGTAGTTTGAACATTCTTTGGCATTGCCTTTCTTTGGGGTTGGAATGAAAACTGACCTTTTCCAGTCCTGAATTTTCCTAATTTGCTGACATTTTGAGTGCAGCACTTTAACAGCATTATCTTTTAGGATTTGAAATAACTCAACTAGAATTCCATTGCCTCCGCTAGCTTTATTCATAGTGATGTTTCCTAAGGCCCACTTGACTTCACATTCCAGGATGTCTGGCTCTAGGTGAGTGATCACACCATTGTGGTTATCTGGGTCGTGAAGATCTTTTTTGTACAGTTCTTCTGTGTATTCTTGCCACCTCTTCTTAATATCTTCTGCTTCTGTTAGGCCCATACCATCCCTGTCCTTAATTGTGCCCATCTTTGCATGAAATGTTCCCTTGGTATCTCTAATTTTCTTGAAGAGATCTCTAGTCTTTCACATTCTATGGTTTTCCTCTGTTTCTTTGCATTGATCAGTGAACTTCTGAGGGCTCATTAAATGATGAGAGCAGTAGTAAGATGAGGACGATTACAACTGCCAGGGATATGGCTATTTATTTTTTTAAACTGGAATTTTGTGTGAATCTGAAGTTTATGATTTAGAACACAGAGAGGAATTTAATTTTTAATCATAAGGGGAAAATAAGGAAGATTCTGAGAGACAGAAGGAGTGAGAGGCCGAAGGAGAGAAGGAGACATTTAGGCTAGAGCAGCCCTGGGAAAAGACTTTGTTCTCCTTGTTTTTAAAAAGGTATTGACTCATCCTAAGAAGTGCTTTCTCCCATTCTTTTTAGACACAAAAAGAACCCAAGAAGAAGAACTCAGTGACAAGCAGGGAGTGAGTGATAAGTAGTTGTTTACCTAGATGACAATCAGAGGGTTAAGGGGAAATCCAATAATCACCAGTTTGTGGAAACCAGGTTTTATGCAGTAAAAACACATCAGGATGGCAAAAAAGACTTTCAAAATATGAGACCCGACAGGCCTTCATCAGTGATAAATGGTTGTCCAAAGTGGCATTTATAAAAGTCAGGTGCACCAACTTGGCGGGAGGCCTCCAAGGGGTGTAGCTTCTGGCCTGAGACTGGGCCCAGTCCCCTCCCTGCCTTTTTCTGTAGCTGCTGTTTGGTTACAAGGGGCAACAGACAATTCATAAGGCTCTGGTTCAATCTGATGATTCCATCTACTCCTGCCATTTGTATCATCTTAGTCCCTGCCCTCTTCTTCCCTCATGGGGCAGTGGCAAGAATGATTAATGTGAGGCCCATGAAATTTTTTGAGCTTCTTTGAAGAAATGCATGAGTTGTCCTTATTATCATCATCACAAATTGTGAAAATGTTTTCACAATGTGCTTTATGCTAGGACAGCCCCTGTTCTCATCACTGAATTCTTGGCCTATGTTAATCTTTCTTCATGCTACTGACCTTTCAAGTGAAAAGTGAAAGTGTTAGTTGCTCAATCGTGTCTGACTCTTTGTGACCCCATGGGTGGTAGCCCACCAAGCTCCTAGAATACTGGAGTGGGTAGCCTATCCCTTCTCCAGGGGATCTTCCTGACTCAGTGATCAAACCTGGGTCTCCTGCATTGCAGGTGGATTTTTTACTGTCTGAGCCACCAGGGAGGCCTGACTGACCTTCCAAGATCTTCCCTAAAGGAGTTGAGAGAAGAGGAAGAAGAATTTCTTGATTAAACAAGACCTTTCAGAAAATGATAAACAGAATTGCCAATCTTTTTTTGCCTGTTTTTGTGTGATTCTGTGTCTTCATGAAACCTGGGCAGTTCTCACCGGGTAAGACAATGGAGAAATCAGTGGATGATACGAAATCAATTTTCCTTGAGTTTTAAAGTATAGTTTAAATTTTACTTTAGAGAATAATGCTGTGGGAATTTATTCACACATAATAAATCCTAATAGTAGAAGAGAGCGATAAGGAATGGAGACCCAAAGAAGCTAAGGCCCTGGGACCTCAGCCAGGGGTAGAGTGACGAGTGGAAACCAGGTCTCCTGGGACAAGAAGGAGTGCTCCTTTCTTTCTCCTCATATCACATGCTCTCACCCTGAGAGGACATAAGATGGACAGAACGTGCTTTAACACCTTTTTATTCATGTCTTGGGCAAGACCTATATAATATAATAGAAGGCTGACTCTGAAAATGTTCCCTCCAATTGCAGCTGTCAGAATATAGTACAAAAAATAGCTAGAAGAGATATGCATTTTTTTGTTGGTTTCAGAAAATTCTTAAAGATAGCTATTTCTGAGAAGTACCCCATGAACACCTGTGATCTCAACCACAAACAGCAGGGCCCTGGGGGGATAGTGTGAAATAGAGGAGTTGGGTTGAGGGGGGGTCAAAAGTCAAATGATGGGATATGACAGTGGAGAATCTAATACCAAGTACCAGGCACTTTGGGTTTTTTTGGCTCTGTAGAACTAAAACACAGGGAAATGGAAGGTACCAGAGAGGAGCCAACATGTAACGAAGGTGAATGTGCCTGCTCATGGTGTCTGTGCTGGCTGTGGTTTTGAAGCAGAAAAGAGTCTCCAAGGACTGAAGATAAAACTTGGATTTTGTGTTTTTTGAGCTTTAATTATACTGCTTCCGGCAGAGTGAGTGAGGCCAGAGTCAGGGTCGGGACAGTGGAAAAGCTGCCCTTTTTTGTGCACTACACCAGTGTAGAACCGCCTCCTCTAGCAGGTTTTGGCTCAGAGGTGCCCCGCCGACAGAAGCAACTCGGTGCTGTTCATTGGGCCATCTTGAGAGTGCATGGGTCAATATGGGCTCATTCTGTTGTGCCTTGATGCATGTATCCTGGCTGGACAGAGGTTGTAGTGCTCTTTGAGGGCACTTGAAAGAGGAAGAGATAGCCTAAATGAGTTACTGGGGGACAGTTGTGGAGATAGTACTCTGAACTCTACAGGTGTCGCCAGATCCTTGTAGAGGAGACCTTTCCCCCACCTGCCATTGCTCAAGGCCCAGGGCAGTTGCTCTTCCGAGGGTTCCTTCTTCTCCTGCCTTGACATTCTTCGCAGTCTCCTCAACTAAAATGTAAAATTTTCAAGGCCTTGCTTGCCTTGTATCTATTTTTATATCCCCTGTGCCTGTGCCAGAGCTGACACATAGCAAACATCCAGCCAATGTTGGCTGAGTGAATGGATGACTCCTTCCATGATTGTTCCTTGATACCAGAAAGAAGAGTCTTCTTTTCTTTGAGTATAACATCCCTCCAGATTGCAATCTCTTTAGAACCCTGGGCAATAATAAATTATTTTAACTAAAAGAAAATCCTTCCTCAAGCCTAGAAAACAAATATATCATAAAGATTCATTACCACGAATGTGCTTTAGTGAGACTATATCCCTTTATCTACCAGTAATCTAACTACACTTGTCCAGCTCGCTCCAAGCCACAGGTAGCTAGGGCAGCTCTGTGGGCGCCTGGTAGACTGTACACAGTGGGTCCTGTGGAGCTGCTGTGAAACCTGGGGAAGCATGCACTTGGGGTTTAGAGGGAGTCTCAAAATATGTGCTTTCCAAGAACAAAGCAAAAGTTGTAATTCTATTTCAAAACCAAGTTTATTCAATTTTTTTAAGATACAGAAACCCATATAGGAAATAGTTTCATCTATAAACTTTAGGATATCTCAGAAATCTCTTGACACCATGCATTTTTCCCTTGCACCATTTTCCACAATTATAAATTATATGTCTTGTTTATTGTCTGATTTCTCAAATTGGTCTATAAGATCCATGTGGTCAGGGACTTTGCCTGTCTTGTTCACACTCTGCCTCCAGGGGAAAGCGTGGAGCTTTAAAACATGTTTGTTAGATGATGAATAAATGAAAATTTAAGTGTGTCAGCCTCTTCCCCAAAATTTTTAATGGTATCTCCTCTTGAAGAGGAAGCAAAAGGGGTCTTTAGATGGTGTGAATAGTGACTCTAACTAGTGGTGGTGAAGTCCGCCCAACAGGGTGGTGGTGGTAGTGACAGTGACTTTGTGTGGTCTTCTTTATTCATCATGGGCAGAAGTAGGGAAGGCAGTCAAATCCATTAAGGTCCCAGCAGGAAACAAGTAAAAACTTTCAAACCAAGTAGTTAGGGAGAATGTAATAAATTTACCCTTACTAAGTTATGCACAAATTAAGAGAAACCTCTAAGAGATGATGAGGTCATCTGTGAGCGGACTCATGGAGTCACGGCGCTATAGGAAAAGACTTGTGTAGAGGATATGGTCTTCCAATAGCCATGGTCTTCCACACAGTCAACCTATCAAAAGAGAGTGGGGCTTTGGTATGTTAAAGTGAGTATCCTCATCTCACTCTCATCTTGCATCTTCTGATGGTGTCCTTTATTGGCTGAATCCAACTGAAAGCCAGAGAGCACGGGCACCTTGGAGACAGGGAAGTCAGTTTCCCAGGACATAGAACGGGGTGCAGAAAAGTAGAGAATAGATCTTGAAGGGTAAATGGAATATCCAGAAAAAGGGGGGCATGGCAAAGACCACAGATCTGCTGGAGAGAACTTGTAAATAGCTTTTTGAGCTTAAAATGAAAAGCCCCAAACAACAAATTTCAACAGCAAAGCAAAGTCCTGTAGTTTGAATACACTCTTTCAATATTCTTTAAGAACTGATTGAATATCTCCTCTGTACTAGGCACCTGGGGGCTGCTGGGGACAGAAGAATGAATGGATAAAGCATGGTGCCTACCTTCAGGAGGCTCCCAGTCTAGTGGACAGAACTGTGCTTTAAGAAGACCCAGGTGATAAGGTTGCTGAAAGGGGACTAAAAATTCCAGGCTTCTTTAATGAGCACTTCCCAAAGGAGGCCAACAAGAATCATGTGAAGCTGTGATTCAAGGCTAGGAAGGGGTCAGGGTGGAGTAAAGGAAGATAGGAGGAGTGGCTGGGGAGGAAGGCAGCTTTCCAAGTGGAGGAAATGGAAGGTGCAGAGTCAGGAAGTAAAAGAGGACATGATTCTTTGTGGAACTCCTGAAGTGATGCCTATACCTAAACAGGGTGGCTTGATGATTCTCAGGGTTGGATATTTACTCCACAAGCCTGCTCCCAGTTTGCTATTAGGAGAAAGATAAAAAAGACTTGATGCATTCACTGCACATTTAGAAAAGCCTGACTTTTATGAGCATTGCCTTTTGTGGATCAACCAGAACGCTCCCAGATACCCACTCAGTGATGACTGTCGTCTCCTCTATGTGTAAAAGGAGCCAGAATTTCTGCCTATTATTTTCAGATTGCTTCCTGTGCAGGAAATTGTGTCAATTTATTTGGACATTTGTGGTTTCACTGTACTCCCCAGGCCATTACATCATGATGTGGTAACTCAGAACTCCAGTGGCAAGTTTATCAGAGACGACTATTTCTGGAAGCCAGGAGATAACAAACAAAGCGGCTTCATTTGGCCTATAAGCATGTTCAACACCCTCAGCAGTGGAATACAAATATGCCTTCCTCCTGACTTTTATCAAGGAGAGACGTGGGATAGATATAAATTACGTGCCCTGCGCAGCGTAGGATCTATCATAAAATCTATTGCCACCGATACAAACTGGCTTCGGCCTATAATTTAGTGACAGTTTTGTGCATTCTGTCTCCACGCTGACAAGATTGCTGCATGGTGAAATGTTGCCGTATCTAGGTATGGATGGAACTGCCTAGGGATTTAAGCTATTTTATTCCCTCCTGAATTAACATGCTCAACCTAATCCTCATCTCCCCGGGAGACTGCAAACCATGCAGGAGGTTGAGCAGAAGGCTTTTCATGCAGGTGGCTGGGGCCTGTGTTTCCACTTGCCTGCATACCATTCCCTCTTGTGAAGCTGCTGATTGAAACTTACTTGAAGATTACCTTGGTAATAATTTGAGCCTTATCGGGGAAAAAAACACAACAAATTAATGAGTTTTCTGCCGATAAAAATATATATATATATAAAGGGCTTACTTTCCTAAAGATACCTGATACCATGAATAAATCACAGACAAATAGAAAACTTGCTGTAGTTTATGCCTAATTATAAATGACTTAATACCTAGTCAGAGCCAAAAGATTTGGGAGTGTGATCATTCTGAAACCTAATTAGTTAGAGGGAGACAGTACTACAGTATCAAGATTTCCATTAACGCAAGGAAGTCTCTTTTCCACTCATACTTTGCATTATCCCAGTGGCAAATAAGGAAATTCATCTTCCTGAGTAGATGAATTCAACTCAGTCTACTGAAATGTATTGCTTAGTAATTGCTTTATTGGACTAGGCCAAAGCAGCAAATGTCAGGGCCTTTCCTGGGACCAGGGATCACAGAAGTTCTCTTAGTCATTTCAAGCTGCTATAAGACAATACCATAGCCTAGGTGGCTAAACAGCAGATATTCATTTTTCAGTTTTAGAGGCTGGAAGTCCAAGATCAGTGTGCCTGCATGGTCAGGTTCTTGGTGAAAGTGCTCTTCATGGTTTGCACATGGATATCTTCTTGTTATAGCCTTACATGGTGGAGAGAGAGCCTGTTCTGCTCTCTTTCTCATCTAATCCCATCATAGAGACTCTCCCTATTACGATCTCATTCAAATCTAATTGCTTCCCTAATTTCCCACTTCCTTATATCATCCCATTGGTGTTAGGGTTGCTAAGATGACTTTTGGGGAACACAAACGTGCAGTCCATAGCAGAAGTCATGTGTGTCTAGCAGGAACCAGGTAGAAATGAGCATAATAATGAGATGACAAAGTATCTGCTCGTGACAATGTTAATGGACCGAATTTTCATAACAGTCGTGGTGACTTGAGCATCTCTCCAAGCTGTTCTCTTTGCAGAGGGGGGCTGCCTATGGAAGAAGTGGGCTCCCTGTTGCTTCTCTCTTTTCCTGATCACAGTGTCTCTCTCCTGCCCACAACAGTGTCTTCACCTGTCATTCTGCCATGTGGCTTTGCCTCCGGCAACTAATTCAGTCTCTGTCCTTCCCCTCCCTTAGGTGATATGGATCAATGAGAATAGATGATTTAAAGATATAGAGAAGATGAGAAATGATTGCCTCTAAGGGAGCAGAAATAAGGGATTTATACTTGCCTGAGCACAGCCTAAACGCAGCCCTTACACCATGGGCCTTTTATGTAAACCTAACTGTAGTCCTCATGTTTTTGCAAACAACTGCTTCATAAATGAGACCTAGAGATTTAAGGTCAAGCCAGAGAGGGATGTTGGCTACTTAGTTGGTTACCTAAAGAAAGTCTTCTGAGCTTCTTGGACTTTGCAAATTATTCTGCGAAATGAGTAAGTAGCCCTTCCACTTTCTTACTCTGTCAGTCTCTCCACCCTCTCCCCTTTCTCTTTTATCAGTGCTTGCTTTTCAGACTGGATTTTAAAAACTCATCTAAAAAGAGGGGTCAGAAGTTGAAAATAAGTATTATCATTTTAACAGGGAGCCTCACTTCCAAAATAATTGCTCTCTATGACTCATCTGCTTGAGGAGCTTAAGGAAAGGCCTGGAATTGGCTGGAGCTTGATTTAATATGCTGTCAGACATCTGACCCCACTGAAATATCCTGTAATTCTGTCTGTACAATTTCAGCTGCCAACAGGGGAGTGAAGGCAAAAGAGCATCACCAGGGTCTCTGAAATCAGATAGGCAGCTTCCTAGGCCATTTATTCTTACAGCCATTTAAAATAGTCTTTATTTTTTTTTTTTTATTTTTTAAATTTTTTATTCCTTTATTTCTCATGTGTTCCCCATCCTGAACCCTCCTCCCTCCTCCCTCCCCATACCATCCCTCTGGGTCATCCCAGTGCACCAGCCCCAAGCATCCAGCATCGTGCATTGAACCTGGACTGGCATCTCGTTTCATACATGACATTTCACATGTTTCAATGCCATTCTCCCAAATCTTCCCACCCTCTCCGTCTCCCACAGAGTCCATAAGCCTGTTCTATACATCAGTGTCTCTTTTGCTGTCTCGTATACAGGGTTATCGTTACCATCTTTCTAAATTCCATATATATGTGTTAGTATACTGTATTGGTGTTTTTCCTTCTGGCTTACTTCACTCTGTATAATAGGCTCCAGTTTCATCTACCTCATTAGAACTGATTCAAATGTATTCTTTTTAATGGCTGAGTAATACTCCATTGTGTATATGTACCACAGCTTTCTTACCCATTCATCTGCTGATGGACATCTAGGTTGCTTCCATGTCCTGGCTATTATAAACAGTGCTGCGATGAACATTGGGGTACACGTGTCTCTTTCCCTTCTGGTTTCCTCAGTGTGTATGCCTAGCAGTGGGATTGCTGGATCATAAGGCAGTTCTATTTCCAGTTTTTTAAGGAATCTCCACACTGTTCTCCATAGTGGCTGTACTAGTTTGCATTCCCACCAACAGTGTAAGAGGGTTCCCTTTTCTCCACACCCTCTCCAGCATTTATTATTTGTAGACTTTTGGATAAAAGACAAACAACAACAAAGCAGTCCAGTGATGTGAAAGAGGGGAAGAGGCAGGCCCCCTCCTATAGAAGCTCTCTGCATTTATGGGGAGGAAAAGCCAAAGAACACTCGCATTTTAGTCAGACACAACTGAGCGACTCACACTTCCACTTCCTTTCTTCGTTGAGTTGTAGAATTTCAGCAAGCAATGCAGTAAGAAATGAAATTTTGTGCTTTCAAACTACACGTTAGGCTCTTCTCCAGAGTCATTATTTGGCATCTTTTTACCTCCAGTGTCTGTACCTTAAATTTTTTTTTTTTTTCGTTCTTGTTGCTTCCCTCCCTGCTACCACCTGGCAGCCCATTCCTACAGGACTGTGCCCTCAACCGACTGCCACATCTTTTGTCCTTATTATGAACTACTAAAGGCCTATTGGCCACTTTTCTTAAAACAGTTTGCCTTTTATTAGGAAACTTGAAAAAAAGACCTCTAATCTTTCTCTCAATCTCTGTAAGATAACAGAGAAAGAACACTGAATGGGAGAACTTATTGAGGACTGGTCGCCCAGAGCGGCATCGCTAAAAATGGTCCATGTAAGTGAACATCTATCTATTCATAAAAGACTGGTTTACAGATAGGCTGCAGCTAGAGAAGCACTACTGGGGACCTGAATGTTATTAATAATCCTCCTCAAGGACCATCCTTATTCAGATCAAAGCGTCTAGCTTTGGCCTTTGGAGACATGGCCAATATTCAGCAATGCCTATTAGACTGTGATGAAACTTTTAATTTTAAGCCTGTAATCAGGAGATAGAATCATCATTATGGCAGTGGGCAACTAGCTGTCCTGGGCTGCTAGAATTGTTCTTTGTTTGTGGTTTGGGTTTTTGCTTCCCTGGTGGCTCTGTGGTAAAGAGTCTGCCTGCCAATGCAGGGGACGCGAGTTTGATCCCTGGGTTGAGAAGATCTCCTGGAGAAGGAAATGGCAACCTGCTCCAGTATTCTCGCCTGGGATATCCCATGGACAGAGGAGCCCGGTGAGCTACAGTCCGTGGGGTCGCAAAAGAGTTGGCTACAACTTGCGACAAGCAAACAACAAGTGTGTGTTTGGCACCAAATGGAACTAGTGATTCTTAACTGGACCGTCCTTCATTTACTCAGTGTCTCAGGACTTTGCGTCTAACTAGCTTCTGGCAGGAATTATCCCCAAGAGAGGGATGTTTCCCAAGTTCTTTCAAGTCCTGTCAGATTGAGTGGGTGCAAACTGGGCTTGAACAGCAAGGATTGTGCGTTTCTAATAAAAAGGCAGAAACAGCCAAAAGAGTCCACTACCCCAAGAGTGATGCTCCAATTTTCAAACTGGCAGGTGACACAGTAAATATATATGTTTTCTAAGAGAAAATTTTGAAAAGAATACATGTTTTGTTTATATTATCCAAGTGTTTTTAAAATGTATGGAGATTTCCCTGGTAGTCCAGTAGTTAGGACTCTGCACTTTCACTGCTGTGGCCCCAAGTTCAATCCCTGGTCAAGGAACTAAATCTCACAATTGCTAAGCATGGCCAAAAAATTAAGTATGTATATCTTGGGTACATATTGTGGCAAAAGAGTACTCTGACCAATAATTGTATGGAAATGCCAACAAAATTTGTGATACCACATGTAGATTGTTCTGGAGTTTGTCACAGATCTGGTTCCAAAGGAGAACAAGAAAACCAACGTCGCAAAGGTTTTCTGTGAAAGTAATTGATGAAAGGTGTTCTTGTGTAGGTGTGTTTTTATGTTGGATTTCTTTTCCTAGAGAAAATAAAGTGTTTTACTGAGTTCACAGCACAGAATGAGGAAGGCAATTTTGTATGCCAATCTTATAAAATTCATAGCCTTACTTTATTTCCCCACTACATTTGTTCCCTTTAGGGCATTCTGAACAGTGGGAGAAAAAAAGAAAGAAACTAAATTTATATTCCTCTTTAGATGCTTCCTGAAGGAGGGGAAAAAATACTGGAAAATGCATGTGGATTTATTTCATGAAAATTTCTGTAAAATAATCCACTGTTGAAACTGCTAACAGCTGTTTTTTCACACCCCGTAACCCCCAGCAGGTAGGAAAACCCCTGCAGATTTCAATAGATTGCATGTCGGTGTAGTAAAGCTCAATTCTTTATTATTATTTTTTTAAGACCTCGTTTTGAGTATTCCTTCAACAGTAAAAGTTCCTATGCTGTGTGAGTAACTGTTTCCTAGCAGACAAAAGGTAGTATCATTTTATTGCTGGCTAGGCTCTGGGTGGGAGGATCAGCATTTCAACCTCTCATGCTTGATTGCACCCAGAACAAAGCTGAGGAAAGTGGAAGGCACCTGGTTGATGTAATCCTGAGTCTCTGTTTTAAACTTTAATGTGGACACTGCATTCATTTTAACTGAGTAAGAGCAGTGCATCTTCAGCTCTCTCCACACTGTTTCACTGTTTACAGGATCAGAGGAATAATCAATTCCCATGTATTTTTACTTTTGTTTTTACTTAGGTAATAACTAAGGAGAGAATTCTCAAGAGGAAAGTCCAACAGATCTAAATCTTTCTCGTCCCTCCATGCCTCCTAAGGTTAGACTGTCCAGTCCTTCTCTTAAGTCCTTAACTTAGAGAACAGTCCTCAGACTCAAGGAAGAAGAGCTCAACTTGGAAAATGCTGGAAACTAGAAAAGCTTCTCTGTAGAACCATTTAACTGTATTACCTTTATCATTTTACTCCCCTCCATCCCTCTCAGTTGGACAGCATTTTAGGAGACATTTTATTTTAGGCCTCAACAATAATTGTGGGATGAGGAATATTTTCCTATAGAGAGGGCATTTTTAATATGCATAGTCCAAAAAGGCTGACCACTATGTAACAGGATGGAGGATGGGAAAGATCTCTCCTGTAAGGTTACAATACAAAAATTTGAGGTATATTTTACTCTCTTAACCCATTGGCCAGACCTGGGCAATATCTAGCTGCAAGGGAAGCTGGGAAAGGTAGTCTATCCTAGATGTCTATGTGCCCAGCTAATAACTCTATGTTATGCAATAAGGAAAAGGAGATATTGAGTAATAAGACTTGAGCTGGTAGGGAAGGCTTGGAGGTGGGAGGACAGGAGAATATAGCCTTCAAAATAGCCTGTTATCTACTTCAGTTCAGTTCAGTTGCTCAGTTGTGTCCGACTCCTCATGACCCCAAGAACTTCAGCACACCAGGCCTTCCTGTCCATCACCAACTTCCAGAGTCCACCCAAACCCATGTCCATTGTGTCGGTGATGCCATCCAACCATCTCATCCTCTGTTGTCCCCTTCTCCTCCTGCCCTCAATCTTTCCCAGCATCAGGATCTTTTCAAATGAGTCAGCTCTTTGCATGAGGTGGCCAAAGTATTGGAGTTTCAGCTTCAACATCAGTGCTTCCAGTGAACACCCAGGACTGATCTCCTTTAGGATGGACTGGTTGGATCTCCTTGCAGTCCAAGGGACTCTCAAGAGTCTTCTCTAACACCACAGTTCAAAAGCATCAATTCTTCGGTACTCAGCTTTCTTCACAGTCCAACTCTCACATTCATACATGACCACTGAAAAAACCATAGCCATGACTAGACTGACCTTTGTCGACAAAGTAATGTCTCTGCTTTTTAATATGCTGTCTAGGTTGGTCATAACTTTCCTTCCAAGGAGTAAGCGTCTTTTAATTACATGGCTGCAGTCACCATCTGCAGTGATTTTGGAGCCCCCCAAAAATAAAGTCAGCCACTGTTTCCACTGTTTCCCCATCCATTTGCCATGAAGTGATGGGACCAGATGCCATGATCTTACTTTTCTGAATGTTGAGCTTTAAGCCAACTTTTTCACTCTCCACTTTCACTTTCATCAAGAGGCTCTTTAGGTCTTCTTCACTTTCTGCCATAAGGGTGGTGTCATCTGCATATCTGAGGTTATTGATATTTCTCCCTGCAATCTTGATTCCAGCTTGTGCTTCCTCCAGCCCAGCGTTTCTCATAATGTACTCTGCATATAAGTTAAATAAGCAGGGTGACAATATATAGCCTTGACGTACTCCTTTTTCTATTTGGAACCAGTCTGTTGTTCCACGTCCAGTTCTAACTGTTGCTTCCTGACCTGCATACAGGTTTCTCAAGAGGCAGGTCACGTGGTCTGGTATGCCCATCTCTTTCAGAAGGCTAACTCATTTGCATTCAGAAAAGTGTTTTCTATTCTTCAGGGTCTTTTCCTGTTTTAGCCCCAAGTCTCTAACACTAAGAAAAATCAGCCTTCCTTTGAGGCATATTGTTTTCCTTTTCTTAACTTATTTTCTTCGTCTTTAAGGATGTCTTCAGTTGCCTCATTTGGAAAGAGATTTTTATTGGTATATAAGCCTTTTGGGAATGGTATGGTTTGGGGAAGAATAGCACATTTATTTCTTCAAAGCCTACGTTTTTCTTAATCTTTGTTATTTCATGTGAAGGGGTCATTGTTCTATCAATTTGCTGCGAGTTTGGAAGACCATGATCCAGGAAGATATTTAAAGCCTCACATATTTTGTCTTCATTCTTTGGATGATAGTCTGTCTGAAATGCAGCTCCCACTACAAGTGGTGAATCGATTGCTAGCTTACGAAGCTCCGGAGGGAGGAGGAGATGGTTTCCATAGCCCTGCTAGGCTGTCAGGACAGAAGCAAAGGGATTGCATATCTTGATGTCTTCCCTCACTTTTGGACCAAGAAAATGCTCCTTGGTTGAGTCTCTCAGGCCCTGAATTTCACGGAAAAACGGGTAAAGCTGTTTACTGTGACAGCATACACACCAGAAGGGCAATTCCAGTTCGACAGAATCTCTGTAAGGAAAAGTGAACTTTATATTTTTAAAATCTTTCCCACATTCTTACCTGTCATGAAAAATTCCTTTAGATAGAACATCTAACTTCTGAGTGATCTAAAGAGACTTGAACAGATGCATTAACATGTTTCATTCTGAATGCCCAAATGCCCTAATTTAAAACCACAAAATTAGGCACTTCATAATTAGCCAATGATCTCCTAAACTTGGGCCATTTGTATGAAAACCTGTTGTTATATATAATGTACAACTAAACTCAAACTCCTTCTGCTCCTTTAAAAATATCATCTAGGATTATTTTTTTGACATAGTTAGATTATTAGTTTATACAATTAAGATCACAAGACATCTAAAGAGAACTTGGATGGATTTTGAATGCAGTGTATGTACTTAAGGGCATTTCTAAATGTTACACGTCAGAGTAATGTTTTTAAGATCCATTTTCCCAAAATAAAAATTTAGGCTTAAATCATCTTCCTTTACAGGGTCTATCTAGAGAGAAGCAACTCAGTAGTGCTGATGGTAAAGCTGGAAGACAGGCAATTTGGCTGAATCTTACCACTGCTGCTCATTAGCTGGATGATTCTGGAGGATGTTATAAAACTTCCCATAGCCTTGGTTTCCTTAACTACAAGATGTGATTAATGAATGATGCTTATTCCATGTGATTGTTTACAAGTTCAATTAAATAATTCAAGATAGAAACTTAGCACACTATCTGGCCAAGGTAAATATTCAATAATTGTACATTAAAAGTGAAAGTGCAAGTCGCTCAGTCATGTCCAACTCTTTGTGACCCCATGGACCATACAGTCCATGGAATTCTCCAGGCCAGAATACTGGGGTGGGTAGCCTTTCCCTTCTCCAGGGTACCTTCCCAACCCAGGGATCGAACCCAGGTCTCCCACATTGCAGGTGGATTCTTTTCCAACTGAGCCACAAGGGAAGCCCAAGATTACTGGAGTGGATAGCCCATCCCTTATCCAGTGGATCTTCTCCACCCAGGAATTGAACTGGGGTCTCCTAAATTGCAGGCGGATCCTTTACCAACTGAGCTATCAGAGAAGCCAAATTGTACATTACTATTGATATAATTATTTTACTTCATATATTTATATATAACAACAAACTTATACAAAAAGTTAAAAGTAAGCCAAAATGAATCATGACAGTCTATCCAGTTTGCCTTTATACAACCAAAACAAAATCTACGTGAAAATAAAAATAGGTCAAAGATGTGTACTGTTTATGTGTGTGTGAAAAGTTTCCTACCAAAATAGAGTCTGGTGAAGGAAGCTATGTATTGTCAGTTTGCTATAAATACCCATGTAACAAACAGACACTTTACAATTATATGTGCAAAATATATGCCTGGGCTTAAGATTGTGATTTGAAGTGTACAGAAAACTAGGATTCCAACAGGAAATCTTCATGATAACTTCACTTCTGCTCCTTGCCTCCATACGCATAGACAAATTATATTTGGGCTCTCATTATATGGCCACACACACCGAACTCTGTAACATAGTTTTGACCAAAATTATCAGGTAGTATAAAGGAGCTACAATTCAGAAGATGCTATTTTAGCAGCATTCTGTACCACTGCATATATTCTCAGGCTAAAGGACATAAGCGTATATGTGTATGGATTATGAGGCACTTCCTTATTGCCAAGTGAATCAACAGTTGAGCCGGAGAAGGGATAGCCTACCCACTCCAGTATTCTTGGGCTTCCCTTGTGGCTCAGCTGGTAAAGAATCCACCCGCAATGCGGGAGACCTGGGTTCGATCCCTGGGTTGGGAAGGTACATTGGAGAAGGGAACGGCTACCCACTACAGTATTCTGGCCAGGAGAATTCCATGGACTGTAGAGTCCATGGGGTCACAAAGAGTCAGACACAACTGAGTGACTTTCATTTTCACTTTTTCCTCTCTGGATGTTTATTAGAACAGGGATTGATGAGGCTAGATGGGAACAGGATAACAGCTTTTCAAAAAACTTACTCCTGGAAAAAAATGGCAGTGAATAAAAGCATTAATTCAAAGTCTACAGTAAAGTCTCATAAAATCCAGTTTCGTGCAATCTGACTGTCTTGCCCCTCTTTCTCTGGGTTTGCACTATTGTTCACCTGTGTTGTACGCTGGCTCTTTTCTTATAACTGCACACTGACTTTTCCCCAAGGCTCTTATCACTTTGGGTTTTGAAGCTTTGAGTCATTTTGGCACTTATTCTGACCCCAAACCTTTATCAAATGTCAGAGTTTCACCCTACCTTGTTATTCTGGTTCTCTCAGGTAAAATTCTTAGGAGGGAATGTTTAATTGGTGGCTGGTGAGTGAGTGGATTGAGTCTTCCTGAGTCTCTTGTCCACTCCTGGCCTAATCAGCAGTGGCTGGTAGAGATCCTGTGGAGATGTGCCCTTCAAGGCTATTATCTGTGGCCAGTTAAACAAGAAGAGGAAGTTGACTATGCCTGACAAATTGACTCAATATCTTGATTTCACTCTAATCTTCTATTAAGCCGAACATTTCAAATCTCAGTAGTTCTGGATAGCAGATAAGTTTACTATATATACATTTCAGTGTTCTCATTGCTTATTTCAGTTGGCATGGGTATAAAGTGAAGTGTGTATCATTCAGCACAATGACATTCCATTTTGATCCTTTAATAACAATTGCTTGAAGATACCTATGATGATGATAAGGATGAGATTGCTAAGCCTGAGGAGGAATAGGCCCATCTTGTATGTCATATTCACAAGTAAAATAGAAAAAAATGTCCTCAGATGCCACTAATATTTTATGTATTACCTACCACTGGTAACCCACAGATGACTATGATAAGATTGAGAAGCCCTACAATGCAAGAAACCCCGGTTTGATCCCTGAGTCAGGAAGACCACCTGGAGAAGGAATGGTAACCCACTCCAGTGTTCTTGCCTGGAGAATCCCATGGACAGAGGAAGCTAGCAGGCTGCAGTCCATGGGGTCGCAAAGAGTTGGACATGTCTGAGAGACTAATAATTTCACTTTCACTTTGTATCAAAACTTGTTTATTCCTGCGATAAGGTTGTATTTTCTTTTCCTATCTGCATGATAGAACTGTAGATGGTAAGAAATTACAATGATCACTTGGTTGAAAATTTACAAAAAAGGAAACTCGAATCTACTTCAGTAGATGTAGATATAAGCCAATAAACCCAATAAAAAAGTATTTCAAGGCAACAGAGAGCTGTAGTGTCTTCTGAAAATTGTTAACATGACCTTTAAAATATTTCTCCTAGAAATCCTGAAAACACAGATGACAGTAAATTGAACACAGGATTTATTTGTAAAGCATATTGTGGACTTTATTAAATTAATAATACTATTTATGGCTATTTCACCTTTGGAGATACAGAGGGTAGAGTAGTCAGCAGAGAGTTTTCCTTAGGTCATTTTCTTTAAAGTGCAAAATAAAGTCTGTAGATTTGCTCTCTGTTGGGTTTGTAGGAAGTACAGGAAATGACAACACAGAGAACTGACAGCTCACTGAGCTGAGATGGACTATAAGGGGAGGATGGCTTCCTGGGGGGTGAGGGCTGTGAGTGCTACCAAAGTGACACCCCTTGACTTTGCCCACATCCTACCATTATGTTTTATTCGTGAGAGGACAGGGAGCCCATTGGAAAAAGCATGTGCATACAGAAGTTCTTTGACTTCTTAAATGGATGGGGGATGGATGGAAATTGTTTATTGAACTTAACATAGAAGCCAAAATTGGGATGTTACATAGGCTTGTGATTCTCAGGCTGAATATTCCTTGATCACTGTAATTGGATAAAAAACTTAAAATTCAAAATGGCAGAATTGTGTCAGATTTGCAAAGAATATAAGTGTTTTTAAAACCTTTACTGGAAAATGTTACTGAGACGTTAGCTTTAACTAAGGTACAAAGACATAGCAGTATGTATTGAATATTTGACATTAAATCATCACATATGAAATCGATCCAAAGTTATCTAGTTATCTGTGGGCAGAGATTATCAGGGGTGCTTATCACCAGGAGAAGGGACAGTGCAGAGAGAAAAATGTTGGAAAATGCTAAGTATGTGCCCATCTGTGTGCCCACTATCAAAAATGCACCTAAGCCAACAACTATTCCTTAAAGCTAAATGCTAAAGTGGCCTAGTAATTTAGTTTTCATTGAAAAGAAATAGAATAGTTACTAATGTAAATATACTAATTATATGTTCCTGTGTGGACTGTGACAAACAAGTAGTTTGGGCTGACAGTATCCACTGTTGAAGAAACCATGTAACACTTCTGAAATTTCTGATTCTTGAAGAAGTTCCCCATGTGGAAATGATATTTTTTCACTCAGCCTGAATTTTGCCCCTATCACACCCCGCCCCTTACCTGCACACACATACACAATTCCTTTTACATTATCGTTTCTACCACAGTACTGGGTCTTCCGTACCTCCCCTGGCCATACCAATAAAAAAACCCATTTGCATATTATAGATCTACCACTTGGTTCTATATGTGGACATTAGCTTATGCATAATAAATGTAAATGTAGCTATTTGTAATATTAAGCTGGAAATAAACTTGTTACGGAATAGAACACCTAAGGGGGAAAATCATTCCACACCATATTCTTCAGTGTCTCACAACTGAGAGGAATGAGAGGAAAAAATGTGACAGGAAGTCAGCCAGATGAAGGGGAACAGCCTTTCAGAAAATTAGTAATGGAACCTGAGAAAACTTCTCTGAGGATTTGAGCTAATGTGTGTATAATACTCATATAGTACCAAGGACTACTGTTTTAGGTTCTTTATATGAAAGTGAAGTGAAAAGAGAGGGCTTCCCTGGTGACTCAGATGGTAAAGAATCTACCTGCAATGTGGGAGACCCAGGTTCGATACTGTTTTAGGTTCTTTATATATTACTCATTAAATTCTAAACCCTGTGCAGTAGTTATGAGTTTTACCACATTCTTCAGATAAAAACATGGAGGCAGACAGAGGTCAAGGAACTTGCTCAAGATCACTGGCTAGGAAGAAGCAGAGATGAGATATGAACGGAGTCACTTTGCTGCAGGGTTTATGCTATTAACTACTAGAGTAAACAGCCCCTAGTCCTTATCTCTATAATGAGCAGAGAATCTAGATGATTCTGAGAAACAATTCTATTAAAATTCAGCAAATGCTTTTTAAGCACCTACTATGCATAAATACCCAGAGAAGGCAATGGCACCCCACTCCAATACTCTTGCCTGGAAAACCCCATGGACGGCGGAGCCTGGGAGGCTGCAGTCCATGGGGTTGCTAAGAGTCGGACACGACTGAGTGACTTCACTTTCACTTTTCACTTCATGCATTGGAAAGGAAATGGCAACCCACTCCAGTGTTCTTGCCTGGGAATCCCAGGGATGGGGAGCCTGATGGGCTACTGTCTACAGGGTCGCACAGAGTCGGACATGACTAAGGTGACTTAGCAGCAGCAGCAGCAGCATGCCTAAATGCTAGATTCCTTAGGGAAGTAAACAAAAAGGCAGTTAGGCCACTACAGTAAAGGGAATTAAGATTACTATGACCACCACTCTTATATGAGGTAGGATGTAACATAAACTTTTTTTTAAAAAAAGAAGACATTAATAGTCTTCTATTCAACATAGATTGAATAGTATGGGAGTTATTGAAAAAGAACAATTAATTTTTTAGCTACTAGAGGTTAAGGAATGTGGATAGAGAGGAAAGGATATGGTATAAACCTCATGAAGGGGACATTTAGAAGGGGAATTGAATGTAGATATGTGAAGGCTAAAATATTCAGGGAAGGAAAAAACAGAAAAATTGGGTTGGATACAGGGAGCAGAAGGTAGTTTGTTAGCTGTGTTGTCTTCATGAAGAGAATTGGACAGTGAGGCAGGAAAATTTGGATTAGGTTCAGGCCATGAAGAATCTTGAATGTCTTATTAGAGTATTTAGATTTTACTTGGTTGGGAACTATGAAAAAATTTTCAACTATGTTTTGGAAAGATTAATCCATTATTGAGAATGGCATGGCTACGTAAAATGCTGATGTCTAAGATTGATAAAGTTGTTCATCTGTGTTCAGTTCCATGGAAGAAATAGTTATCTAGAACCTCCTAGGAATATGGTGTTGTGGTGGGTTTGTTGAATATAGAAATAAAGAAGATATTATCCTTGACTTTGAGGAGCCTTTTACAGGATGTGCAAAGTTCTGTGAGGGCCAAGAGGAATGGTATGTTATTTCTGATGGGGGCACAGTGCAGGTTTGTGCAGGATTCACTTGTGGGTAGGCTCTTCTGACTGTCTTAGCCAATACAAGCTCAGTCACAGTTGTCAGACTGTACAGTTGACTTCCAGCTTGGACCAAATGACATGGCCTCACTGAGGGACAATTTGGAAGAATTACTGGATGTGAACAAAAATCAGTAATGATGTCCATTTCTTCACATAGAGGGTACATCTCATTATTGGCCCCAGGATGTATTTCTAGGATAAATATTAATTATGACTATCAAAAGAACAATCAGCTATTTAACATCTGTTTAATCCTGCCAGAATGGATTTAGGTTTCTAACAATAAAATCCACAATTTCCAATGACTGTATTATTCTACAAAGCAGAAGTCATGGGAAAACCTGGCTAAGTGGAAAAACCTGGCAAGGTGGAAAAACCAAGAAAGTTACTGGGCTCAGATGAGCCATCTCTGAACACTTAGGAAATTATCTCCCCATTTACAAGCACTGAATGCTTTTTAAAACTTCCTATTGCTTTATCTTATAAAGTATCTACTTGTATTTACTTTTTCTAATACTCTGTATCCACTTTGTATTCCCCAGATCAAAATAGAAAATTCTTTGGAACCATTTTGATTTCATTATCAGATGTCTTTATTGCTTATAAAGAGTAAAAGTAATTCAAGCCACTGTAAATTGTCTAAGTTAAAGAATCTTCATGTTACATTTAAATAACAGTGCATGAAAGCATTTAATTAAGGAAACATCACAGTGATGCATCTATAAGCATTTAGATACAAAAGTCACAAAGGATCAATTTGTGTAAGAAGCATCTTTTATGTGTAGAGCCTGTGACAGGGAAGGCTAGTCATCATAATCACTTGGAGGTGGTTCATAATTTAGAAAATCACAATAAATATGAACTTATTTTATATTTAAAAAGGACAAAAGCAAACATTCTTATTTTCATAACTCAAATAATACCAAATAAAGCTTGACAAATATATCATGGCTAGTAGGGATGGATTTAAACAGATTGTAAAACAATAAAGTACACCTAAAGAAAACATCCAGTCCATGTGGGTTAAGAGGATAGGGAAAGATATTCTCAGGTCAGGAAACATGGCAAATCAAAGTACAAGACAGAAGGTAGAAATTAGTCAAGCATCAGAGGGAGGCAGTGGGGAGATTGTTTAACTAGGCTACGCAAACCATTTAGAGTAGATACCTTAAGGTATTGGGAGCCATTGTAAGTTCTTAAAAAGGAGAAAGTCATGTTTAAAATTTAATTTATGGAATATTAAACAGGTGTTTTTAGAATATGTTGATGAGACAGAAGTCCCAGAGCCTAGGAGAACAGACCAAAGGCTGTGCCATGTGTCAATCTTGAAAGCTTGTTGGCCTGGGCCAGAATGTTGACTAAGAAAATGGCGTGAACTTGAGTGTCATCTCAAAGTCACGGGACTTGGTGATAAACTGGCTATGAAGGCACAAGGATGCAAGTCGTCAAGGATGGCCAAATCATGCCTCAAGGTTTCTACCTTTGTGTCTGGGACAATACAGGGCCATTAACAGAACTAAGGATGCTGGCTGGAGATCCTGTAGAGAGGGGAGAGTGTTTAAAGTTTATATTTAGATGTATGGAGTTAGAGTTGCTGACAGATTATCCAAATTTAAAATATGAAACTGTAGTAGTACAGGGGAGCAGTAGGTTTGGAAGTCAATGATATGGATGTGGTCATGAAAAGTACTTTTCAGGGGGGTGATTCAGGAAGAAGCCAGGATGGACAACCAAAGCTTGAGGGCACATACAAAACTGGGGCCCACATAGGGAGCCAGAGGAGATGTGATCGGATAGGTAAAAAGATAAACATGACGAGATGTTTTCTCAAAAATTCTAGTAATTTGATAGAATCATCTATCTTCTGACTGCTCAAGACCCAGAACATTCTGAATACAGTCAATAGTCCAAACTGCAACTTCTTCTTTTAATCCAGACCCCTCCTGATTCTCATTTTTCTACATATTCATCTCTACTCTGGCCCCTTCTCTTTTATGAATCTTACCCTGTTCCTGTCTCCTCACCACCACAAAACCCAGATGGTGTGAAGATCTAGATGGTGAAGTCCATTGTGAGAAGTTCTAGCAACTGTACTTTGCTTCATGTGTCTAATCCCCACCTTTCTTTTCTTCCTGCTCTTTATTTTTTATTCTGTTCTTCCATGTTTCTCTCTATATTGCCTCATATTTTCCCACTTGTCCTGAACCCTCAGCCCTTTATGCCAATCTTCTTATCCCTCCTCATCTTTCTATAGTAGAGTGACTAAAATTCATTATCAGTTACTTCCTGTTTAGATCAAATCTGTTATATACTTTCATCAAATCATATTTCTCTCCTTGGAAGCATCTGCTGCAGGTGTAAAGTTTTTAGTATGATTATCTGAATACCATGGTTTCTTCCATTTGCTCCTGAGTAACCTGGGAACAGTGAATGCATAGGCTCATAATATGTTCCTCACATCTGACACAGTGACTGGCCTATAAATATTTACCAGAAGGAAAGTATGAAGAGCCTGAGAGTTGTCACAATGGGATTAGAAACTTTTGCCATGTGTCTCAACTTCCTCTCGAATTCCCATAAGACCCAGGAGCAGATCAGGCAAGTTGAGGACTAGGAGAGCCCCAGGTATTTTATAGCTAAGTAAAAATTTCAAATCAAGGCCTAGTAGTAACCATGAGTTATATCAACTTTAGAAAAGAAAACCAACAGCTTGGCAGGGATATCTTGTAGAGTTGAACCAATTATCTGTATAGGATCCACTGGTCTGTTGATAGGGGTGTGGAATGAGCACAAGGCTATTGACACTTATCATAATATATGAGAAGATGATTGTTTAAAACAGTAATGAATAGGCTTGGGTCAGGCAAACTTTAATGATCTAATAAAGAAGTCATTTTTTATTGCACTTAATAACAAATAACCTTTTCGGGATTTTCTAGTTGTCATAAAATCTATTAAAATTATTATTTGGTGTCAGTGCATAACACTATTTTGATGTATAGCAAAATCTTAGCAAATAAAAAGTTTTGAAAACTTAATTATTTAAAGACGAAGAAAACACAGATACACCTTTAACAACCATGCAGACAATATAAACCCAGAGGAAGAGGGGAAATAATTTCCCTGGTATCAAGAAGATCTACTAGAGCTCATGGGATAAAATTGAGAAAAGGGACATTTAACCAACAATCCTGAAAAGAAAAAAGAAAAAAAACCCCTCTTCTTACTGAATATGTTCAAGCTGTGACTTAAGCTTCAGGGAAACTGATAACCATGTCTTTCTTGGACAAGGTGTTAGAAAGCATATTATAAGAAATATCCTGCTTTGCTGCATTTTCTGATCTAGCCAGACAATTTAGGATGTACAAAATTTATTTCAGTGTTTCTTATATTGTGATATGCTTGTCATCACCTGGTACTGCCATTGAAATTTCTACTAACATCTGCTTACAGCTATGTCACTAGCTACCACATACCATGGTGACAATTAAAACATTGTAAATTTATTCTCAAAAGAAATGGGCTCACATAATCAAGAGACTAATAATATTATAATAATGTAATTTTTAATGCCTGGGAGACACAGGCCATTCATCCTGTAATGCTGGGCTCAGTTTTTTAATGAAGGAATTAAATATATTAAACAGGAGCAAAGAAAGGAAACACATCTGTTGATTGTGTGCTTAATTAACCCTATGGAAAACACAGGTACAACCGCAGAGAAGTGTAGCCAAGAAGATAACAGACAGAAGACATGAATCCAGGTTTGATCCAGGCAGCTATGGATCTGGGTCTATCAACTTGGGTCATTATCAAGTTGCATCTCACTGGTCAAAGCATTGATCTATTGGTACCTATTTTCTCATCTGAAAAGGGGATGGTACAAGCTTCTGTAGTTTTATAAAATGCATAAGAAGGCACTTTGGAGAGTCTAAAGGACTGTACCCATGTAAGAGATAACTTGGAGCATGATCTCAAAAGCTTTTATATTTAACTATGTAATGTGCTTTTTTAATTTTTTGTGCTTACATTTAAATCTGGATGTGTCTAGTGCTCTGGGAATTCACAATACTTCAAGCCATATAATGAAGCCACACTGTGAGCACTTAATTGACTTATAGTAGGTGCTAATTCTTAATAAGAACTTTTAAAACGTGGCTTATTGTGAATAAACCATAATTCAAAGAATCTACTCACATATAAATTAGATTTACCTGTAGCTTAGAAAGTTACACTTTAAATAAGATCTGAATAAAACATCTGGAAACTTTATTTCCAGGTTTCTATGGTGAGTGACTGATAAATGTGAGATAATATTTCAAAATTAGAAAAGCATCCTTTGTCACCAATAGACAAGTTAGTAAGTTATTCCATGAACTTGAATTAAAAAACAACAGTTGACTCATCCGTCCATTCATATATTCTTTCATCCATTGAATCTCTGTTTGCTCAGTAAATGGTAAGTGGGTCTGTGGTAGCTGCTGGTGCTGGTGGTACAAGAAGGCCGCACTCGGTCAGCATGGCCCAGTGCAGATGAACGAGGCATGTGTGGCTAGTGTCCTAATTGGCCAATGCCTCTATATCACTTCTGAGTACAGGAATGAAAAGGCAAGGCTCTGGCCCGAGGGAGTGTTCTGTCTCATTGAAAGGCAATATGATCAGTCCTATATTGAAGTAATTCACAGTATCCTCAAGAAGAGCAGATAAAAAGACATGTAGCACTGCCCTGGGGAGGTTAAAGAAGACTTCAAACGAAAGGTCATAGTGAACAAGAAGGAAAAATGGAGCAGCCCAGGCAGAAATGGAGAGCATATTCCAGACGGAGGGAAAAATTTTCAGAGCAGAGACGTGTGAGCTAATGTGAAGTGTTGCAGAAAAACAAGTGTCCATTATTGGCTGAGAATAAAACTCTTGGAGTAGAGTGCAGGAGGTAAGACTGAAATGGAAGAAAAATCAAGTGTGAATTATAAGATTTATGACAAAAATAAAGATGAACTATGGAAGCGTTTTAATGACATGATCACATTTGTGATGAGCTTAGGCAAGGATGCTGTGTGTAAGAAATGTAGATGGTTTCCTAGGGAGCTTTCTGAAGTTCGGACATGATAAAGCAGTCAAGTGCAATATACTAAAGAAAATTGCAAATAAGAAAAATTCAAGTGTATGGTTCTTTTTTGTTGTTGTTGTTTATTTTTCATATTCTACATATGAGTGAAATCATACAGCAATTGTTTTTCTCCATTTATTTCACATGATATAATACCCTCAAGGTCCATCCATGTTGTGACAAATGGCACGATTTCATCTTTTTTATGGTAATATATATATACCTATACAACACCACCTTTATCCATTCATCCCATAATGGGCATTTAAGTTGTTTCCATATCTTGATATCATAAATACTGCCTAGATGAACATGGGGGTGCAAATATGTTTTTTGATTACTGTTTTCATATTCTTTGAAAACATATTCTTTCATATTCATTTTTCATATTCATTAATATCCCACAAATGGGACAGGTGAATCATATGGTACTTCTATTCTTTTTTTTTTTAATTTTATTTTATTTTTAAACTTTACATAATCATATTAGTTTTGCCAATTATGGTTCTTTACATGTTATTAGTGGTGGTGGCTTAGTCACTAAGTTATGTCCGACTTTTGTGACCCCATGGACAATATAGCCCACGAGTCTTCTCTGTCCATGGAATTTTCCAGACAAGAATATTGGAGTGGGCTGTCATTTCCTTCTCCAGGGGATTTTCCTGACCCACGGATTGAACGCAGAATCTCCTGCATTGTAGGCAGATTCTTTACCAATTGAGCCACCATTAGATGCAAGATGGACTTAAAGTTTTCTAGAAAGATATGTTAACTCCACTACACTAAAAAGTCAATAAAGGAATTTGACCCCCATAACTTCTAAAAGTGTTTCCATGAAGACCATGTGAATATAAACAATTATCCAAAGAATTTGAGATGAAAGAATCCCTACAGTAAATAAGGAACTTTCATTCCCAAAATAATCCAGATTCTCTGTTATTCTGAGCCTCCAAAAATTGCTTGATCTCACTTATTTTTGTGTAGACTTATCCGAAACTGATGTCTCTAACAGCAGTTTCTATGGAGCTCCGTAAAATTGTGCCAGATACAGGAGAGAAAAGGTAAAGAGAAAAAGGAACTGTGAACGAATTATCTTTGCAATGTTGGCTTTTCTTCAGAGATGGCCATGGTCTTTCCCCTTTGCAAAATAGCATTTAAAAACAGAATCCTATATCTACAGATGATCTGAGGGAGTAGCCCAGCTGTGCTTTTCATATATGCACCTAACTTATTTCAAGGGTGTTTTTGTTTTATTTTTACAGCTGCAAAGTGTTAGCAATCCAAAAAGAGCTGCCAAGAGTACAATCAGATGAATTAGCTTAGGGCTGGTTTTCGTGGTATATTCAGAGATGTTCTAAATAAGTTCCCTGTGCAGTTTCTGAATACCCTGAGTGATCAGAGCTGGTTCCCAAACAAGGTTGGAATGGTTATTTCCCCATTTGCAGCTGCTTATTTGATTTTTAAAAAGACCCCTTGAAACATTTTCAGTTCAGTCAGTTCAGTTCAGTCGCTCAGTCGTGTCTGACTCTTTGCGACCCCATGAATCGCAGCACACCACATTCCCTTAAAAAACTGTTATATAGGCCTATATACAAGTAAGGTTGCTGTTATAACATGAAAACTGGAGACGCTGACAGTCAGTGAAATCCTCATGAAGACCAAGCATAGAACTGAACTGCAGGTGCAACTCAGTTGTTGGATATGTTATAATAACCAGCCAATCATAAATTCAAATAATATTACATGCTGTTTTCCTCTGACTTCCACCATAATATTCAAGAAATATTCCTCTCCAAAGTGAAATAACCCAGGGGTCTGATAGGAATTTTTTTGTTGAGAAACATTAAAAGGCAATCCTGTGGTTTCTAGAATATAATAAACCTTGGAGAACATATATGGCTTCCTGAACTTGGCAACAAGTCACCAACCTTTGGATCTCCTTTCTGCTTTAGCTGTACTTCCTTTCAGCTGACCATAGAGATACATCTTTTTCCTGATCCTACACATGTAGTTCTTGGACACTAGCTCTTGTGAAAGTGCTTGTTTTGCCTGGTGACTTACAACAATTGGTCATACCTGTGAGTGATTCACTAGTAGCGACACATTGAACATGTGACCTATTTTGGCTTCACATCTCACCAAGCTAGAGGTGTTGGCCTTCCTACTTTTCCTTCTTATCCATTCTGAAAGTGTAGAATACTATTTTTCTTAAAGCTGTGCTATTCTTTTTTCTGAGATATTTGGGGTTTTCTTTAAGTCAGTCTTTTCTGCTGGTTATAGTCAATACCCTATGGAGAAGATCACTAGAAAGTCATAAGAGGACTAGTGTGACTTTGGGGTAAACATGACCAGTAAGTCAGATGTTCTTCTCAGCAATGATTCCATGTGTCTCTTAGGTTAGCCCTAGAACTTAGAAGAGAAGCCTCAGCTCAGGTGTTTTCTCTGACCTCAGATTGAGTTAGGTGCCCTGCTAGGTGGTTCCGCAATGCTCTGTCTTTTCATATTGCTGGGAGTGATATGTTTAGACATCTGTCACATGGATTCGATTGTGAGCACCTTGAGAGCTGGGGCAGTGCAATAGGGCATCATCAACCTAGCACTGTCTTGTGTTCCTGCATCACCAAGGTTTTAGCAGTGTCTGAAACATAATAGATGCTCAATAATAAGGGTTTTGAATGAATTAATCATGAATACTATGGATAAACAATTATGCTACAGAAAATTTCTGAAATAAGAATTAGTGAGCCTATATTCTAAACTAAACTTGCTGTGTCACTCTGGATGATTTATTAAGTCAAATCTGTTATTTCTACTAAAGGGTTTGGCCCAAATTATCTCTAGTGTTTCCTTCCAGCTCTGAAATACTATGATTGTTGCAGGGTTATTTCAGACCCATGAGTCTATGATAGGATGTTAACCTAGTAAAATTGATTCTGGGTACTGTCACATTGTCAAATTTGGGGGCTCTCTTCTAAACAAGTAAAAGCAAAAATGATGTAGATGAAAGATCAGAAAATTTAGAATTTGCCATGCTAGAAAAAGTTATTCAAATAAAGAAACTGTGGTTGGTTGGTAGGCTTGACTTGGATATTCAAAAGTCTACTATTGGTTAGAAGCTTCACTATGCATCTGTAACATACCATGTGAGTATGTGCTAAGTAGCTTCAGTTGTGTCTGACTTTTTATGATTCTATGGACTGTAGTCCGCCAGGTTCCTCTGTCCACGGGAATTCCCAGGCAAGAATACTGAAATGGGTTGCCGTGTCCTCCTCCAAGGGATCTTCTTGACTCAGTGATTAAACCTGCATCTCTTGGCATTGGCTGGCAGGTTCTTTACTACTAGCAACATCTGGGAAACCCCTATAACATAGTATCAATAAATAAATTATATTTATAATTTTGATCATCGGACTCAACCAAACTAAAGAAAGTGGGCTCAAAGTTTAGGTTTAAATCAATTAGAACATTTTACTGCCTGCTAAATGAATGTAAAAAATAATTATTATTTAATAATAAAATCTATTTGTGTGGAATTGATTTTTTAGCCTTACCTTTGGTAGTCCAGGCATCCAATATCATGCAGAATTCAGCATACCTTCTGGAGTAGCCTAATCCCCAAATACTCCTACAAGTGTGCTCTGAGTTTTGATAACATTATCATCTTAAACCCCTTTGGGTTAAAACTTTGAAGTTCCTTGTTAGAATGTAAATAAGTATCCTTATTCGTTAATTTAACAAATAGCTGTTGAATACTTATTATGGGCTCAAAATTGAGGACTTAACTATTTGCCTGGCACTGTGCTGGGAACTTAGGTCTCAAAAGTAAGTTAAATAATACTGTGGTTCATTCTTAAATTTTAAAATACTGATGCATTAATACCTTAGGTCATCATCATCATCATCATAGCCCATTATTTATATCTAATAATCCAGGTTAGTTTTTCTCATCAAGAAGTCCTGGGAGAATGGAACTTGTGATGAATAAAGTCTTACTTAAAAAAAAAAAAGGAAGGTATCTAGAACATGAAGGACCTTGGAAATACAGAACAGAATAGGATTCTTGTATATGTGGTCCCATAGACAACAGCTTTAAGAACTCTAGAAGAATCAAACAGAGAGAAAAACATATGGGCAGAGGGACTGGTATTTCCTTTGGATAGCCTTCAATACAGCTACAGCCTGAAGTATGTTTTGTTTTAGGAACTTAGATCAGCAATCCATTAAGTGACCTGAATGGTTGTGCCAATCAGTAAGTGGACAGACACTTCTTAACAATAACTATATGGAAAAATCTAAACCTGGAAGAGGGCATGTTGTCATTAAAACTGTAGATTTATCTAAAGCTGCCATAATAGGAAATTATTATATGTGAATTGGTTTCTTGGCAAGAAAACATGGGGTGGAGGAAGAGGAGGTGACCTGTATTTGTACAAATGGGTCAGTAAACCAACAAATCTATAGTTCAGAGCTTGCCAGGAAAATGTAGACATATACTAAGGAGTTGACTTTATTTCTAAAATAAATGATGCTTTAGGAATTCGAAGGGATGTGGGGCAATACTTCAATCTTCTCTGATTGAAAATTGATTAGCACTTTGGGGGAAAATGTGTAACCAGTTGAACTGCAAATTAAGGTAAATTAAAATAGGCTGCTAAGTAATTCATCACTGGGTGAGTACAGTGGACATTTATCGATTTGCACTCTTATCTACCAATACATATTCTTCTGGATTGCATGGTCAATAACTAAGGTTGTTGGTGGTCTGTACTGAAAGACATTCCTTAGGCTATAATGTGTCATCAGGTTAGAATTTGCTTCATGCCATGTTAGCCTTACCACAGGACAGTAGCAAGATGTCACATTTTCTTGATATTGAGCTATTAGCTCAGAGCATCAACATGTATTCCCAATTTATTAGTTTCTGAATTGAATTGAGTTTTCTTTTACCTTGTATGTCCATGAATAGGTTACTCTAAATCTAGCTTCTGAGATTTAAATAAACATGATCAATTTTTAATATATATATATCCATAATATCCCTCTTATATTTTATGAACAAACTAGGGGATGAACAATATATATCTTCTGCCATTCAGAGGACAGGACAAATGAAAGTGCTGTGGAGTGAACGTCTGAGGACATTCTGTCCTTTTCCAGTTCTGATGTGGTCTTCTGTCCTTAGTTATGACTCCATTTTTTCCTAGCTCTTCTCCCTCGTTTTCTTCTCCCCACCCCCTAATGGGGCAGCTGGGCTGTGTGAAAAGTCCCTTCCAGACAGAAGCAGAAAGCTGCATAGGACTCAAGGTGAGAAGGTGTAGGGCATGGAGATAATAAGTACTGCCTGGCGCTCTCATTGGCAACACATTACCCACGCACACACACTCACTACACTTGTATAGAAGTTAGGGATGGAGGAGATTGAAACTGACCCTGCTGGGAGGAGTAGGAGAGTGTTCCAAGTTTGTTATTAATATGCATAGGGAATTTTCATTTAAGGCAATGTAAAACCATGTGAGAAGAGTGGAAAATAGTGTGAGGAAGGACAAGGAGGAGTTTGGAGTATCACCAAGTGGGAAAAAGACAGTTATCAACCATTTTCAATGTTATGGTTTGGGAAACTGAGGTTCAGTAAATTATTTAACTTTCCCAAGGTTATTCAACTTAAAGTAGTATGGAGTTGAGATTCTAACTTAAAGTTGACTCCAAAGTTACATTTCTTTTTTATTGCACTATCTCACCTTCCTAACTAAATGAAATCTAGATAAGAAACCCATATTGGATAAGCTGTAGTTGTGTATCTGTAAGTATATGACATTTTTCAGTATTTTGAGATATGATTTTCTCAGTGCAGAATATGGTTTCAAATTACAATCAAACCTCGACTTAAAAGTTCCAATGTGGGTGACCTAGAAATTAATGCCATGAAACCCAGAAGACCTTTCTTCTCAACCCCAACCAATCCTTTACATTTAGATCTCATGACCGTTACCTTGTGACTGTGAAGGAGAAACCCACAGTGGTGTGACATATGCATTTGATGTGTGTCTCAATGGGCTTGATTGATCATGCCAAACCATTCACACTTGGATTTCCCTTGAGATCTACTGTATGCAGCTCACAGTCAGATGACCTGGGGGCATCTGTGCCCCTAGGATACATTTATATCCTCTGTGCAAAACTGATTGGTATCCAGTGTGTGACCTTAGCCCCATCACTCCATGTTCCAACCCAATTCTGTCTAGTATTTGTGCTTCAAGAGCCAGACATCCTAGCTGACAGAAATAACCTATTCTTGGCTTAGCCTGCTCTGGGGAGAGTCAATGGTGGGATCATTGCTTATAAAAATACACACACACAAATAACTCAGACTTTATGTGCACTTGTGAATGACACTATTTTTACATTTAAATCAAATTATGATACATTACATACCCATAAATACCTGGGGAGATTGTTATTATTTCTGGGGGATCCTGATGTACATGATGGGGGGAAATGAGGAAAATACACTGTCCATATCAAAATCCACCAGTTTACAAACCCTCATACCACACAAACCCCTGATCTCCTTCCAGAAATATTAGCAACAACACTATTAGCACTAATCACAGAACAATTGTTATGGGGCTAAATTAATCTGTATTGCTTAGTTTAATATGGCTCAAAGCCTGAAAAAGACCTTGCTGCAGACTGAAATACCTTGTTTTTAAACTTTTCTAGTACTGTTTGTGAAATATCTTGACTAGTATTTTTGCTTTTGTTCTTGTTTTAAACATCAAATATTCTAGCCACTGCTCCAGTTTCTGTGCTGTATTGGTTTTCAACTTTTTTTTTTTACTTTCAAGATTTGGTAAGTCCCAATAAAATGGAAGAAAATGTGTTCATCCATCTTTGTTCTTCTTTAATAGAGATTTGTTTCAATCATGTTGCTATCTGCACTTGAAAATAACAGGCTCATAGAATTTTAGTCTGAAGTTCAAAAATGTGCAAACAGCATAAAGGAAATCTTAGAAAACCATCCACGTTTGCCTAAGGCTTCTAAAACCCTTATAAAAATGTATTTCTAAAACATTATTAACATCCATCTCCTACCTTCATGAAAGCAATCAAAATAAAGTCTGTTTCAGCTCACTGTGTCTCTCACCTACATTAACCAGGTAAAAACCAAAAAGGAGAGTCCATTTTTTCTCACCTACATTTGTGCTGAGTTCAGGTCCAGAAACACAGAAGACCCTGGAATTGCCTTACCTCTGAGGTTGTTTCCCCCCCAAATATGTAACTTCTGACACAATCTTTCTCTGATTCAATTTTATCCATGTCCTTTTGTTTGCCACAAACCTTTTGAGGAAAATGATGTGCTTACCATAAAACAATATTCTCTGCCCACCACAGTTGATGGGAACTAGTGTTGAAATCAAGAGCTTTTCAAACTTTCTTAATTTAGTAGTTGGGAATTCCCAGTGATGGGCTGAGTAGAAAGAAGATCAAATGGTTGGGAACGCAGAAGTGGGTCTGCTTAGTTTCTGAAGCCAAGAACACTTCCAAAGCAGGCTTTAGTAGGCAGCGCGGAGAGGCAGCTGCTGCTCAGCTGAGGGGACTGCTGGTTGCTACATGTTTTTATTATCTTAAAATCCTCGCACCTGCCAGAAACACCTCCCTTTGGAACAAGTTCAGCTCTTTCTTGGCCCTTTCCCTTCTGGAAGCAGACACAGAAACAGGGAAGTATACAAAGTGGAGGCAAGGGAATTTGCACATGTTCAAAAATATGGAAAGAGCCATTGCCCTTTCAATGTAGCTTTCATGGAACTCTCCTGAGTCATCCCAGTTGCCATTTGGACATTCTTCAAAGCAGCATGAACACTCCTAGGACAGCACATTATTCTTGAAAAAATGGTTGTCAGAATAAGAGAATTCGCTTCAGTATGATGATTGATACATATATCACACATACATACATATATGAAGATTATCACATACACATATAATGTATAATTTTTTTTCTAAATCTAAAATAACTTGTCTGTTGTAAACATTTAGAAAAATATAGGAGCATGATCCCATAAAATTATAATGGGCTTTCCTGGGTCACGAGAACTCTTTATTTATTACTATCATTATTATTATTAATTATATGTCATTATTATCATCAGTATTATTAACAGCACCAAGCATGGAGCATGAAGCATGGCATCCGTGTTTTTCAAGTCACCTCATGAGTCATAAGGACATACTGATATAGATCATTACACTTTGATCTGAATCAACTCATTCAACCCTTAGGGCTGAAAAAATACATGTTCACTTAACTATGTGTATCACAGGGTATTATTCCCTAGCCCCTGTGAAGCCAACCACGTACTTCTTTCCCATAGCACTGGGCAAAGGATGCTTGTGGGAGGAGCTCCTACAGGAGCAGGAGTGGGGGTCCCAGCCAGGATTCCTTGCTAGAGGAACCCTAGGGAACTTTGTGCCAGCTGTGTGTGTGAAGCGAAGCTGCTCAGATTCTGGCAACAAAGTCGTAGTACCCTCAAGGGTCCTTTTCTTTCCCTGGCACAGTCTGCTGATTTCCTGTGATGCTCCCATCAGGGCATGAAGCCACTCTATGACAAGTCTGTAGTGGTATCAGATTCTCCATGACTACAGTGCTATTCCATGTCATGCAGCTTTTATTGAGGACAAATTCACTTAATCCCATCTTACAGGAAGTGGAAGAAATGTTTTAAATATGATTTTTAAACGTCTAGAGTATCAATGAACTTTTCACTGTGGGTTTTATGCACAGGAAATCAATTTGTGTGCTGCCAAATAGCATAACCAAAATCAAAGTCAGTTGTAACTAAAGATACTCTTGGAGAAGGAAATGGCAACCCATTCCAGTACTCTTGCCTGGAAAAATCCCATGGATGGAGGACCCTGGTGGGATACAGTCCATGGGGTCGCAAAGAGTTGGACACGACTGAGAGACTAACACAAAGAGATGAAGATGGAGATTATAAACATTTATAGTACTGATTTGTATAACCTGCCTCTCTACCCCAGGTCTTAACGTAACCCCACCCTAACCTTTCATAACTAAGAAAATGAAAGGGATTCCAGGAGTGTGAAAGTAGGTCTTTCTTCACTGTAGACCTAGGCAAGTGTTGTTCATCCTTGAGAGTCTCACTCTTTTTATTAAACTTGCCTAAAGTTGCCAATACTAGGCTGAGGTTGCACAGGTGATATGACAAAGGTCATTGAAATCTGGATTGCCCACTTGGTGGTCTTCCTTCCTTAAAGGACTCTCTGTTCTCATTAAGGAGACAGAAGAGAAGTGTCACCACCCACATACTGGTTTGTTTAAGAGAATATAGAGCACGTTGTTATGGTATATTATAAACCTTTCAAGAGACTTTTATATATCACAGGAAGCTAAAATTGAAAAAGAGTGAGCAAGTGAATGAAAAAACAAATTTTTGAGCCATGGTTTCCTCCTTCCAAGTTTTTCTTTTATAGTGTTAATTTTTATTTATTTATTTGGCTGCACTGTGTCTTAGTTACAGCACATGGGATCTTTAGGTGCAGCGTGTGGGATCTAGTTCCCCAGCCAGGGGTCAAATCTAGGCCCCCTGCATTGGGAGCACAGAGTCGTATCCACTGGACCACCAGAGAAGTCCCTCTCTTCCAAGTTTTGAAGTTTTGATCAAGAGGAAGAATGGCCAGTCATCTTTTCTGGGTTTGGTTTTCAATATTCAAGATGTAAAGTAAAACAGAACTCAAATACTCTTCTAACGCAGCAGGAGAGGTAGGGAAGGCAGAATTATTACAGAAGAGGGAGCAAAAGAGAACTATAGCAGATATGGTGTTCTCCTTCCCTTCTTTCCATTAAAAAATAAGTAACTCCATGCTATTTGCTCCTGATGTTAGTTCATTTTGTATGTAGATCTTGATAGAAACAACCTCTTTTTTATAAGATACAAAATATGTCCCCTAGTGTGAGAACCAAACTGCTATAGCAAAAGAATCTGGGAACATGCTCATGGAGAATCTCTGTGACTGAATTCATCTCCACTGTTGAGCTGATCCCACTGCTTAGTGGAACCCATCTAGCCATCTCTGCAGGGCCCATTCTCAGCTGCAGTAGACAAGTGAGCATCATCGTCATCCGAGGTATAGAACAGTTCTTTTTTCAAACTCAACCTCAAAGCTCTTTTGCAAGATTTGTTACAGAGCTGAACGGTGCCTGTATTATTATATCAGTCACTGTCTTGTGGCTGAGACACTGATATCCCGTAACCCCAAGAAGCTGACCCTTATGATTACAGTCCAAGTAGAAACTCCCCAAAATGGGAGCTAAATTCTATGTGGAAGACAATTTAAAAATAAATATGGCATTATCATTTTGGAAAGTGCCTATATGCTATAAAACAGATATACATTATTCATGACATTATAATAAAAATTAGACTAGAACCATCATTTATGAAAGGTTAAGCTATGATTTTTTATGAGAGCTAGAACAACTCTAGATATCTGTAAACTTTGCTCCTTGTATCTCTAGTTATATGGAGCTTTTCACCTTTTGATTGTGTTGATTCAAACTTATTTCTGTTTTGGGCTCCTGAGTGACCCATCTGCAATGAGCTGTGGGCTCTGATCCAGCCTCTCATGCTCAAATGACCACAACTCATGAGCCGTATTGGTGGGAGCTCAGAGAGGTCACCACTGCTTGGCCAGCCAGGAGCATACAGGACTGTGTCCCTGCAGTCCCAGCCTGTACCATGCATGCCTCCTTGGTCCATCCTTTGTTTATTTTGTTGGGAGCAGTTTGTAGGGCAGGGGAATGGATGGACTGAATATACACATATTTGCACTATGAATTTCAGAGGCAGTTAACTATGGCAAAAGGCCAAGTGAACCTACGGTAATATATAAAGGCTGGTATCCTGCTTCGGATAAAAGAGGTACAGCCTCTACAGGAGCTAAAGTTTAGGATTGAAGCAGTGAGTTGATGAAAAGAAGAGGTAAGGATGAAGTAAGAAAGTGAGTAGTCTGAACTCCACATACTACATTTCATTCTTCTCTGCATCGTTCTGCTTCCAATACGCAGGGGTATGTGTTTGATTGATTTCTCTACCTCCGACCCCAGTGAAAGTCTAATATCTGGGGCTGTGTGTGTGTGAGCATGTGTGTGCGTGCATGCACTTGCATGTGAATGCTGTGATACCAACACCTGTTAAAAACTGCAGGAATCAAAGACCTTAACCAAGGCCAAAGATTCAGAGGCATAGTAAATAATAGAATTTGGTATAATATCATCGAAGCCATATAAATAAACATGTTTCTGTGAAATAGGAATACACTGAGGTATAGATGAACTTATGTATTGCTAGAGGTCATTTAGATTGATACAACACTTTGAAAAGCAATTTGACCTTAGGTATCAAGAGCTATCAAAGCAAATAGTGCATACATTTTAACCTGGTAACCCCACTTGTGGGATTGTAGCCCAGGGAAAGAGAGTAAAAGAAAGAGAAAGCCATACACATAGAAATGTCCATCACAGTGCTGTGCACAATAGTGAAATCCTGGAAACCGTCTAAGTGCCCAACAGGAGAAGAAAGGATAGTGTGCAGTCATTCAGAAGGCCATATCACAGCTTGTTAATATGATGGTCATGAAGTCTACGTAACAACACTAAAAATGCGTAATATAAAATATTGAGGAAAAATACAAAATTGTATCAACTATGTGGTTGCAATTGTGTAAAAATGTAAATGTACATGAGCAGAGACAAAAATGGTAATGAACAACCATAAAGCAGCTCCATAAACGATATGATAGTAGGTGGTTTCGTTCTTTTTATGGCTTATGGATTCCAATGTACTTTTTAACAAGAATGAGGGGGAAAATGTGAGCTTACGCTTATCATCAAGAAAAATGACAAAAAATTATAGGGAAAGGCACCAAGAAATGTATGTATTTGCGGATTCATGTGCGCGTGCACTTATTTCAGATTCCTCAGGGGATGATGACATTTTTAAATTTTAACTTCCAAGCTGTGGTTGTTTAGAAAATAAAAATTTTGAGCATGAGAACTATGACAGTGAGACATTTTATGAGCACTAAATTCAAGCGAAATTACAAGGAGGAGATAAGTTTGATTTTATTTCACAGTGGCAACCTGTTTCAATTTTATGCCCTTAGTCATAGAACTAATCTTTCAAAAGTTGCAGGTGAAATTACTTAAAAATTTGTCACACTTCAAATGACAGTTTTGGAGCTCTAAAGAACATAAATATTTTTACTTTATCACATAATTGCCTCTAACTACCAGTTAATTTAGCTATATGGCTGTAAAATTGTTTTCTGAAGTGATGATGTCCCAGTGGGGTTGTATAAAACACCTTTCGCCCACACCCACGCCTATCACCCTTACTTTTAGCTGGCCTATTACAGCCCTGCTAATAGCTCACATTTCCTGCCTGAAAGAGACATTTTAAAACTACTAATGTATTGTACCATTGAATATTGAACTTAAAAGAGAGAGCACCAGGGGGGTAAAAGGACCTTAAATCATGATTAGAAATGAAGCTGAAGTTTTATTAGGGGTGCAAACCAGGCTTCATTCAGCTATGTGTGAGACCAAAGCCTTTTTTCTATCTTATTCCCGTCTTAAGAAGGGCATTTCACTATTGTTTGATAAGACAAAAGAATTGTAAAATATATGTAAATGAATAAATTGCATCTGACAGGCTTTCCCAAGCTTTTATAGAAAGTGGATTAAATATAAGATGTATTTCTTATTAGAGAAATACAGGGTCCAGGAGAAAACAATGCATATACTCTTAGCAATCTATTTTCGGAGGAAGGGTGACAGGATCAGGGTGACTCTGATCACAAGTATGATCAGAGGAGAAGGATGAGAAGGAGACAGGCTGTAGTCCAGCATGAGAAAGAAAACAGACTTCTCCATAAGCACCTTCTGTGTGCCAGGGGATATCTATGTGTTATCTCATTTAACCCTCTGTGACCACACCATGAGGTACCTAAATATGTCTCGACAATATTGACGGAGAGCTGACAAGCCCGAGGGTTGAATTACTTGGCCAAGGTCACACAGCTACTGAGTGGTGGAGACAGGATTTGAACTCAGACACTCCAGCTCAAGAGGACATAAGGTTTTGTTTCTGCCCTCCAAGGGTCTCTGCTTCCCCGAGTCCTGTAGAAGTTCTATAGTCAAATCCCACTGGCCTTCAAAGTCAGATTCCCTGGGGATTCCCTGTCCCTTGGCCAGATCCCCAGGTTGGGAAGCCTGACATGAGGCTCAAAACATTCACAACAGCGGGAGAACTTCTTTGGTATTTTTTTTTCTCCAGTTTGTGGGTCGCCCACCTGGAGAGTATGAGATTTGATTTTAACGTCATTGCACCTCTCCTACCATCTCACTGTGGCTTCTCCATTGTCCTTGAATGTGGGGTGTTTTTTCTTGGTGGGTTCCAACACCCTGCTGTTGATGGTCATTCAGCAGCTAGTTTTGATTTTGGTGTACTCAAAGAAGAAGAGCACACATCCTTCTACTCCACCATCATGGGCTTCTCCCCAGGAGCCCATATTCATAACCATCATTCTCTCCAGCTTCCTTACATAGTCATGAGCAAAGAGTCCGAAGACTGCAGATATTTAGCCTGGAAGAGAACAAGAACAGGTATGAATGCAAGTTAGATGAGAAAATAAGTATAGTCCATCAGTATAGTTTTACAGAATAAATGGTTGGCACTCTGGGGGAAAAAAAAGATGCTCTTTGGGGAGAAGAGGGTATAGCAATGGAAGAAAACAACTTTGTCACAGGATAAATCTGCTTAGGGTTCACCATGGTCCTGCTAGACAGGAAATTGTGTTAATGGTTTCAGCATTCAGTTTTCTTTCAGTGCCCAAGAAAGCAGCTTTATGTTTTCACTCTTTTTCCATCCTGCTGCTCATTTTTAGCAAGACATGTGGCTGTGAAGCCAAACCCAAAGTGACACATAGATAATGAATGGCGTCATTACGTGCAGGGTGTGCAGCCCCCAGGGTCCTCTGGTGTATGTCACTGCTGTAGGCAACACCTTTGATAGTCTCAGGTAAAGGTTCTGTTTTTGGTCATGGAGCTTCTGTGTATTTTCTCTAATAAGCACTCAGTGGGGAAGTGCTAAAACAAGGAGGTCTGTGTTCTCAGAAGGATTACGGTGAGCCTCGGATGAAACCACACTCAGCAGGGCTCAATCCAGAATAAATGATTCATAATTATATGTGAAGACAAGGTTTGAGTTACATATTAGTTTTGCTCTGAAAATAGTTTTACATCTCATAAGAAGGCAGTGTTTTCTGGACAGGAATTGAAGCTTCCGAGAAGATCCATTTTGGGTGTTAAATTCCTAATGTGTGTTCAGAGAATGGATACAGCCACCTTTTACTTAACAACAAAGACAGGTAGACTGGAGCCATTTCCCAAGGAGAACATTGAACTGGTCTGAATGCATAGCATACTGGTTAGTGCAGTCTTAAGACATAGGTACAGAGAAGGCAATGGCACCCCACTCCAGTACTCTTGCCTGGAAAATCCCAGGGACGGAGGAGCCTGGGAGGCTGCGGTCCATGGGGTCACTAAGAGTCGGACACGACTGAGCGACTTCACTTTCACTTTTCACTTTCATACATTGGAGAAGGAAATGGCAACCCGCTCCAGTATTCTTGCCTGGAGAATCCCAGGGACAGGGGAGCCTGGTGGGCTGCCATCTATGGGGTCACACAGAGTCAGACATGACTGAAGCGACTTAGCAGCAGCAGCAAGAGGTAGGTAAGCTTTGCTTGCAGGCCCCAGAGTGTCCTAATGCCACTTACCCCCAACTACATCTGTAATAGCCTTGCCCACCCCATAGCCAGGCTTCATCTTCTCATAACTGCTCTCCACTGTTAAACTCTCAACTCCCAAACCCTAAAGAACTTGATCCCTCAAAGCAAACTGATAAATTAATTCAATCTAACATGTTAATGGCACATAACGTCCTAAAACACAACCTTTTCTGTGAAACACATTTACATTTAAATAACTTTCATTGTTTTAACCTGAAATAAAGTGAATAATATGAGCTAAATGGTCAATCCTTTTGAGACCCTTTGGCCAGTGGACAGTGGGGACAAGCTAGAGTTGTTTCATCCAGGGATTTTCAAAACTTACTCATCATCAAAATCACCTGGGAGGGGCTTGTTAAAACCTGGGTTTGTACCCCTCCCCAGAATTCCTGATTCAGAAAGACTGGAGGGCTGGGATATTTGCATTTCTAGCCAACCCCTAATGTTTCTACCTGGGTACCACACTTTGGAAGCCACTAGTTCTGATCTTGTAGTGCCTTTGGTTATTATCAAATCACATGGTATAGTAGATGATGACTGTAATTTGGGTGAAACTATGGTAAAGAAGCCAAAGTATGGATGCTCTCATGGTTCAGTTCAGTTCAGTCGCTCAGTCATGTCCGACTCTTTGCAACCCCATGAATCGCAGCACGCCAGGCCTCCCTGTTCATCACCAACTCCCGGAGTTCACTCAGACTCACATCCATCAAGTCAGTGATGCCATCCAGCCATCTCATCCTCTGTCGTCCCCTTCTCCTCCTGCCCCCAATCCCTCCCTCCCAGCATCAGAGTCTTTTCCAATGAGTCAACTCTTCGCATGAAGTGGCCAAAGTACTGGAGTTTCAGCTTTAACATCATTCCTTCCAAAGAAATCCCAGGGCTGATCTCCTTCAGAATGGACTGGTTGGATCTCCTTGCAGTCCAAGGGACTCTCAAGAGCTTTCTCCAACACCACAGTTCAAAAGCATCAATTCTTCGGTGCTCAGCCTTCTTCCCAGTCCAACTCTCACATCCATACATGACCACAGGAAAAACCATAGCCTTGACTAGATGAAACTTTGTTGGCAAAGTAATGTCTCTGCTTTTCAATATGCTATCTAGGTTGGTCATAACTTTCCTTCCAAGGAGTAAGCGTCTTTTAATTTCATGGCTGCAGTCACCATCTGCAGTGATTTTGGAGCCCAGAAAAAGTAAAGTCTGACACTGTTTCCACTGTTTCCCCATCTATTTCCCGTGAAGTGATGGGACCTGATGCCATGATCTTCATTTTCTGAATGTTGAGCTTTAAGCCAACTTTTTCACTCTCCACTTTCACTTTCATCAAGAGGCTTTTGAGTTCCTCTTCACTTTCTGTCATAAGGGTGGTGTCATCTGCATACCTGAGGTTATTGATATTTCTCCCAGCAATCTTGATTCCAGCTTGTGTTTCTTCCAGTCCAGCGTTTCTCATGATGTACTCTGCATAGAAGTTAAATAAGCAGGGTGACGATATACAGCCTTGATGTACTCCTTGTCCTATTTGGAACCAGTCTGTTGTTCCATGTCCAGTTCTAACTGTTGCTTCCTGACCTGCATACAGATTTCTCAAGAGGCAGTTCAGGTGGTCTGGTATTCCCATCTCTTTCAGAATTTTCCACAGTTTATTGTGATCCCCACAGTCAAAGGCTTTGGCATAGTCAATAAAGCAGAAATAGATGTTTTTCTGGAACTCTCTTGCTTTTTCCATGATCCAGCGGATGTTGGCAATTTGATCTCTGGCTCCTCTGCCTTTTTTAAAACCAGCTTGAACACTGGGAAGTTCACAGTTCATGTATTGCTGAAGCCTGGCTTGGAGAATTTTGAGCATTACTTTACTAGCATGTGAGATGAGTGCAGTGTAAATTATCTAGAAATGATCCACAGAACCATGCTTAGTAGGCTTTCAGGCCCACAGATGACAAAATGGTTTCCAGGGAAGTGGCTGGTAAGATGCCCTGGACCCCTCAGCATCCACATGTTGAGATGACCCTCATCAGTGCTTCCCTTCATTCACATAGTTGAGGGCTGAATGTACTTTGTGACAGTAAATTCTTTATAGGAGAATAAATTCTGGCTTTATAGAAGCCAGAATTCTAGCAGAAATCGAAATGCCACATTTATTCTTCCTGATGGTGTTGGCACACACCTTACACATTTTATTTTTAATTGGTAGTCATTGTTACATATTTAAAAATTATTTATTGCACAAAACAACACTATTATAGATTTAATAGGAATCAAATTGAGAGAAGTATGTCATCCCACAATCCTATCATACAAATCGCACCACACTTCCATTTTTATACTCCCTTCCAACTTTTTCATATGCACTCATAGTTTTTCCTGGTAATTATAGTGTGGATAAGATTTTATTCTCTGTTTCACTTAACATTATAACTATGTGTAATGAATAGACAAAATATCATTACATGAAATAACCTGCTGCTGCTGCTGCTAAGTCACTTCATTTGTGTCCGACTCTGTGCGACCCCATGGACGGCAGCCCACCAGGCTCCCCCATCCCTGGGATTCTCCAGGCAAGAACATGGAGTGGGTTGCCATTTCCTTCTCCAATGCATGAAGTGAAAAGTGAAAGTGAAGTTGCTCAGTCGTGTCCGACTCTTGGCGACCCCATGGACTGCAGCCTAACAGGCCCCTCTATCCATGGGATTTTTCCAGGTAAGAGTAGTGGAGTGGGTTGCCATTGCCTTCTCTATGAAATAACCAAGAAGTCCTTATTGAAAATGTCAAATTTGTATGTGTGAGCCACTATTCCTAGCATTGTGCATATAATACAGCAATAAAAATTTTCTGGGATTTCCCTATATTTCTATTGTTATTGCCTCGTAGACCATACTAGTGTATGGAGAAGGCAGTGGCACCCCACTCCAGTACTCTTGCCTGGAGAATTCCATGGACAGAGGAGCCTGGTGGGCTGCAGTCCATGGGGTCCCTAAGAGTGGGACACGACTGAGCGACTTCACTTTCACTTTTCACTTTCATGTATTGGAGAAGGAAATGGCAACCCACTCCAGTGTTCTTGCCTGGAGAATCCCAGAGATGGGGGAGCCTGGTGGGCTGCCGTCTATGGGGTCGCACAGAGTCGGACACGACTGAAGCGACTTAGCAGCAGCAGCAGCAGCATAGAAGTGTGAGGGCTTCCCAGCTGGCTCAGTGGGTAAAGAACCTGCCTGCAGTGCAAGGGACTTGGGTTTGATTTCTGGGTCGGAAAGATCCCCTAGAGGAGGGCACAGCGACCCACTCCAGTATTCTTGCCTGGAGAATCCCGTGGACAGAGGAGCCTGTCAGGCTGCAGTCCACTGGGTCACAAAGAGCTGGACACTGTAGAAGCACCTGAGCAGGCATGCACACACAGCAGTATAAGCCATGGATAGCTTTCCAAAGATATTTGGGCATATAGAACTGAAGGAGAAGAATTATTCAAAGTCCCTTTTCCTGGGTTGCTTTTCCCTGTTATGTAACCCCTTTCCCCAAGAGGTGAGCCCTAGGGGACTACAGCAGGGCTTGGGTTATGAGCTTCTTTTCTCTGACAATGGGACACAGAAGATGGAGAACAAAAGCTGGGTGTGATGCCTTTGGGGCACCCAAAGTCAAACTCAACAATGAAAATATAAAACCAAGGTATCAGTGCAAAGGCTGTCAGATGGTCAAAACCTATCTTTGTCCCTTTCTGGATATAGGACCCTGAGCATGTCAGTTCATTTCTCTGAGTCCTGTGTGCTTTATCTTTAAAATGCTTGTAACAAAAATGCCTAACTTAAAAGACTCGTGATTAAATGAAATGATGTAAGGCATCTAGAAGAGAGCCTGGCATGTAAAGCATTCTTAATTAGCGAATGCAGTTATCTCTAGCCGTAGCATCCTCATATGCTGCGGGAGGTGTCACGATGGTGTAGAGGAGCAGAATGGGTAAAGAAGAAGGGGACCTAGGACAAAGTTTATAATAGCTTATTTTACGATGTAAATACTGTCCATTTTTAAGAGACAGGAGGGAAATGTCTCTCTATGGGTGTGTCAGCCAGACTCTGCTAGTACCCTTTCTCAAAGTACCCCACCTCACTAAAATGAAAGCATAAATTTGACAGTTAGCCACCCAACAATTTCAAGAACCTACAATTGTGACTTTACATTTCTTTAATTTGAGGTTAACGTTCTCTTAAACATCAACAATATGACAAACACAAGTGTTCTGCTGTTAATTCTGAATCAGATATGTAGATAAGCTTTTTGCTCAAATTTGATTTTGGGGGCACTGCCTTCATTAAGTATAACTAGAATATGGCCCACATTAGCTCGCTAATGCTCGGCAACCTGCCAAGTGCAATGAAATCAGCCTGAATTCCAATCTTTATAATAGATGAACTAAGGAGTTACTATTGCCCTCATCAAGCAGAACTGATATTGTCATTAAAGTTTAGTAGCTCTACACTTCACAGACAGTGGGGTCTATTTGCTCTCTTTTGGCTAGGGAAATCACATCAGGTTTACATTTTCTTGTTGGTTTTGAATTTACTTCCTTGTTAAGGGCCAGTCAATACATTGGGGTCTATTAATATCTTCTAATCAAAGGAAAAGCTTTGGTTGTTAGGCCTGGTAACTCTGCTATTAGAGTGGGCCCATTTATTTGTTACTCTACAGTGAATGCAAGGTCAGCTTTATTGTTGGTGGTAAAAGGATTGAATATAAAGTCATGGACAGGAAGAGAAGCACTAAATGAAACATGGAATCCTGATAAAGTTAATAGTTGCTTGTAACAAATACAAAACCATAGTTTTAGTCTGCATCCCTGAAGGAAGAATGAGCAAAAATTTATCAGCCATCCAGAGAACTCTGCTATTTGTTCCCTGGATCAAGTCACTTTATCTAGTGAGACCTCAGTGATCCCATCTGAAAAGAAACTCTTCTAGATCATCTGTAAGTTCCTTTTAAGTGCTTATCTCCTTCAACTTTACAGGACATTGTATTTTCAACGACTATATTCTGCAAACTGAGTGTAACTTATAAAGCCAAGATTGAACCTCCATTCATTCACTCATTTATTTAGTATACAAGTACCAAGTTCATTGTCTACTATAACATTCTACCAATGAAGTCACAGGGTTAGTCCTTGCCTGAAGCTCATGCTCACATCTAACAGAAAAAGGCCTGCACATAAAGCTATGATGCAGGACAGAAAGCTATAAACACCACAGGCAGAGCACAGGATGCACTGAAAATTCAGGAAGGAGAGGAGCAGGAAAGCTTCCTGAAGGAGGGCCTCTATCTATAGTTTGAAAAGCAGAGTGATTTAAGTATGCAGGGACTTGCTGTACCATGTGAAGAGGAGTATAAAACATCTTTTATGATTCCAACATTTCTAAAAGTATAGGACATGATCACCAATCAGGCAACTATTCACGATATATTCAATTCAACCTACTAACTCTAAATTGTGCACTAGTTATATCTAGGATTTCAGCAAAATCTATGAGACATGCAAAATAATAATAGCTTTGCTTCTACCTTCAATAAATGTGATCTCCCTGGGGAGAAAAGAAAGAATAGTGCATAAAAAGAATAGCTAGGAGAAGAATATATTATAGAATCTGTATAATCTCCAAAAATAATGGCAAAAATAAGAATCAAAGAGTTCAAAGAGAAGGGAGGTCGGAGCGGGTTGAAGTAATTAGAAATGGCTTTATAAGAGAGAGTGATCTTGCACAGTCTTAGAGCAGCAACTGGTTTGAAGAGGAGGAGAGGGCACATTCCAGTAGATGAGAAAACTCATGGGTTCTTAGCTAAACTTGCTATTTTCTAGAGATAAACTAAGGAATTGGAAATGAAGGTCCTATCCATTTTGTTTGTCACAGTCATCTCTAGAATTTCAGTAATCTATATCCAAACTGCTAGGACCAAAGGAATGAAAGAAAACATCATGGTTAGGACACAGTGGAGTTAATGCACAATCAAAGAAAAGACTCTTAAAAAGCTACTAATGTGAGAGCTCATTCTCTTCAAGCATGATGGAGTGAGGAGGTAAACAAGCTGTTTCTCCCAAAACCAACTATACAATTGAATGAAAATCTCAGAAACAATCATTCAGTCAAAAGCACAGAACAAATTAAGAAGAGTTAGGGCTTCTCTCATAGCTCAGTTGGTAAAGAATCTGCCTGCAATGCAGGAGACCCTGGTTTGATTCCTGGGTCAGAAAGATCCCTTGGAGAAGGAAATGGCAACCCACTCCAGTATTTTTGCCTTGAGAATCCAGTGGACAGAGGAGTCTGGCAGGCTACAGTCCATGAGGTCACAAGAGTCGGACATGACTTAGCAACTAAACCACCAACCACCATTCTTGAGAAATACAGAATTTCGGCTAAAAACAGTGTCTTTGGTATTCTTGTCAATTGCTTCTCCCACCCCTCTCCCAGCTCTATTAGCTCATGAAAGGAGCAGCCCTGCTACCGTGCTGGAGAGTGCTCATCTGTATTGCAGCTTTGGCAGTTAAAGTGGTCAGCTTGGTAGTAAGCCACTCGGGAGATGTAGGGGCTTCATTAGCACCAGGTTACAGTCCCAGGTGGGACAAGCAATGGACTAGACCGTCATAAAAGCCAGAGATTTGACAGGAAATTTTGAAAGGTGAGATAGGCACACAAGAATTGATAAGCATTCCACATGTCCCAAATTGACTGGACTGTGCAGATGTGCAGGAAAGACTGTGAAGGCTCAAGCCATTCAAACATCCCTGGTTGATGGAGCATTCAAAGGGGAAAAAATAGCATCTAGAAGGAAGGAAAATGCAGGACAAACTTGGGAATGACCTGAAATTTGAAAGCTGTCCTAGCCTACACACAGACCCCTTAGCAGGAGTAGAACCTTACTGGCTCAAAATGTTTGAGCATAGCTTCTTACCAATCTTTGCCTGAACACCATGTTAAGCAGACATAGGTTCCTAGGAAGTTGATACCTAGGAAGTTGGCTTAAAAATAAAACCAAAGCAAATGAAAACACTGAGTAGGATCATTAGCATTTGTAACTTACAGAAAAGACAAAGTTCACAGACTTAGTCCATGTAGATTACTAACCAGAAGAATAAAACAATGACAAAAATTAGTATCTCTTATAGGAGAAAAGTTAAAAATCCAGAATTACAATAATATATTACATAAAATGTATTTGATGAAAATTCTAGAATATGTAGAGAAACAAGGAAATTTGGTCAACATTTAGGGGGAAAAGGCAGTCAATAAAAACTATTTCTGATTATCCCCAGATGATGGATTAACAGGCAAAATACATCAAAACAGCTTTTGTTAATATGTTCAACAAACTAAAGAAATCTATGTTTAAACAACAAAAGAAAAGCATGATGACAATAACTGAACAAATAGTCACAATAAAATATGAAAATTATAAAGTGGGACTAAAAGGGAATGATAGAGTTGAAAGTTATAATATCTGGAATTTAGAAATTTCACTAGCGGGCTCAAGAGCTGATTTGAGTGGAAGGAGGAGTAAAAGTGTGAATATGAAGATAAATCAATAGAGATTACTCAGTCTGAGGAACAGAGAGAAAGGATTGAATTAAAATGAGCAAGCCCGAGGAACGTATTAAACAACATCAAACATACCATCATATATGTAATTGGTGTTCCAGAGGAAAGGAAAGAGCCAAAGGGACATTTTATGCATTGAATTTTGTCTTTCAAAAAGATGGTGAAGTTCTAACTCCCAGTGCCTGTGAATGTGACCTTATTTGGAACTAGGGAGTTGGAAGATGATCAAGTTAAGATGAGGTCTAGTGCAATCTGACTGATGTCTTTTTACAAAGGGGAATTTGGACACAGACAGCGACTGCAGAGAAGGAAGAAGTGATGACACAAAGAAGGCAAGGTAGCCTGAGGCTACCAGGAGCTAGGGGAGAGACATGGGAAGTCTCCCTCACATCCCTAAGAAGGAACTAACCCTGCTGACACCTTAATTTCAAACTTCTACCCTCCAGAACTGAGAGACAATAAATTTCACCTAGTTAGAGTGGCATTTTGTTACAGTAGCCCAGGAAAATAATTTAGAGCAGAAAATAACATTCGAAGAAATGATTTAAAATGTCTCAAATTTAATAAAAATATTTATCTACAAGTCCAAAAAGTTCAGTGAATCTCATTTAGAAAAAAATGAAGGAGATCCATATCTAGACACATTAGGCTGTTTATAGTCAAAGGAAAAGAAAAAATTTTGAAAGCAGCAACAGAAAAATATCTTGTCACATCAAGCAGATGATTAACAGCTGATTTATCATCAGTAACAGTTGAGTTCAGAAGTCAGTGGAATGACACCTTCAAATGAAAGAAAGAAACCTTGTCAACCATATATTCTGTCTCCAAAAGAAGATTCTTCAGAAACGAAGGTGAATAAAGATATTTATAGATAAACAAAGACTAAAAGAATTTGTTGCTAAAAGACATGCCTTATAACAAAACTGAAGGAAGTCATATGGGCTGAAAGGAGATCATACTAGAGAGTAACAGGAATCCAAAGCACTGAAAAGTATAAGAAATGTTAAATGTGGGCAGATATTAAAGATTCTATAAATGCAAATTTATTTTTTCTAATTTCTTTAAAATAGGTAAGATTGTAAAAGCAGCAATTAAAATTTGTATTGTTGAGTTTATAACATATATAGATGTGATATATGTGATAAAATAGTACAAAAGAGGGGGATATATATTGGAGCAAAGTTTCTATACTTTCTTGAACTAGGTTAGCATTTTTCTGGAGTATACTATGATGAATTAAGATGTACATTAGAGGGACTTCCCTGGTGGTCCAGTGACTGAGACTTCACTTTCCAATGTAGAGGGTACAGGTTCAATCCCTGATCAGGGAGCTAGGATTCCACATTCTTCATGACCAAAAATCCCTAAACATAAACAGAAGCAGTATTGTAACAAATTCAATAAAGACTTTAAAAAATTCATATTATAATCCCTGGGGCAATCACTAGGCAAATCATGATAGATAGATAGCTATCAAAAGAGCAATGAAAAAAGTAAATGAAAATATATTTAGTTAGAATAAAAGAAGATCAAGAATGGAAAAACAAAAAGATGAGACAAATAGAAACAGCATAATGACAAATGTAAATACAATGATAATATTCTTAATCACAATAATTCTGAATAGACTGATTACCTCACTTAAAGGTCAGAAATGATCAGACTTGACTGAAAAAAGAAAGTTTATGCTGTCTATATGGGACATACTTTAAACTGAAAGACAAATAGGTTGAAAGTGAAGGATCAGAAAAGACAAATATGCAAGCAATATCAATAACAGAGCTGGAGTAGCTATATTAATAACAAATAAAATAGATTCCAAGATCAGAAATGTTGCTAAAGACAAAGAGAGACATACATACATGCAAATTCCTTAGCAAAATTATATGACTTCTATAAAATATTTTTAAAAATCATGACCAAGTTAAATTTATTCTAGGAAGGTACATTTTGTTAACATCCAAAACTAAATTAATATACATTTTATTATTAAACCAAAGGGTATAAAACACATGATTATTTTAATAGACACAGAAATGGCATGGACAAAATCCACCACTCATTGATAATAAAAATTCTAAACAAACTAGCAGTAGAAGAAAACTTCCTCGATGTGATAAATGACTTCTATAGAAACATATGGCTAGCATCCTTAATACTGAAAGACTGAATGGTTTCCCCCCAAAATCAAGGACAAGACAAAGATGTCCATTTATGCTTATTCCATTCAACATTTTACCAGATTTTCTAACCCATGACATTAGTAAATAATAACAATAATAAAACAATAATAAACCTTCTAGATAATAAACCAACAATAATAAAACCTTCTAGAGTGAGTAGATGAGTGTGACAAGATCACAGGATACAGAATCAATATGTAAAGATAATTTTATGTAGTTCAGCAAATATAAAACTGAAAATGAAATTAATAAAATAATTTCATTCACAGTAGCATCAAAAATAATAATAATAAATTCAAAATGAATTTGACAAAATAAGTATAAAATGTAAACTTTAAAATCTTGATAAAATTACTGAAAAATTTAAAGAAGATATAAATAAACATTTTATTTCTATCAATTTAATGATTCAGTTCTTTTTATAACAATTCTATCCAAATTTATCTATAGATTCAATGGATTCCCTATCAAGTCCAGAAGGTCTTTTTATAGAAATTGGCAAATGGTTATAAAGTTCAAAGGACCTAGAATGACTAACACAAAATTGGACAAATTACACTACCTGATTTGAAGTTTATATTATTAAGGCATAAAAATAGACAACTTAGTCAATGGGACAGAGTAGAGAGCTCAGAAACATACCCACATGTACATGGTCAACTGATTCTTATCAATAGTACAAAGATAATTCAAAAGAGATGACATAGTTTTTTCAACAATCAGTCCTGGGACAAATTGGTTTATCAGTTTGCAAAAACAAAATTAAATGAACCCTTCCTTCACACCATACCAGGAAAATTACTCAAAAGTGTATGATAGACCTAAATGGAAGAACTCAAATTATAAAACTTCTACAAGAGAACAAGAAGAAGTTTTTATGAATCAAGGAGTTCTTAGAATCAACACTAAAAGAAAGATCTATGGAAATGATGAATTTGATTCTTTAAAATTAATAACTTTTGTGTATTAAAAGTGTTAGAAGGGATATGGAGAAACAGAAACCCTCATACCTTGCTGCTAGGAATGTAAAATGATATATCTACTTGAAAGATAGTTTGGCAGTTTCTTAAAAACTGCAGCCTACCAGGCTCCTCCGTCCATGGGATTTTCCAGACAAGAGTCCTGGAGTGGGGTGCCATCGCCTTCTCCGTAAAAACTTAAATATAAATTTTCCATAAAATCCAGAAATCTTAGATTTAGTAACTTTGTAAAAGAAATTGAAACATATATCCAAAGAGAAACTTGTTTGAGAATGTTCATAGCATTATTTCTGTTAGCCAAAAATTGGAAACTATATAAATGTCCATCAAGTGATGAATTTGTAAACACAATGTTATATATTCATGCAGTGAAATACTATCCAACAACAAAAGATGGACTGCTGATGTATTTACAACAAGTGAACCTCAAAAGCCTTAAGTGAAAGCTGTCAGAGGCAAAAATAAAAATGTATGTTTTTATTTAATCTATTTCATTTCATCCATTTCTTCTTTTCAGAAAAGGAAAAATAACAGATCTGTGGTTGCTGTGGAATGCGAGCAGGAATTGAGTGTGAATGGGCTCAAGGAAATCTTCTGGCTGGTGGAAATATTCTAAAACTGAATAATAATGATGGCTGTACAACTTCATAACTTTACTAAAAATCATTGAATCACAAAGTCTTGAAGTTCATTAAAAGTTGAAGAAAAAAATTGAAGAATTACGGAAATAAATAGGGATTAAGTAATGAGGATTATAAATAGGGGCATTTAGGTCCTCTTCTAATCCAGAATTCTAAAAAAAGCCAACTAGTTTTCACGCTCCTTGCCAAAGACAAGAGTGAATATACCTGTATCAGCTTCTCCTTTACCATATTTTCTTTGAGAGGTTCTACCTACCATCTCAATTATGAGCTCAAAGAAACCCAGCCTGCCTCTGGTGTATCTCTACACAATCTCCTTTGTGCCCCTTGGTAAACCTTGGCATTCACTTGCCCATAGGCCTTTAGTCTGTGTACCATGCATGTGTGCTGTGAGAACCCTCCTGAAATATATTAAAACTACAAAACACAAATGTCAGCTTATTCAGCTAAGTTGGCCCTCTGTCTCCTTGAGAGAAGTAACCCCCCTCACTGGAGGCAGAAATGAGAAAAGAGGGCTGTGTTTAGGTCTTTGGTTTCTACTCCCATTTCTGGCTTGGAACTGTGGGAACTTAGGCAATTACTTAAACTCTAAGCCTCTGTTTCTTCATTTGTGATATAATAATAATACAGGATATTAATGTAGATCCCCAATCCCTTATCTGAAATTTCAAATTCCAGAAATCTCTCAAAACAGAGCTTTTCAAAAATAACTCATTTGATGTCAAAACTTGACCTGATCTGAACTTGGTTGGCTACAAAACCTTACTTGAATTGATATGGGGCTATTTATAGTCTTCATTTAATTCTACTTAATGAGAATATTCATATTTTTTGCTGAATAAATACAAGTGTGTTTGATTACAGGATGATATCCCAGATGCTACTGAGAATGTTTTGTAATATATGATACATTTACTGTATTGCTTTTCTAAAAATCTGAATAATTCTGAATCTGAGAGACATCTAAGATTTGCAGGAAGTCAGCAAAATGTATCTTCTTTATCCTTTCATTTCCCTTTGAAACTTTCTCTCCACTTTAGGTGTTTCTCTCTTGGCTATTAACCTTGTCACTACACATATTTTTTTTCCCTTAGTTTGAATTATAAAAGTTTAAATATTTGAAAAATATCTCAAAACCCCAAAGACATACTCTAATAGTGTAATAAAAGAAGCAGCTTATTATACTAGGGCTTCAGCCCTTCACAGTCACTCCCTTAGAACATGACCTTGGGTTGATCATGTAATGTTGAAGAGTCCCAGTTACCTCATCATCAAAATTGAGATAATGTCTGACACCTGACAAAGGCAGATGGCTGGATGAGGTCCTCTCTTGAGGTCACTTGCAACTCTAAAATCTGTGAGTTTCTGGGTTCACAAGAGACCAGAGGACATTCCCAAAGTCTTTGATCCCAGCATTTGGGCCTCTACCTGCTCTGACAACCTCATGATGGGCCCAACTCAGGACCCACCATGCAAACAGGAAGAGAGGCAATAAGAAGAGAAGGTGGTGTTGAGACCTTCTTGCCAGCAGTAAGGAATGGACAGAGCATGAGGCAGATGATGGGGAAGAGGGAGAGACAATGAGGAGATGAAGCTGGAGTGTGTTCACTGGAACTGAGTATGCTTTGTACCACCTGCATGTTAAGGAATCACAAAATGTATGTGCATCAAGGATTCAGAGCCCAGGACACTTCCCAAGTGGGCTGGGACAATAAATGTATTCCTAGGGTTTGGGGAGTTGAAGGGAAGACACAGGGGCATTCTCAAGAGCCTCTTAGGTCCTTTCGATTTCATACTAAATAGGTTCTGATTTGAGATCAGAAGCACTTGGCTCAGATCTGGGCCATATTACTTAAAACTGTGAGCCAGTCATTTAAGCTCCCTGAACCTGAGCTTCCACATCTGGAAACGGGTGGTAATAAATATGTCTCCCAGGACCTTTAGGAGAATTCAGTGAGCTAATACACAGAAAGTGCTTTGCATAGTGTCTGCCACATGATTGTGTTCAGTAAAGGCTAGCGATTTAGTCCTGACAAAAATCTGCATTCTGAAGGAAGATGGAAGATGTTATTTGTTTGTTTGGGAAGAAAAGATGGTTCATTCAGGAAAAGAAAAGGTCTTACCTTTTGCTCTTTTGGACAAGAAGTGAAAAATATCCCCTTGCCTCTACTGAGTAGGATGAGATCATTGTTGAAAGCTGAAACTTGGTCTTTGGAAGTATTCTGCCATCTATATTTACAGTGGCTTTGGAGGGGCATGGAAGAAATCACTAGGAAAAAAACAACCAACTAAGAAGTCAACAAAAATTTTAAGCGTGTGGTGCATAGGTGAGGCATGGCCTATAATCACAGAAAAAATTCTCAACCTCACTCACAATGAGAGAAATGCCAACTAAAACAATAACATGATGTTATTTAAGCCCTGTTCGATTTCTAAAATTTAAAAACAAGCCAATCCCAAATTTGAGAAGGACATAGATGTATCAAAACTTTCATACATTGCTAGTAGGAATGTCACTTGGAGACAAGAGTGATTGTATCTAGTAAAACTTATTATGCTCATACTCTGTAAACTAACACTGTCTCCTCTAGAGATAAGTTATGGCCACGTTCATCTTTGTAGTGATTTTTTAAAAATTTTTGTTGGAGTATAATTGCTTTGCAATGTTGTGTTAGTTTTTGCTGTACAACAAAGTAAATTAGCCATCTGTATACATAGATCACCTCCTTCTTGGATCTCCCTTCCCCCCACATTCCACCCCTCTGCTGCTGCTGCTGCTAAGTCGCTTCAGTCGTTTCCGACTCTGTGCGACCTGATAGACGGCAGCCCACCAGGCTCCTCTGTCCCTGGGATTCTCCAGGCAAGAACCCTGGAGTGGGTTGCCATTTCCATCTCCAATGCATGAAAGTGAAAAGTGAAAGGGAAGTCACTCAGTCGTGCTGACTCTTAGCAACCCCATGGACTGCAGCCTCCCAGGCTCCTCTGTCCATGGGATTTTCCAGGCAAGAGTACTGGAGTGGGGTGCCATTACCTTCTCCGAACCCCTGAGCTGAGCTCCCTGTGTTTTATAGCAACTTCCCAGTATCTATTTTATACATGGTAGTGTATATATGTCAATCCTAATCTCATGCAGTAGGAAACCACCAAGATGCCCATCAGTAGGAGAAAGGATAAATAAATTGTAATATAATCAAATTATGCAGTACTATCAAATAGCAGTAGAAATGATGCAGAGCTGAGTGACAATGCAAGTTTGACATGCAGTATGTCTTGATAAATTAAAATTTACAAAGCTGTTCTCTATATCATTTATAAATAAAAATAGAACCTGACCCACATTACATTAATTATACTGGTTCCTGTGAGGAAAAAAAAAAAAAACAATAAGATTTGGGAAGAAAACACAGGGAACTATTTTATTCATAATTTTTTAATAATTACATCTCAAGTAAGTATGCATATTTGTGTATGCATATTTATTCATTTCAGGTGATAAGAGCCTAAATGATAGTATGTGCTCTTTGTATTCTTTTAGTACTTTATTTTCTCAGATTAAAAAATTTCGACAAAATTAGGCACCAAACTTACTGGCACCATGTCCAAGACAAGTTGCTTCATCCTAAGAATTAGGATGTCTATGTTAACCTACTTCAAGTTATCATAGGGAACAAGCAACATACAGAAAAGTGCTTTTTAAACTGTAAAGCAACATGTTTTTCCCATTATTAATACTATCATTATCACTATCATCAATTCTTCACTAATACTCACTAAGTAGAACAGCAGCTTTAAAGCCATGCTCAATGGAACTCGAGAGATTTTTATGGAATCCCAAGGCATCGATGAAGCCTCTAGACACTGTCTGGGGGATACAAGAAGACAGGATTTCAGGTCTTGTGACCTCTTTTAATCTGAAAAGCTCCAGTTTTTACCTGTTTTTACTTTGGGCTTCCAAATAAGCTTTCCTCTAAAGAAAAATATATAGTTTTATAGTAATCATACATATTCAAGAATCACATGAAGGTGCAAGAAGTGTCAAATTATTTTTTAATACATTAAAACCAATTCTGGTTCTAATTCTGCAATTCTATTCCACCCGGCCAATAAAAAATTCTGTTGTTCATGGCTCTCCCTTTCTGCCCTGCCTAGATTCATGCAAGCTTCTAGAGGTCTTATGCAAAGCAGAACATTTTGAAAGAACTCTCTGACCCACAGTGCACATGGTCATTGATGATAAGCTTTTCACACAAGCCGATATGAGCCCTGCAGTGGTTCAATGGATCCTGGGTACAGACAGGTCTGGAGCACAGGACATTTATAGCAGCTGGAGACCATGTGCTTGGGTCTGGCCACCCAAAGGGACCACCCAGCAATTACCCTGCGTGGACCAGACACCACTGCATAGCACCTTGTAGCTGCCAAGCAGAGACCCCTGATACTCAAGTCCCTCCAAGCACCTTCCCCTTCTGGCCTTGGAGCTTCACTCCCACAGAAGCAACTACTCCCACTTTTATTAGGAACAGAAACAGAAAAACACCTTCTCAGAATGAAGGAAGGAAGTACATGAGGTAAATACACACACACACACACACACACAAATTAATATCTAATTATTTATCTTGCAGTGGATATTTTTACAAAGATTTGAAAGTTGCTGACCCAGAGCAATGTCTCCTTGTGTTTTTTGTTTTTAGTGCAAGGTCACTTTTTAACATCAGAAAGTTCGAAGCCCTTTGCTGCTCAAGCCATCAGTCCCCAGTGTCCCAGCAGTCACTTGCATCTCTTGACTTCGGAAATACAGAAATGTAAAGCCCTTCCAGCTGGCTCCAGCCTGCATGTCCTGTACCCATGCAGGTGGCACACAGGGCCATTACCCACATGGATCAGGCATTTAATGTCATCTTCATGTGAGGTGATGCACAAAGTTAGGGAGTATACTGCCAGGTTATAATAAGCAGTCCAGACTTCAACTTAATTGTGACCCATTACCAATCACACTGCTTATAATGGACTCTACAATGATATATTTGTCGTAAATCCTATAATTACTTTGTGAACATTACAATTATATGGATATTTTGTAAGTTAAGTGTTTTTTGTTTTGTTTAAATATAAACATTTAAATGTCTTCCCTTGTGGCTCAGCTGGTAAAGAATCCACCTGCAATGCGGGAGACCTGGGTTTGATCCCTGGGTTGGGAAGATCTCCTGGAGAAGGGGAAAGCTACCCGCTCCAGTATTCTGGCCTGGAGAATTCCATGGACTACAGTATATGGGGTCTCAAAGAGTCAGACATGATTGAGCAACTTTCACTTTCACTTTTAAACATTTAAATATACTATAATTGGTGAAGTCTCATTTTGACTTTTTTCTATTTTTAATATGTTTTAGGATGAAAAAAAAAATAAAGTTACACTTAACTCCTGAGATTTCCCTAAGGCTGTTTGATTCATAAAGGATCGGACCGCTAATTCAATCATCTCCCTTACTAGTCAGCCCCAGCGCCTCAGCCACCCTCAACCCCCTGTGGTTGCAGCCCTGGCTTCATCTGGTCGGTGACATTCTCCCTCTGCTACCAAAGGCTCATTCTATTCAGTTCTGAGTCCAGGAGGTTGTCATTTGATGCTAGACAAATTGGAGTACTTTACAGCTCTTCCCAAACTGTTCCATCCCACATGATTAAGCTGTGACCAAAAGACAGGGTCCAACCTAATGCTTCAGCTGGTGGTAAGAGGCCAAGGAGTCGGTGATGTAGTGGCCTGGTGCTGTGAGAAAGGCTCCATATGTTTCAGCTACTCTCAGAAGAGTCACTGAGGTGTAGATGCGTTTTGTGCTCAGCCAAATATACATCTACGGCTAGGAAGTTTCAGCCTCTGTGCACAGATCCAAAAGCTGACATAAATTTTAGACCATAAGCAATCTAAAATGGGGCAAAGCAACAAACTTCATCCGATTTTCCTCCCATCCCAGCCCCCCTCTTGCCTATCTGCACACTGTGCCTCAATTTTTAGTGGTGCATTCATCAGGACTTTTATTCTTAATTGACAGGGTCATAAGTTCATTTCTCGTGGAGAATCATTCTCCAGCCCACTTATTTAAAATATATTTGAGGCCAATATAATAGAGCATAGTTGGAATAAAGCTCTTAAAATCTCAGAGCCCAGCTTAGAAGAAAACATTTGAAAATCAAGCAAGAGATATTTTCAGAGGCTGATGTCCCTGGAATTTATACAAGTGGTCACCATAGCCATTGGCCTTGAGAGTGCCAATTACAGATATTCTGCTGTCTGATTAGAGAATTCCTGAGTTCAAAGGAGTACATTAAGTCAAAGTGTGGGTCTTTGAATTCTGATTAATGAATTTGATTAACTATTTTTAATTACAGAGTGATTTAAAAACATCCCAGAATCATCACTGATCTTTAATCTGGGTTTAAGAAAGCTGAATATCTGATGCTGAGAACTATTTTGTGGCTGGGATGGTTTCCTGAAAAAGCATTGCAGAAAATATTCTGTTAAATAGTTTTACTTAACAGCTGTGGTTTAGGCATATTTAGAGTTCCATTGACCTCAATGGGTAATGTTCACAGGAACCACAAAATATTAAAGTTTTGTAAGATCATTTTTTGGTAAGGAATAGGAAATTGCTCAAATGTTGGTTAAATTACAAAAATATGGGTTTTGAAAATTGATTTTTTGAGATTATACAAATGTGTGTGTGTGTTTACATGAATATCCTTTAGTTCATCCTTACCTGAAACTAAAAAATGATTTATTCTTCTAGCAAAAAGTCCTTGAAAAACAAAACCTATTATTTTCTGCTTGGAGCTGAGCTTCCTATCTAACATTAAGTTCAAAGTATTATAGAAACAGAAGCCAAATTACACATTGTCATCGGTTTAGAACAGCATCGCTTTGACTCTAGATGAAGTTGAAAATTTCAACTTAAGAAACACCTCCTTAATCATGTGGCCTGAAAATAAAGGCCATCAGGTCAGTACAGTCATCTCAGGATTAGATGTTATCTCTAAGGAATAACTAGATCCAAAATTTTTCTTAAATGTGTCTGTGATAGTGGCTAGTTTCCTCTGACTAAAGGTACATCAAATTAGGTTTATAGGTTCATCTTTAAAAGAATCTTTCAGCCTCAATTATTTTTAGAAATAAATTTTTTGCATACCACTATCTACGTCACTTTCTAAACATATTATTTTGATATACATACATAAAAATGCACAAATACTTTGTACTTCTAAAATCATTTTACTTAAATTATTAGCATTTTGAAACAAAAGATTTTATTTAAGTGGCAATTTCTGTGTTGAGCACAGAGGCTGTGCTAGGCCCTGGTTCTTCCTGTATGGGCCCAGCTCTGTCTCCATCTGTGTGGAAGATGCCTGCCTACCACACTCTCTCCTGCTTTCCTGGAGCACTGGGATCAACTTTCAGAAACAGGCACTCCTCTACTGCTGCTGCTGCTAAGTCGCTTCAGTCATGTCCGACTCTGTGTGACCCCATAGATGGCAGCCCAGCAAGGCTCCCCATCCCCGGGATTCTCCAGGCAAGAACACTGGAGTGGGCTGCCATTTCCTTCTCCAGTGCATGAAAGTGGAAAGTGAAAAGTAAAAGTGAAGTCGCTCAGTCGTGTCCGACTCTAGCGACCCCATAGACTGCAGCCCACCAGGCTCCTCCGTCCATGGGATTTTCCAGGCACTCCTGTAGTGACACAATCAAATCATATGTGTTCACACACACTGGCGTGAAAATGTTTTTTCATCAATATGTTTTTCATCCAATAAGAGAGAAACACAGAATATGATCTCTGTATTACTTTTCCAGGAAGTATTAACATATGTGGACACCTGGACTTGTCATTTTTAATAAGAAAATAGTTATTCAAGTAAATAAACCTTTCATTCATTCAATGAATGTTGCCCAACCTTGGCCAGACACTGTGCTGGGGAGACACAAAGACATGTAAGACAGACTCTGTCCTCAGGGAATTACATTCTAAAAGCGAGTTGAACCAGGACATTTGAAAAGCATTATTAAATATTAATATTTTAAAATTATTGACTCGGGAAAAAATCCTCATTTTTAAAATCAGGTTAATTACTGAATCAATAAATGTTCTATGTGCTCAACAGTTTGATAAGCATTGTGTGTAATAAAAAGAAATCAAAATGTGTAATATGTAAAGTATCTTAAACTCAGGGAGAAACAACCATCACAAAATAGCAGGGGCAAGTGAAATTTGTAAGTTAAAGAAACAGGGAAACATTAAGGTGGTTTCATATAACAAAAAATCAATAGCTGACCTGTACATAACAGTTAAGAAGAATATATCACTGATTTATAAAAAGATCCTTTTTAAACAACTGACAACTCACAAGTTCTTATTCTACAAAGAAAGGTAAGTAAGCAAAAATACTAAGAAACTTTATAAAACAAGCAAGCTTTAGTCACCAAATGCATGGTAAAGGACTTATTTGAGACTTCCAGTACATAGAAATTATTTTAATATGACGAATTTTCATTGAACTAAATACACGCTATTCTTATAATTCCTTAAATGGACCCTTATATCAATCAGTCAAGTTCTATCAATTCTTCTTTTGAGATATCATGAAACACCCCATCTTGTCCATTCCCTCTGCCACCACCCTAGCTCAGTCCTTCATGATGAGCCTCATTGAGATTATTGCAGTGTATCATTGCTGGTTGTCTCTTCTCCCATCTCTCCCAGCTAATATGGCATTAAATCTTTCTAAAACACCTCTGCTAAAATATGTTCCTGGCTCACCCTCAACTGTACTCTTTACATCTAACACACCAGGTGTGAACTCAGCCTGGCTTTAAATTTCCTCCAGAATCAGCTCTACACATCCAACTCTATTCTCCACCCCTTTTTACTGTAAACCCTCCATCTTATAACACTGACATCTAAGTGACACCCAAACTACTTTATCCATTTCCTACTTCTTGCTTTTGATTTCACTGTGTTCCTCAGCAGTGATGCCACATATACTCTACTGTGACTGCCCAGCACACATCCAGCAAGTCCTCTGTGGCAAAATCAGTCTTCACTGGGCTCTCCTTTTATTTCCCATAAAGTTTATCATTTTCAAGAGGCATTATCATTTCATAGGACTTAGATTTCTACACCCAGCACTTGCGAACTTGGCTCTAGTGTCATGCAAACTGGGTTTAAATTCTGGTTCCACCAATAACGTTTGACTCTAGAGAAACCACTGGACTTCGATCATCTACAAAGATGAGAAGAGTAGAGGTGCATATCCCAGTGGGGCTGCTGTGAATTGATGAGATGATAAGCATGAGGCTTGTAGTATGGTGCATTAGAGCTCTGTAGCTGGTAATTATCTGAATTATTAAGCAAGAACCCAGTGGATCTTGCAGGTTGATGTGCATTAAGAGAATTAATGATAATATCCAAGTTCTTTTGGATAGAAACTGATCTCATCCTCAGGTCTCCGTGTCTCCCAGTTGCCCCACAATATTAAGAGTGATAAATTTTCATAAAGTAGTTTTTGTTCGGTGTTATTTGGATCTGAAAGTAAGACCTACCCGGGAAATGACAGATCAATGTTAGTTTGACTAAATCCTGGTTCAAATTGTAAAATCCAAAGAATTCTCAGCTTCTTAACAAGCAAGCGTAACATTAAAAATATGATGCCAGGTTGTTCATTGAATGAGAGGACTTTCAAATGGTGTTTGCTAAGCTGAACCCTTGAAGTGAAACCAGATCTGATGATCAGATCACTCAGCTGATGGAAACAAGGGCACTGCAGACACAATTGTCATTACATTCATTGAAACAAATTAATAGTATCAATTATGTAGTAATCTATCTCTTAATTCTTTTGAGGATACTGAAACAGGATCTGAGTGTGAATGGCTTTCTCCCAACATGCAGTCTTTCTTAAATAGAGAATATCATAAAGCTATTGGGCAGGCAGAGGGTAGAAACAAGGTCATGAAGAGAATCAAGATGGTCTTAGCTGAAGTTTCAGCAAAGCCTGGATGTGGGGTGGGCTAAAGGCACCCCCAAGCTTTAGAAGGCATGGAACGGTGCAGGTGGATGGAGGGTAGTACAAGCCTAGTGTGGTTGCTCTTGCACTAAGGGCTTTGAGGTGGCATTCAGGAGATGTCATAAAGATATTGATAAACATTATGGTATCTGACCATTGTAGGTGTAGAAACTGGATGAGGGGTATGAATATTTAAAAATTAATAGAAAGAAACATGATGGAGATACTCTGTATATATTATTTAAATAAATGCATACTATATTTTCCACCTCTCAAGTTTTTTCAGTCTAGCTCCATAATGAGCTATGGCAAAGAAAATTCTGAATTTACCAAAGGAGACATTTTCATCACAAATTTTTAAAATGTCTAAATGATTCTCAATGATATTCCTTTAAACTTCAAGTTTCTACCTGCACTACTAATAGACTATGATTTATTTAAAAAAGAAAAACCTACCAGTAACCAATTTATTGTCTGTACTTATTTTAATTTTGACTGAAAGTCACCTTTTGTAATATTTGAGAGTCATGTTTGGAATTTACCCTTTAAAGGGCAGAGTAATGGAGATATAAATATGAAATAAAGAGAATCTAAAATGATTCGTTAGGACCATGGTCCAAATGCAGCTGAACTCAGCACATCTTCCCATCATAGGCAAAGGAGGCCAAGGGAAAAATATCTGCAAATGGGGGTTAATCCAGGACCAGGCTCCAAGGCAAGCCCCTGGGTGTAGCTTCAGACAAAAAGAAGAAGAAGAAAACATGAAGATGTTGGTGTTGAATGCCAGTAAGAGGTAGGGCACAGTGGTCTAATCAGCTCCCTATTTTTGAAGAATCTATCTCAGACCTTGGGCCTGGGGGCATCCACCCATGGCCCCAAATCAGGACTCACTTGGTCTGAGTCTCACATTACGAGGCTCAGAGGCTTACGTGACTGCATCACATCACCTTGCTCCTGGGCCAGTGGTCACTGGGGCATTCATTCTGCTGGCAAATCTAAGATTGCGTTAGAGGCCTATTAAGGCCTCTTTCACTTCTGTGATTCCATGACTTCTTTTATTCAAATGCTTACCCCTTGGGCCTGGGCTAGCACCAGAATACTATCAGGCAGGGCTTTCTCTGGCTTGGTAAAAAGGAACAATCCTCTTTAATTCTCTCTGTGTCCAGACTGTATCATCCAAGCCTTTCTACTTTGCCTAACAATCCAGAACCAAACGAGTCATGTGGTTCTCAGATCTGAGGTTAGATGTCCCCTTTGGTTTTTTGACCTCTCATTACCTGTGATCATATTTATGTGCATGTATGTTCGTGTATGTACAAAAATATGTCTCAGTATTTCTGCACACGTGGAATGAAAATTTTCTTCCCCATGGAAGAAAAACCATTAATTGTGTTTCTGTTTATGCTTCTATTCCCCAAGCTAGGACTTTTGTTTGAGTAAAAATTTGTGCCTTAATTATAAAATGGTAGTAGATGAAAAATGTTTGCATTTCACAAATATATAGTTTCACAATCTTTATAGCATCAACTCAGGCTCATGAAATATAATATTTAGTTGACTATTTTTTTCTTCTTTTCCCCAGATATTTTCCCACCAAGAACCAGGGTGAAGAAAGTTATACAAGCAGATGGTTTCACCCTAACAATCATCATTAATCTTTGCTTTCCTCATCTTTGTTTACTATAAGGCTGAGTTAAAGTATATCTGGACTTTCTCAGATTTTTTTCTACAGTAGTGCTTCACATTTCTGAAAAGTCACTTCCAGCAAAAGATGGCAGGAAAGGTACATGGTTGCCTGTTTCTGAGAAAAAGGCAAAGATAATTTGCAAGTGATAGAAAGCTGGTATTTATGGTGTTTCGGATATTTTTGAATCTAGGGCATAAGCGTTTCTAATTCACCGGAAGAGGCAAGAGAGCTATTGTAGAATTACGTCCTCCCTCCCAGGACTGAAGGTGCCCTGGGGAAGCAGTCTTATGCCTCACAGTCCAGAGAGGATGGGGGCAGGCAGGGAGGGGTGTGAGAGGGACTGGACAGTGATTGAGGAATGATGGCTAAAATTAGTTCTTGCTTCCCCTCCCTTACCATTAGCAGACAGTCTGCTTCTCCAGCTGGCTTCTCTTAAAGTCAAAAAGTTAACCTTTTCTCTGCCTTGGCAAGGACAAAGCATGCTCTGCTCTTGCCTGTTGGTACGGTTAGAGTTTTAAAGTGTGAAAGGAAAGATACGTGTAAAAATTGTCTTATTGATTTTTCTTTTCAGAATGTGTCTAAGAAAGAAAATCCAAGTGCCAAAAAATGAATATAGTATTTTCATGTTTCATACATCAATAGAGACTAATTTTTTGAGACTTTTATAGACGGTAGCAGTGTTTTAAGCACTTTTCAGGCATTATGTTATTTTTTCCTCAAAGTAGCCCTCTGAGATCAGCATTGTTAACCCTAATGGATAATGATGACGGTGAGCACAGAAGTGACTCATCCATCTTCTTGCTCAGTTCAGACTGCTGTAACAAAATGCCACAGACTAGGTGGCTTATATACAGTAGAATTGTATTTAGCACTGTTCTAGAAGCTGGAGGTCTGAGATAGGGTGCCAGCATGGTCACATAAGGATCTTCTGGTGAGTCACAGACATCTAATCATATCCTCACATAGTGGAAAGAATGAGGGAGCTCTCTGGGGTCTCTTTCAAAAGAGCACTAATCCCTTTCATGAAGACACTCCCCTCATGACCTTATCACAGCCCAAAGGCCCTACCTACTAGTACCATCCCCTTTGGGCTGTAGATTTCAACTTAAGAATTTTGATGTGGACACAAATATTAAGACATAGTATCCATGGTTTCCTAACTAGTAAATGGTAGGACTGGGGTCTCCTGATCCTGGATCCTATACCCTTAACCACTTTGGTAATCGATCTCAATTAAGGAAATTAGACTTATTGAATGAGCAGCTGTAGAAAGTGAACTTACATGGCTTACAGTAAGTGCACAGGAAATACATGATAAATAAAATAAGCCCTTGTTGTGACCATGAGGCAAATCACTCCTGGGCCTCTGGGTCTTCCTCATACTCCTGTCCCTCAAATTGTGTATGTGTGTTCACTAAAATTGAAAAAATCTAAACCAAATCGCATGTAAATGATCCCTGTATAATAGAAAACAACTCACAGCGAGTTCTCAACATGTAAGAAGACTTCTATATCTTTGCAACAGTGGATTTATGGATATATGTCAATGTGAAATCTAAAAAGAAGAACAGAAACTAGTCAGTGAAAAACAGAAAAATGTTTGCCACTTAGGGCCCACTTTTTCCCATCTCTTGTGTTTAGAGTGTAGCCCTGCTGATCAGAGTAATTTGTGACTGTCAGGCAGATGCTTGCTCACTGTAGTGCACACGTGAAGCACCCCAGACTCCATAGCCTCAGTTCCTAGAGTGGGACTCTTTAGGTCTGGACTGGGCTCTGGACATCTGCATTCTTAATGAGCATCAGCCCTTCAGAAATGTTGATCTTGCTCATTGAAGAAATGCCTTAAGTTAAGAGGGGCTGCTTCTGTTTCCTCTTCAAATAGGAAGGCAGGTCCCTGCACTTGGCTTCATAAAGCCACATGCATGGTTCTGTTTATATTAAATAAAATTTTCACTGCATTCATTTTGCTTAGTAAGTGGCAAGTGACTACAGTACATAGTAATTACATGTTCCTGAAGACTACTTGGTAATTTGCACTTAATAAGACCAAAAATAATTACCCCGTACTCCAATCTAGAAAACATAAATAATCGTAAATATATGGTACTCACCATGTAATTACTTTGCCACTCCACTCAACTCTCCATAAGATTGAGCAGTTACTGAGGAAGTAAAGAATCATAACAAAATAGTCCCTGTTTTTCCTGATAAACTAAAGTAACTCAACCACATTTGCATTTCAGGCACACTTTCTTAGGTTCACAATTTAAATCAGAAAAATTTTAAAGAAAAAGTGTTCCTTAGCTCTTCTTGGGCTTTCTGATTTGACCTTTTACTTGGTAGTGCTAGACAATTTCCCTGAAATTTGAAAAATTTTCAAACCCTTTAGGAATATGACATAACCTACCTGTCTAGGATGACCTTTCAAAGCCACTTCTAATTCTGTTCTATGACTTAGTAGAGTGATTAAATTTTAGATCTGAGACACACATATGGAAAGAAGGGACAGAAGTTGGAGTTTCCCAGCAAATTTGCCTGCTCACAATAATATTTGAGGCTTCCTTCATTCCTAGTGGAATGCATTCCAGGGATCCTTCCACATAGCACAGAGTAATTATTTTACTGTTTCTAGGTCCATACTTCTGCACTGACTCCTCAGTACAATCCATCATTAAAATCGTGTATCTGTAATGGACAGAAGGAGCCTTGAAGGTCTTTGATTACTTGAAAGGTAGAGGCAGCTGTGGAGGTATCATTGTCACTTGTAGTTTAGGCTTTTGTTGTTGTTCTGTTACTAAGTCGTGTCCGACTCTTTGTGACCCCATCGACTGCAGCACGCCAGTCTTCCCTGTCCTTCACTAGCTCCCTGAGTTTGCTCAAACTCATGTCCATTGAGTCGTTAATGCCATCCAACCATCTGAACCTCTGTCGCCTCCTTGTCCTCCTGCCCTCAATCTTTTCCAACATCAGCGTCTTTTCAATGAGTCGACTGTTCACATCAAGTGGCCAAAGTATTGGAGCTTCAGCTTCAGCATCAGTCCTTCCCATGAATATTCAGGGTTGATTTCCTTTTAGGATTGACTGGTTTGATCTTAGATTTTCTTTTCTTTGCAGTTTTATATTTGTCTTCAGGGAACACATGCCCCCTCCCCCCAACACAGCAATTCTGAAGCTCCTCTGGTCTTACTGTTATCTCCTCACCACCACACCAGTGTGGACCACTGTAACCCTTGAAAGGCTATCACTAGAAAGTGGACAGAGAAGAAATTTGAAGAAAGATTCATTCATTCATTCATTCAACAAATATTAATTTAAAGCCTACCATGTGCAAGGCTGTTTAGATGTTGGAATATAGCAATGAATCAAACAGAAAAGCTCCCTGATCTTATGGAGGTTAAGTTCTAGTGAGTAGAGTAAACAAATGCTGTCAGATCTCCTATAATGCTTATTTTGAAAATGAGAATATATTCCAACCTGGTTGATATGTTAGAAAATAATTTAAGCACAATTCAAATTTTATGTTTGCTTATACATAATTTCTTCTGTGAGAAACACTAGAAAGCAGAAAGCTATACCAAGCTGAATCAAGCCACACAGGAACACATAAAGTGGACGTGTGTAAGCACCTCAAACGTCTACCAGCTACCTCAATTCTCTGAGTATGTTATGAGCCACATCTGGTGTTAACATCTGTCTAAAAGCCTCTTTGCTCCACTTCACAATAACTCACGAGCTGCAACCCCCTCCATCCCCACAACTACAAGCAAACTTCAAGTCTTTTTCAAGATAAAGTGATGTATTTGTTGCAGTGTGGTTCAGACAGTAAAGCGTCTGCTTACAATGCAGGAGACCTGAGTTCAGTCCCTGAGTTGGGAAGATCTCGTGGAGAAGGAAATGGCAACCCACTCCAGTATTCTTGCCTGGAAAATCCCATGGACAAGGAACCTGGTAGGCTACAGTCCATGGGGTCACAAAGAGTCGGACGTGACTGAGCAACTTCACAGTAGTTATGTATATTTTGACCAGAAACATACATGAAACTGTGATGCCATTTTTATTGTTTGAATTTTTTAAAAATATGCCACTGGTAAAGTTTTTGAGTGTTGGGCTCCCAACTCCATTTTTCCTATAGCTCCATGATTAATAGTATGTAATTTCACATAACTTGATGATTTTTAGGAATACATATGTCACTCTCATAGCAGAACTATTCATAAACAAGCAAACTATCAAATAAGATAATTCCAGGTAATGGTAAATGCTTTGAAAAATTCTATCAAGGAATGTGGTTGAGAGTGTTAGAATGAAATAGGGAGGCACTCCTTTAGACTGATGACCGTGGAAACCTCTCTGGGAAGGGCATGTTTGAATTCACACTTGAATAACATGAAGAAGTCAATCATATGAAAAAAACAAAAACAAAAAACACTACCAACAACAAACAAACCTGGGTAACAGCATTCCTTGTAAAGAGGTATGAGGATGGGGGTCATGGTTTGGGGAATGGGGTTTATGCAGAGGTCTGAAAGAAAATAAGCTTGTCAGAGGAACAAAGAGAACAAGAGCAAGAAATAGGCAGTTGAGGATAGTAGCCAGAGCCCATATCACCTGGACATGGTAGGACATAGTCAGTCACTGGAATTTTCATTGGGGGATTTTTCACTGCTAATAGAACTCACTCCATTTATAGATGAGTTCTGGGATTTATCCTTCTTATGCAAAGTTACATTAACCATTAAGGGCTAGAACCTAAGTCGCACGTCCTTTAGAATGGAAATAGATGTACATATGGAGCCATCCTTAAAAGAGTCTTTTACATGAACTTTGGGGAAGAAGGTAATGATTGGGAAAATTTCCCAGATTGCCCCCAGATTCTGCATCCATAAATTGCTTTCTCTAGCGTGATGATATTGGGAAGAAGTCTGGTTTTAACAGGTTGTATCCAGTATCCTGTTTCACTCCACTGAAAGGAAAATAGACCAGACAAAATGTCAACTAAGCCATCCTAGATGACAGCAAGATTTGTAAGGCAGCCAGCCCAGCTTAGAGCAACTGCCAGAGCCCAGATCTACCCATGCCAAGTAGTGCTCTTAAGAAACCTAATGATGCAGTCAGTGGACATCGGAACTGCTCCCTGTTCTCCTGCTAACTGACATCTAATGCAAGGCAGGAGAGTTTCCTGACAGTGAATTACAAAGCCCAGCAATGAGTCATTGGAAGAAGTTGTAGGATTTCTTCTTTTAGATGGATGGACTTTTATTTTTTTTTAATCAAAGCCAGTCATAAGACAAAAGAATAAATTTAACCTGACAATGGACTGAATGCCACAGGCTAAATGTCTTGGCCCAAAGCAGCCTGTTTGGAGTTTTGCTCTATGCCAAGCAGAAGAGGCAGCTGCATCTGGGGTGTGGTGGCAGGAGCTGCTGAGGATCCCTTGTGGGTCAGAGGAGGCGTCTCCACCCCCACCCCCAGAGTGCACTGCCTGCAGCCTTGAGCTACCTCCACTGCCTTCCGCCTCAGCCCTGCAAGCCCACCTTCCCTCTCCCAGTCTCCACTTCTCTTTCAGATCTTCTTTCCTCTAGAAGCCTGGGTAGTGGGGAGAGTGAGTGATGAGATGCTAAGTAGCTTTATGACCCTTGGGCTAAAATCCAAAGCATTTCTTCGCACTCTGACCCTGACCCTCAGCCTATCAACTTCTTGAGGACAGGGCAGGCTCTGCCTAGACTCAACTAGACTAGTTCTCCACTGCTTCATTCCATATCTACATAATCCAGAGTCCTTTCTGCAGTCTTTGCTATACCTTTATACTTTCCCCAATGATTCATTCACCAAAAAATATGACCAAGGCCTCCCCTCTCAGGGTGCCAGGAGGCAGGGCAAGTCCCCAGGCATTAATTAAATCAGCATATTTACTGTATGGTCAATGTGAGCTCCATCCTGTTCTAGTGCTAAGAGTCCATTTGTGAACAAGACGGACATCTTCCTGTGCTTCTGGACCTCCTCCCAGAATGTGTGTCCCTTTGGCAGTGTATCTCAAGGGTGAGCCTAAGACCACCTCCCCAGAGGCTGCTGTGAAACTTGTTAAAAATGCAGATTCCAAGACCCACTCCAGACTTCCTAAAGAAACGGAGTTTCCAGGGCTGGAGCCTTGGAATCTGTATTCTTTCAAGTTTCCCTGAGATCCTTATATAAACTGAAGTATACCTGCAGGTATACCTATGGCTGATTCATATTGATATTTGGCAAAAACCAACAAAATCCTGTAAAGCAATTATCCTTCAATTAAAAATAAATAAATTTAATTAAAAAAAAGAATTGCTGCTCCAAGGAATGAAGGTCTGTAGCTGAAGAGAGTCTTTCTTTTTCTTACAGGCTGGAGTGTCAACTTCTATTGAGACCCTTCAAGGAAGTTTTCTCTGGGGACTCCTTGTTTTTTAAGTACACAGAGCTAGAATTTATTAATATTTGGGTCCTGGGTTTGAGGGCACCCAGAAAGCTCTTACACCAAGCAGAGGCCTCCAAGAACCACATATTTTGTCAACTGTGCCAGGCCTGATCCTCTTAAAATCAGACACTCCTAGGCATGACATGGCGACAGATAATGGCTAGTTGTGTCTACCTTGGTGTAGATAAGAGTTCTATATCCCACCAGTATCTATATTGGTGATCTCTAGCAGAGCTGAGTCCTATAGAATCAGGCATTTCTCAGCCAGAGGCATGCCAGTCTTCGGGAAAGGTGAAACCAGGCAGTTGTGACAGCAAGAGGGCTTGGGGTGTCCAGATGAGAAGAGGAGAGGGCAGAGGAGGCAGAGAGCACCAGGAGGGCAGAGAAGTGCCTGGGAAGGCTGAACTCTCCTTTGCGACTTTGCCTGCAGCCTGATCTGCTTCAGCTCGTTTTTCTTTAAGACACACCATGCCATCCCCCTGAACCTTCTTCCACTGCAGTCCTCTGCGACTCACCCACAGCACTGATCCCTTCTGCCTGGCTTAGCTTGGAGTATTTAGGTTTGTGTTTTATCCACACACACACATTGGTATCATATATGCTTGCCCTAGCCTCCCTAAACTTGTCCATTAACTTCTTAAAGGCAGGGCAGTGTCCGCACATGATTCATTTTTACCACCCCCACACTGCCTAACAGCACTTGTGTGTGAAATGTGCTGAATAAATATTTGTCAAAAGAATGAATGAACACAAACTGAAGGGATGGAAATTCACGGAGGTTAGAGCTGGCTCTGTCTGATTTATTCAGCCCCTGGCATAGCATCCCATGCAAATAGCCATTTAATACTCATTTTTGATGATCATGAAAGTGATAATGAAACCCTGCAAGGGATGACTGAGGACAAGACTCTTTATTGTCGGTGTCTTTTGTTGTAGGCTCCCTCAAATCTTTTTTAGAAGAAGGCACGGTATAAATAATTAATACGTTAGTGGATAGAACTTTAAACTCCTGGGGCCAATCCAGGCTTTTCAGCCCCACTTATTCCCCTGGGGCAAAGCAGCCTTCTGGGATGGGAGGTGAAGATAATTTTTTCCTTCATTCAACAAATAAGTTTTGAAAGTCAGACCATGCTTCTCCTAAGCAATAACCTTGCTCCAGGGCTTCCAGACAAAATGACACCTTGAGGTCTCTTTCAAGGCTATGATTCTTGATTCTGCTCAGAATTGTTGGGGATATTGATTAAGTAATATTGACAAAGTCCCACAAGCATCAGAAATTTAGTGAATATATGCGGGCAGTGGGTTTCTGTCGTTTCTCTGTCTATCTTAATATACTGGTACCTGGTGAAATTGCTCTAAATGCTTTGTTTGGCATCTGTTTATGTCAAATCAGATCTTCTCCTAACACCCAAATTAAACCTGATGTGACCTCGCATAATGTACTAGATGTGTCACCTTGTAGCAAGCCCTGAATAAAGGTCTTACTTGATTTTTCAATGCATCAAAATGGAAATTATTTATGATCAGATTTACCTTTCCTAAGCATTTTGCTTCTGCTGGTAGCTAAATTATACCAGCTGATTATAATAGGCAATCAATGTCTGCCTGTCAGAGGTGTCTTAACTTGCTATATATACTTTTGGTAAATATCACAACATTATTTTAATCTGTAAATCGGATTTGTCAGGTCTGATTCATTGAAATGGCTCACACGCCCCAAATTCTCTCTGACAGCCCCAACGTGGGAGCCTGTCCTCATCTTGAAAAGGTAATATTGCCTGGGGCTTGTTGCTAGCTTAATAGAGGCAAGAACATTGTGTAGCACGAAATTAAAGAGAGACAGACCACCTTTCCTAAAACAGGTTTCTGCAGGCACCCTACACCTCAACCATGCTGCATCTTTTCACAGAAATTGAGAGACTTCTGACTGAGGTAGGGGAAAGGTAAAAAATATATCGTTTATATTGATAATGCTATTGATAACAGTAACAAAAGTTTATCCATCAATTGCCGTGTGGTATGTATTATTCTGGTCTTCCCACGTGGCACTGTGGTAAAGAACCTGCCTCCCAAAGCAGGAGATGAAAGAGACACAGATTCAGTCCCTGAGTCAGGAAGATCCCCTGGAGGAGGGCATGGCAACCCACTCCAGTTTTCTTTCCCGGAGGATCCCATGGACAGAGGAATCTGGCGGGCTATGGTCCATAAGGTCACAAAGAGACGGACGCAACTGAAGCAACTTTGCATGCATGAATGCATGCATACACTGTTCTAAGCAGTTTATAAAAATGAATTATCCTATTCAATCTCTATAGCAACTTAGTAAAGTAAGCACTATTTTATACGTGTAAAAGCTTAAGTTGAGAAAAGTTTAGAAATTTTCTCAGGATCTATCTGGCTCCTATCTATCTATCCTATGGCTTTATCTATCCAGTCTGCAGCCCTAACCACCAAGCATATGACCTCTCCATGTAAAGTTATAATTGATTGACTTTTGAATGAATGAGAGGGCCATTTGTTCAGGATTATATTCCTACCCAAAACCCCTATGGTTCCCCCAAATCTTATAATCCCTACTTAGCCTACTATTTGACTTTCTCAGCCTTGGAAAAACATATAGTCTTAATATTTGTTGATTATAAAAAATGATAAAAGGTGTCTTGTAAATGAGTTAATTATATTCTATTCATCCTGGCTTCTTTGGGTGTGTATATGGTATATCCTTTATTAGGTACATAGACAATGCTTAGTGAGCATAAGAATTTAGGTTCCTACTACAAGAAATAATAGTTCATTATGAGATAAACTAGCATTCTAAATCTGGAAAATGCAATAAGAATGCTAGGGAAAATTCTAAGAACTTAGAAATCAAAGTCTAACTTAGTGCAGCCAAGGTTAACAAGACAATTAACTTCAAGGAGCCTAGTTTACTTATTTTTCCCCATGAATAGAATTTTACCTACCTCCCAGACTGACTAGGAAGACCTAATACAGTAATCTCTGAGAAAGTGCTTTTATTTGTTGTGAAGCATGACACAAATACAATACAAAGGGTCGTATTATCCGAATCTTCTGATGTCCAGTCATTGCATAAACAAGATTTTCTGTTGGGAAGACAGAACCACTTTTAAACCAATACCACCATGGGTTGGAATTCTAGGACCAAGGCTTCCTGCATACCCCAGCAGCCAGCTCATAGTAACAGTGATTGACTGAATTAAATGAATTTTCTTCAATAAAGAATCCTACAGAACAGAGGCACTCACAAGCCCCCCAACCCTGTAGCCATCAGTTTGTAAAGAAAACCTTGTTTTGCTACTTGTTTTGTGCTAGGACTGTATTTAAGTGCAGGCCTAGATTCTCAAAATGATATTTGACAGGTTTCTTACAAGCCTTGCCCATTGCATGTGTGTTTGCTCTTTTCTCCCCAGGGTGCTCCCAGTGGGTTGGGAAAGCTGCCAGAAGGCTAGGCTGCAGATGGAAGTCTCTGGGGGAATCTGGGTTTGAAGGCAAGGAAGAGCAGAGGGCGATGGCAATATAGGGGCAACAGAGAGGGAAAATGGGCTTTGGTTTTCTGCATGGGTGACCATGGGAGGAAGCCCCTTCCCACAGGTAGAGGAGCAGAGATGAGAAGGCAGGCTGGCTGGAAGTAGGGAAGAGCCCCTGGTGACAGGCCGCCCTCTGCCCTGCCTCACCCCACTTCTCAACTGGCTCCATCCTGGTTTTTTGTTTGTTTGCTTGCTTTTGGTTTTTTGGCTGAGTCACGTAGCTTGTTGGATCTGACCAAGGATTGAACCATGCCCCCTGTGCCCATTGCAGTGGAAGCATGGAGTCCTAACCACTGGACCACCAGGGAATTCCTCATCCTGAGTTTTTAAAGTATACTCATCATCTGGTCCTCACACCTTCCGTCTGAACATCTCTGGTCTCGTCTGTCCTCTCTCCACCTTTCAGCCCTGCAAACTTGAGGGTCCAACCAGGTCCTGCTGGCAGCATTCCAGACCTCTCTGAAAAGCACCATTTGTTGGAAAATGAAGAGATCTAAGCATATAGTCTACAGAAACTGTCAGTCTTACACTTACAGTATAGCCAAAGCACAGAGGAAAAAGCAGGCTACTGAATGGTATATTAAAAAAAAAAAAAAAAAAACAACTTTGGTGTTCAGTGCTCTGGAGCTGGGTTGGCAAGCATTTTATGCAAAATCAGTTCAGTTCAGTCGCCCAGTCGTGTCCAACTCTTTGCGACCCTATGGATTGCAGCATGCCAGGCCTCCCTGTCTATCACCAACACCCAGAATTTACTCAAACTCATGTTCATTGAGTCAGTGATACCATCCAGCCATCTCATCCTCTGTCGTCCCCTTCTCCTCCTGCCCTCAGTCTTTCCCAGCATCAGGGTCTTTTCAAATGAGTCAGCTCTTCAATCAGGTGGCCAAAGCATTGGAGTTTCAGCTTCAACATCAGTCCTTCCAATGAATATTCAGGACTGATTTCCTTTAAGATGGACTGGTTGGATCTCCTTGCAATCCAAGGGACTCTCAAGAGTCTTCTCCAACACCACAGTTCAAAAGCATCAAGTCTTCGGCGCTCAGCTTTCTTTATAGTCCAACTCTCACATCCATACATGACTACTGGAAAAAACATAGCCTTGAATAGACAGACCTTTGTTGGCAAAGTAATGTCTCTGCTTTCCAATATGCTATCTAGGTTGGTCATTACTTTTATTCCAAGGAGTAAGCGTCTTTTAATTTCCTGGCTGCAGTCACCATCTGCAGTGATTTTGGAGCCCCAAAAAGCAAAGTCTGACACTGTTTCCACTTTTTCCCCATCAATTTGCCATGAAGTGATTGGACCAGATGCCATGATCTTAGTTTTCTGAACACTGAGTTTTAAGCCAACTTTTTCACTCTCCTCTTTCACTTTCATCAAGAGGCTCTTTAGTTCTTCTTTGCTTTCTGCCATAAGTGTGGTGTCATTTTCATATCTGAGGTTATTGAAATTTCTTCTGGTAATCTTGATTCCAGGTTGTGCTTCATCCAGCCCATTATTTCTCATGATATACTCTGTATATAAGTTAAATAAGCAGGGTGATAATAAACAGCCTTGATGTACTCCTTTCCCAATTTGGAACCAGTCTGTTGTTCCATGTCCAGTTCTAAATGTTGCTTCTTGACCTGCATACACATTTCTCAGGAGGCAGGCCAGATGGTCTGGTATTCCCATCTCTTTAAGAATTTTCCACAGTTTGTTGTGATCCACACAGTCAAAGGCATAGTCAATAAAACAGAAGTAGATGTTTTTCTGGAACTCTTTTGCTTTTTCAGTGATCCAATGGATGTTGGCAATTTGATCTCTGATTCCTCTGCCTTTTCTAAATCCAGCTTCAACATCTAGAATTTCATGGTTCACATACCATTGAAGTCTGGCTTGGAGAATTTTGAGCATTACTTTGCTAGTGTGTGAGAAGAGTGCAATTGTATAGTATTTTGAGCATTCTTTGGCATTGCCTTTTTAGGGATTGGAATGAAATCTGACCTTTCCAGTCCTGTGGCCACTGCTGAGTTTCCCAAATTTGTTGGTAGATTGAGTGCAACACTTTCCCAGCATCATCTTTTAGGATTTGAAATAGCTCAACTGGAATTCCATCTCCTCCACTAGCTTTGTTCATAGTGATGCTTCCAAGGCCCACTTGACTTCGCATTCCAGGATGTCTGGCTCTAGGTGATTGATCACACCATCGTGATTATCTGGGTCGTGAAGATCTTTTTTTGTATAGTTTTTGTATAGTTCATGTACAGAGTGTTTTCTTGCCACCTCTTCTTAATATCTTCTGCTTCTGTTAGGTCTATACCATTTCTGTCCTTTGTTTATTGTAGTTATGCAAAATACAAGTTAGTAAATATTTCAGACTTTGCAGATCATATGATCTCTGCCACAGCTAATCTATTCTGTCACTGGAAGTGGTCAAGGACACTGTGAGTGAGGCTGTGTTCTGATAACACTTTGTTTACAACAATAGGTGGTGGGCTTAGAGTTTGCTGCCCACTGCTCTGGAGTAATAACAATTTATTTGTTTTTGTTTTATTTTAATGAAGCAGCACTTTGACATCTTGGTGAATTATAGAATACCTTGATCTCCTCCCCCTTCTCCATTTTCTGTTAGTAGATAAATGAGAGTTGAGTAGGCAAGATTGATTTACTCAGACTGATGTGTTCCCTCTGAAAAGAGTGATTGGGAGGTTGCATGTGTGCATCTACTTCCATAGGAAAGCCCAAAGAAAGATAACCAGAAGCCTCACTAATGAAGACATTGCCCGTTCCCCGCTGCCTGTGGAAAGAATAAACTAAAGGGGCCCCTTCTCCTGACTTCTGTCCCTCCCCTAACACACACTTCCAGGGTTTGAGTGGGAGGTTGGCCTGCTGGAAGGATCCCCCCAAAGGATTCCAGCCATGACCCAATCAAGTCTCTTCTTTCACTCTCCAAACCTCTCCTTCTACTTGACCTTTTATCTCCAGGGCATCCGGGGAGACAGGTCTTCCTCCCAGAAGCAGGTGAGTTTGTCTTTCTTGGAGACATTTCCTTTTCAGAGAGGAACCGTGAACTCCAGCGAAACTCCAGCAAAGCCAGCAGTCCAGTGGGCACTGTCTGCCTGTTCCTTTTTCTATCTGGATCCTTCACTAAAGAATTTGCTCCCTCCACTAACTTCAGTCAATCAAATCCTTGGTGTCTGCCTCTCGGCCGCCAGCTCCTGCCTTTCCTCTTTTGTGAGCCACGTTCCTCTGGCTCAGTACAAACAGATTCATTGCTGAGAGAAGTTTTGAGTTAGTACAAGAACTGCACGTTTCTGAAATCACAGATCACACGTTTGAGATGGCAGAGAGCCTTGCTTACAGGCATCTGCAAGTGCGGTGGAAAGACCCACATCTGGATGCTGTCTGAGAGCCCATGCCTCTGTGGTGGCTCTGCTTGGGTAAGAGAGTCAGGTCCCAGGAAGAATTTAGAAAGTGGGAGTAGGGGCTAAGCAGGCTGGTACAACTAGACATGACCAATATTTCACAGAGGATGGGGTTTTATAGTCTCCTAATAAAAGAAAGGAGTCAAAGATGGGGCTTGTTTGCTGTAAATTAAAAGTAATAGTTCTCAGTAGGGGAAGATTTGGCAATGTCTGGAGGCATTTTTGGGTGGTGCTTGTCCTATATCCTACAATGCACAGGACAAACTCCCCTAACACAGATTTGTCTGGCCCCAAGTGTCAATAATGTCACTGATGAGAAATTCTGAATTAGAGGTGTCTCTTGTACAGAACAGTGCTGCACTGTCGGTGGTGAGATGACATCATGAGTGGATATGCTGGATCATCACGTGAGGGTCCCCTGTGAACAGGCTAAGCTCTCAGGGCCTGATGGTGGCCTGACGGATGAGGGCACCCCACCCTCTTGGGTGGTGCACCAGAAGAGGGCGAATGGATGGGAGCCAGTTCATGGTTCCTGCCCCAGTACTGAGCCGTGTGTCCCTCACTGATTTGTCTCCTTCCTGTCTGTGGAGCCTTGCCTGTATCAAGGAACTGTTCCTTCGCCCTTCTGGCCCCTAAAGCTAAGATAGGAGCCCCCACAAAAAGGTTCCACTTTATTTTGTAACGCCCATAGGTGAGCATACCTTGCCCAACTCTTACAAGCGAGGAGGGAGACACAGGGAAGGGAGACTGGCTCCGAGCCTCACAGTTACCTGATCCTGTGGATTCTGAGGTCCAGGCTGTTTCCCACATTTATCACTATTTCAGAAGTTCTCTCCTCAGCCTCCTCCTGGATTCTCTGGCTGTGTTTTTTGTTTGTTTCAATTTATTTCTGTTTAATTGGAGGGTAATTGCTTTACAGTGTTGTGTTGGTTTCTGCCATACATCAGCATGAACCAGCCATATGTATACATATTTCCCCTCCCTCTTGAACATCCCACTCACCTCTCATCCCATCCCAGCCCTTAGGTTGTTGCAGAGCACCTGACTGAGCTCCCTGTGTTATACAGCAAATTCCCACTGGCTATCTGTTTTGCAAATGGTAATATATATGTTTCATTGCTATTCTCTCAATTCATCCTACCCTCCCCCTCAGTGTCCACAAGCTCATTCTCTGTGTGTCTATTCCTGCCCTGCAAATAGGTTCATTGGTATCATTTTTCTAGATTTCATATATATGCATTAATATACATATTGATATTGATGTTTCTCTTTCTGACTCACTTCACTTTATAGCAGGTTCTGGGTTCATCCACTTCATTGGAACTGAATTTGTTCCTTTTTATGGCTGAGTAATATTCCACTGTAAATGTATACCACAACTTCTTTGTCCATCCATGTGTCGATGGACATCTAGGTAGCTTTCATGTCCTGTACTGTAAATACAGTAGATAGTGCTGCAATGAACTACTGTAATTATACAATTGTAATAGATACTATAAACAGTGTTCAGTGAACATTGGAGTGCATGTATCTTTTAGAAATGTGGTTTTCTTAGGGTATATGCCCAGGAGTGGGATTGCTGGGTCATATGGTAGTTTTATTTCTAGTTTTTTAAGAAATCTCCACACAGTTCTCCAAAGTGGCTATATCTATTTCCATTCCTATCAAAAGTGAAAGATGGTTCCCTTTTCTCCACATTCTCTACAGCATTTATTATTTGTAGATTTTTTTATGATGGCCATTCTGACCGATGTGAAGTGGTACCTCACTGTAATTTTTATTAATTACTTAATATTTCTCTAATATTAAGCAATGTTGAGCATTTTTTCACATGTTTATTAGCCATCTGTATGTCTTCTTTGGAGAAATGTCTATTTAGGTCTTCTGCCCATTTTTTGATTGGCAAACAAAGAAGAGAAAAAAATCCACAACCAACTATAGAATGAATCAAAATATAAGAATAATAGTAAATGTTTTTCCCAGATCTCAGCTGTCAGCGTCCTTTACCCCACTGTGAGTCACAGCCCACTTCCACCTAATAGGTCCTCCAATTCTCTGGACCTGATGTGGGGACAGGTCAGACTCTAATCTTCCCTATTTCTATGTATTCTTGCTTCCAGTGTCCACACCTGCCAGAGCTAGGGCTTTTTCTTTTAGGGGAATATCCATTGTCCTTTTATATATTCCATAGACTCAAGTCTACCTAGTTGAACATGTGGCTTTAATCTGCAGCTTATGCAGCTGGCGGAAAGGTTTTTGTTCTTGCTTAGCCACTCCACTCCTGGGTATCCTAGAGCACTACTGTGGTTGCAGCTGCAGCGCCAAGTGCGCAGGGAAGCCGGCTGCCACCGGCACAGAAAATGTAGCACTATTATCATCTTTTTCTTGCCCCTGGCAGCTGGTGTTCAAAGGGCCTCTCTGACTGGTCCTTCTCTACTGCTTGGGGCAGCAGGAACTCAAAGGGCCGCCCCCTCGGGGGTCTTTCCCTATTGGTCAGCTGCCAGTGCTGGTATGTGGGGAGAGAGAGGCTCCAGTAGTGGCTCCAACCCTGTCCACGGCTCAGCAATAGCGCCCTGCCGCCACGGCTGCCCAGCTTTCCTCCAAAGGCTTTCTCCAGGGTGTTCTCCTCCCTGCCTTTCCCTCGGGCCGTCTCCCCGCAGTCAACAGCAGGCCTTGCTCTGCGATTGCTCTCCAATCCCTACGCTCCAGCTCCCAGCCACTGTGCTTTCTGGTGGATTTAAATCCCTGTCCAGGGTATGTAGGGCCACAGCACAGACTGTCCGTGTGGTTCTCATTCCATTCAGACCGTCACAGATTAGCTGCTGTACTCTCCGACAGCCTCAAATACTTCCCTTCTGTCCCAACTGATTGTCCCAATGTGGGCCTCTTACTCCTGCTCCAGCTCCCCCACCTTCCAAGTGCAGATCTGATCCTGCTCTTTCCCCTCCTCATTTTCCCTTCCTTCCTTCATCCAACCAAGTGTTGTGTGGATCTACATATTCCTTTTGGGTGGTCAGAGACTCCTGCCAGCTCACAGATTATGCTCAGTGGTATCTTCTGCCTCTGAAACTGTATTCCTGGTGCATCCATGGAGAGAGATGTGCTCTACATCCACCTACTCCTCCACCATCCTGTCTCTAGTCTCTGGCTGTGTTTTTACTTTCTCTTTCAATTTAATTCTGCTTTGCATTATTAAGAAATCCTTCAAGTTTCTGGTATGCTGATATCACCCTTTGTTTTTCAGGGATTTGATGAAGTTATTCTCGCATACAAAGTCTCTTGGTTATTTTGATAGACTTCAGTAAGAAAGGGAGGTAAATGTACAGACATACCTTGTTTTATTGCATTTTGCTTTATCACACTTTACTTGATCCTGTATTTTTTTAAATGTTTATGATTGTTCTTATGTTTTGTGGATTGAATGGGTTCAGCTGAGTGGTTCTAGACTGAGGTCTATTACGAGCTGAATTTTGTCCCTTAAAAACATGTTGAAATCCTAACCCCCAATGCCTAGAATGTGACCTTATTTAGAAACAGGGTCTTTATGGATAGAATTAATTAAGATGAGATCTTCCTGGGGTAGAGTGGAGTGTTAGTTCAACATGATTGGTGTCCTTATAAAACCCCCAAGGAGAATGCCAAGTTATGACAGAGGCAGGAACTCAGCTGCAATTCCAAGAATGTCAAGGATTGATCAGTGCTCATGAATCCCCCACCAGAAGTTCAGAAAAGGGAAACAAGGTCTCTTCCCAGAGTCTCAGAGGGAGCATGGCCCTACTGATACCTTCACTTCAAACTTTCTGCCTCCAGAACTATAAGAGAATAAACTTCTGGTGTTTTAAGCTCCTCAGTTTATGTATGTTACTACTTTGTTACAGCAGCCCTCAGAAACTAGTGCAGTATCTCTCACCTCGTTGCAGTCAGATCTTGACTGGGGCCAGAACAATTGGAAGGTTCTATTGTATCCAACATAGATAGCATATTCAAAATCAGAGACATTACTTTGCCAACAAAGGTCCGTCTAGTCAAGGCTATGGTTTTTCCTGTGGTCATGTATGGATGTAAGAGTTGGACTGTGAAGAAGGCTGAGCAACGAAGAATTGATGCTTTTGAACTGTGGTGTTGGAGAAGACTCTTGAGAGTCCCTTGGACTGCAAGGAGATCCAACCGGTCCATTCTGAAGGAGATCAGCCCTGGGATTTCTTTGGAAGGAATGATGCTAAAGCTGAAACTCCAGTACTTTGGCCACCTCATGCAAAGAGTTGACTCATTGGAAAAGACTCTGATGCTGGGAGGGATTGGGGGCAGGAGGAGAAGGGGACGACAGAGGATGAGATGGCTGGATGGCATCACTGACTCGATGGACGTGAGTCTGGGTGAACTCCGGGAGTTGGTGATGGACAGGGAGGCCTGGCGTGCTGCGGTTCATGGGGTCGCAAAGAGTCGGACACGACTGAGCGACTGAACTGAACTGAAGTGATTGGGCTTAAAGTCCAAGAGGGCTTCTCACTCCAATGGCAGGTGCTCACCTGGGTTGATAGGAACTGCTGGGGGCTAGACAGGCAGCCCTGTCACTCTCTCTTTACACCTCCCTACATAGACAGTTTGGATTTCCTAAGAGCACAGCTATCTCAGGCTAGTTGGACTTTTTGTGTGGTGACTAGCTTCCCTTAGAGCAGGTTCCAGGATACCCTGGTAGAAAGCACAAAATTTCTTTTGAGCTAATCTCAGAAGTTATACAGTGTCCCTTTGTTGCATCCTTTGGCCCAAAAAAGTGAATCACATGGCCAGTTCAGAGAGAGGGAACAAAATAAGGACCTGAAGACCAATGAACCATTGTAGGGTCATTTTTGTGGGCTGGCTGACCCAACACACAAGTTGGAAGCAATTCTTTAAGGAAATTTGATTTCTAAGGAGTAGAAAGGTTGATGAAAATTTTCATTTACTTTTTGACTTGAGGTATCGATGGGAAAGAGGCACTAAAAGTTGAAAATTCAGAAGAGAATTCTGAGAGGATAGAATCAGGATTTAGTTAGAGGGTTCAGTTTTAGACTGTTGGAGAAACATCTTTTTCATTGTATCAGGATAGGAGCAGGTGAAAATGTATAGATGAAGAAAGGGATGAGGAGGTGGGTACAGAGGTTTCACCATTTGGGGAGAGTTCCTATGTATTGGCTTCTAGTGTCCCTGAGTCTGGAGAAGCAAGATTATCTGCTGACACTGATAAGAAATGTGGTAGGGAGAGAACTTGGAAATAGTGACATTTTGGAAGAGCCACAATAGAGCATGGAAAAGAGAGCTAACTATAGTCAACATATGCCAAAAGACCCCAGTACCTTTTCAGATAAAACTCTGCATGAATGGGAGTGAAATCCAGTGGGGGAGCAGTTGTTTCCTGGGGTTCATCCATTCTTGGTGACATTTTCTGAGTTTTCCAGCCCTAACAGAAGCCTCTAACATGAACTAGATGTTATTTCTAAAATCAAGGTAATGGGAGCTAGAAAGATATGGTCATTGTTTCATAAGTACCTTTCATTAAGAATCAATATCTTTTTATTTGGTAGGATATAAGAGAAGGGTTAGTGGGGATGAAAAATGTTGTGAAATAGAGTTCAAGCACCTCATCCAAGCATACTTAGAAAATGTCTTACCCTTTGTTGTGAATGAGTTCTCCCCATCCTTCTTCACTGCATTCAGCTGTACTTGGAGTGGAAAAATCAGGACTTAAGATATGAAATTTTCTGGCTCAGACAGCACAGATTAACTGTGTCTCATCACAGAATTGTCATATTTGAGGCAATTTTATGTGATTGACTTTCTGGGTGTGGGGAAGAGGCAGATTCGTTTTTCTCAGTGTTAATTTCATTTGTTAAGTGTGGCCATTTTTGTCAATGACCGTGGAGTGAGTTTCTGTGATTAGTCATTTAACTGTACGGTAATTGCAAGCTAAATAGAATGTTTACAACACATTCTGCTTAGGAGACAGAGTCTATGTCAAATTATATCCTATGAAAATTACATAAATAAAAATTTCCATCTAGAAGAGCCCTTCATGAAAATTATGGAAAGACGGTGGAATTTTTTATTTGCATTGTATAGTAGCTCCATCACTGACAAGCAAATTGTAACCATCATCCATAATATTTTACATCCAACAATTATTTATCATAACTGCATATATATTGCTTGGTTCATTCCAAAAAGTAACAGTATTGGCAATCACATTGATTATTTCCTTTATCCAATTAGTGACAAAGTACCATAATGAACATAACCTTCCAGAATGGATTCACTGATCGAATAAACAAAGCTAGATCTTGGCACAGGACAGACCGTAAAAAGATTGGCTTGCCCTTTTTGCCTCTGCCTGGGAGCCACAACAGTACCACTTGTCTCTGCTAAGTGTCCTTGATTCCAACTTGGTCTGGAATTTTAGAAGCATTTATTACTCTCTGTCCCATGATTAGGCAAGAAAAGGTCTCTACCTTCAATCCAAACAGGGAATTACATGAAGAATTCTCAAAATAAACATTTTCATTTAAGCTCTTGGGCTTGGACAATTGCCTGGACAGACTTTTATTTTTTTAATAACCAGAAGAAAAGCTTCACACATCAGGATATTCTCCCTTCTTTCAAGAAATTGAAAGGGCAGATTTCAGGGTGAAGTGGCATCATAGTCACCTGTGCCTGTGGGAATTTAAATTCATCTGTGCACAGACAACGTAATTCACCGTCTCCTGCTCAGCACAAGGGACAAGTGCCATTGCACCTTACAAACTGGAAGGATAATATTTGCTTCTCTGTAGAGCTGAAATCACTGTTACAGGACTTGTTTTCCCCTATGTTCCCAGGTACAAATACATTCCTTGCTTTGAGCATAGAAACTTCACATCTTTTGCCCTGATCCCAGGTTTTTTTCTCATTTCCCTCCTTCTTCTTCTTTTGCTCTTTATTATTTTTAAATGTTTAATTTTTTTTTTGGCCACACTTGGATGCCTGTGGGATCTTAGCTCCCCAACGAGGGATCAAACCTGTGCCCCCTGCACTGGAAACATGGAGCTGTAACCATTTGACCACCAGAGAATTCCCTTCTTCTGCTATTTAAAGGCCAATACTTATTCTGAAAATATTTTCTCACTTCTGAGTTTAGCAGATTTAATATTACTAATACGCTTCTATGTATGTTTCTCAAGAACACCCACAGGTATATTATAATCATTGCATCCTTGAGAGAGTTTACAGAAAACATTCTTGCATTCATGCTTTGTCCTTATTGGGTACCCATCAGACACTGACACTGTGGTAGGCCCTAGTCCTCAGGATATAAACTTCCAGGCACACAGTGGACATTTAATGTTTACTGAATAAGTAGCAGTACCTGCTTCCAGGAAACTCCCCATCAAATCTGGGAGGCAGATTTGTACGCAAAAAATTAAAATACAGTGTGCTAAGTATTCTAGAATAAGTAGGAATAGCTACAATGAGAACACAAAGAAGTAAGTAACCAAGCATGGGGGGTGGAGAAAGGCCCTGAAGAACTGGTGCATAGAGATCGTGAAAAATAAGCATGTGTTTATCAGTTTAAAAAGACTGTGTCTGAGCACATGTGTGTGAGTGTATGAGTGTGTATGAGTGCATGAATGTGTGTGTGTAGAGGAACATCAACACAGACATTCCAAAAAGGGAAATAGCATGTGTAAAACCGTGGAGGGGAAAGTGGTGTGGTAGGTTCTGGAAACAATATTTACTGCAGCTGGGGTCTAGGTGTCCAGATGAGGGGGTGAGGGATAATGAAGAAGAAAGAGAAGTGCCAGAAGTGGGAAGACTCTGTGACCTTCCTTGCAGAGTTCGGGTTTTGCCAGTGGGGAATCCAATGATAGTCTAGTAAGAAGGAGACAACAAATTACATTCTAAGGAAGATAGCCTCCTAGTTAGGTGGGATGAACCAAGTTGAAGAGCATCTGTGGACGTGTCAGAGGCCATTAGAAGACAGCCATCACAGCCATCCAGGTGGAGTTGCTGGAGTGTCTGAACCAGGCCAATGGCTGAAGAACTCAAGTGTTAGTTGCTAAGTCATATCCAACTCTTTTGTGACCCCCATGGACTTCAAGAAGCCAGTCTTCTCTGTCCAAGGGATTTCCCAGCAAGAATACTGGAGTGGGTTGCCATTTCCTCCTCCAGGGGATCTTGCCAACTCAGGGATTGAACCCAGGTCTCTTATGTCTCCTGCATTGGCAGACAGGCTCTTTACTGCTGAGCCATCAGAGAAGCCTGGAATTGACATACACACAATATGCTATTTAAAAATAAATAAACTAATAATGACCTACTGTATAGCACAGGAAACTCTAGTCAGTAATCTGTAGTGACCTATATGGGAAAAGAATCTATTGATTAAAAAAAAAAGAGTGCATATATGCTTATGTATAACTGATTCACTTTGCTGTACAGCAGAACCTAACACAGCATTTTTAATCAATTATACTCCAATTAAAAATTTAAAGAAAGATGAACATTGGGGTACACGTGTCTCTTTCCCTTCTGGTTTCCTCCAAGACATGGAAGCAACCTAGATGTCCATCAGCAGATGAATGGATAAGAAAGCTATGGTACATATACACAATGGAGTATTACTCAGCCATTAAAAAGAAAACATTTGCATCAGTTCTAATGAGGTGGATGAAACTGGAGCCTATTATACAGAGTGAAGTAAGCCAGAAAGAAAAACACCAATACAGTATACTAACACATATATATGGAATTTAGAAAGATGGTAACAATAACCCTGTGTACGAGACAGCAAAAGAGACACTGATGTATAGAACAGTCTTACGGACTCTATGGGAGAGGGAGAGGGAGAGGGTGGAAAGATTTGGGAGAATGGCATTGAAACATGTAAAATATCATGTATGAAACGAGATGCCAGTCCAGGTTCGATGCACAATACTGGATGCTTGGGGCTAGTGCGCTGGGACGACCCAGAGGGATGGTATGGGGAGGGAGGAGGGAGGAGGGTTCAGGATGGGGAACACATGTATACCTGTGGCGGATTCATTTTGATATTTGGCAAAACTAATACAATTATGTAAAGTTTAAAAATAAAATAAAATTTAAAAAAAATTTAAAGAAAGAAAACAATGAAAAGAATTTGCATTTCTAACAGTGTCCCAGTGACGCTGACACTGCTCCCCTGGAGCTGCACTTTGAGAACCACTGCTCAAGACTATGTAGGTGATTATGTATATGAGAGAAAAATTAACATTACCTTGTTTATGTCACTGTTATTTTGGTATCCTTACACAGACTGGTTCCAAATAGGAAAAGGAGTACATCAAGGCTGTGTATTGTCACCCTGCTTATTTAACTTCTATGCAGAGTACATCATGAGAAACGCTGGGCTGGAAAAAGCACAAGCTGAAATCAAGATTGCCAGGAGAAATCTCAATAACCTCAGATATGCAGATGACACCACCCTTATGGCAGAAAGTGAAGAGGAACTCAAAAGCCTCTTGATGAAAGTGAAAGTGGAGAGTGAAAAAGTTGGCTTAAAGCTCAACATTCAGAAAATGAAGATCATGGCATCTGGTCCCATCACTTCACGGGAAATAGATGGGGAAACAGTGGAAACAGTGTCAGACTTTACTTTTTTGGGCTCCAAAATCACTGCAGATGGTGACTGCAGCCATGAAATTAAAAGACGCTTACTCCTTGGAAGGAAAGTTATGACCAACCTAGATAGCATATTCAAAAGCAGAGACATTACTTTGCCAACAAAGGTTTGTCTAGTCATGGCTATGGTTTTTCCTGTGGTCATGTATGGATGTGAGAGTTGGACTGTAAAGAAAGCTGAGCGCCAAAGAATTGATGCTTTTGAACTATGGTGTTGGAGAAGACTCTTGAGAGTCCCTTGGACTGCAAGGAGATCCAACCGGTCCATTCTGAAGGAGATCAGCCCTGGGATTTCTTTGGAAGGAATGATGCTAAAGCTGAAACTCCAGTACTTTGGCCACCTCATGCAAAGAGTTGACTCATTGGAAAAGACTCTGATGCTGGGAGGGATTGGGGGCAGGAGGAGAAGGGGATGACAGAGGATGAGATGGCTGGATGGCATCACTGAGTCGATGGACATGAGTCTGAGTGAACTCCTGGAGTTGGTCATGGACAGGGAGGCCTGGCGTGCTGCGATTCATGGGGTCGCAAAGAGTCGGACACGACTGAGCAACTGAACTGAACTACATACAGCTGAACCTTCTGAAGTAATCAGGAAGAAAGAGGGCCTAAGATACATGAGTTCCTCTGATGGGCATGGGAGGATACCATCTCCCTCATGAACACCAAGTCTTCGTCCCCACAGGGCTTTATTCTCAACTCACCTGGTAGCCTGCTGCCTGAAGTCTTAGGCTCACTTCCAGTTCACTTAACTAATACTTCTTGACTGTAGGTCAAACCTTCCTCCAAAGTTACCACTGGGCAGTAGGAGAAGGGTGGTCCTATTAGGTATATTGGCAGGTCAGGATGTGGAGTTGATTTCAGGAAAATGATAGACTACTCTGAGAGTGTGATATTCAGTATACTAGTTTTGTAGAATGTGAATAGGTGCTATATGCAAAAAAAAATATTTCCTGGGGTAAATGATATCATTTTTTTAAATGCGAGAGGAAATAAAGGTAACATTTTCTTTATTTCAAAAGAACTCTGAACATACATTATTCACTAAGAATCTCTGAAAGGGGTTATACTGTAAAGTACCAGCACCACCACACCTTTTTGCTCTAAAACCAGGAAATCTTTTATTTAGAAGCATCTCAGGGGATGAATGTTGTGTAAGATAAACCCAGGAAAATGCTGACTCTAAGTTCTTTGTCAAAGAACTTTACAGCAGTGGCTCCCAAAGTATAGCTCATTGATTGGCACTGGGTCCGTGATAATTATTATGAATCTATAGCAATATGGAGAACGTAAGGAAAATGTAGTGCTTTACTAAGTTGATTTTTTTAGGTTAAAGGTTATCTTTGCTTTAAAATTATGTATTTCTTATGCTTTGAGGTTAAAATTTTCCTTTTCAGTAAAATGATGGTGGTGGGAGAGATAATCATTTCTCAAATGTTTTTCTGTTTTAAATTAAAACTTGGCATCTTTATATCTATCCTTTTGTTTTGGCTTAATTGTATCATACTGTTAGATTCTTAGATATCGTCTATTCCAAAACCAGTGTTTATAGATAAAGAAAGTTCTGAGGCTGTTACAAAGAAAATGATAATAATATGCTTATTATAATTTATGCAGACCCTATGGTTGTTGGAAATGGCCATCACACTCCAGACCTCATGACACGTATTTGGACACTTTGGTGCCTTTCATAACATCAATTATAGTAGGAGGTTGAAAGGTTTGTGCTGTCACAAGCAAAGCATGAACTATTTAATGAATTGTTAGAAAATTAGAACCAGCAGCATGCCATGTGTCCATTTCAGTATTTTGGTTCTGGGCAAATCCAAGACAGTACATGACTGATTATGATTAATTGTATTTACTAACATAGTTCTTTTTGTGGATATTCCCATCTGAACTGAGAAAGGGTAAACATTAAGCAGATACATGGAAATTATTCAAGATCACAGCTAAAATTTTCCATTAATCTTTTGGATCACCCCCATTTATAAAATAATCCCAGTTAGTTATTCTCTCTGCATGGAAGCTTCTTCGCTTGGAAAAATGAAATGATTGGACTGTTTTTTTGTTTTTTCTGAAGTCCATCCAGCTATAAATTTCAAGGATTCTGTGACTTACTTGCGGATAAACGATAAGTAAGGCCCACTTTAATTAGAGTTGTCTTACTTAAACTTTCTCATTTTTCAGTGATTTATACGTTACCAAAACAATATAATGCTAAAGGCAGGTCAGTTATCTATTTGGAAATCGTAAAGGAAAAGGAAAAACATTTGCAAGTAAAGAACATACTCTACTTATGTTCTGTAACTGTTTTTCAAACTTAAATATTGAATGTATTCTGAGATGGGATATCAATATAACAGACCTACCCATCTGAGACCTGGCACTTGGTACAGACTGATGCCACTTTTCCTGTCTTCCTAAGTCTGTGTTTCTCAAAATGACCATTCGATCAAAGTCACCCAGAAAATTATTGAAAATAAACATTCCCAGGCACTAACCCTTTAGAGATTCAGATTTAGTAGAGCTGAGCTAGAGCTCAGGAATCTGCATTTTTAATAAGTTCCCCTTAGGGACTCCCATGCACACTCAAATTTAAAAACCACTTCCCCTACAGTATAAATTATTGTGCTGGGGGCCTGGTACTTCCAGCTGCCCAAACAATAAATAATAGAACAGGGTCAGAGTGAAAGAGGATTCTTATTACTAGGTTCTGGTAGTTCTGCCTTTATCACGGCCAGTGACAAGGAGCTACTTGCTTCTGTCTTTCACCCCCTGCCTTTTCTGTCACTGTTGCTTAGTCGCTAAGTCGTGTCCAACTCTTCTGACCCCATGGACTGTAGCCTGCCAGGCTCCTCTATCCATGGGACTTCCCAGGCAAGAATACTGGAGAAGGTTGCCATGCCCTCCTCCAGGGGATCTTCCCAACCCAGGGATAAAATCTGCATCTCCTGCATTGCAGGCAGATTTTTTTACTGCTGAGCTACCAGGGAAGCCCTGCTTTTTCTGAAAGATCAGCAAACTTTCCACTTAAGGAAGCCTCTTCCTGAACGTAGTTTTGAAGTCAATATGGAACTAGGGGTGGACAGAAGTAGTAGAAATTGTGGATTTATTGGGGAAGTACCTTAATTTTTTTTTCCTCAAAAATATATGTAGTTTAGAGAAACTAAGCTGATAGTTAAACTATCCAGATAAACTTACATGTCATCTTATAAATACATTTCCAACTAAGATAAAGCAGAAGTATACACTTAACAATTCAATACAACTGAAATGTGAGATTTTAAATATATGGGAATTTCAGTATGCTTTCAGGCTTTATGTGTGTGTGTTTAGTTGCTCAGTCTTGTCTGACTCTTCACAACCCCACGGATTATAGCCCTCCAGGTTCCTCTGTCCATGGGATTTCCCAGGCAAGAATACTGGAGTGAGTTGCCATTTCCTTCTCCAGGGGATCTTCCTGACTCAGGGATCAAACCAGCATCTCCTGCGTCTCCTGAGTTGCAGGCACATTCTTTAATCGCTGAGCTCCTGAGCATTTATTTTCTTCCATTTTTGAAGTTCACTGTATTCTTGAATGTTGATTTTCTTTTTCTTGTTTAAATCCAGTCCACTATTGTGTACAAAGTGCTGTTTCTGCCCTAAGGCTAAGAATGTTCTAGGTGAACTAATCAATCAATTTTTGCCCATTAAGAAAGGACACCAAAATAAAAAGAATGCTAACCTTTTGATTGATTTGGTACCAGTCTGCTAAACACTTTTTTTTAATGATACAACACCATGAGGAGAAACGGTTTCATACCTTAAGGAAAGGAAAACTCCCAGGTCCCAGGGAGTTGTGTGACATTTGGGGAAACTTTTTTCAAATCCTGGAGTATTGATTAACTTTAACATAACTTGGTGATAGTGGTGTTACTTTTAATTGAGTCTTTCTAGCCTAAAAGTTCTAAGATACACACATTTAAAATGTAAAATGTTTACATTCTGCAGAGCAAACTGAAAACAAGATGTGGTGTTCAGCTTAACTGAACATCTAACTCAGCAACAGCTTTTGAATAGTGCTGTTCAAAAATACCTTCCTTTACTTTTCAGACTCTTAGGCTTATAGAATTGACGGAAAAATAATTGATTTACTGTGTAGCCTGTGATGCTTCCAACTTGTTATTTTCAGGTTTAGGGTATTATGTGTCTGAACCTGTTGGTACTGCATTTTCTTCTAGGCTAACTGTTAAATTAGAGCAGTTCATGAAGAAAAATGACATACAATTTTGAATTTCATGAAACAGGATGTCTCAGCACAAAGGAAATTTTTTCTCATCTCTGGAACAAGATAAAATAAGATATAGCAGACCAGAAGTCCTCAAATGGCTAAAAGCTTAAAAAAAAAGAAAAGTTTTAAACTACCCTGTGTAGCCTGCCATAGTTTTTCCCTCAAGTGTGTTGGTGGGTGCTTTTCCTCATCTTAACTTATTCCAGACTTTATAGTGGAATTAAATAGAAAAAATGGATTTAGGTTAGACTCCAGCTTAGCTTAAACCTTTCTATTACTTCCAGCAAGAGAAAAATGACATATAGATATACTAAATTAATAGGCATACCACAGATATGTTCAATGTAGTATCATGGTGGCAAGGTTAGAAGTAATAGGGAATTAATCCGTTTCTCTTTTCTTTTTTCAGGTTTTTGGCTGTACAAACCAACCTTCTCCAAGGTAAACAGCATTATATTTTTCTCTAATTTGTTGGAAGAACCAAGCATAATTTTATTGGCTTTGAATATATTTTTACTCGGCGGTGTCTCATAGTCATGAGTGTGACATTCAAATAGTGCCCGGAATTAGGCTTTTATTGGTGGTGTTAGTGATGAAAGCATCCTACGAAAATGGCTCGATGGCTGGACTAAGGAGTAGACCACAGAGAGAGAGAGGTCAAGAGAGAGGAGATACTTTTTCTTGTTTGGTTAGCCCTTTTATGAGGCAGCAGATTCTTTGTCTTGGTCTCTGATGTTCAAGGATGGAACGTTTCTTTGTGAGCAGCTGTGGTAGAGCCTGCTTCAATCCTGGATCCTACTGGGAAGAACTGAAAAGCAGAGCTCCCCTGAGCATGGCCCCAGCTCTTCATTTGGTGAGGCCTTCCGGTCCAGGTCCAGCAGAACAGCATTGACCAAGTTGTTCAACTTTCCAGGAGTATCTGTCAAAACTAGCAGTTGAGGATGCATTAATCTTGTTAAAGAACACAATAGGAACCCTTTTTTTATTTCATTAGAAAATCAGGATGCATTTGATGTGCACCATCTTGTTTGTGAATATAGGAATAAGTTTTTCAAAAGGGCACATTTCCAAGTTCTGTGTTTCATATGCTTGGGAAGAAAAAAACCCGTAAGCAGCTCTATTTCAAATGAGAGCAGTGCTAACGCTAATAAGATTGGGGTGGATTTCCACTACGTGTCATTTCTCCTAAATGACATGTGTTTGTAGTACGTTTGGCAGACTTGTCCTGTTTCAAGGATGGGCTTTCAATTGAAAAATTTTAAGTTCTCCATGTGTTAATTGGAAAATAGAAAGAGACATCATTGTAGCAAAGCAGCTGGCTTCCTAGGTATTAATTATGGTTATTTCATAAGGACTATTTTAAATTTATCTCCTGTTATTTATTATATTATTTTCAGAAATGGTAAGTTTTAAACCATAGAGAAAAATCAAGTTAAACTTTACTGCATATTGTATGCTTTAAAAAAATTTTTTTTTTTTTTTTTTTAGATTCGATCACTGTTAATAACCTGTAAGCAGTAACTAAACAAGAAAAAACAGATTTTCCATTGGTACTCTCTACTAAGATTTTTTTTATTTAAATAAAAACAGAGCTCCAAAATATAGCCATCTCACTATATACTATAGGTCTATGTAGGGATATTTTTGGGTCAGAAAACCTGCTTTACAGGAATAATTCCTTCAGTTTCACATGTAATTTTTAAAATCCTATACAGTAACAAACATGATTTGTGAGGCGATATGATGCACTCCTTAACCTCTCAGTAATTGGAGGCATCTTCTGTGTGTATTCCACAAGTCCAGCTCACACTGATGAAGGAAACATAATTACATTACAGGCAATCTCATCTAAGGTAATTACAATTGTCGCCATCAATCCAATTAAAGAGGATAACCAGCTCTACTGAGTCAGAGCTGCAAAGCTTTCCAACTAAGGCCAGGTTTGGGGATGTGGGTGTGATTGAGGATTTTGAAAACTTTTATTCGCAAAACACAGTTGCTTATGAAAATAGACAGCAATGTTGAGAGAGGGGGTTAGTGGGGATAGATTGAATATTGGTAGAGGTTTTTTTTTTTTTTTTTTCCATTTAACGTTTAATTTCTCATTGCTAAATACACAAATCAGGTAGATTTCTCATTGCTAAATACACAAATCAGTGTAGAGCCTCAACATCAGAGCTTTAGCCTCGTAAGATCTTTATGAAAAGGTTAACAAAGCATTATCATAATGGTCCATGGTACCCATCTGGCATCTCATTCTAAATTGGCCCTCCATCCCATTATTCCTTCAGAGATCTTCTGTTTTCTTCCATTTAAAGATACAACGCACCATTTCCTGTCTTTGCCTGGTGTGGAAGGAAGTTGGCTTGAATAATGCCTCCTTGGAAGCTTTTGCACTGGTTTATGTAGGCTCAGTGTAGTGGTGATATGGTGTACTAGTAAGAATTACAGAGGCATAATGGCAGGCGACGATGGTGCATGTCTTAAAGACTTCACCTGTCTATGTGGTCTAGGCCAGAATACAGGCTTACCTGGTTTCATAGTACTTTGCAGATACTACTTTTGTTGTTGTTGTTGTTGTTGTTACAAATTGAAGGTTTATGGCAACCCTACATCTGAAAAGTCTTATCACTGCAATTTTTCCAAACAGCATTTGCTCACTTCATATCTCTGTGTCACATTTTGGTAATTCTCACAGTATTTTAAACTTTTTCATTATTATTGTATTTGTTATGGTGATCTGTGATCAGCGATTTTGAATGTTATTATTGAAATTGTTTTGTGGCTCTAAGAACTCCACCCATTAAGCAGCAAACTTAATCAATAAATCTTGTGTGTATGCTGACTGCCCCACTGACCAGCTGATCCCAGTCTTCCTGTCTCTCCTTGGGGCTCCTTCTTTTAGGAATATATGCTAAAATCGGGCCAATTAATAACCTTACAATGACCTCTTAGTGTTCAAGTGAAAGGAAAAGTTTCACTTTAAAACAAAAGCTAGAAATGATTAAGCGTCAGGAAGTAACAGTTAGAACTGGACATGGAACAACAGACTGGTTCCAAATAGAAAAAGGAGTACATCAATGCTGTATATTGTCACCCTGCTTATTTAACTTACATGCAGAGTACATCATGAGAAACGCTGGACTGGAAGAAACACAAGCTGGAATCAAGATTGCCGGGAGAAATATCAATAACCTCAGATATGCAGATGACACCACCCTTATGGCAGAAAGTGAAGAGGAACTCAAAAGCCTCTTGATGAAAGTGAAAGTGGAGAGTGAAAAAGTTGGCTTAAAGCTCAACATTCAGAAAACGAAGATCATGGCATCAGGTCCCATCACTTCATGGGAAATAGATGGGGAAACAGTGTCAGACTTTATTTTTCTGGGCTCCAAAATCACTGCAGATGGTGACTGCAGCCATGAAATTAAAAGACGCTTACTCCTTGGAAGGAAAGTTATGACCAACCTAGATAGCATATTGAAAAGCAGAGACATTACTTTGCCAACAAAGGTCCGTCTAGTCAAGGCTATGGTTTTTCCTGTGGTCATGTATGGATGTGAGAGTTGGACTGTGAAGAAGGCTGAGCAACGAAGAATTGATGCTTTTGAACTGTGGTGTTGGAGAAGACTCTTGAGAGTCCCTTGGACTGCAAGGAGATCCAACCAGTCCATTCTGAAGGAGATCAGCCCTGGGATTTCTTTGGAAGGAATGATGCTAAAGCTGAAACTCCAGTACTTTGGCCACCTCGTGCAAAGAGTTGACTCATTGGAAAAGACTCTGATGCTGGGAGGGATTGGGGGCAAGAGGAGAAGGGGACGCCAGAGGATGAGATGGCTGGATGGCATCACTGACTCGATGGAAGTGAGTCTGAGTGAACTCTGGGAGTTGGTGATGGACAGGGAAGCCTGGCGTGCTGCGATTCATGGGGTCACAAAGAGTCAGACACGACTGAGTGACTGAACTGAACTGAATAAGCAAAACATGTCAAAAACAGAGTCAGGCCCTAAGTGAGACCACTTATGCCAAACAGTTAGCCCAGTTATTAACACAAAGGAAAAGTTCTTGAAGGAAATTGAAAGTGCTACTCCAGTGAATGAAAAGAAAGTGAAATGGCCTCATTGCTGATATGGAGAAAGTTTTAATGGTTTAGGTAGGACATCAAACTAGCCACAACATTCCCTTAAGCTGAAGCCTAATCTAGAGCAAGGCCCTAACTCTCTTAAACTCTATGATGACTGAGAGAGATAAAGAAGCTCCAGAAGAAAAGTTTGAAGCTAGGATCATGAGGTTTAAGAAAAGACACCATCTCCATGACGTTCAAGTGCAAGGGTTGATGCACAAGCTATAGCAAGTTATCCAGAAAATCTAGCTAAGATCATTAATGAAGGTGGTTACACTAAGCAACTAAATTTCAGTGTAGATGGAGCATCCTTATATCAAAAGAAAATGCCCTCTGGGACTTTCATAGCTAGAGAGGAAAAGTCAGTGTTTGGCTTCAAAGCTTCAAAATCACTAGCTGTGTTAGCCCCTAACTCTCTTGTTAAGGGCTAATGCAATTAGTGAATTTAAGTTAAATTCACTTAAATCAAGTGAATTCAGTGCTCATTTACCATCCCGAAAACCCTCCGGCCCTTAAGAATTATGCTAAATTTGCTCTGCCTATGCTCTGTAAATGGAACAAAGTCTAGGTAAAACTACATTTGTTTACAACATGCTTTCCTATTTTAGGCTCACTGTTGAGACTACTGACCAACAGAAAAGATTTCTTTCAAAATATCACTCCTCATTGACAATGTACCCAGTCACCCAAGAGCTCTAATGGAGATGTATAATGAGATTTATGCTGTTCTCATGCCTGCCTACACAACATACATTCTATAGCCTATGAATCAGAGTAATTTTGACTTTCAAGTCTTATTCTTTAAAAAATACATTTTGTAAGGCTATGACTGCCAGAGATAGTGATTCCTCTGATAAATCTGGTCAAAGTAAATTGAAAACTTTCTGGAAAGGATTCACTATTCTAGATGACATTAAGGACAAGTGTGATTCATGACAAGAGGTCAAAATATCCACCTTAACAGGAGTTTGGAAGAAATTGACTCCAGTCTGCATGGACGACTTTAAGGAATTCAAGACTTCAATGAAGGAAGTATCTACAGATGTGGTGGAAACATCAAGAGAACTAGCATTCAAAGTGGAGCCTGAAGCTGTAAGTGAATTACAATCTCATGATAAAACTCTAACAGATGAAGATTTGCTTCTTATGGATGAAAAAATAAAGTGGTTTCTTGAGATAGAATCAATCTCTAGTGAAGATTCTTTGAAGACTGTTGAAATGCCAACAAAGGACTTAAGAGGATTACATTAACTTAGTTGATAAAACACTGACAGGGTTTGAGAGGATTGACTCCAATTTTGGAAGAAGTTCTACAGTGGGTAAAATGCTATCAGAAAGCATTGCTTGCTGCAGAGAAATTGTTAATAAAAGGAAGATTCAACTGATGCTACAGACTTCATTGTTTTAATTTTAAAAATTGCTGCAGCCACCCCAGCCTTCAGCAACCACCACCCTGATCAGTCAGCAGCCATTAACTTTGAGGTCAGACTTTCAACTAGTAAAAAGATTGACTTGCTGAAGGCTCAGATGATAGAAAATTTTACCAATAAAGTACCTTTAGTGAAGGTATGTACATTTTTTAGGCATAATACTATTGCACACTTGAGACACTACAGTATAGTATCAGTTCAGTTCAGTCGCTCAGTCGTGTCTGACTCTTTGCGACCCCATGGATGCAGCACGCCAGGCTTCCCTGTCCATCACCAACTCCCAGAGTTCACTCAAACTCATGTCCATTGAGTCAGTGATGCCATCCAACAATCTCGGTATAAACACGCCTTTTATATCACTGGGAAAGCAAAATCCATGTGACTCACCTTATTGCGATATGCACTTGATTGCAGTGGTCTGGATGTAAACTGGCAATATCTCCCTGGTATGACTGAGCCTTGGATATAGGACTTAGAGAACAGGAAATGAGAATGATGTGACTAACTGTGTCTAAGATTTAGAAAGGGCCAAAGAACGATTGTATATGCCTAGATTGGGTAATGTTCTACTAGCTGGAGATACTGGTGACTATTTTCTTGGTGACTATTTATGTATGAAGAGATGAAGGAGGTAATCTTCTAAGTCAAGGGGTGGAGGGGAAATTTTGCTGTCTCATATCAACAGCTCCCTTAAACACCACTCAGCATTCTTTCACTTTTCCACGCCCTGGCTTTTCTCTTCTGCATCTGGAACTTGGCCTTAATTACGTCCTTCTCATATATTTTTCAAATTCTCTCACTGCTCCCCAAACTCCTTGTCACACTCAGAAACCTCTTCTCTCTGTCCATGTAAATGCTTCCAATCCTGCTTTAGAACTTAACCTCTTTCAGGGAACCAGTTCACCCAGAAGTGGAAGAGGAGGCAGAGAACGGCCTTGGTAGAAGGGGAGCTCCGTTTCATATTCCACTCCTAATTAGCCCTGTGATACTGAGCAAGTCAACAAAACTACCTGAGGCAGTTTCCTCATCTGTAAAATGAAGTTGTTAACTTGTCTCCTACTAACTTCATTGTAAAGAGTACTTCAAACAAATGTGGAAAAGTTATTCATAATGTATAAATTTGCATAGATATATGAAGGATTGTGTATGCATATATTTACTATTATTGAACGCACTGTATTCCCGTAATTTTCTTCTGTGGGGTCCCCCAGCTCTTGCAATTTAAGTGGTACTTCTTAACAATAATTGCTTTTATCCCTTAGTATGTTGTTTTTGCGTTTTCTGTTTCCTGTTGAGTATTTCAGAAACCTGAGGCTGGCAGCACCTTGTTGCTTGTTTCTTTTCTTTCATTTAATTTGTTCTCTGACTCCCTGCCATGGGATGCTTTGTTGAGGGACTATGTAGTGTTTTTCCTCTCCTAAGTTTTCCTCCCACTGCTGCAAGCGTATAGCCCAGGTTGGGCTAGAAGAAAACATGCTGCAGTATCAAAATAATCATATAAAGGGCCAGGGTAGAAACTGAAGGCCAGAGACCCTCCCTGATGCTTTGGTAATGAGTAAGAACTTGGGCAGATGCTGGGAGATGGAGAGGAGGAAGCCTCAAGACTGAGTTAGATTTCTTATCTGTGTGATAAATAGATATCAGGGACCAAATTAACTTGATTTTTTAAAAATTGAAATCAGATTTTTTACACATCTGAGTTTATGCACTAAAACTTCACATAAAGAACTGCTCAACATATAATTGTTATTAAATAATGTTACTTGTATAAATAGTCTAGAATAATTCTAGAACCTATTCTGGGTTCTAGATGGTATAAATTAAGCATTGAGGGGAAAAAAAGAGCCTAGAAAGCCTTGATATACTTAATTTCTTAGAAGTACAGGTAGATATCCTTTCCACTGCTTGTTTAAAGATAACTAAATAGGATGCTAATAATTTCAGTGAAAACAATAGAAGAAAATAGTCTAGGAGAGCCACTGAAACTTGAAACTAGGTGATGGTGAGTTAGCTAGTGTAAGTATTTGTGATTTCTGCTAATAAATGGTATACATTAAACAGATCATATATTGTATTTGAAAATTGGAGTGTAATTTTTTGACTTCTTTCTGTTTTTTAAACTCTAGGATCCACCTTTGGTGGGTTTTATGACCGTGTCTTAAAATGGAATAGATACAAGGAATCATGTGCTGTAATAGTCATCTAGTGCTGTGTAACAAATCACCCTGAAATTAGCAACTTACAACCACAAGCGTTTCTTATCTCATACAGTTTCTGAGGGGCTGGAGTCTAGAAGTGGCTTAGCTCAAGATCTCATGAGGCTGCAATCAAGGTGTTAGTCCCACATTCGCTTCCACAACGGCTCATTGACATGGTTGGCGGGAGGCCTCAGCCCCTCATCATTCAGACTCTCCGCAGATTACTTGAGTGTCCTCAAGACTTTGCAGCTGACTTTCCCCAGAGTGAGAGATCTGAGAGAGAGAAAGAAAGCAAGCAAGAAGCCTGAGAGTTACTTTTTCTCATACCATCCAACTGTATATCCAAAACCTCAATGCAATTCTGACACCAACTCCTGGAGTTAGTGGAAATTTCATAGTTTTAGGGCTCAGTCCCACAAGACTGTCTCCACTTCAGACATCAAGCTACCCATATTTCTGCCCATTCAACTATAAATGCAGGAGTTTGCTGGAATGACTCATAGAACTCAGGAAGGTGTTTTACTTACAATTACTATTTTATTATAAAGGATCCAACTCAGGAATAACCAAATAGAAAAGGCGCATTAGGAAAATATCTTCTGGGAGAGGATGGTAGGGTATGGAAAATCCATGCCCTTTCCAGACACACCTCCCTTGAAACATGTTGATATACACATGAACCCCATTGTTGATGGGTTTTTGTGGAGACTTCATTTAGTAGGCATGATTAATTAACTTAATCATTAGTAATTAACCTGCTCTCCATCCCCTTTCTCCTGGAGGTTGTGCATGGGGCTGAAAGTTCTAAACTTCTAATGAAGGCTTGTTCTTTCTGATATCCAGGCCCCACTCCTGAAGCTCTCTAGGATCTGCCAAGAGTCATATCAATCTCCCTTATCATTCAGGAAATTCTAAGGGTTTTAGAAGCTTTCTGCCAGGAACCAAGGACAAAAACCAAATACCTTTTATGACCTAGCTTCAGAAGTAACATAACTTCATTTCTACTCTTTCCTATTGGCCCCACATACCATCTCTGATACAAGGTGCAGGGAACTACATAAGGGCATGGGTACAAAGAAATAGGGCCTCAGAGGCCATGTAGGAGACGAACCCCACATCTGCTGCAATTTTTCTTTCTTCAGCTACAGATGGGTCAGGAAAATCTAGTGTCCCCTTGGTTGTGGTTTGAATACAATCAAGAATGTTATTTTTTAGTTAGATGATGGTATGCTGCTGCTGCTGCTGCTAAGTCGCTTCAGTCGTATCCGACTCTGTGCGACTCCGTAGACGGCAGCCCACCAGGCTCCCCTGTCCCTGGGATTCTCCAGGCAAGAACACTGGAGTGGGTTGCCATTTCCTTCTCCAATGCATGAAAGTGAAAAGTGAAAGTGAAGTCGCTCAGTCGTGTCCGACCCTCAGCGACCCCATGGACTGCAGCCCACCAGGCTCCTCTGTCCATGGGATTTTCCAGGCAGGAGCACTGGAGTGGGGTGCCATTGCCTTCTCCGAGATGATGGTATAGTATCCCTTTATTTTGCTAACCTGTTGGTGGCTCTTGACATGTAAGCTGTTGAAATAAGTCTGTTCCTGATCCTCAGTGGGATTGTCAAGGCCTAACCATCAGCCATGTGTCCAACTCAAACATTTGGCAATGGAAAATGACTAGGCACAAACTATGAGATCTGGGCTCTGGTCTTATTCTTGCTCTTGAGTTATGCCATGACCTCAGGTTTCCCGTCTCTAAAATCTAAGAGTCAGGGGAGATGACCAACAGTAAAATGTATGCCCTTCCAAGAAAGTTCAAAGAAAATGCTTAAATCAAGTGATAAGGATTGTATCAGATGATAACAGGGTTCTTAGAATATGTTTAGTTGATTTGGGGAGAATAATAGCTTATATTTCTTTTTCTAAAAGTATAGTAAATCATATATGATCCCTCTGGTCAGTCATCTTTTACTCTAACAGACCCTCCAAATGGTATCTCTGGCATGACATTTTGGAATTGACTGGTGTTGATGGATCACAGATCATCAAACTAACAAACAGCCTTGTACATATCCTACTCTCTCCATTTAAAGCTGTAGAAACTGAGGCCCAGAAAAGTTAAGACACTGCCCTAAGGATGCAGAGCAAGGTATTGGCCGCAACAGATGGCAGCAGAGAACCCCTGAATCTTTGCCCCTCTCTACATACTAAGTATACCAAGCAGTTGGTATATTTTTCCTCTATTACCGTAAGTAAATATCTCTTTATCTTATTCAAAACAAACGAACATGCATGTCAAGAAGTAGAGCATTATTGGTTTCAAGAGGAAAGTGCCAATGTGTTTTAAAAAAAAATTCATTGAACAGTGCAGACTTAATTATGATGTAGCTCCTGATTTTGTAAATCTTGCAAATGAAAAATCTTGTTCTTATGAGAAGCAGTTTCTTTGGAGAATCACGCAATATGGCCTTATAGTCTGTTTATCTTGACATGTTTGGTATTGATGAAGCACTGGCAGGGGTTCGCTGGCATTTCTTTGAGGAGAGAGAAGCTGGTGCTGGATGAACAGTGAACACAGACAGGCAGAAAGCCTGGGGGAGAGATGAGGCTTGTGCTAGCCTTCTGCCAAGCATTTCTCTGGCCACTTTGTTTTCCTGTCTCTTCTCTTTGTCCCTTTCTTATCCCTTTTCAGGACTCTTTGTACTGTCTCTGATATAACTGAGATCATAATTTGGCCTCAGAAAGTGCAGTAGTATACTTGCAGTTCTCAAGATTATTATTTAAGAGCTTCCAGCTTACATGTAAACAAAGATTCTGTTCCTTTTGCAGTCAAGACAATATTATTATGGAACGGCTCATTTGCATGCCAAATGGGAGTAGACTTGTATTCTTAGCCATTTCCTTAAAGGTGCATTATGGCAATTTACTTATTTAGGTGATTTAGAAAGATGTCAAAGTCTTTAATCCATAGATTATTGATTTATAAACTTCTCTTCCTTGTGCTTTATCATTAACAATTACCTTTCCTAGATTAACCTAAATAACCTGATAATTACCAAGAACTAGACTAATTATATATTAATATATATATTATGGTTGATTTTACTTGTAGAGGAATTTTATCTGTAGATTTTAGCAATAGAATATGAACTTCCTCCTTGTCTCTTCTGAAAAGAGAAAACAGTTCTACAATACATGGTTTGCTAGATTTCCATTAAAATTGAAAAGTTACCGTCTATTGTCTAGAAGGAAGAAGGCCACTTTTCTGTTTTTTTCCTCCATTATTCTCTTTATAATTTATTTTCCCATAGTGAAATAGCAATGTGTCAAGATCCTATAAATAACCTCCTGTGTTTGGATATGCACATATATATTATTATTACCTATAAAAGTGTATTATTTACAAAGTAGATATGTATAACTCTTATATAAGATTTTTTTTCTGGATCCACATTCAGCAAAATGTGTCTTGCAAGGATCAATATTTCACTTACCTGACATATATATATATATATATATATATATATATATATATATATTTTAACCATACTTTCAGCACTGCATGTGTATCTGGTACAACTAAGTGAACATTTGTATGTTGAATATTTTCCCTTTGAAATCCATGGTGAGCTCAAATATTTCCTAAAGAAAAAACTATAAATTGATGAAAACAGTGATACACACATTTACTCCTAGAATTATTACAAAGCATTCTGCTTTTTTCAGTATGCGCTCATATAGTTTATTGTGGTTCACACTTTCAAAAGTAAATTAGGTGAGCGGTTAAGGATTTGATGTGTTCTTCTATAGTAAGGAAAAGCACATAGACACTAAACACAGTAGTCTAAAACTGTATTGTGAATTTTCACCAGTGACGGACTTGACATACCCACACTAGCTGCTTGCTGGTTTGGATTGTGTAACACAGAGAAGCATGCAGTACCCATAAGATTAATGACTGTTTCTAATACATCTATGGTATCTGTACAGTCCATCATGTAGAGCTTAATAAATAAAACTTTAAATAAATGAAATAAAAGGCATGGGGAAGGGAAAGGTAGTATATACAACTAAGTTTTAAAGGGAAAGTGTTAGTCATTCAGGTCCTGTCCAGCTCTTTGCAACCCCATGGACTGTAGCCCACCAGGCTCCTCTGTCCATGGAATTCTCCAGGCAAGAATACTGGAATGGATTGCCATTTCCTCCTGCAGGGGATCTTCCCAACCCAGGGTTCGAACCCGTGTCTCCTGCATTGTAGGAGGATTCTTCACCACCTGAGCCACCAGGGAAGCCCATATATACCATACTCCAAAAGGAAAAACATGTTGAGATACATTTTAGGGCATAATTCACTAGTTTATTGCTACCATCATATCCCTATGTATACAGAGCTTGATATAAAGTATGAATGTGCATTCACCAGTTTAAAAACAAAACACAGAAGCTTTTTTCAGAGGCCATTTTATCAATCTCTTCCTATTTAAGTTCACGTTAGCATAGCTGCCCCTCCATTGAGGAAAGATTCTCTTAAATATTTGAAGGTACATATGCAGGTCTTAATTGACCCCAAAGGAGGTCTTTGAAGTTCACTGCTTCTAAAACTTATTTAAAATTGAAGTTTTTCTGCCCTAAAATAGCATATGTCTGTGATACATAAATCATAAGACTTAACTAAATCTTAACACCTATAACCCCATTAACCTGTCCCCTGTTGTAACCTGCTCTGCCCCCTCCCTGTTCATGCAGGAACCCTGGTATGTTAGAAACTCCAGCCTCCTAATTTCCCCTGGGATTCCCAGGTGGTGCCTTATGTGTGCTTAGGAGCAGCTTTCACACCACTTGTATTTACTTGAAGCTCCACCAGGGATGATACCACCTCCCACTACCGCTGCTCACCCCACTGCCTTTTACAGTACCCACTAGACATTGTACATATGCTGGTTCTGCCTAACAGCCTTGTCTTTCTTCTGCCTTATCTGTGGTGGTTTAGTCACTAAATCGTGTCCAACTCTTGCGACCCCATGGACGGTAGCCCACCAGGCTCCTCTGTCCATGGGATTCTCCAGGCAAGAATACTGGAGTGGGTTGCCATTTCCTCCCCCAGGGGATCTTCCCATCCCTGGGATTGAACCTGCATCTCCTACATCACAGGTGGATTCTTTACTGTTGAGCCATCAAACCTGGTCATATATCCTGGTGGCTGCTTTGAAAATATCCAGATTGTCCCATAGCCTACAGTTGAGTAAGAAGACTGGATTTCTTCTATAGTTAAGAAAGGTCCCAAGGAAGTGGGGCTTGAACCCCAGTGAGCTGGCTTATATTCTTTCCATTTTAGTTTCCAGTCCTCACTTTTCCCAGGACCCAGCCATGTTTCCAGGATTCTGGGTCAGAGACCGATTGGAATGAGAGGCATCATGCTGTGGGTAGCCTTCTGCTCCTCACCAATACCCAGGACTTTTACATGAGTACGAGCATCGCAACTGAGTCTCTCCTTCATTGCGATGGGTTCTTCCCAGGAAAATATTTAGTGTCACTGCCGACCTACCCCTACTGGACTTCTACTGGGCCGCCATAGAAGTTCAGCGGCCATTCCAACAGTGGGTTCACCTTTAGCCACATTCCCCCACCTGCAAGAAAAACACTGGGTTCCATAGGAACTAATTTTTCTTGTGTCTTCACTACCAGTGCGATAAAGATTTATAGACATGTCTGAACTTTCACAGTGGGGAGTAAAAGGCTGAGGCTCAAACTATATCCCTTCCACAATGTACATTTATAGTTTTTCACTCTTTTGAAGAATTTTCATAATATGCTTCCTTCCTAGATTTATTATCTTATCCATAGTATAGTAATTTATCCTTGGTACAATTTTTCTTTCAAACTCTTAATAGCAATACTCAGTGCTGAAATATTAAAAAGGAAATTTTTTTAGCACTTACTTATTTTTCTACTGCTAAAGAATATAGTTAATAAACTATAGAAATGCCTGCTATGATTATTTCCAATGTAAGATGCAGAATTAAAGAAAGCAGGATGGGGAAAGGAAATAGATACTCAAATAGCTCACTTCAAAGTGGATTTAGTTATTTAAGGCATGACTTTATGTTATAGAGTAGCTAAAAAGATTTTTAAACAGCTAGATGTATTCAGAACATATGTCTTTATACAGCAAATGGCACACAGATGACAGAGGTCCTGTCGTCATTCCTTATGTATGCGGTACCTGAGTGAAAGAATATGAAAGCCCACTATAATGAGAACAATAGCTAAGGTACCTGTGTCAAAGTCGCACATAATTGATTACCTATCAACACCAACCTTACCCCACCACACACACACACACACACACACAGGAGTCCAAAAATCTGCTTCAGAATTTGAAATCCCACAGTTCTTTGCATTCTTCTGGGTTTCAGCTGCAAGCGTGCATTTTTTAGATCCTAAATATGTAACAGTAAAAGAATGATTCAACTATGGCAATGATATATTTCATGACAGAATTATATGTGTTAAATTGTTTTGAATAAGTTTTTAATGATGTGGGAAAATATTTAAACTACAACACGGAGTGAAGAACCAGATTGCATAACTTTATATACAATATAATGAACGTGTGTGTGTGTGTATGTGCGTGCATGGTTATGCATGAAATACCGACCTGCTTATCATTGAAAAGTGAAAGAGAAAGTCACTCAGTTGCATCTGACTCTGCGACCCCATGGAAGGTACAGTCCATGGAATTCTCTAGGCCAGAATAACGAGTGGGTAGCCTTTCCCTTCTCCAGGGGATCTTTTCAACCCAAGGATCAAACCCAGGCCTCCTGCATTGCAGGCAGATTCTTTACCAACTGAGCTATCAGGGAAGCCCACTACTTATCATTAAGGCTGATATAATTACAGGACATTTTTAAAGTATATTTTTCCTGCATAGTCTGGATTTTCTGTAATGAGCATATATTAGATAAAGGAAAACTGGGACACAATATAGAAACTAAATTTTATAATAGAACAGTGTTTACAGATAGTTGAGACACATAGGTTGTTGCAAAAGTCATAGTCCTAGAATGCTAGGAAAAACATTAAAAAGTTTCTGAGGAAGAAAATTTCATCCAATAAGACCCAATAAGGTGGAAGTTGAGAAATCAACAGTCAAAAAGTTTTGTTTTCAGAAAGGCTGCATTGTGGATTAAACTGAGGTAAAGCAGCCACCTTTCAGGGCAGCCAGGGCAGGAAGGGGCATACGCCCAAGAGCTGCTCACTAGTAGCATGAGGAAAGGGAGCTCGAATAAAGACAGGATGCAAACAGGGTGCGCAGGAACAAAGAGGAAACAAGGGGGAACAGGAAGGAGGCTGGGAGCTTCTGCACTTGGCATTGTCCCAGGTTTAGGTGACCTCGTCTGCAGATTTGGAGTTAGCTGGCTGAGAGTTAAATCTGATTGTTAATGCTGGAGTGGAATGTTCTTGAGAGAATGGTATACCGAATACAAATTTTTATAACAAAACACTTCCCTGTATGCTGTCCCTGTAGCCATACCATTGTCCCTTTGCATGTTTGGATTGGTTACAGACTCCTTTAAAGAACTGAAAGTGAATTGAATTATGACAACCAAACCTCAGGGCTCACAGTGACTAAGGCAGAACTTTCTTCTGAGAAAATAAGCATTTTTTTGGAAAATAAAACACGTTAAACAATGCAATCATCTGTCCCTTGCCTGCCTAAACAGAAGACATTTAATATGTTTCTTTCTGTGGGGCAAAGTTAACACAGTAAAGTTTTGCATTGTAGAGTAATGCCCTTAAATATTGGTGTGGTGCTAAGTGCTCTTATGCAGAAAAATTCCAGAAAGGCTATGTGGACACCTTGTATTCCTTTTCGTAGCTATTACTACTTTGATTTTCTGGCTCTCTGGTGCCCTTTCTCACTGTTCCCAGCAACCCTCAAGCCCTCCTCATTTACCTTCTGCATTTTTCCATGTTTGGAAACTGCTGGCTAGTATCCTGTCAGAGAGCCTGGACCCAGAAGCTGTTGTGGGTAAAAGGCATGGGCTTGAGCATTCAGACTTATCAAGACTGTTTGACAACACAGAGGCTTTTTGCTTATTTTTTTACTTTTTTTTTTTAAATCCTGGATAACTGAGATTGACAAATATGTGGCTTTGTAAGTAAAGTGACTTTCAAACATTGTTCTCTCAGCTACTTGCTACAAATCTGGGACTTCTACAGCTTCATTTCTGGAACTTAGAGTTATAAAAACCTCAAAATGCTAGCGTATAGTGTACAATGTAAAACACATTTTAGAACCGATGTAAATGTGTTTATGAGACACATAGATAATGCTGTTTCATGGCAGCGAATTGTAGGCTATATGGAGCCTAAAACTACAGATTATTTCTTTTTCCATTATTTTAGGGAGAAAGAATGTCACCAACTATTCTAAAATCTAAGGAACATAAAAAAAGTACATTTATGTAAAGCAGAGCTGGATAACTGACTATAAGCATAGTATTGAGGAAGATCTTCCCCACCCCACGCCCTCCCCTCCCCCGCCAGCGCACACACTGCACAATAGGCAGACTGCATCTCATCTCCCTCTGTCCCTACTCCTTCAGTTGTTGAGGGTGGAAGGAGGTCTTTGAACCTCATTTATTCATTCATTAGGATATGTTTTAAGTCTCTACTATATTTCTAGCACTGTTTTCATTAATATTGTCATTCATTCATTATCAAATATTTATTGAGCTCTTCTATGTGTCAGGCACCCCTCCAGGTGTTGGGGATACAGGAGTGAACAAGACAGACAAGATCTGTTTTTCTCATGAGCTTACATCTTAAATCATTAATACAAAAATGCTAGGCAGTGCTCAGTTTGAGGGAGATACTAAGATGAGTAACACTGGCCTTTACCATCATGGTCTTGCAGAATGTGTTATAAACAAAGAAGATGTTTATGAATACAATGTATCTGGGCCATTAAGAGTATCCTCTTTAAAATGGATGTCATTATTTGGGAGAATATTTGAATATTAGTATACTTAGAACAGTTAGTACTATACAGTGGTTAAGGCTTTTTATATCCAGTTTTATTTACTTAACAATTTTCAGCTAGTTCACAGGTAGAGGCCTGAAAGATCCATTTTCAGAAACATAAACAAACAAAGATTGAATCAGGGAAAAGAAAAAAATCACAAAAAGTCCGGTATCATAACATGACTACAAAGTGTGTCCCAAACCACTTCTTTGGTGCCTTTCTGGGTAGTCAAGAAGCGGTGCGTCTTTGTTTGTGAGCACCTTGCGCAGCAGTTTTCGCCTCATTCCCATCATGGCAGGCAGTGCATAACCATTCAGATGTTCAAGTGAGTCAGCATTGCTGTGCTTTGCCCTGTGTGTGCTTAGTTGCTCAGTCATGTCCAGCTCTTTGAGACCCCATGGACTGTAGCCCACCAGGCTCCTCTATCCATGGGATTTTCCAGTCAAGAATACTGGAGTAGGTTGCCATGCCGTCCTCCAGGGGATCTTACAAACCCAGGGATCAAACCCAGGTCTCCTGCATTACAGGTGGATTCTTTACCAGCCGAGCTACCAAGGAAGCCATGGTTTGTCCTACCAAGTGCTAAGCCCCTTCCTTAAGTTGAGAACCCTGGTTTCAATCTTTGCACCTCAAATTCCTTTTCCCCTCCAGCCTCTGAATTTCCTCTGAGAACACAGAGCTTGCTGTGTCAAGTTTCTCAAATCTTGCATGATCCAAAATACCAAAGCAGCCCATCAACAAGTCCCTCCTTCCTGCTCCACTGTCTAACACACCCTCATGACTGTACCAAGTACCTTTTGTACATGCATCAACTCCCCAGTACGATGTAAGCTCCCAAGAATTCAGACCCTACAGTCTGTGTGAGTCCAGGATCTAGAACAGGACAGAACATATGGTCACTGAAACACAAGGTTTAGGAGTCAGACCAGCCTGTGTTTGAATTCAGGCTCTGTCATTTAGGATGTGTGACCTTAACAATTTGCTGAATCCTTAGAGCCCTGGTCTTCTCATGTATAAAACAGGATTAATAGCAGTATCTGTCTTACAGTTGATTTAAAGATAAAATGAGATAATATCACCATGTTTGCCAGCATATGGCCACTGTTTTTTATTAATATTTGCTCAATACATTCAACAGATACTTTTTTCAAGGTCCTGATATGTGCCAACCACAGCTTTGTTAGGAATAAGCCTGAAATGATCAGAACACTGGATGAATCTCAGGATCATTCTAGAAAGCTTTTTTCTTTTACTCCAAAACATGCCAACTTTCATGGCTCTACCATAGTTTAATTTCCTCATAGTTATAACTGAAAAATTAAACTACATTTATACACACACAAACTGAGTGTTTAAAAGAAGTTCTCATGTGTTTCTTTTGCAAAATGAAGAAATTTTAGCTCTTATCCACGTAGTCAAAAAATTATCTTAATCAAAGAAAACAAATAAGGAAGACTCAAGGGGTATGAATTCTAATATATGTGAGTACTTGGTTTCAAAATCTTTTATTACCACGTAAATCCAGATGATGATAATAAAAGGAAAAGGAAGTGTGTCATACATACATAAGAAGGAAATTCTATTTTATTTAACACTCAGGAAGACCTGGACAGAAATTTTCTGTTGTGAAAGCATTTGCATTAATAAAGCAAAGAGATGAAAACCATTTCAGATGGCATGTTAAAAATCTGACATGTGCACGAGTTTTACATTTTAAATCAGAATATATACAATGTCATGCAATAGCTAGTTACTAATGAGTGCATTTTTCTCCTGAATGTTTAATAAACTCCTAACACATTTTAGGATCCCTGGGTAAGGAAGATCCCATGGAGAAAAAGGACTTCTCTTATAGCTCAGCTGGTAAAGAATCTGGCCACAATGCAGGAGACCCCAGTTCGATTCCTGGGTTGGGAAGATCCACTGGAGACGTGATAGACTACCCACTCCAGTATTCTTGGGCTTCCCTGATGGCTCAGCTGGTAAAGAATCTGTCTGCAATGCGAGAGACCTGGGTTCGATCCCTGGGTTGGGAAGATCCCCTGGAGAAGGGAAAGGCTGCCCACTCCAGTATTCTAGCCTGCAGAATTCCATGGACTGTATAATCCATAGGGTCACAAAGAGTCGGACATGACACAGTGACTTTCTGAGGGATTCCCAGATGGTTCAGTGGGTAAAGAACCTGCCTGCAATGCAGGAGACACAGAAGATGTGGGTTCAACCCTGAGTCAGGAAGATCCCCTGGAGGAGGGCATGGCAACCCACTCCAGTATTCTTATCTGGAGAGTCCCATGGACAGAGGAACCTGACAGTCCATAGGATTACAGAGTCGGAAGCAACTGAGCATGCACACAGTTAATTAACTTAGGGCTTCCCTGGTAGCTCAGTTGGTAAAGAATCTGCTTGCAATGCAGGAGATCCTGTTTCACTTCCTGGGTCAGGAAGATCCACTGGAGAAGGGATAGGCTACAGACTCCAGTATTATTGGGCTTCCCCCTATGGCTCAGCTGTTAAAGAATCCGCCTGTAATGCAGGAGAGCTGGGTTCAACCCGTGGATTGGGAAGATCCCCTGGAGAAGGGAAAGGCTACCCACTCCAATATTCTGGCCTGGAAAATTCCATGAACTGTATAGTCCACAGGGTTGCAAAGAGTCAGACACAACTGAGCCACTTTCACTTTCAACACGTTTTAAGGCCCAATTCAAATATTCACATATATCATTTCCTCTCTGAAGCCTTCCTGTAGATTAGTTATACCCATTTGGGGGCACCTTTTTTACTCCGTGCACACTCAAATATGAATGCGTCATAGTTGAATTAGTCATTTACTGATCTCTTATTCTCTTTCCCTGGTAGCTCAGTTGGTAAAGAATCCGCCTGCAATGCAGGAGACCATAGTTCGATTCCTGGGTTGGGAAGATCCACTGGAAGAGGGATAGGCTACCCACTCTAGTACAACTATGATCTTCTTTTTGAAAAAAAAAAAAATCTTTTTCAATACTTTACCTGGCTGTGGCACAATGTGAAGGGAAAAAAAAAAAGCTGCTACTGCTAAGTCACTTCAGTCATGTCCAACTCTGCAATCCCATAGACAGCAACCCACTAGGCTCCTCTGTCCCTGGGATTCTCCAGGCAAGAATACTGGAGTGGGTTGGAGTATGTGAATTGTGGACTACATGCCATTGCTCTCCAAAGAGCTGAGCCTGAAGACAGCACTGTAAAGGATCCTGAACGGGGTGTGATTTAATTGTGTAATTATTTTGTGGGCAAATGATGCATGCAAGACAGGGCTTGGATGTGTGTGTGTGTGTTGTTTTTTTTTTTTTTTTTTTTTTTTTGCATGCTGGAACTTCTGGTGTCTGAGATGGAAAAGTAGATAAATCAAAAACAAAAGACTATACACTTTTCTTCCTTAACTCCTCACTCCCTTCCCCCTTTTTGGAATTCAAGCCCCAGACTTCCCATCTTGTCTCAACGGTTCTAACTTTCAAACACTGCTGCACATCTGTTGAGAATGTATTTTAGATTCCCTCAGCTGCTTCAACTCAACTGTTAAGAAACAGCTGATTTTGGCACATGTGCTTTTTTACACCTGAATTTCTAGTCACATATTAGCCCAGGGCCAAGACTTGCAGCTCCCAGGCGTGAACATTAGTAGGCGTGAACTATTGCCTTCAATGAGCCCAGCGGTGAGCTGCCTGCCAAAGTCCTCACTCCACCTTGATCTCTTTGTTAGTTGAGTTCAGGATTTCTCTCAGAAACTCGAGCCTCATTACTGTTTCTTCAGTGTCTGCTCCAAGGTTACCTCGAGTCTGTGGCAGAGAATAAGAAGAATTCATCATCTTTCAGACTCCGGTCTGTTGCTTGAAGACTTAAAGAAACCAACTGAGAAAATCACAGTTGTTAGTAGTTGATTACCGTACAGTGAAAACTGAAGGCTCTAAGGGGACCATGAAAAATAGTTGCTAATGGAACAAAGTTTGGCTGTGTGTTGTGTGATGAAAGTCACCCTCTTTGCTGTCACTTTAGGAGGAGTCACTAAAATTTTAGTTTTCAGAACTGCTGTAGACAAATTTTTATTTGCTTTGACTGTGACACTGTAACAGAAATAGGCTTCAAGGAAAGGAGAAAATAACAGTGTTTATACATTTGATTTATACATTTGGTATTTTTTATTCCACTTTAAAACATAAATAAATATTTTAGAACATTCGTTCTTTGAGAACCATTTAGCACAGCACCTAAGCATATCCTGCAGAGTTAAAGTGCTTCGTTTAGATCCCAAATCTGCTGCCCTAGGGAAAAGCTACCCTGATCAAGACTCAATTTTTCACCTATAAAATGGGGTGGTACCTAAATCTTAGGACCGAACTAGGGATTAACTGAGTTATCTACGTGAACACTTAGAACCGTGCTTGGCACAAAGTAAAGACTAGGCACAATACAACTATTAAGTACTCTGAACATCTCGCTCTCATTTGAGTCCATTTCCTCCAGTTGAGATTTCATGAGGCATCCATTTGGTATGGTCCTGATAAGATGTCTCTTCCAATTCCTCTCTGTTCTTTCTTAATTGAGTTGATTCTCAAGGTTAATGCATCTTCATTGATTTACCCCTGTAAATGCGGAAGACAGTTCAGAGTATATTCAAACTGGGAGAAACAATTTTGGCCCCAGTCTAGCTTGCTGGGTGACCTAACCCTCTCTGGGCTTTAATGCCCTGTCTGTAAGCTGGTGATAACTCTAGTGCTCCTCTTTCAGTGCTTGGATTGCTAACAAATAGGAGCATAGTAATTTGTAAATGTAAAGAATCAATAGGTACTTAGTAATTGAAATAAGACTGTCCTGAAAGACAAGCCCATTTGTTAGAAAAGTGATCCATTCCAAGGAGAGGTGCTCAGATCCTGACCTAGGCAGGCAGACCTCTGACCGAGTCTCTAAAAGGACTGCCCGAGGAACCAAAGGACGCTGGATGAGCAAACCAATTGGCTGCTGCCATGGTAACACTTTCAGAAGAGACTTGCCTGTGGCTATGTCTACACAAGCCTCTGAAAAATAAAACACCCAATCAATGAGTTGTATTGTCCACTTGACTCTTCAGCCGATCAATGTGGCTGATCTCCTCACTGAATTAATTGGGTTGCTTTTCTGTGATGTTGCTATAGGGATTTGGGGGTGTTTTTCCTATTACAGAAATAGCAGAGTTAATCTCCTCTCTGTATTTAGCTTCACGTTTGACCTTTGCCACCTTTCTGTGTTAGAAAGGGTAGAAAGAGGAACATAAGTGAATGAGAGTAATCTCAAAAATAAGTGTATGGTGCAGCCAGGGTAGAATGACTGCTGTGACATAGAAAACCTTCTGGGTAACACTGAAGAGGTTTGCTGAATGTACATAGTTTCTTTATCTAAGAAATGGAGCTACTAAGAACTTTTCCCTAGGGTTGGCTTGAAGATCCAAAAAGACCATATATGTGAGCATGCTTTATAGGCAATACATTCTGATACAATGTGAATAACTCTCTCCATCCATCTGGGTCACTTCCTGGGTGGAAGTAAAAAGTTGCTTTTCTAGAGTAGAACCTGGGCCAGGAGAGGTGTGAGCTGGTGCCCTTTCCAGTAAAGGTGTATTGAGGAAGAACTCAGCAGGTAACTCACTGGCTGCAGGACTCAGCTACCGGCAATTCTGCAGGCCAGGTGGTTTCCAAGGCAATAAGTGTCTGGCAGAAACAGCCAAACCACTAAAGGAAGGCCTGTGTTAGTCACCATTTAGTCTAGACAAACACTGCTCCCCTGTCTCTGGAGCCTTCCCTCCTTACCCCCACATTTCTTCTTTGGAAGGAATTAAGCTGTTAACTCCATAAGTTCTGTTGGGTGGGTGGTGAAGGAAACCAGTATATTCACCTTCAAACCTTTGATGAAAGCCATGCAACAGAGGATGAAATTGTTCAAACCCAGGGATGACATGGGCTTGGATGTGCACATAGGCAGGATGTGGCATCTGGTGAAAAGTAGCCCTTGGTCACTGGGTCTGCAGACCTGTGTATGAGGAAGTGTTCTTTGACCCTGGACAAAATAAGTACAAGGTGGTGAGCTGTAACCAAACTAATTCTTTTTTTTTTTTTTTTTACAGCAGTGTTCCCACAGACCAGGAGAATCAGCATGACTTGGGAACTTGTTAGAAACGTAGAATTCAGGCTCCCAAACGTTATAAATCTTTGGGAGTGAGGCCTAGGAATCTGTTTTTAACAAGCTGTCCTGGTGATTTAGATGCTCTCTAAATTCTGAGAAACTCTGGCTTGAGGGACTGCACTTTTGTCTGAATTCAGGGCATTTGACGGCTTTTTTAAGGAAATGATAGAAGTAAGTGGAGTTTTTGTTCTGTGTGTATTCCTTACAGGAAAAATAGGGCTTCCCAGGTGGCGCTAGTGGTAAATAACCCATCTACCAGTGCAGAAGACATAAGAGACATGGGTTTGATCTCTGGGTCAGGAAGATTCCCTGGAGGAGGGCAAGGCAACCCATTTCAGTATTCTTGCCTGGAGAATCCCATGGACAGAGGAGCCTGGTGGGCTACAGTCCATAGAGTTGCAGAGTCGGACACAACTGAAGTGACTTAGCACACATGCACTAGAAAAATATAGATTAGCAACCCTACATTGCTTTTGTTGGCCTGGGAAAGCCAAAGGTCAAAGACTTTCCAGTGTTCAAATTTTGTTATTTTATTTTGTCCTCCGGTTCATGTTAACAACTGCTGATCAATATAGGATGTAAGTGAGGGAACTACATGTCTTAGAAAGCTGATGACAGTGAAACTATGGGGTTAAAATATGGCACTCAGACCTGAGCTCAGCTTTTGAGACATAGTTCTAGCAGCTCACAGGCCAGTGAGACTTTCGTCTTGTTTACCTGAACCCCAAGCACCCGTCAATGCAAAAGCACGAGACTATACTCACTTCCCAAAGAGCCATCTCACAAGGCTGGTTCCTAGTGTACACCCACCCTGGGTCTATGCAGATGGTGTTTTCGAACTCTTTAAATGGGCATGTTCTTTCTTTTTTGGCCTCACTGCTCGGCATGTGCGATCTCAATTCCCTCACCAGGGATCGAACCCTTGCCTCCTGCATTGGAAAGAGTAATCTTAACCACTGGATGGCCAGGAAAGTCCCTTATTGTTGTTGTTCTTGTTCAGTTGCTCAGTCGTGTCTGACTCTCTGCAACCCCGTGGACTGTAGCCGCCAGGCTCATCTGTCCATGGGATTTCCCAGGCAAGAATACTGGAGTGGATTGCCATTCCCTCCTGCAGGGGATCTTCCCAACCCAGGGATCCAACCCATGTCCTCTGCATTGGCAAGCAGATTCCATACCACTGAGCCACCAAGGAAGCCCAGGAAAGTCCCTGGGCATGTTCTTTTGCAAGGCTTCTGATCACTTTGTGTGGGTGTGCCAGGAAGGAGGTGCAGGAGCAGGTATAGCTGGGGAGACAGAGCATCAGCTTCATCGCGTCAGCACCCAGCTCACTTTATTCTCAATATTGAGGCAATGGAGACTCCTTGTAATTTCAGGGCACAGGGGGAAATAGTAACTAATATTTAAAGTTTAGAAATTAAGATGAACACACAGCCTCTGGTTACCTATTGATCCATTCCTGGGTTATTTTTAAAAAGCAAATCAGCCAGCTGTGCTGGCACTCAGTGTGTTCATCTTGCCTACTTCATCATGCTGTCAGCTCGCCATGATCTAGTGGGTACTGAAGGCAATAAATTAGGGGCGGTTGTTGTGGCTGAGTGGTCGTACTTGCCTCTTTTTTTAATTATCTTACATTTGTGCAAATATTATTTCATTGTGGTGTATTTCAACCTTGGGATGTTTCAACCTTGGGATTAGAGAGGTTCAGGGGAATATATCTTAGCTACCCATCTCTCCAATGTGGTAAGGGAAAGCTGGAGCAGACTGAAGTCTAATCTGACCCCTAGCTGGCTGACCAGTGACCAATGCTGGAGCAACCCAGCCTGGGCACCCTGCTGTATGCCATCCTGTGTGCCAGCTCTTAACAGCACGGATCCGAGTGTATATAATAGGAGGGACCTAGTGAAAGGCTCAGAAAAGACCCTTGTGTGGTACACACAAAGGGGTATAAACTCATAGACGGGATCTTATACCTTTGTTAGTTCACACTCAGTAGTGAGAAAATATCCTCAAAATAACCGAGCCTGTTCCAGTCCATATTAGTAGCATTTTCTCAAACTTCCCCTGCATGAAACCTTGTGCAACCATTATACCAACAGGTGAGGACCCCAGCAGCTAAAATCCGTGATGCTCACTGGCATCATAGATACTTGCCCCTAACTTTTTGGTAAATAGAACAAAAGAATTGCTAAATGTCATGAAGCATAGTGACAACCAGAAATAGAAACATGGGAATTATAAGCTCTACAAGTCCAAACTCTTCTCCCAGAACAGAATCTTTATTTTAGCTGAATTAGCTAAATACCTAAGCCCAGTGAATCAACAGAAATGACTCATTTTAAATCTTTGTTGGCAAGGAAGTCTAGACCTGTACAAAGAGAACAGCTGGGTCAGACAGAGCCAGTTCAGGGCTGTGGGCAATTTCTGGAAGCCCAAGAGTGTCTGAGCTCATAGTCATAATGTATCTCGCTTCCACGTGCTGCTCTTGGATGCTCAGTGCCCTGGAGAATGGAGAAGTAGTGAGGGTCTCATCCCACACTTGCCAGCCCCATTAGCTCTGCACAGAACACACAGTATGGAGAGCCTGGTTCGATTTGACTCTGAACTCCACTTCTTCCCTTTTTGTGGCTCTCAGGACATCACTTGACCTGTCTCTGCCTCAGTTTTCTCACCTGTTAAATGGACACAATTCAATTTATTCCACCTTCATCATGATATTGTTATAAAGAGCTACCAAGACAGCACACATGAAGCACATTGCAGCATGAAAAGTTTATGAAGACTAAGAAATTATTAGTCTTCAAGCATGACACTTTAACCCCACCCCTGATTTCCAGATTATGAAAGCCGGAGCGGCTACTCCTTGACGGGCAGAGTAATGAGGCAGAAGCTCCTAGTGGCACCCTGAGAGTGCTGATTCAACAAGACCAAAACCTCACTCAGGAATCATCGGGGTAGATTACTGGTGGTTGACATTATAAGTGACTTCCTGATCCAAACCTTTTGTGGTTTAACGAGTGAGCGTCTTGAATATATACTGGGCAAAACCCAGCCATCGAAAATATGGGAGGAATTGCTGATTCAGCAACCCTCATTCAGAGGGAATCTCAAAACTTAGAATAAGAGTAACTGAAGTTCAACTTCCTTGTCTCCAAACAAGGCTGAAATTCTCCTTGCTTTCCATGAGATTTCTTCTGTCTTGCTTCTGTCCTGAGCATGAAAGAGGAACATATTAGAGCCAGGAAATTCAGTCTATCCAAAGTAACCAGTCCAGAAACTGCTAGAGAGGCAGTCCAGGACTGGAGCAGCTGTGGTTGTCTTTGGTGCCCTTGGCCTTTGAACTTCTCTCTCAGCTTTCCATCTCCTTCCTCCCAGCCCCTGCCTAGGAGGTTCTGGAGAATCAGACCCTGAAACAAGCATACAAGTATGGTGATCTACTAGGGAGTAAGAAAGAGGGAAGCAGTGAGGAGAAGTTAAGAGTGTGAGTTCAGGCAGAGTTCCAACCTCAGCCTAACATCATGGGGAGCTTTGAGCATAGACATCTTAGGGTTTGTTCCACTGAAGCTGAGCTTTCTTAGGCCTGTACAGTCAAGACGCCCTTCGAGAAAGTCCATTTGTTAGTTGCTCGGTCATGTCCGACTCTTTGCGACCCCATGGACTGAATAGCCCTCCAGGCTTCTCTGTCCATGGGATTCTCCAGGCAAGAATACTGGAGTGGGTTGCCATTTCCTTCTCCAGGGGACCTTCCCAACCTAGGAATTGAACCTGGGTCTCCTGCATTGTAGGCGGATTCTTTACCATGTGAGCCACGAGGAATCCCATGGCAGGTTGTAAATATGAGGCACTTCTGGTGCAAGTGCAGGCCCAGGGCCTCCAATAGCCCTTGGATAGCTCTTGGAAGAGAGCTGCAGACTCTTAGAAGTTAAAGAACCTAGAATCTGGGGAAAGGGCGCATGGAAGTGGGAGAAGGGACTGAAGGGGATCTGGACAGGGCTCAAAGTCCAGTACCCACTCTAGTGTCAGCTCTTTGCTCCAAAACTACCCTTCTCCTGCCTTCTCGCCTCTCTGACAGCTGTTTTCAAGTCAGAAGGAGAGTTATGGCAAGTCATGTTCTGTCTGCTTGAATGGCATCAATAGCTTTACTTGTAGGGTTTTAGCCAAGCTCCATGTTGTAGCATATGAACCCTCCCTGACCTGGCCAGGCCAGCTTCTCAGGGATCATCAGTTGCCCTGCTCAAGTTCAGCCCTACATGTTGATTAAATCTTCTGTTTTCTGTAGCTAAAATAATTATCATCACAACATGATACTTAGCATTACTTCCCTTTATGCTAGGCAGTAGTTTATGTACTTTGCTCACATTAACAAATTTGATCCTCAGAAGTATCCCATAATATGGGTAAAATCATCATCTTTATTTTACAGATAAAAAGATCCAAAGCAAAATAATGTTTTCTGATAACCAGTATACCTTAATTGATATGCCAACCAAACAACCATTCTTAGGAATATAGTAGGGTTCACCATCACGTGAATAATTAACAATGGCTTAGAAAAGGAAAGCTGCTTTGATACCAACAGTAATTTATGAAGACTGTGTAGTTTAATTTTCTCCTATAATAGATTGGTAGCCATGATCAACAAGGGAGACAGTACAGATGTGATGTGTCTTCTTTCCTCTGCTCAATAAAATATTTTCAAGGGCTTATGCCAGATGATGGAAGAGAACCAAGAAATAGACCTGTGTCCTGTTTCAGAGGACTTGTAGCCCAGAAGGGAAGATAAGACATCCATATAGATAGCCGTAATATCACCCTGCTTCAAACCTTGCCATCTGTGTAACCCATTCTTCACACTGAAAAGAGAATCATTTTTAATTTTTCTATGAAGCAATCTGAGGATGTCAGGATCCTGCTTTAAAAGTCTTTTAATGCCTCTCCGTGACCTCAAAGTCCAGACTCCTTACTCTGGCTGACAAGGCCTCTCATGAACTAGACCTGCCAATCTCTCCAACCTTATCTCTCACCGATACCCCGAGTCCCCTCTGTCATACAGAATTGCTTGCAGTACCCGGAAGAAATAGGATCTGTCTCTTGTCTTCAGATCTTCCTGCTTGTCGCCTTGATTACTTATACCTGTTCTTAGAAGACATCCATGATCTCCCAAGACTGTAATAGGAACCATACCTTCATGTTCCATAGTTCCTGGTACTTACCCACCTTACTGTGCATAGTCACTGCTTTGCACATTTCTTTTAGCCTAAGGAAGGAAGATAAAAGGAGTCATTAATGTCATTGACCTGGGACACCCTATCAAACACTTTCTGATAGGGAATGTGTCACTTTTTATCACCTCTAAAAAAAACTGACAAATATATTCATCATATTTGTACATAATATTAAATAAGATAGGGTTACCAGAATTCTAGAGGTGAGGAAAATAGAAAGTGCTCTTGAAAGATTAGAAAATGATTTCATCAACAAAGCTGAAATGTAGTATGGCAAACACCCAGTTGTCCTCCCAAGAACACAAATCCAGTAACACAAATATAGGCTGGCTAAGCATAAATATAGTGGAAAAACACTTAGGATGCATAACTAACCATGAGATAAAGTGAATCAGCAATGAAGTGCCATTAGAGAAAGAAAATGCAAGACAAATTCATATTTCCCAGATGCATTAAATGAGGTTTGATGTATTCGGCTGGGAAGGGATTTTACCTCCACTGTGGCTTCAGCAGAGTGGAGCATCCATTTTCAGTCACTGAGTCATAAACTAATAAAATGTATTTTGAGGAAGTATTGGAGAAAATGGGGTTATTTAGCATAGACTGGAGAAAGGAATGACTGTTTCTGAGAAGCAGTGTCTAGATTTCTAAAATCTGCTCCAATTAACATGCTACATTAATGAACATTATCTCATTCAGCCTTGCAAGTTCAATATTATTGTCACCATTTCACAGATTTTCTTTTTTTGTATGAGAAGGTTCAATTGTTTCTTTTGTGTTCAGGAAAGAACAAATGAGCTCAAGGTTCTGGTAGACAAATCATTTTTCTCCCAAAGATTCTTTCGGGGAAAAAGCTTACTCATAGGGAAGAAAAATAATTCCAAGCCAAAGCCATTTACCTAGCTTATACTCTAATGGTTATATGCTGCAATAATTTTTAAGTGATTAAAGTGAATGAATGCATAGTCGCAGACAGTGATAAAATATTTAGGTTAGTCAATACTGAAAGCTGTAAAAACCTTTCTCCTTAAGAAGATAGGCAGTCATCTGCCAGGCATGGTTTAGATGGGTAAATTCCACATTTTTGTTGTTTGCACCTTGATTAATGAAATATCTGCTGAAAATATATACAAAATATGAACATTTATTTATAAATTACATGGATGATTATGTGCTACTAATCTTTATATAACATTTACAAAAAGGAACTTTTAAGGATATGATGAACTATAAACAACTACAACTTAATATATTTTCCTCCTTTCCCCCAGTATAATGGTTTTCATAGCCCTGAGGTAGTCACTCTCACTTTGGAGACCGCTAATGTAGATATCCACTAGCTAGATTTCTCAGGGCTTGAAAAGGCAAGGGATTATGAAAAGCCAGGAGGTGGGTGAGAGGAGAGAGAAAGAGGAAGAAAGAGGGGAGAAAGGCAGAGACAGAAAAGAGACAGAGATTAAGCATTGGCAGACTTTTTAAAGATACAGCTTGTGCCTAGATCATCAGCTTTCACGTAAATAGACTTCTGAAGCCAGAAGACTTCTTCAGTCAGACTGTTTGATAAGAATTGACCTCTGGGAATAAATATGCATTGCTCACCTTGGGAGGTTGTGAGGGTAGGGAAGAAAGTATTGGCTCTATTGGAAATTAAGGCTCTATCAAAGTGTACTTCCCTAACAAACCCTCCCTAACAAACCCAGGGACAGAAGAATAGGCATGGAGTTCCCTGGTCTGTGACATAGAACAATGTGAGTTCTCTGAGTGTGTGACTGTCCTCCAAGGAGTGTGTCACTGATACTCCAGCTGGGAAGTGCTCTTCTTAATAAAACTGGCCAGTAAACTGTGTGTGGTCTTTCTTTATGACTATTGGCATCAGCTTCCCAAAGGCTTTGAGAAACTGAAGTCATTCAATAAAACCCTACATTTGTCATCTTAAAAAAAAAAAAAAAGGTAAGAATTTCAATAGTTTTCCATGAGCAGGAAACCAAGAAAGATGGATTCAAGAAGGGCCCTGAAACAGTAGGTTTGTCGCTGTGGCTGCTGCTGTCATTACGTTTTCCTGAATTGCCCTTCTACACACACCTTTCCTGGGTTTTCCTTGTCCATCTTTGTATTCTGTTAATTTTGGAAATGTATAACAAGTCCTCTTATTCAGGAGGATTGGATGTTAAACAAGTAAATGGAGTCAGCTTTGAATTATCTACCAAAAGAATACAGTGTTTTGACTGATGGAGATGTTCCAAAATGCATGCTGTTTTCTGTGTAAGGGATGTTCAGAATTTAATTTCCTGATATTTAAAATCATTTGACAGAACAGGAGGCACAAAGGAACACTAACAGTCGGGACATCATATGCAACAAGAAAGAGAAAGAATTCCTTACCAGAAAAGTTTAATTCGACAAAAGCAAGCTGGTAGCAGAAAGAGAACTCAGTCTCTCACCACAGGAAGCTCTCCTTGTTTAGAAAGATGAGTGGACAGCTTTCTCAGGTGGTGGCACTGACTTGCTTAGCAATTATTGCCAACCTCCTCCCACCCTGGTGATGTGGGTTGAAGTTGGGGAGAAGGTGTAAAGAAACAAAAATAAATTCATCTTTGCCTTTGACAAGGTTTATTCACTGATCCGTTTATAGCAAGTGCTGCTTTGAGATGAGTGTAGATCTTGGAACACCACTGAGAGTATTTAAAATATCCAATAAACAAAAACCAAAGTGATGTGGAATTAGGTAAATGAAATTATTAATTGATCACATTGATCTGTCATCCAGTGTTTATTTTTTTTTTCAGTTTGACCATGGTTAAAATTCTAGCTCTGACTCTATCGAGGAGAGCATGGCCACCCACAAGTATTCTTGCCTAGAGAATCCCATGGACAGAAGAGCCTGGCAGGCAATAATCCATAAGGTCACAAAGTCGAACACAACTGAAGTGACTGAGCAGAGCACATAGCACATCCTAAGTATATACCTCATACACCAGAGTGGTGAATACCAGAACATTGAATATATTTATTTTGGTGCTCAATGATTTTTTTTAATAAACCCCTCAAATTACTTGCCTACTTCAAATTTTTGTAGAGTAAGTGAGGAATAAAGAGCCTTTGTTAAATATATACTTGTATAACTGGATTTTCAACAGAACAGTTACTTTTCCTCCCAAGGTAATATAGTAAGACAGCAGATTTGCCTATGAAATTTGTGTGGATCACAATAAACTGTGGAAAATTCTGAAAGAGATGGGAATACCAGACCACCTGATCTGCCTCTTGAGAAATTTGTATGCAGGTCAGGAAGCAACAGTTAGAACTGGACATGGAACAACAGACTGGTTCCAAATAGGAAAAGGAGTACATTAAGGCTGTATATTGTCACCCTGTTTATTTAACTTATATGCAGAGTACATCATGAGAAACACTGGACTGGAAGAAACACAAGCTGGAATCAAGATTGCCAGGAGAAATATCAATAACCTCAGATATGCAGATGACACCACCCTTATGACTGAAAGTGAAGAGGAACTCAAAAGCCTCTTGATGAAAGTGAAAGTGGAGAGTGAAAAAGTTGGCTTAAAGCTCAACATTCAGAAAATGAAGATCATGGCATCTGGTCCCATCACTTCATGGGAAATAGATGGGGAAACAGTGTCAGACTTTATTTTTTTGGGCTCCAAAATCACTGCAGATGGTGACTGCAGCCATGAAATTAAAAGACGCTTACTCCTTGGAAGGAAAGTTATGACCAACCTAGATAGCATATTCAAAAGCAGAGACATTACTTTGCCAACAAAGTTTCATCTAGTCAAGGCTATGGTTTTTCCTGTGGTCATGTATGGATGTGAGAGTTGGACTGTGAAGAAGGCTGAGCGCCGAAGAATTGATGCTTTTGAACTGTGGTGTTGGAGAAGACTCTTGAGAGTCCCTTGGACTGCAAGGAGATCCAACCAGTCCATTCTGAAGGAGATCAGCCCTGGGATTTCTTTGGAAGGAATGGTGCTAAAACTGAAACTCCAGTGCTTTGGCCACCTCATGCGAAGAGTTGACTCATTGGAAAAGACTGCTACTGGGAGGGATTGGGGGCAGGAGGAGAAGGGGATGACAGAGGATGAGATGGCTGGGTGGCATCACTGACTCGATGGACTTGGCTCTGGGTGAACTCTGGGAGTTGGTGATGGACAGGGGAGGCCTGGCATGCTGATTCATGGGGTCTCAAAGAGTCGGACACGACTGAGCGACTGAACTGAACTGAACTGATTGTTAGTATATTGGAACTTCAACGTCTATTTCACATTCTCTACCTACAAAAAAACCCTTGTGCACACCAGGGAAAGGAGCAGTGATCCCCACAAGAGACTGAGCCAGACCTGCCTTTGAGTGTTTGAGTGTCTCCTGCAGAGGCACAGGTTAGCAGTGACCTTCTATGGAGACAGGGGCTCTGGTTGCAGCACACCGGGAAGCGTGGCAAAAGTCCTCTTGGAGGAGGTCACCATTAGCTCTACCATAGAGCTGCTGAGCAGATAACCGACAAACTGGAGAACAATTATACCAAAGAAGTTCTCGCACTTCTGGGAAAGTGTGAGGGCCCACAACAGATTTCCCAACCTGGAAATCCAGTAAGGGACAGAGAACCCCCAGGGTATTTGACTTATAAGGCCAGTGGGATTTGATTACAGAACTTCCACAACAGTCCTGGGATCCGCAGCTTGCTGGCATAAGTCCTTTTGAAGGAGGTTGCCATTGCCACCATTACATCTACCACAGTTTGACCACAGGCCAAACTAGAGTAAGGGAACACAGCCCCACCCATCAGTAGAAAATTGGATGAAAGATTTACTGAGCATGGCCCAGCTCACCCGAGCAAGACCCAGTTTACCCCACAGCCAGTCTCTCCCATCAGGAAGCTCCCACAAGCCTCTTATCCTCATCCATCACAGGGCAGACAGAATGAAAACCACAATCACAGAAAACTAACCAAACTGATCACATGGATCACAGGCTTGTCTAACTCAATGAAACTATGAGCCATGCAGTGTAGGGCCACCCAAGAGTGACAGGTCATGGTGGAGAGTTCTGACAAAACGTGGCCCACTGGAGGGAATAGCAGACCACTTCAACATTCTTGCCTCGAGAACCCTGTGAATGGTATGAAAAGGCAAAAAGATACGACACTGAATGATGAGCTCCCCAGGTGGGTAGGTGCCTAATATGCTATTGGAGGAGAGTGGAGAAATAGCTCCAGAAGGAATGATGAGGCTGAGCCAAAGTGAAAACAGTGCCCAGATATAGATGTGTCTGGTAGTGCAAGTAAAGTCAGATGCTGTAAAGAACAATATTGCATAGGAATCTGGATTGTTAGATCCATCAATCAAAGTAAATTGGAAGCGATCAAACAGGAGATCGCAAGAGTGAATGTCAACATTTTAGGAGTCAGTGAACTAAAATAGACCAGAATGGACAAATTTAATTCAGATGACCATTACATCTACTACTGTAGGCAAGAATCCTATAGAGGAAATGGAGTAGCCTGCATAGCAAGAGAATCCAAAGTGCAGTACTTGGGTGCAATCTCAAAAATGACTGAATGAGCTCTCTTCCATTCCAAGGCAAACCATTCAATATCACAGTTATCCAAGTCCGTGCCACAACCACTAATGCCAAAGAAGCTGATGCTGAACGGTTCTATGAAGACCTACAAGACCTTCTAGAACTAACACCAAAAAACGATGTCCTTTTCATCATAGGGGACTGGAATGCAGACGTAGGAAGTCAAGACATACCTAGAGTAACAGGTAAGTCTGGCCTTGGAGGACAAAATGAAGCAGGGAAAAGGTTTACAGAGTTTTGCCAAGAGAACGCACTGGTAATAGCAAACATGCTCTTCCAACAACACAAGAGATGATTCTACATATGGACATCACCGAATGGTCAATACAGAAATCAGATTGATTGTATTCTTTGCGGTCAAAAATGGAGAAACTCTATACAGTCAGCAAAAACAAGACTGGGAGCTGACTGTAGCTCAGATCATGAACTCCTTTTTGCAAAATGCAGACTTAAATTGAAGAAAGTAGAAAAAACCACTAGGCTATTCAGGTATGACCTAAATCAAATTCTTTACAATTATACAGTGGATGTGACAAATAGATTCAAAGGATTAGCTCTAATAGACAGAGTACCTGAAGAACTATTGTCAGAGGTTCATAACATTGTACAGAAGTGGTGATCAAAACCATCTCCAAGAAAAAGAAATGCAAAAAGGAAAAATGGTTTTCTGAGGAGTCCTTACAAATAACTGAGAAAAGAAGAGAAACTAAAGGCAAAGGAGAAAAAGAAAGATACACCCATTTGAATGCAGAGTTCCAAAGAAGAGCAAGGAGAGATGAGAAAGTCTTCCAAATGATCAATACAAAGAAATAGAGAAAAACAATAGAATGGGAAAGACTAGAGATCTCTTCAAGAAAACTAGAGATACCAAGGGAACATTTCGTGCAAAGATGGGCACAATAAAGGACAGAAATGGTATGGACCTAACAGAAGCAGAAGATGTTAAGAAGACGTGGCAAGAATACACAGAAGAACTATACAAAAGAGATCTTAATGATACACATAACCACGATGGCGTGGTCACTGACCTAGAGCCAGATATCCTGGAATGTGAAGTCAAGTGGCCTTAGGAAGCATCAGTATGAACAAAGCTAGTAGAGGTGATGGAATTCCAGCTGAGCTATTTCAAACCCTAAAAGATGATGCTGTGAAAGTGCTGCACTCAATATGCCAGCAAATTTGGAAAAATCAGCAGTGGCCACAGGATTGGAAAAGGTCAGTTTTCATTCCAATCCCAAAGAAATGCAATGCCAAAGAATGTTCAAACTACTGCACAATTGCACTCATTCCACATGGTAACAAAGTAATGCTCAAAATTCTCCAAGGTAGGCTTCAATGGTACATGAACTAAGAACTTCCAGATGTTCAAGCTGGATTTAAAAAAGGCAGGGAACCAGAGATCAAATTGTCAACATCTGTTGGATCATAGAAAAAGCATACAAGTCCAGAAAAACATCTTTTTCTGCATTATGGACTATGCCAAAGCCTTTGACTGTGTAGATCACAACAAACTGGAAAATTCTTCAAGAAATGGGAATACCAGACCACCTTACCTGCCTCCTGAGAAACCTATATGCAAGTCAAGAAGCAACAGTTAGAACCAGACATAGAACAGTGGACTGGTTCAAAATTGAGAAAGAAGTACATCCAATCTGTATATTGTCACCCTGATTATTTAACTTATATGTAGAGTACATTATGTGAAATGCCAGGCTGGATGAAGCACAAGCCAGAATCAAGATTGCCAAGAGAAATATCAATAACCTCAGATGTGCAGATGACACCAGCCTTTTGGCAAAAAGTGAAGAAGAACTAAAGAGACTCTTGATGAAAGTGAAAGAGGAGAGTGAAAAAGCTGACTTAAAACTCAACATTCCAAAAACTAAGATCATGGCATCCAGTCCCATCATTTCATGGCAAATAGATGGGGAAACAATGGGAACAGTGACAGACTTTATTTTCTTGGGCTCAAATATCACTGCAGATGTTTACTGTGGCCATGAAATTAAAAGACACTTGCTCCTTGGAAAAAAAGCTATGAAAAACCTAGACAGCGTATTAAAAAGCAGACATTCCTTTTCTGACAAAAGTTCATATAGTCAAAGCTATGGTTTTTCTGGTAGTCATGTTTGGATATGAGAGTTGGACCATAAAGAAGGCCGAGTGCCAAAGAATTGATGCCTTTGAACTGTGGTGTTGGAGAAGACTCTTGAGAATTCCTTGGACTTCAAGGAGATCAAACCAGTCAACCCTAAAGGAAATCCGTCCTGAATATTTATTGGAAGGACTGATGCTGAAGCTGAATCTCCAGTACTTTGACCACCTGATTCGTTGATTCGTTTGGCCACCAGCTGACTCAGTAGAAAAGACCCTGATCTTGGGAAAGATTGAAGGCAGAAGGCAGAAGGAGAAGGGCATGACAGAACGAGATGGTTGGATGGCATCACCGACTCAATAGATATGAGTTTGGGCACGCTCCAGGAGATGGTGATGGACAGGGAAGCCTGGTGTGCTGTAGTCCACAGGGTTGCAAAGAATTGAACACGACTGAGCAACTGGACAACAAAAACCTACAACATTTGAGTTATGTTTCTAAACCCAGCCCACAGGCCCCCACCCTATAGAGCCTTCTTCAATGCCCCCAGCCAAAAGCAACTTCTTGTTTATTTTATCTTAGTAGAATAGTAATGTATGTTCTTATCATATTTCCTTGTTTTATAACATATGCACCTGTTTTTTTGATCCTGGATATTGTTATAAATCCCTGGAGAAATTGGAATAAGTTTTCTTTTTCTTTGTAATTTCCATAAAATCCAATATAACCCCTGCTTTGTGTAAAGAAGGTGGTCAAGATATATTTTACAGTGATATTCAACTTCAGCTATAGAATCTGACCATGAGCTTCTAAAAGCTTGGAATTCCCTGAGTGATACAGTTGATAGAAATATCTTTTTTTCTAGTAAGGTAGCTCTTGGTAGTCTCTATATAGCTTCAGGATATAAGCTGGTCACCAGAAAAATCAAGCCATATTTAGAAGCTTGGACCTTTCAACCTCACTTCCAACATCCAGAGAAGAGGGACTGGAGCTTGAGTATGTCACCACTGGCAAGTGATTTAATTAACCTTGTATATGCAGTGGGAACTTTATTAAAGCAAAAAGCCTAAATGATGAGGTTCAGAGAGCTTCCAGGCTGGTAATGGCATCCATGAGCTGGGAGGGTGCTGCCCCTCACATCTCCGTGGGACAGAGGCTCCTGCACTTGGGACCATTTTGGACATCATCCTGTGTACCACAGCATCTGGTTGTTGATTTGTGTCCTTTATAATCAACTAGTAAAAGTAACTCAAGTGTGTGCCTGAGTTCTGAGCTGTTCTGGCAAATTATCAAACCTAAAGAGAGGATCATGGGAACACTTGATTTGTAACTAGTCAGTCAAAAGTATAGAAGTTCCAGGACTTGTGATGGGTATCTGAAGAGACAGAAGTGGGGGCAGCCTTGTGGAACTGAGTCCTTAAGCTTTGAACTCTGGATAGGTGGTGTCAAAATTGAATTCTTGAACACACAATTGGTGTCCAGGAAATCAGAGGCATGGTTGTGGGTATCAGAAAATGCCCCACACCAGGGCATCAAAATGTGCAGCCAAAATTGGGGATTTTATTTTTGACAGGCAGGCAGCCATGTCAGCAGGCACACATGACAGATGTTATATATATATTTTAACTAAATACAGGATGAGAGTCAGAAATTCTCTGCTGGTTGTCAGTATCAATAAAGACTGCCCTTGACCAAAAAATAAAAATTTACAAAACTTAAATGTGAAACAAATCTCATTACTGAGGAAGATCATTTTATTTAGGGGCCTCAAGCACACATTGTTTTCACAGAGGTAATCTTGAATATTCAACATGTTCAAAATTCAGTATTTCTTTTGCTCTCAAAATTGATGCAGATAGGGAGTGGGATTGACTGCAAACAGACACAAGAAATCTTTCAGCAATGATGGAAATGTTCTAAAACTGGATTGTGGTTGTTGGATACACCCCTTTATAAATTTATTAAAAATCATTCAATTATAAAAAATAAAACAGTAACAAGATAAATTATAAAGCACTATAGATAGAATTTACTTTTTCTTAAATTAAGAGCAGTTTTTCAAACTTGAATTATATCCTTAAAAATTAATGTTGACCATGGATGAACCAGCACAACACTCAGAGGGAACAACGCCACACACCTCTTTGTACCTGCTGTAGCTCTTATTAAAGCCAAGTATGGGCAGAATTGTGACTGAAGTCCAGGCTGTCTGCAAGGTTCTCTCTGTTGCTTGTGCTCTCTCTTTCTCTCCATCTCCCTCTCCCCTTCTCTCCTTTTCAATAGGACAAAATCCAGAATACTGACTTATTCACTTTGACCTTAGTGCAGTGCTGACTAGAAGAACCAGCAAAACTACAGTGGGTTCAAAAAAGAGCAATTCACCTCAGCCATGAGATATTCTTGTTGTTAGGAGTCATGAAATCATATAAGGAAATAGTTGAAGAGGACTGGCCAGAAGGCATCACTTGAGGTCTGGGTAATGGCAGAGATGGGAAGCCCTGAGTGTGCTCTAGCCAAGGGGGGCAGGTTCAACTTGATGAAAGACCTGAAATATTCAACAGACCATAACCAGAATAATATCAGAGCAGAAAGGTTATGTTGCTGGCACAAGCAGATTATCTGTAGGGTATGTATTGTATTCGCAGATTTGACGAAGAATACAAGGGGGAAAATTGTATTGGTCTGGTGACTAGCTATCTATGATACTTGTTTCTCAATTTTGTTTTGCCAATACATTTTCTTAGTTCCCGTGACTCTAGAACAACTAATTCATAGCAGTTTTTCTCTGGGAATCCTTTGGAGAAATGATGATATGATGGGTGATGATGCCATTTGTTAGTAATATTCCCTGATAAAGTGAAACTCCTCTGTGAAGGCCTTGCACTAAAGAAGATAAAAGGGTGACTAAGACAAGTCAGCATGTGAAATTCTCTGAGATCCTTCAATGATAAGCATGGTTAAATTGAGGATTATTGTTAGACATTGTATATAGCTCAATAGTCTTGATTAAATTTGAGATTTTTAGAATGATATCAGACTACTCGAGTCACTACATTAATAAAACAGACACTAGCACCCCTTAACAATGTAACAAATGTGTATGAATCATTTATACATTTTTTTCTATCAAATGTTGTTTGACAATAATCAAATGATAATGAAATGTATAATTAATAATGAAAATGCCAACATCTGTTAGCTTGTTATTACAGACTGATTTTTCAGTGTACTATTTCAAATGCGTCACCATTAACCCAATTTATATTAAAATCTGCTAAATACAATCTGCTTTCATTAGTTGTTAATTTAGGTTGGCACATGACACCAAGGAGATGCTTTGGTCTCTGCTATCCCTCCCTATTTTTCTCCCCAGTCTGAACCAAAGATTCCCCCAAATGTCTTTAAAAACTGGCCGCCTCAACTCAAACATTCTGTCAGCAGATGGATCAGGTGTTCTCAGCGGCAAATGATCAGTTCTCTGAGTCTGAGAAACTAGAAGCAGGTCTCATAAAGGGTGTTGGCCCTCAGCTGCAACCTCCTGACATTCTTCTGTCCAGTCACCTGCATGTCTCTGACACCCTGCCTCACTCACATCCACACACAGAGGCATCTGGAGCCTGGCCGCTTTCTTAGTCTGGAGGAAATGACTATGCTCCCACCAGATACCAGTCAGTGTGGGGTTTTAAGCTATAGCCATTCTCAGGCTCATTCAATGATTGAGGACAAATCTCTTTAAAAGGGCAACCACTGTTTACCAGATATTTCCCACCAATGAAAAGCGTGTGTATGAGATGAACCTAGAGCTTTTGAAGTGTCAGAAAGTAAGGATATGCCTAAAATATTAACAAAAAAACTCAGCCAATATATTGATAGGGATATGGGAATGGGGCACAGAAACCAACAGAAAGCTCCCAATAGCCAAAGCTGGAACTATTGGAGGAGCAAAGTAGTAACGTACTATTGACTTATAATTCAAAATATAAAATAAATATCCATGAATATATGCCATTATAAATAAGTAACTGTGTTAATAAATGGGGAATAAGAGTCAAACCTCCCATACAGAAGATTCCAGGTAGTTTATGGAGGTACCTCATCCTCAGGGAGGGGAACATGACTCCCCATTCCTTACGATGCACATGAGGACTTCCTTCCCAAGAAGATAGAATGGAAAGGATAGAAAAGGTGTAAGTGACTTTACAGTGGAGAAACCTCACAAACCCTGCCTCAGCCAGGTGATCAACACCAACATCAGCAGTCAGAAATCACGTGGATAGTTTGTACCTTCGATATGATGTGATGAAAATAGCACTTTACCTGTGTGGTCTTCTTTCCAATAACACCCATAGCTCCCATCTTATCATGAGAAAAGCATCATATAAATCCCAACAGTGAGACATTCTTCAAAATGCCTGATGAGCTCTCCCCAAAACTGTCAGTGTCATCACAGTCAAGAGGAGCCTAAAAAGACCAGACTAAACATACTGGGTTGTCCTGAATGGAGTCTTGAAACAGAAAGAGAAAAGAACATCAGGTTAAAAACTAAGGACCTTAAATTATGCTTCTAAGTCAGTTCAGTCGTGTCCGACTCTGTGCGACCCTGTAGAAGGCAGCCCACCAGGCTCCCCCGTCCCTGGGATTCTCCAGGCAAGAACACTGGAGTGGGTTGCCATTTCCTTCTCCAATGCATGAAAGTGAAAAGTGAAAGTGAAGTCGCTCAGTCGTGTCCAACTCTTTATGGGCCTTAGTTAATATAACATCGCAAGATAGGTTCACTGATATTACAGATATATCGTACTGATGTATGCTGTTAATACTAGGGACAAGTGGGTGTGAGGATATGGGGGAAGTCTCTGTAGCTATCTCATAAATTTTCTGCGTATCTAAAACTGTTCTAAAAATAAAGCCTACTTTAAAAAAAAAAAAGCATGTGTGATTCTTTTTAGAAATATTGGGCATGAGGGATAATTCATAGTGTGAGGAAAAAACAGGCTGGAACCAAGGCGAGATTCCCATCCACGAGTCATCTCACCATCTGCAGGGAAAGCCCTGCAGATGGATGAAACAAGGTGTCTCAGGAAGAGAATTACAGAGAACTGGGTCTGCCTTTTAAGATACAAATGTGTGTCTGTTATTTTCAAAAGCTTGCTCTGGTTTTAGAGCCACCCTTGAAATCCTGTCTAACTTCACCTTAGAGTGAACTTGTGAAATGATCTGAGCCTGGAGGGAGCTTGAAGGAATGTCTCATACTCCAGTGAAATCAGTGATTCTCTCATAAGTAGGAGAATCAGCACCCCTGAAAAAGCTGTTAGGGCACTTAAAGGATCACCATAAAGGAAGTTGCTTATTAATTAATTACAATGAATTTGTTACATCTATGAGATCTTTGAAAGTATTCTGTCTTATTACCCTTAGATGTTGCAATGGAGATATTTCCTTCTCTCTTTTATGAACTGAGTGCCTTCAGAATTGGCTGCCTGACTCCTCACTACTTAGTGATGGAGTAAAGATGATGTTACATGATGTACTTCTCAAGTCAAAAGTTAACTAGTCGCAAAAACATCCTAATTATGTGTACCCAAAGGAATACGATATTAATGTTAAATATGGCCATAGGCTAGTCTAGGAGAAAAGCTGAAAATTTCATACCCTTTTCTTTTTTAAAGACTGTTCCTTGAACATAAAGTGGTAATAATAATATTACACACCTACACAGTCTTTTATATTCAAGAAACCTCAAAGCATTTCACCAATTATTCTTCAGATCCACAGGGCTCACATTTCTTGGGAAAGGAAGTCACTAGTGATAAAAACCTGGTCCCCAATGGTCTGCCTTTTCAAAGCCAAGTTAAATGGAGCAGAGTGGGAGGGGAGAGGCATTGCTCCAGATCCCCACAGTTTCTTCTGGCCCCGCAGGGCCCTCCTTTATCCCTTCCCAAATGTTTATGCAGCTTGGGGACCAGGCTAGAATAATGAGTGGTCATGGTGAGGGGCAAGGACAGCAGGAAACGAGAATCGCTCACAGAAATATCACGGCCTTAAGCAGATTTTTAAAACACATGGAAACTCTTCAAAATGTAGAGCTAAGAGAGAGTGAGAACTGGGTTTGTTGGCAGAGGGTCTAGCTGTGAATTCTGGGTCTGTTATTTACTGTTTGTGTAGCCTTAAGGGATGTCTGTCTCTCTGTTTCTCTATTTTTGCCTCTCTTTGTCTCTCTGTCTCTTTGTCTCTCTGCATTTCTGTCTGTCTTTTCTGTCTGTCTGTCTCTCTGCCATTTCCAAAATCTCTGATTCCTAATTCCTTCCCGCCTCATGCTGCTGAAAGTACTTGGGGTAGTGCCTGAAGCTCAGTAAAGCTTAGAGAAACTACAAGATCCAGGTCGGCCAGGCTCTTCCAAAGAGCCCTTGGCCAGGAGTTTGTGGGAAATGTGGATCCTTCTGTGAGGAAGAGGCAGTTCCCTTGGCATGTGGCATCTAAACTCCCATTCCTTAGCCAGGCATCCGGCTTGGCAGGACCAGTGCTCCTTGCTTCTCTCAAGTCCTATCTGCCTTCCCACCTTTTAGCTCTTCACCCACACTGAACTGTTCCCATAAATCTCACGTCTGTATCCACCACTCCGCCTGCCATGAAACACTGTGCTCCCCAACCCTGCATACTGGTACTGCTCACTCTAGAAAACACACCTGAACCAGCACCTGTTTGATAAGACCTAGCACCCTGGTGCTCTGCCTCTCTACTGCTAAGGTAGAACAAGGGCCATGCTACCACTGGTTTCTCTGTCTGCCTCCCCTCTAGCCCTCAGGGCTGTATCACTAGAGCTCAGCACAGTGTCTGACACATGATAGCTACTCTACTCAGTAAGGACTTGCTGAGGGAATCATGATCTGTTTCCCCAGCCTTCTTAATGGAGTGGTGGTGGTGGTTTGCTTGCTAAGTCATGTCTGACCCTCTCAAACCCATGGACTGTAGCTTGCCAGGATCCTCTGTTTATGGGATTTCCCAGGCAAGAATACTGGAGTGGGTTACCATTTCCTGCTCCAGGGGATCTTCCCAACCCAGGGATGGAACCCATGTCTCCTGCATAGCAAGCATACACGTTACCACTGAGTGACCAGTGAAGCCCACATAGAGATTCTAGGGCCTACATGTTCTTTGCTTTGGAAGATCTGCCAAGCAGAGGAAAATATGTCTTGCTTGCACGATGCAACCTCTAAGTGTTTTTAGGTTTTAACCTATTGCAGGGGCGATAGGTTTTAAATATATAGGCAGTTGTAGTGTCTGACCTGGTAGAGAAGGTCTTCTCAAACTTCTGTTTTTCCTTCCAAAAATGAAGATTCTGATTAAGTTGATCTGTCCTAGGGCTTGGGATTCTGCATTCATAACAAACTTCCAAGGGATGCTGACACTAGTCATAGGCAATATTGTAAAGCATGTCTTTTAGGACAGTCAGTTAATCCCCTGTAGTATAGATTAGTGATTCCCATCCCTGGGTACACTTACGCGTGTGCTCAATCACTGTTGTGTCTGACTCTTTGTGACCCCATGGACTGTAATCCTCCAGGCTCCTCTGTCTGTGGAATTTTCCAGGCAAGCATACTGGAGTGGGTTGCCATGTCCTCCTCCAGGGGATCTTCCCAACCCAAGGATCAAACCCACGTCTCCTGAATTGGCAAGTGTTTTCTTTACCACTAAGCCACTTGGGAAGCCCGTGGGTACACTTGGGAAGGCTTTTAAAAAATACTTATGCCAGATCTCACCCCAGACTTTCTGTTTTATTTGCTGTTAAGTTTTGGAAAGCATTCAAAGATTAAAATGCTTGTACCATTCTTTATTCTCCTACTTAATATTTACTCCTTCAAATATCATATACTTAAAAAAAAATCAGTTTCTGGCATATGGTGGACTCTCAATGCACAGTTGATAAATGAGTGAAAATGATGTACAGATGTTAAGTGCATATGCAGTTACACAGTATTAAAAATCACTGTGTCATGGATAATGTCATATCATTTAAGTAAAACTGTTTAGTTGCAATAAAATTGTATTGTATCAACTATAGACTTTGATGGAATTAATTCTGACTTTTCTCTCACTTAATAAGGAGGGCTTTTCCATGTCTAATAGTTTGTACAGGTGGGTCATGAAAACAACTGAAGTGTCTCCTTGGTCCTGTCCAGTTCCTACCAACTGTATGTATTTCCTTTTGGAGGCCTGGTTTAGTCTCAGAGGGCCAAATGAGGCTTAGTAACATTACGAGAAGGACTAAAATTAGCTTATTGGAGATTTTCCAGGGACACAACGTGCTGATTTGTGTGTCCCTAGAAGGGAAAACACATCTGTTCCCAGGATGACGAAAGAATATCCATTCTAGTGAAGATGTTGAGGGCAGCCTGTCACAGTGAACTAAGCATGTGGGTGCTGGGACTCTACTGAGATGTGGTTGGGTTCCAAATCGATTTCACTGCAGGCCCCTTTAATAATCCAAAGAAGAAGGGAAAAGGGAGCTTGGCCAAATTGTGTGATGCTTTAGCCGCTCATTGGAAACATCTTTAAGGAAACAGTCAAGTTAGAGATAAAGAGCATCTGCCTTTCATCTCCTTCTTCCTCTTCTCCTCTATTGTGTCACTGCTGTTGTCATCACTGTAACAAGTTCCAACTGAAGGGCCCCTCCTCCCTCTCTGAAGGCACCAACCAACCTATGCTCTCATGTGTAATTCACAAAACATCCAGGAAACCATGAATCCTTCCACACTTGCTCCTTGTCCACCCCACTCCCTGGCCTTCTCTCCCAGATTTCTCTTTATATAGACTACCTTTCCTGTAGGTGGTCACGGAATGGGTGTGGGATGTGTACCAGGCACACTGGTGGAAGGTATTTGAGGTCATGATGCCTGTATAGACATGAGAATTGACTGAAATCATTTGGAAGTATGTCCATTTTTAAACAATAAAAAGACACTTCTAAAGAAGGATACATTAGTGAAATCATTTGAGGGGAAGAAAAAAAAAAAAAAATCTCCCAATGGTATTTTCAAGATTCTTAGAGTGGAAAGAAAATCTAAGTGCTATAGCCAAGCTGAAAATGTTCTGTGGGCAGCGTGATTGTGGATGACTGTATTCTCTCTCGAAGCCAGCAGGACTAAGTATATACTGATCCATATTCATGCTTGGGACGAGCACTCACTGTCTCAGGTGTGATGACAAAAGCAGCAGGAAGTTGTTCAACTTCAGGATAAGAGTGAGAGCAAATGACTGCTTGTGTGAGTAGCACTGGATTTACTTATTCTCCAGGCAAATGTGTCCCCTTTGGCAAAATATGTCACTCGCTGAAAAATGTATCACTATGCACCATCTTCTCAGAGAGAGAAGTGTGGTAAATGAATTTCATGAAAGAAAAGGATTTTCAGAGACCAGAAAGGTCGGCATTTCGGTTCCACCCAGACAGAAGCTGTAACCAAAAATAATCGAGCAGATCTGTGATTAATTGTGCAGCAACCTACTCCTTCCATATTCCACTCAATCCCTGAGTAATCTTTTTGTTTGTTTCTTGTCGCTGCTGTTTCAATGACAGGTACAATTTTAGCTTAGTGTGGGTTTTGCAAAGATAAGACAAAGCAACACAGTTTGGCTGTATAGTCTAAATGCTGTAATTACAATTTTCCTGTGAGAGCAATATTTTGGATATAAACTGTACTTTACAATGTAGTGGGTTTTAACTAGCAAGATATACACCTTTCTAAGTAGGCCCTATTAAAACAATTTAATAGAATGTCAACAAGTACCAACATGTACATAAAGATAGAATTGTGTGGTTTGTTTTCATGCAGTGAGCTAGTACTGCTGGGGTCTGTCAAGGACTATTGAAGCTCAATTTGAGCTAACAAGATTACATGATTGGAATTGTATTAATTGAACGCCTTTACTTTTCAGGCTGACAAACGCAATGCCTGATCAGTTGTAGGGGATATACTTAAGAAATATGGAGTATTTTTTGCTTGTGTAAATGTGTTTGTGCATATGTAGTTCCAAATTAGCACAGGCATATTGATGTTTTTGTGAAAAAATACATTTTTTTAAAAAAAAGGAAAAAATAGGACTACATTCATCCTTAAATCAGTTTCGTCAAGTGCTGATGAGATTAATTTCACACATTTTGAATCTTTAAAGTTCTCCTGAGTGGAGTTTTCCTAGATCAGAATTCACACTGAGCACACTCAATTGTAGACAAAGGAAATCGTCACTGACAGCCATCATGGAGGCAAATTATGCAGTGGATTTAAATAGCCAGAATGTATTCTGTAGATTGTAAGACGGTGATAGTTTATTACCTTGCACAGCTCAGAAGCAGTGGAGCACTTCCTAATACTGGAATAGAGACTTCATGTTGCATCCCAAAGCAGGATAGAGGATGGTAGCTGAAATATTCCCTTTCACACACTCACACGCTCATATTCTAGACAACTGGGGGATATAAAACCCAATAGATAACAAAAAAAGAATGTAAACCTGCTTGATGTTACAAAACATAGTGATATGTAATATACATCCACCTGTATATGTATAAATACATGTAAATATATGTATATTTTTAGATTACTATTTTAACATGTCAATATCGATATATACATGTATATAAAATACATCTACATGTGTATTTATGTATGACTCTATGTATATCTGCATGTAAATGAGTGTACATGTGTTTGTACTTTGAGTGGGCCTATTTTAACATATATTTTTAATATTGACATGAAGAACCCATTTATTAATCGGAATAAATGGTCATCCCTGTAGCTCTTTGTGGCTGTCTCAATGGCATAAGGAAGAGAAAGGCTATGGAAGAGCTTAGATATAAAGAATTAGATACAAGGCTTTATGTGTCACTTAAACAGAAACATAGAGCCAGATAGAGGGAAGAGACACATCTCAGAGATCTATCTGTGGGGCAAATGTGCTAAAAATGAATGCCAGACAGAGACCACACTGACTCATTCAAAGCTGAGCTGCACTGAGGCATCAGAACATTATCAGCAGACAAGAGAACAACTATCCAACACCAGTCAAAGTGGCCTGTACAGAAAGGCTTCACCCAGAAACCTTCAGAAAAGCAGAGGGAAAAACAGGGTAGGCAGCCACAAGTCATCAAAAGAAAGGGCCGCTACTCTTCCTTGTGCAAATGCCTGCAGCACCAACAGATGGCAGTTCACTTTCATAGAAGCCAAATCCCTACAACTTTTCCAAGATAGTGCCACACAATAGCCCCTGTAGGTAGTTTCCATAACGAAAGAGAGAGGGATGATAGTGTACTCTGAAAACTTCCTTCTCCACCAGAGGAGTCCCAGTTAAAGAAACGTTACAAGAAAAAGTATGGGCTATGCTGAAAGTATCTCTTGTGAATAAGGCTGCTTACCATCCCAGGTAATAAAACAAAGGCTGGGAGCCACGTTATTGGTCCCTGGTGTCCCTTCTCAGCCACAGTCACCAGCACAGGTAACATATCCAGAGCACCTGTGATGTGCCAGTGACATGTGACGCAGCTGGTGGCAGGTCCCCCCAGCAATCTTGGGAAGAAGATTCTAGCGTCAATTTAACTGACTTGCACAATGTTAAGTTGCTAGCTAAGTGCAGGGTTCAGGATTAGAATGGTATTTCTCTTACTCTGCTGCTTCTCAAGTCTGTTCAAATTGTACTTCCCTGGGAAACGGGAGGAGAAGGCAATGGCAACCCACTCCAGTACTCTTGCCTGGAAAATCCCATGGATGGAGGAGCCTGGTAGGCTGCAGTCCATGGGGTCTCTAAGATCAGACACGACTGAGTGACTTCACTTTCACTTTTCACTTTCATGCATTGGAGAAGGAAATGGCAACCCGCTCCAGTGTTCTTGCCTGGATAATCCCAGGGACGGCAGAGCCTGGTGGGCTGCCGCCTAAGGGGTTGCACAGAGTTGGACACGACTGAAGTGACTTAGCAGCAGCAGGGAAACAGGAAAATGGCATTCCAATTTGCTGACATGTTCTAAGAAGGAACTTTAAATATCTGAAGTTAATACTGATCATACTGATCATTGATTCATCAGAGCACTCAATGTTTATATCTGTTCTTTTTTTACTACTTGCTAGTGAATGTTTGTAGTCGTCTGTAAGCTGTCTTCTTATTTCTGATCTTATTAATAACTTTCAGCAATAGCTTTACCTTAGTGATGTAAAGGGGTAAAGGTCCATTTTCTTTTTCCTTTAATGTATGTAAACCAATAAATGATCAAAAACTTAGTGAGCTTTAATTAATGGGGCATGAACACAAAATAGACAAATCCTGCCCTCAGAAAGCTTCTACCAGTGGAAATTTTTCTGGATCCTAATCCACTCATGACTGGACTGGTTATGATCTTTAAACTTCACGTTATAAATCTTGGCAGATCAAAATGTTCTAGAGTCAGGCAATCACTCAGGATGTTCCCATGCCCTGCCTCTATTTTCAATCTTAATTTCTCAGTAGATCTTCTAGGTCAGACCTCCTGCTTCTACTATATATTCTTCCCATGTTACCTACTGGATTTTGCATGCTTTCTGATGTTCATCTCAGCAATTTTGCATCTTGTGTGTCCTACACATTTTCTGATATACTATTATCTGTATTGATGGTGTTTAGTAGCACCTAAACCTTTTAAGGAGCTTCCCAAGTGCTTCAGGGGTAAAGAATCCACCTGCAGTGCAGGAGATTCAGGGGATGTGAGTTCAATCCCTGGGTTGGGAAGATCCCTGGAGGAGGGCATGGCAACCCACTCCAGTATTCTTGCCTGGACAATCCCATGGACAGAAGAGCCTGATGGGCTGCAGTCCATGGTTTCGCAAAGAGACACGTGACTGAGCACACACACATGCATGCAAAACTTTTAAGTCTTCATTTGTAGTTCACATAACACTTGAGTTAAACTGTATTATAAAGTAGACCTGTCCAAGAAAATCCTTTTTTAGTATGTGGCTTGTAGAATTTTTTTTAAAGTGACCTTGGGTTTGTTTTTTCATATGGGATGCAAATGGGTACTATCAGAGCCTCTCTGCCATCACTATAGTGTAATATCATTATAACACCACACTGAAATGTGTTCAGAATTAGATGTTTTTAGCTTTATCCTTTCGTCAGAAGTGTTTCATATGTACTGGTGATACTGTTCCTTCTTGAATATATGAAAACTCCAAAGTGTTTATATTGGGGAGATATTATGGAGGTGTCATATTTGTAAAAGATGATGACTGTATCTGTTTATATTCAATTTTTCACTTACATTCTTACGAGGGTGAAATGCATTTTTCTTGCTGTTCAGTACTTTATCCTTCTCATTTGTTGTTCTGTGGTTATAGTGACTTTAGCTATGTAGCAGCTTTCCCCAAATGTATTAAGTGTGAAGAAATAGTTAATTAGCAAGATCTGACCAAAAAGAAGAAAAAAAAATCAACTTCACAATTTCTGATATACTATTGACAGTGCCAATTCCAGTTGTTTCACATTAGGACCCCTTGCCTTGGTATCTGGTTTCGAGGAAACCCTCTCCTCTACCCCCATGAAGGGCTAAGGTTTCAAAGTGCTGGTTCATTTCCATAGGTCAGTACCTATATCATAGGAGATACCCATTAATGTTTGTTAAATGAATAAACATCATCCAAAACACATTACAACACAAGCTTTGTTTAACAAAAAAAGTTAATCTTCACCATTAATACTTCCAGGAAAGGAAATTATGAGGTACTGATAGATGAATGAGTAGTACACAAACATTACTTTTTTTTTAGATCTGGGGAAAAAATCATACATCGACAATTTACTAACCTATTCATCAGTGGTATTATTTTATATTCTCCTTCTCTCTTCTAAGATATACATGTTTTGCTAAACAATCACCTAAAGCAGTTATATTTCAAGTGCTTGATAGAGGAGTATCTAACAAACATATTTGTACTTCCCTGGTACTTGATATGAGGAGTACAGTGAAAATAAACTACTAATAATGTCTCACATTTAGGCACTTAAAGACATGGAGATGAAAGACTAAGACTCAAGAAGCAATTAGAGGCACTTCCCTGGTGGCCCAGTGGTTAAGAATCCACCTTCCAGGCTGACGTGAGTTCAATTCCTGGTCGGAGAACTAGGATCCTACATGCTGTGGTGCAACTAGAGAGGGCCGAGAACCGCACCTCCCGAGCCCGAACACCCTTGATTCTGTGCTCTGCAACTAGAGAGAACCTGTGTGCTGCCACAAAGACTCAGCACTGCCAAAATAAATAAACATGTTAAAAAAAAAGAAAAATAAACAGATAGAGAACATATTGGTAAGGAAAAAACTGATTGCTTGCTTTGGATAATGTGTTTCAGGAATTCAGAAAAGTGGAAGATCATTAGTATAAGCCTCATAGAAGTCAGGAGTTGGAGTCTAGATTATCCTCTTGCCCTTTGTACCATGCTCTTCAGATCTGTCACCAAGACCTGGATGTTTGTCCTTTACCATCTCTTTTCTATCCATTTCCTCTTTTTCCTATTGCCACCATCTCAGTTCAAGGATGTGAGCCCTAAAGAAACGGTTGGGACTGTGGTGACTTGAAAGAAACCTGGAAGCCTATAGTTCTGGTTTTGCCAAAAGAGGTGCGAAATTCTCTGAGTCTAGTGAGATAAATGTGAAAGCATTTCATAAAAGGTAAATTTCTGTAGAAATGTATAGGATGATCGCTCTCAACCCCCAGCCTTCATTGTATGCTCCTATTTTCCTGTCTCCAAACAATAGCTCACATCAACAAGGTAATCATTTTCCTAAAGTGTCCCCTTGATTATTTACTGCTTCTTTCTAAAAAAGTTAATTTCATTGTATTATTTATTTACCTAATTGACTGCTCCAGGTCTTAGTTGCGGCATGCAGGATCTTTCGTTGCACCATGTGGGATCTAGTTCCCAGACCAGGGATCAAACCCAGGCCCCCTGTACTGGGAACACAGAGTCTTAGCCACCGGGCCACAATGAAAGTCTCTGATTATGTTCTCCTTAATGAGAAAGACATCATCAGGCTGCACAGTTAGATCCCAAACTCATGTCCCTGCTCAACTTTATCAAGCACCGCCACCCTGTGTGACCCTGCCTTCAGCCCAGCGGTACCAGTCACTCCCTTGTGCTTTGCAGCCACTGCATCTTGCCTCTGCCTGAACGGATCTTGGAGGATGAGAAGTTTGTGTGCCTGTCAGGAATGGGCTGGTTAAATACTAGAGCACTGCCCTAATTTCTCAGGTTGGTAGCGATCCCCTCCTACTCTTACTTTTCATAACTTTGTTTCCTGAATCCCTTTTTTTTTTGTCCCTGACATTGTATTCTGCTCTACCTTCACTAGGAAATTTTAATTCCTGGTGGTCAGGAAATAATTCATTTGGAATTCTCTACTCTTTTCAAACAGTGCCTTGCACATAGGCACTTCACTCAGTTTAATATTGAGTGAGTGAATGCTTCTAAGATAAGAGAGAAGAACAAAAACCAAAACATATTGTTTTCAGAAGCTATGCCACCAGAACTTTCTGGGGATTTTTTGAGCTTGCAGAGGACTAGTATGTGAAGAGTTAAGAAAAGTTTTACTAACAACTGCAGCTGTTTGTGGGGGAGCTCAAGGACATTATGAGATTAGCAGGAATAGGACTTTGAAGTCTGTGCTAGTCTCTGGAATTCCCCAGTCCCCCTCTCCACCCCCGGCTCCCCGCTTCTCTTCTTCAAAATCCCCACCCCTCTCCACTTTCCAGGGAGTGTTAAAAATGTAACTACGGAATTATGTAGCTAGATAATACTGAGTACTTTCTGAGTCGTATTTACACAAAAGTCCTTCTTGGGCATTCTTTGGTCCTCTCCAAGCAGAGACTGTACTCTTATGGCATGTAGTATTAAAATAATGATAATAATAATAAAATTTTACACGTTGCTTGTGTCCCACTCATCTCACAAGAAAGCAAGGCCCAAACAAAGATTCAGAGATTCAGTTGGCTCATTGGTGTCTCATTTATTAAAGGAAGTGGTCATTTTTGGTCTCTGATTTGCTTCAGAGTTAGATTTTCACCATAATACTGTTGCCAACCAATGAATGGAAGTACTTGGGGGAGGGGGAGAGGCTTCAGTCCAGCTATATTAAACCTGATTTTAAATTAAATCAGCATTCAGTTACAGTAACCAAAATTATTTAAATATTGAAACATACAGAAGCCTAGTACTCCTTGTACATGAAGTTTGTGGTGCCAAAAACTCAAGAACCCTGGTAGATGTACCCCGTGTGCATACTTAATACTCCTAGTTCTCTTGGCTAGGAAAGGGTATGATAAAAATACTTGTCTTCTTAGAAGATAAACATGCCCATACACCTGGCAAGATAGAACTGAGGGAAGATCGGTTTACAAGGAAAATGCAAGATAATGAGAAATTTTCTTAAATCAAGGCTTTACATAGAAAACCTTTAAATAGAACTGTAACCTGAAGCTATTCACATGTAAGCATTCTTAATGTGCGATGGAATCTGCACATAAAAAGAAACTGGACTCCACAGGAATAATAGAGACTCTTCAAATAGACGATGAAAATAAAAAGGCACAAAAAGCAAAGAAAATCAACTGCTGGTACTTGTTCCCTAGAACCTGTGTGCTTTTCCCAAACTTTAGAAAAAATGCCAGCACCTTCACAGCAAAGCCTGATGAGAATAGAGTTGATGCCACCGGCGGCTCCTTAACGTGCTGAATGTTCCTTTGACGGACCTGCTCTTTTCTATACAGAGCCTGAAGGTTCTCCAGCAGCCACTTAGAGACTCAGTGCCTCTGCAGAGCTTTGCCTAAACCCTCTCCCCAAAGCAGTAATTATTGTCTTTGTGATTCAATGAGGTGCATTGAAAATAGTTATTTAATGTGCATTACCAGTATTTTCTATGCCTTGTCTACACAACAGTAAGTTCCTTGTTTGTTTGGATTTTTAATTATTTTGTATTCATAGTAAATGGTTCTGTGGTGGTTCAGATGGTAAAAAAAAAAAAAAAAAATGCCTGCCATGGGAGACCGAGATTCAGTCCCTGGGTCAGGAAGTTTCCCCTGGAGAAGAGAATGGTTGCTCACTCCAGTATTCTTGCCTGGAGAATCCCATGGACAGAGGAGCCTGGAGGGGTGCAATCCATCGGGTCCCAAAGAGTTGGACACGACTAAACGACTAACACTTTTCACTTTTACAGTAAACAACCACACAGAGGGCCTGCATGTACACAGAAGACATGCTTATCCATGAAAAATGGAGAATTAATCAAGAATTAAGAATGCCTCATCCATTCCTAAATCAACATAAGGCACCGTTGATACATTCAACACATAATTAATGAGACTTACTTATATTGTTCCAGGTACCCAATCACTTCATGGGAAATAGATGGGGAAACAGTGGAAACAGTGTCAGACTTTATTTTGGGGGGCTCCAAAATCACTGCAGATGGTTACTGCAGCCATGAAATTAAAAGACGCTTACTCCTTGGAAGGAAAGTTATGTCCAACCTAGATAGCATATTGAAAAGCAGAGACATTACTTTGCCAACAAAGGTTCATCTAGTCAAGGCTATGGTTTTTCCTGTGGTCACATATGGATGTGAGAGTTGGACTGTGAAGAAGGCTGAGCGCCGAAGAATTGATGCTTTTGAACTGTGGTGTGGGAGAAGACTCTTGAGAGTCCCTCGGACTGCAAGGAGATCCAACCAGTCCATTCTGAAGGAGATCAGCCCTGGGTGTTCTTTGGAAGGAATGATGCTAAAGCTGAAACTCCAGTACTTTGGCCACCTCATGCAAAGAGTTGACTCATTGGAAAAGACTCTGATGCTGGGAGGGATTGGGGGCAGGAGGAGAAGGGGACGACAGAGGATGAGATGGCTGGATGGCATCACTGACTCGATGGACATGGGTCTGAGTGAACTCCGGGAGTTGGTGATGGACAGGGAGGCCTGGCATGCTGCGATTCATGGGGTCTCAAAGAGTTGGACATGACTGAGCGACTGAACTGAACTGAACTGAGCAGTAACTAGGCTCTGAAAATTCAGTGGTGAAAGAAATAGGATATCTGCCCTTGGGCATTCACAATGATTTGGAATTTTATCTTCCATATAGATAATATTGATGTGACTATAAATCTTCTACCAAAGTCCCACAAAATGAGTATTGGCCTAACCTAAAATGAGGAAGAAAAAAAGGATGATGATAACTTTTCCTCTCCAAATTGGGAGACTCATCCTCTTTCCCTTTAAGTCAATGGTGTTAGATTACCATTCACACCACTGTTCAGTCAGTTTTTCATTATATGTTGGATCTTTACCCTTCTCTATATAACTTGCATGACCCCTTTTTTGAGATGTAGGAGTGAATGGGCTTCAATGGTAACACATCCCTTGCAAATCAATGGAGCTAAACCTGGCTGCACATTTAAATACCTTAGGATGCTTTTAAATACATTACAGATGCCTAGTCCTCACCCACAGAGAATCTAATTAATTGGCCCAAGGTGGGATTTGGGTGTTCATATTTTTTTATTTCACTTCCTAGGGGATTCTGATGTGAAGCCAGGGTTGAGAATCACTGTTGTAATCCCTGATTGTTCATAAGTATATTCTTAAATCTTTCTGAATAGAAAATCAGGAACCTAACAGGGAATATTATGTGCATAGGTATTGTTTCTATATTTACTAGTGTCTTAAATAAGATTATAAGAAGTCCAGGAAAATTGCATGGATCAATATCATATTAAAGTGACTATGCCCATTATTTTAAATGTTGCAAAAGTTTGAAAGAACCATTGTAGTAAGGACAGAAGTCTTAGGATTAAATAAGCAAAGCTCTGCAAATTTTTAATGTGTTCTTGAAATTCTCTATTTCAAAGTGTCTCAATATCTCAGCTTTCTCATCTATAAGTTAGGGATACCAAGGTTTATCTTGGAGAGCTCTTTTAAAAGTTAAATGAATATTCAAGTACAATTGATCCTCACTATTCCCAGATTCAGTAATTGTAAATTACCCTACTTGCCAAAATTTATTTGTTATTCCAAAATCAACACTTGTGGCATTTTCCTGGTTAATTGTGGACATGCAGGGTGATGAAAATTTTGAGTTGCATTCCCAGCTGAAGTTAGACAAGACTATACTCTGCCTTTTCATTTTCAACCTTCTGACTGGAAACAGTTGTCCTTTCATGGCCTATTTAGTGCCATGTTTTGTTTGTTTGTTTTACATTTTTTGCTCTTTGTCGGTAATTTCACTATTTCACAAAAGGGCCCCCAAGCACAGTGCTGTGTGGTGTTCCCAAGTGCAAGCAGGCTGTCGTGTGCATTCTAGAGAAAAAGCGTGTATTCGATAAGCTTCACTCAAGCATGAGCTCTGCTGTTGGCCATGAATTCAATGTTATGAATCCATGAACATTGACAAATATATAGTGAATAAGGTGCCTTTGAACAAAAACACACACATATAACAAGGTCATATATTGATCCATTGACGTTGTGACAGGCTCACAGGAACCTAACCCTATGTTTACTTGATGAGCAATGGTTCAATATTCTCTAGGACTTTGTTTGTGGTGACTTTATAGAGTATAACTACCATGAATAACACGAACTGACTATATAAAGTGTCTAACATCTTGCCTAAAACCTTTCTTGCTAGAAAATGTTAGTTTCTCTGCTCCTCTCATGCATTATTAGTTTTTATCTTTAAATTATTTTCAAATTAAGTCCAGATATCAATGGATGCATTGATTCTATTTGTAATAAAATCCTTATCTGTAAGGACAATTCCATGTGAGCATATGCTGTCCAGAATTGAGCCTTCTATAATGGAGAAGGCAATGGCACCCCACTCAAGTACTCTTGCCTGGAAAATCCCATGGACGGAGGAGCCTGGTGGGCTGCAGTCCATGGGGTCGCTAAGAGTCGGACACGACTGAGCGACTTCCCTTTCACTTTTCACTTTCATGCATTGGAGAAGGAAATGGCAACCCACTCCAGTGTTCTTGCCTGGAGAATCCCAGGGACGGTGGAGCCTGGTGGGCTTCTGTCTATGGGGTCGCACAGAGTCGGACACGACTGAAGCGACTTAGCAGCAGCAGCGGCATAATAGTGAGACTTCAAGAAATTTTTCAAGCTCAAAAACCGCTAGAAAAACGTTTAAAAATCTTTTGTCAGCAAAAAAGGTTCCCAGCACCAAATGCTACTAATAAAAGCTGGCTCATGGATGGGAAGAGCCTCCTGATGAAACGTTAAGCCTGCAAACAGCTACAAAACACGTGGAGAAGGACGGTGATCGTGGATGGTAATGTCAATTAGAAACACAGACAGGCATGGGAATGAATAGACATTCTTGACAGTGGAAAATAGTGAGTGACAAGAGGCAAGAAAAGAGAACAGCTACAACTATTAGGACATAAAGAATGCCCTATGTAATGTCTGTAACCCCAGAGAGTATCCAGCTGCCATATTGAAAACAAGACATCAACAAGGTACTCTCTTGGTTACCTGTTTACTGAATGTCAGAACTACTCTAAATACTGTGCTACTCCAAACACTAGAATATGTCGAACCTCTGCAATAGATCAGAGCGCTGGAAAAAATATGCAGTTTGATTTGTCCTCCTCTGGTGAAAGGCAAAAGATGGAAGTATAAAAGTAATGCTGATAACATTTATAGGCAAAAATGGGTGAGCATAAATAAATGATAACAAGTCAACTGAGTAGTAAGCTTTTAAGCCTTAACAGCAGAATTAAGAATGGAAATCTATGAAATATTTGTAGATTCTGAGTATCTCTGTACATATTGACATATTTAGGATTTCTAAAGAAGCAACATGATTCCCCTGCTATTGAAGTTGTTTTTATGTCCTTTAGCAGAGTTTTATAATTTTCTTCAGCTTGATCCTACTCATTCTTAGTTTTTTCCTATGTTTTAACATTGTTAGTGTTGTCATGAACAGTACTTTTTCTGCTTCAGCTTTGAACTAGAGGTTACAAGAATACAAGGAAGTTTATGATTTTTACATTTCCTATTTTTTTTAATATCTTTTAAAATTTAATTCAAAAAGAGAAAGAATATATCTAAAAAACAGTGCATATTCTCTTCCTTTGGAACATTTATACCTTTTTTGATACAATACTTAAGCTAGCATTTATAGAAAAATTTGGGCTTCCCTGATAGCTCAGTTGGTAAAAAATCCATCTGTAATGCAGGAGACCTGGGTTCAATCCCTGGGTTGGGAAGATCCCCTCGAGAAGGGAAAGGCTACCCACTCCAGTATTCTGGCCTGGAGAATTCCATGGACTCTGTAGTCCACAGGGTCCCAAAAAGTCAGAAACAACTGAGCAACGTTCACTTTCATAGAAAAACTTATTCTGTGCAGTGACAGAAGGATTTAATTTCTTTATTCTGACTTGGATGTAATATTTGTCTTTTATGAAGATTATGGTGATGGTTGGTTTGAGGTAGATATCTTTATGATGCTAATGAAGTGTTATTCTTTACCTAATATGTTATTGCTTTTTTAAAAAATGAGAAGTCCTTAAATTTTACACAAACTTTTCAACATCTCAGTAAATTTATACACTGTATCCTTTGAACAACAAATGTAATTAATCATATTAATAAATATACCAAACCATCCTTGGTTTCCTAGAGGAGGAGGGAAGAGCCTTCACAGTTATAATGTAATATTATAGTATTTTCTCAATTCTTAGAGGCCATCAATTATTACAATAAAGAACCTTTCAAAGAGAAAAAGAAACATTACTATGTAAGATATACATAATGGACTATAGGTGCTTCTCAATTTCAAAAACATTAAAATGTAAATGGATAGCTTAGAATTAAGGAAATACAGTAGAAGGCTTCTGAATTTAAATTTCAAAGATTAATTTTTATTTTAGCAATAGAATTCATAAATGACAACAAAGCTATCTTTGTTCAATTTTGGCATTGAATTATGCAGTCTTTCCTTCCCATACTTATAAAGATTTGATCCATCATCTTCTAAAATCTGTAAGGATACTTATGTAACCATAAGTAATCACATTAGTCACAATATTCTATACAATAGTAGCAATTTGTGTTAAAAGAAAAAGTTAATTATATTAGGCACATTCTGTTTAAGAAAGCATAGGAGACTATCATTCAACTTCCCTAGATACACACACAGACACACAGAAGTTTAGAATATAAAAAAAGAAAAGATACCCTTCTAAATAACAACAAAAATTATTAGGAATAAACTTAACAAGAAATCAACATGATTTGTCAAAACTATTGAGGAACAAAAAGGGCATACCTTACCCTTGAACAGGAGATCTTAGCATTATTAAGACGTCAATTTTCAAATTAGTGAATTTGATAGAATCCAAATTAAAATACCAATGGAATATTTTAAATTAGAAAGAATCTAAAGTCCTCATGGCGAACTGAACACATGGAAATAGCCAGGAAAATAGAAATAGTAAGTGAGGTATAACTCCATTGTTGTATAAAAGTATTTCCACGTTAAATAATTTGGTACTACCCCACTCCAGTACTCTTGCCTGGAAAATCCCATGGACGGAGGAGCCTGGTAGGCAGCAGTCCATGGGGTCGCTGGGAATCAGACACAACTGAGCGACTTCACTTTCACTTTTCACTTTCATGCATTGGAGAAGGAAATGGCAACCCACTCCAGTGTTCTTGCCTGGAGAGTCCCAGGGACAGGGGGGCCTGGTGGGCTGCCGTCTATGGGGTTGCACAGAGTCGAACACCACTGAAGCGACTTAGCAGCAGCAGCAGCAGCAGCACATTATATACAAACAAAAAAATAAAATAATATAGAGTACAATTCCAAATACATATAGAAAACTTGGTATATGATAACTTTAATGTTAAAAATCAGTGAAAAACAGGACTTGTCCAATAAAATGGTAGTGAGAAAGTGGCCAGCCAGCTGCAAAAGAATAAAGCTACATCTGTTACTAAATACAAATGGATCCACCAGTCAAATGTTTTTTAAAAATGAAAGTATTAGAAGAACATATGGGATCATAAATTTTGTGGGAGTTTTTTTGTTGTTGTTGTTTACAAACTTGGGAGTGGGAAAGGTTTCATAAGCACAGATGTGATGACTGATAAATTTAATTAGAAAAATTAAAAGTCCTCACATGACAAAAATGTTTTTTTAATTAATTTATTTATTTTAATTGGAGGCTAACTACTTTACAATACTGTGGTGGTTTTGCCATACATTGACATGAATCAGCCACGGGTGTACAGGTGTCAACCCAACCTGAACCCCCCCACCCACTTCCGTCCCCACCCCATCCCTCTGGGTTGTCCCAGCACACCAGCCTTGAGTGCCCTGCTTCATGCACTGAACTTGGTCTGATCTATTTTACATATGGTGATATACATGTTTCAATGCTATTCTCTCATATCGTCCTACCCTCACCTTCTCCCACAGAGTACAAAAGTCCATTCTTTATGTCTCTTTTGCTGTCTTGCATATAGGGTCATTGTTAACTGTCTTTCCAAATTCCATATATATGTGTTAATATACTGTATTGGTGTTTCTCTTTCTGACTTATTTATTCTGTAAAATAGGCTCCAGTTTCATCCACCTCATTAGAACTGACTCAAATGCACATTTTTATAGCTGAGTAATACTCCATTGTGTATATGTACCACAACTTCCTTATCTATTCATCTGCTGATGGACATCTAGGTTGCTTCTATGTCCTGGCTATTGTAAACAGTGCTGCAGTGAACATTGGAGTACACGTGTCTCTCTCAATTCTGGTTTCCTCAGTGTGTATGCCTAGCAGTGGGATTGCTGGGTTGTATGGCAGTTCTGTTTCCAGTTTTTTAAGGAATCTCCACACTGTTCTCCATAGTGGCTGTACTAGTTTGCATTCCCACCAACAGGGTAAGAGGGTACCCTTTTCTCCACACCTTCTCTAGCATTTATTGTTTGTAGACTTTTTGATGGCAGCCATTTTGACCAGCATGATTTGTATGCCATAACAGAGGGATGATTTCCTTTATGTATACAGAGTTCTGAAAATTCAGTAAAAGACAGGGTGAAGATCATGAATACACAGATTACAGTACAAATGGCTTATCAATTAAAGAAAGATGGTTAACCTCACTTAAAATTAAACATAAATTAACAATAAAAATTTTACCCAAACATTAGGAAATTTTGAGTATACATATTGGCAAAGGTGTAGAAACTGATACTCTCATATTGATTTGATATAACTTCTGTAGAGTATAAATTTGTGACACATGTTATAATTTGACTAGCACATACTCTGCAACCCAGAAGTTGCTCTTTTAGGAATTTACATAAAATATATAATTGCACATGTTCTCAAGTGCAATAACAAGAGTAATAATGATAACTACCACTTATCAAGCATTTGTTATAGAACAATTGTTATTCAAAGTGCTTTACATATAGTACCTATTTAATCCACTCAAACATCCTATAAATTATACATCAATTAGGAGTGCTATTAGCTGCAAATAATTAGTAAATTCTGTTTCTTTGAGAGTTGGACCAGAAAGAACGCTGAGCACCAAAGAACTGATGCTTTTGAATTGTGGTGCTAGAGAAGACTCTTGAGAATACCTTGGACAGCAAAATGAAACCAGTCAGTCCTAAAGGAAATCAGTCCTGAAATACTCATTGGAAGGACTGATGCTGAAGCATCAGTGAAGATCCAATACTTTGGCCACCTGTTGTGAAGAGCTGACTCATTAGAAAAGACCCTGATGCTGGGACAGATTGAAGGCAAAAGGAAAAGAGGGTGGCAGAGGATGAGATAGTTAGATAGCATCACCCACTCAATGGACATGAATTTGAGCAAACTCTGGGAGATAGTGAAGGATAGGGAAGCCTGCTGTGGTGCAGTCCATGGGATCACAAAGAGTCGGACATGATTTAGTGACTGAAAAACAACAATGCGGTTTAGTAGTGCATCATCTAATTAAACAAGAAGTTTGGAAGTAACTGGTCCTAGGTGCAAATCTGTGGTGTAGCATTCCGGGCTCTGGTTGATGTCTTAGCAGTCCTTGTGGCCTTCTCACGGTGCCAAGAGGGCTACAGCAGCGCTGATCATCTCACACATCAAATGGTAACATTAGAAGCAGGGAACAATCCAGTGTCTCCTTAGTCCATCTCTTGATCAGGAGCAAAAGTCTTTCCAGAATCCTCACCCAGCACAAACTTTCACTTACATTTCACTGGACAGTTAATATTAATTGCAACACTTACTGAGTGCTTAAGAAGTATGAAAGTGAAAGTGAAGTCGCCCAGTCGTGTCCGACTCTTTGCGACCCCATGGACTGTAGCCTACCAGACTCCTCCATCCATGGGATTTTCCAGGCAAGAGTACTGGAGTGGGTTGCCATTAAGAAGTATGAGACCCCGCTATATGTTCTTTATATACATTCACTCACTCCTTTAATCTTCACAGCATTTTTTAATGCAGTAGGGACTACTATTATAATTTCTTGCATTCAATGAGTTCAAGTAGCTTCAAATTTACACTGCTGGACCCAGGATTCTGACTTCACAGTCATGCTTTTAACCGGTACCATATCTCCAGATCTTGTGTCTCTGCTTAAACTTCTCACTGACAAAGGGCATTGTCATTGCCAATTTTGCTAAAATCAATCATTGTTTATCCTCTAGAGCTGGAAGAGGGACTCAACTTGGCTGAGTATATTGTGTGGCCACCAAGACAAAAGTCAGTGTTCTAAATCTTAAACAAGGAGGAAATAGCCATTGGGTAAACAATCAAAAGAATCTATGATAAATAAGTGCTATTGTTGTCCCCAGTAAACAAATAAGGAAACTGAAACATAGATTAAGTACCTTGCCTCAGGTCATGCTTCTTGTGAGGGACCTGAGATATTTCTTGAAAATGCCTGGAAGTGATCTAAATGTGTATGAATAGGAGACCAAGTTAAATAAATTATGGAGATTGATGTAATATGATAGTTTGTAGTTTTTTTTGAAAATGGGATAGATCAATATGTAAATATGTAAAGTGGACCCAGTAACTGGGGAGTGGAGAAAAATTATTTTGACAGGATAGTTTTATATAATATTTGAATTTTTGTCATATACATGTGTTGCTTTTTCAAGTAAAATACATAATTTATTTAAAAACTAGTTTTGATGTTACAAATGGTATTTTTCTGTATCATTTTACAAACTTCCTAAAGATCTTGAAGAGTTGATTTTTCACTATATTTCTTTACACTTGTTTGGACAGTTTACAGGAACTCATGTTTTCAAATGCAAATTTAAATAATTTGAAAAGCAATCAGAGTCTGCTGTTTTCATCTGCTAATAAAGTCAGGTTTTGGATAAAGAAACACAGTATCATTTGCCAAATATCTTCTTAGAGCAAAGGAGAGCCAGTCTGTTTTGTACTCTCAGTGACAGATATATTCTTTTTCGTATTTACTTCATTTTCTTAGGAAACCAAGTAAAAGAAAAGTAGATTTTCTTTCTTAATCCACTTTAGATGCCAGTTTCATCCTTGTACATTTCTTAAAGAAACATTTACCTGACAGGCTCCTTCCCTCCTCCATGAAATTTCCAATATGCTCTTCCCCTGGGAAACTGTTTCATAAGAGATGTGTATGAAGATTGAACTTGACTCTATTTGTTTTTGAGATGGCCTATTTTACATGGCTCCTTTTTAGATTCTTTTACATCTTTTTTCCCTACTTAAACAAAAATGAAATCAAAATTGATGATGATGAAAATACTGATGGCATGATCTCTGCCTACCAGACTAAATTAAGATTTTCTAAATCCATTTTTGGCGTCGACACCTTGGCACTGCCCTGCTAAATCTACAGTCCTTAAGATTTTCTGGGTGAGGGGTGAAGCTATGGAAACTGCGTGAAGAGCTGGCTTCTTACATTCTCTCCTGAAGGGAGGAACTCAGAGAGAAAAGCAGTATTAGTGAAAAGCTCATTCCAGGAAGTGAACAGAGGAACTGAAGCTCTGGCTCTGTGGGAAAATGGAGACTTTGAAGGTAATAATGCTTGTGCGTCCAAGAAGAATAATGACCAGTTTGTGTCCTGAGAAGGTGATGCTGGAGTCCTTTTGTGCAAAGAAAAGCCACGTTGCCTAGTTACAGAGAGATTTTGCTCTAAGTGTCAAAAGTTCAGGCAGGAGTAGAGTTAGAACCCACATCCCTAATATAAAGCAAAAAGATTTTTAATGATGCTAATACAGAATTTTGTTATTCAAACACAATTCTTATCCCAATTGGACAATTCATTCCAGGAGTCTTGCACAAATCATGGTTGAAAGAACTCAGGTGCTTCTTCATTTCATTATTTGATATTCCTAACACTAGCAATAAATTGACGTGAGGCCCCTTCCTAGCTAGTCACTACAGACTTCAAATGTGGTATGCAAATCATAGATATGTATCTGACTTGCTTCACCTCGGAAGCACAAGAAGAGCCAGGGTGGTTGTATGTTAGAGTGAATCAGTGTGTGTCTAGGTGTTCGGGAAAAAGATAAGTTGCAGTGTCTCCAATGCTGAGTTCAAAAGAGATGCAGTGTTGGAGCAGGAGTATTACCCCCAATCTCCCTCTCACAGGCAATCATAGTAATCTACGTGTGATTGTGTTGTGTTATCACAGTCTTTTAAGTACCATCTCCCAGAGCAGCAAGACTAGTAACATCAGAATGAAAGTTCAATCATCTCTGTGATTCTGTCATTCTCTTTTAATGAACCAGTGAAACCTAAAATTAGCCAAGTCTTTGTGAAATAGGATTTGTCTCTGTTTTAACTGTGAGTGACAGCATTATAAAATTAGAAAGACCAGAAAATTCAGTTATTAGTTCATCACTCTTTGTGCATTCTTCTTAAAATGTACCTTCCTTTGTCTCTATCAGAACCCAAAATGCATCCAAATACATTTCAGCAATAGCCTTCCCCAATAGGCATTCTCTGTGTTTACATATTTACATCACTTCTTAGGAGTTCATTTCTTTCAAACTTGTATTTTAAACAGACAATATATGAATTCAGTTCAACTCAATACATATATTTTGAGTTGAATAGAACACAGCATTCAGTTGAGCAGTACACAAAACAGATTTTTTAAGCAGATGGCATTCACCTAGATTGCAGGGTTCAGTTGTGAGAGAGAAGAGGGAGCGCAAAGTAAGTGGTTATTGTTCACAGACAGAGACACATTGACTCATACAGAATAACAGTCATAGATATGAAAAATCAAGAGTGTGTATATTTTGGGAATGGCAAATACTTCAGTTAGGATGAAACAGCCCTATGTTACATGTTGGGGAGAAGTAGACTCGAAAAGTAAATTGAGATCAGACTCCAGAAGTCCTCAAAGATCAGAGTGAAGTACTCATCATATATTTTAAAGCAATTTTGATGATCAAATGAAGTAACATGCATAAGGTATTTAGTAGTGCCTGATACAATGTAGGTGCCCAAACAAACACCACCTCCTTTAATTTTGTGGGTAGTTGGGAGCTTTAGAGATTGCACAAACACTAACAATTTCCAGAAGGAACGCTGCAAGAACATTGTTAACTTTGAAAAAGGCCAAACATGTTCAGCAAGGGAAAATTACTTTGTTCCAACTAGCAAGATACTTGAAATCTTTCTCTCCTCTGACCAGTGAACTGTTTATTCTTACTCAATACAGTGTCACTAAAACTGAATTATCTTATTTCCTGATCCTGAATTAATCCTGGATTGATGTCTGAAGCACTAGATTCAGGAGTTTGCTTTATTTTGTTTCCACAGTAGTAATGGGGTCAGGAGCTTTGAAAAGAGACCTTTTCATGTAAACCAGTGATGGACCTTCTGGTGTCCGGAAATAAAAACCTGTGAGACTTGGTGTCACAGAAAGGGAGCACCTGTGATACAGCAATCATAGTTCTTCACCCAAATTCTGAAACAAGATCCATCAAAAGATCTTGATGCTTCTTTGAATTCAAGACAGCCTGTGAAATGTAATTTGAAAAATGAACTGCTGAGTTTTCCAGATGTTCTAGCAGTGGATGAGAGAAGAGAAAAAAAAAGTTTGAAAATTCAACTGTCCTTCACAAAAATCTAGGCACACAGATATGATATTGAAACTCTTCTAAACCAGCTTGTCTTGTTGGGAAATCCAGCTCCACAAATCAAATTGCCCATGGATGCCCAGACTACAAGGAACATTCATGGGATCAGAACCTGAAGTCCTTAGACTTCTGGGTCTGTTCATATTTATTGTGTCAGACTTCTTCACCTTGGCCAAGTAGATATTTTTCTTATGAATAAAAAAATCTAGAAATCAGTGTTAGAACAAATCTGAAGGCAGGTAACACTTGGACACGTTAATAGAGCCTCAAAACAAAACAATGTTCAACACAAGGTATTATATCTACAGCAGATATTAGTTAATAATAGTTAGTCCCTCTCAACTAACATACCCCTTTATACCCACATATACACACACATAAAATGGTGACACTCATTTTACATTTATAAAGTGCTTAACTTATGCCTTACAAATGTATGTACAACTACAGAGGAATTTGCTCTGATTGGGTTCTTTTTGAAGATTCCTCTATATTACAGCCGAGTTCTGTTTATAGAATATCTAGTGAGCTCCTACTACATGTGCCAGGCAAAATTCTAGGGAGCAGTGATTCCAATTAAGAAGACTTCTTAACTTAAAAAAGGCAGTTCAGTTCAGTTCAGTCGCTCAGTCATGTGCGACTCTTTTCGACCCTATGAATTGCAGCACGCCAGGCCTCCCTGTCCATCACCAACTCCCGGAGTTGACTCAAACTCAACATCCATGGAGTCGGTGATGCCATCCAGCCATCTCATCCTTTGTCGTCCCCTTTTCCTCCTGCCCCCAATCCCTCCCAGCATCAGAGTCTTTTCCAATGAGTCAACTCTTCGCATTAGGTGGCCAAAGTACTGGAGTTTCAGCTTTAGCATCATTCCTTCCAAAGGCAATAAAATAGTTAAGATCTAAATCAGTACTATGACATGAACTGAACCATTTATCATGTATTACATCCATAAAATGGAGCTTCCCTAGCAGCTCAATGGTAAAAAAAGAAAACCCACCTGCAATCCAGGAGACATGGGTTTGATCCCTGGGTCAGGAAGATCACCTGGAGAAGGGCATGGCAACCCACTCCAGTATTCTTGCCTGGGAAATCCCATGGACAGAGAGCCTGGTGGGCTACAGTCCATGGGGTCACAAAAAAAACAGACACAACTTAGCAACTGAGCATACACGCACAGCCATAAAATATTCAAAAACAAATACCATACTAATGTAACTGTAATTTGTACCAGGGGTCTAATAATCCCTTCTCAACAGGAAGTGACCCTGGGCATATCTTTTAGCATCTCTGTGAAGTCGCTTCCTTAAGAAGAAATGAGATATCTCTCCTTAGGAGAAATGAGATCCCCTTCTTGGTCCTGCTTTTCATTTCCCTTTTCCTCTGTGTCCAGTTTTCACTGCTTCTGTCCTCTTCACTTGAACCTCACCAATCTGTAGCAATTAGCCACTTCCTAGGGTCAGAACTGAACAACTAATTGCAGAGTTTACAAGCATTTTCTTTGTGGTTGTTTAAAACTCGTCTCTAGAGTTGGGTTTTACCAGTCAACTTTTTATGCTGTTCACAGCATTTGCATGGATTGGACAGATAGATGCAAATGCTGGGCAGTTTCAGTCGACATCTGCAACCATGGCTGCTACAGAAATGCTGTTACCATGGAAGGATTGTATTCACCTCCCCAGCTTTACTGAGCAGTGAGGGAAGTAGGGAAAAATTCCCAGGCTGAGTATCACGTAGAAGATCCTTTCTCCTCTCAGAACCACTTTATACTTCATAAGTTCATTTCTTTCTCCGCTATCCATGGCAAATGTCCATTGACTAGGTGTGGTTTGTATTTGACTTTTTAATTTAAATTTGTTTATGAATTATTCTTTGTATTTTCAGCTCTTGAGTAGGAAGAATGGAGGGTCAAAGGAAAATTCTTCTCCACTCTATACGTGGCTTTAGATCGTCTCCACTGCTCTTGTGCTACAAGGTGCTGCTTTCCATCTCCCCATTCTATCCTTTTTGCCTTTTCTCCTGTTCATGTTTTGGTGTTTCCTTTCCTGCTTTTCCTGCCCAGCCTTTCTCCCCTCTTCTCAACAAGACAGAACAGCAGGTGGACAAAGAGCAAGATGTTAGAGAGAGGATATGGGCAAACTTTTCAGTCCCTTTTTAAAAAATGTTTACCTTTAGTGACTAGAAGAACTTAACTAGTCAGCATTAAATCAGTTTTAAGACTCACATTTTTACAGATGAAGAAACAGCCTTAAGGAATTAAATTTGGCAATAATACAAGCCAAGAGTATCCAGAATAAATACAGTGTTCCAGAGTTCTTCCTATTGTTGGATCATGTGTCCCAGTTCTTAGAGTGTAAAATCAAGCCAGCAGTTAAACAAAATTGTATATGACACCTCTTTCTTAACTTACAAAAAGTGCTTTTGTTTACCAGTTCCTACTTGAAAGTCCTGTTCTAACAACGTTTGCATCTTCACTCCATTATGAGAGTATTCTGAAAGAAAACAAGAAATAGGACTGTCATCCTCCTTCAGGAAGTTGGGCCCAGACATGTCTCTGTATGTAATGGCAAGGCCAGTGCCCTAAGAAAAACCCCTATTTTACTCCTGTTGAGTAATTGTACTAGGAATTATATTTAGCACCAACCTGGCTGGGGTAAATTTATGACATTTAAGGGATAATCCCATGCTTAGTCACCAACTCCTTTATTTTCATTTAGGAGACTTGGGGAGGCTGCACCTAAGAGAATGCTTTCAAACAAGGCAAGTGCTATGTATCTGTGGCATCCTTCCAAAGGCAGATCTGTGTAGGGGGAGCAATACAGAGACACGGATCATAAGTATTCACAGCCCTTAGTAGGCAGAGTACAGTACAGCACAGAAGACAGTAGTGAATATTTTCTGCTCTCATAGAATTTTTTTTTCTTAGAGTTACCAAAATGCAGCTAAATTACTCCCACTATGACCCACTTGTAAGAATCCCCTGCTCTTTTTGGTTCTTGCTCCCTAGTCTCTACAATTAGCAAATGAAGCTTTACAATGTGAATGCATTTTGCATCATCTTCATCATCGTGACCCTTACCTGGTCTTAAATGGCCCTAAACAAACTGCCACGCAAGATGTCCAGCTACCCCGAGGCTGCCATCCTGGGAGAGAGCCCAAGCCACGTGGAGAGGCCACTCCCAGGCTGTCCAATCAGCAGTCCCAACTGAGCTCAGCCTTGGAGTCACTGCAGCCTGGTCATCCAACATGGGAGTGAAGAAGCCGCCAGATTATTTCCGCACCAGCTGTTCAGTCAACCCCAGCCTTCAGGTCTTTTCCAACTGAAGCACCAAAAATCCTGGAGTAAAACCAGGCCATCCCCACTGCGCTCTCTCCAAATTCCTGGAGCCCACTATCTGCCTGCATAATCAAAGAGTTGTATGATGACACTGTATCTTGGGTGGTTTGTTAAAATCAAGAATAATTGATCAGCCTCGTCATCATTAATGAAATTTTCACTCTAAAGTTTTGGTTTTTTGAAGCCCTAAATGATTGTACAGAACACTGGGGGATATTTAAAAATGCTCTTCAAACATATACCCATGTATATGTATGACTGAGTTTTCACTGCTGGGTTTTCACTGGTTGTTCAGCCTGGGTTGTCCACCTGAAACTATCTCAACACTTTTAATTGACTATACTCCAGTATGAAATAAATAGTTTATAAAATAAAAAGGTTTAAAAAAAAAAACGCTACTCAAGTACAGCATAATCAAATTTTGTATGGAGCTATAAGCATTCTCTAGAGCATCAGACTTCATGCTTCCTAAAAAGCTACACGAAGATCAGATTGGGTGATCCCCGTGAAAACCCAGATAGTTCCATAAACTGTGACACTGAGGGAGGTATCCAGGTTCTGGGGACTAGTTGGGCAGGCTCCCAGATAGGAAGGTTTTGCCTTCTCTTTTTTATTCCTGTTTCTGTTCTGACGTTTTTAATAGTCTTAATTCTCTGCTTAAAAATCTTAATATACACAACTAATTAAAATGTTCATGTAATTTGTTTTGGAAAAATTCAAGCCTTAGTATTACTACTGTACAGTATTTCTTTATCTCCAAGTGTCACTTTATCTCCAAGTGTCACTCCACTCCCAAGTGTCACTGATTTTATTCCCCTTTGATATACCTTGTACCTTGGAATATACTCTGTAAAAACAATAATCTAAAACAAGGTACAGTATTAATGGCTCTGAAATAACTTGGGTCAGTTTGTTCTGTGTCATACTATAAACATCTTGTTGATCTAACACTGGAGATCGTTAGACTGAAATGAAGCCAGACCTATTCCAGCCTGGTCTTGGCCAACTAATTCCCACCCTGCTGTTTATAACATATACGCTATTCCAACAGCTTATGTATAAAGAGCTGGGTAATATATAGGCTCTATTCTGTTTCTGGCTGCTTTCTCTGGTTTCATACATCTCAGAAATTACAAAATCAATGAGACAAATGCCTCCCTGCCTTCCATCTACCTCTCTCTGCATGATCCACTTCAAGAAACCAAAAGCTTATTTGAACCTGCAGAGTGAGACCCTCTGAAGATTGGGAAGCAATAGTCTCTTGCAATAAATACCTTAATATCATTGTTCCTAGACCTAATGAATAGTTTCCTCTTCCTTACCATAGCCAGCCTCTGTCTGCCGCTGCAGCCTCATCTCTCCCAACTTCCCCACTTTGCACTGAGGTGCTACCCTTTCTGAATGCTCTTCCTTCAGTTCTAACCCAGGCAGAGTCTTGCCTCCATGCCATTCCTCTGCTGGAGAAGTCTTGCATCTTCAGCTTTCCCTCCACCCTCAGCCTTCACTACTCGCAGTCAGCTCCATTCTCACTGTGACTCATTTATTTATGGCTGTGCTGCGTGGCTTAAAGGATCTTAGTTCCTCGACCGGGGATTGAACCCAGGCCCTTGGCAGTGAAAGCACAGAGCCCTAACCACTGGACTTCCACTCCTTCTCATTAAAAAATATTCAAACATACAGAAAATTTGGAGAATATTACAATGAACATCCATATAGATTCACCAACTGTTATTTTGCTACCTTTGGCCTCATTTACATCTTTCTTTGTTTTAAACATTATTGAAGTGTGGTTGATCTATAATGATGTGCCGATTTCATCTGTATCTTTCTGCCTTTCCCTTTTCTGGGTGGTTTGAAAATATGTTGGACAGAGCAGTCAGGCCATTCTTTCCCTGATTCTTTGGGCACAGAGCTCCTCAGAACAAAGACTTTTTAAAAGGACCATCTTTTGAAGTCCTTTCCGATACCCTTTCTCTCCCCGTTATTCACATATACACCTTGATTCTGGCATCTGTAACTCGTACTTGATAGATTATAAGCTTATATCCTCTTAATCAGCTGTAAGCTCCTAAGGGCAGGGCTCCTTTTCTTATTATTCTCTGTCTCATCAGAGCCTAGCCCAATGCCTAGCATATGGTACATGTTTATTACCTGTTAGTCAAATAAATGAATGGCTGAATGAGGGTCATCCTTCCTTTGTTTCCTGTCCCAGGACTCCAAACCCCTCACTTCCTTGGGCATCAGCCATTCCTGCCTTGACAATCTGGAGACTGCCTTTCTCATTCCCAGGGCTACTCTTCAGAACTCTTATCACTCTCTCACCCTAAGCCTTGCTTCTTTTACTATCAAAAGATGACCAGGCCTCTCATTTCACATATGTCTGTCAATTCTCCCATCAAAGTCCTTTTCCTCCAACGCCTGTATCTGGCCTTTCCTTTTCAATTATTTCAGAGAAAAAGACATCTTCCTTCCTTTCCTGTGGACACTCACATCTGTGCTTCATCACGTCCTGTTCTATGTGGTGTAGAACAAACTGCCGCAGGGTCTGACCTGGACTTGAGTCCTAGCTCTAACATTCTGCAGCTGTTTCTAGCCTCTCTTCTTCCGGAATATGGGAATTATATCGTTATCATAAGTAATTGTAAGTTTCACTCGCCGCTCTTGTGAAGCAACTACCTGGCGTGTGCTAGCCAGTGAGTGTGCACTAGTTCTCATCTTTGCTTGGTTCCCCAGACCACATCGAGTTCTTTTCCTTGTTGGGTATCTTCGGACGTGTCACCTTTGTCTGAAGTGTCCCTAGCAATTCTCCACCTTGAGAAATTTCTGCCATCTTTCAAGATCTTGTTCAAATAGCACAGTCACTGCAAAGCATTCCTGGAGTGTAACCCTCTCTCTTCTTGAACATCAGGAAACAAAGACTAGACTTAGTCAATCCTTCTCTGTACTCTCTTAACCTTCCATAAACACTTTTGCAAAATATTCTCTGTGTTACACTGTGAACACCTGCCAAGGGTCTGTCACACTCACTTCTCTGTGAGCTGTCCATATCTTCATTTGTCTTACACACCCATGTGCTAACCCCAGCACCAGGAACATGGTCTGTTACTCAAGGAACAATTACATTTTACAAAATGTCTTGAATGAGAAGGGTACAGTTTCTGGGTGTTGGTTCTTGCTTGGTTAGCAAAGTGCCTTACTGAAGAACCAAGGTGAAGGCTCCTGGGGAATCTTGGCCACTGCACAGTAGAAAGCCATCTGAGGAAGAGATCTTAGGAAGCTATGCTTCAGTGATGTCTTCCTATCACTGTACACTCCCTTGAAACAATGCTTAGAAAGTTTTCTATTCTTGTGATGAGCGCAAGAAAAATCTTCTAAGGGATGAAAACAATGAAGGAACTGAAGAACAAAAGGAATCTCCAGTGCATCCTTCCTAGACAAACACATACTCTTCAGCACCTAGGAACCCAGCCAGCTCCTTTTCTTTCACTTGTTTTTAAAGACCCGCTATTAAATTCCCATATCCAGTGCTTTCCTTGTGGATATCTGCTTTTTCCTCCTATTGTGTTAGTTACCCAGCAATAGCCATTCCTATCTTTTTTTTCTTTTTTGTAGTAAGAAATATTATACAGCAGTATTTTATAAGAATTTTGGTTTCCATTTAATTACTTTCAGTAAGTACATTTAGTAAACCAAGTTAGCATTCCTGAGAAAACAATGGTTTTGTCAAGATGATAGCTTTGGATTTAGATTATATTTTGATAATAGAATATAGAAAAAAATACCCTTATGTTTTTATTCCATTTTCAAAGAAATTGGTGATGGGTTTTTCTCTTCTAATTTAAACATTTCCCTGCAGTGTTGATAACTCAAAGCAAATCTCATTATACACAGCGCATAAGAAGTAGAAAAAGCTGCTGAATTGAGTTGAAAAATGAAACTGAGTAGTTTTGGCTGGATATAATAGCTGTTCCAAGAATTTTAAAAATACCTATCATTTGGCTTCTCACTATACTAGGTGATGCAGGGTATATAAGAGAACTGTCAGTGGTGGCCCATACTCTCAAGGGTGTATATAAATGTGGGCACAAGTCAAATTATGAAAGAATGCACTACAGTATTCATTCCTATGCTGCTGCTGCTAAGTCGCTTCAGTTGTGTCTGACTCTGTGTGACCCCATAGATGGCAGCCCACCAGGCTCCCCCGTCCCTGGGATTCTCCAGGCAAAAACACTGGAGTGGGTTGCCATTTCCTTCTCCAATGCATGAAAGTGAAAAGTGAAAGTGCAGTCGCTCAGTCGTGTCCGACTCCTAGCGACCCCATGGACTGCAGCCCACCAGGCTCCTCCATTCATGGGATTTTCCAGGCAAGAGTATTGGAGTGGGATTTATTCCTATAGCAAGTGTCTATAGAGGTATAGATGAAATCCACAGGAAATGGCCGAATGAAAAACTTTTGAGAACTAGAAAGAGAAACTTAAGCAGGGGAGCAGGTTGGTTGAATGGGTAGGTAGGAGGACTTCACACAGAAGAAAAGTGATCATAGCTTTGGGAAGTACAAAGAATAGACCAGTCCTGTTGGAGTACTGGGTAATGGAAGGAATAATATATTTGAGGCTGAGGGATGAAGAAGGAAATGGCAACCCACATTCCAGTATTCTTGCCTGGAGAATCCCATGAACAGAAGAGCCTGGTGAGCCCCAGTCCATGGGGTTTCAAAAAGTCAGACATGACTGAGCGACTAACACTTCAGCAACTTCAGGGATGGAAAGCTTGGTCTGACCAAGTAAGGAATCCAGACAGTGGGGATCCAAGTAGTAAGTGAGCAGCAAAAACATGCCTTTTGCTGCCACAAAGGATGGATTGAAATTGGAGAAGACTGGAAGCAAGAGTAGACGTTCAGATACTATTACAATATTTTAAGTTTGAAAACCTGGTGGTGGTAGCAATAAAATGGAATTGAAGAGATGTGAAAGAAGAAGCTATACAGCTTGGTGACTGGATCGATATAAAGGCAGGAAGAGAGAAAACGTGAGTAGAGACGAATAAAATACTAGTGCTTACAGTGGAATAGGGAGCTGAGACATCCTGCTTTAAGGACAAACATGTGTGGGTATGCTTGTAAAAATAACTACTACTATTATTTGAGCATTTACTGCATGCCAGGTAGTCTGCTACTAATAACAGCAAACATTAAGTCCTATGTGCCAGACACTGTTCTAAAAATGCTACCTATATGAATTCATGGAAGACTTTTAAATAAATCCCTATGTGATATTATTATCACATATAATCCTTATAATATTTCTATGTGATATTTTTATCTCCCTTTTACAAAGGATTTCCTGGTGGCTCAGACGGTAAAGGGTCTGCCTACAATGCAGGAGACCCAGGTTCAATCCTTGGGGTGGGAACATCTCCTGGAGAAGGAAATGACAACCCACTCCAGTATTCTTGCCTGGAAAATCCCATGGACAGGAGGAGCCTGGTAGGCTACATACAGTCCATGGGGTGGCAGAGTCGGACACGACTGAGCGACTTCACTTTCACTTTCACTTTACAAAGGAAGGAACCAAAGTAAGAGAGGTTAAGTGACTTGCCAAAGGTCACACACAAAGTCAGGACTCAAAACTAGGTAGCCTGGCTCCACAGTCTGAACTCTTAACCACTCTACTGTGCTGCTGAGCATTTTACATGCCTCAACTCATCACACTGGACAGAGAAAAACAACAGTGAGAAATGGCTTTTCTGATCATTCATATTTTACGTTATCAAAAACTGACTCTTAGAAAGTGAAATATTGTGAGGAATGCCAATACTCTATTGACTGTCCCTGCATGCTAAGTGATTCCGTCATGGCTGACTCTTTGTGACCCTATGGACTATAGCCCATTAGGCTCCTCTGTCCATGGGATTCTCCAGGCAAGAATACTGGAGTGGGTTGCCAAGCCCTCCTCCAGGGGATCTTCCTGACCCAAGGATCAAACCCGCGTCTCTTACATCTCTTGCACTGGCAGGCAGATTCTTCACCACGAGTGCCACCTGGGAAGCCACGCTATTTGTAGACCCCCAGCAATGGTGAGAGAAGGCAAAACCCAGGATCTATGTAAAAGTCAGCCACATGGGAATTGGAACCCTCAAAGTAGTGGACATAGAAACATAGAGTTAAATCTTGAGTTTTTAAAAAAGTATATGCCAATAATACTTTAACTTGAAATAATTACATTACTAATATAATTTATTCTATTTCCAAGTTGTATTAAAATGTTTATTGGCAATTGTGAGCACATGCACTAATGATTTCAATAAAAAACATTTGGACTAGGTTTTATTTTCCTAATTGCATCAGCTTCTCTTTCTGGTTAAATAATGATAATTATATAAGTTTGATATGAAAATTTCACTCCACTTGAGTTGCTTCTTTTCATTTTCCCACTGTAGGCAGTGTATTAATAATTATCAGAATAATTCAGTGCAACATAATAAATATGACCTAATACTATTTAATCACATTAATAATGTAAGTGGCAAAAATTAAATGACATTCGGAAATGTTCCTAAAGTTTTAACGAATCAGTTGCGTTATCAGAAAGGCAAGGAACTTTTTCAAATGGGCTTTGTATTGCAAGACAACTCCTTTAGTTTCTGATACCAGAGACAGAAAGATCCATTATCCTTCTGGTTGCTGTTGAGAACAGAAAAGGACTACTTCTGTGTGTTCCCTCAGGTCCTAACCAGCTATGCCCCTAGTCTGGCACTCTTTCCTACCCCTAAAAGATCCCCCAGTGGCCAGATATCCATTTGAGCCACATCCCCACGATTACTGTTTGTGAAGGGAAAAAAAGAACTAAATTATTTACAAGAGTTAAAATCTGTACCCAATCATAAGAAGCCTGAGGCTAAAAATCTGTTGTATACTTTTCTCCTTTCTGAAATAATATTAAGCTCGGGCATATATAATTATACGGAAACCACTAGGCTACGAAAGATGAGAAAATATAACACAATTATCTCTTCACAAACCTTCACTGAAATCTGACAGAAATCAACAGGAGCAGAGAACACTGCCTCCCCCTCCCCTTTTCCCTCTGCAACTTAACCCCTGCTTTCAATGGCCGTCTACCAGAATCCACATCTGGGAATGGTGCCTGTACTCCTGTCACACAACCGCTGGGCTGCTCCAGAAAGCATTCCGCGGGAGATGTCACATTCAATCCAGGGATAAGGTTTGCAGGAAAGTTTGTTGTTTTGATGCAATGGCAACACTGTGAGCTTCATAATCAGCTGAAAACCAGCCCAGTACTATGGGGCAAAGCCAGCTCTGCTCAGGAACTTGCCATGATGCTGTGGAGAAAGGAAGGAGAGCTGTTGTGTGAGGATGTGGGGGCTGGGGGTGGGGAAATGAACACCAGGATAACTGGGAGAAGAAAGAGAATGAAAAGAAACCAAGGAGTTGATTTCTAATTTGCCAACTAACCCGATGCCTGCAAAAATGCCCTTCTGTCCACATAGGAAAACTGGCAGGCGTAGTGTGCAGATGTCTCCTTGGGAGAAGCAGTGCAGTGCTTCCTTCCCCTTGGATACGTCTTTGGGCTGGGCCCTCGGTGAGATGCTTTCTCCAGCTTGTTTTCTTGTAACAGCTCTGTCTCTCACTTGGTTCAGTCTTTGCATCTTCTCCTTTTGGCAGTTTCATCTAACTTTGTCCCCGAACACTCTCTGTAGCTCTCCCACCACACTCTGCAGCCTATGGGACAGCCTCAACTCCACACCAAACCAGCTCTGGCTCCCAGGACCCTGTGATGGGCAAAGTGTCACCAAGGCACATTGACTTGAACCCTTGAAATTGGGAAAATTTGGTAGCAGAATCATTTCCAAATAAGAACTCAGTGTCTATTTCAAAAATCAGTTTAAGGGTAATTTTCAAATCTCTGAAATATCCTCAAGCCTGTTTCTTTCTCCTAGTAGAAAGGAGAGTGACAAGGAAGGGTTGGAAGGAAAGTAGCTTGTGGAAAGTTCACCTGATTGCTTGGTCTGCATCATCGTTGTCAGAAGTCACTGGGGCCACATTAGACCCTTGTGATTCTACTTGAATAAAACACAGTTTTGAGAAAGCTTGATTCATGATGAAAATATCATCAATTTACTATTGTTTGACTAAAAAAGGATATATTGAAATTCCCACCTACCGCATCAACTTTGCCTCCTTCACTGATGTTCTGACTGCCACAACTCTCCCTCATCCTATTTGTAGCCACGGTGGTTGGTAGGATGAGGATTCTGTTTACCATCACTTCAGATCACTGATTAGACTTTGCCTTTTCAACCAGAACACTAAATTATAATACATCTTCAGAAGCAGCACAATCCAGCCAAAAGCAAGCTTAAAGGGGAGGGATGGCAGCTGGACAAGACTGGGGCTTTTGTAGTCTCAGAAGGAACTGTGTACATGAGGATTAAAGTAGAGCTAATCATGGGAGCAAACTATGGAAACAACACCGTTTTGCAGCTGCCCTTTTATTGAAGAGTCACAGGGCATCTGTAGCCCTTCACCAGCAGAAGCTGAAATTCCTATTAGTTGGGGGGTTAGTGAATACCTAGCACCTGCCAAATTCTAGGTCTCTTGGAAGATCTCCTGGCTCAGAGATCTAAGTGAAAAACTAATGGAGGGCCTGCACGTAAGCAAATAAAGCAAGGTGAGTACCTAACGGCGTATCAACAATGCAAAGTACAGAGCAGGATTAAGAGGTGTTTGACCAAGGAGTGACCAGAGTAAAGCCATGTAAAAATGTTTCTTAGATTATTTGCTTTGTGGTATTATCAACACTATTATTTCCTAGTTAGTGCATATAATTTAATTGACTTAATTTTCCAATATTCTGATTCTTCTCCTTACCCACTGCTATTGGCAGAACTGTGTGCCCCTAAAAATTCATGAGCTTCCCAGGTGGCTCAGTGATAAAGAATCTGCTGCCAATGCAGGAGCTGCAAGTTAGATCCCTGGGTAGGGAAGATCACCTGGAGAAGGAAATAGCAACCCACTCTAGTATTCTTGCCTGGGAAATCCCACGGACAGAGGAGCCTGGCGGTTACGGTTCGTGAGTCACAAAAGAGTCAGACATTACTTAACGACTAAACAACAACAACCAAAGTTCATACATTGATGCCCTAGCCTCCAGTACCTCAGATGTGACACTATTTGGAGATAAGGCCTTTAAAGAGGTAGTTGAGTTAAAAGGAAATCATTCAGATGGGTCCTGCTGCTGCTGCTGCTGCTAAGTCGCTTCCATCGTGTCCGACTCTGTGCGACCCCATAGACAGCAGCCCATCAGGCTCCCCCCGTCCCTGGGATTCTCCAGGCAAGAACACTGGAGTGGGTTGCCATTTCCTTCTCCAATGCATGAAAGTGAAAAGTGAAAGTGAAGTCGCTCAGTCGTGTCCGACTTATCGACCCCTTGGACTGCAGCCTACCAGGTTCCTCTGTCCATGGGATTTTCCAGGCAAGAGTACTGGAGTGGGGTGCCATTCATGGATCCTAATCCAATCTATCTGGTGTCTTTGTAAGAGGAGATACTTGGGGCACACAGAGAGACACTAGGTTGTGCAGACACAGAGAAAAGATACCATGAGGACAGGGCAGGAAGGCAGCCCCCTGCAAGCCATGAAGAAACCAAACCTGCCATCACCTTGATCTTGGACTTCCAGCCTCCAGAACTGTGGGAAAATAAATTTTTGATGTTTAAGACCCCTCATCTGTGGTATTTTATTACTGTAGCCACAGAAAACTAATATACTCCCTCCCTAAGAAGAATTGATGTCATTTAGCCTTGTGTTTTGCTGTATATCAGAAGAATTCCAAAATAACAACTTTCATGCTAAGTCAATTCAGTTGTGTCCAATGCTCCTCTGTCCATGGGGAAATAGCAACTTACAAGGCAATCAATATTTATCTTGTGTGGCAATTCCATGATCATCAGGAGTCAGTCACCTTCTGTCTTTCTGTTCCCCTTCCCAGCTCTGGCCTCTGTGATGGTTCTGGGCTCATTTGTCTCAGAGTTTCCTAACCCTTTCCCTGCTCTTCCCTGTGCTGTAGGGAAACTGACTCCTGCAGCTTGAGTTTGCTTGGTTCCTGGGATCATAGACTTCTGGCTGTATTTCTGAGCCGGTGAGAGGCACTGGCTAGAGTTTGGGGCACAGGAGGAGGGAAGAAGACTTTCTGCCTTGGGCTGCCCCTCTGAAGCAGCTGTGTCTTCCTGGGGCTCCAGCTCCAGCAGGGCAGGTCCATTGTATTACAGGTGATATGGGATGATTCTGCATTCTGGCTCTAGCAACACTGTCTCCTCTTTTGCCTTCCACTATGGCACTGGTAGTGATTACCTTCTTTTGCTAATCTTTAGGTCTTCTCACCATTCTGTTTAAGCTTCTCGGCTTTTCCATATGCTTTTTTATTTTTATTTTTGTTTTGACCATGCCGTGGGGCATGTGAGATCTTCCCCAACCAGGGATCAGAGGTGTGCCCCATGCGTTTGGAACACAGAATCTTAACCCCTGGACTGCCAGGGAAGTCTGCCTCTCAGCTTTTCCAATACCTATTGAAGCAGTTCCCTGCTTTGAATTCCATCAATGTTAAATACAAATTGTAGTTTTGTTTTCCTGGTTAGACCCTGCCTAAAGCAAGGCTCAGAGAAGGCAATGGCACCCCACTCCAGTACTCTTGCCTGGAAAATCCCATGGATGGAGGAACCTGGTAGGCTGCAGTCCATGGGGTCTCGAAGAGTCGGACACGACTGAACGACTTCACTTTCCCTTTTCACTTTCATGCATTGGAGAAGAAAATGGCAACCCACTCCAGTGTTCTTGCCTGGAGAATCCCAGGGATGGCGGTGCCTGGTGGGCTGCCATCTATGGGGTCGAGCAGAGTCAGACACGACTGAAGTGACTTAGCAGCAGCAGCAGCAAAGCAAGGCTATGGTTTTTCCAGTGGTCATGTATGGATGTGAGAGTTGGACTGTGAACAAAGCTGAGCACCGAAGAATTGATGCTTTTGAATGGTGGTGTTGGGGAAGACTCTTGAGAGTCTCTTGGACTGCGAGGAGGTCCAACCAGTCCATTCTAAAGGAGATCAGCCCTGCGTGTTCTTTGGAAGGACTGATGCTGAAGCTGAAACGCCAGTACTTTGGCCACCTCATGCGAAGAGTTGACTCATTGGAAAAGACTCTGATGCTGGGAGGGATTGGGGGCAGGAGGAGAAGGGGACGACAGAGGATGAGATGGCTGGATGGCATCACTGACTCGATGGACATGAGTGTGAGTGAACTCCGGGAGTTGCTGATGGACAGGGAGGCCTGTTGTGCTGTGACTCATGGGGTCGCAAAGAGTCGGACACGACTGAGCGACTGAACTGAACTGAACTGACTGAAAGCAACTTTTGGGCTTCCCAGGTGATGCTGGCAGTAAAGAACCTGGCTACAAAGAAAACAGAAGAGACCCAGTTTCAATTCCTGTGTCAGGAAGGTCCCCTGGAAAAGGGCATGGCAATCCACTCCAGTGTTCTTGCCTAGAGAATCCCATGGACAGAGGAGCCTAGCGGGCTACAGTCTATGGGGTCACAAAAATGTCGAAGTACTTCAGCATCTCCAAACTTGATTTCTTTCTTATTAAGCTCTATGAGATCTGATACTTTTAAATACACATAGCCCAATATTTTAAGTTTTCCATGCAGACAAAAGATGGGAAGTTACAATCTGTGCAACTTCAGGAATTCTGACATTGAGTTGTTCCTCCAGTCAAACTCAAATAGGCTCTCACTTTCAATTCTGTGCAATGATGGGCGGCTAATTAGATTACTCTGCCAATCCCAAGTAACTATTCACAAACAAGCTATTAGTGTGGAATCTGAGAATCAAAGAAGGATAGAGAACTATTCAGATTATCTGAATTATATCTCAGATAATCTGAATTATATTTTGCAGCATTAAAATTTCAATTGCTCTATTACAAACCACCCCAAAACTTTCACCTTGAAACAAATATTCATTTGTGGTTAGGCTGGACCCAGATGGGGTGTTTCTCTCTTAGGGTGTCTCATGGAGTCACAGATGGTAACTGGGGGGTTTCAGTCTTGTGAAGTTTGGCTCAGCTGGACATCCAAGAAGACTCACACTCTTGGCTAGAAGTAGGTACTAGTCATGGTCTGGGAGCTGAGCAGAGGCTATTGACTTGTATAGCCTATGCATGGCCTCTCCGTGTGGCTTGGACTTCTCACAACACTAGAACTGGGTCCTAGAGGCGCACTAGAGCGCCCCTAGAGGCTCAAGTAGAAGCTGCTCAGATCTCTCACAACCTAGCCTTGCAAATTTCCCATGTCACTTTGCTGCATTCTATTGGTCAAGCGGATTCAAGGGGAGAAGAATCAGCCTCCATATCTTAATGGGAAAGTGGCAAAAATCACACCACAGACACACATGTGGGAATGGATAATAAGCTATAGCCATTTTAGAAAATGTAATTTGTCATAGTTACTAAGAATCAAGAGTTTGGTGTCCATTTCTGTGTGACTTTAGTTTCAATGTCTTCCCTCTCTGGGTCCCAGAGCTTCAATTCTTAACCGAGAGAATTGAACAAGATACACTTTACAGTTTATTCACACTAAAGACATCCAGCGTTTGGCTCCTTGTGAAAGACGACATCTGTATCTCTCTGAAAACCAAGAAATAGTATAAAAGGCACAGCTTAAATTGCCAGCAATTCTCATAATGTAGCTTTTAGACAGAGAATGTAAGAAATTAGATGATTAAAGACTTTTCACAAAAGCACACCATGTTTGAAAGCTGTAGAGCAGCAAAGAAGCATTATAATTCTACTAAATTAAAAAAGCCTCAGTAGAAAAAGGGAGTGTGAAAATGGGGAGTATCCTTTCTCAACAAGAACCACCCTGTGAACATTAATTTTCTCCTGCAAATCTCAAAGCATTTGACACATTCACTAGCCTAAGGTTTTACTATTTTCTTTTTATTGGAGAGGCACCACTGGCACAAAGAATGTAATTTTATCATAGAAAATTAGAGCTGAAGGGGACCTCAAGGTCATCTTATCCAATGGAATGATACAGGGCAGAAGAGTTCAAATTATATACACCCACTGAGATCGTAATCTAGAGATTAGATGATTTCCTCAGCATCAAACAATGAGTCAGTTGTGTCAAGAAGGTAAAGTTCCCAGCTTCTCAGCAACAGACTAGCAGAAGTCCCTTTAGCCCCTGACATTCAAAAAATGCTTTATGATTTCAAGATGTTTTTATTTCCTCCCTCCCTCCTTCCCTTCCTTCCTTTTTTTCCCTTCCTTCCTGTTTTTCTCTATTCTTTCTTATTGATATATTATGTATCAGAAAGTGCTACCTAAATTATTTCATTTTATCCTTACACCAACTATGATGGTGCTAAATACTATTGTCCACATTTTACAGCTGAGGGAAATGGGTACTTGTAAGTGAAGAGACTTGCCAAAACCGCAGAGCTAGTAACCAGCAAAGTGTTTCAGGTGAGGTAGTGAAGTATTGACTTCTATTCCAGCCCACTTTCTCTTTCCTTTCAGTCCTAAGTATTGCTCTAATCACTAAGATTTACTAAGTCTTTTCTATGTGTTGGGTTCGGTATGAGTTTATTTTTTATAGTTTATTTAATCCTACACATAATTTCATATCTTTATACGACTTTCTGTTCTTACCCCAAAGAACTGAGGTCAATTGCATAAATTAAAGTTACCTTTTCACATCAAAACTTAGATATTTATTGGTAAGTTGGAGCTTTGCCCACTGTTCACTCAGTACAGACTACTGCTAGATGGTATAATAGAAAAAGAATATATATGCAAAATATACCTCTGACAGGGTGTTAATATCTAAAATACACAAGGAACACATGTATCTCAATAACAAAGACAAATAACCTGATTTTAAAATGGGCAAAGATCTTGAGTAGACATTTCTCCAAAGAAGATATAACAATGACCAACAGATATGTGAAAAAAAATACTCAACATCCTTAATCATCAGGAAAATACAAATGTAAACCCCAAGGAGATGTTGCCTCACATCCATGAGGATGGCTGTTATCAAACGAAAAGAAAGCAAAGCGAAAGCAGAAAACGAAGTTGGCAAGAAAATGGAGAACTAGAACCCTCATACACTGTTGTTTGGAATATAAAATGACATGTCAATTATGGAAATTAGTGGGGAAATTCCTGAAAAAACTAAAAATAGAGCAATCATATGTTCCTGCAATCCTACCTCTGGGCATTTATCTTAAAAAAATGAAGTCAGATTCTCTTAAAGATACTTGCATTTCCATCCTTATTGCAGCATTATTCACCTAGCTGAGAGATGAAAACAACCTTTAATAGCCATTGACAGATGAATGGATTAAAAAAATGTAGTATATACTTCCAATGAAATACTATTCAGCCTTAAAAAGGAAGGAAAATCTGACACATGCTACAACATGTATGAAAAGTGAAGAAAGTGAAGTCGTGTCCGACTCTTTGCAACCTCATGGACTGCAGCCTACCAGGCTTCTCTGTCCATGGGATTTTCCAGGCAAGAGTACCAGAGTGGGTTGCCATTTCCTTCTCCAGGGGTTCTTCCAACCCAGGGTTCAAAGCCAGGTCTCTTGCATGGCAGGCAGATGCTTTACCCTCTGAGCCACCAGGGAAACTTGAGTACCTTAAATTAAGTAATGTTAGTTATGAAAAATGAAAAAATTTTAAAGATGTGCTGTACAGCCCTGTGCTTATCATTAACAGTACTTCAAGGTTTGTTGAGAGGGTAGATCGCATATTATGTGTTATTTATCACAAATAGAAAAACATTTGAATGAATGAATAAATGGATGAATGAATGCCTGCTTCAGATCAGCCTTTGCTACTCAAATACTGTATGACATTGGACATGATATTTAACTTCTCCAAAGGGAGAGTTGGACCATAAACAAGGCTGAGCACCAAAGAATTGATGCCTTTGAACTTGGTGTTAGAGAAGACTCTTGAGAGTCCCTTGGACTGCAAAGAGATCAAGCCAGTTAATCCTAAAGGAAATCAGCTCTGAATATTCATTAGAAGGACTGATGCTAAAGCTGAAGCTCCAATACTTTGGCCACCTGATGCAAAGAACTGACTCATTGGAAAAGACCCTGATGCTGGGAAAGATTGAAGGCAGGAGGAGAAGGGGACAACAGAGGATGAGATGGTTGGATGGCATCACCGACTCGATGGACATGAGTTTGAGCAAACTGTAGGAGATGGTGAAGGACAGGGAAGCCTGCCATGCTGCAGTCGCTGGGGTTGCAAAGAGTCAGATACAACTTAACAACTGAATAACACTACCACCAACAACAAATCCTTAGATAGTAACATCTTTTTTAAAAGTGGTGATGTGTTAAAGATTGGACTTGTGGTTGCCAAGGAGGAAAGCGGGGAGGAGAGAGAGGGACTGGGAATTTGGGGTTGGTAAATGCAAACTATTATATTTAGAATGGATAAGCAGTCAGATCCTACTGTATAACACAGGGAACTGTTTCCAATCTCCTGAGATACACCATAATGGAAAAAAATATATTTTAAAAATGCATATATGTGTAAAACTGAGTCATTTTGCTGTATGGCAGAAATTAGCATTACATTGTAAAGTCAAATATACTTCAATAAAAAATTAAATTAAAATTTTAAAAGTGGTGGTATGAAATTGAAATGAAATGATTATTAATTATAAAGGATTATAAAATGAAAGATAAGTTTATTACTGTTATCATAAATTGTATTAGCATTTCCCCACCTGAAGAAGAGATTGTCATGGGGATGTGGTTGATGTTGGCAAAATTTTTCAAGTGTAATCGGTAATAAAAGTATTTAGCATAAAACATACTCTCTAAGAAAAAGCTTTTAGGTCTAATGGCCTACTTGTTTCAAATAATATTCAATTTTTATTATAGAAGCCAACTTTCAGCTCCATAACATTAATCTTACTAAATGTCACTGAGTAAGGTGTGATTTAGGGGACATATATAAGCCCTGAAAGGGTAAAGTTAGCTCTTGGGTTTCTTCTCAACCAGTTAATATGTCAGGAGACAAAGATGCTGCAGCCTGACCTGAATTTTTGTGTCAGTTACATCTGCAGTATTCACATCATTTTAAATCATATCAAAAGAAAATATGTGAAGAATTGGTGACCCCAGTGACTTGATTCCCTCTTTATTCCCCCATTTCTAGGACTTAGTTTCCGTATCCCACATATCAAGTCTTGGATGGTTCTTTACCAGGATGGCTTAGCCATATCATTCTGTGCAAGAAAAAAGCTAATTAAACTATTGCAAATCAATTGCTGTTATGTTCTAAGAATGATACAATTCTGTCAAGTAATAATATTCTAGTTAAGCTGAAAATGAAATCAGTTTTGATGTAGTTTATATGGCCTGAGCAGTACACAAAACTTTGCTCGCAAATGTCCATTGAGAGAAATGAAGATGGAAACCCTAGACACTACACAAACACCACTGGAGAGGAGGAGGAGCGATTTCCCCAGCAACAGATCATGCTCAACACTAATGCTGAGTACATAAATGCTGTTGATTCATTTCCTGAACACAATGAACACACTCAGGTTTAATTCCCATGGCCACACCAAGACTCCAAACAGCAGACCATGAAGAGAAATGATTAGTCTGTGCACATATTTTTATGTCAATTTCTCCACCTAAAAGCAATGATGTTTAACTTCTGAAAGTAGAAAAGCTGATAGTTTACACAAATTTGAAAATTCTTAAATTTGCATTGTATTATAAACTCGGCATTAGGAAAGCATGGCACTTTGGTATTTAGCACCTACTGAAGGCAATATTAGTTGTATATCTTCATTCTTCTCAGAAAAAAATCAGCCTTGAACATTTTATTTGTGTTGATATTTGCCTTGTTTTTTTATAAGTACACAATATGCATCTAATGTATTATTATTAGTGTTAGCATCACACACCAGTATTAGCATAGCTGTTCTAGCACATGGATGATTCATTCTTCTCTGTGAGTCGAGGCACTGGGGCCATGGCTGAGGGAGATATTGACTGCACAGAAGAAATGCATTGTGTCTTCACTGAGTTTAGTTCTGGTAACATGTAACTAATCTTACTATTTTTCAAGCAGCATGCATTTAGTGACCCTGTTAATACCTAACAATAGCATAATCCAAGAGATGCTGAGGACAGATGATCAAGAGGCAGAATTCTTTAAAGGGATGGATATGTTTTGTTTCAGTTGATACAGAGCCATCCTCAGGAAGACAGACTCAATAGTCTTCACACTTAAGCAGTTTCAGCAAAAAGAAATGCATTACAGGCACCACTCCCCTCTTCCTAAAAGATGCTGATACCTTCTTGCAGCCACATCAAATGCTGCCTGCATCAAGAGAAGAGTCATGCTTGCATTGGCTTCATGTGGGCTATGCAGTTTTATGGAGTATTCCCAGTCTAATAATAAAAATAACAGCAATAGTAACAGCTACTAACATTTATTCAGTGTTGACTATATGTTGTTTGGTACTGTTCAAAAAGTTATGGGTATAAATGTGTGTGTGTGTATATATATATATATACATGTATTTAATGACTATATATATTTTTATGACCGTATCATATATTATCATTTTTTTTCCTTTTTAAAAAGTTGAGCTAGGGACTATATCCATTTTACAACCAGTAGGGAAGCACAGAGACATGAAATAGAATGTAATCTCCATGAATGCAGGTTTTTTTCACTAGTTCACTGCTGTTTCCTATTCTTTTATAATGTTTGAAACCTACCTTGTTGAGTAAATGAATGAAAGAATGAATATAGTTTGTCTACGGCTACTATGCCAACAATTATCCAATTATAATTGAAAGTTAAATGTTTAGCAAATTGTAAGACCATTTAATATGAGGACTCTATTTTTAAAAATTTATATTTGAAGATTTATCACAATGATAATCAGTTTCAATGACAAATTCCTTAATTATTTATTCCCATGATATTAATTAAGATTAAATAATGTTTTGAAAGACTCACAACCTTCTTCCAGGCCTTCTCAAATATTTCTACTGAAGAATCCCTACAATCAGATGAGAAGGAAACTTTCTCTTCAAGGGGTCTTGTTGTATATCATGAAAGACCCATTGAAAGCATTAACTATTTTTGGTGAGTCATGTTTTGTCATAAAAGTCATGACAGTTTTGTGCAATATCATCCAATAAGTTTTCTCAGAATCCCTAGAAGACAGAGCCTTTAGGCAGGTTCTCTCCTGTTAACTCTTCAGTGTTGTTAATGCAATCCCAGGGTGCAAGAGGGAAGGAGAAAGGGCATGAAGTGGAGAAGAGAAAGTAAAATGGAGGACATTGCCCAAGTAGCCATTACCTATAGCAAAGGAAACTAATGTGCGCATCTGACGCAAGTCTTTTTAAAGGCAATATGCGGACTACCGTGTTGCAGAAAAGTTCATTGGAAAGTGTGGGGGGAGGGGATAGGGAGGAATTTATCTACTCGTCTCTTTCCATATTTATTACAATCTGTCCCACTGGGAGTTAACCCCTCTGCACTCTGGATTGGACCATATAGACCCTGCAAGGAACCATGGAGCAAGCCACATCTCCTATAGGTGTGGTAGTTCTTTGTCTGAGTCCAGAAATAGGGGGAAGGTCCTGAGATCACTAGTGGGAGCCTCAAACCAAAAAATCTCTAGGATCCTAGGGGTAGGTGAGGCCCAGGGGGTCTGAGGCTGACCATATGAGGAATCTAATGTAACTCATGAGTAAAAACTGGCATCAGGGAGTGGCATGTTCCTGTTATGGCTTTGCATCTGCTTTAGACTCCACTCAACATCTTTAGGAGAACTAGTAACCAGAGGAAAAGCACAACCTGATTATGCGGAGCAGATCTGAGAATGGTCCAGAAGAAAAGTACATACTGCCACAGAGCCCACTGGAGAACAGGTGGGATCATAGAGAGGAATAGAAATGACAAAATTGGATATTGTTTATTTAAATGAAAATGTGAATATTTACTCTCAGCCATTGTGCAGATATAAGAAGTGGATGGTACATTCCTGCACAGTGGCAAGATATATTGTTAAGAGGACTTCAGTCATTTATAACCTACCTGGCTCTTAGGTGGATAAGTCATATTATAAAATCATTTGCAATGGTTCACAAGTAAAATCAAGTCCTGAATTGGGGCCAAAGAGAAAAACTTTCAGTGTTTACATGTTTTAGAAGAGTCATTTCAATAAGTTCCAACCTTCTGAAACTTTTGAAAGTGCTTCAATGACAGTTTCATCCATAGACATGAAGAATTATTATCTAAACATAGTTGACTAACTTCAAAAAATTTTCAGAGGAATGATGCACATAGATTACATGATATGAGATTCTGAAAAAAAATTATCTCAAAGAGGTTTAGGACATTGAGTAATAATGCATTTACCTAGGTTACTAACATCGTGGACATATAAAACAGTGAAAATGTATCACACAAGTTCTCTGTTGCCAAATGTGGTGAGGCCTCAGGGTAGCTCCATTGTCGTTCTTTTCGTCCTCCTGGTCAGTCACCCTCCAGCCCCCTCCAACTCTCCTTTCACAGTTGTCTCCCGGCATATGGTCTCCTTGTTATTTCCATATGTGTGTCAAATTTCTTGAATGAACACATAAAAGATAGTCTTATCAAAACTGTAGGTGACATAACTAAAGTAGTGTTAATTATGACAGACAGAACAGCCCAAAATAATTTGAAAGACTTAAGCAATGGAACAGACCTAGAAATACCTTTTTTTACAGAGATAAAGTGGAAGCTCCTACACTGGTGAACTTCTACAAATAATTCTGAACATTTGCTATAGGCCTGCCACTGTGTCTGTACTATGGATACAGTGACGGGCAAGATTGAGAGTTTCCCTGCCCTCAAACATCTTACAGTCCAGGAGAGACTCTGAGCAGGGAAGGAAGATCATTTAGCAGAACTAAAATGTGTGGCTAAGTGCTATAGGAGTAGAAACAGTGTTGGGGATACCTAATTTATCTGGTACATATCTTCCAAATCCCAAGAAGTGACATTTAGGCTAGAATCTAAAGAAAGATTGGGGGTTAGTAGGTAAGGCAGAGCTGTAGAGTGATTCAGAATAGCATGTGTCATGGTTATTCAAAGAATTGGAAAATGTAGCAAAAGTCAGATCATGAAAGTCCTCTTAAGCCACAATAAGTGATTCCATTTTACTAAAAAAGCAATGGGAGCACACTGAACAGTTTTAAGCAAGACAGTAATATGATCAGATAGGAGTCTTGGAAGTATCAACCTGGAAGCATGTGGAAGATCGACAACTGTAGGAGAAATCCAGGCAGAAGAGTCTGATGACCAGTAGGAACAGAGAGAAGACATGTCTTAGGTTGAAGCAATTGGATGTCTTTGCCAAGTTACTGAATATGAGATATGAGGTGGTGGGGAAACTCATTGATGATTCTGACATTTCCAGCTTGAGTGTGTATGCTTATGCTATTCGGTGAGATGAAAATATTAGAGGGACAGCGGTTTAAGCAGTTTAAGAAAATAATGACTGAAATTTGAGTCATGTGGAATTTATGGGCCATCCCAGTAGAGATGACCAAAGTACAGTGGGACATAAGAATCTGGAGCTCATGAATGAGTCCAAGTTCATTGACTGAGCTATGTCTATGAGAGTCAACATACACATGATGACTAAAACTATTGGTTTAATGAGGCCAGAGTATTAGAGATAGAATATATAGGAAATAGGGCTTGACTATACATTCACTAAGTTCACAGAGTCAAGAACACAATGTGGCTAGCAAATGTGAAGTAACGATAGGATGCATAAATGCACCATTTGGCTCCAAAATAAGACAGTGGAGAGCTCTGTTCTTCTTGGGGGTGATCAGGCCATGCTGAGCATCATGTTAACTGGTGGGTACCACACTACAAGCAGATTCAGAAGAGGTGGTGGTGATGAAGAGATGGAAAACCAAGCTAAAACATAAGAATTACTTATAAGAATAAGAAGCAAGCATGAATGTTCAGTCTAAATAAAATATGATTCTTCAAATATTAGAAATGCAGTCATATAGAAGCTGAATTAAAATGATTTTAATATAATGATAAAAATAATATCAGTAAAAATGTTCATTTTTTCCACAATTATTCATTAAAGTCATGGAGATAGTACACTCCTTGTCACTGGGGACATTTAAACGTCAGTTCAGTGAGGACCTGGAAAGGACTTTGTGGCTAGAACGACAAGATCAGGTAGATGAGTAGGTTAACAACCTTTAATGTGCTTCCATATGTAACTAATGAGTGTGTGCTCAGTCGCTCAGTTGAACTCTTTGCAATTCCATGGACTATTGCTTGCCAGGCTCCTCTGTCCATGGGATTCTCCAGGAAAGAATATTGGAGTGGGTTGCCATTTCCTTCTCTAGGGGATCTTCCAGACCCAGGCATCAAACCCACGTCTCATACATCTCCTGCATTGGCAGATGGATTCTTTACCACTGAGCCCCCTGGGAAGCCCCCGTATGTAAGCAGTACCCTTCAGTTATTCAGGTTTATCACACACGTGTGTTGGTGAGATGAAAGGACTTAAAAAAGAGGACTTCTGGGGAGGCAAAGGAAATGAGTCTTGGCTGATTGTGCACATTGGCAAAAATGGTATAAACTGATTGAGTCATAGATAAGCCATTTTGAATCATGACAGTTGATTCAAATATTTTAATAGATTTAATACTGCTCAAAAACCCAGCCAGGAAAAGGAAAAGGAAGGGTTCCAATATGATGGCAAATATCAGCTTAGACTTGACATTGCAAGGTAGATGGATGATATATGTTCACATTCATCATCCTCAACAGTTACACTTATATTCAGATTTTTTTAAAGTATGCTTCTAATTTTAGTCACCCCTTTGCATATCATCTTTATATGGATAGTTGGAATATCTTCAGGCCCTGCTGACCTGTTCAGAAAAGGCTGAAAACTTGAACATTTCTCTAGGAAGGCAGTCTCAGACAGCATGTGACTGAATCCCATGGTAAAAATTGGTTTGGTTCCTTCCTGAATGAGGATGTAAAATTATACCAATCAGATGGCAACTCCCAGAGAATTTGGTCACAAAAAGGCTTAGCCATTTGGTTATATCTTAGAGTGGGGATTCTGGCCTTATAAAGTCAGCTTCTAGTTCAGTGTGGTGATTGGAAAGAACATTAGAAGGTAAGCAGATGGCTGGATTGCTTTCCTTAGTGTCTTTTCCCTAATATCCCAATGTAAAGGCTTGCCCTGGGCATGAATAAAATGAAGAGCCTTCAATGAAGAACCCCCGTCAACACAAAAGCTCTAGCAAAGGGGGGGATATGGCCTCTACAAAGCCTAATTTCTCTGGCCCCACCACCAACCCACAGCCACTCTGCCAACTTATTTGGGAAGTAGGCTGACTGCATATTTCAGAGCAAGGTCCTGACTCCATCCTGCCCCATCTCCTTGGCAGGCCTCTCCTCAAAGCTTCAGCTTCCACGGTGTCTGATGACATGAGCTTGCTGGGGCACACAGCTTCTCTGTATGCATGAATCTGCTCATCATTTCTTTTCTGTTCACAGCTCCTCGGGGGTTTCCTGGGCAGCAGGAGATTTGCTATGGGGCGGGGAAAGCAGGGATTTAGAGCAAAGTGTTTCCCTGAAACATACTGCCTGGGCAGGCTGGTTCTGCTGTTAAAAGCTCCTCCACGGCCATATGCCTCCATTCCGCTATTAAGTGGAGTGTTACTGTCATATAGACAGAGGCGCCGGCTCCCTCCATCAGTTACACCCTGTGCTGCCCATCTGCACGCATGGCGTTTTGCCCATTTATGAGTTATAGACCAGCTACAATAGGAAACAACTTGAATCTACTGCAAAGCTCAGAAGCTTCAAAACCTAGGCAGTTCTCCCTTGTGGATTTGAAGTCACTGTTTCCAGCGCCTGGCCCATAGTTAAATGATTGTGGATCTGTTCTTGATCTGTTTCAAGCTGACTGTGTATGGTGCAGAAAGGGAAGGAGTGGCAACTGAATGAATCAGTCTTTCATGATAGATGGCAAGAAGAAGAACTGCAGATGTTAGAAATGCTATAGTTGTTACATAGACAGCACCCACTTCCTAGCTTGATTTCAGGCTTTATCCACATTCTCCACAAGGAATTCCTCATTTTCCCAAGAATGGTGGGGGTGGGATGGGAGTAGGGGGGTCAAAGACTATCCATTTCCATTCATGTGTGTACATATATCCTCTAGACTCCACGAGTTGTTTCTTTTGATTCCTCCACCAGGAGGCACAGTAATAACAAAGCATTAACATGTTATACCTTCAAAATCCACTCAACAGATTTTGGCACTGCAGAGTGGGTCCCAGTGGCACCAAACTTAGAGTTCCCAAATCATAAGCAAACTTTGTTCCAAACATCCTCTGTAGATTTTTGTTTCAGAGTTAGTTTTTAAAAATTGGAACTTTTTTTTTTTTTGGAGAAATGATGCTGTTTCTTAACATTTCATTTCATAATAATTTTGAACTTTAAAAAGTTACAAAAATATACACAGAGCTCTATTATACCCTTCATCCAATTTCCCTCTTCATGTTACATAACCATGGAACAAATAATCCATAATCCAAACCCAGAAATCGACACTGGTACTTTATTTCAGTAACTACTCTGTAGACTTATTTGAATTTCATCAGTTATTCCTCTGTCCTTCTTCAGGTTCAGCAGGCAGTCCAGGGTCTGCCTTGATCTTCTTTGGTCTCCTGTAATCTGAGACTGTTCTTCATGCCTACAGGCCACTTTTGAAGAGTACTGACTAGTTATTTGTTAGAATTCACCTCAGATTTGAAGTTAGCTATGTTTTCTCTTGATTGAAATGAGGTTATGCATTTTTTCCCAAAAATTCCAATGAAACAATATTGAGCCCCTCTCAGAACATCCTATCAGAAAGTGCTTGAAGTTAATATGTCTTATTACTGAGGCTATTATTAACTTTGATCTCTTGGTTCAAGTGGTATCTCCCAGGTTTCTCCAATGTAGAAGTTACTGTTTTTCCATTTGAACTGTTATTTTTTAAAGCTAGACTTTCAAGATAACACTCAAAACCTATGTAACCCGTCATAGTAAACACTGTGCAACTCAGGGTGCTTGAAATAAACAGAAGACAGAGACGCTGAAGCATACTTTTTCTCATCTGTATCTATATTTACTGAAGGTGGTAGGCAGCATAAACACTCACTCTGTCCCTGTCACTGTCACTGATGCGTTTGTCTGAAGTTGCAGGGTAATACATTGAGTTCAGAAGCAGTTGTTACTCTCATGATAAAAGGAGAATGATGTGTCAGATCATCCTCGGTTTGAATCACAGATCTGTGGTTTTGGACAAGTTATTAACCTTCTCATCTACAACATAGTGATAATAAGATCTTTCTTGCAGGATTGATTTGAATATTAGACAACATAAATTCAAGGTTCCCATGTAGGGCTGTGCCCACAATAGGTACTTAATAAAAAGTATTAACCACGTCTGATGGGAGACGGGTGGATGTCATGAACGTTGGTCAGCTGTCCATTTTCATGAAACCTTTATTAGCCTGGTTTGTTCACTCATTCACTCAGAAAAATTTATATTGAGTGCCCACCAGAGGCTAGGTACAGGTCATATAGTCCTTGCCTTCATGGAACTTACTCTCTAGTGAAAGAAAAGCCAGTAAACAAATGGAAAACATATAAAATGTGAAACTCTTAGAAAACTGGGAGAGGGAACACATGTTGATGGAATGGTAAAAAAAAAAAAAAAAAACATCATTCAGGAGCTGACATTTACTGTGAAGCACAAAGGATAGCACAATTTCTCTGTGCAAAGAGACAGGGAAAAGCATTTCTAGTAGACAGAACAGAAAAGGCAAAAACTCTTAAGGTGCTTGGGATGTTTGTTAAAAAAAAGAAAGATGGCCAAATTGACTGGAACACAGTGAAGAGTTTAACAGCTACCTGTACTAAAAGCTGAGTGCCAAAGAATTGATACTTTTGAACTGTGGTGTTGGAGAAGACTCTTGAAAGTCCACTAGACTGTGTGGAGATAAAACCAGTCCATCCTAAAGGAAGTCAGTCCTGGGTGTTCATTGGAAGGACTGATGCTGAAGCTGAAGCTTCAATACTTTGTCTACCTTATGCAAAGAAGTGACTCATTGGAAAAGACCCTGATGCTGGGGAAGATTTAAGGCAAGAGAAGGGGACAACAGAGGATGAGATGGTTGGATGGCATTACCGACTCGATGGACATGAGTTTGAGCAAGCTCTGGGAGATGGTGATGGACAGGGAAGCCTGGAGTGCTGAAGTCCACGAGGTTGCAAAGAGTTGGACACAACTGAGCAACTGAACTAACTGACTGACTGCACTAAAATAGCCCAACTCTTCAGAAAACTTATTCACATATTTTTTTCCTCTTAGTTAATGACTGTTTAGAGTTCTGTTCAGCTTTAGGCATTTATCTAAGTTACGGGTGGTGTTAGAAATGAGTTTTTCACCCCACCCAGTCCTTACCTTAATTCTGCTCATAAATGAAAGTGTTATTTACTCCAAGGAGTTTTCCTTCCTCCACTGTGAACATATAAAAATATTGAATGTACACCCACTTACCATCTCTGCTTTCCTGTGTCTTCCATGCCAACCACCATTCTGCTGCCCTAGTAATGATCTTGCCTAGGTCCACTTGCTGATTACACGCATTTCCTCTGCTTAAAAAATTCCCTAGGCATGCTACAAGCAGCATTCCTTCAGCACAGAGAGTTAAGCTGTGAAAACAAGGTTGTCTAGCTCTTTAAATATTGTCACGTTACATTAAAAACACATTATACCTGACTCTCCAATGCTCAGAGGAAAGCAGAGTCATGTAAACCTGTCAGAAAATTCTTGGCTGGCTGAGCTGGAAAGGGTGTTTCAGTTTTCTTGGGGTCTGGTTGCAGATGTGACCATCGCAATGCATACTAATGACCATCTCTTTTCTCATTATGTAGCAATGACCCTGAGACCTCATTCTGGTATCTCACTGCTCTGCTTCAAAAACATCTTATGAAAAGTGCAGTCTGCAATCATTGACAAAGAAGACGATATTTACAAATGATTGATTTTCTACAATTATAAAAAGCTTTGATTTGAATGGAAATTTTGCTATAAGAGTTTCCCTCCTGAGAATATTTGCCATCTTATAAAGAACAGTATTAGTGTTGTGTGGACTCAATTGTATTCAAACCCCCACCACCAGCCAAATTCATATGTTGAAGTCATAATCCCCAGGACCTTAGAATTTGACCTATTTAGAGATAGATAGGTCTTTATAGAGGCAATCAAGTTAAAATGAGGTCCTTTTGGGTGGGCTCTAACCCAATACGTTGTTGTTTTACATGCAAGTTGTGTCTGATTCTTTTGTGACTCCATGGACTATACCCCGCCAGGCTCCTCTGTCCATGGGATTTCCCAGCCAAAGATATCGGAGTGGGTTGCCATATCCTCCAGGGGATCTTCCCAACCCAGGGATCAAACCTGTGTCTCTTGCATTGGCAGGCGGATTCTCTACCACCGAGCCACCAGGGAAGCCCTAATCCAACTGGCATCCTTATAGAGAGACATTTGGAGACAGAGATGGGCACAGAGGGAAGGCAGTGTGATTAGACATAAGGAGAACACTGCCACCTACAAGCCAAGGAGAGAGACTTGGAACAGATCCCTCTCTCACAGCCCTCAGAAGGAACTACCCCTGACAACACCTTGATTTCGGACTTCTGGGCTCCAGAATTTTGAGACGATAAATTGCTATTGTTTAAGCTTCCAATCTGTAGTACTTTGTCACAGCACTACTAGAAAACTAATGCAATTGTTTATCACCTGGGATAGAAGAAAAATGAGAGGGAGAAATCATTGAAAGTGAAATAGGTCTTCTGTCTCAAGTACGTTCCCTACCCCCACCATCACCAGGACCCCCCTGTTGCTCTAACGCAGTGATTCTCGGTTATGCCTGAACATTATTAGAGTCACTTGGAGAGTTTTGAAAGAAAATTTGACTTCCTGGGCACCCCAGGCCAATTGAAATAGTATGTCTTGGAGCAGAGCCTGGGATCTGGTGCTTTTAAAAAGTTCCCGAAATGATCCCCATATGCACATAGGTTTAGAAAGCTCGCGTTAATTCCATGCAGTGCAAAGTGTGGCACCCAGGCCAGCAGCATGAGAGCCACTGGGGGAACTGTTAGAAATAGAGTCTCAGGCTACACATCAGACCTACTGGGTCAGAAACTCCTGGAGTTGGGTTTCAGGAATCGGTGTTTTAATGAGACCTCCAGATGATGCTGATGCATACTCACATTGCAAAGGACTGGTCCAGTACTTTGATATTTTGCATGGTGGTAGCTCATGAGAATCGGAAAAATTATTCAAGTTTTCCACCAACAAAAATGTATATATGCACAAAACTTTGTGTTTAATATCAGATAATGAACAATCTACCTATCTGTTCCATGGATGTCTCAGGGTCAAAAGATCCCAGCTTAAGAACTTGAGACTTTTTCTCTTTACCTCCAACTCACCAAACCATAGAGAAGAGAGTTTTTTACCCATTCTTAATTGTGAATGGGCTTCCCTAGTGGTTTAGACGGTAAAGAATCCGCCTGCCAATGCAAGAGACTCAGTTTCAGTCCTTAATTCAGGAAGATCCCCTGGAGGAGGGAATGATAACCCACTCTAGTATTCTTGTCTGGGGAATCCCATGGACAGAGGAGCCTGGCAGTCTACCGTCCATGGATTCACAAAAGAATCAGCCATGACTTAGTGACTAAACAACAGCAACAATGATTGCAAAATAAGCAGACTTCCAGGAAAAAATCTCCCCCGCCCCCCTCACATGTCCCTCTCCAGCTAAATCGAGGGCTGCTTGGCAGAAACCTAGGCCTCCTTCTTTGGGCCATCGATCTCCATACTGAGGTTTGCATGCCTGTAGCTGAGCTGTGCATTCCCTCACCTGATAACAAATGGCGATATTTTTCCTAGGCTCACGTGAATACAAACAACACAGCTGTGCAAAGATCAGCGCATGTGTCTGTCGTGGTCAGTGAGCTGCAAGTTATTATTTGCAGCAGGGCACAGGAAGAAGACAACAGCTTTTCTTACATCAGAATCATTTTTATATGAAAGTGACAAAGATGAAAAGTCATGGCAGAGAAGGTTGGTAATTAAAATACATCTGTAGCTAATTAGAGTCTGTGTTGCAGTTACTGAGATCGTGAAGTTTGCCAGTTATAGAGAGAGGATCCAGAACCCCAATCATGACCGGCTTTTGAGCAGGGCATTGCCTTAGGCAAAAATTAAGTTAGTATTGATGGAGATTATTTATTCATTAAATGGCAACATAGTGCCTGACACATTGCCCCCAGGGCTTAAAACCTAAGTTCCGCATATACGCATACAGGCAAACTGCCTTGCCACTGGTGGTAAGTGCTTGTTTGGTGGCTGTTCTCAAGGAAGTCCCTCGTCTTGAGTCCAGATGTAAATCAGACTTCTGTGGACTCAAGCTGGTTTGTGATACCAAGGCCAAATCCAATTCTACTTTTTAAAATTGAGAAAAGAAAAAAAATAAAAGTAATGTGTTCCTTTTCCCCTTTGCCTTTAAGAACCATGCGATCATAGCCATGTAAACTATGCTCCTTTCAGCAAAGCCTTATTTCAGGCCCTAGTAGATTATGGGGTTTAAAAATGTAGAGACAGTTTAGGCATCTTTATTCCCTTGCCGAAATGCTTTTGAACTGTGGTGTTGGAGAAGACTCTTGAGAGTCCCTTGGCCTGCAAGGAGATCCAACCAGTCCATTCTGAAGGAGATCAGCCCTGGGATTTCTTTGGAGGGAATGATGCTAAAGCTGAAACTCGGGTACTTTGGCCACCTGATGCGAAGAGTTGACTCATTGGAAAAGACTCTGATGCTGGGAGGGACTGGGGGCAGGAGGAGAAGGGGGCGACACAGGATGAGATGGCTGGATGGCATCACTGACTCGATGGACATGAGTCTGAGTGAACTCCAGGAGTTGGTAATGGACAGGGAGGCCTGGTGTGCTGCGATTCATGGGGTCGAAAAGAGTCGGACACGACAGAGCAACTGAACTGAACTGAACTGATTCCCTTGCAAGGTTCCATGAATAGTCTCAGCTAAAAGCAGCTAGAAGAGATTCGCTCATTTGAATTTGGAAACCCAGATAATCTCTAACTAGGAAGAGAAGTCATGTGCACACATGTGCACAGACACACACACACGAAGATTTGTAGATCTTGTTAAATGAAGTTCTTAATTCTTATCATCTGATGCCGTCCCTTCAACTGTCAAATTTTCCAAATGTAAAATCTTAACGTAACATTTATTATTTTTATATCTAAGAAAATATATAATGTATTTTAATCCCCAAAACTAGTACAGGAAGAAAAAACTGAAGTCACATGAGTGAAAGTCCATATTGGTGTGGGATTTGAATGTCTGTATGTGACAGAAAGTTGATTCATATTGGATTTTTGTATATTTTAGAGCCTGTAATGAGTTATTGATCTGTGATAAAGTAAACTGACATTTTTGTAACCCACTATGCCATCAGTATATCCAGTAAGCACAAGTTTCAGTAATATATTATTAGGATCAAGTCACTGGTAGTTTTAGCAAGCACTTGCAAACATTTGTTGCAGAAGAGAGCATATACATATTTACAAGTAAAAGTGTTAGGTATTCAGTAGAGTGCCAGGCGCCTCTGTCCATGGGATTCTCCAGGCAAGAATACTGGAGTGGGTTGCCATTCCCTTCTCCAGGGTATCGTCCTGACCCAGGGATTGAACCTGGGTCTCCAGCATTGCAGGCAGATTCGTAACCATCTGAACTACCAGGAAAGCCCCATATTTACATTTTTTCAAGTGTGCATGTGTATCTACGATGTTTTATTCTCTTCTCTACCTACTAGGAAATGTATTTTTCTTTAGCATAAGTTTTCTCACCTCCAATGTGCTTCCTTGATGTCAGTTGATGATGGATTAAGAGGGTGATCTAAACTGCACTTTTCCAAGGCTTTTATTAGGGACTTAAACTCTTGTTTTCAGTCCAGAGTTTCTTTAGATGACTCAGCCTTCGAATCTACCAGGTTGCATTATATATTCCAGGTATTGGTTGGAAGTTCTACCATCTCCACCCAGCCCCAGAGTCAAAGTTGCCTGACCTGGCACTGAATTTCTGAACATCTCCAGAGCAACGAGCCCACTTGTTCAGTTCAGGAGGGAGAAAGGACTTCCAGCGGTTTCTCTCAGCCTGAACAACACACTGCTCTCTGGGATGTTGCTCTCAGGGCCTGCAGCTCTCCATTTCTATTTTTAGAAGTAGGAGAGGGAAGGGGGAGCCAGAGGGGTTCTCTGTGGTGAGAAAAACTTGGCAGAAGCTCCTAGTGACTTCTCTTGCTGCCAAGATGAAGAGAAAGGACGGAGGCCTGCTAAGGATCTGACATCTGCTCTGCAGCTTCTTGGAGGCCAAGCACTGTCAAAAGCACTTCACCCCCAGCCTTACCATGTGGGAATTAATACTCTCATTTTGCACCTAAGACACTGAGACTCCAAGGGTTTGGTTATTTTCTCTGAGTCGAACGAGTAGTGATAGACCCAGCTTGAGAACCACTGCTCTAGGGATGGCCTGCACATTTCATGGATATTCATACAGTAATGATGATAATAATGCCTCTCTCATGGATTTGCTATAAACACTCACATTTGTAAAGTATCTATTTAAGCACTTGACACAATAGGGACTCAATCCATGGAAACTGCTATTATTATTATTATCATCATCATAATCACCATTATCACCTTGTTAATACTACCCAGGCTCCTATTACTATGTGATGGTGTGCTTGTCACTTCAAAGTGTCTAGTAAATTTTATAAAATTATCTAATTACCAAATAGAAAAAAGATATATTTCCTGCTTCTCTTCACTCTCACACCACACCCAGGTTTTAAAGAACATGCTAGAGTGTGTCAGGAAGGGATTCCCCGGTGGAAATGGTAAAGAATCCGCCTGCCAATGCAGGAGACTCAAGAGACATGGGTTCGATTCCTGGGTGAGGAAGATCCCCTGGAGAAGGAAGTGGCAACCCATTCCAATTCTTGCCTGGAAAATTCCATGGACAGAGGAGTCTGGCGAACTACAGTCCCTGGGGTCCCAAAGAGTCAGACATGACTGAGCATGAGCACGCGTGCAGGGTGTGTCGGTAGCACTTCTCTTGTGCAGGCAGGGTAAGGGCAAGGCATGTCTGTGAATTGGCTGGACACAAGAGGACAGAACGTAGGGACCTGAGGCTATCTCTCCTTGCTGCCAGAGCCGAGAACCACAGGAAGTCCATGACTGTACACGGAAGTATCCTGCTCTCCTAGAAAGAGTGAATCCTGCCTCGCCTTCCCCTCTGAACTCTCTGGAAGAACTTCCCAGGACACCCAGAGAGCCCACAGTGATGGCTTGTTGTCCTAGCTAACCTCTTGCCTTTTCTTTCCCACTGGCAAAGGTTGTGGCAATCTGTCCCATTGGTTGATTGATTCCAAGGTTGATCCTATTTTTACTTATTTTCAGATAATAATCCAATAAATTATACTTGTTAGAATTCAGACTCCAAAATCCCTTTAGCCCATCACTGTTCAAGTATTCCTCAGTCTCTTTCAAAATCTTTTTTCCTATATCGAGAAGTTTGCTGACTTGAGATTTATTCTAATTAATCTAATTTTATGTGTAACAATAATTAAACCTTTCTCATTTTTCCACTTCAACCTACCTACCCTTTCCTTTAGATAAGCCTCCCAGCATCTTACTGCATATACTTATCATCTTATTTCAGACACAGCCCTGTTTAGGGGCAGCCCTATTTGGTAGCAGATGCTATGACTGAGTGCCAAGAAACTTGGATTCTATTTCAACATGGGGCTTCCCTCACTCACTAAAGCCCAAAGATCAGTAACTTCCAGGAGCCTCAGTTTTCCCATAAGTGAAACAGCAAGCTTAGTCAAAGATAGTCTAGAATCCATTCAGGTTTTAGTCTATTCTATCAAAAATCACTTGACCTTTAACATACGCATGGAGAAACTATGCGCACATTTCATTTCCCCTCAGAATAACTACCACGTATTATTAAACCATGGGTTTGGTGAGATCCCTTTGGAATTACATATTTTTGCATAATCCATGAAATTTAATATTTGGACAGTGCTTATGATGAAGTGGGGGAATGAGCAATAAACAGTTAAAAGCAAGTTGTGCAAGATGTTTTGCCTTTGTCTTTATGTAACCAATGGAAGCGATGAGAAAATGAGAAAAAAAGGGCCAGAGTAAGCTGAGGTATTTTTTAACAGGCAAAATGATCAAACTCTCTGATGGCAAGAACAAAATTTTATAAATGCTTTTTGCTTCTACTTTAAAACCTCTAGCAATAAAAATAAAACTTTCTTAAGACTTCCTTAAGGCCTCGCTATTAAAATCCTCCTACCAAGGAAAACTTCTCAAGAGAGAAATGAAAATTTTTTTGATGTGGATGGAACCTAAAAAAGTGAATCTACTAAATGAGAAACATTTATAAACTTGATTATTCTCTTCCTGTCTGTAAATTATCTGTTACTTTCTCTCTTCCTTTAGTTGTTCCTCTGGTTTAGCTGATTCACACGTGTGAAATAGAAATACATGGCACACAGGCTTCCAGTCCTTCTTGCTGCACCCATGGCAGGCATAACTAATCAATCATAGTCCTCTTTCCCCATGCTTTCTTCTGCAGCCATAGCATCTTTGCCAGTGCAGCATCCCATGCAGTCACTATCAGAGTTGGCATAATGCATAACACTTACTTGTCCACCAAGAACTAGAGGCTAACTAGGTCCCTAGTAGTATGATTTTCCAGGCCTACCACCCTCACAGTAGTAGCTTTGTCCATCATATCATTCAATAAAGTTTAAAAATGGCTGTGAGAGCAAAGGCAGTTATAAGGGAAGTTACTATGATTATGAAAAAGGGAAAACATGAAAAATATATAATTAGTAAATTGCTTTTTTGCAAGTTATCTATATAATTTATTGAACATCTACCCTGTGCCCAGGTCAGACATGATGAGAAGGGTAAGCCTATGCCAGCCTTTTGAAGGCCCTTATTTCACTCCTCCTTTAATTCAGCACTATTCAGGACTTCCCTTGAGGTCCAGTGATTAAGAATTCACCTGCCAATGCAGGGGTCATGGGTTTGGGCCCTGGTCCTGGACAATCCCATATGCCATGGGGCAGCTAGGCCCATGTGCCATAGCTGCCAAGTCCACCCTCTGGAGCCCGTGAGCTGCAACTACTGAAGCCAGCGGGCCTCGAGTCTGCGCTCCAAAGAGAAGCCGCGGCAACGAGAAGTCCATGCACTGCAACTAGGGAGCAGCCTCCACTCGCTGCAACTAGAGAAAGCCACCTGCAGCAACAAAGACCCAGCACAGGCAAAAATAAATAAATAAACATGTTAAAACCCACTATTCAATGGCTACTTAGATTTCATCTTGAAGCTAATCTCTACATAATCATAATGATCTCAGAGAAAGCATTGAGCTGTCCTGAAGAGACATCTTACTAGTTTCCTGCCTAAGAATTGAACCTACCCGCTAGTCCATCAGGGGCTAGAGGCTAGAAGCAAGGATCCCTGGTTCTTACCCCGTTTGAAAGTGAAAATGTTTCAAGGAGGCAAAAAGTGTAAAACCAAGTACAAAGTTCATTATTAGAGCTATAGCACAGCATATGGGAGAGCACGCAGAGAAATAGTTTGTTTATCGAAGAGTTGACTCATTGGAAAAGACTCTGATGCTGGGAGGGATTGGGGGCAAGAGGAGAAGGGGACAACAGAGGATGAGATGGCTGGATGGCATCACTGACTCGATGGACGTGAGTCTCAGTGAACTCCGGGAGTTGGTGATAGACAGGGAGGCCTGGCGTGCTGCGATTCATGGGGTCGCAAAGAGTCGGACACGACTGAGCGACTGATCTGATCTGATCTGATTGAAGACTGAAGCTAGGCAGAACTACACACTCAGAAAGGGTGTGGGCATCCTTCCTAATGAGGAAGAGCACAGTAGAGATGACTTAAATCACTTATGTAAGACAGTCCTTCTGGCTCTTTGTTTCCATTTGACCAATTATCTCATTACTTTTCCCACACTTGACCTGTACTAGGACCCTCCCCAACATGCAGGAGCAACTTATTGCTAGGATGGATGTCACTGCAAAGGCCTGTGGGGGTATATCCACACTTACTATAGAGTGGAGCCCCCTCCCTTTTGACCCCAAGGAGCCTTCATGCATATGTGCACATAGGAAAGTTTTCCTTGACCTCGGGAGTGGTCATCTTATCATTTTATTTCAGCAGAACTCAGCTTCTGTCACTAGCTTTGTCTTTGGAGTGTCTGGGGTTGAACAAAACTTCAAATTTACTCTGCTTTAAAAGCACCAGTTGTCCAGTCCAGGAGCCCATCTATCTTCTACCTCAATAGGATTTAGGTAAAAGAACATGAGACCCAGTAATTATTGGATATCTGCTGTGTGCCAAGTGCTATGCTAAGGGCTTGACCAATGTGGTATCATTAAGTCTTTAACAACCCTATGAGGTTTGGCATTCTTCCTGTTTTATACATGAGAACATTAAAATTCACTGAGGTAAAGTAACATTTCCCATATCAGACTTTTCCAAGGAATTGGAATATAAACCCAGCTTTATCTGTCTCTATGCAGTGCTCTTTCCACTACACCAAATTACCTCTAAAAAGACCTGAACATTTGGCACTCTTTTTATTAACATATCAGCAAACTGAATCCTGGAAACATAAGTTAGCAGCAACAGAGAGTAGTGGCTGTCTCTTAAGCTATGCCTACACATGTTGCTTAAGTTACCCTCTTATATCTACTGTCAACTCAGTAGGAAAGGAAGGGAAATATTTAGGAGAGCAAAGCCAATATTGGAAAAACAAGAATACCCAATTCAAGATATTCCTACTTTCCAGTCACCTTCTTATAGCAGAATGTTTGTCAGTGCTTCCCCAAAATGACTATGTTGCAATGTGTGTGTATGTTTAAGGAAAAGGACAGATGGGACGATTTTGAATACGGCTGTATGAATTAAGAGTAAAATGTTCTTATTTCATATTTGCATTAACATTTTTGAAAAAGACACAATCTATTGAAATAATACCCTAAAAGAATTTATAAATTCTACAGCAGGTGTACATATTGTTAAGTGCTTAATGTTTACTCTAGTTAGCCCATTAGCTTTAGCTAACTGTAATTTATAACCTGCTGTATTGTAGTTTTTATAGGCTATATGTTCATTTTATAGTGCTTCAGAGCCTTTTGTGTAATCAATAAAAATATTTTCATGCTATTTTTATAGGAACAGAAATACAATTTTGCTATTTAAAGTAAATATAAAGGTTTGCATTTGAGTATTTGAATTTATGTCATTAACTACTGCTGTAACTTATACTCGATAACGACACATATTTGGTCTGCTATGCAAATGTTCATGTACATCACTGTGTTTATGGAAAAGAGAAAAGAGCCCATCATGAAACAGCTCCCTTTCTGACAACTTCCAGAAACTTCCTGTAAGATGGCTTTTACTCTTTGAACTTGTAGTTTCATGAAAGAAAGTAGAAAATTAATACAGTAATATAGATGTGTGTGCATGCGTGTACTAAGTCACATCCGACTCTTTCTGACCCCGTGGACTATAGCCCGCCAGGCTCCTCTGTGCACGGGTTTCTCCAGGCAAGAACACTGGAGTGAGTTGCCATTTCCTTCTCCAGAGTATCTTCCCAACCCAGGGATTAAACCTGTGTCTCTTGCATTTGTGTGTTCTTTACCACTAGTGCCACCTGGGAAGCCCACAATAATATAGACACACCTGGCAAAAAAGACTCTTCATGAAATATCCAAATCCGTAATAGAGATAAGAATAACTGGCCCAATTTTCTTTCTATCATTTTGGAGAGGAGGGAAGATGGAGTGGGTTTATGTGTGTATCATTAGGTGAGAACATACCGAAAAGTTTTACAAGGCTTTAGGTTTTCTTAATCAAGATGAAGCTTTTGTTGCTAATAAAATTAATCCCTACTCAATAAAAGAAGAAAAATTCTGATAGTACATAGAAGTGAAGATAGTACATAGAAGTGAAGATAGTACATAGAAGTACATAGAAGAAAGTAAGTTCCTTTCTTACATAAAGAAAGAAAATTACGTTTTAAAAACTTAGGAATTTTAACATTTTGATTTATACCCAGACACTCTCCTCATTTTGGCTTTGTTTTTCAAAAATGAAAGCATATAAAATAAGAGATTCTACAGCTTATCTTTATATATTAGTATATAGTAGATGTATTTATATGCACAAAATAGTAACATGTTTTATCACTTTAATAGTTGTATAGTGTTCCAGTGACTGAATACAACCCGAATTTAAATATTCTCCCATTAATAGATACTTTAGGTTGTTTAAAATTTATTTTTATCATAAACAGACTGAAGTATGTGTGTGTGTATATTTATATATATACATACATATACATATATATATGTATGTATATCCATGGGCAGTTGCCTAATTCATTAATTAAAAAGGCTAATAACCCAATTTATACATGGACAAAAGAACTTGAATAATTTCTCCAAAGAAAATACACAAATGGCCAATAAACACATGAAAAAATATTCCACATCTTTCATCATTAAAAAAAATGCAAAGCAATACCACAGTGAGATTCTATTTTGCAACCACTAAGATGCTGTGACCCAAAAGAAAAGACAGTAGCACATGTTGGTGAGTACATGAGAAATAAGAACTCTCACACGTTGCAGATAGGAATATAATATTATTCAGCCAATGTGGAAAACAGTTTGGCAGTTCCTCAAAAAATGAAATATAAGGTTATCTTAACAATTCAACATCTAGTTATATACCCAAGAAAAATGAAAACATATGTCCATGAAAAATCTTATATATGAATTTTCACAGCAATATTATTCATAATAGCCAAAAAGTAAAAATAACCCAAACGTCCATCAACTGATGAATAGATAAACAAAATTTGATATACCTATAGAAGAGAATATTATTCAGCCATAAAAATAATTAAATACTGATATGTATTTATTTGCATTTTGATTACTAATGAAAATGTTACCCCTTTTATAGATCAGTTGGTTGAAATTACCTGCTTTTTTGTTATTGGCATATTTTTATTTTTGATATACCTATAGAAGAGAATATTATTCAGCCATAAAAATAATTAAATACTGATATGTTATACAACATGGATGAACCATGAACCTTGAAAATTTTGTGCTGAGTTAAAGGAGCCAGACACAAAGGGCCACATATTGCATGATTCTATTTGCATGAAATGTCCAGAACAGGCAAATCTAAAGACAGAAAGTAGATTCACTGTTACCAGGGACCGGGGAAGGAGGGATGTGGCATGCCTGCTTATGAGTGCAGGGTTTCTTTTAGGGCCGATGAGATGTAATTAGACTGTGCTGATGAATGCACAGCTCTGTCAATATGCTAAAAAACCACTAAATTGTATACTTTAAGAGAATAAACATTATAACTTGTGAATTGTATCTCAATTTAAAAAAATAATAATAATAATCCTTTTGTTCTTTCAGTTTCCAGGTGATATTTTTAGGTTTTATTGTATTTTCCACTGTATATAAACATGCATTTTTATAGTAAAAAAGTAATCTTTTTCTCTGATTTTTGGTTTTGTGTCATATGTAGAAACTTTATCCCTATTTGAGGTATGTGGAAACAATTATTTACACTCTTTTTAAAGTTTAGATATTTGATCCATTAGAAATTTATTTGGAGGTAGACAATCAAGTGTGAAATAGGATTCCAGCTTTTTTTCCAAATTGGATAGCCAGTTTTTTAATTTGGTTATTTAATAATTTATCCTTTTGCTGTTGTTTGACATGCTACTATATTTATATTTAATTTGCATATTAAGATGAATTTAATTTGTACTTTAAAATGTGTGTCTATCCCTATACTCTACTCTGGTCCATTGACTTGAATGCTTATTCCTGCATCACTGAAGCACTGTTTTAGTTGTAGCTTTAATATGCACATTTTTGCATGAGTAAGCAAGAGTTATCTTCTGTCTGAAACTGTAATTCTAAACGTTCTTTAAAGTAGTCTTCAGTACGTCCACACACACAAAAAGCAACTGGGAATTCAATGGCACCCCACTCCAGTACTCTTGCCTGGAAAATCCCATGGACGGAGGAGACTGGTGGGCTGCAGTCCATGGGGTCACTAAGAGTCGGACACAACTGAGCGACTTCACTTTCACTTTTCACTTTCATGCATTGGAGAAGGAAATGGCAACCCACTCCAGAATTCTTGCCTGGAGAATCCCAGGGACGGGGGAGCCTGGTGGGCTGCCGTCTATGGGGTCGCACAGAGTCGGACACGACTGAAGCGACTTAGCAGCAGCAGCACACTATATTTAGTCCTAAGCCACTTCAGTCGCATCCAACTCTGTGCTGCCCTATGGACTGTGGCCCATCAGGCTCCTTTGTCCATGGGATTCTCCAGGCAACAAAACTGAAATGGGTTGCCATTTCCTCTTCCAGAGGATCTTCCCAACCCAGGGATTGAACCCACATCTCTTATGCCTCCTATTTGGCAGACGGGTTCTTCACCACCAGCACCACCGGGAAAGCCAGACTGTATTTAGGCTTTCCTGGTAGTTCAGCTGGTAAAGAATCCACTCATAAAGCAGGAGACCCCCAGTCAATTCCTGGGTCGGGAAGATGCCCTGGAGAAGGGATAGGCTACCCACTCCAGTTTTCCTGGGCTTCCCTGATGGCTCAGCTGGTAAAGAATTCACCTCTTGGACATATTTATCACATTGAGACTTCTTATATAGAAATTAAATCTCATTTTTCATTTACCCATCTCTCTTTATGCACCTCAAAAGGACATGATAGTTTTCTTTGTATATATCCAGCACATTTCTCTCCAAGTGTGTCCTCAGGTAACCTATGTGTGATTTTCCTTTGTGAATGCAATATTTTCCCATTAAACATGGCAATATCTGTGTGGTATTTGGCTTATAGGAAAACTGATGATTTTTACATTATTTTATGAACTATTGATCTTGCTAAACTCTCTTATCCTTCTATAAATTTTACCATGTTTGCTTCTTTCTTTCTAATATCTATGATTATATTTTACTTTTTTTATTTATTGTTTGGGCAGCACATTCAAAATCATAGCAATAGATGACTGATATCCATGGCTTTTTTTTTCTTTAAGAGGAATTCTTGGATTTTAACACTAAGAACCGTATTGGATTTTGATTTGAGCAGTTTACATTTTCACCATGGTAGAGAATTATCTTATTCTAGTTTTGTTTCAGAGCTGTACTCAAGAGGTATTTAAAATTTTTAATATGTGTACTGTAGTAGTAGGAATACATTCACCTCTCTGGTAATAATCTCTGTGTTATCACTCAAATTGTCCTTTCAATAAATTTATATTTAGCCAAACACTGGCCTAAGCACTAGGGATACAAATATGATGCCTGCTTTCTAGCCCTCACTGCTGAAGACAATTTCTTTTACTCTCTTTATACTCTGAAGAGCTATTGGGACACAACATAACAGTGGATCACTAAAGCAATGGTGTCCATGAGAGAGGAGAGAAAGACACTGGAGAAACAGGTCACTGATGGAGAAGGAAAAGAGAGAAGGGTGGTGCATAACATTTATCAAAACACCCTATGAGCTATATGACCGCCATGGTGGTCTTTGGACTTTAGTAATGCCTAACCTTAATAACCTAATCCTTAACTGCAAGGAGATCCAACCAGTCCATTCTGAAGGAGATCAGCCCTGGAATTTCTTTGGAGGGAATGATGCTAAAGCTGAAACTCCAATACTTTGGCCTCGTGCGAAGAGTTGACTCATTGGAAAAGACTCTGATGCTGGGAGGGATTGGGGGCAAGAGGAGAAGGGGACGCCAGAGGATGAGATGGCTAGATGGCATCACTGACTCGATGGATGTGAGTCTGGGTGAACTCCGGGAGTTGTTGATGGACAGGGAGGGCCGGCGTGCTGCGATTCATGGGGTCACAAAGAGTCAGACACGACTGAGCGACTGAACTGAACTGAACTGAACCTTAATATATAGTTTTACAGTTTTACTCTATAAAACTTACATGCATTCTCACAAAAGTACTCTACTCCTTACTCCTACTCATGTTACATATTATACCAACATTACAGAAGAGGAAACTGAAACCTGAAATTGTTGGGATACTAAAGCTAAGCAAAAAAACAAAATCTGTGCTCTTTGCAATCACTGTAGTAAAATAATTGAATAAAGTAATATATGGTTTAATGATTTCCATAATCTTTGGCAGAGGGTTTTAGAATTCATTCTTCCCTGTTTTTTTAACCTCCCTCCCCCCCAGCAAAGTCCCCATTTCCCACTTAAACCAGACAATCACTTGTTAATCACACCAGGCTTCCCAATCTTTGCTTTTCCCAATCCCTCTGAATTGTAGGACTCCCTAAGGCCAGTCTTCTGTGAAAGTCCTATGTCCTTGTCCCACATTGACTTGTGCTGATCAAAAGGCAAGGGAGGAGGTACTCCAATCAGGACCAGATGCTCTGCTGCAGTATGAAAAGACATTGGTTTTTTCCATCAAGCCCTGAAGCCTTAAGGCCATTAGCGAGGAGTCAGAAACCTTTGCATGGTAGCCATGTTCCTCAAACCAAGCGGAACCTGCTTCCGCAAAGTGGGAGTTGCCTCAGTTCCAGAGTCCTTTTTCCAGTCCTCTCCATTGACGGAGCACACATAAGAAGAGACTTTTTGGGCAACAGGATGTTGTGTTTTTCTGCCTTTCTCCAACTTAAGGCATATCAGAGGCAGAAAGTGGTAGAGGGAGCTCAGGAGGCCAGATCAGCAATTCAGTCCCTGGTGAAAATTGCCCCAGATCTCACAGCTAAAGTGGAATCTTGAGAGCTCTCTGGCATATTAAATATTCATCAAAAGCCAAACACTACTTTTTCAACATTTGACTGATATAAGTGTAGCTTTGTCCCGTCTCTACTCTTGTGTTGATCAGATATACATCACTCTAAACTACAGTTTTAATGAAGTCAGTTTAAACGATACGGAAAGAATCCTTTGTAGTTTATCCCTGCCTTTCGTTTCCTCTTAATTTAACCATAAACTAAATGGATTCATAAAATGTTTATAGAGGGCAATAAAGTGATGTTTTTAATGCAAAGGTTGCTTATGTAATTAAGCATACATTCTATGACATTCTGTGTAATTTGAAATAGTTTGCATGAAATTAACAAATACTTATATCTATTTTATTTCTTCTTCTGTTAATGGCAAATAATAAAACAAAAAGAAAACAAGTAAGTTCCTGCCTATGTAAGTACCTACATTTTGGAAATTGAAACTGCAGATGTTGCTAAAGACTTTTTCTTGGAAATGTGTCATTAAATTTAATTAGATTCTTTATTTGTCTTCCTTTTCTTTCACTCTTTTGCTCTACTTTTCTGCCCATCTCTCCTTTTTCTCTTCCTCTTTCTCTTCCCTAAATGTTAGGAAAACACTATGTATTTTTAAGTGACCTACATAATATAAATGAAAAACTAATCACTATAAGAAAAAAATAAAGTGGCTGTTTTTCTAATACTCTAAGTTTGACAGTATAAATTTTCTTGAAAATACTGTTACTTCAAAGCTCACTGTGATCATTACATAATATGACAATAATCATGGCTACCACATTCACTTTTCATAAACTTTCTTTTTCTAAATAAGAAGAAAAACTGTCCTTGAAGAATTAAAGTCACATTCTATTTTATCTAGAACTTTTGTAAGGAGAATTGGAAGTGATCTAATCTTTATCGTTATAGCATTTCATCACCTAACTGTCAGGATGTGATTTCTTACTCTGAAATGATCCACTCTCTATTATATTTCATGTTAACATTTCAAATCAAGTAAAATGGTGATGTTCATGTTGTCCAAGATAATTTAGAGAAGAAACTACTGAATTGTATTCCTCTAAGTTCATTTAGAGTTTAGCAGCAAGTATTGATAATCAGAGCATACAGATGCCTAATTTTACATGGAGTGATGATGGTTTAAGTAAACTAATTTGTGGACATTTTTCCTCATCTAAGAATTAGATGAGAAAGGACACTAAGAAAGAAGTTCCCGTAGCAAACCTAACACAATGATTTTGGATAGTTTCACAGAAAGTTTTTAAAGTATCCATCAGCATTTTTTATAAAAGTGTCAGGCTGAAAAGATACCACCAAACCGTCAGCTCAAAAAGGTACTAGGTAAAATATGATGAATTGCCACATCTAATTTTCCTATGTTTGCAAGACATGAGTGAGAAGTGGGAATAACCCCATAATTCTCCACTGTGTGGTTTCTGTGTTGGAGGAAACAGTCCAGAGGTGGGAAGGGTAAACGTTTCTCACCTCAGTGCATCTGAGGACATGTGACTTCAGAGTATATTCGTTAGCCAGGGGCTGCCCTGGTGGCTCAGATGGTAAAGAATCTGCCTGCAATGCAGGAGTCTGCGTTTGATCCCTGGGTCGGGAAGATCTCCTGGAGAAACCAATGACTACCCAGTCCAGTACTCCTGTCTGAAGAAGTCCAATAGTCAGAGGAGCCTGGCAGGCTACAGTCCATGGGGTCACAGAGAGCTGGACACACAGGGCAGCTAGCACTTTGCTTTCAGTCATTCAGTGATTCCCTCTTACTCTCTGTAAGTATTTAGCTCATTTAGATTTTGGTGTTTCTCTGGAAGGTAGGAGTTCCCTTGTCCACTAACTGTAATTATAAGAACAGTTTCCAATTTTCTGTTGGATATCCCCTCAGGGACACCATACCAGCACTTTAAGCTCCACTTAGCCAAAACTAAACTTAATTATTCCCCCTGCAAACCTGTTCCACTTCCTACATCCCCGTCACTTATAATATTTCAACTTTTCTTAAATTCAGGAAGACAGAGAAACTTGGAAAAATCTCCCACATCTCCACCTCTGACATTCAAAGATCAGCCCACTCTGCTGCATCACTCATATACATAATCCTACTTTTCTATCGACTCCACCACTGAAGTTGTCTTCTGTCATGACCCCTAATCGCATCCTGACTTCTCTGATGCCTCCTGTTTCTCCAAGCTGTGCTTCCCTCTTGAGAGCTGACTCGCAAAAGTACAGCCTAGATTAGGATGACCTTTTCCTCAAAACCCTATGATTTCTAAACTCTCTGAGTAAAATTTTCAAATTCCAGCAAGTGCCAATTCAGAAATACCATACAATGATCCTATCCTGCGCTTTCCTTCACATCTCCTTCTTTGCCTCCAGAAACAGCAGTCATGCCCCAACTCCACCATGCCCCCTACCACCCACTTCCACTTTTGCTGTCTTCGAGGTCCACAGTACTTTGGCCATAATCCTCTCCCTTTGACACCTGTCTCTCGGAGTGCTGGGCTCAGCTCATATGATCCCACATCATTAAGTCTTTCACAACCACACTGTTATTCGAGCCTTCTTTTTCTGTCTACAGTACTCTTTCTCTGCTTCTGGATGTAGCATCTCCAGCGTGCTGCCACATATGATGTTAGCCTCTTGCATATTTGGTTTCTCCAGCTAGGATGCACACTCTGTCACTCATTCCATTCACCAAATGCATCCAGGCTTCCAGTCCCCATCACTGTTCTAGACAATAATGATACAAAGAGCTACTTCTCTCTCTCCAGAAGCTCAGTCTAGTAAGTGATAAAACAGGTCAGTAATGTGATATGGTGAAATAAGTATAATAAGGAAGTCCAAAGGGCAGGGGATACGGAGACCCTGTGATAAGCACCAACTTAGATTCAGAAGACTCAGGTTCAAGGTCTGGATGTGCTGTGTAAGTTGTGATAAATGGATCTCCTTGTTTCAGTTTTTTTCATTTGCAAAATTAAGATCCCTACCACTTAGTGTTCTTGAAGGCTCAAACTAAAATTAAGTAGTGCATTTCCATTGGTTCCACCAGATTCACTCTCTGTCCTCTTCCTCTACTCCTTGCCTCTAGAAGTTGACCTCTAAGCAAGGGGTTCCCCTCCACATCACCACTGTGTTTCCAGGTTCCGCTAATTGCTCCCTCCTCTGGCTGCTCAGGTCCTCGGGGTAGTCAGGCCCCAGAGTAACTCTCCCTTGTGGGTTCCCTGCACCTTTGCAAATAATTTCTTTATTAAAGGCTCCTCAAATTACCCAAGTCAAATGTGCCATCTGTTCTCTGCCAGGACTCTGACTGATAAAACTGCTTTTCAGACTTGAAGTTGCTGTCTAAATGCAAGTTATTTCTCATTTATCTCTGCACAGAGCTTTACACAAAGCAGATTGCTGCTATTAATAACAAATGGTAAAATGAATGCTTGCAAGGATGAATGAGTGGATGATCCTACCCTCTTCCACTTCACTTATGTTCTTCTCCGGAAAATATCTCCTTGTCACCTTGATTGGATTTTGTGATGCCCTGATCTGATTTCTGTTCTCCTTGGAACTTACTGTCTCTTAGGTGAAACGTTTCTGCAGATAGTCTAACTCAGGCTTTGTATGTTCCTAGCGGTTTAACTTGGAAGTGTTAACTTTGTCTGAAATTTCTAAAATATCTGCCTTCAATAGGCTGCACACCTACCTGTTATCAAAATGGATTTCTTATTTGTTCATTTGTTTGTATTTTTTGTTCATCAACGTAAAAGTTGGCAAATAAATCAAAAGCAAACAAACTGATTGTTCTCCTTTCACTTGAGAACCAAGAGCAAATTTAATGAATCAGTAACCCAGATTGGGGTAATTTTTTTCAAAAGCACAATAAATAAATGTGCGGTAAATGATTTCCTCCACTGACCCCTTTTCTAGGTAAAATCCTAGCCAATGAATGGACAATTGGGTATCATCACCAACTGATCTAAACAAAGATAAATCTCAGAATTCAGTATCTTGATATTTATGAAGAGGTGAGATCATGACTAATTAGACTTTATTATGAAATTAATTTATTTACAGCAATTACAGACTATCTTTTTTCCTTAATCCTCACCTATCTCAATAAAATAAGAGACAAACATTTCCTCTTATTTTAGCATTAGGTGGATGACTTAAAAATGTGAAACTGACCTATGGAAGCTATCTTTATAAAACATAATTTTGAGTAAACATATTTAATGGTATGCTTTGATAATGAGCAGTTATTATTCATTAGCAAATAATTGCATAACTGGAATTCTTAATTAAAATTTGTGGTGAGAAATGACTCTGTTTATCCTGTAATTATGACCCAGAGATTCAGAACATATTGGGATAGATTATGAGCACAATTCCCCAAATTTTAATATAATAAAGGAACTCACAAAGCCTTTAAATAGGGACTCTTGGAGGAAAACTACACATACAAACACACACACCATGCACAGCATATGTATGCATGGATTCAGATGCAATAATATTTGAAGAGTCAACTGTTGAATGTAACTACTAAAATAACATGGAGATATTCTTACTTAATGATGTGTGATACTATTAAAAATCTCACTATTAAAAACAGCACTACTGGACCTCTCTAGATTTTCCAGAAAGCCTCTTAGCCAATAGTTTCTTATTTTAGCTTTGTAATTGAAATACAAATTCAGACAATTGAAAACTCTGTGAGACTCCTTTTTAAAGCTTTCCTTAATAATACATTTGAAGCACTTGTTCAGCATCCATCACAATTCACACTTTTAGAAGACGGCCATGCAGGAGTCCATCCTGGCCCATAGTCAACTGAATCAGATAATGTTTAAATCTAACTTGGCTACTAGGGTCTCTCTGGTAAGAAATTCTGTTAAAAAAATGAAATAGGCCTTGTTTTTACTTGCTGACTGTCAACATGTGATAGGTTCTAGATTAGAAGACCAGAGAGATCTGGGGACAAGAACATGAGTGCAGAATACCCCGTGGAACCAAGCAAAGGCTACATAAGCTGAAGGTTTCTCCTAACCTCATTCTAGACCATAAATGAATTGCCTGTAGCTGGGGCTGGTGGAGCAAGCACTACCTCCTGTCACCTGCTAAGTTGCTTCAGTCGTGTCTGACTCTGTGCGACCCCAGAGACGGTAGCCCACCAGGCTCCCCCATCCCTGGGATTTTCCAGGCAAGAACACTGGAGTGGGTTGCCATTTCCTTCTCCAGTGCATGAAAGTGAAAAGTGAAAGTGAAGTCACTCAGTCGTGTCTTACTCTTAGCGACCCCATGGACTGCAGCCTACCAGCCCCCTCCGTCCATGGGATTTTCCAGGCAAGAGTACTGGAGTGGGGTGCCATTGCCTTCTCCTCCTGTCACCTAGTTTGTGCCATTGCTGACTCAATGCACACCATATCCCAGACCCGGATTTAAACACTTGTTACCCAGATATATCTCCTGTGTGCTGCTGGGCCTTGCCACTGCATCACGGTCTAATAGGGCACTGGGGATTTGAGACAACTCCTCTAATTACAGTGGAGCACTGACAGTGTTTGCTATTGATTTTTCTCCCACAATGTCAACTTCTTCTGATCCTCTGTACACATACTATGCTCACTCCCCTGCATATCAGCAGTGTAATTTTTAAATGACTTTAATAGATTCAATATTAACAAAATGCCCGTCATAGTAAGCATCCTATCTGAGAAAGCGAAAAGAAACAAAGAAAGGAAAAAATGTACTGTGTGCCTTTATTTTGAAAGACAGGAATTACCCAGAATCCTATTCCTTTTTTTGAACCAATAGGTGGCACTAGTGGCTGCTGGCAATACCTTGGCTCTGTGGCTCCAACATGGAAAAGTTCTCGTGATGATGATGATTTTGTCAAAGCTTTGATGATATAGCCCTAACCACTAACTGAAACATTTGTAACCTAACCAGTAAGGTTGATTTTAATATAAATTCACATGCTGCTAAACAGGTCTGTTTTCTCTTTATTTACAAGCAATCCAGGGGAATTTCATGGGTAATAGAATACATATAATGTATAGAGGTTTAAGCTATGTTTTAAACCCCATCAAAGGGTCCCTGACACTAGTTTATAGGTAACAAACAAAAACTAGTAAAGGATTAGAAACTGAAGCACACATTTTAACCTTACTCTGAGTATCTAGTTGAGGATTTTTTTAATGTTTTTATTTCCTTTATAAATCAAGACATGTTTTTTTTAAACTTATGCTCTATTTTTCAGAGCATAGTTTCCTTGAAAGAAAATTAGGCTTGAGAGCCAAACAGACCTTATTAGACTCTAGGCTCCATCATCTACTGGGGCTAAAAATCCTGACAAGATGGTTAACTTAAACAAGGATGGGTTTCTTTGTTCCTAAACCATGCCTGTCTCCAAGAGCTGTGTCAGAATTAAGTGATACTATTGTGGCTAGTCACAGTTTCTTCTCCCTTTGTTGACTGGAATTTTAACATTGACTTAAGCAATGATAATAGGAATAATAGGAAAGGAGGTCTATTTTTAAAAACAAAGTAAAAAGTTATATATTTTTGAAACATGAAATTTTCTAATTTTCTGCCACTTTTGATTATTTTTGTTGTCTTTGTCCTTGGTTAAGACATTCTAACATTTATTAGGTATTATTTGGTCCCAATTCTTCAAGGTCAGAGGCTTGGTTACTGTAGATTTGTGGAGAGAAGGCTGTCAGGAACTTACACAGAGTCTCATAAGCTGACCTCCCCGTATCCTAAGCTTTCCTCCTCAACGTATGTATAAATAAAATTAAGCAACTCAAACCGAGTTAACACCTCTTTATTTGACCTTTCCTTCACAAAGTTTATTTTGCTTCTGTTTGTTCAAAAGATTTTCGATAAAGTGTTGATAGTATCCTGCGTCTTGCCTGTTTTCAAAAGTGCTAGTATTATTAAAGGTTGTTTGCTGTTCATCCTTGATGGAAAAAGAAAAGCCTGATTCTTCTTATTTGTCTTGAGAACTCAGTGTCCTTCCACACAGTGGCACCTGAGGAGTCATTAGCAAAACTAGCTAAGTAACTGATTTATTATTTCCATAAATGCATGGTGCATTCCCCTTCCTTTGGAGTGCACAGCAAAATTAGTCATGCTAAGATGGAGTAATCACAATGACTAAAAAAGCATATTTTTATCATTCCAAACATAAGCAGAACTGTGGTGGTATGCTATCATAGTACATAATAATAGAAATGAATTATGTCAGTAAAATCTTGAGGTTTAAGATTTATCATGATAAATATTTTTCATTAAAGTGAAATATCTTGGCATAGTCACTTTCATATGCAGACTGTTGACACAGGAGACCAGCTGTGCCTATGCAGATGCTGAGATTTGGGTCTATATTATTAATGATTTATCATGTCATGGAGAGCTTAGATTAGTTTTGAAAGCAATCCCTTGGCACAAAAGCACTTTCTATAATGTGCGAACGCAAGGAATACTATATGTGCATTCCAAATTAAAGTAATCACAGAAGCTATAGCTACCTTTGAAATTTCAGTACCTCTAGCTTTTTATTTTGAAACATGAAATTCTACATTCTAAACTATGATTCATGAAAATTCATGCAAAATGTTATTTCATATCAACTGGATAGTAAGTGGTATATCTGAATTTATATATATATATAATACACACACACACACACACACACACACATAGATGAGGAAATTAAAGCAATGGAATGGAACAAAAATTTATTGCAAATCTATTGTATACCACGTGCTTTTACCCTAAGTCTCACATTTAGTGTGAGGCTGGATTAAGTTTCTAATCCAATTCTGCAGGATTCCAAGGTTGCTCTGCCTACAGGGCATGTATAATAACATTGGCTAATATTTATTCAGTGCTTGCAGTGTTCCAGGTAAGATACTAAACACTTTACATGCATTATCACACTCAGTTTTCATAAAATCCATTTGAAGTATTGTTATGACTCCTGTTTCACAGGTAAGAAGACTGATGAACAGTGTAGTTAAATAAATTATCCCAGGAGCAGCGGGAGTCTGGATTTGAATCCAGGTTGTGGCATCTGGTCCCATCACTTCATGGGAAATAGATGGGGAAAGAGTAGAAACAATGTCAGACTTTACTTTGGGGGGCTCCAAAATCACTGCAGATGGTGACTGCAGCCGTGAAATTGAAAGACGCTTACTCCTTGGAAGGAAAGTTATGACCAACCTAGATAGCATATTCAAAAGCAGAAACATTACTTTGCCAACAAAGGTCCGTCTAGTCAAGGCTATGGCTTTTCCAGTAGTCATGTATGGATGTGAGAGTTGGACTGGGAAGAAGGCTGAGCACCAAAAAGAATTGATGCTTTTGAACTGTGGTGTTGGAGAAGACTCTTGAGAGTCCCTTGGACTGCAAGGAGATCCAACCAGTCCATTCTAAAGGAGATCAGCCGTGGGTGTTCTTTGGAAGGAATGATGCTAAAACTGAAACTCCAGTACTTTGGCCACCTCGTGCGAAGAGTTGATTCATTGGAAAAGGCTCTGATGCTGGGAGAGATTGGGGGAGGAGGAGAAGGGGACGATAGAGGATGAGATGGCTGGATGGCATCATCGACTCGATGGAAGTGAGTGTGAGTGAACTCTGGGAGTTGGTGATGGACAGGGAGGCCTGGCGTGCTGCGATTCATGGGATTGCAAAGAGTCGGACACGACTGATCGACTGAACTGAACTGAACTGTCTAATGTTTTCAAAGAATTCACTATTTACCACTGCTGTTAACTATGACCTCAGTATTAACCACTATTATAACTAAGTAAGAGGTTAGGTTTCTCTTACACAATTACTACCAGCGTGGCCTTAGGCAAGTCACTTAAACCCTTTAAGCCTCAGTTTCTTCTTCTACAAAATGTAGATAATAATAATACTTAACTCATAGAATTGTTGTGCACATTAATATTTTTAAAATGCTTAAAAGAGACTGATACACAGTAAGCACTAATGTTTTATTTAATAGCTGTAATAGTTAAGGAGTGGTATTCTCTGATGATTGATAAACTTTTACAGTTACACACTGATTTTCTATAATTTTCAGATGAATTTTATTGTTAAAGCTGTATTAGAAATGAAACATAGAAACAAAATTTTGAACTTTTCCTAAAGCAAACAGACAAAAAAATAGATTGTAAAAGAAGTTATTACTTATCACATCACTGCTGGGAGATGTATACAGATAACACAAAAGCAAAATCCTTAACTATCTAAAACACAGACCATTTTAAGTATTCTTTCTAGGTGTTAAAAGAGCCAAATATCTTCCTTCTTTCTTTCTTGATTCATTCATTCTTCACTCATTCAACAAACACCCTTGCATAGATACTGTGCTTGCCCTGGGGATACCAATGAATCAATCCCTACTGTGAAGACTGTATTCTCTGGTTCAGCACATAAAAGAGTAGTTGGGAAAGTTGTGGCTTCCCTTGCCAGATCTATTTAACAAGTACTTGTTGAGTGTCCACTAAATGCCAGGCACTGTGATAGGCACTGGGGTTATCCGGGTAAATAAGACAAGATCTTCGCAGTTAAGAAGCACCCAGTAAGGAAGACATCCTGAGCAATTATTTTCCCTTCCATTTGGTAAATTAGAGAAGTGAACTTGCTAGGAGAATACAGAAGAGAGATGCTTATATCCATCTTGGGGGCTAGTGGGATAAGGGAAATTCGGACACCTAAGTGAAATTATTAAATGATTAAAAGTCAAGAAAAGCAGAAACTAAAGTACCTGAAGTGATGGAGAAAGAGTACCCCAAGAAGCAGACAAAAGTGAAGACATGGAGACAAGAGACAGTGTGACAGCGGGGAACTTTACACAGCAGGGCTATGCTAGAGCCTAAGGGATTCCCAGGTGGCACAGTGCTAAAGAATCCACCTGCCAATGCAGGAGATAGAGACTCGGGTTTAAGCCCTGATTTGGGAAGATCCCCTGGAGTAAGAAGTCACAACCCATTCCAGTATTGTTGCCTGGAAAATTTCATGGACAGAGGAGCCTGGTGGGCTACAATTCATGTGGTGGCAAAGAGTCAGACAGGACTGAGCACGCAACAGCAGCTAGAGCCTAAAGCATACTGTAGTGAGCAGAGAAAGTCCAGTCTGACTGGAGAAGTAAACAGGGCTAAAAGGTTAAGTGTGTAAAATCAACTGAAAGGACAAATGCTAATAAACTGCACAGAGTGAGCAGTTCCCTTAGATTTCTCTCCACTAAAACCCAAATGAAAAAAGAGTGTCATTTTCTTGACATTCAAGACCCTGGGAACCAGAGAAATGACTAATCTTTAAGAATAATATTTTTATCTGACCAAAAGTAATATTTTGATTCTTTTCTTTTTTTTAGATTTCCACTATAATGTGTTATTTCTAAAATACATCTGAAACAAACACATAAAATGTTAAAATGTGTTGAAGTTGAGTGGTGGGCATATGAATGTTATAGCCTTTAATCTTCTAGTTGTTGAAAAGTTCTTTTTCTTACAAATTACACCTTGAATATAGAGCCTGAATAACTCACCTAAGTCTGCACTTTTACTTGGTGAAAGTAACACTCAGTAAAAGTGTTCTTTACCATTCTTTCGGTGTCACTAAACTGTCCGCTTTTGTCTCTCTCTTTCCGTACTGGTCCAAACATGGGGATTGGCTTTGAGGTGTACACTGCTACTTAGACTGAAATCATGTCTAACCCTTGGCTCGAAATGATCTATCAGCATATTCTTCTGCAACCTAAAAGGTGTTTTCATTCTTGAATTTAAAACTCAGTCTAAGGTAAATGGCACTCTCTGGGGTGGTACTCTTTAAAGCTGGCCATCGCAGAATTTCAACAAAGAATTCACAAATCTGGAGAACTCAACTTTTTTTTTTTTTTTTTTTCTTGGCTGCTACTGCAGACAGAGGACAACTCATAAGCTTTCTGCCTCTAGGTGGGTGGCGATATATGATTCGTCAAGCCACTGGTCACTCCTTTGCATATTCATTCAATGCACAGAGCCCTCTGCCTGCAGCGGGGCTTGCTCTCTTGATGGAGAAAGGACAGAATGACTGGGTACGAGTGAAAGATGCAGAGTTTTCTGGGTCAGAAGTTGGCTGGGGAAGGGCCCTGACTGCCAAGTAACTTGCAATGATGTCAGAGCCCAGCACAACCCGAAAACACCAGCCAGCCAGCCAACAAAAGCCTTAACAACAACAGAAAAATCACAAAGCTGTGTTGCCAAAGCTGTTCTTTCCGCCCCCTACCCTTTACTTGGAATGGGAAGAACAGCAGGAAGAGAGCTTATATTTTAAGACTCAGGGTGCATCCTCTTTCTTCCTTTTGGTAACAAAGTGTTAACTAGTAAGGAAACAGTTCTCCGGATGAGTCCTGCAGCAGTTCCTTGGGGTGTCTTTTTTGAGTTCCTTTTCAAGGCTGTCCTGGAAGTTTCATAAATAACTCAGAACCGGGTATTTTTTTTCTAACTGTAAACAGGTAACTGTGCTTGGGAGAAGCAGGAACCATTGAAGAAAGGAAATGCCCCCTTCTCTCTTTCACGGTAATTAACCATGCTCAAATGAAAATTAAAAGTTTGGCGGGAAAGCTTTCATCTTTTTCTTTAAATGAGGGCATCATGGTTCATTCCAGCCATTTAGAACCCTCAGTGAGTCATAATTCAACTGGAAATTTTAATAAAACTAAGCCCGTTCTTGGATATGAAGTTTGAATTAAAATCCTCTCGTTTTTAAATGTGTGACTTTTTTCCTTTCCTTTGTGACAGTCAATTTTAAATGATGTCACTTCAAGGACATTTTCATTTCTCCCACAACATATTACACGAAACACTTGCCTGTAAAACCGGCTCATTAGCCTACAAAATTATACTGTACTGAATGGCTTTCATTCAAAGTAGAAATGGGATTTTTAGTAGGCAATTTCTGTATTTTGTAAAGATAAAACAATGTTTGATTGCTTCTCCCCAGCTGTTTTGCTTAGTGGTTATAAAGAGAAGTTGGGGGGGGGCGACAACGGTAATATGGGGGCGGGCTTGTAAGGATGTGCATAAAAAAATAAATCTTAGATCAGAAAGTAATGCATAACTTTACGGAACAACTGTGCCTGCAGCTCCTCTGGGCTGCAATGATTTGTCCTCTAGATGTCTGGAGGAAAGCTCTGAAAAATCTTTCAGAGAGAGAAAAAAGAGGGAAAGAGGGGGGAAAGCGAAAAGGCTGCTTCGCAGGCTGCAGCAGCCGCCGCGAGCCGGATGACTGAGGCGCTGGGAGTTGCTGGAAGGAGCAGCTCTTGAGAGGTGGCGAGAGGGAGGGCGCGCAACCGAGCGCCGGGGAGGAGGGACGCGGAGGCCACCGAGGGGTCAGCCTGGCCGCGGCGCCGGGCTGGGGGCCTCCAGGCGGCGCTGGCCGCGGCGCTCGGACAAGCGAGCGCGCCGGGCCGCCCGCGCCTCCTGCTGTCCGCGCCCGGGGGTGGGCCCCGCGCCGCGAGCTGCCGAGTGCGGGGAGGGAACGAGACTCCGGCTCGCCTGATGGATTGACTTGGAGATGGATCGAATTACACCATTTGCCGTGCCTCGATTTGTTTTGCTCCCGCTTGGTCCGGCTGCTGCTGTCGCTGCTGCTGCTGCAAGGACTGGTGGCGGCGAGTTTCAGGATTATACCGAAGAAACCAAAACCTAGAGACACAGGGATATATATATATATATATTTCAATTTTTTATTTTCATTTCTCCTTGAGCGTAACAAGCTTTTATTATTTTTTTAAACCAAGCCTCCCCCCATGAGGTAAGACAGCCCTATAAAAATTTGCTAATGCCCTAGGCGCCTGGTGGGGATCGGACCCAGATCCTTAGAGCCTGAATCGCTTCTAATGTGTGTGTGTGTACGTGTGCGGATGTGTGTGCGTTGGCACTGGAGAGTTGATTTCTTTTCCAAGCAGCTCTCCGCCTGCCATGCAAGGGACGCGCAAAAGGCTGGAGAGGTTTGGTGGACGCGTCAAAACTGGCATTGCTGGAGGCTTGGGGGGAGGGGCCCTTCAACATTGTGCCCCCCCCCCAAAAAAAAAAAACGGAGGAGAAGGAAGGAGCTAGCAAAAGTTTCTTGCCAGGCAGCACCAGCTCCGCGCTCCCCCACACCTTAGGGGGAACCTGAGCTGCTTAGGTGCCGGGCACCACGTCTCCAGCTCTCGCCACCGCCGAGCCGAGGCTAAAGGAGCCGGCTGCGGGCTCCGCCGGCCGCTTCCGCCCGCCCGGCAGCCCCGGAGCAGACTCCGGCATCGCCGGGCCAGGCAAGCAGTGGACGGGCTAGCACTCGTCCGCGCCAGGAAAGGGGGCGCAGCGCAGCCGCCGACACCCGGGCAGCTCTTGGCCGACGCCAGCTACCTGTCGGTGCGCCTCGGGGTCGGACGGCCCACCGGTAGTGCCGAGGGGCGGGGGCTCGGGGGACTCGGCCCCTCCCCAGCCCCCAGGCTTCTGCCCCGAGGGCGGCCACTTCCCACCCTCCCTCTCCCCCTGCTGGCCGAGCACACTGAGGCGGGCTCCGGGGCCCGGTGCTGCCCACCGCCCACCCCCGCCTCCCACCCGGCGCCCGGGTTTCTCTTCCCAGCCACTCTCCCCCGCAACTTTCCGTGCTTTGTTCTCCCGCTGGAAATGATTTACGGAAGCGTCTTGGACAGGGTCTCCGCCAGGCGGCAAGAGCCCAGCGCTGAGATGTGTTACGTTCTCATCTACCCATCAATTATGGATGGAAACAAATAAGGAAGAGTCAATTTTGCATGAGCCCCTTCTCCGGCGGCTAGAGGCATCCGCAGCCGGGAGGGAGCCGCCGCGCGCGTCGGCAGCTGCTGGCAAGGGGGATGGTGAGGAGAAGGTAGGGAAACTTTTATTTCCCGTCTTGACAGCGGTGGTGTTTGTTCCTAGTCTGCAGAAACTGATACTGCAGCTGCCTTGGGTAATTTGGAAGGGCTTAAAGCTTCCTCTATCATGTATAACTCTTGGATTGAAATAAAGGTCATAAGGACTTGAAGGTGTGGATGAGAACTGGGTTTGGAAATTTTTTGCCGTATAGACTCTTGGGACCATTGCTGTCAGGTGATTCTTTAAATCCCGAACTTGAGAAGAGCTAAATGCCAAGGAGCTAGAGAGGAGTGAGGTAGCAGTGTTAGAGAAACAGAGTAATACTCTCCGTTCCGAGGTGACCAGTCACTAACCAACCGAAGTTCCAGCATCCCAACCTCTCACCGCGTTCAGCTGGGAGATTCACACAGAAGGATTATTATAGACATACAGACTTTGTAAACAGTCATTGGCCGTTATGTCCATTGCTATGGACGACTGCTTTCCCTTAAAAATAACCGTAGTGTTTCCAGTTACTTGGGAGAAGAAATGACTGGGACAGTTTTCCCAAGAACTTCTGGATCCTAAGAATTTAAATCTGCAGTAAAATGTTGCTTTTTAAGGATTATCCTTCCTTCTACTTGATATTTGGGCCAGTAAAGTGGATTCTTTTATTCAAGGCTGAAGTCCGAGGGAAAGGTTTAACATTTTTCTAATCTGCTTTGGTCTCCCCTCCCTGCCCAGAATTGGACAGATACTTGTTTGGAGAAATTTTTCAAGGTTTCTTTCTTGTAGAATTGAGAAATCTTATCCCAGACAGCTCAAGGTGAGGATTTTACTGTTCTTTTGGTGGTTTAACAATAGGTTTTGATGCTGGCTTATTCATGTGGTTGAAAAATCCCCTCCCTCTCTTTGGTATCTAACTCAAGAAATTAAGTTGTGTGTAGTCATGTTTAATGTAGTAAGTGACAGGCATATTCTGTCAGGATGGTGAGTACTATACAGACATTTACCCTGGCTCAGATAAATAGAAATTGCTAAGTAAGTTCTGAGATGTAAGCCTATGTTACCATGAACTTGAACATCTTTAAGTAAATAAACTGTAGCCCAGCCATAACTTGAGTTTTGTATTTTATAGTTGGTGTCTGCTTTGATTTAGGTCCCTGGATTGCTCCCTTAGAAAGACAGTTAAGTCAAAAAATCCCTGAGATTTCCAAATGTGTTGTTTAGCAGACTGTTTTTTTCCAGTGGTATATTTGGTGAGATTTTAACAGCCAGCACCTAGTTCGGACTGGATTCTAGTTGTTACCTGTCTTTGTTTCTATGAGGGATGCTACATAGGTGAACTTTTTTTTTTTGAGAAACATTTCTGTGATTCAGGACAATGTGCCAGGATTATTGTGGCTTCTCCTTCACCAAACAGCTTGTTAACTTGACTTTGATTTAGATTTGTGGGCATTCTGCCCTTGTCCTCTTTTATTTATTTATTAGTTACTTATTTATTTTGAAGTCCTCTAATAGCACCATCTGGCCTTGTCTCCCCTCATTTGATGGATTTGAAAGATGGTTGTGACGTTAACTGTAGAGTGGGGGTTACTTACTTAGAAACCCAGTGGACGTCAGTTCACTTGCTGCTTGCTAAACAGGAAGGATCTGTCCAGTACCTGTTCTGGGGTAAGTAGGCCCCTGAATCCTGTGTGGTGATTTCTGTTTCTTTAAAGCACACAAGCAAAGTAAGCAGGAATCAGAGCTTGGATTCGCGAAGATACCCATAATTGTTAAGGACTTATTGAAACTGGAGAAGTTCTTCACTTCTTGCTGCTCCATCATAATAAACCTTGGTAATTAGCTTAGTCATTGTTCTTGCATTTGAGTTTCACTAAGTTACAAAGAGTGAAAAATGCATCTGAAATAGGGTCATTTTTCACCCTTCTGATGCATTTTATGCAGAGTTAAGAGCCTGGCTAAATGCCTAACCATTATTGGTGTAGGAGTAGGAGGTGAACGCTTTCCTTAGCATATTGCAAGATAAAATATTACCTTTTATTTCAATTAATAGACTTTAAGCTTGCCCATTCTAGATTCATTCCTAGAGGAAGCAAGAGGCACTTGGGGTATGCAAGGCAGTCAGCATTTATAGAGTCCCTGTCGTTTACAAGGAGCTATGCTAGCCAGTGTTCCAACATCACATGAGGCAGACGTGTTTCTCTACGTTAAACTTAGTAAGAATCTAAAGAAACAGAGAATGGCAAAACTGGATCATTTGGCAAGAAATGTAAATCTGCATCTTTTTCTGAAGCATGTTATTTCATCCTAAAGGTTTTAAGGCAAGATTGTCCATACCAGATATTTACAAGGGGCCAATCTTCCTGCTTTCAACAGTAATAATGCAATGTACTAGTAGTGTAATTCACATGTTGGAACTGTCAATGGAGCTGGAGATCTCGCTGTCAGTAGCTCCTGTGAATGGAGACTTAGCATTAAAATCTACCAAAGCCAGTGTCTTAGGTTGCAGCTTATTTTGTGAACAGCTGCCAACTTCCAGTTGGGGGAAAAAAGTGTGTTTTGATTTATTCCCATGACACGTGGTGAGAATGGAAATCATATAACTATATTAAGCATATCGTAACCTTTTCAGTTACGGTGGCTATTGTCAGGCTGACTTTTTCTCCTCAGACCTGACAGCATGGCAGTGCAGCTGATAAGTGATTCTGCTTCCATTCATCCCAACAGGAAAACAAGGAAATGTTCTTACTTTGAAAAGCAACTGTTTATGTAACCAAGAGCAATCAAATCAGTGCTCCACATAGGTACCACATGAGGTATACCTATTTCTCAAACTTTTCTTTTCTATTAAGCTTTTGTTAACTCACCCAGATTAGCATTTTAACAACCCTGAAGTGAACTTCTGCCATTCTCTCTACTTGGACACAGTATGTAGATCATCCATCATTCTGTCCTTGGCTACAACAGGCTGCTGGCTCCATCACCATTTGGAGCTACACAGAATCCATCCGACTGTGAACAACACAGCTGGCTATAGCAATTTTTTCTTCCACACCACTGGCAGCATTGTCTGGCTGTGGTAACTAAAGTTAACACCCAGAACAGGAAGTTTCCATTGTTTGCCAACCTGTGCTGTGCCCCTCACCCACTTTAGGGGCGGTTGAGGCAGGGGGACCTGCAGAAAGACCCTGCTGGCTTGCCCGTGGCCTGTTCCACTTAAGAGGAGGCTTGCCTCAACCTTACAGGACTCACAGGAAAGCCTCTTCAGACTTGATACAATTAAATCACCAGAATTACAGAATTAGAAAGAGTCATTCAGTCATCACTCATCCTAGACCTTTAAAACTCAGTCTACCGAAAAGGGGAAGAAAAGAATGAAATGCCTTTAGCTGGTGATCCCGAATGACTGAAACAGAAAAAGACCCTGTCTGGTTGTTTGAAGAAGTGAACACATCATTGTTTTATCTTTTATCACAAAGAACATGTAATGGACCTAATTATCTGAGACCCAAGCCTAATGGAACACAGTGCATTCTATAACTTTTGTTTTCTCTTCCTTTTATTCAGTTAAGATACCTGTTACAGTAGCCATTGCTTATTAAAGCGAGAATGGCATGAATTAGGTGGACATGTTTGTAAGGTTATGTTGCCAAGCTTTTAAAAGAAAAAGATTTTATAAGTACTGCTTTTGGAGTTTGATATAGGAAGGGGAAAAGACCCTGATGCTGGGAAAGATTGCAGGCAGGAGGAGAAGGGGACGACAAAGGATGAGATGGTTGGGTGACATCATCGACTCAATGGACATGCGTTTGAGTAAACTCAGGGAGTTGGCAATGGACAGGGAGGCCTGGCGTGCTGCAGTTCATGGGGTCGCAAAGAGTCAGACACAACTGAGCGACTGAATTGATAGGAAGGGGAGAGGGTCTCATAATTTGGTGGGAGCTAGTCTTCTCACCTCTTTTTCTAATGTTTATTAATGAAATCAGCTACAAGATACCTGGGATGATGTGACGATGATGGTGGAGAAGAAAGAGGAGAAAGCAGCGACCTTGACAACGATCACTTATCATTAGTCTGCTTACTAATTTCTAGGTACTACGCTAAGATCTTTATCTTAATTATGTCCTGTAACACTCAGACAGCTGGGATGGTTAAGGCGGGTTCTGTTATTATCACTGCTTTATCAAAAAAGCAGAAAAAGAAACTCAAGCACCTGAGAAGTCAGGTCATTGTCCTGAGATCATAGAGCAGAGAAGTAGTGGAGTAAGGATTTGAACTCAGGTCTGCCTGACATCTCAGCCCACCGTGCCATCACTGCACTGAGTTGTTTTCAGGAATCCGGACCCCCAGGCAATTTTCCGACTCCTTGATTCTTCTGACATTCTTTTTCAATAAAAGAGTTCTATTTTGAGGGAAATCTTTGCATTGATTGAAATGATACGTACAGAATATGTATGCTCTTAACTTTTGGCCTTTCTCTGAACGAAACTGTATCGACACACTCTTCTTCATTTTAATTCCTGTTAGGCAAATAATTATGATATACCCTTCTTTCCAAGTGTCCTAGGGTAGCATCTTCTCCCACCATTTTTTCCCTGTTAGGTTTTCCTGTCCAAAATTGCATGGCACAGGACAAACGGCAATATTCATCACTCTACCAAAAAGTGCTTCTGCATCAGAGTGCGATTGACATTCATTTCCCTGATCTTGGCAGGTGAAGATCCATTATGTATCTTTGTCCCATTTCCCAGGAGTATTTATGGGCCCCATCAGCAAAGACAGTGAGAGCTGCAGCTGTTCAAGCTTTAGTGGCATGACGATGAAAAGTGTATTACTGAAATTTGACTGCATATTATACTATAATATACACTTTTCTTCCTTATAGCTGAGGGAGAATCCTTTTACCTCTGTGAGTAATCAGATATGTTGTTTGAGAAATCATCACCCATGCGTCAGTACTTTTGGTTGATCTTTTTGATTCAGGATTCCTAAAGGAGGGAAAAAAAACAAATACACATTACCACTACCTATAGTGCTGAAATTTAAGGTTTTCAACATTTATTTATGGAAAGGCAATACGGGTTTTAAAAAGTCCAATATGTTGGTACATGTATAAAAAGTCCTTGGGAAGATCTGCAATTACTTAGCCTATTATTGGAGTCTGTATTCAAAAATAAAGTCAGGAGTTTCTACTCAGGCGAGGAACTGGCACATATGAACCAGAGCAGATGAAGCTCTTTGAGAAAATAACACTTCCATTCCCAGGAGCCAGCTGTCAGTAGACCAGGGACGCAGACTCCCACAGCACCTACATTGGCCGAGGCCTCCTTTGTCATTAGAAGGGTCTCTGGAAACACTTTTTGGTCTGCAGAGTTGTCTACATATATCAGTAAGTCCCCAAACCTCCCCTGGGTAATTGGTAGATCAAGTAAATGTATTTTTAAAAGCTATTGAAGAAGAAGGAGGAGAGATAGAAAAAGGAGGGATAAAGAATGTTGCAGTTGCTTCTGTTTTTGTCATTGCTGGGGTAACCATTTGTTCATACAGCTAATTTTTACCAAGTGTCTACTCCGTACAAGGAGGTGCCAGGGTGGGGAAACAGTTCAAAGAGGAACTGACATGGATCCAGAGCTCAAGGCTGTTACTGAGTGGTGTATTGAAGACGAGGTAAACACACAGCCAAAATAAAATGGCCAGTGTCTTAAGTGCCAGAACACACACGGATCTATGGAAATTGAGAGCAGTGAGAAGTTATTTCTGGCTAGGGTGGTCAGGGAAGGCTTTGTGGAGCGCTGATATTTGAGCTGGTCCTTGAACTAGGTAGGATTTGGACAGGTGGACACTGAGGCGCAGTAGGCGAGGTGCTGAGAGGGAGGGCATTCCAGGCATAGAGAACAGCTTAGGCAAAGGCCCAGGGGTGGGGGTGGGGGGTCTAGCTCACTTGTCCTCTTCTGAGTCCTGACCTAGACTTGCGTTTCAGGTGTGAAGAAGCAGTTTGCCATGCAAATCCACAAATATTTACTGAGTGTCTCTGGTCTACTGTACTGAGCCGATCAGCAGATGGCCCTGCAGCTTAAGCCATCAGAATGGATGGGATCAATCTTGGGATGATTCAGGAGTTTGCTTCGTGATCAGAGCTAAAACCCCCACATCAATTGCCAACTGGTTCAGTGTTACACAGGGCATGGCAAAGGATCACGTGGTTTGCCTCATATTACCCTGCAAGCCGGTTGCCCCCACAGAGGGGTTTATAAGACTCAGACTAGAAGGTTGCTGCATCATGGGCTTCAGCTTTTTGCTTTAACTTGAAAAGACTAGGTGTAGACTCTTAACAAAGAACAGGTTGCACATGTAGATAGGGGTTTGGGGAGGATGTGGAGACAGGAAGTGAAAGAGAGAGAGCAGCGACTTATAGAAATTGTGAGAAAAGCATGAGTTGGACTCCAGGTGTTCCTTCGACTGCAGGCCCCAGGAGCTTAGACTGTTTTATTCAGCCCTGTAACTTAGCAGAGTGTGTGACACATAGTATACATGTTGCAAATATTGTAATAAACATGTTAATTGCGTCTTAACTTCTTATTCAATCGTAGTTATAATCTATCATGCCTGCTGAACTGTGCAAGCAATGGGGTTGGAACTCTGGCAACCTTCTCCTGATAGAACAAGTGAAACAGCAGCAGCAAACAATGTGCAGTTACTGATGTAATACTCCCCTTGGAAGACCCATCCTTGAGGGACCCTGGGGGTCTAGCATCCCTTCCTGAGTCTGAGCTTTGAGGATAACTCACCCCCCATTAGTGGCTCCCCCGATCCTGCCTTCCCAACTCTCTTACCTTCTCCCTGCTTCCCCCCATGCCCATCCCTCCTCTATGTGGGGCTGTTTGGGTATGAGGATTCCCACGCCGTTATTAACCCCTTGAGTTACCATAAATTGTAATCAATCCACAGTTACATTAAACAGTGGAGGTGATAAGCTTTCTGGGCTTCCCTGGTGGCTCAGTGGTAAAGAATTCACCTAACAATGCCGGAGACATGGGTTCTGTCGTCCCCTGGGTTGGGAAGATCACTTGGAGAAGGGAATGGCCACCCATTCCAGTATTTTGTCTGGGAAATTGCATGGATAGAGGATGGCAGGCTATAGTCCACAGGGCTGCAAAGAGTTGGACACGGCTGAGCGTCTAAACAACATAAGCTTTCTGAGAGGAAATACCAGAAGTTCTCAGAAGTATAAGCACAAGAACACATACTAAAGGAAAAGTAAAATGAAAACAATTACATTAAGGGATGATTAAGCCAATTGCTTGGCCAAGAAATGCTCCAGTGGTTCAATTTTCCTTGGTATATTTAAGTCTTTTATAAGTTAACGGTTACATGACAGTCTGAGAGCAGATTCTTAGTCTGAAGAATCACTGCCAATGAAAGATCAATCAGAAATGATAAGAGGTCAGTGGGGGAAAAGGGTTAAGCATATACGAATTCAGTATTAGGGACTTTTCAGGAATATTCCAGTCACCTAAAGCACAGAACCTGTTGGATTTAATAATTAGTCTGGCTCCTACCCAATTACTTTCTGAAGTGAAGGGCGTGCCGCCTCCCCTTGCATAGAACACAGTTGCCTTCCAGACAAAACCTAAAATAAACCGTCCTGGCTCAACTTGCCTAATAATAACAGCTAGCCCTCACCGTATGCTTACCGGGTGCTATGGCACTGTGCCTGGTACTTTACGTATATTATCTGATTTAATCCTCATGCTACCCCTGAGAGTGGAGGATGGATGAGTAGCTAACTCAGCGTTTATTAAGTGCTTACTGTGCGCTTGATACTTTTAAGTGAATATATTAAATCTTCTGGTCAGAATTCTTTGAGGTGGGTGCTACTGTTATTATTCCTGTTGCACAGGAGAAAACAGGGATGGGAGATTAAGTAATTTTACCAGGGTCAGACAACTAATGAGTACTAGAACCAGGGGACTTGGGCCCGTGAGAAGCAACTTAGTACGGTGGTTAAGGACATGAACTCTGGCACCAGCTTACTGGGGTGTGAGTCCTGGCTATGTGATCAATAAACTGTGTGATTTTGTGCAAATTACTTAACCTCTCTGAGCCTTAGTTTCATGACATGAAAGGTGGACGATGGTGAGTGGTAGCCACCTGGGAGGGTGTTTGTGAGACGTAAATGAATTAATATTTGAACGGCACTACTTGGCCTGTAGTGCGTACTATATTTGTCTCAGTGTCTGTTAAGTAAAAGTAAATGCAGTCTGGCTCCAAGGCCCATGCTTTCAGCCCTTATACTATGCAGTCTTTTCACATGTGGTTCTGTCATATCTCTTTGACTGATATATAGACCTTGAAGCCAGTTTTACAACCAGCTCTCCTCCACCCCCACACACTACGCTTGCCACACATTCAGCCAGACTGGAGAGGGGAATGTGGCAGGGGAGCTCCAAGGCCCTTGAGATGTACCCAGACCTTGATGCCTAGTTGCCTAGCCCTGACCCAGATAGCAGCCATTTCAGATCCATGATGTCAGAAATCTGGCTCCACGGATGGTTGGGCTGAAGGACAAAATGTAGGTGATTGGCATGTGTTCTATGCTGTTTGCCCTCTAGGCCAATTAAAGCCTGAATAACATCATGGAAAATCAGTCCCATTGCTGTCATCACCCACATCTTTGATCTCTACCAGTGGTCCTCAAACTTTAAAATTGATCAGAATTACCTAGGGCTACATGCAGATTCCCAGGGCCCCAGCACCAGTGGGTCTGTGTTGTTGGGTCTGGCATGAGGTCCCAGTGTTAGCATTTTCAGCAAACTCCTCAAGTGACTCACATTCTATGGTACCTTGACCACAAATTGGGAAATGATGCTCTGATGTAGCCAGAGTTTCTCAAACCTCAGAGCACCTGCAGTTTGCCCAGCATCTTGTAACATTCAGATTCCCATCCAAGCAAGGTGCTAGACATCAAGACTAGTGTTGGCAGGGCACTGGGTAGTAGGTCGCAAACCTCTTGCCCACAACACAGGGAGAATACATATGAGCCAAAGGCAACCCGGCCAGCTCATGAAAGAGTGAAAAGAGTAAAAAAATCTGCTCAAAGCTGAAGAGACTTTTTTTTTCTTAGTTTGCAAAGGATCCTCCCGGTGAGCAGAAATTAAGAGAGAAAAAGGGCACTCACTCACTTCTGCTGACTGGTGTATATCATTTCATAAATGGAGTCCTGGTCCAGTATTCGGAGCAACAGTCTTTGATTTAATGATAAACTGAGATAAGGGTAATCAAACTTCATGCTTCAGGGCATCAGGTGATTGCCTGCTGCGGTCAGGATGAAATCTTTTCCCTTGTGCTTTGCACAATTGACTAGATGCATTTGAGACAGGTCGCAGGCTGCGCTTGCAAGAGCTGGGGCAGGAGGTGTGGGCAAAAAACGCCGCTGGATGAGACCACGTGGGAAATGGCCTTGTGTGGGATGAACAACCCCATCATCATTCGGCCTTATCATTTTTGTTTCATTTTAAGATTCTCCATACCCTCTGTGTGTATTTCTATAAACCACATGATGAAATCGGCAGCTTGCTGTGTCTGGAATGACTCAGACTCCCAACTTTGGCCAATAGTGGGCTCTCTGAGTGACCTAAGGGAAGCACTGTCCCCCTCGGAGGCTCTGGCTCCTCATCTGTGGACTCGCAGTTAAAATGAGCATCACATAAGACAGTGTTGATAAAAGGGCTTCATAAAAACCAAAGTGCCACTCAAATGCAAGGGATCATTATGATACAATGAATTATACTTTATGGAATCACCATTTATCACAATCATAATATAGCCATCTCATCTCTATGTAATGATATCATACATAATGACAGTGAACATTTATTGAGTTCTTCGTTTCTGCCAAGCACTAAAGAGTTTTATTTACATTCTCTTATTTAATCCTCACGTCAGCCCTTTGGGGCACATATTTTTTTTACTCCCATTTTTTAGATAAGGGCACGGATGCTCCAGGAGCATCAGTTAGTTTCCTGTTGCTGTTGTAACAAATTACTACAAACTTAGATGTCTAAACAACAGGGATTTGACCTGACAATTCTGGAGGTTTGAAATCCCAAATGGGCTTCACTGAGCCAAAGTTGAGGTGTCAGCAAGGCTGTGTTCTTTCCAGAGGCTCAAGGGAAAAATCCATTTCCTTCCCTTTTCCAGCTTTTTAGTAGGCTACCTGGTTTTCTTTGCTGTGGCCCCTTTCTCCAAACTCAAAGTTAGCCATCCTATAACTCTGACTTCTGTTTCCATAGTTGTGACTCCTTGGATTCTTCTGCCTTCCTCTTCCACCTTTTAAGGACCCTTGTGATTACATTGGGTCCACCCATGTAATCCAGGATAAATCCACCTATTTTAAGATCCCTTACTTAATCACATATGCAAAGTTCCTCTTTCCATATATTACAGTATATTCACAGATTCTCAGGATTGGGCATGGACATCTTTGGAGATGAATGGGAACGTTATTCTGTCCACTACAATTATGTACCTGCTAGGAGCACACAGTGGCAGAGTCAGAATTCATGCCCAAACCTGTCTGACTCCAAACCCCGTGATGTCAAACCGCTCACAATAAAATCTTGATTCATTCAGTGAAATAAATAAAATCATAGAATGTAAGTAGTGAGGAGGGCCATGTTACTTTTATAATATCAGTTGGGGGCTTTTAAATCATTATAATAGTAACAATAAAAATATTAACCTTACTGGTCTTCATGTCCTACTTTGTCCTAGGCATTCTATATGCAGTCATTCACTTTTTTCTTAGGAGGGTGAATATTATTTACCTGAATAACTGAATTGAAGGGTTCCTAAATCCAGCTGTCTTTCATGGGGTGACTAAACAAAGAAGGAATGGGGGACCATTTTGGAGGACTATGCTGCTGCTGCTAAGTCACTTCAGTCGTGTCCAACTCTGTGTGATCCCATAGACGGCAGCCCACCAGGCTCCCCCCGTCCCTGGGATTCTCCAGGCAAGAACACTGGAGTGGGTTGCCATTTCCTTCTCCAATGCGTGAAAGTGAAAAGTGAAAGTGAAGTCGCTCAGTTGTGTCCGACTCTTCGAGACCCCATGGACGGCAGCCTACCAGGCTCCTCCACCCATGGGATTTTCCAGGCAAGAGTACTGGAGTGGGGTGCCATTGCCTTCTCCATTGGAGGACTATACAAAGTGTTTTAATGAAGTTACTGGTTCAGCAAAGGATGGTTGATCAAAGGTGATGGAGATAACCAGGCTCTCCTTTGCCGGCTCTGACAGTGTCTCTTGGCCAGTCGGATATGGTTCCTCAGGTGACAGTCACCCCGCCCACTCACAGCCAAGACCATCTCCAATTTATGAGGCTTTCGTGTCCTCAGAGGTCAATCAGGAAATCAGATGCTGTGTTTGATAGGAAGTGTGGGAAGTTATCAGAGATCTCTCCCTCACTCTTTCCGTGTCCTCTCTTCTTCTCTGCCACACACTTAATAGCTAATTTGTGAGGCTTAATGTAATTTTAAAGTTCAAAACATGGTCCCGTCACTGAAAAGGCCATCAGAACAGTTTAAAAAGGAGAGGACAGAGCTGGGAATCTGGAAACCTGGCCTGGCATCACTATTAGCCAACCAGCTATCTCTGGACAAAGCCCTGGCCTTCTGTGCCCCTAGTGCTCTCATTAGAACAAAGTGAGGGTGGGATGGGCATCAAAGAGAATCTAAATGATTTCCAAGTTTCTTTCTAGTAGTAGCATTCCTTAATGTTATATTTATCTTTGTATTTTAATTGCCACATAGTATCACATCTACTGGTGATTTCAAAAAATATGAACCCACCTCATGAATGTGCATATAACCATCTGTACAAAGACACACACACACACAAATAGCCCCACTTCTCAAATTTATTATTGCCATTTACATTTTATAACACTTTGCCCTTTTCTTTCAAGATCACTTAAAACTTCATTGCTGCTAATATAGTTTTTATACTCAATTTTCAGAAATATATAGATAATATTTTCAGTTAGCAGTAATTGCACCTCATTCAGCTCTCAGGGGTTGATACGCTACCATGGCACAATTTCCCTGTAATTTTCAGTTACATCCCTGAAGAGCCATTCCCCATGGAACACATAGGACAGGCAGGGAAAATGAGTTTCAAAGTAGAGAGGCCAAGCCTGATTGGTAGAAGGCTCTTGCATCTAGTGTTATAGAAATGTGTGGGGCTACATCTAAGGTCAGGGAGAAAAAGGATACCTTGACTGATTTGCAGAGTCTTCTATGCGAAATATAGAAAGTGCATGGTAGTCTCAATACAGCAAATTTGCCATCTTTGATTTAAATTTTTTTGAGACATTTAGTCCCTTGGACTGCAAGGAGATCCAACCAGTCCATTCTGAAGGAGATCAACCCTGCGATTTCTTTGGAAGGAATGATGCTAAAGCTGAAATTCCAGTACTTCGGCCACCTCATGCAAAGAGTTGACTCCTTGGAAAAGACTCTGATGCTGGGAGGGATTGGGGGCAGGAGGAGAAGGGGATGACAGAGGATGAAATGGCTGGGTGGCATCACTGACTTGATGGACATGAGTCTGAGTGAACTTCGGGAGTCAGTGATGGACAGGGAGGCCTGGCGTGCTGCGCTTCATGGGGTCGCAAAGAGTCGGACACGACTGAGTGACTGAACTGAACTGAGACATTTATCTCCCTTAAAACACTCATACGTGCATGCTAAGTCACTTCAGTTGTGTCCAACTCTTTGCGATCCCATGGACTAGAAATCCATCAGGCTTCTCTGTCCATGGGATTCTCTAGGCAAGAACGCTGGAGTGGGTTACCATGCCCTCCTGCAGGTGATCTCTACCCAGGGATCGAACCCAAGTCTCTTACATCTCCTGCACTGGCAGGCACGTTCTTTATCACTAGCACCACCTGGAAGCCATCCTCATTAATGATCTCTGTATAGGTTGACGAGTATTTAGTGCAGATGCCATCTGGCGCTGTGTCTCAGAACAGAGCTTGAATTATCTGACCTGTGAGAAGGCAAATAAGTAACTCAGTGGATAAGTAAACTTGGTAATGATTACTTTTGCCAGTTCTTTCCATTTTCTTTGTTGTTGTTGTACAGTGACTAAGTTGTGACCGACTCTTTGCAACCCCATGGGCTGCAGCACGCCAGGCTTCCCTGTCCTTCACCATCTCCCGGAGTTTGCTCAAATTCATGTCCATTGAGTTGGTGATGCCATCTACCATCTCATCCTCTGTTGTCCCCTTCTCCTCCTGCCCTAAATCTTTCCCAGCATCAGGGTATTTTCCAAAGAGTCGGCAGTCTTGGGCAGAGAATGGGACCACTACGATCAGCTTACATGGAGGAGACTGGTTTATTATTGAAAACATGTACAAAATCAACATTTTGTTTTGTAACTATAGTTTGTACTATTTTCAACTGAACAACAACAGAATTTGTATTTATACATTGTTATATATGCATGTTGTATACACCCCGTGTAACATTACATAAACATGTTCATGAGGGCTTACAAGCTAGAAAACTTTGGCATTTGGCCAGAAATATTTTTCTGCCATTATGAAAAAATTTTGCATCCCTGGAACAGCACTTTCATTTAATTAGGCAGTTTAAAAATGTAAAACCTATGACATTGGTGGGCAATGCTACAAAAAAGTGGACAGGATATATCAAATGAATTTGCTCTCATTTTTTTTTTCTTTTTTTTCTTCCCTATGGCTTGTTTTAAATGAGACTTAAGATACCCCTGCCAGATTTACACTTTGAAACATCATAATAAATACAAGCCATAATTATGAAGCCACTTCTATCTGGAGAGGTAGAGACAGAAACATTAACTCTCTTCTCTTCAGTTCTGAGACAAATGTGAGTCTGTCATCATGAATGTTACCCACATTTTTGCCTTTCTGTCCCTTAATGAAATATATTGCAGACTACCTGAGTGGAAATCTCAGCCTGGCGAAGTCTTCCTTCACTCTGAGTATAGAGTTCAGCCTCTTTTCCTGTTACAGTAATGCAGTGAATCAGATCCTAAAGCCCCATAAAAGACAGGTGAGGAGGCTTCTCCTTTACCTGTCTGTATCCAAATTTGCAATAAGCTATAAAATTAACCACCTAGATTTTCAATATCAGAAATTGCTACTTTCAGGGTTTTATGACTGCATTTTTGCTCACCAAAGTGAAACTTCACTCAGCCCTTATCAGATAAAAGTCTCATTCCTTAAAGGCAGGCCATAGCCCTTGCTCTGCTGTTTTGTGTATAGCCAACCTTCCAAAGAACTATTAGTCTTCAGGAGTCCAAACGGTCCTAAAGGCAAATTCTGTCTGATGTGCCACTCGACCTCTTGGAACCTTGTTTTCCTCACTGGAAAATCAGGATAATATATCTCCTTCATTCACGGTTTGATGTTTTGAGGTCTTTTTTCAGGAGAAATATATGCAAAGCACTGAGCATTGTATCTGACATAATAAAACTCAACAAATTGTTGTGTTGTTATTATTACTACTGTTTTCAAATCAGGGATGCTTGGCAATATATGAAATACTCACATCTGAAGTATTTTGTAGTTCTGCACGTGGATAGGCTCTGTAAAATATATCTGAATAGCTACTTCTAAACACAAAGAGAAAAAGAACATAAGAGCAGTTCTGCTAAGAAGCTGGCATTTCTTGAGCACATAAAAGTATTGTAACACTACCACATGTAAAGCTCGCTGCTCACATTTTGGACATGGTACTGGCAACTTACTTATGCTGGAGCTAGGAAATTTTGTGTGTTGTGAAGTATTTTCAGATTATGAATTGTGTCACTTAAATAATGGACCAAGTTCTCAGGGTGACTTACTGTATTAACTCAACCTGTCCCTGGGTCTGAGGTGTAATTTTCTAGCTGCATTCTTTCATCATTCACCTACACATTCATTCACTTATCCACGTGATAGATCATTTTTGAGCTTATTCAGTGTTCAAAGAGATGTTCTTCCCCTTGGCCTTCAAAGAGTCACAGTTTAGTAAGTGCTGACATAACTGCAGCCAGGATCAGTTTCGTGGATGTGTTACTTGTGCAGTCACACTTGGCCCCATGCCTAGAATGTGCTGCTCTAGCCATCTTGAAATTCTTAATAATTTTTGAATAAGGAGCCCCCGTTTTCATTTTGCACTGGTCCCTGCTTATCATGTAGCCTTGCCTGATTGCTCCTTTTTACCAATGTCATTTATTCTGTAGCATCTGAGTAGATAGACATGAGTTGGAAAGAGGCGTGTTTTCTGGCTCTGCACACTCAGGCAAGGCACATAATTTCCCTGGGTTCTCTCAGTTGTAAGTTGAGGCAGAATAGACGTGGTGTTCAGGGCCACTGCTAGTAATCTGCACACTTCAAGAGAGTATAAGACTTGAGTGTCAAATGATGTCAGGCCTGGGTTTGGGTTATAACTGGGGTGACTAGACTCTCAAAATTATGGTATGGGGATTATATGAGATCAAAAAAAGAGTAGAAGTCAGGACTCTTCTTGAGAAGTTGAGCTGTATAGCTAAAACTTTTGACCTCTAGACTAGGCCTACATGCTGTATGGTGATTTTATAACATAGAATCAAATTGATTCAGCACTGGAATTATTCTGCTCATTTCATTTGGATCTGTCCTTTCCTCTCTATAGATTTTATGCTGATATCCCAGAGGAGATGTAACTCACTCCAGGACTTTTGCCACGCTTAGAAAAAAAATCTATATCTGAGACTTTAAAACTCTAATATACAAATATTGGCATCCTTGAGAGTTCTCTAATTTACTGCCCCAGTTTTGTATATTACAAGGTGATAAACTATTTAGCCAGCCCACTGGCCTGGGCCACTGACCAGTCAAAACAGACCCCACAGTGTGGTGCCAAGTGAATGCTGGTTCTGGGTCTATTCTGTGTAGTCTTTTCTTTAACATTTTTATTGGAGCATAGTTGCTTTACAATGTTGTATTAGTTTCTACTGTACAGGAAAGTGAACCAGCTATATGCATACTATGTCCCCTCTTTTTTTATTCCCTTCCCATTTAGGTCACCGCAGAGCACTGAGTAGAGTTCCCTGAGCTATGCAGCAGGTCCTCATTAGTCATCTATTTTATACGTAGTATCATAGTGTATGTATGTCCATCCCAGCCTCCCAATTCATCCCACCCTCCCCTTTCCCCCTTGGTATCCACACATTTGTTCTCTAAGCCTGTGTCTCTATTTCTGCTTTGTACATAAGATCGTCTCTACCAGTTTTTCTCAGATTCCACATATATGCATTAATATACGATGTTTGTTTTTCTCTTTCTGGCTCACTTCACTCTGATGACAGTCTCTAAGTCCATCCATGTGTGTGTGCTAAGTCACTTTGGTGGTGTCTGACTCTTTGTGACCACATGAACTATAGCTCACCAGGCTCCTCTCTTGATGGGATTCTCCAGGCAAGAATACTGAAGTGGGTTGCTGTGGCTCCTCCAGGGGGTCTTCCCAACCCAGGGATCACACGCATGTCTCTAATGCGCCTCCTGCGTTGGCAGGCAGGTTCTTTACCGCTAGTGCCACCTGGGAAGCCCAGGGCCATCCGTATCTCTACAAATGACCCAATTTCTGGGTAGTCTTAAACTTAGTTTTAACTTTCAGAAAAGGTGCCCCTCTACTCATGGTGGCCCAAATATCTAGTTCTGTGGCGACCCAGTCTCTCCAAGGTTCAAGAAAGAGGCACCACCAATGAATCTGCATTTACTCTGTGTGAGAACCATGATTTTTCTGCTTCAGTCATTATGACACTTCAGAACACTTGCAAATTCTGTATTAAAACTTATAGCTGTTGAATGGGAAGCATGGATTTCAGGTATACTCAGGTTTTTTATCAAGTTGAGGTACCAACTTGATAAGTAAATACATATTAAATAAAGACTATCAAAGAAAAACAACTTTAATTGAGATGTAGCAATTATCATTTTTAGATAGATCTTCATTTCTGCCTGGAGCCACCTTCCACTTGAGCAGATTTTAGATCACAAGAGAATTTGGTGCTCCAAGTATCTCTCATCACACACCTAAACATTTACATCATCTAAGTGGACCTTTTCCACTTTACAAACATGTTGTTGGCCTGTTTAAATACAGAGATGGGAGGCTGTTCTGTAATGTGAAAGCCCACAGACATCTCCAGTGTAAGCCACAGTACCACGAGCCAATTAAAATCAAAGTCTTGATGCTACAGACTTCATCGCTTAAATATTAAGCAATTTTTACTTTGACACTGAACAAGAGGTGTTAATGTAGATTCTTTTAAACAACTCGATTTAAGGTGTGTATATGAGAGAAAGAATAGTAATCTTTTCGACTTTTGAGAGCTGGAAGTATCATCTCTTTTGGCCTCCTAAAAGTTACTCAGTTTAGGAGTTGTTTATTCATTTATTTTAATTTAATTTAACCTCATTTAATTTTAGTTTATCTTGGTAGAGAACATCTTGACTTCTGCCTGTTTTATTGTGTATGTGCAATAAGATGCTTAACTTAGGAGCCTTGGAACCAAATGGGAGTTTATACTTTAGCTCCCAAGACTTTTCTTGAGCCCCTAATGACTGGCTGACTGATGTGTTTACATTTATATTAGTGTTGAGTGGGCTGATTCAAAAAGGGCTACAGACAGAGCTGATGTCTGACTTGTTGTTGCTCTAATACCTAGAAGCAGAATTATGGGATTATCTTTCTGTACTATGGAATTTATTTTATGACTAAGAAAAATGGCTCAATGCGACCAAATTCTGAAATGGATTCAGTGTTCCTGCAGCCATTTATCTTTTAAAGAAAATTATAAACTGCTCTGCTTGGACATTAGCTTAGGAAAATGTATATTTAATGTTTGGCTACACACACAAATAAAAGTATGTTTAATGCTTAGAATTGGCACTTATGTGGCTCATGGTGAAGTAGGCTGATGACCCCAGCAAGAAGGCTGGCAGAGAAGTCATCCTTACTTCTTGCCACTCCGCTCACCGGGCTCTAAGAGGACGTTTGAAATTTGAGTGAGCCAGGTCTTTCTTCTGCATTTTCCTGTGCGTGTTTTTAGGATAGAGAAAGGAGACCTTAAAGCCAGTGTTTAAACAACCAGGGTGAAAATGGGTTTGGCTTTAAATATCCAAGGACACAATTGCAACCAGTTATTCTTTTGCTTTTACTGGCATGCATTTGATCACTGAGAAGTCTAAACCAGGTTTTCTTTCTCCTATGTGACTAGAATTCTTAATTTTTAATGCAAAAGACAAACACCATCTTACTAGCACCAGGAGAACAGCAGTGATTTTGAATTGGGATGTATCTTTGTGAAAATCAGATTAAAGTTCACTTTAAAAGTAGAAACTGTTGTTGCTGGTTTTATTTTAGCACTTTATATTTTGGAAACCTAGGAAAGAAAAAACTGAAGGTTAAAAGTGGGGGAGGGGGGTGCAGTGGCGCAGGGTGGGAAGCAAAGCCAAAATTATGATATGCTAACTTAACTGAAATCTCTGAATTACCTCCATTTTCTTTTATTAGATGCCCAGAGTGTAAAAATGATATATAAAATTATAGAGGACTTATTTTCTAAGACATTATCATCTAAAATAATGTTTTAAGAGACAGATTCCATAGGATCCAAGTATTTGTTCTTGGCTTTGGTCAACAGGTCAATAATTGCCTTCATCAGGAAAATGTTTAGCTTATTTGGGTTGGAGAGTGATTTTATATTTTTAATGGATCATCGCTCAATCTCTCCTTTTATAGTGTTAAAAGTATTATTCTTAAAAGGGAAAAATCCTAAAATAGCTCATTTTGCCTTTATTCCCTTTTAACATTTGCCAATATGTATCTCTGTTTTTATAGAGTTGTAATTAATGAACATATAATTTTACACTCTGATTTCCCCATTTGGTATCACATCATAAACTAAGGATTACTGGTCTTCATTATTATTATCTTAGTGGTCGCATGATATTCCATGAGCCTGGTATAATGTACTTTTATTTTTACTACTTCTCCATGTTAAATAAGCATCTTCCTTGTTCTTCTTTAGATCTTTTGCTTAGGATAAAGTATAAGAAGTAAAAATCACTGAATCAGGGTTCGTATTGTTAGCATCATGGATGGGAGCATGTGTGTACACGCTGACAAACTGTTTTCTAAATGTTGTAATTTTTTTTACCCTGCCATGTGTAATATATCAATTAATTCCAATTAACATTATTATCCTTCAGAAAAAAGACATGTATTTGCCTTTTGTAAAAGGTACCTTGTTGATTTAATTTGCATTCCTGATTATTAACAAGAAGCCTGATGTTTTTTTAGAAACTGAGACAAGACCTTTTAGGAACAAGTTTAGTCCTGCTGACACCTAGACAGTCTGAAGGCTGGGAATTGTGTTAGCATCTACATTCTGACCAGCAGCTTCCTGTGTCTCTACCATATACTCAGCTCTGACAGCTAATTTCAGTCTTCAGCTGGACCAAGAGGAGAAAGCAAAACAAAGCAGTATTTCAGGCCCCAGCGAGTACCTTAAAGGATCTAGGAAAGAATTCTCCCCAAAACATGCAGTATATCAATTATCTAGCTTCATTAGAGACCATTGCAAAACTGAGTGTTTAAAATAATTGCAATCATTCATCTGACTCAAAAATCTACAATTTGAGCATAACTCAGCACTGCTCCACTTTAAATCAAGTAGGGTGACTCAGTTATGAGCTGGAGGATCCATTTCACAATTGGCCCACTCATGTGGGAAGCCCACGTGGTTGCCTATAAGCTGGGAGATCAACTAGGGCTGAGCCTTAGTCTCAGAGACTAACCCACAGTCTAGTCTCTCTCTACATGGGCCTCTTCATGAAGGCCTGATTTTAAACAGAATGGGCTCTCTCATACTATGGGTGTGTGTGTGTGTGTGTGTGTGTGTGTGTGTGTGTGTGTTCAGCCGTGTCCAACTCTGCGGCCCCATGGACTGTAGTCCACCAGACTCCTCTGTCATGGAATTTTCCAGGCAAGAATACTGAAGTGGGATACCATTTCCTACTCCAGGGGATGGTCCCAACCCAGGGATGGAACCTGAGTCTTTTGTGTCTCCTGCTTTGGAGGGCAGATTTTTTTTTACCACTAATGCCACCTGGGAAGCCCCATACTATGGTGGCTGGGTTGAAAAAGTATCTGAAGAAACAGAAATTGGAAGCTGCCCACTCATTACCTTCTGGACCCACAGGTGACAAAACATCAGTTGCACCATATTCTTCTCTATTCAGGCAAGTCATATCCTAGACTCAAAGGAGGGATCTGTATACCCACTTCTAAATGGGAACGGTAGATGATATCTGGGGACCATGTTTTTGAGAGGCTAAGAATCTAAATATTTGAAACGTCATAGTCTGGGAGGTATTATAGCATTGATCTCTACCCTTGCTTTCTAGAATACTCCAGGAATGAGTTCTCCAATTGTTTAACTCACCTTTCCCACAGCAGGGAATTCAGTCATTGAGTTGTGTCTCTTCACTGACTTTTCCACAAGCAGCATTCCTTCCGTTCCCCAGCCTTCCCTAGGAAGCCAGGTCTCGGGGCTTTTAATCATCTGTGTCATGGCTCTTTTCTTCTAAGACAGATATTAGAAGTGGGCCTGAATATGTGATGCATCTCAAAAAAAAAAATAACAACTTTAAGTATATTTGGTGCATTTACACCAGTAAAATGTTTAGCATCTGATGTGCTGGCAGATTCCAAGAGAGAATTTAGAACATAGAAGACACTGAAATCACCAGAGGTGGTCTTCAGGAAAGATTAGATTATCACAGGGCAGGGAACACAGAAACAGAGTTATGTCAATAACGATACTAACAGCAATAACCGTAATAGCTAAGACCACTTATTTGCCTGCACACTTTTCAAGGTTTTCTGAATATTAAGCCTGTAACCTTTAAACAGTCCTTTAAGATAGTCTACTTGTTCTCTATTTTTTACAGGTACAAGGCAAAGTAGGTTTTCCAAGGTCACATAGCTAATGGGTGGTAGAACCAGAATATCCTTAAACCCCATTTCCTCAGTGAATTGTATGAGGGTGTTTATTCTCAGGCACAGTGAGAAGATGGGCTGTTGACTCATGGCTCCTTCTGTGGGCTTCATATTGACCCCCTTTTTCCAGCCGTTTCTCAGGGTTGAGATGGAGTATGGATAAGAGTTTCCTCTCTGCTGTTCTCTTACTGGTCAGTGATGATAGAAAAGAAAAGAAGTAGACGAGCCTTCAGAGGCTCAGACTTTCCTTCTTACGTGCTCCCTGCCACATCCATGCTGCCCGGCCTGCTGGACATTTCCAGGAAGGGATTCTCAAGGAAAGCTTTCTTTAACCCTGGAGACCCAGGAGCAGAGGGACCTGGTGGGCTTTCCACCCTCAGTTTGTGTCCACACGGGAGGAGCACCTGAACAAGAAGGTTCCCTGATTTTGGAGGTGGGTCCCCATTGCACCCCTGCCCTGTCACCTCGCCCCCCACCTCACACACACACCAGAAGCAGCTTGAAGACTCTGATGCTGGGTCAGAGATGGTAAGGAAGAGGCCCCAGCCACTTCAAAAGGGGAGGTAGGAAGAAGAGGTGGAAACCAACTCCCAAGGCTTAGGGAGACAGGATCTTTGCTCACTTCCTCCATGAAAGTCCTCTTATTATTTTGTTGTTTCATAAAATCTTGTATTTATTTATTTGTCTGCTGCAGTTACCTGCTAGGTCATTAGACTAGAAGAAGACATGAATACTGTTTACATCTTCAAATAACAATAATAAAAGCAAGCTAAAAATATGACTATGCTTTTCTTAATAAATTAAAAAGGCCCCTTTCTCTTCTCCTTTCCATTTCTTCTGCATTATCTTTTTCTGGTGTCGTGATTAAGACCACAGACATTGGAGTCCAACTGACTTAAGCCCTGCTATTTAGTTTTGTGACCTGAGGCAGATTACCTTTTTATTTTCTTATCTAAAAATTTGGGAAAATAGCACCAGCTTCCTAAGGAGTGTTTATTAGCACAGTGCCTAGTATTTCCTTAGAATTCAACCATGGCTTGTTGTGCTCAGAATCTTCTCCACTTTTCCAGTTTCTAACATGTGCATGTTACTCGGAACTCCAGGTATGTCCCATGAAAATAAAAAGGAGTATGTTACTAGGCAAGCCCTGCTCTCTTAGAGAAGTGGGCATGGGAAATATTTCATGTAGTGGCCCGTGAACTTATTTCCACTAAGAAGTCTCAGATCCTGCCTTCCAGGAACTCGCTCTCATTAGAAAGACAAACTCGTAGATGGTCAGTGCAACCTCCTACCATGGTCAACCCACAGTCAAAATGGATGGAATGTTGCAAAAAGAAACAGAAAAGGGTTCAAACTCGTGAAAAGTCCTAAGGAATGAGTAGGAACTTGCCATCAGAGAAGTCATGGAAACGGTCCCTGGTCCACAGAACAGCAGGAGACGAGAGTCGGCAGCCCATCAGGGCCCTCAACTTGCAGAGTAGCTGCATCCAGGGAAGGAAGGAAGGGAAGGGGAAGGGGAAGTCGCTCAGTCGTGTCTGACTCTTTGCGACCCCATGGACTGTAGCCCACCAGGCTCCTCCGTCCATGGGATTTTCCAGGCAAGAGTACTGGAGTGGGTTGCCATTTCCTTCTCCAGGGGATCTTCCCCACCCAGGAATCGAACCTGGGTCTCCTGCATCATAGGGAGACACTTTACCATCTGAGCCACCAGGGAAGTCAGGGAAACAGGAAGGTTAATAATACTCATCTGAACCAAAGCAGAAGCAATGTCAGTGTACCATGCTGTTGCAGACTGGAACTAAATAAAGCACTGATAATAACACTACTACTTCACATGTATAGCACCTTTACAATCTACAGAGTATTTTTATGCTCACTTTCTCACTTGTCCCTTTAAAAAACCATGGTCAGTTAGTCAGCAGTGATGCTTCCTTATCTCACCTCCATAGAAGCACTGGGCCAGCCTAAGAGCGTGGGAGGCTGAAGAATCTGACACGTGTGAGTGGTAACCTTGCCCTGGGATCCCTCTGCTCCTCTGGCCTCCATTTCTTCTCCCTTGGGCAGGCTGGATGCTGCAAAAGACACAGTAAGCAGAGAAGGTGTAAAGGATCACTCAAGACAGAGCTTAGGGCCTGGGAACTTTGGATTAGGGCACCTCTGAAAGGAACGCCCCCATCTCCCTTGGCTTGTGGGTCATGCCTGTTGGTGGTTGCTGCTCCTTGATTTCCTGCCACCCTGAGGGCTGTCTGGGACCTTAGCATGTAAAGCATGACAGAGGCAGCTCTCCGTCCCCCAGCTTGGTGTAGACACAACTTTGGAGGAAATTATGAGGTCCCTCCTGACTTTCTTCTCCAAGTACCACTTACCAGGTCTCTGCTAAATCTCCTTGTAAGCCCACTTTTGTCCCTGTATCCTTTATACAAAAGACCTCCAACCCTCCATCTCCCCTGAATTTTTAATCTTTCCTTTTTATCAAGGAGCTGTGAGTTTGTGATAAGCGTGGATGGTAAAAAGGAACGCCAGCCACACTTTTCCCTCCAAAGGTAAGCAGGCTAATTTCAACAGTGTTCAGCCTGTTTGGATGAATAAAGCATCAATTATTTTTCTATACCTCCCCAGGATGCTGCCTGGGACAGCGGTAGAACTGTGGGCCCCAGGTCCAAGGCATTAATCATTAAAGGAAATAGGTCAGAGAATATTGCTGGAACATTATTGAAAGTCCTGCATATCTATCCCAGCAATAGTAAGATCAGTGGAAGTCCCAGTCTTACTGTGGACAGATCTAAGAGACCACCTTCCCCACATACTGTAACATCATTCAGTGTTGCTGTGTATCTGTTACTTGGTGACGGGGGGTAACCTATTGCTAGCAGTTCACCATGAGTGGGAAAGGTGCTCTTCCCAGATTTTGTAAGTTTTCTTTTTTTCTTCAAAAGATACAGAGTTGCATCTATCAACTCATCTAATCAATAAACATTAAAAAAAAAAAAAAACCTATATGGTACTGATGAGCCTATTTGCAGGGCAGGACTAGAGATGCAGACTTGGACGTAGTGAGGAAAGGGGAGGATGGGACCAATTGGGAGAGTGATATTGACAGTATACAATACCATGTGTGAAACAGATAGCTAGTGGAAAGCTGCTGTATAGCCCAGGGAGCTCAGCTCAGTGCTCTGCGATGACCTAGAGGGGTGGTGGGGGAGTGGGAGGGAGGTACAAGAGGGAGGGGACATATGTATACAGGTGGCGGATTCACTGTTGTACAGCAGAAACTAACACAACATTGTAAAGCAATCATACTCCAATTAAAAACAAAACAACGATGTACCCGCCACTTTTTAAGAATATATTTATGGATGTAAAGGACATAGTCTTCGCACTCAAGGAATTCACAGTGTGAGGCTGGGTGGGGGGAGAGAATATTGAGAAAATAAGGAAGTTTATTTATTCTATTTTTATTTTCTATAGTCTATATAGATACATTTATCTATATTTATTATCATGTACATAGCATATTGTATGCTATGTGCTCTGATAAAAGGCGAGCCCAGGTTTGGGCAACAGGTGGAGGAAAAGAGGGGAGAGCCTGGTGGGAAGTGATCTCTGATTAGAAACTGACCCCATGAAGCAAAAGGGAGGACAAGAAGGGCGCCCGAGGTGATAGGCACAGCATGCGCAAGGCCAACAGACAGGAGAAACAGTGTTGTTTTTAGAATTCAGTGAATTCATACACCCAGAAATGGGGTACTAAAAGAGGTGTCCTCTAAGAGAAGTGAGATCCAAATGCTGACCTCTGGACCTTTTGGGTCTTCATAGTCGTAAGCTCCTTGGACAGCAAGGAGATCAAGCCAGTCAATCCTAAAAGAAATCAACCCTGAATATTCACTGGAAGGACTGATGCTGAAGCTGAAACTACAATACGTTAACGACCTGATGCAAAGAGCCAGTTCATTGGAAAAGACCCTGATGCTGGGAAAGATTGAAGGCAAAAGGAGAAGGGGGTGGCAGAGGATGAGATGGTTGGATGGCATCACCTACTCAGTGGACATGAATTTGAGCAAACCCCGGGAGATAATGAAGGACAGGGAAGCCTGGCGTGCCGTAGTCCATGGCGTTGCAGAGTCAGGAGAACTCTGTTCAGTGACTGAACAACAACTTGTAAATTCACTGAATGTCACTGTGGAACCTGGGTTTTCTTATTCTGTGCAAATCCACTTTGAGCCTCTCTGATATTAGCCACTGAGGTGATAGAGCAATGAGCCTGGAGACAGATGATCTAGAAGCCTGACCTGCAGCAGTTCTTGATCTCCTGGTCTCTACAATAAAGATTGATTCACTCACTCAGCAAACATTCTGTAAGTAGATACTGTGTACCATACAACACAGTGGTTGTGGTTGTAAAGATAAAGCAGAGAACAGAACAGATGTAACTTCTGTCCTCATGAAGCTGACATGTTGTTCAGTGGAGATAATAATTTCTGTCTTAAACCTTTAAGGACAAAAATAGATAAGGTATATCTGCTTTAAAAAGTGCAGGATGCTATAAAAGCGAACAGCCCCATGGCCCATGGTCTCTGGTCTGGGATGACTGCCACTGAGAGCTGGGAGTTCCTGATCCCTGCCTATATACACAGAAGAAGTTCGTGAAATACCTCCAGCAGATCAGCTACCAAGTACCTCTAGGAACGCAGAGAAGGGCTAAGAAACTTAGTGGTTCCTGGCGTATGTGACCTGAACTTCCCACAAGCATGTCCCTCAATTTAAAAAAGAAATTGAAAATGATCTTTTTGACCAGAGGGAGGGCCCTCACCACCTCACCCCTGGGTCCAGAAGCTAGAGATCAGCATCTAAAGGCAATATTTCCCAGACCACGTGAGTGTGAGGGGGAAAAATGCACCCTCTGCCTTTCCATCTGGCTTGGAGTCAGAATGCCAGATCCACACACGTCAGCATGTGTGGAGACGCGTTCTGTGTTGAACGCATCTGTCGGTTTGTACTACAGAGCCCGTTTGTGGTTTGGTGTTACAGATCAGAGGCAGCGATCACAGCTCTCCTGTCTCAGGGTTCAGAGGGAGCATGTGCGTTTTGTATCCTAGGCAACGCCAATGCTATAGGAAAAATCTACAAGTGTGAATTGGGAATTCTGTTCCTTTTGGTGAAGAGCCCTTTTCAACTCAGGCACCTAAGTCAGAATCAATAAAATCTAATGACTTAGAAGGACCTTAGGGATCATCCATGTTCTAGCCCAACCCCTTGTTTATAGATGAGGAAACTGAAGCCAGAGGAGGTGGGGCCTCTGGGCTCCTAGAGGAGAATCTAGATTTCTCAAGCCCCTGTTATCGCCAGGTGTGTTTGATATGTTTGATGTTTGGGGTGAGATTAACATCCCCTCAGGTGAGTCATAAGGAGAGGTGAGAATAAATGTAAATAAAGGTCATATAACACTTGAGGCATAATTCTCTCCAGCAATAGCTTGAACCACACAGCCCTTCCTCAAGGTTGTGCGGTTAGCCTTGCACCTTCCTGGTACTCACCTGACCACAGAACAGGATCAAAGGAGCTCAGGGCACCTCACCTCTTTAGGCACCTCACCCAGTCCTCACAGCATCTTTCCCTGAGAGGAGCTGCTAATTCTCCCCACTTCACAGGGAGACAAGCACAGAGCAGTTAAGCAGCTTGCTGCTGCTGCTGCTAAGTCGCTTCAGTCGTGTCCGACTGTGCGACCGCATAGACGGCAGCCCACCAGGCTCCCCCATCCCTGGGATTCTCCAGGCAAGAACACTGGAGTGGGTTGCCATTTCCTTCTCCAGTGCATGAAAGTGAAAGTGAAGTCGCTCAGTCGTGTCCGATGCCCGAGGCTAATTAAGTGGCAAAGCTGGATCTCCTCCCTAGGCATTCTGGCTCCAGAGTCATGTTCGCAAGTTGGTACTGCACTGCTCAGCACTCACTCAGGCTCCAGCCCAGAGGAGGAAGGACCTGACTGCTCATACCCTCTGGGTGTTGAATCGATTTGGTAAAAATCAAAAATTGGCATCAATTTACATAGACTCCCATTTTGCTTCTGTGAACACAGAGGTTTCTAAAGCTCATAGATTCAGAGCCCAGACGAAGGGCTCCAGGTGACTCCCAGGTAAACTGACTCTGGCCCTGACTGAGCCCTCACAGAGATTTCTCTGGCCATAAAATTCACTTGGGCCATTTATTAGTCCAGGACTGCTGGCTGAACCCTCACTGAAGACTTAATTTGCATCAGTAGAACAAAAGAACATTTTTTAGAAGTTGTTCTGAACCGATTATAAACTAACAGGAAATTGCAACAGTAGCAGAGAACCGCGTACTTTTCACCCAGGAAGTGGATTTTTAAAAACAAGTCACAGTTCTTGAATGGAATACAGATAATAGTAGTGCTATGCTTTAGATCCTTCTGAACAGTTAATAATCATTCTCTACATTTCTCATAGACAAGCAGCTGTTAACTGTTTTCAAATAGGAGGGCAGATACAAAGGCATCTGGAAGCCATAGTGCTTGGATCAGGAATTTTTGGCTTTACAAATAAGTTTAAAGTGCACTTTTCTTTCTCTTGGTTGTTAAGTTTAACCCTTCTATAAACCCTTCAGCAACTGTTTTAAGTCATGACATCACCTAGGAACCTCTGGTGAGGGGCCTTGCAGAAGATGAAACAGGAAGACCTGAGCTTCTTCATGTTAGAGTGAATCCCTGCCATGGGCAGGGCTGAGCAATGTAGATCACTAGACTTCAGTGACATCTGGGTTCTACACTAGTTTCACGACTCCTGGACCTTAAGTCCCTTAATTTATCTTTTCATTCTTTCCTAGGAATAGGAGCAGTAACCCATCCTCAATCCTTCCTTGTCTGGGTATTTTTCACGTCCTTTGAAAATCCTAAAAAAAACAAAAAAAGAAAGAGGCACTGTGGAGGAAACTGAAAGCTATGTCTCCATAGAGGCAGCATCAGACATGCCAGTAGAATCAGAGCAAACATGCTCTACTTCTGTCATCTCAGCCTGGAGGGAAGAACCAGGCACAGGCCCAGACCCTATTATACTGAACTGAATGTCATGGCTCAGGCCATACGGCAGCCTCAGCAGGTCAGCTGCTAGAAGAAGCCAATGTTCTGAAGACAGGCTGAGTCCCTTGGCATCTCAGTCATCCCTTGGAACCCTGAGCCCTTCCTTTGTCTAGAATGGTTCCTTTCGTGGAGGCCAAAGGGGAACAGCCAAGTCGGGCTGGGACCACACATTTGGAGGAGATAACAAAGGAAAAGCTTTTCATGTCTCTTGCCACTAGTCAGCCTTAGAAGCCTTGTGGTCCTCCTTGAAGAAAGGACACACAATTGTGTTCATTTCGGCCACAGCAACCTTCTGCTTTCTCTCTCTTTTCAATTGTAGATGATTCCTGTGTTTTGTATTTTCACAAAGCTAGTTCACCTGATCTCTTAAGAAGTTGATGTGGTTTGTCGTCTGCCTGGTTAGCAGATAGTCTCTGCTTAGATTGGGGCTCATCCTCTCATTCGTTTCTTGTGTTATTTTCACTTTAAATGAAGATTGTTTCTGGAGTGGTTTAGCTTTAAAAATGTTACCCAATTTGAGTTAGGACGGACAGGCAAGATCTTGCAGGCAAGTTGTCACTGGAATTATGCTCCCCAGAGCCATGGTTCTGATCAGCGGTTGAATTCTGGGATTCCTGATCAGATTTGCTTAGAATTTGGCAGAGACAGGTTAGATCCTGTTTTCTGTCCCTTCCTGCTCAATTCCTTTTAAGTGCTATTCCTTTTTGAATTATTAATATTTAACCAGAAGCATTACTGATGGAGATATTGTTATGCTTTGCTTTAAGAAAACCTAGGCTTAAAGGGAAAATCTTACATAAGAGCTACTTTAATTTTCAGAAAACTTCTTTAAATAGCCAGCTTTCCTCATGCATGTAGAATATAATTAAAATAAACAAAACTGACCCAGCTTTGAGGAAGACATTGATTATAAAAGCAAGGCATTAATAAAGAACACAACAGGCTTCCATACCCCGCAGGGTGCCCTTTCCTGCCTTCTGCGGTGTCTGCTGCCACCTTTCTCTTCTATCAGAATCTAGCCCCAAGGAAAGATCTTATAAATGTATTCATACTGATTTCTGGCTTATGTTACTCTCTAGCTCTACATACTTTATACCTGGAAAAAAGGCTGTCAGCCAAAGAAAAGAATTTCCCGTTGCAGAGTCTCTAGCATCAGGCAGCCATTAGGCAGGCTGGTTTTTATTTTATTTTTGCTTGTTGGGTAGTGGGGAGTCAAATAGACTTCCTTTTCTGCCTCTGTATGCCCTGCTCTTTAATCTCAGGAATAGCTCTGCTTTCCTTTTCTTGTACTAGAAGACTGTAAAATGAGGAGGAATTTCAGTGTGGGGGTAGGAGGGCGGTGACAGAAATCACTTGTCTTGGCCTGTGTTGCCCATCCCTCCTGGATTAAAGAGCAGTTTGTTAATGATGCGAAGGTGTGAAAAGAGGCATCTGTTGCCATTAGTAAGAACCTGTTGGTTTTGGAGCACCTAGAAGTGCCCGGGGCTGTTGAGGCTTATGTACCAGTGCTGTCAGAGGAAAGTAGTAGACACAAGACTTGGTGTTTGTGGCAATGGTGGCAAAGCATTCAAGCCAAGGCACCTGTGCCATCACGGCTAAGTCAATCACATGTGCAGCCTTTGTCTATTTTTTCTTCTATCCGTTACATACTCATTGAAGACTTCCTTACATGCCAGGCTCTGTGCCTGATGCAAAGGATAAACAGGATGAGTACAATGTACTCTTTCTCAAGCAGTCCTGGTTTAGTAGGGAAAATGTGGAAATAAGTAACATGATGAGTGGTAAGTTCTGTGTTAGAAGTATTTACGCAGTATCATATGATTAGTCATCCTGAGGGAAACAGAGGAGCCTGGGGAGAGAGGGATTTGGAGTATGGGAAGAATGGGAAAGTGGCAAAGGCCAGGGACATTTTGAGCTGGTAAGTAGACAATTTTCAGGAAGAGCTTTTGAGGGAGAACAGTGTGTGTAGAAGACACTACTTTAGGATCAAGGTTGGGAAGCATCTAAAGCTTAAACAGAGTGGCTAGCAAGAATCAGATTGTGGAGGACCTTGTACATCTTGGAAATGAATTTGGACTTTATTATATAGGCCTTCAGGAGCCATAAAATAGTTTTTAGACAAGGAATTAACATGATGCTATTTGTACTTTGAGAAGATTATTCTGGTGGCTTTGTGGAGACTCAACTAGAAGTCTAGAAGGGCAGAAACCAGTCCAGAGTGGATTCTAGAATGTTGAAAAGAGAGAATCAATAGGATGTACTGACAGGTTGAAAATGGGATGGTGGGGCAGGGGAGATGTAGGGTGACTCCCAGGTTTAAGGCTTCAGTGACCAAGTAGGATGTTGAAATACAAATAACAACAACAATTGTTGTAACAGTAATTGCAACAATAATAGTTGTAATTGTTGCATCTATACCAAGTACAAGAGATTTAGCTTTGTGCTTTGAGTAGATTATTTCATTGAATCATTGTAATGTTAGTGCTAAATTATCTTCATTTTAGGCATGAAAACTTGAGACTTGGAGAGGTAAAGTAGCACACCCAGGGTCACATTGCTGATAAGTGATAATGCATGAATCTGAACCCAAGCATTTGAAGCTCAGAGCCTGCCCTCTGTAGGGAATTTAACAAGAGTATAAGTCAAGGCACAGTACCTGAATTTCAGGCTTGCACCTTCCAAATTTAAGTTGCCTATATTTTATAAGCCAAAATATCTAGCAGGAGAGTTGCACAACTGGATCTGGAGCTGAGGAGTATGGTCTCTGCTGGGCACATGGAGTTGAGAATTCATCAGTTAACTGCTGGTAGTGAAGAAGGTGGGTGTGATGTGGGTGAATCTCCAAAGAGCCAGTTGGAGTCATGAAGAACCACATCTAAGGGTGGGCACGTTTGGACAAGTTTGGGAAGGTTGCTGAAATGGAGTAGCTAGAGAAATGAGGAGTTAACTAGGAAATCCAGAGGTCCACTTTCAAGATCTGATGGAGGGACCAACATGACTGAATATTTCAGGGAGATGAAAGAAGATTTAAAATGAGAATTGACTTGGATTTGACCATATGGTAGCTGATGGGCAAGAGTTGAAGTTAGACTGGGGGGGGGATTAAAATTTTAATAAAAAGTAAGAAAAGGGAGACAGTGAGCTCAGACTTCTTATCATAGAAGTTTGACTGGAGAGGGGGTGAGAGACGGGGAGGTAATGGAGGCAGCCTTAGGATCAGGGGGACCCAGTTTGCGATGGAGTCACTTGAAATGCTGGTATGTGACAGGGAAAGGCCATGTGGAGCAGTGGGTGTTACACCAGGATGTTTAACTGAGCAGCCAGGAAAGTTAGAATCTGCCCTCCAACCCCAGAAGGAGCTCACAGACTGAGAAAAAGTCACCAGGATGTTTAACTGAGCAGGCAGGAAAGTTAGAATCTGCCCTCCAACCCCAGAAGGAGCTCACAGACTGAGAAAAAGTGCTCCTACACTTGGAATGTACCTACCTTTTATTACATGAAGAAACTCAAGCCCCCAAAGTGAAGTGACCTGGTGCCTGGTCCCTTTCCGCCCCCGCTGCTGGTGTCCATGGGAGAAGCAGCCCTGATGCGCCTTCCAGTCCCAAGCTTCCAGTCCTCCAGACCGACTCTTCCCTGCTCCATCAGAAGGCACATCCTTCTAGATTCTGACATGTCTGCAGGGCTTCATCTGTGTTGGGGGTGGGGGGCGGTGTCAGAGAGCTGCTTTGCCATTTCCTCAGCGTGCCAGGGGGCAGTGTTGTAAGTTGTTAATTATAAAGTGTCATTAACATAACAGTACAGGGAGGAACCATCTCTCGAAGTCAGGGGGCTTTCAGACGTCTCTTCATGCCCCAGGGTCAGGGAAGACATTTATTCATACCTGGTGCATGGTCCCAAAGCCCTTGTGCAGAAGAGGAGTGGGTGGCTATGGGGTGGAATGTCAATTGAGAATTTCTTAAGTGAGAGAGCTAATGCTCTCCCGAGAGACTCTATCAGTCAAGAATCACTAAATGAGCCTGGATGTAAGAAGCTACCTACGCTGCTCAGAAGGACCCAGAGAACCCCTAACTCTGCTTAGAGGTCTTCTGAAATCCGTGTCATCATCCCTTCTTCTCATCTTCTTATACTCCAGAGGTTATGCTGTCAGCCTGGCTGCCATACCATTCTCATTAAATACTGATGTTGAGCACCAATTAAAATCCATAGCCCTACACAGAATGAACTGCCTAGAATCTAGAAATGTGAGTGCTCTATAAACATAAACTTCTCTTTTGTAATTGACCTTCAATTACAACCCTCTGTGTGTTGGTAGACTCCAAGGAATAGCAATTAACTTTCTTCTCTTCGCTCTTTTTCAGTCTTCTTAAACCCATTGCTCCTTTTCCGTTTTGTCATGTGAGGCTGTCAAGCCATAGACATAACTCCTGTAACTCCGCGGGCCGTCTTTCTCATCGACTGCCATGTGGACAGTGCCCCCTGGAATTTCACAGACTGTGGAATGAATGGTACCCCTTATGCTGCAGCCTCGGGTCCACCCCTGTTCTCTCCTGCTGTTCACAGCACTCTCAAATAAAAGAATAAATGCTGTTTGGGAACAGAACCCGGGGTGCCTGTCCTCCCTGGGTTTGCTGCTCTCGTTGTTGTTTTAACAGTATTAAATAAATCTAAATCAGACAGAAATCCAAAATGCTAATCTTGCCCTGAGAGATTTACCAGAGCTCGTGGTATTCAGGGCACACGATTAGTTCTTTTGTTTCTTGCTTCCTTTACACTTTATTCACAGTTGTGTCAATGTTGACAACTGTGAGACATGCTTGCCCCAAGGGACTGGGAAAACTCTTCCCCAAGCTCTGAAAAAATTAGGAGGACTTAATTAGGTCAAGGATGGGAGGCAGGAAAGGCCATCCAGAGGGAGAGAGGAGCAAAGACTTGGTGGCATTTAGGTAGCACCTGACACATTCCGGGGTCAGGTGGTAGAAACACAAGCAAAGAGGGAGAGAGGCTTGAGATAAGGCTGGAGAGGGAGCCAGGACTCAGATCAGGAAAAGCCTCATGGCAGAGATTTGGACTTTGTCCTAGGAGTAATAAGAAGTTCCTGGAGGATTATGAAATTCTGTGATGGGATTTATATTCTGAAAACCTCATCTCACTTCATCTACAGAATGAATGGGAAACAAACAAGGGGTAGCCAGAAAGTAGGTAAAAAGGTCAGAAGAATGTGGCAGAAGGGAAGGGAAGGATCCCCAGGGCTTGAAAAAGCTGTGGACCATCATCTGTGTTTTAGGTTACTGAGGGATCCCATGACATAGAGCTAGAAACCATCCATTGTGTTGAGCTACCTGGAGGTCATCAGTGTTTTTAGAAAGGAACTATGGAGAGAGGAGCTAGAACAGAGGAAGGAGAAAGCAGAGTGGAGGGTGCAGAGATAATGACAGTGAGAATGAAGAACCTTTTGTCAGTGTCCGTGAATGGAAGGAAAGAGGTAAGTTGCGGCTGGAGAGAGATCTGAGGTCATGGAGCTTTTTCACCTTCTTTTTTTTTGAGATGAGAGCGGTTTGAGCAAATTTAAGTGCTGATGGATAGTTTTTATGCAATAAAAAATTATAGAATATGCCAGTAGAGAAAAACATAATCCATGTTTGTTTGTTTGTTTTTTCTGTTCCAGGGAAAACAGCAGGGATTGGATTTAAGGCACATGGAGAGGAGTTGGGGAGTGAAATCCTCTTAAAGCAAGAGAAAAGGAGGAAAACTAGAGGAAGAATCATATAGGTTGATATTCTTGGTAATAGGAAGGGGGAAGGAATAAGGATGTTCTTATCTTAAGGCTTTATTTTCTAGGTGAAGTAGCTTCCAGGTAGGAGGGAAGAATTTATAGAGTGAGGAGGGAGAAGAGATAAGGGCCTTGAGGAGAAAGGGGAAAGTTTAAACTTACTGATTCGGGATGTGGGCAAATCTAGTAGAAAAATAGTGGACCCCACAGTTTTATAACTATGACATTAGTACGTACCAAATTACCATAAACTGTGGTTGACTTCATTGCTCAGCTGCTCTGGAACAGGTGCAGAAGGCTGAGTTCATCCACAGTAGAAACTTTGTGAGAACCTCTGACACAGAAACAAAGGATGAGGGAGTTTAGAGTCCAGGCAAAAGTGTTGTTGAAGTGATTGACTACTGAATATCACATGTAAGATGGATAAAGTGTCAAGACTGGGGATGGATAATGGATGAGAAGAAAGTGGCCTCAAGGCCCTGATGAGAAGAAAGTGTTGTCATGGTGAAAGCAGTCAGATAAGCAAGCTAGAAGGACAAAAGTTTGGGATCAAAGCATGTAATGCTTGACTTCGTGATCTGGGGGATGAAGAATCTATAACTAATAGCAAGTCTGAGAGTGGAACCATGGACCAGGACTGCTAAAGTCTTTGAAATGTTTTTCTTAGAGAAAGTGACTGGAAAGTTATTAGCTAAAAGAAAGGAGGAGGGAAAGAACCTCAATAAGCAAAAGATTTTTTTGTAAAAGGCTAGAAGCTCAAGGTCTCCAGATTGATTTGTATGGGTCTTCCCAAGGTTTCCCAAAGGCACTGGGAAACTGGGAAGAAGCAACTCCCCTTTCAGATCCTGAGGTTGGGGGAGTATGAGTCTAAGCAGCTCCTGTTTGAGAAGGAGCATTTCCAGAAGAGAGCCAGGGATCTAAAATCAGCGTGGGTTTTTTTTTTTTTTTAATTCTTTGGACTGGGGAGAAAATTAAGTAGGCCTGCTCTATTTCTGAATTCTCATTTCCTTTGAATTAATATAGTTTTATGGGAGATAGACTATAGATCAGTTTCTCTGTCTGGGATTCATTAATTCCAAATATGGCCACTATGCTTTAACCGTAAAAGAACCTGTATTAACCAACCTTATAAATTTCGAAGAAAAATTTAAGGTTAAGTACTTAAAGAACTTCCTTTCAGTATTTCTTTTATTTTGTGTCTGTTACACAATAAATCTCTCGGTTTTTGCTTGTCATAAACATCTTATCTCGCTTCATTTTTGAAGCACATTTTCACTGATTATAAGATTTTAGGCTGGAAACGTATTTTCCTTCAGCACTTAAAAACGTCATTCTGTGGTCTACTGGATTCCATCATTTCTATTGATAAGTCAGCTGTCAGTATTCTTGCTTCTTGAGAGTAAAATATCTTAGCTTTTAACATTTTTAAAATGTTTATTTTTAGCATCTTGACTATGATGGATATGCGTGTGTTTTTTCTTTGTGTTTATAAGTTCTCAGAACTCCTTTAATAGGTGTCATATTGTCTTTCATCAACTTTGCGGCCATTATCTTGTCACATTTTGATTCTATTCATTTTTCTCTCCTCACTCTCAGGGATTCCCGTATATAACATCTTTTCACAAGATCTTATGTATCTCTTACTCATTGGTCTGTTTTTTCCAACTTTTTTGCTGTCTGTGTTTCTGTCTGATCATTTCTACTAATGCATCTCCAGTTCACTAATCTTTTCTTCAGCTGTAAGAAATATGTTGCTAAAGACATCTATCAAAAAGCTGTAATTCTGTGCTTTTTAGATGGAGAATTTCTGTTTAATAATTCTTTTTCAGTAGATTCTAGGGAGCTGGTGAAATTCTTCATCTTGTCATCTTTTTTTTTTTTTTTTTTTTGGACAAAATAAACATAGCTTTTAAAACTATATCTGAGAATTCTAGTACCTGAGTCTTATTTTCTGTTGTCTTTTTTCTCTCTTAGTTCTTGAAATGTCTTGTCATTTCTTTTGGAATGAGCACTTTGTGTAAAAAATTATAGTCTCTGGGTGATTATCTTTTCTGTAAATAGCTAGAGGGAGAGGAATTTACATTCATCCAGTCCAGACTTAGTGAGTTTTTATAAGGCTTGATCAGTCTCTAAAGATCTATACTATAATTTTCAGAGGTCCAAATGAAAGGCTTTGAATATTTCTAGGACCCCTGTCCCCCCGCCTTGTTGGTGGGTCCTAAATTGAGACTGCCAAAAATCTGGCATTTCATTATAACTACATTCACACCTTTATATAATTTAATAACTAGCAAACCCCATAATGTGAACTCAACTGCTGAGTGTGGGGCTCATTTCCTTGTACTTCCCTTTTCTCCTAAATCCTATCATTTCAAACCCTGGCTATCTTGGCAACTCTGAACTCCTTTAAAGAGCTTTTGTCTTTATATTTAAGCTTAAAATCAGGAGTGTAAGGGGAACCCCATGTAAGAAAGTCCAAGCTGTACTTACTCAAGTACCCCTGCTCTCTCACTGAGAGGAATGACCTCATGTAAGTAGGTACTTTACTATAAACGTACACATTAGAAATGTGGTTCCCTCCTCCTCCTTGGAGGCATCTGTGCCTGTGAAGCTGTACCTTATCTTCTACTGCTAAGTCACTTCAGTCATGTCTGACTCTGTGCGACCCCGTAGATGGAACCCACCAGGCTCTCCCATCCCTCAGATTCTCCAGGCAAGAACACTGGAGTGGGTTGCCATTTCCTTTTCTAATGCATGAAAGTGAAAAGTGAAAGTGAAGTCTCTCAGTTGTGTCTGACTCTTCGCGACCCCATGGACTGCAGCCCACCAGGCTCCTCCGTCCATGGGTTTTCCAGGCAAGAGTACTGGAGTGGGGTGCCATTGCCTTCTCCAATACCTCTATTATTGTTATGATGATGTACATAAGACAGTTGTAGGTAGTTATACAAAATTAAAGAATAAACACTTTTTCCTTTTGCCTCATAAGATGTAACAATAATAGTCATGATAATATTCACTAAAATTTACTAGAGATTTACTATGGACCAGATTCTGTGTTAGTTGTTTTGTATAGATTCTCAGAAGAACCTGTGAGGTAGTAAAGGTAATTATTCATATTTTACACTTGAAGAAACTGAGGCTTAAAGAGGTTAAGTCTCCTTAAATAAGGTCTCAGAGCCAGGAAGTAAATGGCACAAGCAAGTTTAAACTCAGATCTTTCTGGGACTTCTTTGGTGGCTCAGTGGTTAAGACTCCGAATTTGCAATGCAGGGGCCCAGTGTTTGATCCCTGGTCAGGGAATGAAATCCTACACACCACAACTAATTGTTCATATGCTGCAGCTGGAAGATGCTGCACGCTGCAGCAAAGACTGAAGATCCCACATGGTGAAACGAAGACCCTGCGCAGCCAAGTAAATAAACTCTAAAAAAAGTAAAACAAAACTCAGATCTTTCTAACCTCAAAGTCTATGTTCTTTACCAACATCTCATCCTGCCTCATGTCTTGCCTTCATTCCACATAATTGGTTTGATAGTCTCACTAGCCCTGGAACCCTGAGATTAAATATTTCCTTAAATAAGGTGAGAACAAAGTAGTCTAAATGGTTTACATACAAATAAATCTCCTTGTTGGTCCATTTTTCTCAGGTATTTCCAAATTCTTTCCTTCCCTACTCAGCTTTGCTTTGATATGTATTTCACATTAAATATTTCCATTTATAATTTCTATGGCAAATCTGAAAGTAGTTTTTTAAATACAGCTTTAGGCAGGGACAGGAAGTAATTAGCAGTGGGGTTTTATTTTTGGAAGATGAGATTGGTGGAGAACAGGGTATAGCGAGAAATTGCTTTCTGCAGTGTCAGTTGAATGAGTTATAGGAAATGATGGCTCAGCCAGCAGCTCGGTGCTTGCCAGTGAGTCAGCAGTGATTCCATCCTCATCTCAATGCTGGAATTACAGCTGTAAAAGACACTCTTCCTGGTGAGTGCCCCTCCCTGCCTTGCTGTCTGGGGCATGGAAGCTCTGCCCACATGATGGGAACTGTTCAGTTACCTGTCCCAGTGGACAAAGATTCACAGAATTATCTTGTGTTCAGGCAAATGTTTCTATGTTTCTTTAGGATTCATTAGTGTTTCTCATTTTTCCATCTGATACCCAGCAGAAACATCCAGTGTGGTATTGATGTCCTAGCAGAACTTAATTCCTAGGGCAACAGTTCATATTTTTATATTTTTATATATCCAGGGTCTCTTTTTTTTTTTTTGGAATATAGTTGATTTATAGTGTTGTGTTAGTTTCAGGTATACAGCAAAGTGTTTCAGTTATAGACACACACACACACACACACATATATATATTCCTTTTCAGACTATTTTCCCTCATAGGTTATTACAAAATATTGAGTATAATTTCCTGTGCTATATAGTAAGTTCTTATTGCTTATCTGTTTTATCTATTTCATATATATTAGTGTGTGTATGTTAATCCCAAACTCTTAACTTATCCCTACCCTCCTTTCCCTTTTGGTAACCATAAGTTTGTTTTCTCTGTCTGTGGGTCTATTTCTGTTTTCTAAATAAGTTCGTTTGTATCATTTTTATATATTCCGCATATAAGCAATATCATACTTGTTTTTCTCTATGGCTTACTTCACTTAGTATGTAATCTCTAGGTCCATTCATTTTGCTGCAAATGGCATTGTTTCGTTTTTATAGCTGAGTACACACAGTGTCCCAGGTGGCACAGTGGGAAAGAATCTGCCAGTGCAGCAGAAGACATAGGAGATGTGCATTTGATCCCTGGGTTGGAAGGACCTCCTGGAGGTAGAAATGGCAGCCCACTGTCGTGTTCTTGCCTGGAAAATCCCATGGATAGAGGACCTTGGCAGGCTACAGTCCAAGGGGTCACAAAGAATCAGACATGACTGAGCACACACGCACGCATGTATATATAAATGTATATTGTTGTTCAGTCACACAGTCGTGTCCAACTCTTTGTAACCCCATGGACTACAGCATGCCAGGCTTCCCTGTCCTTCACTATCTCCCATAGTTTGTTCAAACTCTTGTCCATTGAGTCAGTGATACTATCTAACTATCTCATCCTCTGCTGTCCTCTTCTCCTTTTGCCTTCAATCTTTCCCAGCATCAGGGTCGTTTCCAATGAATCAGCTCTTCTCATCAGGTGGCCAAAGTATTGGAGCTTCAGCTTTAGCATCAGTCCTTAAAATGAATATTCAGGGTTGATTTCCTTTAGGATTGACTGATTTGATTTCCTTGCAGCCCAAGGGACTCTCAAGAGTCTTCCCTAGCACTACAGTTCCAAAACATCAATTCTTGGGTTCTCAGCCTTTATGGTCCAACTCGCACATCCTTAATGACTACTGGAAAAACCATAGCTTTGACTATATGGACCTTTGTTGACAAAGTGATATCTCTGCTTTTTAATACTCTGTCTATATTTGTCATAGGTTTCCTTCCAAGGAACAAATAAATGTTTTAATTTCATGGCTACAATCATTGTCTGCAGTGATTTTGGAGCATGTCTTCTTTAGAGTCTTTAAAATTGACAAAATACTGTGGAAAAGCAAGATAGGGAGATGCCACTTAAGGAGAAGTAGTAATTGAAAGAGGTTCTCTTCTGTGAAGATTGAAAAATATATGCATGTGGCAAGAAAACTAGAACCAGATCATCATAGTTGTTGGGTTGGGATGGTAGGATTATTAGTGATTGCTTTTTACTTTCTTTTCTATGTTTGATAAATAGGCTCAAGTTGTAAAATTTATTCTAAAAACAACTTTAGCATTTTAAACCTTTGGGAAAACAAGTGACCAAATAGCTTTAATATTTTAGGATGCGTTTTCCCCAGACTCTGCCCATGTTGTTAAGGTCAATTTGGTCATATGCATGGTGTCCTACAGGAAAAGAGAGAGGAGGATTAACTTTGCTCAGAATCTGTAGGTGTCAGGCACTTAGTTCTTTTTCACCCAATGGAGAAGGTGGTATTATTCACATCTTATAAATAAGCTAATGCTAAGAGAGATTGAAGAACCTTTCCCAGGTTGATAAGCCAGTAGGTGGTGGAGTTCCATTCAAACCCAAATCCCATCACGACCAAGTTCTACAGTCTTTCAACTCAAGTACAAGATGATGATGCTGCAGGTTCCATTCCACCAGACTATTTTCAGGACATTTTAAATGTGTTAACTTACTACTGGACTAGTTGTACATTGAGTAAAATTGTATTGCAATATTTTTCTCTCCTTTTGTAAAACGAGGATTCCAAATGTTGCATATATATACATGGCTTCTACTTCGGTTAAAAAGATAAATATTGAAAGTGTTACAAAGAATGCATGTGTGTGCATCTGTGTTTTTGACATTAAGAAGATGAAGCAAAAAAAAATTAAAGGGATTTCCCTGGCAGTCCAGTTGTTAAGACTCTAGCCGGGGTGTGGATTCAATCCCTGGTTGGGGAACTAAGATCCCGCATGCTGTGTGGCACAGCAAAAAAAAAAAGAAGATGATGATGAAAGAGGTATATAGTAAGTATTAGTTGAGTGGTTGAACTCCCCAAGAATTTGAAGTGATTCTTATGATCCCTGCTAAAGTTTTTAGATATAAAAGACTGAGCCTAACAGTATAATAGCAGTAAATTACAGTTTTGGTCAAGGAAGGGGTGATACTGTTACGAAGCAGAGCTTTTACCATTTCACAAAAATATCCATTGTCCCAGCAGGGCCTTAGTTTATTTTCGTAATTAATTAATAATATTTAAAGATTTTAAAAAATTACAGCTAATAATGTACAAAAAATGCTATAAGCTTTGTTCGTATACTGACATGCAATACACTGCATATATAACTGTACAACTTGATAAAATTTAGCATAAACCTACACCTATGAAACAGCACTTCAGTAAAGGTAATGAGTATATTCATTACCCCCCAAAGATTATTTTTGTAATGCTCTATTCTCTAAGGAGAAAAACCCATTTAATTTCATGATCTAATTTGATGAAAAACATCTGGATAGAGACTCAGGTGATGTCAGTCTGGACTCTCTGATCTTGCCCTAAATAGTTCCATGAAATTCAGTGAGTCCCTTAATTTTTCAGGCCTTAGTTTTCTTATCTGAAAAATGAGGGGGTTGGACTAGGTGGTCCCTAAGGCCCCATATGGCTCTAAAGCTTAATAAAGCTAAGAGGACAGGCATACTTAGGGTATTGGTTTGTGTCCAAATGCTTTCATGTAAAAATATAGACTTCCCCAGTGGCCTGGTGTCAGCTGTGCTGGTCATCCCTGCCCTGCTTTGCCTGATTGATTGATCGTGAAATCATTTCATTTCTTTTCATTCTCTTTCACCCTGATTCAAGGTCACTCATGTCATTGCTTTCATGCTGTTCTTTCTAAGCTTAGGGGACTGTTCTACTTAAGAATTTAGGGGGTAGCTTGAATAATGCTGGGAATTTGGCAGTGCCTTTAGGGGCTGAGAGGGGCTACAGGCCCATCAGCTCCTTGGATACTCTCGAGGCAGCTTGGGCATTTTGGGGGGATGGGGAGGGCAGAGACAAGCTGTACTGGATTTATTTCAGGGATGGGGGAAGGGAGGCAGATTGGCATTTAATTAAAATTCTAATCCCAACTTTGCCCATCTTCTTGCCAAGTCAGCAGCCAGCATTTCTGTTTGTGGTTCTGGTGATTTTGCTGTGATGACATACGTAGTTACCTCAAAAACTCTTGCAAATGGGCCTAAAAATTCAGTATGTTCACCAGATGCTTTAATCAAACTTGGCAGAATGCCGCCTTTGGCCTGTGTTTTCAGAGGTGTCTCCTCCACCACTGCCATCTTTCTGATGGGAGGGGGACGCTGGAGAGAGCTCATGACGGAAACTGAACTGATTACAAATGGCAAAGCTCTTCGATCACAGCAGAGATCTTTCCACACTCGTTCTGTTTTCCAGGTAGCTAAGTGGACTCTCTGAGGAGGGGCTGCTCTGCCTTCACGTTGGCCCAACCATGAGGTTCTTCCTGCTCTGTGCCTACATGCTGCTGCTACTGATTTCCCAGTTGAGGGCAGTCAGCTTTCCTGAAGATGATGAACCCCTTAATACTGTTGACTATCACTGTAAGTAATCTAAAGAATACTCTTTTCTAAGAAGGAAGGGTTGTTTTGGTTTTAATTTTCTAAGCATATTCATTTTTAGAAAGAGGATTTTATGTCTTTAAAATGTTTTACATCCTCATTTATCCATAATCATTTCCTAGTGTCTGAAGAAAATGGGACAATTTAGTTAGGCACTTTTCTAAAGCAACCTATATATAGGTTATATGTTTTCAGTTAAAAAGAAAAAGACCATTTGGTGATACTCACCATCTCTTATTCATTCATATTCAAGACCTTAAGAAAAGAATTTAGTTAAAACCCTTCTACAACTAGTATATACAGCTAATCAATGCTGTATATCGATTCTTCAGCTCCGTAATCCTGACTGATGGTTTAGCCCGTTTTTACTTGCAGATTCAAGGCAATATCCGGTTTTTAGAGGACGTCCTTCAGGCAATGAATCACAGCACAGGCTGGACTTTCAGCTGATGTTGAAAATTCGAGACACACTTTATATTGCTGGCAGGTAATTTTCCCCTCGTTGGTTTATTAGATTAAAATTCTTTTCTCTTGTGGTGCTTGCATTAATGTGTCTAGTTCATGAAAAACTAATATGTGATTGTGATCAAAAATTGCAAGTAGCCAAAAATACTCACTTGAGAAGAGTCAGCGTTGTGTACCAGGAACAAAATACAGCAAAAGCCTTCAGCAGTCCCGTTTTATTACTGCAGTCAAGAAATCAGACACCATTCTTTATTCCTAAAGCAGCAGGAGAAAAAAAAAAATTTTTTTCTTTAGTCTTTTTTTAACTTGGAATTATTCAAGTAAATATTGAAAGTATGTCTATGCTAATACTGAGTAGTCATTTGACCCATGCCTGAAGAAAAGGACTTTCTTCACTCCCTAACCACAGTGATATATAAAAGCATCTCACTAATGAAAAAGTACTCTTTGTTGACTTTGTTGGAGACAGAGAAAATCCAAATGATCTCTAAAACACAATAAAAGCAGCTCTGTAAAAATAAAATAAGAAGCAGCTTAACATTTTTATGTATTCACATGATATGACTTACTGCCTTGTTTCCAACAGGGATCAAGTTTATACAGTAAACTTAAATGAAATCCCCAAAACAGAAGTAATACCAAACAAGGTGAGCAACTGTAGTTGGCAAATTTATTTGCATTCCCTTAGAACTTGGGTAATGTCCCTCTCCCCTCAATATTTAAAATATTGAACTTTGGTTTTGCTCGATTGATACAGAAACTGACATGGCGGTCAAGACAACAGGATCGAGAAAACTGTGCTATGAAAGGCAAGCATAAAGTAAGTAAAAGAAATATATGATCACTAGATTGAGTCTGTATGGTGGCTTGAGCCCACGATGTAGGCACATGGAATGTCTAATGGTAGTGTCGTTGTTACTTTCTTTAGGATGAATGCCACAACTTTATTAAAGTATTTGTTCCAAGAAACGATGAGATGGTTTTTGTTTGTGGCACCAATGCGTTTAATCCCATGTGTAGATACTATAAGGTAAGTATATTTTATACAGTGTGCTGTTTTTAATCAATTCTTCTTCCTCTACTGGTGTGGTGTTAGTGTCGAATCCTTTCTTCTATAAATCTAGTAATGTGTCTTATCTCTAACACTATGAAAGAATAAAGACAGAATTTTTCCCATAGAATTTCAGTACAAATAAAGCAGTATTGCCTTCAAACATGTACATTGAACAGATGTGACACTAGCTATTTATTTTTCTTTTGTAGTTGAATACCTTAGAGTATGATGGAGAAGAAATTAGTGGCCTGGCAAGATGCCCATTTGATGCCAGACAAACTAATGTTGCCCTTTTTGCTGGTAAGATTCTTTAGTGTAATGAATATAAATGATTAATGACATTGAAGATGCAAGAGGAATTTAAAGGAAGGAAAAAAGCTCATAACTAGAATAGCTACCTTGACATGAGTGTTTCAAAGACTAAAAGCTATGAACAGATTTTCAAAAAAGAGGAATTATAAGTGAGCATATTATAAGTATTCGGACACTTGGCTCTGTTGTTAGGCCAGTGACCCTGAATAAGCTGAAAGTGAAAGTGTTTGTCGCTCGGTCATGTCCGACTCTTTGCTACCCCATGGACTGTAGCCTGCCAGGCTCCTCTGTCCGTGGAATTCTCCAGACAAGAATACTGGAGCCGTTCCCTTTTCCAGGGGAATCTTCCCAACCCAGGGATCGAGTCTGGATCTCCTGCATTGCAGGCACATTCTTTAACCATCTGAGCCACCAGGGAAGCCTTTTTTGAATAAGTTGCTTACCTTCTTGGTGCTCCAAGTTCTCATCTATAAACTTAGATAGTACAGGTCAACCTGTCACAAGTTGATTATGAGCATCAGGTTTTAGATTTATTTGTATATATAGCAATGATGTCAGTGAAAACACTCCAAAGGATATAACAGACTACATGGGAAAACATGGGCTTCCCAGGTGGCGCTGGTAGTAAAGAACCAGCCGGCCAGTGCAAGAGACATAGATGTGGATTCGATCCCTGGGTTGAGAAGATCCCCTGAGGAGAGCATGGCAACCCATTCCAGGATTCTTGTCTGGAGAATCCCATGGACAGAGAAGCCTGGCAGGCTGCAGTTCATAAGGTTGCAAAGAGTTGGACACAACTGAAATGACTTAGCACACACATAAGATAATAAACTTATGATAACTGTGGCTATTTTTATTTAAATTATAACCTTGGTTTCAGATGGGAAGCTGTATTCTGCCACAGTGGCTGACTTCTTGGCCAGTGATGCTGTTATTTATCGAAGCATGGGTGATGGATCTGCTCTTCGTACAATAAAATATGATTCCAAATGGATCAAAGGTACCTTTGAAGAGCAGTATTGCCAGGGGTGGCAGGATGGGTACATGGGAACAGGAGCCCTGGCATTGGAAAGTTCAGTGCATGACTTTATATTGTTAATTTAGAGCCCAGTACAAGCTGCCTTGGTTGGCTGCATTAGTGGGAAATGAGGAGACCAGTAGCTATGTCTAGAAAGTAGATTTCTATCTTAGGTGACCTCAAAAAAAAAAAAAAAATCACCATTCTGTGTACCATTTGCCTAACTAAATGCAACTACTCCTTGCCCACTTCCTTCTAATTATCCTGGAAAGTTTAACCCTGGGAACTGTTAGTTCATATCTTCAGAGTTATTTTGTTCTTTGGAGTCTAGAAATCAAGATTTTTAATTTTCAACATAAAAAGTTTCCTTTACTAGCTAAATAGGTTAATGAATAAATCCGTTGAAACAAAGACCTTTGCTGTAGTTCAGTTCCCTGTAGGCTTTTTCTAGTCCATTAGCTAACATTAAAGACTCTGGGTTCCCTAAAGCTTCAACATACCCATAATGGGACTCCAGAAACTTGGTGGCATATCAAAGTTCTTGGCTTGAAAGTAGCAGTGTGATGTCTGTCAGTCATGCCTAGCAGTCGGACTATGATGCTAATTGAATTACCCTTCAGGAACCAGTTTGTTCTCACTTTCTCTTTCAGAGCCACACTTTCTGCATGCTATAGAATACGGAAACTACGTCTATTTCTTCTTTCGAGAAATTGCTGTAGAACATAACAACTTAGGCAAGGCAAGTATATGCCTGTGCACTCGCATTGCATGGAATTGAGCCCACCTTGGTAGGTCTTTGCATGTTTTCCAGCACTCGGTGCATTCAGGGCCAAGTGCAGAGAGTTGTGTTGCTTAGCAAGAGAATAGTTGCTGGGAAATAACTGAACAATGGCCAGAGTGGGAACAGCAGCCTTGAGAAGGTTTTATTTATTTTTTCCTGTTACTACAGAGAATGTGCTGCAGGCACCCTTGAGCTATGGATGCTTCTTTAACTCTTTAGAAATCTATTGATAGCTGTTCTTTCTTAGTGTCAAAAGGCAGGATGGAAAGGAAGGGCCCCTGTTCATTGACAAGTACTTCAGTCCAAGTCCGTAAGATTCTAAAATATTGCATCTCCTTCTATGCCAGGTTTAAGGACGGTGCGTTTCATTAACAATATAAGAAGCTAAGTGGGGAATGAAGTATGGGAATGGTTTCCATCCAGCCAGGCAGCCCAGTGGCTCACTTCTTAGGGAGCTTGTTTGGTAGAACAGGAAAATGGCCCTCCTTTTTTGTTTTTCTCACAGGTAAATACAATTTACATTCTTACTCTACAGATGCCTAGAGGGAAGGCTGCTGGAGTCTTCTCAACCACGTGTATCTTTTATCATTTTTTGTCCCTCCCTTATCTGGCAGCTTTTTGCTCCTGTTCTCCCCCCATGCTCATGATCCTGTCGCCTTGCTTTTGTGCCCTGGGCAGGCTGTCTATTCACGTGTGGCCCGCATATGTAAAAACGACATGGGTGGCTCCCAGCGCGTCCTGGAGAAGCACTGGACTTCGTTTCTGAAGGCTCGGCTTAACTGTTCTGTCCCCGGAGATTCCTTTTTCTACTTTGATGTTCTGCAGTCTATTACAGACATAATACAAATCAATGGCATTCCCACAGTGGTAGGGGTGTTCACCACACAGCTCAACAGGTGAGAACCGACCCTCAGCGCTTCAGAAGGCGCTCTGTGTCTTGTTTGTGGGAACCCAGAACAGGTCCGCCGTCCCCTGATGCTGTTCCTCTTTTTCAGCATTCCTGGTTCCGCAGTCTGTGCGTTTAGCATGGATGACATTGAAAAAGTATTCAAAGGACGGTTTAAAGAACAGAAAACTCCAGATTCTGTTTGGACAGCAGTCCCTGAAGACAAAGTACCAAAGCCAAGGTAGGAAAACAATAAAGACGGAAAGGATTTCTGTCCTTTCCTCATGCTTCCAGTGACAAAGCCCTGGAACAAAGCCCTCTGGTCACTGGAAGCATGCATCCTCAGAGAGCAGCTGGGCCCCCCTCCCTCTCCAGGAAGGGTGTCCCTGTGCAGCGCCGCAGATAGAAACTCAGTGACTAGGACTGAGAGCCTGCATGTGGAGAGCCCACAGAGTTCGTGGAAATAATGTTACTCAGAGAGTTTGGCTCACTCTCCTTCCTCTCTTAACGTTTTCTTCCAGAATAGACACCTTTTCCCTAGATACAAACTGTGAGGAGGGGAAAACACACTATTTTTCTTTCAGGCCTGGCTGTTGTGCAAAGCACGGTCTTGCGGAAGCATATAAAACCTCCATCGATTTCCCGGATGAAACCCTGTCATTCATCAAATCCCACCCCCTGATGGACTCGGCCGTCCCACCCATTGCCGACGAACCCTGGTTCACAAAGACTCGGATCAGGTAAGACTGGGCAGACACGCAGGCCCGCTCCCGTTCAGTAGTCCCCCTTCCTGTTGGCCCCCTGTCTAACCTGATTCACCTCCTCTGGCAGGTACAGACTGACGGCCATCGCCGTCGACCATTCTGCCGGACCCCACCAGAACTACACAGTCATCTTTGTTGGCTCAGAAGCTGGCGTGGTGCTTAAAGTTTTGGCGAAGACCAGCCCTTTCTCTTTGAATGACAGCGTATTACTGGAAGAGATTGAAGCATACAACCATGCAAAGTAGGTGTATTATACCAGAACGCTTTTTGAGACTTCAGCGTCTGTTTCATCTAGTCATTTCCTTTCAGCCCTCTATATTAGCAGTGGTAGAAATGGAGAAGGCAATGGCACCCCACTCCAGTACTCTTGCCTGGAAAATGCCATGGACGGAGGAGCCTGGTAGGGCTCACAGAGAGTCGGACACGACTGAAGCGACTTAGCAGCAGCAGCAGCAGCAGAAATGGTGGTGGTTAGTCGCTAAATTATGTCCCACTCTTGTGACCCTATTGACAGTAGCCCCCCAGGCTCCTCTGTCCATGGAAGTCCCCAGGCAAGAGTACTGGAGTGTGTTGCCATTTCCTTCTCCAGAGGGTCTTTGCAACCCAGGGATAGAACCCAGGTCTCCTGCATTGCTGGTGGATTCTTTACTTATTGAGCCACCAGGGAAGCCTCAAATTAGTAGTGGTTTGGCTTATTAGTATTGTGGTTTGTTTGTTTTTCTCACTGAAATAAAAACCCGGATTTGGTGTTTGCCTGAGTCTCAGGGTTTGGAGGGTGGACAGTGATACATTTAAAAATAATTCAGCCCTTGTCACCTATGGAAAATGAGAATATTTTACCCCACCCCTCTTACCTTACAGATCTATTTCAGGGTGCTGCATCCAGAACTATGCTACAGCTGGTTGCAGATAGACACACACACACACACACACACACCCCCCATAATTCTTGCAACTACTGATATATAAAATTATATGAACCATTAAAACAAACGAGATAGATGAGAGTAATGGAGCAAAGAAGACTAAGGAGAGATCTAGAAATAGTTAGCACAGGAAGATTAAAATGCATTAGAACATTATCCTTTTTCTTCCCTATAGCCTAACATGCTCTTCACAAGTGCAATTCCCTTCTATCATCAGAACAGGAAGCCAGTCTTTAAAAAACCCTTTGTCCAGCCTGAAATTTAACTAACCATGCAAAGCAGTAGAAGATGAATCACATAATTATCACATCCTAAACTGTGTACTTGCGTAGTTTGCTACTGAGAGTATTCCTTAACACCTCCCCAGCTCTCAGTAATTGCAAAAACCAAACCCCACTTGCCTCGCCTAGTTCCTATAGCTCTTGACTTACTAAACATCTACCTTGAAAATGTCTCCCACAATATAGGTGCAGTGCTGAAAATGAGGAGGACAGAAAGGTCATCTCATTACAGTTGGATAAAGACCATCATGCTTTATATGTGGCGTTCTCTAGCTGCGTTATCCGCATCCCCCTCAGTCGCTGTGAGCGTTATGGATCATGTAAAAAGTAAGCTGATGTTTCTTTCCTTACCCTGGGTCTTTCAGGATCATGACCTTTGATAATGAGAAAATTCAGGTTACCTTCTGTCTGGTTGCATACAGGTCTTGTATTGCATCTCGAGACCCATACTGTGGCTGGTTAAGCCAAGGGGCCTGTGGTCGAGTGAGCCCAGCGATGCTGTAAGTACACTTTATCACATTAACTGAGATCTTCTCCAGATGTGCTTCTGTCTTCTCCAGGGCCTCTAAAACTAGGGATTTTAGAAAAATTCCAATAACACTACCTTTCTTTTTTCTTTTCTTTCTTTCTTTCCTTTTTTCTGTTTTTGTTGTTGTATGGGAGAAAGAAAAACAGAAAATCTGGAGCTATGACAGGAAAAGGAGATTGTAGACAGTATAATACTTAAGGGAAAAGGATAGATGGCGAGAAAGAAAACAATTCTCTTCTGCTCTCTTAAACACTCTAGTTACTAAATGTTGAATACAAGTATTCATCTTAGCAAGCTATGTTGAAATGTCCATTTTTCTCTCTCTGCTCATTCTTACTAATCTGTCTGTGTTCTTGGTTCTGCTCTGGTTCTCACTTGTGTTCCTATGAAGGCTGTTAACTGAAGACTTGTTTGCTTTCCATAACCACAGCGCTGGAGGATTTGAACAAGACACAGAATATGGCAACACGGCCCATCTAGGGGACTGCCACGGTAAGACCGAATCTTCCTTTCCCTCCTGGCGCTTCTTTTGGATCACATTTGCACGTGAACATTGTTTTACAATCAGCCTTATATAATGACTCAGTACACATGCCACCTAGCATTTAACTTGAACTTCGCAAAAGCGGAGCTGTTTGATCATGGGGATAAGTTAGAGAAGAATCTTACTTTTTTTTTTTACCTTCGCCATTTACAATTCCATAGGAAATCTAGAGAAAGGTAGTCTAACCAGTAGGTTCATTTTTTAATTTATAGTCCTTTCTTTTGACTTTTTGAGTTAATGGAATTCGTAAATTTTTGCTTTCTTTTGGTTACTTCTTACTGATTACTTGTTCCTTTAATTCTTTTAGAAATTTTGCCTACTTCAACTACACCAGATTACAAAATATTTGGCGGTCCAACATCTGGTTAGTTTTTTTTCATTTTTTTGAATTAACAAACCTTTTCTTTCCTTCAGTTCAGCATTTTCAGCCCCTTCTCCCCTCCTTTTGCGCAGTTTGGCAGCCTGTCATTTTTGTGCTTTGACTCATAACCCCCGATGGTCCCAAAGACTTTTTCTTACTCAGCACTTCACCTTGTGTAGCATGTTAATAGTCCATCATTGACCAAGGCGCACATCCTTAAGAAAAATCCAATGGATTAACATAGGCTGCATTCCAGCTGCACGCCCGTCCACCTGAGCTTTCTTCTCTCACCCCTGCACATCGTGAATGTTCCCTGCAGCCATCTATTTTTAATGGATGGCAGAACTTCATTATTTCCCCCTTCTCTCCTCACCTTTCCTAAGACCTAGTAAACAAATACACATTTCCCCAAAATGTGTATTTATCAATTTTAGAGATCTTTTTTGGAATGGTTTGTGGTAATCCCTGGAACCTTTGAATGCTGTGATCTCAGTGGTGTGAAGAAGGTCCCCATCGAATGAAGCTGGTTTCTGATGTATTAAGATGTCCACTGGGTTCCCTGTGCCTCCCCGCCCCCGCCTTGTCTTCATCTGTTCTGGAGTCTTCATCTGTGACCGTTGTACCAGTCTGAATTTGGGTCTCCGGAGTTTTCGCCTAAAATCATACACTTCCATTTTGATGGAAAATCTGCTTGGCAGAACTCAGTAATAGACGCGCTAAGAGGTTAAGTTACTCCCGATCCTGTCGCTGGTTCTAAAATTCACTAGCTGTTTCATTCCTCAGAGGGGAGAAAAGAATGGTAGATCCTATGTATCAGGACACCCTTAATCAGCTCATAAATGCCATTTCTTATGCATGAGTTGCCTCTTACTCTTTGGGAAAAAAACTCCGCGCGCATTCTGGAAAGCTTCAGTGCTTCCCCATGGACAGTGACCCCTCAGTGCGCTCAGGAATCTACAGATGGGCCGGAGGTCTATGCTAAAGCAGGACAGCCTGCTTGTCAAGTCCAAAATCGAGTGTTTATGCAGAACCAACCAGGTGCTTTCTGACGAAGTTACACTCTAGGTTCCCCAGTGAAAGATATACAGCTTCCAACCATCAATCAAAATTATTTTTTAAAAATACACAAAGAGAAATGAAATGATGCTGTCCCACAAAAAGATGAGGAAATCACAGTCTGTGGGATTCATATTACCTTTTCCATGAGTGTCATTAATCACCCCAGAGGTTTCAGTAGGAGTATTTTGAGTGTCTTCAAATTTGAAATCTGCTTAATGTGTCTTTATGATTAATTTTTAGTTTTTCTTTTTCCCTTGCAAGAAAGGGATTTGGTGTAATCTCCTTAGATGTGTTTTGATGAAATCCTCGAACAGGCTTTCTCATAAAATTTGCTTAAACTTTACTTGAAAATACAACAGTCCAGTCAGAAACAATGGGCTGACATTACCCACGTTAATAAAAATCTGTTTGCCACCACAGACATGGAGGTATCTTCATCTTCTGTTACCACAATGGCAAGTATCCCAGAAATTACACCTAAAGTGATTGATACCTGGAGACCTAAACTGACCAGCTCCCGGAAATTTGTAGTTCAAGATGACCCAAACACTTCTGATTTTACTGATCCTTTATCAGGTATCCCAAAGGGTAAGGCCTCACCAGGGAACTCATCTCTCACTGAGTGGAAACCTGATTCCTAATATCTCTGAGGAATGGATGGAAGTGAACCCAGATGGAGCCACCTCTGCTATTATCACCGCCTCCACTGGCCGCGGTCGCTCCGGTTTTCTGTGGTTATGTGGAGTGCGTTCCTTAACAGCGACAGAGGTGGAAAGCTGAAAGAGTGGATGAAACAGCCACTCAGACAATCTAACCCATGTTGGCTTCTGTCTCAAGAAGCTGGACCCTGCTGGATATCAGAAAATGCCGAGGGCCACCCGGGCAACATCCCAAAACAAAACTCATTAATTGCAAATATCCTGATACTGGCTGTTTTATTTAGGAGCCTTTCCCAGTCTTTTGTTTAGCTCCAGTTTACAATGTGATCTGAGAAGTATTGATATATGCCAGGCACCAAGTTGTTCGAATACCACACACAATAAAACATAACAGAGCACTTGTCTGGAACTATCATTTTCGTCCCATAATAGAAGCAGTTATCAAATAGCTGCCTGTTGAATTACCTTATTAAAGATCTATGACTCTGGGGGGAAAAAAAAATCTGTTCTTTAGTGCTTACTAAACTGTGGTATCAGGTTTCCAATCAGTTTTTATGGCAGTGCATTGTCATTTATGATTTATGTCTGTTGATTTTGGATTTTTATGTTTTCATTGTAAACAATTTTATAATCATTCTTCCTCTTTTATTTTCTTTCATGATTCCATTTCTCTCTACTTTTCTTTGTCTTTCACATTGCCACTGAATTCCATTGCCCTCAACATTGATTAAAAACAACTAATGTTTGAAGGCCTTAGTACTTACTAACCTAGAGCAACAGAATCTTCAATTCACTCTGACTTATCTTATTCTGGGATAGCTGTGTTTATAGCATGTAACAGACTTGGATACCTCTTAAACTAACATCTCTAAATGTCTGTGGTTGCATTTTAAAAAAGCAATAATTACAAACTAATTCTTCTTCTTCTAGTCTAATTTAAATATTTCCTAAAATATCTCAAAACAATTGGATAATATCATTTAACTCTAATACATAGTATACTTCCTTAGACTGTCTGGATTTTTTTCATAGCAGACAATTCAAGAGTGCTTCACTCCAAGATGGAATGAAAAAAAAAAGCAAACAGGAAAGGTTGTATTTGTAGCTAACAGTGACTAAGCAGATGCTTTTAGTTTGTGAACAAATTATATAGTTTCATGCTAATTAAGAAGAGCATAATTGTCTTAGCATAATTATTTTATCAAAATGTGTATTTATATAGATTCATACGTTTCCCTAATCCCAGTAACTGCCCTTTAATGCTGATTTATGAATTAAGAGAAAATCATGAGAAAGAAAAACATATTATGAATTTAAAATGGGCCAGTTAGAAAGTATATAATTTCTAGCCCTAATTTTTAGATAGAAATGCTTAAAATTTTGTATGTTATAACAGCTATTTAAGAGGGATTGGAAGGGAAAAGACTAATACATAATACAGATCAATGGAAGAGTTATCCTTTATTTGTAGCAATTGTAAGTGTCTCTGGGGACCCTATTGTGATTAAAGAAACAAATATGAGATTTGGGAGTCCACCTCACTCTCCAAGCTAAGCATATGGACCATGTGAAGGTAGTGTTGATTCAAGGCAAGCCATTTGCTGGCTAATACAGTTTTAAAGGAGCTCCCCACTCAGACTCTTCTCCTGTGTGTCTGTTGCAGGTGTACGGTGGGAAGTCCAGTCTGGAGAGGCCAACCAGATGGTCCACATGAATGTCCTCATCACCTGTGTCTTTGCAGCTTTTGTCTTGGGTGCGTTCATTGCAGGTGTGGCAGTCTACTGTTACCGTGACATGTTTGTTCGGAAAAACAGAAAGATCCATAAAGATGCAGAATCTGCCCAGTCATGCACAGACTCCAGTGGAAGTTTTGCCAAGCTGAATGGTCTCTTTGACAGCCCCGTCAAGGAATATCAACAGAATATCGATTCTCCCAAATTATATAGTAACCTGCTGACCAGTCGGAAAGAGCTGCCACCCAATGGAGATACAAAATCCATGGTCATGGACCATCGAGGCCAACCTCCTGAGTTGGCTGCTCTCCCCACTCCTGAGTCTACGCCTGTGCTTCACCAGAAGACCCTGCAGGCCATGAAGAGCCACTCAGAAAAGGCCCATGGCCATGGAGCTTCGAGGAAAGAAACCCCCCAGTTTTTTCCTTCTAGTCCTCCACCACATTCCCCACTAAGTCACGGGCATATCCCCAGCGCCATTGTTCTTCCTAATGCTACCCATGACTACAACACTTCTTTCTCAAACTCCAATGCTCACAAAGCTGAAAAGAAGCTTCAAAACATTGACCACCCTCTTACAAAGTCATCCAGTAAAAGAGATCACCGGCGTTCTGTGGATTCCAGAAATACCCTCAATGATCTCCTGAAGCATCTAAATGACCCAAACAGTAACCCCAAAGCCATCATGGGAGACATCCAGATGGCCCACCAGACCCTAATGCTGGATCCCGTGGGACCTATGTCTGAAGTCCCGCCCAAGGTCCCTAACCGCGAGGCATCTCTCTACTCTCCTCCCTCGACTCTTCCCAGAAATAGCCCAACCAAGCGAGTGGATGTTCCCACCACTCCTGGAGTTCCGATGACTTCTTTGGAAAGACAGAGGGGTTACCATAAAAATTCCTCCCAGAGGCACTCTATATCGGCTATGCCTAAAAACTTAAGTTCACCAAATGGTGTTTTGTTATCTAGACAGCCTAGTATGAACCGTGGAGGGTACGTGCCCACCCCTGCAGGGCCAAAGGTGGACTATATTCAGGGAGCACCAGTGAGTGCTCACCTACAGCCTTCCCTCTCCAGACAGAGCAGCTACACCAGTAATGGCACCCTTCCCCGGACGGGACTAAAGAGGACACCGTCCTTAAAACCTGACGTGCCGCCAAAGCCTTCATTTGTTCCTCAAACCACCTCCGTCAGACCACTGAACAAATACACTTACTAGGCCTCAAGTGTGCCCTTCCTTGTGTGGCTTTATCCTGTCTATGTTGTTGAGAGGACGATATGGTAAGGGTACCTTAAGAAAAGAGACTCGCTTGTATTTCAGGAGAAGCAAGTGGCCAAAGAAACTCTTCCTAACTTTGGCAACATCAGAACTTGCCATATGTAGCTACTGCAGCAAGGCTTCTGTGTACTTGCCTGAAAACAAAGGAAGGTGCTGGTCATTCCATTTCTTTTGTTTGAAGCTAAAGAGATGTGTGGCTCTGAGGGGCTACCTGTAACCAGTATAAAGAGCTGATCCAGTGCTCAGAAGAATCTGTCTGTGAGCAAATACTTGAAAATGGGTTCAACTTAGACTGCCATTTTGTGTGGTCTTCCCATTAAATGTGAACATTTTAATATGTATGCATTCATCTTGCCTCTTGCACAAATGTCAAAAAAAAAAAAAAAAGGTAATGTCTCAAAGAAACGAACTTGTAGATTACCAAACAATTTGCTAAAAATTCAGTCTTTGACCCAAACTGTAGCATCTTTTTCATGTGTGGCATTTTTTTCCGTGCCACCAAGGAACTGTGTTGTGTGTGCATGTGTGTGTGAGTGTGTGTGAGTGTGTGTGAGTGTATGTGTGTTCTGTCCCCACTAGCATTTGTTTCGGTGCCCATTGCATCTTTTTGTGCTATGGAGTTGTTTACATCGCGCATGACTGAACAAGAGACAATAATTTCTTCCCACAGCAGTCCATTGGGTTCAGCTTTGAGAAAGAAAACCAAGGCTGATTTTGACAGTCAAAATGATTAACTCGACTTCCATGTTACCCAGTGCCAGAATGTAAGAGTACTAAGTAATTTTGTGCTGCTATTCACTGAAACTTCAATTACAGTCTTGCCAGCTTAAGGAGATAGAGACGTTAAGAGGTATCCTTAATTTATCCACCAGTTTCAGTAGTAAAATTCACCAGTCCACTGTGAATCCAAGCCCCAGTGACTCTGTTAACCTTGGACACACTAACAAGGTTTTATTTTTACTGTGTTTGGTTTCTCCCCTGTAGTAAAATTCCTCTTGTTTTAATTCCCCTCTAACCCCAAGATGAAAAAAAAAAAAAAAAAAAAAAGAACCACACACACACACAAAACAGAAGACAAAAGAAGGGAATGTGAGAGGCTCATAGTTGGCTTAACAGGAACAGTCTATGGGAACCTAACAGTGGTGCAATCATGTTGTCTGTGTTGTGTGATGTGAGAACTTTCTCCTAAGTCATGCAGGTAACGACAGTATACTGTAAATATTACATGTGAGTTTACCTGAATCTGTGCATTTTGTGCCTTATTCATGAGAATGATAGAAGTACTCGAATACGTCAAGTGTTTTCAGTATAGCACATCATTTACTGAGTGCCAGTTGTACATGTTTTTCAACCAGCACCTGAAAAGACTTTTCAAAAAAATCATAACAACGACCTAGAACAATTAACTGTAAAGCAATCCATCCAGATAGCCGCATTACATCCTTTGCCATGATAAACATTCCACTCCTGCTTTCACTAAGGATGAATCAGTGATAATGTGAAGTCAAATGAGGTTTCCCGGGTAATGTGACACCTGCAGAAACCATATAGAGTCATTTATTCGTAGTTTTGCAGAAGCCACTTACAGTTGATGATGTGCAACCCTGACGACTGTTTCAGTTAATATGCTGCACACCACGGTTTATTGAACCTCATCTAGAAAGTATCAAGGCAGAGGAATGCTCCTGACTTAGTCAGACAAATAAGTTCAACTGATTTCCTGTGATGATATCTTATTACTTGGGGGAGGATGGGTTGCAAAAGACCAGAGCATTTTTATACAGAATGTAGAATACGGATGCAGTTATTCTTTTCTTTTGAGAATATTGTTTTATAAAGAACATGATTCCCTGAGGTCTCTGGAAGCTCAAAAGCTAAAACTTCTGTTTTTGCAACACTTCAGCTTTGAAACTAAAATAATACAGATTGATAATAAATTAAACCAACCAACGATAAACACTACTCAGTCCACCGCCGACAAACCTGTTTGAATTCACCCTGCCAATATTAATCCTGGCGTGCGGAAAATGGAACAGTAACTGTATGTGAACCCGGATAACATTTTGTGACATTGTGCTGCCTTGTAGTTTGTAATGTGAGTTCTATCAGTATTTATGTTGAGATTTCTAACACAAAATCTAGTCTCTATCCTGTTAATTTAATCTTTAAATGCTTTATTCATTTGTGCAAAGGTAAACACAGATTGTATCTTTTTTAATGGTACGGCATAAAAAGTAACCCTAAAGTGAAGTGGCTCTATACTGTTTTATAGAGTACTTTAACATGTATAGATATCTTGTAAACTTGTATTGTGGATGTGTAAATAATATGTACTTTGGGTTTTTAACACCGCATGTAAAGTCAAAATAAAATATACAAATCATTATATTCTGCCTCTAGATGTGCAAGAGGTTTATAAGGTGTCATATTTTTAAATATCTTTAAGTCAGTCAACACCAGTGAGAGCTTCTTTTAAAATATACCAAAATATTCTTACCTAGAATACTTGCCATCAAGTCATGGTTATTACACATTGCTCTTCTTGCAGGCTGATACTGATCATCAGAGCCCCTGAAAAATGTACAATACAGAAAACCAGGTGAACTGTATTATTTAACAGTCAAATTCTTCAGGCCAGCATCCCAGTGGCTCAACTTGTTCAACGTATTGTTAGTTCAACAGGCTTTTCCTTTTTTAACTTTTTTAGAAAATTTATTTTTAATTGGAGGATAATTGCTTTACAATATTGTGTTGGCTTCTGCCATACAACAACGTGAGTCAGCCATAATAGACATGTATCCCCTCCCTCTGAAACCTCTCCCCACCCCCCATCAGAACTTGCCACAGAGTACCCGGTTGAGCTCCCTGTTTTACACAGCAAGTTCCCACTCGCTATCTGGTTTACGTATGGTGATGTAAATGTTCCAGTGCTACTCTTAGTTATTCCCACCCTCTCCTTCCCCTGCAGCATCCAAAGTCTGTTCTCTATGTCTGCATCTCCGTTCCTGCCCTGCAGATAGGTTCATCAGCACCATTTTTCTACGTCCCATGTGTATGTGTCTATATGTTACTTGGTTTTCTCTTTCTAACTTAACTTCACTTTGTATAACAGGCTCTAGGTTCATCCACCTCACTAGAACTGACTCAAGTACATTCCTTTTTATGGCTAAGTAATATTCCATGGTTATACGTACCAAGCTTCCATCTTCTTTATTCATTCATCTGGGTTTCTTCCATGTCCTAGCTATTGTAAATATTGCTGCAATGAACATCGGGGTACCTGTTTTTTTTCAGTTATGGCTCTCAGGGTATAAGCACAGTAGTGGGATTGCTGGGTCATATGACAGTTTTATTCCTAGATTTTTAAGGAGTCTATCTGCATACTGTTCTCCATAGTGGTTGTATCAGTTTATATTCCCACCAACAGTACAAGAGGGTTCCTTTTTCTCAACACCCTCTCCAAAGTTTATTGTTTATAGATTTTTTGATGATGGCCATTCTGACTAGTATGAGGTGATATCTCATTGTAGTTTTGATTTGCGTTTCTCTAGTAATGAGTAACGTTGAGCATCTTTTCATGTGTTTTCTGGCCATCCATATGTCATCTTTGGAGAAATGTCTGTTTAGGTCTTCTACCTACTTTTTGATTGCACTGTTTGTTTTTCTGGTATTGAGCTGCATGAGCTGTTTGTGTATTTTGGAGATTAATCCTTTGTCAGTTGTTTCATTTGCAATTGTTTTCTCTCATTCTGAGGGTTGATTTTTCATCTTGTTTATAGTTTCTTATGCTATGCAAAAGCTTTTAAGTTTAATTAGGTCCCACTTATTTATTTCTGTTTTCATTTCCATTGCTCTAGGAATCTGGTCAAAGAGGATATAGCTGTGATTTATGTCAAAGAGTTCAACAGGCATTTTTAAAATTTGTGATTTGTATTCTCACATGAAATTTTTAATATCATTTTAGTCTAAAATTATAACTGGTAAATCAGGTTCCTGTGAATATTGATTGCTGTTTGGTACAGGATGTTTCTCAGTTCCATCATTTCAGTTGAATAAGACTGTAGTAAGATATATGTTCCTCAGGTATTGAAATGGGAGGGAAAATCATGATTCCATTTGGTTCTCTTAGCATGCATGAGTTAGTAGCTGCTGTCATTGGATTTGGAAAAATAAATGAAGGAAGAGACAATAAGGGAAATGTATCTTCAGCCTTGTTTCTCCTTGGCTTTTTGAGCATTATATTCTCTTTCATTTCCATTGTCTATCTCTATTAAGTTGGTGTTTATCATACTGCCTGGCCATTATACCAGTTTTCCTGGGTACAGCGATTTTTTTGTTCTAAAGTGCATCTTTCTCTTTTCCCTTTATGGCAGATTCTAGCCTTTTTCAATCGTAGACGTCTTTAATAACTTAATAAATGGTATGGACTGAGAACTGAATTTCTTTTTTTTTTTTCAGGAGATTTACAGACCCTTTAAATCATATCTATGAATCCTCAAGGTAAATGCTTAGATGCCATTTGAAAGAAATGGGGTTAGAGAACTTGGAGCTTTTCATAAGGAAGGCTTTGTAAAGAAATAAATAAATTAACCAAGACATACCAGAATGGTGGTGGTGCCAGAAATCCCATTGGTTGGCATTTAGGTTACTCTGGGAAATAGGACAAATGAAATGCTGGTTCAGGCTAAGAAGAAATGTTGTCTACCATGCAAGGATCACCGAGGTGCTGGCCAGGTACCAGGAGGACTCACCTTTCTGCTGAGAGAAGCCAGCTTTCTTCTCCTGCCCTCCTAGCTCTTCTCCTTCATTCTCCTTGTTACGGGAGGGCAAAGAACAAGGTGTCCAAAAATAGCTCAGGGTCCAGGTCTGGGAGCTGGATTCAAATCCTGACTCCACTGTTCATCAAGTCACTGCAGCGCTGCACCTCTCTTTTCTTGAACTTTTATTTTTTATTGGAGTGTGTTGATTAACAATGTTGTGTTAGTTTCCAGTGTATAGCAAAGTGATTCAGTTATACATATACATGGATCTAGTCTTATTCAAATTATCTTCCCATTTAGATTGTTACATAATACTGAGCAGAGTTCCCTGTGCTATACAGTAGGCCTTGTTGGTTATCTATTTTAAATATTAACAATGAATACATGTCCATCCCAAACTCCCTACCTATCCCTTCCTCCACCCTTCCCCACTGGCAACCATAAGTTCATTCTATAAATCTGTGAGTCTGTTTCTACTTTGTAAATAAATTTATTTGTATCATTTTTTTAGATTCTACGTATAAGAGATATGCAATATTTCTCTTTCTCTGTCTGACAACTTTACTCAGTATAACAATCTCTAGATCCATCCATCTTGCTGAAAATGGCATTGTCTCATTCTTTTTAATGGCTGAGCACTATTTCGTCGTATATATGTACATCTTCTTTGTCCATTCCTTTATCAACGGACACTTAGGTTGTTTCCATATCTTGGCCATTGTAAACAGTGCCACAATGAGCACTGGAGTGCGTTTATCTTTTGTGGTCATTTTTTTCTCTGGATATACACCCAGAAGTGGGATTGCAAAATATAGTAGCTCTATTTTTAATTTTTTAAAGAACCTCCATACTGTTCTCCACAGTGGCTGTACCAATTTACATTCCCACCAACAGTACAGGAAGGTTCCCTCTCTTGATTTGTTTTCTTATTTTTGAAAGGAGATGGTTCAACATCCATTTCTCTGACAGTTCTATGGTATCTGTCAACTCTATAATACCATTAGCTATTTTATGAATGCTGTGCTTAAATATTACTCTTTCAATAGCTTGGTTTGTAGGCCTTTTATGACTGTGAGAGGCCTATTCCATGTTAGATGTGAGATATGTGAGATTGGCAATAAAATAAGGCATGAAAACAATGCATCTTAAGTCAATCAGCTTGTGTTTATATTTGATGCTTACCTTTTTTGCATATATAACATGCAAAACACTTAAATATCTGCTAACATTGCATTCTTTATCCAATAGATGTGAAGCCATAAACAAGGAGAAACTGGGCAGATAATAAAATCAATCTTTAATTCACAAAGGAATCAGGGGATAAGAGGATGGGGGAGGGCACTCAAATCCTGGATATCCAGACCATGGATCTACAGGGACTCACATATTAAGGAAAACAGAATATTTCTAGACTCTGTCCCATGATATAATTCTTTTTAAAATTAGGTATTGATTACTGATTGATAAATCTCTCTGCTGCATGTACTTTGGCTAATTTTAGCCGCTAGTGCTGGGTGTGGGAGAAGAGGAGTATGATATGTCATTTGTTACATACGCACTGTTACTTTGGACTGCTGTTCATTTGTGTGAGATGGATTCACCTGATGTTGCTGTAAAGACTGACTTAAGGCCAGTTAGAGAAGCTGTGAGAGGGAAGATTTGTCAGTGTCAGACAGCCCAGTCCAGCAGAACTTTTCTATACTGATGGAGATACTATATCTGTGCTTTCCAATAGGGTGGCTTGGTGGTAAAGAATCCACCTGCAAAGCAGGAGACATGAGTTTGATCCTTGGGTTGGAAAGATCCCCTGGAGAAGGAAATGGCAACCCACTCCAGTATTCTTTTCTGGGAAATCCCACGGACAGAGAAGCCTGACGGGCTACAGTCCGTGGGGTCGCAAAAGAGTCTGACATGATTTAGCAACTAAAACAACAACAAAACAGTAATGCTTTATGTTGGAAAAGGATAACATTTGTCCTTCCCATTTTCAAGGTACAAAAATTGAGATCAGCGGGCCTGTGACAACTATGGAAACATAGATGACAGCCAATTTACAAATCAGGGCTAACTCATGTATTTTCACACTCAGGCCCTGTGTGCAAAGCAGCACACTCCATGAAAGGGCTGAAAGAGAATATCAGTTTTCAATCAGAAAGGGTGGCCTCTCTCTGCATTTCACGTATAATGAGGAGAGACAAAGAGGGTAGGATAATTACAGTGTCCGGGGGTATGTGCCAAACACGGAGTGAAAAATGAAACATTTAGTCAATCAGTCACATGCTTGGCCGTCATAATAAACATGTCAAATCAATTACTTTGAAAAAAAAAATCCATGAATTAAGTTGATGCAGTACTGTAGGCTGAAAGCAACCAAAGAGGATATATTTAGAGATGTTAAAAGAAATTAACCTGATGTGACCAAATTGTACCCATCTAAGTTTCTGGGCATCATGCCAGACCTACATCTGTGGACTGTCAGAGAGTCTTTGGAGAGAATTCACTTTATTTCTTATTTTGGATTTTCTTTTACATTGAGCTGGGGTTGTAGATTGGGAGTTAAACACAGTTATATTTTTTCACTTTTCCCTATGGTTGGTGGAGCTAGAGGAGTCAGACTTCATCTTGAAGGAGAATGTATTCTGTTGATATGAGCTACCTAGCCTTCTGTGAGGTCTGCAATAAGCCCATAGAAAATGTCTATCAAAGCATCAAATTTGAGGACTGTCTTGGGGGTTTTATTCTAATTCAGGTGGCAGGGTCTGGCCAGACATTTGCAAATGTTAATGATAGTAAGCAGAAAGGTATATACCACTTCACATTTTCAAATCAGGTTCCCCATCTAGGGGATTAGAGGGTTCTTTAACATTCTGAATGGAGCATGCCAAAGGATTGGAGAGTTTTAGAAAGTGTAAAAAAAGAAACGGAACTTTGGGGTACTTTTGCAAACTTGAAAACCTCAGGTGTTAGCAGGTGTTTGGAGTTTGAGATAGGTTCCAAAATTCAAGGACATTTCAGGTTGAGAGACAAGACCATTCGCTGGTCTGGGCAACCTGGATGTTTCCTGGTCAGTTACAAACCTGCGGCAACTCAAAGTTTAAATTGAACCTTAAAATTCAACCTGACTTGACGACAGCCTGGTCAGACTGCCCAAGTGAAGGCTGTCCCCCACATAAGCCCATCTGAATACCAGGACTTACTTACTAATCTGTTATTTCCAATTACCCATGCAACACGTCTCAAGAAAGGTGGAAACTGTTGAACTCTTGATGTTGGATTAATTTACATAACTATCATACATTTATTTAATGAAAATAGTAAAATATTTAACTGAAGAAAGCAATGGAATTCAAATTATTTTAAATACAACTATAAAAAGGAGTCTGGAAAGAAATACACAAAATACTAAAAAGTGGTTGTAATCATTAAAACTAACATATTTTGAAATGTACTTCATTCAAACATATATTTTGCTAAGTTTGCTTTAGGCTTTCCTGTGGTTCAGTGGTAAAGTATCCACCTGCCAGCCAATGTAGGAGATGCAGTTTAGATCTGTTGGAGGGGAAGATCCCCTAGAGAAGGAAATGGCAACCCACTCCAGTATTCTTGCCTGGGAAAATTCCATGGACAGAGGAGCCTGGCAGGCTACAGTCCATAGGGTTGCAAAGATTGACATGAATGAGTGACTGGGCACACATGCACACACACAAGTTCACTTTAAAAAGGAAAAAAAATCCAGGAGACCGCCCCTGATTTTGATTAGTTATCTGGTCTCAAGAAAAGGTGACTTCTGTCTACTGCTGGAAACCAACTCCATTAAGCTTTGATTTAGCTGAGAGGGAGACGTCACCATGATGATCGTCCTCCATATGCTTTGGTTTCTAAGGTGTCTAAACAGTGTATTTCGATTTTAGCTGGAGATCCTAAGACTGATGTGATGGAATATGAAAACTGAAAATCCCAAAAGGCAGAACAGAGGCTTCCAAGGGAAGACCTGGGGCCCAGGCAGAGAGGCCTAGGCAGCAGCTGAGCCGGGGCAGGAGCAGATGCTGCGAGTCCAGAGCAGCACCTCAGAAAGGAGAAGCTGCCGCAGCCTCCGTCTTCTCCAAGGGCGTGAACACCGAAACCTGGAAAGGCCCATTTTCGCCTTTGTCTTCTCCTCCCTGGATTCCAGAACAACAGAAAGCTAGGACGCGCATGAACAGAGGACAGGTAGCTCTGAGGACAATCAGATTGTTACCGTGATGACAACCTGTGAAAATACAAAATAATTAGTAGAGCAAAACCCTCTCCTCTGAGACAGCATGCCAATTAGGGCTGTCCAGAAAGCTACATCCCTTTCCAAAATTCCCTGTGATTCCCCCCTCACCCCTCCCACTGAATCCCTCCCTTTTTTAAAGTGAATTTTCTCAACAAGTTCTCCCTTTGAAGAAACTGACTTTGCCTCTCCTCTCTATTAAAGCATGGACCACCTTAAAGGGATTAAAAAAACTTTGGGGGATAATTTTAACCAATGTAGCCAGCTAAAATAGAATTCAACCTCTATATTGGCATTTAAGCTGTATGTATCATATTTTTTCATTGGTATTTCTGATGGTCTAACTTATATCGAGTGTGTCAGCAACCAAGCGAATTCACTGTGAAGTTCTTGTTCTCTGAAAATAAGCCTAAAATGCACAGTTCAGTTCAGTCACTCAGTGTCCAACTCTTTGCGACCCCATGAACCGCAGCACACCTGTCCATCACCAATTCCCGGAGTCCACCCAAACCCATGTCCTTTGAGTCGGTGATGCCATCCAACCATCTCATCCTCTGTCATCCCCTTCTCCTCCTGCCCTCAATCCCTCCTAGCATCAGGGTCTTTTCCAATGAGTCAGCACTTCATATCAGGTGGCCAAAATATTGGAGTTGCAACTTCAAAATCAGTCCTACCAGTGAATACCCAGGACTGATCTCCTTTAGGATGGACTGGTTGGATCTCCTTGCAGTCCAAGGGACTCTCAAGAGTCTTCTCCAACACCACAGTTCAAAGGCATCAATTCTTCAGCGCTCAGCTTTCTTCACAGTCCAACTCTCACATCCATACATGATCACTTGAAATATCATAGTCTTGACTAGATGGACCTTTGTTGACAAAGTAATATCACTGCTTTTTAATATGCTGTCTAGGTTGGTCATAACTTTCCTTCCAATGAGTAACTGTCTTTTAATTTCATGGCTGCAATCACCATCTGCAGTGATTTTGGAGCCCAGAAAAATAAAGTCTGACACTGTTTCCACTGTCTCCCCATCTATTTCCCATGAAGTGATGGGACCGGATGCCATGATCTTCATTTTCTGAATGTTGAGCTTTAAGCCAACATTTCCCATACTCCTCTTTCACTTTGATCAAGAGGCTCTTTAGTTCTTCTTTGCTTTCTGCCATAAGGCTGGTGTCATCTGCATATCTGAGGTTATTGATATTTCTCCCAGCAATCTATATTCCAGCTTGTGCTTCCTCCAGCCAGGCATGTCTCATGATGTACTCTGCATATAAGTTAAATAAGCAGGGTGACAATATACTTGACATACTCCTTTTCCTATTTGGAACCAGTCTGTTGTTCCATGTCCAGTTCTAACTGTTGCTTCCTGACCTGCAAACAGGTTTCTCAAGAGGCAGGTCAGGTGGTCTGGTATTCCCATCTCTTGAAGAATTTTCCACAGTTTATTGTGATCCACACAGTCAAAGGCTTTGGCATAGTCAATAAAGCAGAAGTAGATGTTTTTCTGGAACTCTCTTGCTTTTTCCATGATCCAGCGGATGTTGGCAATTTGATCTCAGGTTCCTCTGCCTTTTCTAAAACCAGCTTGAACATCTGGAAGTTGATGGTTCACGTACTGTTGAAGCCTGGCTTGGAGAATTTAAACATTACTTTACTAGCATGTGAGATGAGTGCAGTTGTGCAGTAGTTTGAGCATTCTTTGGCAAATGCACGAGGGGGAGAGAAACCACTGAAGAGAAAATTACCCCCATTGTTGAAAAATTTAAATTAATCACATAACTGGACTTGCGTCTTTTAGTTTTAGATTGGTCACTTACTGCCAGGCAATGAAGAAATATCTGTAGAGGAAGAATACTTCTCTCATCTTTACATATGAAATCACCTCAAATGAATCATTTTAATTTCTAAATCTCCAGTACCTAAAATGGGTGGCCTGGGCTCACTAAAAATACATTGGTTGAAACTTTTTGAGATCCCGGCTGCTCTGGGCCTTTATTAGAATCTGATCAGGTGCTAGTCTCACAAAGTTATTGTCCAGTGCGAGAAACTGAAGGTGTCTAGGAGTCAATTCTGTTGCAATCTTTTTTAAATGGTTTTATGCCTTTTCCAGGGATCAGATGTTTTGCTTTTTTTCTTCTCTCCTTTACTCAGACATCATTATATTTAGGGAATTGTTTAGAAAAAATACAGAAGGGATCCAGGTTTATTATATATATATATATATAAATTTGTTTGACAACTGTTTGGTTTTGTTCACATCTGATCAAAGATAACAGAAGACGCCATCACTGCTAAAAACAGACAGTGACATAACAAAACAGTACAAAACTCCTCAACAAAATGGTTGTATTTTAGGGTTTTGTGAAGAAATTCCCTTTCATGTTGGAATACACATGGGAAAAGAAGGAAGGGAATCTGGAAAGAATGGATTTCTCACTAGCCTGCAACAGGGGACTTCTACCATTCGGGTAGCAAACGTCATGAGGAAATATGGCATCTTTGGAAATTCAAAACATCATCCCCTAGGAGAAAATGGATCTTCCAGCAGCTTAGAAGGGACAAAATTAATTACTGGCTTTCATTGGGAAAGTAGAAAGGGACTGAAGGACCTTAACAGCTAAATGGGAGTATCAGGAGACCAGACAACTTTTCTAAGCACAAGCAACTAGTTGAAAGATAGAGGATTAGTTAGAAAATACTTTACTTCATAACTATGTTGTCCTGACATCCCAGACAACAAAGCATGAAAGGCAAAAAATCTATACTCACGTTTTTTTAAAGTAGTCAACAGTTATTTTTCTTATTTATTTGACCACGCCACAGAACATGCGGGATCTTACTTCCCTGATCAGGAATCTGATGGTCACTCCTTGTATTGGAAGCACGGAATCTTAACCACTGGACGGTCAGGGAAGTCCCTGTACTCAGTTTTAACTGGACTCTTTGATAGAAGTTGAAGGAGAGAATGGAGGGAAAACAGAAAATTTGGGCAGTAACAGGCAATATTTGGAGAAGGCAATGGCACCCCACTCCAGTACTCTTGCCTGGAAAATCCCATGGATGGAGGAGCCTGGTAGGCTACAGTCCGTGGGGTCGCTGAGAGTCAGACACGACTGAGCGACTTCACTTTCACTTTTCACTTTCATGCATTGGAGAAGGAAATGGCAACCCACTCCAGTGTTCTTGCCTGGAGAATCCCAGGGACGGGGGAGCCTGGTGGGCTGCCGTCTATGGGGTCTCACAGAGTCGGACACGACTGAAGTGACTTAGCAGCAGCAGCAGTAGGCAATATTTAAAGATCAATTAAAAAAAAAATCTCTGTATATACCTTACAGAGTTGCCATAATACTATCCTCTTTTGATGTATAAAGAATAACAACCACGTTCCCACACATAATTATATGCATTCTTTGATGACTTATATTAGGCATTGAGGGAATTACTAAAGGATAAACATCAGGTGTCAACATTTGATGTTAGGCTGAAATAAAATAGTTAAAACTATTATAATAACAATAGTAGAATGTGAGAGGAAGAATGACCACAGTAAAGACCATCTATGATGTAATTCTATTTATGCATGCACCTGTATATACAGGTACATGAATATGTATCTTTAGATGAGCATAAGGAGCTATGTATAGAGATACATGAATATGTATCTTTAGATGAGCATAAGGAGGTGCATGAAAGAATCAAGGTGGTTGGTCATCTACCCAGTAACCTTCTACACACCTTTCCCTACTGAGGTTTTGCTAGGAGAGTCCACTTCCCACTACAAAGGCTGAACATGCTGGGTACTTCTTTTCCAGTCTCTCGGACAGTGAGTACCTGGAAATGTAACCCAATTCTTGCCAACAGAATTGAGCAAAAGTCTGGGAAGGCTTTGGGGAAGTTTTCTTTCCCTCTAGAAGGGAATACATGAGGAGAATTTGCTTCCTTTGGATGTGGCCAGTGATACGTGGTGTACAAATCAGGAACTGCCATATTAGTACCATGAAGTAACTGGGAGAAAAGCCCACGTGCTGAAGATGGCAGAGCAAAACAGTTATGCAGAGCCACTGAACTCACCAGCTATGAAACCCCTCATCTGTGGATTTCCCATTAAAGGAGAGACTACTGTTCTTGTTGCCCCATTGCTGATGGGATGTTGTTTCTTCCAGTTGAAACACCCTACCTGACAGAGTTACCAACATGCTCGAGGCAACTGTCTCACAACAGAGGGGTGATGGGATGGACATTTCTCTCATCCATCTCTTTGCCCGTACATAATTTGTTTTATATTAGTGGCTTTCAATTTTGGCTGCATATTAGAATTACCTGGGGAGTTTTCAAAAATACCAATACCTGGGCCACATCCCAGAACAATTAAATCAATTAAGTTTCAGCATCTCTGGGGTGGGCCCAGGCATGGATATATTTAGAGTGTGCTCCACAAGATTCTGATGTTCAGCCAGAATTAAAATTCCCTGCGCTATGGTATGTGTTTCTTGTGTGTCATGAAAATGTTGGTATGTGTATTCGTCATCTAAAATAAACTTGTGTTAATCTTCTATTGCTGCATAGCAAATTAGCACAAACAAGATGATTATTAGGGCCTCCCAGTGGCTCAGTGGTAAAAGAATTTGCCTGCCAATGCAGGAGACATAGGAGATGTGGGTTCAACCCCTGGGTTGGGAAGATGTCCTGGAGGAGGAAACAGCAACCTGTTCCAGTATTCTCATCTGAAAAACCCACGGACAGAGGAGTATGGCAGGTTGCAATCCACAGAATTGCAAAGAGTCAGACATGACTGAGTGACTGAGCATACACGCAGAAGCTTATCAGCATGGGATGTTGTAGGTTAGTGTTGCGGGCACGCTGGACTGGGTTCTCTGCTCAGAGTCTTACAGGCTGTAAGTAAGGTCTCCGCGGAGTTAAGCTCTTACCTGGAGGCCCGGGGAAAGAACCTACTTCCTGCTTTTTCAGGCTGTTGGCAGAATTCAGTTTTGATTTTACAACAGGGGTCCCAGCTCCCGTGCCAGCTGTCAGTTGGAGCCACAGACATTCCCTGTTATGTGGCCTCCTCTATCTTTAAGAAAAACCAGAGAAAACTCACTGCATTTAAAGTGCACTTGAGCACTTCAGATGATCGCATCAGGTTCCTACCACAGGGTCAACTGACTTGGGGCTTTTTAATTTTTAAGATACAATCTCTCTTTTTCTAATTTACATTTTATTTACTTATTGCTTTTGGCTGCGCTGGATCTTCACTGCTGTGTGCAGGCTTTCTCTAGTTGTAGTGAGCAGGGCCTACCCTTAGTTGCTGTGAGTGGGCTTCTCATTATAGTGACTTCTCTTGTGAAGCACAGGCTCCAGGTATGCAGGCTTCATTTGTTGTGGCACATGGGCTTAGCTGCTCCTCGGCACGGGGGATCCTCCCAGACCAGGGATCAAACTCGTGTCCCCTACATGGGCAGGCAGATTCCTAATCAATGGACAACCAAGGAAGTTCCTGGCTTGAGGCTTTCTTTGGATTTGCAAAATCCCTTCACAACAGTACCTATATACTATATGTGATTGAATAAGAAGATAGTGAAAATCTTGGGGAGACCGTCTTTAAAATTCTGTCTGCCACAACATCTCACATTTAATGGCTGACAGCAATGATTATGTTCCACCACTGTAGAGGTTGGCAGTTCGGGGAGGACTCAATCAGGACTTGCCTCTGCTCCACACGATGTTGGCTGGGCTTTCTCATGAATCTGAGTCCATCAGCTGGTGGAGCTGGTTGTGATGCTGGCTGGTCTCAGATGGCCTCACATACCTTGGACCTCAGCCGGGATGTCTGGGATGAGTGGACCTCTGTTGTAACAGGATCTCTCTCTCTCCCTGTCTCTCTCTCGAAGAGGCTATTCTAGCTCGTTTCAAGGCATAGACTCCCAAGAGTGGGACTCACTTTTTGAAAGCAACAAAAGCTTAGTTATATATCAGACTTTGCACAGGTCTTCTATGTGACCATTAGTATGATCTTTCTAAAACAACTTTGATCACTAAATTACTCCCTGATTGCTCAAAAAGCTTCAGTCATTACCTTAACAAAAAGAATAAGTAATAAAGCCCAACTTTCTTATTGTTGTATACAAGCCCTTTCCCATATGTCTTCAATGATGGGTCTTCATTTTCTCCAATCATTTCCCTAAGTCATGCTTACATGCCAGTATTGTTTAGACATTTTTTTTTTTTTCCCCCGTCTCTTTTCCTTTTTGGCCACACCATTCGGCCTGGGGAACTTCCCTGATCAGCAATCAAACCTGTGGCGCCTACAGTGGAAGCGCTGAGTCTTAACCACTGGACTGTCAGGGAAGTCCTAGAAGCCAGTATTGTTCATTCAGTAATTTATTCATTTAGTCAAACAAAAATTCATTGAGCATCATTATGGACCATATATTGTCTTCCAGTTGCCAGAGATTCAAATGTGAACAAAGTATTGTCTTCTCTCCCCCACTCCCTGTCAGTGGATTCAAGGCTTACTTGGGGCCAGGAAAAAAATTGTAAATGGCAATTAGAATGCACACAGTGTGATAATTATGATAGCGTTCCAACCCAGGTACCTTTTTGCAAACATTCATCCGTTGAATGGACGTTTATTGAGTGTCCACTGCTGAGCAGTATGAAAGCACCTAAAGAAACCAGTGGGGATGCTCTGAGCTTAAATTTTCCAGTTTAAGTGGGCTTCAATGGTGAATGAAGAAACAGAAAACCAACACATAAAGGTCCAGAACAGTTTATCCATGTTTCCCTAAGCAGTGCAGTCCTGTGCAGAAGAGCCTCTAGTCTGAGGAACTGTACAGCACATTGGAAAGTACCGCTGCCCTGCAGCCTAGGAGAAGTACCTGAGTCAAATACAAGGCTGGGGGTGCATATGGTGAGGGTGTGAAATGCAACAGGTTTTCACAGAAACTGGAGGTGGCAGACTTCAGGACAAAGGCCATGCCAACATTCTCTAAAATCTATCTCCCTTCTGTTTCCCATGTTTTCTGGTTTTGGTTCTTGGAAGATGAGGAGAGAAGCAGGAGAAAGGGGTTTAAGGGATAAAGTAAACAACCTTTGCTCTGGGGTTATTTTGTTTCTTTTATTTAAAATGAATTAATTTATTTTAATTGGACTATAATTACTTTACACTATTGTGGTGGTTTTCACCATACATCGATATGAATCAGCCATAGGAATACATGTATCCCCCCATCCTGAATCCCGCTCCCAACTCCTCCCCACCTTATCCCTCTAGGTTGTCCCAGAGCATCAGCTTTGGGTGCCCTGCTTAATGCTTTGAATTCTCCCTGGTCCATCTATTTTACATGTGGTAATGTACATGTTTCAATTCTGTTCTTCCCCATCAGTTCCCACCCTGTCATGTAATCTCTGGAATAGGCTGTTAGAGGCTGGGAACTCCAGGCTGAGCATCCCTTTTGGTTACCTCATAAAACCCCTCTTCACTCCCATTTGCCCTTCCACCCAAATTCTTCTCTTATAAAGGAGGACAAGAGCAAAATGAGAAAGTCAGTGAGAGAGGGAAGGGGAAGCATAGCTTGAAAGAAGAAAGAACATCAGGAGGACAGATTCACAGGCATGACAAAATCTATATCCCTTTCACGTGCCAGAGGCTCCAGCTGAGCTAAACTTCCTAGTTTCTGCACACGCAGGGTTTTCCCAGCACAGCATCAGTGTATGTGTAAAACTTGGGCCTCCTTTAAGGTCCAGGGCAGACACAGCCACCTCCTCCGTGGAATTTCCCCTGATCTATTGGCTAGAGTCAGACACGACTGAAGCGACTTAGCAGCAGCAGCAGCATTGGCTGGAAATAATCTGACCCGAGGACCCTTTAGTCATTCTCTGAACCTCCTTTATGGCCCTTCTTGCTTTCTGTTCTGCAACCGAACTGCATGTGTACGGGTCATTTCCCACTTTTGACTGGAAGCCTGTTGATGGCAGGCTCCATATCCAGTGCATCTTTGAAATCCAGGACAGCGCGGTAACCCAGCCCTGCATTTAGTGAAGTGAAAGTTGTTCCGTCACATCCAACTTCTTGCAATCCCATGGATTATACAGTCCATGGAATTCTCTAGGCCAGAATACTGGAGTGAGTAGCCTTTCCCTTCTCCAGGGGATCTTCCCAACCCAGGGATCAAAACCAGGTCTCCCACATTGAAGGCAAATTCTTTACCAGCTGAGCCACAAGGGCATAATACACCCTCAAATGTCTCAAAGCCAGGAAACTGAAGGTTTGCGCTTAGCCTGGTTGCCTGCCCCACATGTCTCTCTCTGCCTCCAAGTGCCAGTAATTGCACTCTGTTCTCTCTCTTGGGTCAAGAGATGAGAAAAGCTATCTGTTATTATTAGATGCCAGATATTACACTCATTTCCCTACAAAAGAATTTTATGAATTCTTCTTCTATTAAACTCAACTCCAATAATCCTAATTTGAATGTATTGTTAATTTATTTCTAGGGCCCTAATTGATGCAGATTTTGTCAATGACAATAACAGGTACTATCTATTGAACTATATATATATATATATATATATTTCCTCTCCTCTGTCCTTACAATAAACTAAGAGTTGAATACTTTAATTTTATCCGTGAGAGATTCAGGAAGGTTAAGTAATTTATCTAAAGCTGCATAGCCTGTAAGGTCTCCATTCAAGTCTTACCTTCTTACGTGAAGCCTTGTGCTCACTCAGTCATGTCGAACTCTTTGGGGCCCCATTGACTGTAGCCTACCAGGCTTCTCTGTCCATGGAATTTTTTAGGCAAGAATACTAGAGTGGGGTGTCATTTCCTACTCTAGGGAATCTTCTCAACCTAGGGATTAAACCTGCCTCTCTTACATCCCCTGCATTGGTGGGCAGATTCTTTACCACCAGTAACACCTGGGAAGCTCACAAGCAGCCTCACCTACTTAAAATAACCCCTTCCTCCCAAGCCCTAATGGTATTTTTCATCCCCTTCATAATACTCTTCACTATCATATATTCTGTTAATTGTTGGCACTTTGTATACTTGTCTTATCCAGCCAGAATGTATGCTCCATAAAGGCAAGACTTCCTTTCATTCATGGCTTTTCCCTTGGAATAGATATGATACTCAGTAAGTATGTGCTGAATGAGTGAGAAAAAATCTTCCTTCAGCCCAGGCTCCCTTTACTTAAACTCTGTGTCTCTCCTAGTAGCCTGGGATTTCCTTTCTGTTTGCATCAGGATCTTCAAATCCAGAGTTTAGATCATTAAATTCTATCCCTTCCAGCTCTTTGGCCCAAAAGTAGGGAGTCTCTCAAATTAATTCTGACATTTTTATGAAGGAAATTAAAGAGCCAAGAAGAAGCAAAAGAAGAGAAAGATACAGAGGGTGTTACAGAGAGACACAGAGAGGAAGGGAGAGACCCAGAGAGACAATGGGAAAAGACACATTGAAGTTCTCCAGGGCAAGCTGCTTGGGGACCATGTATAAAGGAGCAGCCCAGAAACAGCATATGCAAACCTGATCAGTCACTCCCTAGATTGCATTTAAGATCGGGGTCCTCTGGTAACTCACAAAATAGTGTGAACAGTCCAAAGATGGTTGACACCATGTACCCTAACGCAACAACAAAGTAAAAATTGTCACCTTTAATGAATAAATAATCTTTGTAAGAGTTCAAAACCAAACAGCCCACAATCTCGAAAAAAACAATAAGAATACAGATTGTAGCGCATGTTCTGTAAATACTATACAATCTATTCCCTTGTGGAAAAAAAATTGTTTTCCACATACGCTCCTAAATTTACTGCTTGTTACTATAGTACACACCTACTCAATTTCACATTTAAAATATTTTAAAATTTCAAATGAAAAATTTCAAATTCATATGCTTCTATATATAAAGCAGTCATTTGCCTGAAAAATCAGTTTTGAAAAAGAAAATCCGTTTTGTACTTAACTTCTTGGCAATTCTTTAATTTTGTTTCATAAACCACTCTCTCTGCACAGAACTGGTCCCTGTCTACTAAAGGTCTATATGAAGCCCTGTTCTGAGCTTTTTCTGTTCAGAAAGACAGGATTCAGTTCAACTCTCATTTCTCCATTGTGTTCCCTGTTGCCCACTGTGAATTTCCCATGGACATCATTGTAAGGGCAGTCCTGTGAGCTTTCCAAAATCTATAGGTTGTAAGACCTTGAGCCAGGGAACCTAGACCATGCTTGGCACATTAATGGAAATCAAAAGTGATTCCATTGGCTGGCTCGAGGAACTCAGGGCTTCCTCAAGAGGGTAAATGTCTCACTCCTATTGTGCTATTTTCTTTCCCTAGAAACGAAGTTGTTGCTATATAAGTGTTTGTAATTTTGGTGCTATGTTCACTGTGTAAATATGAGGACACTTGTTCCCTACACACTTCCTGATTAAAACAAGCCCCTGGAATCAGAATGGACAAGCATGGATATCTGGAGGAAAACATCACAGACTAAAATAGAAGAGCACTGCATAGATGACAAGGTGGGTCAGGAGCAGGCCTGAGAAGTCCTGTTTCTGGCTGTTCATAACTGTAGCAACGATGCCAATCACCACTGAGATGGACCACGGATGAAGGACAAAAACTGCATATAAGACGCTGCTTCAGCAAACCTAGATAATTTATATAAAGTGTTGCTCTTATTCTTACCGAACAGTTTTTGTGTGTTTATCTAAAATCTTTGTGAATTCTATAGAGATGTTGTCCCAACAGAAATCCTGGCGATCACTGTGATGAGTCCTGAACACACTGTCGTTTTTGGAGAAGAAAATCCATGCAGTGTGTGTCCCAGAGCTGGACCCTGTTGTGGGACAGCTGCCCATCACTGTGATTATGAGGACAGGTCCTGAGAAGGACCACATCCTGCTGAGATTAACTTGACCTTAAGTGAGTCTCTGGGCATAGCACACATGTGTCAGCAGCTCTGTGGCCAAGCCAGTTCTACAAGGGTGGTTTCAATGGGGAAGCCTCACAGACTTGCATAGGAATTGTGAATTATCAGTGATGTGCAGTTCCCTGAATCAACCTCCCATTCCTCTTTGGATCAATAAATATAAGTTTCTTCTTTAAGGAAAATAAACACCATGCTATGTTTTGGGCTGTGCTCTTACATTCTTTCAAACAAATTCTATCATCACCCTGAGATAAATGTTTTAAAGCCCAGTTGCTGATCCAAACAAAAATTACAGCAAGATGGAGGGAGAATATTTAACCCAAGGGGTTTTGTTGTTATTTTTGTTTTGCAACTACTTTGTTGTTTTTAAACAACGCAACATAGTTTAGGTTGGAGTGCAAGGGATGGAGGTCAGGTATAGACTCTTTGCCTCATGAGCCTGAACCCTCAATTTCCTGAGTAACAAGAGGTTACATCAGCTAAGCTCTAACATTTATTTCAAGTTTTGCTTTTGTGAGTTTGTGCAGTGGAGCCAGTTGACCTGGGGTTGTTTCACGATCACTGGCATTTATTAGCCTATGCTGGGAAAGACTGAAGGCAAGAGGAAAAGGGGACAACAGAGGATGAGATGGTTAGGTAGCATCACTGACCCAATGGACATGAATCTGAGCAAACTCCAGGAGATAGTGAAGGGCAGGAAAGCCTGGCATGCTGCAGTCCATGCGGTTGCAAAGGGTAGGGCATAACTTAGTGACTGAACAACAAGCTGTGCAAATTTGCCCTTCTGCAAAAAATAAACCATCCTGGATTTCCTCATTTGTTAAATGGGCACAATAACAATGTATGTACCTCTTAGGGAGTTTGTGGAGATTAAATGAGTTCCTATATGTTAAGTGTTTAGGCAGCCCTGGCACTAGGAGTACCCTATACATAGGGTATTAGCTATTGGTATTTACATTTTTCGGAGAAGGCACTGGCACCCCACTCCAGTACTCTTGCCTGGAAAATCCCATGGACAGAGGAGCCTGGTGGGCTGTGGTCCATGGGGTCACTAAGAGTCGGACACGACTGAGCGACTTCACTTTCACTTTTCACTTTCATGCATTGGAGAAGGAAATGGCAACCCACTCCAGTGTTCTTGCCTGGAGAATCCCAGGGAGGCAGTGCCTGGTGGACTGCCGTCTATGGGGTTGTACAGAGTCAGACATGACTGAAGTGACTTAGCAGCAGTAGCAGCAGCAGCATTTACATTTTTATTATTATTCTGATTTCATTGAAAAAAGCTAAACCAACACTTCAGAAGTGAAAATGCAAGCTGAAAATTTTGTGAATGTTCATGTAGGCATGGGCTTGAGTAGCAAGGTTTAAAGGAGGGCTTTAAGTTTTATGATAGTGAACGATGGAGAAGTGAATGTCCTTGAAACTCTACTAAAGCTTTTGCCTTGTGAACCTCTTCCCAAGGAAGTCACTTCTTTCTGAATAAACAAGTCAGGCCCCATCCAGGGCAAGCACTCCATGAAGCCTCCTTCTTTGTGTGTTATAGGAGTCTGAAATAAGCATTTCAATTAGATTCATTAAGACAGTTATTACTTGGTAATTGAATAGCAACAGATTGCAAAGGAACACTTATTGAGGTCTAATAAGTATGTAGGAGAGAAATCTTCTTCTGTAATTCCATCAGCTATAAACCAGTATAATTAGATTCTTACTAACACATCCAAATTGAAGGGAATGTTGAGGCATATAATTGGCACTTAGGAAGATACCTGCATCACGTTAGGATGCTTTCCATTTACATACTTATTAAGTGTCAGTTTAAGTTGTTAAATAATTGAGACTATTGGACAGTAGTAGGTCAAGTGGTTAAGAATTAAATTCTTAAACATATTAATAAATTAGGACCAGATTTATTTTAAGATATAAAATGCAACTTTACTGTGTCCATAAGTTTGTACAATACATAAAATATTTCAATGCATCTCATTAAAAATTGCATGACTCTGAATTGATTTTCTCAAGTATGATAGAATCATTCATCCTTCATTTGCAATCATTTTTTGAGCAACTACTGTTTGTAAAAGAGCACATTGTTTGCCCTCAGTTTGAAATTGGAGATTAAGATAGGTATATAAGAAAATTTCCTAGTTTGTGGCACAAGCAAAGCATGCTGGGAGAGCATAACGGAAGAAAAAATACAAATTCTTTTTATATTCTTTCCTCTTCATGGGACAAAATTCTCTCTGGGATTTAAATTGTCTACAATTATATGGCTATATGGTTCTACTTCCAAGTCAAAGTACAAATTTTGGGGGAAGGTCCTTATTCTTTATTATTTTTGATGGAAAATGATGACCAGATGCTATGTAAATAGCAAACTAAATTAAGAACTTATAAAACCTCAGATAATTTTTATACTGAAAATTTACTTAATTTTTGGAGAAATTACATTTAATGCAATTACATTAATAGCCAAAATTTGGATAACTTAGGTTGGGCTTTCATTGAAACCATTCATAAGAAAATATAACTTCTTCTTAAATACAAATTACTCATATCCCAGAAAGTCCATAGAGAAACAATACCTAAAACGACCGGAAACTGAATTTATAAGGCAGACGTTTCACTTGATTGTCATTGACAGGTGCAAAAAAGTACCACTTTTGTTACTGAAGTCCCCAAGAAGCAAAGAAAAGCCACCAACCCCCTCCATCCTCCCACACCAAAAAGTAGGACTTGATAATACCCACCTTTGATGATTTTCTAATTTATAAGCCTTGCCAGGATGTGTACAGATTGCTAAAAGTTCTTATTGTTGATATTTTCCTTCTCCTCTCTTTTTTAACCACCTATTTATCTAGCAAGGTACAGAGAGAAAAAGAAAATGTCTTTTTTACTATTCTGGCACCATTTTGATTTCACTATCAAAGCCCTGGTAATACCACAACCATATATTTATAAATCCAACTCCTTATCTAGCAGACCAACCTCACCCTGCTCGCTCGTCATCACAGATACCATTGTCTCCCTCGTCTTTCATGCCCACTATCACAGGCATGCATCTGACACTACCCTTTCTCCCTGTCACTAAAAAATGGATGTCACTAAGCCTTGTCACTTTTCTCTACAGCATCTCTAAAGCTCCATCTTAGCCTTCCATGTCTGTTAAACCTTTACCCATGTTTTATCCTGTGTGAAGACATAAAATGGGCTTATGAGACAACCAGAGGGATTTATCTTGAATATAAGGGAGAATTTCTTGACCATGAAGCATTGGAAAAGGCTTTTATAAGAGTCTGTTATAATGTTTAAGGATGACAGATTGACCTTGGATGGGAACCACTGAAAAGTCTCTGAAACCCGATTTTATTCCTCTTCTTATTTGGGGCCGTGCTTTCCCTCTCCCGTATGTCATCCTCACTCTGGTGCTTCCTCCAGCTCCTATTTTCACCTTCATTATTTCTTTCTCAGCCAAGTAAGTGGACTTCTCTTTTGTTGATGTATTAGCATTTCTTTACAAATACCCATGAACATCCCTCTGAAGAGTCACTTAAATGACCATTACAGCAGAAGCTAATCTTTATTAAGCACTTACTATGTGCCTGACAATGTCACTAGCACATTGCTTATATTATCACATTTAATCCTGTAACAACCATAGAAGTCAGATACCATTATTATCTCGTTTTCTGAATTGGGGAAATGAGATTTAAGTTAAATGACTTGTCCAAGGTCACATGGCTAGTAAGCGCTAAAATCTGGGTTTACGTCTAGGACGTCTCCCTCTTAACTACCCACAGCATAAAATGTCACTTTATTAAATTTCAGGTTTGTTTCCAACACAGCTGACGCTTGCTGCTGTATTCCAGTATGCATCCCCTTTTCTTTCCTTAAAATCACCCAGATTTTTTTCAATTGTTTATTTGACTGCTCTGGGTCTTAGCTGGGGCACACAGGATCTTCATTGCCGCTTGCAGAATGCTTAGTTGTGGCATACAGGATCTAGTTCCCTGACCAGGGATCGAACCCAGGCCCCCTGCATTGAGAGCACGGATCTTAACCAATGGGCCACCAAAGAAGACCCCAAATCACCCAAATCTTAATGAAAAGCAAAAAAGCCACTCATCCCCAAACGGTCCCAGTACTAAGAAAAAGTGACCCACTCACAGCCCCAACGGTGGACCTCTGTTGCTGGAAACCAATCAAGGAATTCCATTTCCTGGGCCACATCATTTATAAGTGGTGGGCACATGACCCAAGTTTCTAAACCTCAAAATCCTCGCTTGTAAGCCTAGGACCAGAAGTGCTCTCCCTGTTGCTGCTTGTGAAAGCAACAGCCTGGAGCCCCAGTCGCTCCAGAACTCATCCCATGACCACTGAAGAACCAGCTTCAAGATAAAGCTGCCATCCAGAAGGAAGAGTGGAGACATCAGAAGAAACTGGTTGGGCTACTTCAAAGTCCACCAACCTCTGCAGTTCTTGTTATGTGGCCAGTGAATACCTTGCATTGCTCAAGACAACTCAAGTTGAGGTATTTTAAGGATAGGAAGGTGGCCCATTTGCCCAGGACAGTCTGAGTTGATACATGTTGTCCTGGACTAATTATTAGCAGTGCCTCCTTTCACTCTCAAAGTGTGGATAATAAATCATACGGTCACCCTAGTTTTCCTATAACTTGAAGCAACAAGTCCTAACTAAACCATTCATTTCTTTCTCAGACTTGATTTCTTTTGGGGCTTTTCACAAATATCCTACAACTTGACATGAGAGGATCAGCAAAGAAAGATGCCTTGACAAATGGAACAGGGTAACTTTGGCACATCAAATTCCTGAACCCTCCTTGCTTTTAGCCAGCTAAGAGGAGGTCTCTTTTTGGCCAAATTGAATGAAAAGGCCATGTAGGGGTTCAGGATCCAGTAAATTACTGGTGCTGTAAACCGCCTGCAAACTCAGCTGATCCCTGAGTGTGACCATCAGAATCTAGAAGCATCTGCCCCACATTCATTCTGTCATCAGGTAAAGCCTAGGCTGTGCTTTGCTGCTCTATAGACAGCCAAATGTAGCCCCTTAGAATAGAAAGAACCACGCATCACTGAACACCACACTGATGCCCTGGCACCGCACATCAGTGCCGACACCCTGGGAACCAGACTGCAAAGGTGTTCTTGGCATCTGACTCAGAGTTAAAGCAACATACTGAGCGAGCTACTGATTCCAGCTAGGAAAGCTAATTTTAGCAGGCGAAGGGCAAGAGAAAATGAGGGGGAAATGGCTCTAACAGAATAATAATCGGGAACATTTGGATTTATATCCTGAAATGTAGCACAGGCCTCAGGACTTGATGTTTGGGGAAGAGAAAACAACATAGTGATTACCAGGTACAAATAGGAAAGGGTTCAAGCATCTGGATTTTTCATGACCTTTCTGACTTTGAATATTTCTTTCTACTCAAAAACTAGGAAGAAAAAGAATTGTAAATATTTACTTTTGTAAATATTTCCTCATGTTTTATGTTCATCTTCCTTAAAAAAAGAAAAAATTTTGAAATAGCAACCATGGCGACTAGGGAGCCTCCCTTGTGGCTCAGACTATAAAGAATCTGCCTGCAATGCAAGAGACCCAGGTTCAATCCCTGGGTCAGGAAGATCCCTTGGAGAAGGAAATGGCTATCCACTCCAGTATTCTTGCCTGGGAAATCCCATGGACAGAGGAACCTGGTGGGCTACAGTCCATGGGGTCTCAAAGAATCGGACATGACTGAGCAGCTACACTTTCATGACTACTTTCTTACTATAAGTGGGTATCCTATCTGGACAGTAGTTGGGTCTCCAATACTTTGAGGGTCTCTCTTTACACATAGTGGTTGTGACTCGTAGGAGAAAAGGTGGAACTTGTCTGGTGAACCCTGGTTGGTGTCATGATGATGGTGTATCTGAGGGCCCCAGAAGGTCTGCAGCCAGTGGAAGGGAGTCTGGTGAGGAGGGACAGACACGGAACAGGGCAGAGTATCTTGAAAGGGAGTGGAGATCTGATCACAGCTCAGATGATCCTGGAGAATTTGTCCTTATCTGGGAACCCAGGAATCTACTGCTATGTAAGAGATTATCCCCCAGCTTAAAAGCAATGACTGTTTTACATAGGCCAGGAATTGGTTGACTTCTCTGCCATATGTCGAGTTGAACGGGGTCACTTCATGGCATTCAGCTGGTGACTGGCTTCACCTGGAGGAGCCAGAGGCTTTGGCCACGTGGCTGGGGCCTTGGCAGGCATGGCTGGGCCGTTTCCCTTTCCATGAAGTCCCAGGGCCTCTGCACCAGGCTTCTCAAGCAAGGTGCTCGGATTTCTTAGGTAATGGGGCCGGGCTCCGGGAGGTCAAGGCAGAGGCTCCCAGTTCTTTTAAAAGCCAGGGCCAGATCCAGCATAGATTCACTTCCACAGTCCTCATTCTCCTTGTTAAGCACAGGCCAGCCAGAGCCATGGGGAGCAGTCGGGGGAGGACAAAGAGCCCCACCTCTCCTTAGGAAGCCTGTCAAAGAATTTGCCCCCATCTCAATTTTGTCATATCCAATTACGTTATCTCTGTGTATGTGTTTACACATTAAAAGCATATTTTCTAAGTACTTAAGGGCTGCTCATGTAATCTTGCTGTGGGTACCTTACTCTCTTACAAACTAAAAATGAAGTCATTCTCTCCCTTGTTGACTTCCAAAGTGTTGCCCTGAGCATGTCTGGCACCCACGTTGACCTTAGTCAGGTAAGGCAATACTCAGTACTGTAGGGAGGCAAGCCGAGTTCCCCCATCAGAACTGTGTCTCTGCTGGCCTGGGGGCTGCAGATCTAGGCTCACACCCCCCACACCTGGAGGAGGAAAGAGCCGGAACACTAATTGCTGTGGTATTTTGAGGCACAAGCTTTCTGCAGGAAATCCTGTTTCCCACCCTCAATTTTCCTGGCCCCACCCTCAGCTTCTGACTCTGCGGGAGCAGTGACAAGGATCACTGGCACCCAGTCAGGAGGTAGTGTTCCACTCTCCCTGACCTGGGGCACATTTTCAATTCCTGCAGGACAGCCACAGACACAGCAGCTGTATTCTAGCATCAGAATAGTTCCTCCCCAGAAACATCAAGGCAGGGATACAAAGCGCCCGTGAAATACAGAGTAGAAGTTTAGAAAGCAGTAGTGATGAGCCGCAAGACCAATTACCCTAGGGTTGGAGTGGAGTGGGGTGGGCAGTTAAGTATGCAAGGGGCTTGGAGCCATTAAGATTTGGGTATTAAAACTCAGTCTGTCCTTACTGAGTGGTGAAGCCTGAGATGGGTGTGTTATACAGGTAGGATTTTTTTTTTTTTTAATGAAGAAACAGAGTTAAAATAAAACATCCACTAACTACTGACAGCAGACTTAGCAAAAGGAAAGGTGAAAACGATGGAAGACATGTAAAATAATCTTCATTCCACTCCATCTACCTTAGTTCTCCGCTTACACAGTTTGTATTTCAGTCCCAGTGGGGAGAGGTAAATCGCAGGTACTCCTGAGCTCCAGTTACAGGCTTTTGTAGAGGTCCTCGGGGCATCCACAGAACAGTCCGGCTTCCGGCTGGAAACTGGGGCTGAACAGCCCAGTCCTTTTTCCCCTTGGGTTCTAAGTGTTTGAACAGTAAGCCTGAAACTTGAGAGGCAAGGACATCTTCATAGAAGCATCATTTGTAATCGTCTTGTGCTAGTTCCTTCCTTTAGTTTACTTCTCAGAAATGTGAATAATACATTTCACCATGAATGGGACTAGTGAGAAGGGAAGAAATTATTAAAGAGAAGCTATTCAATGATCTCATTCAAACTTCAATTTGAATTGTAGCATAACTTAATGTCCTTTAATGAGGTGAAACTTTTAATAGTAGTCATGGATTCTAATGTGTTTAAAGCAATACTATGTTTATTTTTTTTCTTTTCCTACTTTTCTCCTTTTTAAGATGATTTTTTTCATAAAGGTAAAAGCAATTTGTACTATTTAGATCTACTATTTGAGGACAACTATAGCACTGAGAAGAGAAAAAATTTCTTCAAAGTCATCTTTAAAATGATATGATTAAATGTTTCAAGAGAAGACACATTGAGATACTGCAAATATGTGTGCAGCCTTATACAATGTATATGTGTAACTACATGTATATACATTTTACAGGAAAGAAAAATATTAATAATCACTTTAATTACCTCTTTTTCTGAGACTAAATCTCTCAGATAACATGATGAAAACTTAATCTAGCTTCTGAAGTAAAAATAAAAACCAAGGAACATATTGCAATGAAAGATCATGCGTCATTGTACAGATAGAAATTCAACACATAGACCATCCCTAAATCGTTAAAAATGTTCCACCTTTATTGAGATGTAATTGACATATAACAGTGTAAGTCTAAGGCGATGACTTGATACATGTATATATTGTGAAATGATTACCAGAGTAAGGTTAGTTAATACTTGTATCACCTCACATAATTACCATTTTGTGTGTGTATGGTGAGAACATTCTACAAAACCTTCCATAATATATGCCTTATTCTCCTGATGTGGACTTAGAACCATCGTTCTGAATGACGTAAGAGCCACTGGACTTATTCCAGCCGTGGGTGTAGAGAAACACCTGGACCAGCTTCATAGGTAGGATTTCCACCACCATGTGCAGGTGGGCTGAGGGACTCCCACTGTGAAACAGTGCACCCCCTTTAGCAGCTGTAAACCCCAGGTTCCTCTCAGCAAGGTTGCTGCCTGGAGGGACTTAATAAGCCTCCCCTGTGCTCCCAGTTATGCTCAGGTGGAAGGCCCTGGCAGGAGGGTGTGTAGGTCATAGGATGGAAAACAGCATTATCTACTCCGTCACAGCACTGAGACTCAAGGCTGAGAGTGCTAGCGTGAGGGGTAGAAAAGACACGAGCGCTAGGACCCAGCCACAGAAGAAGAGTTCACAGACCAGAGGGGCTGACATTGCCAGGAGCTGGCTCAGAGCTACAGGCTGAGGACAAATTGCCGGGTGGTCTGGTTCAACATGAGCTCTGCTTCCAGAGGTGTGGGGTGAGCCCTGAAACCTGCACTCCTCCTGAGCACGCTGATGCTGCTCCTACAACAAGCGTGGCTCTAGGGCACCTGGTAATTTCAGTGCAGTTTCTGTTTTTAAGCAGGCACTTTTAAAATTGGAAAACATAATTAGATATTCCCATGAAATGGATCTCATTATTCTAGGGACTAAAAATATTGGGACTGATAAGGGGATGGGAGGGCGGATTCCCTGTGGTCCAGGGGTTAGAACTCCAAGCTCTCAATGCCAAGGTCCTGGGTTCCATCCCTGGTGGAGAACTAAGATTCCACAAGCCATGTGGTGTGACCAAAAAAAAAAAAAAACGCCCCTAAAATCCTATGGGACTTCCCTGGTGGTCCAGTTTTTGGGACTTTGCCTTCCAATGCCAGAGACTCAGGTTTGATCCCTGATCTAGGAGGTAAGATCCCATATGCCTCCTGGCCAAGAAACCAAAACATAAAACAGAAAGAATATCATAATAAATTCAATAAAAACTTTAAAAATGGTCTGCATCCCACCCCCCCAAAAAAAGCAAGGGAACTGATAGTGGAGGGAGTGGACAGTGGAGGGTAGAGACTTACCAATAGTTCTTCTGGATCCAGCAGTACATAAATCTTAGGGCATGCATCTTCTAGTTATCAAGCCTACACATGTCTCAGGTGCCCTGTGTTTTTATATTGTTGTTATTATTTATTATCATTATTATAGCATCACAGTAATTCAGTTCAGTTCAGTTCAGTTCAGTCGCTCAGTCGTGTCTGACTTTTTGCGACCTCATGAATCGCAGCATGCCAGGCCTCCCTGTCCATCACAAACTCCCGGAGTTCACTCAGACTCACATCCATCAAGTCAGTGATGCCATCCAGCCATCTCACCCTCTGTCGTCCTCTTTTCTTCCTGCCCCGAATCCCTCCCAGCATCAGAGTCTTTTCCAATGAGTCAACTCTTCACATGAGGTGGCCAAAGTACTGGAGTTTCAGCTTTCGCATCATTCCTTCCAAAGAAATCCCAGGGCTGATCTCCTTCAGAATGGACTGGTTAGATCTCCTTGCAGTCCAATCACAGTAATTTGAAGTAATTAAATAACATGGAAAGGGGTGGTTTAGTAAGATAGCTCCCTGTTTGCCATTTGCATGACCTTGGACAAATCTCTTACCCTCTCTGAGTTTCTGTTTTTTCTTCTGTAAAATGGCAAGAAAAATTATGCCTCTCTCACTGACTTGCGAGAATGAACTGCAATTAGAATATGAGGTTAAAGAATAAATGAACTATTCAGATATTAATTGTTGATACTGCTCTTATCAACAGTTACATTGCATGGACCCGGTTGTCCTGAACGCACTTAGGTATCTTTTCCTGGGGCCTGCCTGTGTGCATGCTCAGTTGCGTCTGACTCGTGACCCCATGTACTGTAGCCCTGCAGGCTCCTCTGTCCATGGGGTTTTCTAGGCAAGAATACTGGGATGGGTTGCCATGCCCTCCTCCAGGGGATCTTCCAGACCCAGGGATCGATCCTACGTCTCCTACATTGGCAGGCAGATTCATTATCACAGAGCCACCTGGGAAGCCCTGGGGCAAGCAATGAGAAATTAAGTTCCTTCTCTTTAAATACGAATTCTCAAAACCAGTCAGAACAGGGGAATTACTGGAATAAACTGAGCAATTTGCCTGAGTCAAACAGGGAACTATTGATACTTCTAAGGACTCAGAGAGCCTTTGAGAATTAATATCTATACCCTCAGATCTCTGAGGAAGGGAGGGTCTGCCTGGGTTTGAGTGACGGCCTTACTTTTGTTCCCTCGTCAACCAGTGAGGCCACAGGCAGACCTGCCTTCATTGTGCTAGCAGCTGAAGCCCGGTTCATGAGACCTGACTTGTGGTGAAGTCCCGCGCTGTGCTGCTGGTACAGGTGAAAATAAATGATGTTGTTAGCAGAGGATAGGAAAGAATATTTAGGAACCGGTGAGAAACTGAAGACTCCCAACTCTGGAAGATTTCATCACTTTTTCCTACTGCTTGTTAAACTTCAGGATGGAAGGGAGGAAGGGCAGGGAATTCAGATCTAATTAAAGTATTCTATGAGTCAGTTCTAGATACTATTATCCTATTTAATTCTCAAACAACATTATGGGTTAGATAAAATTTCCACTGTTTCAGAATTGAGTAGACTACAGCTCAGAGAGGTTAAATTGCATGTTTATATAAGCTCACATAGCTCACAAAGAATGAGGTTGAGACACAAACCCAGGTCTGGCCAGACTCCAAAGCCTACAGTTTTTCCATCCTATCTTGCCGCTTCCTGAAAAAGACAATTTGGGAGATGTTCATGTTGCTATACAAATGGTGTCAACATAGTTTGTGGGTTTCTGAAAAAATTGTTTTACTTAAGGCAATTGTTCTCAAACTTTAGCAGGCATCAGAACCTCCTACAGATCTGGTTAAAACACAAGTTGCTGGTCTCTCTCCCAGTTTCTGGATCAGTCTGACTGTGGTGAGGTCACAGAGTTTGCTTTTCTAACAAGCTCCCAAGGGATCCCAATGCTGCTGGTCCGAGGACCACACTTTGAGAACTGCTCACTTATGGCAGTATTTCTCCAACGTGGCTGTGTATCAAAATCACATTGGCAGGGGGTGCTTTAAGAATCCCAGTGACCAACCTGCATCCCATACCAATTACATCAGAATTCTTTTTAGGGGTAGGTAGTACCAAGGCATCAGTATTTTTGGTTTTGTTTTTTTTTTTTTTAATTCTCCAGGTGATTCAAATGGCCAGGCAAGTTTGAGAGACTGTGTCTAAAGATACTGATGTGATGAGCCAATCAGTGATACAGGTGAATGGGTGGCCTGGAGCATTTGTGGAATGCAAGAGAGTTGTTGTTCTTACAGGATAGGGAGGGGAAGAGGAACTGGGTTTTGTTTATTTTTTTGGCAGTGGCGGAGGACTTCTTGGGTGGAGAAACTCACTCAAAGTCCACAAACGGGAAGGTCAATCAGGAAGTTTCCATTCTGTCATATTTTCTGTTTCCTATTCTATGTCAGAGATAATCTGCTAATTCTCTCCAGTCTCTGTGAGTGGCTTTTCTTTCCTGCTTTCAGGGTAGAGCCTGTGATTTAGAAGAAACAGAATACAAATCAAACCTAAGTGTGGTCTACAACTCATAAAATAAAAATAAGCAAACTTGATTATGCTGATGCCATGTGGTTCAATGTGACAACACCCCAAACTTTGTGGTATATTCAGAATCATCAGTGTATGTTGTTTATTTTTTTTTCCAGTCCACCAAGCCTTCTTAGCTACATTGCTTCCCTGCTTTTTCACCCATGTATCAGAAGCTTATAGGTGCTTAATTTTTAATAAATGAGATATTGATTTGTTTCACAAAATGCTGTAGCAGGCAAACCTTAATTGGTTCCTAAATATCCACTTGGGCTTCCCAGGTGACTCCATGGTAGAGAATCTACCTGCCAATACAGGACATGGGTTCGATCCCTGGGTCAGGAAGATCCCCTGGAGAAGGAGATGGCAAGCCAGTCCAGCATTCTTGTCTGAGAAATCCCATGGACAGAGCAGCCTGGCGGGCTATAGTCCATGGAGTCACAAAAGAGTCAGACGTGACGTAGTGACTAAGCAACAATGAAAACAAAGGCCCACGTTATAAAAAAAAAGCCATTAGACCCCAGAATTACACTCTGATTTTTTTTTCTTTCCAACTTCAGAAGACATTATAAAGAATTCCCACCAACACGACCTCCTTCAGAATTGTTCAGGATTCTTAACAACAGAAGCAGACGCAAACTATTATATATAGGATGGATAAATAACAAGGTCCAACTGTATAGCAGGGGGAACTATATCAATATCCTGTGATAAACCATAATGGAAAGGAATGTGAAAAGGAATGTATATATGTTTGTATCGGAAGCACTTTACTCCTCAGCAGAAATTAACACAATATTGTAAATCAACTATACTTCAATAAAATAAAATAATTAATATTTTATTAAAAGTAAAATATTCTTCAAAACAATAAATAAAATGTCTCTTCTGAGACCTTTCTCTCACTCTCAGAGGAGCTGTTCCATGGCACTGACCTCTGGAATCCTGTCATCTCTAGAGTGAATTTTCATCTCAGGCACTTTAACTTAGCTTAGGGTCTCAGAGTTGCTCAAGAGCACACACTGGGGGAGGGGTGGGGAGCAGCAGTTTTCTGGGGAATGTAGGAGTCAAGTGCTTCCTGCTGATTAAGGAAAGGGGTGAGGTTTCTGAATATAAAGGGATTACTAGTGCCTTGTGGCCAGCCTGCTTGAGCGGGATCTTTATGAGATATCTATAAAATCACATCCTCACTCTGCAGCTTACTGAACTGCCTCACTGGTTGAGAACACAGAAGGGAGATGGAGGAGGAGGCGGAGTTGGAGGGTAGGAAAGATCATCCGAACATGATATTCCAGAGTATCCAACTGTATCTTTGTGCCAGATAATTAAACATTAACCCATGACACTAAAATTTAAACATGTGGTTAATAAACTAATGCATGAGGTCATCAGGCTAAACAGAAAAGCCAATTTGTAGTTACATCCTGGGTCCTGGGGCTAAACCTTTGGGTTCTGAGACATGGACTGAAATGTTCATTTTTCAAAATATGGTAAAACTCAGGACTGAATGCCACCAGTAAGGATTAAACAGCTTATGAACAAGAACTCAAGAAGACCCATATTCACACTGCAGGACTAAGTGGCCTTCAGTTCAGTTCAGTTCAGTTCAGTCGCTCAGTCGTGTCTGACTCTTTGCGACCCCATGAATCGCATCACACCAGGCCTCCCTGTCCATCACCAACTCAGACTCACATCCATTGAGTCGGTGATGCCATCCAGCCATCTCATCCTCTGTCGCCCTCAATCCCTCCCAGCATCAGAGTCTTTTCCAATGAGTCAACTCTTCGCATGAAGTGGCCAAAGTACTGGAGTTTCAGCTTTAGCATCATTCCTTCCAAAGAAATCCCAGGGCTGATCTTCTTCAGAATGGAGTGGTTGGATCTCCTTACAGTCCAAGGGACTCTCAAGAGTCTTCTCCAACACCACAGTTCAAAAGCATCAATTCTTCGGCGCTCAGCCTTCTTCACAGTCCAACTCTCACATCCATACATGACCACAGGAAAAACCATAGCCTTGACTAGACGGACCTTTGTTGAAAAAGGAATGTGTCTGCTTTTGAATATGCTATCTAGGTTGGTCATAACTTTCCTTCCAAGGAGTAAGCGTCTTTTAATTTCATGGCTGCAGTAACCATCTGCAGTGATTTTGGAGCCCCCAAAAATAAAGTCTGACACTGTTTCCCCATCTATTTCCCATGAAGTGATGGGACCGGATGCCATGCCATTCCCAACCAAATGCCCTCTAGTTGTCCTGAAGAGATCAGTGCTGGCATTTGGTGGTGGGGTAAACCTAATTGTCTAGTTACTACTTCCTTAATTTGATTACAGTTTTCCCCTAGTTTGGCCCACCTGTCATAGTAGTGGTTACCCTGTCAAAAGGAATTACTGTATATCATGCAAAGATTCGGTGTGGGCAGCATTTGGTGCAGTGCAAATCAGCAAGGATGATGCACATTACCTCAAGCAGAATCTAAATGAGATGACATAGGCTGATCTCATCAAGCCAGCGAACCCTAATTCAGCAAATCACTAAGTAATTACTATGCCCTGGTAGGTGAAGCAAATCTGATTGTCTTTGTTTTCTCTAAACACATATATACACGTATATTTATTTTGGGAAAAAAGATAGCAGTCAGTGGGAGAAAAACAAACAAACAGAAGCAATACAAAGTAAAAAACATTAAGTAAGAAAATCAAGTTAAGGTGCCCCAACAGAAATAGTCTCTAACAGGGGTATCAGGGAACTTTGGGGAACATCATTCCAGAAATTCATTGACAAATAGAAGAAAGGAGGTTGGGAGATAAGTTTCACAAAAGTGAAGTTACTATACAAGCTAATTTTTATTAGCTATTTTAAGCTTAATTTACATAAATGTTAGCAGGATTGTTGTTGTGTAGTTGAAAATTGTATCCAATTCTTTGCAACCTCATGGACTGCAGCAGGCCAGGCTTCCCTGTCCATCACCAGCTCCTGGAGCTTGCTCAAACTCATGTCCATTGAGTCGGTGATGCCCTCCAACCATGTTATCCTCTGTCACCCCCGTCTCCTCCTGCCTTCAATCTTCACCAGCATCAGGGTCTTTTCCAACATGTTGGCTCTTCACATCAGGTGGCCAAATAACCATGATAAATAACCAAATAAAACAAAACATAACTGATCTTTAGACAAAATTTTTAACATTTCTAAAAGATGCCTAAAATTTGGAAGTAAAGATTATGTATAACATTAAGAGGCTGAAAATCATTTAAAAGGAAAAAGACTTCCTATTCTGACTTTAAACAATGTTTATTAATGTTTTATTATAAACTGTAAGGAAATTAGCATCCTACTCTTTCTCTCCATCTCATGATTGTTATTATGATTGTTATTATTATGCTATTCAGTCTTGCCCTACCATTTGTGAGGTCTGTGGCAAGAATAAAACAAAAACTCACTTACCCTATTCCTAAATATTTGTTACACATGCTAACTGGTTCCAAATAGGAAAAGGAGTACGTCAAGGCTGTATATTGTCACCCTGCTTATTTAACTTATATGCAGAGTACATCATGAGAAACACTGGGCTGGAAGAAGCACAAGCTGGAATCAAGATTGCAGGGAGAAATATCAATAACCTCAGATATGCAGATGACACCACCCTTACGGCAGAAACCAAACAGGAACTGAAGAGTCTCTTGATGAAAGTGAAAGTGGAGAGTGAAAAAGTTGGCTTAAAGCTCAACATTCAGAAAATGAAGATCATGGCATCCGGTCCCATCACTTCATGGCAAATAGATGGGGAAAGAGTGGAAACAGTGGCTGACTTTATTTTTCTGAGCTCCAAAATCACTGCAGATGGTGACTGAACCATGAAATTAAAAGACGCTTACTCCTTGGAAGGAAAGTTATGACCAACCTAGATAGCATATTGAAAAGCAGAGACAGTACTTTGCCAACAAAGGTCCATCTAGTCAAGAATATGGTTTTTCCAGTGGTCATATATGGATGTGAGAGTTGGACTATAAAGAAAGCTGAGCACAGAAGAATTGATGCTTTTGAACTGTGCTGTTGGAGAAGACTCTTGCAAGTCCCTTGGACTGCAAGGAGATCCAGCCAATCCATCCTAAAGGAGATCAGTCCTGGGTGTTCATTGGTAGGACTGATTTTGAAGTTGCAACTCCAATACTTTGGGCCCCTGATGTGAAGAGCTGACTCATTTGAAAAGACTCTGACACTGGGAAAGATTGAGGGCAGGAGGAGAAGGGGACGACAGATGATGAGATGGCTGGATGGCATCACCGACTCAATGGACAAGAGTTTGAGTGAACTCCGGGAGTTGGTCATGGACAGGGAGGTGTGCTGCGGTTCATGGGGTTGCAGAGAGTTGGACACGACTGAGCGACTGAACTGAACTGAACTGTTAAATGAAATTCTCTCTAACTTCCTATCCTGACAAATATACCTTCATAATAACGAATTTCTGGAAAACAGAATGGCAATCCACTCCAACATCCTTGCCTGGAGAATCCCATGGATGGAGGAGCCTGGCGGGCTACATTCCATGGGATCACAAAGTCGGACGCGACTGAGCCGCTAACACTACTACACTAATAATGAATTGGAAACTACGTAAAACTGTAGTTTTAATATGGCTAAAAGTTGGGAAATATCGTAGAAAATAGAATATAATTATTTTTGCTCCTACTGATGTGTTTTGATGTTTAAATGAGTAATAAAATATATAACTTACAAAGCATTGTGGACTTACTTTTATCATTAAGCCAAATCACATATTATGTTTATATAATTGATACTTTTATATAAATTGTGTTATACTGATAGCGTGAGATGAAGAATTAAACATAAAGTGTAGTTTCACATAATATATGAACATATTTGAACCAAAAGTGTAAATTAAGATAAACATAAAAATGCAAGTCAAAACTATTTTTCATGTGAATTTTTCGCATGTGTGGTCAATTGTAATTTATCACTAAATGTTGTGAATGGAGAAGTTAAGTTCACTTAAATTTTTCTTGTAATTATGATTTGCTTGGATGCCATCTCTGTGGAAAATTCTGAAAGAGATAGGAATACCAGACCACCTGATCTGCCTCTTGAGAAATTTGTATGCAGGTCAGGAAGCAACAGTTAGAACTGGACATGAAACAACAGACTGGTTCCAAATAGGAAAAGGAGTTCGTCAAGGCTGTATATTGTCACCCTGCTTATTTAACTTATATGCAGTGTACATCATTAGAAATGCTGGACTGGAAGAAACACAAGCTGGAATCAAGATTGCCGGGAGAAATATCAATAACCTCAGATATGCAGATAACACCACCCTTATGGCAGAAAGTGAAGAAGAACTCAAAAGCCTCTTGATGAAAGTGAAAGAGGAGAGTGAAAAAGTTGGCTTAAAGCTCAACATTCAGAAAATGAAGATCATGGCATCCGGTCCCATCACTTCATGGGAAATAGATGGGGAAACAGTGGAAACAGTGTCAGACTTTATTTTTCTGGGCTCCAAAATCACTACAGATGGTGACTGCAGCCATGAAATTAAAAGATGTTTACTTCTTGGAAAGAAAGTTATGACCAACCTAGATAGCATATTGAAAAGCAGAGACATTACTTTGCCAACAAAGGTCTGTCTAGTCAAGGCTATGGTTTTTCCTGTGGTCATGTATGGATGTGAGAGCTGGACTGTGAAGAAGGCTGAGCACCGAAGAACTGATGCTTTTGAACTGTGGTGTTGGAGAAGACTCTTGAGAGTCCCTTGGACTGCAAGGAGATCCAACCCGTCCATTCTGAAGGAGATCAGCCCTGGGATTTCTTTGGAAGGAATGATGCTAAAGCTGAAATTCCAGTACTTTGGCCACCTCATGCGAAGAGTTGACTCATTGGAAAAGACTCTGATGCTGGGAGGGATTAGGGGCAAGAAGAGAAGGGGATGACAGAGGATGAGATGGCTGGATGGCATCACTGACTTGAGGGATGTGAGTCTGAGTGAACTCCGGGAGTTGGTGATGGACAGGGAAGCCTGGCATGCTGCAATTCATGGGGTCGCAAAGAGTCGGACACGACTGAGCAACTGATCTGATCTGATCTGGATGCCATGAGTTTCTTTTTTCAAAATTTTATCATGAGTTACTTTGTTGTAGATCACTTTGTATCAGTTTTGCTGCTGACACAGTTGTTTTTATTATCTCTCTGAATATTTTAAGATTCCATTTGTTTTGTATCACATATGAGAGACTCTGTAGCATAGCATGCCTAGTTGCTTCAGTCACGTCTGACTCTTTGTGACCCCCTGGGCTGCAGCCCACTAAGCTCCTCTGTCCAAGGGAGTTTCCTGGCAAGAATACTGAAGAGATCTAGATGTCCACTGGCAGACGAATGGATAAGAAAGCTGTGGTAGATATACACAATGGAATATTACTCAGCTATTAAAAAGAATGCATTTGAATCAGTTCTAATGAGGTGGATGAAACTGGAGCCTAATATACAGAGTGAAGTAAGTCAGAAAGAAAAACACCGATACAGCATAATAATGCATGTATATGGAATTTAGAAAGATGGTAACAATGACCCTATATGCGAGACAGCAGAAGAGACACAGATGTAAAGAACAGATTTTTGGACTCTGTGGGAGAAGGCAAGGGTGGGATGATTGGAAAGAATGACTTTAAAACATGTATATTACCTAATGTGAAATAGATCGCCAGTCCAGGTTTGATGCATGAGACAGGGCGCTCAGGGCTGGTGCACAGGGATGACCCTGAGGGATGGGGTGGGGAGGGAGGTAGGAGGGGGTTACAGGATGGGGGACACGTGTACACTGGTGGCTGATTCATGTGAATGTATAGCAAAAACCACTACAATATGTAAAGTAATTGGCCTCCAATTAAAATCAATAAATTAATTTATTTAAAAGGAAAAAGGAATACTGAAGAGGGCTGCCATGCCCTCCTCCAGGGGATCTTCCCGACCCAGGGATCAGACCCACGTGTCCTGGGTCTCCTGCGTTGCAGTAAGGCTCTTTACCGCTGAGCCACTAGGGAAGAACAGCAGTTGAGAACATTTGAGACTGCAGGTTTCCAGTCTAAGCTGTGTCGCCTATCTTCTAAGTTCCTTGCTTTCCTCACCTATTGTGTTAGTCTGTTTAGGCTGCCATAACAAAAGACCATAGACTAGGTGGCTAGAACAAGAGAAATTTATAGTTCTGGAGACTGCAAGTCTGAGATCAGGGTGCCAGCAAGTTTGGGTTCTCATAAGCACCCTCTTTCTGGCTTGCAGATGACTGTCTTCTCACTGCATGCTCACCAGGCAGAGTGAGAAAAACAGAGAGCTGGAGAGAGAGAGAAAAAGAGAGGGAGAGAGAGGGAGACAGTGAGCTTTCTGGGGTCTCTTCTTAATGGGTACTAATCTTATTAGATCAGGGCCTCACCCTCACAATCTCATTTAACCTTAAGAACTCCCTTAGAGGCTTCATCTCTAGATATGGCCACTCTAGGGAGGGGTTGCGGGTAGAGTTTCATATATAAATTTGGGTGGGGGAACACAAGTGTTCTATCTTAATGCCCATGAAATGGAGACCTAGTTTATACAGCTTTTATAAAAATTAAATGAGTTAATAAAAGCCTTAGAAAATGTCTGACATTTAGTAAACATTATATAAATATTAGCATTAATATTATTCATGAACACCATCTATATATTTGTAATGCTGCTGCTACTAAGTCCTTTCAGTCATGTCTGATTCTTTGCGACCCTATGGACTGTAGCCTGCCAGGCTCCTCTGTCCATAGGATTCTCCAGGCAAGAATATTGGAGTGGGTTGCCATGCCCTTCTCATGGTTTAATAACAGAAATGATTTCAGAGCTCTGCTCTGTCACTTAGTAGCTATGTGACATTTTTGTTATTATAGAATGGGCAAGCAATATGACTGAGCAACTGAACTGAGGCAATATCATTCTAATATGGAGATAAGTGCAACATATATCCCGGAGATGATTGAAGCAAGTTTAATGTAAAGCCTGTACCAATTTGCAGATTTCTAATAGAGTCTAAGAATATCTAAATGTGGAGTCACATTCATGTTTTCCTGCAAGCAGAAGGGAAACTGGAGTCTTCTGTGAGCCAGAACTCCCACTTTTCCCCTTCAAAACAAGATCATATCAGGTGGACATATTAAAAGCTACACTCTCATTCCCTAAGTCACTGACTGGAGGGAGACTTTCCTGTCTATACATGTTACTTTCTTTTCAGAACTTGGGTTTTGGGCACCACCTATCAGCCTCAAGACCAGATAAAGTTCACTTGATCACATATCTGGCTTGTGCATTCCTTTCTCAGGCAGTGCCAGCCACAGGCATAGTTTTGAATCCTCCCTTCTCAGTGTCTTCCCCTCTCCAGCACCCAGCTCCCTCCCAGCACGTGCCACTTCTGTTTTCTCTCCTCCAGGTCTTGTTTGCAGCTAGCTGTCATTTAGTTGTCAACAAATTTCTAGAGAGGTATTACCTGATGGAGTATTCTTATCTCACTTTGGGGAATGACATTTTAATAGGGCATACTTAAGGCAAAGACATACCCAAAGACATTTAATACCCAAAGAAATACACCCTAAACAGTGACTTTCAAGCCTCATGGGTAAAAAGGGTGCTGGATAGGGTCAGAAAGAGACTTTTGTGATTAAGAGGACTTAATATTTGCTCATCAAATCATTGCTCACAGGGCAAGTCTGCTTTGGGAGTTCAGTCTTTGTTCTCTTCCCGCCTCTCCTTCCAGGCTTAACTTCTAAACCTGTGGCTCCCACTCCATGTCTTCTCCAGAGTCCCTTCCAGCACTCCTATGTAGCTATTCAGAGTTATTCATGCCTTCCCCTGAAAAATGCCGTTCCTTCCTGTCTCTCTGCCTTCATCTAAGCTGCGCATTTTGTGGAGGTGTCTTCCTTACCCTTCTTCTTTCTCCCTTTCCTGAATTTCAAAATTTGGTCAGCATCTAAACCCCAGAATAAATATCTCCTCACCTACAAGGACTTCCCCTAAATTCTCCAGGGCAAGCTCATGATATCTGACTCCCAGGATCCCCCTGGGTCCCCTGAAGACCTTGAATGGAGCATCTGCTGTGAAGTGTTTAGTGCACTGTGCCTTCCTGAAGGCAGTGGCTGAGTCCTAGTTGACTTGATCTATTGGCTCCCAGCACAAGCTTTGCCTTCTGGTGCCCAATAGAAGTCTCACTGGTTATTACTGTTGTCTGTTTGTTTTTTTTTTTTAACGCTACTTACAGTTTCTGCCGTGAACCAGTTCTACATTGTTATTGTTTAGTTGCTCTTTGCTGCCCCAAAGACTGTACTGTGCCAGGCCTCCCTGTCCCTCCCCATCACCAGAAGTTTGCCCAAGTTCAGGTCCATTGAGTCAGTGATGCTATCCAACCATCCCAACCTCTGCCTCCCTCTAACTCTATGCTCTTGATTAAATTATTTCTCTGGGCCTCAGTTTCCTCCATTTAAAAATGAGTAAGTTGTATTGCTAACTATTAGCAACATGCAAATCAAAACTACAATGAGATATCACCTCATACCAGCCAGAATGGCTATCATGAAAAATTCTACAAACAATAAGTGCTGGAGAGGGTGTGGAGAGAAGGGAACCCTCCTTCACTGTTGATGGGAATGTAAACTTATACAGCCACTGTGGAGAACAGTATGAATGTTCCTTAAAAAGCTAAAAATAGTTGACTATTGATTGCATATGACCCTGCAACACCACTTCTGGGCATATATCTGGAGAAACATATGATCTGAAAGAGTACATGCACCTTAATATTCATAGCAGCATTGTTTACAGTAGCCAAGACTTGGGAGCAACCTAAGTTTGTTCACTGACAGAGGAATGAATAAAGATGTGAGATATATATATATGAATATCACTCAGCCATTAAAAAGAATGAAATAATGCCATTTGCAGCAACGTGGATGGACCTAGAGAGTGTCATACTGAGCGAAATAAGTCAGACAGAGAAGGAAAAATATCATATGATAACTCTTATATATGGAATCTAAAAAGAAACGATACAAATGAGCTTACTTGCAAAACAGAAACAGACCCACAGACTTCAAGAAGGAGCTTATTGTTGCCAGAGGGAAGGATGGGAGGAAGGGATAGTTAGGGGATTGACACTGCTATATTTAAAATGGATAACCAACAAGGACTTACATACAGTACATACTTACATCCAGACCTACATTCAGCACATGGAACTCTGCTCAATGTTATGTGGCAGCCTGGATGGGAAGGGGGTTTATAGGAGAATGGGTCCATGCATATGTAAAAGCTGAGTCCCTTTGCTGCTCACCTGAAACTGTCACAACTTGTTTGTTAATCGGCTATACCCCAATATAAAATAAAAGTTTTTAAAAATGAATAAGTTGGGAAAAACTTATCCTTTAGGTTTTAGCCTTTCACAACAATAAAATTCTATGATACAGCATCATGGCTAAAGCTCACCAACACAAAAACTATTTTCTTTTTTTTTTTTTTAACTATTTTCTTAATAAGTTTGTTTTCCAGAGAACTTTCGACATGTGTTTGCTCAAATAAATATTGCCATGTCCACAGATTCATTTGGCCTGGAACCACAAGCTCACATACCAAAGAGAACCGAGATGCAACATGAGAAAAATACTTTCAATCTATCAAAGTAGGAGTGTACCACTCCCCATTTTCATTCCAAGAGTACCAGCCATTGTTGCCCTGTCTCTCTGCAGACTGGCAGCTCTGGATGGCTTCTCCGGGAAGCACGAGGGTCAGGGACGGCTGCCAAGGCATCAAGAGATAGCATCACACCTGTCCTTCTTGTCGACTCTGCCTGGATTATTACAAATGAAATGCAGGAGAACCCTCAAAGGAAATGTGAGGCTTGGGAGGGACTTCGCTTTCTGACAATCACCAGAGAAAGAAATCAAGACAAACGTACTCCTCTGATGGTTTCACTTGGTTGCCTGTTCTGTTCAGCCTTGAAGGGTCTGAGCAAAGGCCCATGTCCCGGATAATGACAACAGACCTGCTTTTTTTCTCTCTGCCCACTTTGTAACTTTCTTCTCTTTCATGCACTCACCCTCTGCTCTTGTGGTAGATGCTATGGGGGCTGGGCAGCCCCCTTTAACCAGCTGATGCCCTGATCCCACTTGCTGTGTTAATGACTCATAGCTGCCCTCTTCTCCGGAGACCCACCCTCAGAGGACCGGAGCTGTCTTGCCCAAGAAAATACACTCCCTGGAGGCCTACAGCCAGCGCCTGATATACACAGGCATATAGAAAGCTGACCTCCTTGCCTAAAAGGGGACAATTGTTCTGCATGGCATGTGCTCCAGAACCTTCTCCCATAGGTCAGACCAAGGCAGGGCCTTACCAAAGCACACCCTCACTAAGCTTCTCTGCCTGCCCTACACTGTGTCAGGCTGTGCTTCTAAGGAACTTGACCTGATTCAGCCCATCTCTCCTGGGACTTTCCATAGAACTCTTTTCTAGAAAAGCCAGTCTAAATGGTAGCTAGACTGCTTTGCTGCACGGCTGCTCTTTGGAGGCTTTATACCATCCTAACAAATGCACTCTGTGGTTCATTTATATTTAATGGGCTAGTGGGTCTCCAATAGTAACATTTTCAGATCCCTGGGGAGGAGGAAATGAGGCTCGTGGTGTTATAGTGGAGGACTGGCTTGGGATAAATGGAACTGAATCCAGCTCCACTCCCAACAGTCATCTTGACCAGAGGTCAGTTGGTTTGGCTCTCGGGTCTCAATTTACTTCTCTATCAAGTGGAGAGAGGAAAACATGAGCCCAAACGCCCCTTCCTGTTCTGCTTCTCCAGGGGTTTATGATTCACACACTCTTCTTTCTGTTTCTATCTGGAAGGAACATACAGGAAGATATACACATGCAGGAAGAGATATGTGGATGGGGTCGACCTTAAACTCAGTTATTCTTTCCTAGGTCCCAAGCAGAGAATCCACACATATATTTAGTGATATTTATTCAGCACTCAGTGCTTTCAAATAATTGGTTTGAATAACATGGTCTAAAGTGAAAGAAAGTGTTAGTTGCTCAATCATGTCTGACTCTTTTCAATCCCATGGACTGTAGCCCACCAGGCTCTTCTGTCCATGGGATTTCCTAGGCAAGAATATTGGAGTGACTTGCCATTTTCTTCTTCAGGGGATCTTCCTGACCCAGGGATCATACTTAGGTCTCTTGCATTGCAGGCAGATTATTTACTGTCTGAGCTGCCTGGGAAGCCCATGGTCTAAGCATCTACTTTTTGGGGACAAACTAGCAGCAGGACTCCCTCATTTCACTCTGGCAACCATTCAACATCTTCTCTTCTTGGCTGTGCATTAACAAAACTACATGAGAGCCTATTGGAAAAGGCGAAACCTGCTTGGATCAACACAGGACTCATTTGTAAAAAAGGAGGGCTCTTATCGAGTCTGTCATAGACCATAGCATTCACTTTAAGAGAGTTCAAGGGACTTCCCTCAAGTCCAGTGGTTAAGACTCAGCACTTCCATTGCAGGGGTGCTGGTTCAATCCCTGATCAGGGAACTAAGATCCTACATGGCATGCGGCATGGCCAGGAAAAAAAAAAAAAAGTAGGGAGTTCACTGGTTTTCTCTTTCCTTTGGATTTTCCATAATGCTTTCACATTCATTTCTTCATCTGTCCTTACTGACTTTGTAACATCCTGCCTTGTTACTACATGTTATTTGTAACAATCTTCTATTTGGAGAGCAAGGAAAAGAAGGAAGGGTGTGGTTATATGACCTGATTTTCTTGTCACAGGGCATTAGTATCTAAAACAGTCCTAGGGCCCAGTTCTCAGGCTCTGAGTCACCTGAATTACTACCAAATCACACTGCCTTTCTTAAGAGCTTAGAGTTTGCCCAAGTGTTCTCAAAGGAGCTCACAGTTCCTTGAAAGGTGGATAATTGTTATGCAAAAAGGAGTGGTCTGTGATGAAGTGAAGTATGGGAAAGCCTAGCTTAAGCAGGCTGCTTTAGAGTAAGACACCTTGGAGCCTTTCTGTTCCTTAAGTGTTCCAAGGCAAGGCAATGCACGTACAGTTCCAAATACACTTAACCATACAGACCTTTACTTCCAGATAATCTTGCGTGTTGGAAAGCACTCTGAGAAGTCATACACATTGATGTATATGATACCCACATTTTGGATATTTGGTTGATTCCTGGTGTCAAGTAGGCATAACTACTATTCAAATAATTTCAGTGCCCAGTAACCTATTGTCTTGGTTGTATGTGTTTATTTTAGTAATGTGCATGCTTATGTGTTGGCAAGCCTCACTTGGTTGCAATATGATGAGTGTCATCTCTGGTCCTTTGTCTTTGAAAATTTTGTCACTGAGGATTTACCAACCACTCTTGCAGAACTGACTCAGGTCTCACCTTCTCAGTTTCCAGTAGGCCAAATGGGCTTCATGATTTCCAGCCAACCGGACATTCGAGGTATACTGGTTCTGACACAGCTTGTAGTATCTTAATGTTAAACCTTATCCAAGTTGCTTTCTCCTGAGAAGGTCCACAGCCCTCCGAAACATGTTGACAATTATCTATAATTGCAAGGATTCAATTGCCTGCATATAATCAAATTTCACCAGTCCATCATAAAGGAAATCAGTCCTGAATATTCATTGGAAGGATAGATGTTGAAGCTGAAACTCCAATACTTCGGCCACCTAATGCGAGGAACTGACTTATTGGAAAAGGTCCTAATGTTGGGAAAGATTGAAAGCGAGAGAAGGGGACAACAGAGGATGAAATGGTTGGATGGCATCACTGACTAAACCGACATGAGTTTGAGTAAACTCCGGGAGTTGGTGACGGACAGGGAGGCCTGGCGTGCTGCAGTCCATGGGGTCGCAAAGAGTCGGATATGACTGAGCGACTGAACTGAACTCAACTGAACTGAATAGAATTTGGAGGACTCTAATCATGGTCTCCACATAGATATATCATACTGCTTTCAGTTAAATATGAGGTACCAATGATGGACTCAGTTGATGTATCTCCTCAGTTGGCTCTGCCCCACATACCCGCCGAGTCTTGGATTTTGCTCCTTGGAGAGCTCTGGCTGCTGCCATCCTGTTTCCTATCACCACTGACAGCAGCCCAGGCCCCATACACAGACCTTGTAAGTTCTATGAAGGCTCCTGGAAGGTCTTCCACATTCTGAGGCACGATGCTGGGAACTGGCCATCTCCCAGCAGGGCTGAGTGACACCAACTGGTGATATGCGTTTGGGGGCTGAGGGATGGATTGATACCCAGAAAGACAACCCCTGACCAGTAAGAGGCAGGAGGCAGAAAGAAACTGACAGGAAAACGCTGCTCCCGTTCTCTCCTCAACAGACTGTTCTGAGGTGCAGTGGCTCCTCACAGCATCTCCAGAGCCCTTAAAAAATGTTTTTTTTTTTAAGTTTATTATTAGCTACTCTGGTTCTTCGTTGTGCTGTACAGACTCCTCATTGTGGTGACTTCTCTTGTCACAAGCGCAGACTCTATAGAGCACAGACTCAGAGGTTGCAGTGCCCGGGTTTAGTTGCTCCATGGCACATGGTATCTTCCCAGACCAGGAATTGAACCTGTCCATGTTCTCTGCGTTGACAGGCAGATTCTTAACCACTGGGCCACCAGGGCAGCCCCTCTGCAGAGCCCTGGGGGCAGCAGTTGTGCTTTCTTGTGGAGCTGTGGCTGCTTCAGAAGCCCCTGCCTTTGACTTGCTTGCTTTGTCTGCTTCACTTGCCTCACTGTTTGTGGCTGGACCTGTATCCCTGCATTGAAGCCTTAGCATTTAAACTCTGCCTTAAGCTCTGCCCTACGAAACCCAGGTGGACAATTTCATGTATATCCAAGGGTTTTCCCTGTTTTTAAAGCCATCATAATCATAGCTCTTGCGTACGGATCCATATTACACAGACTCCCCTCACACACGGTACTTCCTACTGTTTCACTGGATGAGAATAAAATTGTGACAGGCCACTGTCTGAAATCCTCTGTCTACTCCTAAGGATCCTAAAGTCGATCTTTGCCAAAATATCTCCTGCAGAGGACAGATGGAAGGGTTCATTAAGAAAATAAGTGTGATCTAGACAAGAATGTGGAAAATTTCATCACTGGTAAAGCATGATTAGCTCCTGATCTTGCAGCTCATTCTTGTTCAAGGGATGAAATGTATTCTGATAAAAAGTGGGAATAGCATGAAGTGAAAGTGAAAGTCATTCAATCGTGTCCGACTCTTTGCGACCCCGTGGACTATATAGTCAACGGACTTCTCCAGGCCACAAAACTGCAGTGCATAGCCTTTCTCTTCTCCAGGAGATCTTCACAACCCAGGAATCAAACTGGGGTCTCCTTCATTGCAGGCATATTCTTCACCAAGTGAGCTATCAGGGAAGCCCGGGAGTAGCATATATACAGAAATTATAAGGGCTGTAGGTTTCACATAGGCCTAGGAAGAAAGAAAGATTAGTTTCACCATAAACTTTAACAAAGCATTGAAAAAAAATGGTTAATTTTCTATTCTTCCACAGTAAAATCACATACAGCTAAATTTTTATAGAAACTTAGTTTTTTCCTGTGTCCTGGATAATATGTATTTTCCTGGACTGGAAGTGAGAAGGAGATTTTTCAAACCCTCATCTATAGAGTTCTCTATGAACTACCAACATAGACTCCTTCCATTGGCAGCTAGAAGCTCCCCTCTTCTAAGAAAGGATTGGGAGAGTCCAGGGTGCTACATTAACAACCAGGCAATTATCTTACTAGCTTATTACAGTAAACCCTTACTTCTCATTCTCTCCACGTGTCCATCAATTGTTGGCAGGGGCTCTGCTCCAAGTCATCCCCACTTTGGAAGCCACCATCATCTGGCCATTGCCAGTCACCTTGGCAGATAAAAGAAGAGGTGGTGAATTATGTAGTAACTCTTAAAGCCTCATAGGAGATAGTACAATTATTTCCACCCATATTTTAGTGAGCTAGGCAGGTCAGATGGGCACAGCTCATTTCAAAGTGGGTGAGGCAAAAGAGTTCTACCAAATGTCTTAAATAGGGAGTATTAGAATATTTGCTTTCAGCCCTAAAAACTACAGCTTTTCAGCCCTAATTACTATGGTTCTACACACCATTGCCAAAGGAAGAAATTACATCCTGGGAAAGGAAGGTCAGCAAAGCCTTTTGTTTCAAGGGCAGCCTGCCCTTTCTGAGGTCATAGGTATCCAGGAGTTCTCAGATATTGGAAGGTGGTACTACCACATGGGCTTCCAGGTGGTGTTAGTGGTAAAGAACCCACCTGCCAATCCAGGAGACTTAAGAGACTCTGGTTCGATCCTTGGGTCGGGAAGACCCCCTGGAGGAGGGCAAGGCAACCCATTCCAGTATTCTTGCCTGGAGAATCCTATGAACAGGGGAGACTGGCGCACGCACACACTTTCCTCTGACTGCCTCATATAAATGTTCACTTAACCACTCTTATTAGAAGAAAGGAGAATTAGACCTCCCCTCTCTGTGCCGAGCAGCTTCGATGGAGGCAAGATGTAGGAGCTTGCCAGCACTATTCTGAGGCAGGATAATATTCAGAAATCACTGCACCCCACTGTTCTCCACGGTGCAGAGGGCTCCCTTCTCTTCCTGCAGACTTGGCCTTGCCAGTAGACTGAAGTACCTAACAGTCTGACACCCGCTGTGCATTGCCTCCAGATGCATCCGTCTGCTCTGGAAAGCTTTGCAAATGCAGTCCCCAAGTTCTCTACGGACAGCATCCTGTCACCCTGGGAGTTGGCTTGTTTTCTGTGGTGCTGTCTCAGCAAAGAACCATTTTCCAGAGGGTTCCTGTGAATGGTTTCTGTAAACCAGATTTGAAAGACACCGTGGCCAGAAGCCTTTTAAAGAAATTTGTGTTCTTTCTTCTCCAGGCTTTTAAGAGAGTACATTTCAGAAGTCATTTTATCTATCTGGGGCTAAGTAGAGAATTCCATAGAGCAGAGACAGAAGAAGAATTTTCTTTATTTGAAAAGAGAAAGAACAGAAAAAAGGAAAGAACAAATCCTAAAGAGTTTTTAGGTTCAAGAACCTAGAAACTTTGATAGTGGGTGTATTTTTATCACTCGATAATACGTCTTTGTTTCTTCTTAAGCCTCATTAAAGGGGACAAAGGAGAAGAGCATATTTCTCATTTTGCCTTCTGAGATTGCTCCCCTTTACTCTGCCAAATGTGCCCGCAGCTTAGCGCATTAGTACCACTGAGCCCCCTGAAGGTCTTGCCTCTCTGCTCACCACCTTTCAGTTCTTCTCTGGCTGCTTGGAAAGCAAGCAGCAGTTTAATGAGACAAGTCCCCCTTGGAGACTCCTCTTCCCTCTAGGAATTCAGTAAGTGCTTTATATAAAACAGTAATAGGATGGTTCAGCCAGACTCTCTGGCTCACACACACTAACTGGTGTTCCCTGTGGGAAGGAGGAGCAGGTAGCCGAGTGATAAGGCCATTAGGACTGACTGCACTGTGTGAGTGGCTGGTCCCTGAAGCCACTTTTCTTGCCTGTTGTAAGTATGAAAAGACGTCAGCAAATGGCTGATCAGAACAGACTTCCTGGTGGGATGTAAAGATGTCCATGGGCAGAGTCTGGATAATAATGGGCAAAGAGTGATTTAGTATCATGATTATTCCTCAGCAGAGCCTGGAAGCCTTGCACCCAGGGAGCTCAGAAGAGATACAGAGGGAGTGATGAGTGAGAAAGCAGATACACTGGCTCCACAGAGGGGAGACTGCCTGCTCTTGTCATTGGAAGGGACCAAGAGAATCCTCTGGGAAGCCTTAGCAATGCCTCGGAGGACACTAGGAGACATAAGGTAAAAGAGGATCACAAATGGCAAGAATTTCTCTCCTCCTTATATATCACATTACCTTGTCCTCTGAATTCATATATTCTCAGCTCTCTTACAACTCAAGGCCTCAAGTGTACCTGGGGCTTGGCCTTGTTGAGTCCTATTACATAAGAAGTTGAGAATGTCATAAGATCTCAATAACTGTGAGACCAACAGCTGGAGTCAGGGAGAAGTTCGCTAAAGCCGTGAACATTATCAGAATGGCTTAAGGAATGGGGATGGGCTTAGGATGGAAGTGAGTAGAGCAGGATAAAGAGTGAATATGTAGAGAAGAAACTTACGGTTACCAAGGGAGGAAGAGGGGGTGGGATGAACTGGGAGACTGGGACTGACATATACACAGTTCAGTTCAGTCCCTCCGTCGTGTCCGACTCTTTGCAACTCCATGGACTGCAGCACACCAGGCTTCCCTGTGCATCACCAACTCCCGGAGCTTACTCAAACTCATGTCCATCGAGTCGGTGATGCCATCCAACCATCTCATCCTCTGTCTTCTTCTGCCTTCAATCTTTCCCAGCATCAGGGTCTTTTCAAATGAGTCAGTTCTTCCCATCAGGTGGCCAAAGTATTGGAGTTTCAGCTTCAGCATCAGTCCTTCCAATGAACACCCAAGACTGATCTCCTTTAGGATGGACTGGTTGGAGCTCCTTGCAGTCCAAGGGACTCTTGAGAATTTTCTCCAATATCACAGTTCAAAAGCATCAATTCTTAAGTGGTCAGCTTTCTTTATAGTCCAACTCACATTCATACATGACTACTGGAAAAACCGTAGCTTTGACTAGACTTCGTTGGCACTAAAATGAGGCTTCTCTGATGGCTCAGTGGTAAAGAATCTTCCTGCCAATTCAGGAGATACAGGAGACAGGGGTTTGATCTCTGGGTTGGGAAGATCCCCTGGAAAAGGGAATGGCAACCGACTCTAGTATTCATGCCTGGAGAATCCCATGGACAGAGGAGCCTGGTGGGCTACAGTCCACGGGGTCACAATGAGTTAGACGGGACTGAGCACACATGTATAAAATAGGTAACTAATGAGAACCTACTGTATAACACAGGGATCTCTGCTCAATACTCTGTGCTGACCTAAATGGGAAGGAAATCTGGAAAAGAGGGGATATATGTATAACTGATTCACTTTACTATATAGCAAGAAACTAACACAACACTGTAATGTAACTATACTCCAATAAAAATTAATTTTAAAAAAGAGTGACAGGAATAGAATTACACTTTCCTTTATCCTTTTCGTCTTCATTTTAATGCACGCTATTTATTGACATCTCCCTATTAGTTGCACAAACTAGAAATTGCTATGGTTTTTCCAGTGGTCATGTATGGATGTGAAAGTTGGACTGTGAAGAAAGCTGAGCACTGAAGAATTGATGCTTTTGAACTGTGGTGTTGGAGAAGACTCTTGAGAGTCCCTTGGACTGCAAGGAGATCCAACCAGTCCTTTCTAAAGGAGATCAGTCTTGGGTGTTCTTTGGAAGGACTGATGCTGAAGCTGAAACTCCAATGCTTTGGCCACCTGATGCGAAGAGTTGACTCATTGGAAAAGACTCTGATGCTAGGAGGGATTGGGGGCAGGAGGAGAAGGGGATGACAGAGGATGAGATGGCTGGATGGCATCACCAACTCGATGGACATGAGTTTGTGTGAACTCCGGGAGTTGGTTAAAAACAGGGATGCCTGGCATGCTGCAATTCATGGGGTTGCAAAGAGTCGGACACAACTGAGCGACTGAACTGAACTGAACTCCACCAGTGAAGTGATTTTAAGATAAGACCACAAATTCTTTTCTACTTCACCCTTTTAGAAATGAGGACTAATTCCCCTTAAGTGTGGGCTGGACTATGTTATTTGTTTCTAACAAATAAAGTGAAGCACATGGTGTGTGATTTTGGAGTCCAGATTATAGAGTCTGTGGCCTCATGCTTGTTCTCTTTCACCCTCTCACTTGAAGCTTTCATTCCAGGGCGGGGTAGGGTGATGGTGGCAGTGGTGGGCAGCTGCCATGGCATGGGGACTCTCAGGCAGCCTGTGGAAAATTCCACAGAGTAAGGAACCAAGGCCTCCAGCCAGCAGCCATGTGAGTGCACCATCTTGGAAGCAGCTCCAATCAGACCTTGACTGTTTGCAGCCCCACTCAACATCCTGACTGTCGCCTCACAGGAGATCCCAAGCCAGACCACCAGCTAAGCAACTCCCAAACTCCTGACCAGCAGAAATTGTGAGATACTCTGTTTATTGTTTTAAGCCACTGCATTTTAGGGTGGTATTATTCAGCAGTAGATAACTGTAACAACTGGGATTACAGTCATTGCAACACAGACAGTGGTCCAAAGTAATAGATCATTAATATAAAGTCTGCACCAATGTTCCATTACTTAATACCACAGTTCGCTAGCACCTCAAAAGTCTGGGGAGGAAGAAAAGGAAAATAAGCCAAAAACTTTCCATTCAGTGCTTGTCCCTGGCAAAATGAATTTGTTATTTTGAAGCATCCCAAGCTTTGTTCCTGTGTAACTTTCCTCCGGCCAAGTGAACAAGACCTCAAGTGAAGCTGCATCCCAAGCTGTGGTTTATATATTAATATTCATGCGATCACCCTTTTTGAGTAGTTTAGATAACACACATTTCCTATTCTAGATTTAGACATTCTTAGATGGGCAAAATTGGACCAGAAAGGAAGGAGGGAAAGAGGAAAAGGGGTGGAGAAATGAGCAAAAGTGAGATCTATAGTCTTTATTAGCTCGCCTGGAAGCATCAAAAAATAAGGAAATTTCATATTTGAGCAGCTAGAGGAAAGGTGGCCTCCTGCAGTTCAAGATTTTATGAATTTTGTCCCTAAGCTTTTCATACCTATCTTGATTTATTAGCCTTTCTCAGCATTATATCTTGTAGACCTGCCAGAAGAACACAGTGGAATGAAACATCTGGCAAATTTTCCCAGATCCTATTATGAAATATCTTCAATCTTCAATTCAGTGAAAAGTAAACAAGTCATTGTCTTCCCCAGAAGTGATTCACTTTGCTGTCAGAACCCATGAACTGCAGAGGATGGAGGTTTCTGGGTCCCTCCTCGGGCTGACGGGCACGTGGGCCCTGTCTTCGGCAGTCTGGCTTAGCTGAAAGGATCACAGAACTCTCAGATACTTCACCAAAATAAATACATCTTCTTGCTCAGTGAGGTGGTTATTTTTATTAATTTCTGAGTGATGTGCTTTGATGCTGTTAAGGGGTCACTTACGAATTGATATTATATCAGCGAATAGTAATTGCTTAATTTCTGCAAAAACATCTAGTTTCATTTGCATTCCAGCCTTCCAACCCCAACACACACACACAAAAGACAACGTAGAGAACATGGCTACCTACAGCTGCTTGTAGTATCACATAGCCAGATTCCTTTTCAAAGAGAAGAATTCCAGAGATTTTTCAACATCAGCCTGCTCTGAACTTGAATTAAAATGCACACTATTTCTAAAATCTTTGTATTTGTTAAACATAAAACAAAGAGACTGACTACTATGCTGGTGAGTCTATCCAGGGATTTTTTTTTTTTTTCCCATCAAGGCATCTTCAGAGACATGACACACAGCCATACTAAGCAGATACCCTTGACTGACAGACAGGGAGTCCTGAACCAGAAGGACTTGAAACAAACACAAACTAGCTTTTAAGTTCCCTGAGCCTCTGAGTGACTTAGCTTTTAAGTTCCCTGAGCCTCTGAGTGACTTAGAACCAGATGATTCTATAACAACACATATGAAGAAATTAAGGTTGAATGTGGGAAAAAAATTTGGTCAGTGTTTCAAATAAGTGATGTCAGTGCGGTGCAAACAATTCAGATATAGGATGTTGGGAAAACACAACTCCAAAATTAGAGTGAGTCAACTTGATCGTACAATCACCGCTGCTCTACTGCAGAGATCCAGCAATGACTCACAACAGTACATTTTAACCGTTGCTAGCATTTGATCCCTGTGACACCTCCCAGACTGTCTCAGCAGTCCAGAAAGCAGAACCCCTTCTTTCACAAGGAGCTCTGGTTCATTTTTACAGAGATTAAGTTATAAAGAGGTTAAGTACAGAATCCATAGTTGTCTTTTTTTTTTATTTTTTATTGAAATATAGTTGATTTACAATGTTACGTTAGCTTTAGATGTACAGCAAAGTGATTCAGTTATATATGTTTAGTTTCTTTTCCATTACAGGAAAAGATATTGAATATAGTTCGTGGGCTATACAGGAGGTCCTTGTTAATGATCTGTGTTATATATAGTGGTCTATATATTTAATCCCAGACTCTTAATATAGCCCTCACTCCCCCTTGCCCCTTTGGAAACCATAAGTTTGTTTTTTATGTCTGTGAGTCTATTTCTGCTTTGTAAATAAGCTCATTTGTATGATTTTTTTTTTAGATTTTTACATATAAGCAAGATCATACAACATTTTTCCTTTTCTGACCTTCTTCTCTTAGTATGACAATCTTTAGGTCCATCCAAATTGCTTCAAATGGCATTATTTCATTCTTTTTTATGACTGGGTAATATTCCATTGATTAAATCTTTTTAATGGTTCCCATTTCAAGCATGGTGCTGGGCATACAATAAACATTTAATAAATACTTGTTGACGTGAAAAGATGGGGATAGTTTCCATCATTTTGGATCACACTTTATATATTAGCTATGTATTTCTTGCTTTTCTTCTTCCTTTTAAAGCTAAATGAAGGCAGAAAGGGGCTCAGGTACTTCCTAAATTTCCGTCTCGAAATAAATGAGCCAGCTGGAAACTCTCAAACTTTGAATCTCTAGTAATTTTGTTCATGCAGTTCCTCTGTCTTTCTCTCTTTTTGATTTCACCTTAATAAGCACTAAGCCTATTAATGCTTCCACTCAGGGATGCAAGCAAGGGAGAGAAGATGGAACACCACCTGCATTTTGCCTTTCCTTTTTCTCAGGGAGCCAAATTATGTTATTTTTGTAAAAGCATCTCTCCTCTTTTCCTCTCATCAGCCCCAGTCATCTCTCCTATCTGACAGTGGGCAGCTTGGCATGGGGGCCACTTATCTTGGTGGGGATCTGGTGGTGGGCTTTTAAAGCTGCCCCAAGCTGAGCTGGAGGTCTGCAGTTCTTGGCACTATTTATTTAGGGAAAAATAAAAGTGGAGGAAGAATCATTGCTGTCTCTTCTGGTGCACTGGTGTAGAAAATGTTAGTGAACATTTTCATTTTCAGCTCCAGTTTCTTAATTCCTTACGGTGGAAGAAAGAAAGAGAGTAGGCTAATCAACCTGGGAATTCACAGGCCCACGCTCATGCCTGGCAGTTTTTTTCTGTAAACGTTGTAATAGGGTTCAGGAATGAGAGACAGAGGCGTGGAAGAACATCTCGAGGCAGTCTGCTCCTATCAGTACTGTTCTCTCCTATCACAAACAGTTATTCTGTTTGTTAAGCCTGTTTGAAAATGCTAATCCAGGTTGGTTTATGGTTGGCCTCAGCCTGTAAGTCTGCAGGCCAGCCAAGCCAGGCAGCCACAGTGACCCCATTCCCTGTCCCAGCCCTACCTGTGCGTCACAAGCCTTGTGGAGGACCAGTGTGCCACAGCGTAAACAAGGGCAGTGAAAGCTTAAGCTAAGAGCAGCCAGCTTCAATATTTTCTTGTGCTCAGTCACTCAGCCATGTCTGACTTTTTGTGACCCCATGGGCTGTAGCCCATCAGGCTCCTCTGTCCATGAATACTGGAATGGGTTGCCATAATCCCTCCTCCAGGGAATCTTCCTGACCCAGGGATCAAACCCACATCTCCTGCATTGGCAAGCGGGTTCTTTACCATTGAGCTACCTAGGAAGCCCAGTACCAATATCAGCCCACCACTTACCAACATTCGACAAACTCTTCTTATATCATTTGTTGTTCTTTAGTCGTTACCTTGCGTCCAACTCTTTGCAACCCCATGGGCTGGAGCCCCCCAGGCTCCTCTGTGCATGGGATTTCCCAGGCAAGAATACTGGAGTGGGTTGCCATTTCCTTCTCCATGACATTTTCTTGCTTTACATGAAAAACATTGGCCAAGCTTCTTCCAAACCTGCTTTGGAAACCAGGATCCGAAAGCTGTGGTCAGGAAGCAGTCAAGGAGGCTAAATGCAGCAGCGAAGGAGAATCCTGATTCCTCCACCAAGCCCCTCACATAGAATGGGGGAGGAGAGCTGGCGTGAAAGTGAGAGAGTAGCTTATTGTTGTTGTTGTTTAGTCACTAAGTCATGTCTGACTCTTTGTGACCCCATGGACTGTGGCCCACCGGGCTCCTCTGTCCATGGAATTTTCCAGGCAAGAATACTGGAGTGGGTAGTCATTTCCTTCTCCAGGGGATCTTCCTGACCCAGGGATTGAACCCATGTCTCCTGCATTGGCAGGAAGACTCTACCACTGAGCCACCAGGGAAGCCCCATAGAGTAGCTACAAAATATTTAATGCAAAGGAGTGGGCTCCTCATGGGCTGCTGAGTGGTGGCATCTCAGGGGCCCTGAGCTGTTGGTCCCGGACTTGGTTCATATACATGGGTCCTGCTGGCCTGGAGGAAAGATCCTGAGTGCCAGAGGCAGACACTAGTTCATCTAATCTCGGTGCCCATAAAATAGAGAAATTAAAGTCAGACATGAAAAATAAGAAGAGAAAGAATGGTTCCAGAGCCAGCCAAGAGGACATGCAGGCAGCACACGACTTAGCTGTATCTCTCCTCCCTGTCCATCTAACCCGGGTTATACTGTTTTCTGGGCTTCCCTGGTGGCTCAGACAGTAAAGAATCTGCCTGCAATGCAGGAGATCCCTAGGTTGGGAAGATCCCCTGGAGAACGGAAAGGCTACCCATTCCAGTATTCTGGCCTGGAGAATTCCGCCATCCCTGTAATTCTTAGGCAGACTTCCTCAACCCCCTAACTCACCTCTAATCTTTTCTTCAAATCTCCTTGGCTCTGCAGCAATTAGCAGGCCTGGGGGTGCAGGGCCTGCCGAGCTAGGCGGCTCCACTGTCAGTCAGCAACCTAGTGCCGGCCGAGGAGTGTAGGAGGCTGTGATGATTTACTAGGTTTATTCTTTCTATCAATATGAGTAATCAGGCCAAACTACTATTTTTTTAAAGCCAGGAATTAACTACTCCTGAGGTACCATTAAGCTGAAATAAAATGATTGGTAGAAAACTTTAGTGTGCCATTATGCTAAATATGTAATGGTATAAGATTAGATTGCTTTCTGCTCTCTGTTCTTTTTGTCTTAAGGTCTGACACTCTGTGTAGTATCATCAGATGATATGTATTTTCCATCATTAAACCAGGTAAAATGTTGCTTCTTCACTGTCTGAGACTTGATGAAATTGTTTCATTTGGGTTGCTTTGTTTGAGTTTTGGGAGATGATTTTTTTTCTGTTCTTTTTATCTATTGCTATTGAGTGGAATTTACACACAGATAATGGTTTATAATGTATACACCTGTGTTGAATTTACATACAGATAATGAGTTTTATAAATGTATATATCTATACATGTGTGCTAAGTCGTTTCACTCGTGTCCGACTCTGTGCAACACTATGGACTATAGACCAGCCAGGCTCCTCTGTCCATGTGATTCTGCAGACAAAAATGCTGGAGTAGGGTCATCATGCCCTCCTCCAGGGGATCTTCCTGACCCAGACATCTCTTAACATCCTCTGTCCATGTGATTCTGCAGACAAAAATGCTGGAGTAGGTCATCATGCCCTCCTCCAGGGGACCTTCCTGACCCAGACATCTCTTAACGTCTCCTGCATTGACGGGTGGTTCTTTACCACTAGCGCCACCTGAGAAGCCCATAAGCATTTTAACCATTTCCCTAATCAAGACATAGACTATCTCCATCATTCCAGAAAGTTGCCTTCTGTCCTTCTCCAGTGACTTCTAACTACCTCTATGCCCTGAAAGATAACTACTGTTCTGATTTCAAAGGTTAGTTGCATCAGTTTTTAAATGTCATATACATAGAAGGATACTCTACATAGTCTTTCGTTGTTTGCTTCTTTTGCTGAGCAAGTCTCTGCATGCATAAGTGATTTGTTCATTTTTATTGTTGAGTTGTACTTCATTATATAAGCGTTCCACAATTTGTGTATTCCTCCTCCTGTTGATGGACATTTGGGTAGTTTCCAGTGGGGGCTGTTGTGAATAAAGCTACTATAAAAGTTCTTGTGTAAGCCTTATCTGTGGGTATGTTTTAATTTCTCTCGGGTAGCAGTAGAATGGCAAGATCAAAAGGTAGATGTGTGTTTAACACTATATAGAACTGCCAAATAGTCTTCCTGATGACTGCAACATTTTTCATTTCCAGCAACAGAGTATGAGAGCTCTGGTTGTTCCACATTCTAGACACATTCTTTGATTTCAGCTATTCTAGTAAATGTGAAATGGCAATTCATTGTGGTTTTAATTTTCATTTCCCTGCTGATAATGATACTGAGCCTTTCTTCATGTGATTATTGGCTATTTGCATATCTTTTTTTGAGAAGTATCTACTCAAATATTTTCCCCATTTCATTGTTGAGTTGTTTGTCTTTTTTAATTCAGTTATTTGTAGAAGTCTTTATATATTCTATATACAAGCTCTTTGCCATATCATGAATATGTTCTGTAATCTGTGGCATATCTTTTCCTTTTCTTAACAGTAGCTTTTAATAAGAAATTTAAAATTTTGGTAGTCTAGGTTATTGACTATTTTCCTTTATATTTAGCATTTTTGTTTCCTCCAGAAAACCTCTATGTGTTTGGGTGACTTTTTGATTGAAACTGTTAAAAGAACATTTTCTAAGTGTTCTCAAGAATAAACATTTCCTGATTATCTACGTTCACAAAAATTTTTATTTTCATTATTTTTATTTTATTCACCCAAATGTAGTGATGTGCTGGTAAACTGGCTTTCTCAGCAAGGGAAGCCCTGGTTTATAGTATTTGACAATCTCCATGGTATAAACACTACGACAAGGACTAACTTTCAAGCTGTGTGTGCGCTAGTGGCTCAGTTGTGTCTGACTCTTTGTGACCCCATGGGCAGTAGCCCACCAGGCTCCTCTGTCCATGGAATTCTCCAGGCAAGGATACTGAAGTGGGCAGCCAATCCCTTCTCCAGGGAATCTTCAATACCCAGGGATCAAACCCAGGTCTTCTGCATTGCAGGCAGATTTTTTACTGTCAGAGCCACCAAGGAACCCAACTTTCAAGCTACCAATGGTTTAACAACTGGGTTACAAAATTTCTGAATATTTAACAATCCATTGTCACTAGCTATTTTGTGATTTCCTCCAGTACACCATTGCAATTGACATGTGAAAACAAATGGCAAGGTGTAAACTCTTGGGGAAGAGCTTGATCCCAGGGACATTGCAATGATGCCATGTTTTAAGGAACACTTAGTGACCCAAATTGGAGAGTCAGTGACCATGACTGAAAACAGAGCCTGACCTGACTTCCCACTGTGGCTACTATTAGCAAAAATGCAGAGATGGGTGATATGAGAGTTAAAAAATAAAGACTTAAAATGGGAAACCCACCGTTCTGACAAATTAGCATAAAAGCAGAAGCTCTGTGATATTCCAATTATTGGGGAGATCAAGAGGCAACTTCCTCCTAAAGATACGAAAGGACACTGAATAGAAGGTTGAAGGACCTCGTAAGGCTGGAGGATAGACATCTAGATTATGAACAATGGGAGCCGAATAGAAACCAAGACAGTAAGTGATTCGTGAAGAGACCCAGGGCCCATCTTGCCTAGTGAAATCACTTGGAATAAGAATCAAACAATAAATGGCAAAATCCTAGTGAGATGGTAAGTGACACATTCCATCCACAGCTGCTGTGGCCAAATGGGCTGCCTGATGATTTGACTGAGGAAATGGTCATGGAACCAAGACCTCCAAGTCATAAGAAAGAGTCTCACAGATGACTTTCTTTTCATCAAAAAGATCAGAAAATGTATAGCAGTAAGCTATACCACAGCAGTAAGCAGAAGGAGGTGTTTCATAGCAATCATTCTACAAAGAATTCGCATATTAGAGTAGAAAAAGCCTGGAGATTGGCAGCTGTGCATGGTTTTCTGTAGAAGCAATAATAGAAGTAGAGCAAGAGAAGCTCTTTATTCTTTCAAAATTAAGCTTTGGCCAATATGAACTAGGATTTAGAAGTATTTCCAGTAAATATGAATACATAGGCTTCCAGGTGGTGCTAGGGGTAAAGAACCTGCCTGCCAAAGCAGGAGACTTAAGAGATGCAGGGTCACTCACACACACACACACACACAGGGAAAGCAAAGAATTCCCTTCTCCTCAGCAGAGTTAAGTAACCGTGAATACTGTGTATGTGAAAACCACCTAAATGCCCAGGAATCGATAAATGTGTAATTAATTAGGAAAGAGTAAATGGGCTTCAAAAAGAATATTTAAAAGAAATTGTAATTATATGAAAGTATTTAAAGTTTAAGTAAAAATATAGGAAAATATTGAGCATCTATTACTAAGCACCTTTTACTTTTATAATAAAAAAAAAAAAAGAATGTTTCATCATCACCTGAAATAATGGAATCCACTGAGTTACAAAGCTCCCAGGAAGATTATCTGCCATTTGCAGACATTACCATTAGAAATGGTAGGTAATGATGTGCTTGTGTTTCCTATAGTATTATGTTTGTAAAGGACTTTTATTATTTTTTGATAACAACTACATGAGCTAGGTTTTCCTGCCATGCAGATAATAGAAACAACATAAGATCAGGCAAAAGACAGAGCCAAAGTCAGAGCAGTGACTTTGATACCCCTTATCCAAGGACATTGGTGGTGGGGGTGTCCTCTGTGACTGCTTCATACTTTCCTCTTTCAAGAAACATGGTAGCAGTTCACATCTTCACCTCCTGGGAAGTATGGTCATGTGATTTCCTTTGCCAAAGAAATATGAGCAAGAATGATGTGTTTCACTTCCTGGTAGAAACTTTAAAAGCCAGGGTACAATTAGTCATCGTCTCTTCCTGGGAATAGGAAATCTATGAATATCCTGGGGACACATTTAAAAATGAAGCCTCCATAAATCTGGATCTCTGAGATCCCCATCTTTTTCACCAGCTTTGGCCATGTTGCATGAACATGAACTAAACTTGCAATGTGCAAAGTCATTGAGATTTGAGGGATGTTTGTACAATTCAACTTATATTTTGCTCAAAACAGAAATTACTTTTTCACAAAAGTAAAATGGCTATCTCATCGTCCAATCTATTCTCAAAGACAATTGAATATTGTCAAAATATCACCCACAGTACATTTATTAATTAGAAAGAAAAACAAGTTACTTTACAATGGAGAAACCTGGCAGACATCATTGCAATCATACGATCAAAATTAACACCAGTCACAGGACAAATAGACATCATGTGACCCTAGATAGGATATACCGTACATAACTCCAATATCTGTGATACTCCTTCCACAAAATAAATAACTGGGGCCTAAGCATGAGGAAGGGCTTCCCAGGTAGCTCAGTGTTACTAAAGAATCCACCTGCAATGCAGGAGACACATTTCAATCCCTGGGTTGGGAGGATCCCCTGGAAAAGGAAATGGTGATCCACTCCAGTTGTGTTTTGTTTTGTTTTGTTTTCCCCCAGATTGCCTGGGAAATTCCATGGACAGAGGAGCCTGGCAGGCCACAGTCCATGGGGTCGTAAAAGAGTCAGATACGACTGAGCAACTAAATAATAACAACAGTCTAGAGGAAGCATCAGAAACCCTAAATTGAGGAATTTCTAAAAATGATTTGTTTACAGTCTTCAAAAATGTCAAGATCATGGAGATTAGAGAAGGCTAAGGAACTTGTCCAGGTTGAAATGATTGAGAGACTGACAATAGTCTTAATGGTTGATCCTGTGTAGACCTTCTCTATAAGGGATGTTGCAGAGACATTTAGCAAATCTTGAATGCGATTCTGGGTCAAAAGTATATAGGAGGTTTCTCTACTATTCTTATGACTTTTCTATAAGATTGGAACTGTTACAACAAAATATTTCACGAATCTCTTTGCCTGGCACAATAGGTTCCCAGAAGCTTGTAAAGAGAGAGTTGGGAGCAGGGAACCAACAGGGGACACTGTGCCTGGCAGAGGCTGGTGTATGTGTTGTAGTCGCTCAGCCATGTTTGACTCTTTGTGACCCTATGGACTGTCGCCTGACAGGCTCCTCTGTCCACGGGATTTCCCAGGCAAGAATACTGGATTGAGTTGCCATTTCCTCCTCCAGGGGATCTTCCTGATCCAGGGATTGAACTCGGGTCTCCTGCATTGCAGGCAGATTCTTTTCCATCTGAGCCATCAGGGAGGCATCGCCAATATTTCTCAGTCTTGTCCAACCAAATCAGCCTCTTGTGTTCCTCCGTTGCTACATTGCAGTGAATGGGTCACAGGGACTGTTAATGAGATGGGATGGGTAAAGAGGCTTTCCTGTTTCTGGAAATTCTGCTTTGTACAGTCAAGTAAGAGAAGAGTAATTTGGGGAGCACAGGCAAGAGGAGGATGAGAGTGAGGGCCCAGAGGTAACAAGCTCAGAGGCACTGAAAGAAAAGTGAAAGTGAAGTCACTCAGTAGTGTCCGACTCTTTGTGACCCCATGGACTGTAGCCTACCAGACTCCTCCATCCATGGGATTTTCCTGGCAAGAATACTGGAGAGGGTTGCCATTTCCTTCTCCAGGAAATCTTCCCGACCCAGGGATTGAACCCAGATCTTCTGCATTATAGGCAGATGCTTTACCATCTGAGCCACCAGGGAGGGGGTTGGGTCCTAGGCAACTGAGCAGACAGCAGACCCTGATGAGAAAGGCAGGAGTGGTGAGCAGTGAACGAGGGAAGGAAAGCACAGTCAGAAAAAAGTAAGGGAGCATACATAGTTGATGGTATAAAGATTATACTACGAGGATCGTGATGAAGTATAAAGTTGGGAACGATCACAGCCTAGTATTCAAAAGTGGCAGAGAGAAAAAAAAGGGAGACTTCCCTTTAAAATCACACCCTAATAGCAAGAAAGAAACCTGTTCAATACCTTAGTAACTAGATGAATATCCAGTGCTCAGAACATCATTATGGAATCAGAGACAACAGAAGGGAAGAGGGAAAGGCTGACCCAGGATTCCTAGTAACGACCCCAGGCTTCTGAAGTGACCAGCAGGAAGACATATAGATGTCCCTTGCACAGCCTGAGAGCATTCATCTTTGGAGGCTGAGTACCTAATGCAATTGCCAGTCACCTAGAAGTTGCTCAATAAATGTTACGTTAACTATCCAAGGAATAAATGTTTCTCTTAAAGGCAAATAAAGAAAAACAGAGAGGTCTGTATCATTAGGTAAAATCTCTGGGAAATTATTAGGAATAAATAATTGTATATAGCTCTTTGTGATGACCCAGATGGTTGGGATGTAAGAGTGGGTAGGAGGGAGGTCCAAGAGAGAGAGGGTATATGTATGTTGCTGCTGCTGCTGCTAAGTCACTTCAGTCGTGTCCAACTATGTGCTACGCCATAGACGGCAGCCCACCGGGCTTCCCGGTCCCTGGGATTCTCCAGGCAAGAACACTGGAGTGGGTTGCCATTTCCTTCTCCAATGCATGAAAGTGAAAAGTGAAAGTGAAGTCCCTCAGTCGTGTCCGACTCTAGTGACCCCATGGACTGCAGCCTACCAGGCTTCTCCATCCATGGGATTTGCCAGGCAAGAGTACTGGAGTGGGGTGCCATTACTTATAGTTGATTCATTTCACTGTACAGCAGAAACTAATACAACATTGTAAAGTGATTATATTCTAATAAAAATTAGGTTTAGGTTGCCTTTTACATTTTATTTTCAAAGAAACAAACCCTTGCAAAGATTCTAGCCAGTAATATATCACCCTAAATAGTGGGTTTAGTAACCATTTCTAGCTAGTCTTAAGAAGACTATATAAAAATTCAAATAGACCCTGACTATGGAAAAGAGAATAAATGATTTTGGAGAGAGAGAAATTTTTTCCTGTTTTAAAAGGAGATGTTGAAAACTGTCCTTGTCTTATAGGAAAGACTGAATTTTACAGAACGGAAAGAATCTTGAAAGTCGTAGAGAGTAGTAGGCCATCCTGAAAGGTAAGACGGCAGGTAGAGTTATCGATTTAATGACTTCTGTTGACCTCTGTTGATGGAGAAATGTTGGCAGTTGAGAATAAACAGCCAGAAGGGACCAGACATCTGGTTGTCCTAAAGTCACAAAGCCATAGTCATATCATGATAAGGGACTGTATTAGAGTTCTCCAAGAAATGGAACCAACTGACTATATAGGAAAAAATTTATTATAAGAAATTGGCTCACACAACTGCGGAGGCTAGACCGTCTCACAGTCTGCTTTCTGCAAGCTATAGATATAGGAAAGCAGGTGGTAGAAATTCCAGTCTGACTCCAAAGTTCTGAGAACCAGGAGCACCAAAAATGTAAGACCCAGTCTAAGGACAGAAGAGCAGTGCTCAGCTCAAGCAGTCAGGCAGAGAAAGAGAGTAGTCTCCCTTCTTTCACTTTTTTTTTCTCTGTTTAGGCCCTTAAAGGATTGGGTTATGTCCACACTAACAAGAACAATCTGCTTTACTCGGTCTACAGATTGAGTGCTGATCCCATTTGGAAACACTTTCTGACACACCTTGAAATAATTTTTAGCTAAATATATGGGCACCCAATAGTCCAGTCAAGTTGACATATAAAATTAACCATTGCAGAAAGGGAAGAAGGACTACAGAGGCTCTTAATGAAAGTGAAAGAGGACAGTGAAAAAGTTGGCTTAAAACTCAACATTCAGAAAACTAAGATCATGGCATCCGGTCCCATCACTTCATGGCAAATAGATGGGGAAACAATGGAAATAGTGACAGACTTTATTTTTGGGGGCTCCAAGATCACTGCAGATAATGACTGCAGTCATGAAATTAAAAGACGCTTGCTCCTTGGAAGAAAAGCTATGACAAACCTAGAGAGCATATTAAAAAGCAGAGGCATTACTTTGTCAACAAATGTCCATCTAGTCAAAACTACAGTTTTTCCAGTAGTCATATATGGATGTGAGAGTTGGACTATAAAGAAAGCTGAGCGCCGAAGAATTGATGCTTTTGAACTGTGATGTTGGAGAAGACTCTTGAGAGTCCCTTGGACTGCAAGGACGTCCAACCAGTCCATCCTAAAGGAAATCAGTGCTGAATATTCATTGAAAGGACTGATGCTGAAGCTGAAACTCCCAATACTTTGGCCACCTGATGGGAAGAACTGACTCATTGGAAAAGACCCTGATGCTGGCAAAGACTGAAGGCAGGAGGAGGAGGGGATGACAGAGAATGAGATGGTTGGATGGCATCACTGACTCGATGGGCATGAAGTTTGAGCAAGCTCTGGGAGTTGGTGATGGACAGGGAGGCCTGGTGTGCTGCAGTCCATGGGGTCACAAAGAGTTGGATATGACTCAGCAACTGAACTAAATTAAAGTCTTCTCTAAAACTCTTCTTTGAGTGAAAGGAAAGAGAGACTGTTTTCTCAAGTGATGTGGTAGGAATTTAACTAAACCAAGAGAGCTACAAGGACATAGACTGATTATAAAAAACCTTTTTAGATACCGAGTTCTACAAACATAGAATCCAAGTAAATGGTGACAAGGAAAGTCATGTGGGAAGAACTTTCTTCGAAAACCTGAAATATTACTTGAATTCCGTTCTGCAGAGTGAAGTGCTTTTGAGGCTAATGAATCGATAAAAAATCAATCTTCTCTTTTTCTTCAGAGAAGAACTCGTCCCTCTCCCCTCTTCTCCCACTAGATTGGCTTTGTCTTCCTAAAATAAAACTCTAGCCAAAAACCTGAGTGAAAGATTCTGAGCATATGGGAACTCAGTTTCAGCTGATGGCCTGAGGTGGTCTTACTCCCTCAGGAGCAATGTTTTTTGTTTGTTTGTTTGCTTTTAATGTGGATCATTTTTATTTATATAAAGACCATTTTATAAATCTTTACTGAATTTGTTACAGCACTGTTTGCTTTATGTTTTGGTTTTTGGCTGCAACGCAGTGGGATCTTAGATCCCTGATCAGGGGTTGAACCTGCGCCTGCCACATTGGAAGGAGACGTCTTAACCACTGAACTGCTAGAGAAGTCCCTTGGGAGCAATGTTTATGGAAGAAAGAAGAAAAACATCAGAGAAGCCAGAAAACCCTCAATTAGGTGGGAGCTGGAGACACACAGGCGGAAGAAATCTACATCTATGTGTTCAACAAGCAAAACTGAGCTCTTAGGATGCACAAAGCGCTGTTCTCTGCACTCCGGCTCTCTTCCCTACTGAGAACGCTAAGCAGAAGTCATTGTCACTAGTGGAAAGGTATAACTGAATCATAGTGAGAAGAGAAAGGCAGACTGTGGAGGCCAAGACAAAAAAAAAAGGCTAGGACTTGGTCTACTAAGAAATGGGAAAGTTAAAGCTGCTGGGCTGTTAGGGTACACAGATGGGCCATTGTTTACAATGGGCATTCATTGAGGGAGGAACTTCTCTGCATTTTGAGACAATTGTTTTACTGGCTTTCCATTTGGAGCAGCTCACATACTACTTCCTGGACTTCCCTGGTGGCTCAGATGGTAAAGCGCCTGTCTATAATGCAGGAGACCAGGGTTCAATCCCTGGGTCAGGAAGATCCCCTGGAGAAAGAAATGGCAATCCACTCCAGTACTATTGCCTGGAAAATCCCATGGGCAGAGGAGCCTGGCGGGCTACAGTGCATGGGGTCGCAAAGAGTCGGACACAACTGAGCGACTTCACTTTCACTTTTCACTTTACATACTACTACAGGACAGGATGATGGAATTAACTTTTGAGGTCATCCCAGATTTTAAATTCTGTGTGCTTATTTATGTTTCCTATTTTGCCTTATTTGTACACTGTATCTAAATCTGCATAATGCTTTAAAGGGTAAGTTCAGTCACTCAGTCGTGTCCAACTCTTTGCAATCCCATGAACAGCACCATGTCAGGCTTCCCTGTCCATCACCAACTCCCGGAGCTCACTCAAACTCATGTCTATCAAGTTGGTGATGCCATCCAACTATCTCATCCTCTGTCGTCCCCTTCTTCTGCCTTCAATCTTTCCCAGCATCAGGGTCTTTTCCAGTGAGTCAGTTCTTCCCATCAGGTGGCCAAAGTATTGGGGGTTTCAGCTTCAGCATCAATCCTTCCAATGAATATTCAGCACTGATTTCCTTTAGGATGGAGTGGTTGGATCTCCTTGCAGTCCAAGGGACTCTCAAGAGTCTTCTCCAACATCACAGTTCAAAAGCATCAATTCTTCGGTGCTCAGCTTTCTTTATAGTCTGGCTCTCACATCCATATGTGACAAGTCACTGAATTAAGCATCCTGAGATCCAGAGAAAAAAGGAGACGTGGCCTCTGTCTTTGAGGAGATATAAGAGGAAATAAAGCAAGTGCCAAATTATATTCTATTTTAAAAGTTGTATCAAAACAGTAAAATTAAATCACAAGCAAAACCACTTCAGACTAGACAATCAAAAAAGTTGTGGTCGACTAACTGCAAAAATTTCCCAATTCTTCATTCTTCCTATCCATGTCCGATAAAATGTGATCTTGCAGTTCCTACTATAAGGGTTTGTATCGAGTTTATTGCTCTTGAAACTGAGTTGGACTGGTGATTTTCTTTGGCCAATAGAAAGGAGCAGAAGGAATGGCATGCTGGTTCTGAGTTTAAGCCTCAAGGGGTCTTGTACACTGCCTGTTTCTCCCAGAACTGCATCACCACCGTGAGACCACGTCCAAGCTAACACACTGTAGTATGAGAGACCGTGTAGGAGGAAGGAATAGCCGTCCTGGCTAAGACCATCCTAGGCCACCTCACAGCCAGCCAATCCCCTTACATGTAAGAGAGTCCAGCCAAGATGAGCAGAACTTTGCACCATCACAGAGCTGTCTGCGGATATGTGGGTGAACCCAACTGAGACCGTAAGAACCATACCGCTGACCTATATATAGACTTGTGAGGACAAATCAATGTTTACTGCAGTCTGCTCCCACAGTTTTGTTATTTGTTACTCAGCTACATTGTGCCAATTCATAACTGATACCAGAGGCTTCACGAGGCAGTCATCTTTAACAAAGCCATGAAGAACGAGGAGAATTGTGACAGGCAGTGTAAACAGGGAGGATTTCACGCCAAAAGAATAGCATGAATAAAACCATGGAGCAAGAAAGTCCGAGATATATTCTCAGAATGGCGATAGCTCAAAGAAAAAGTCTCAGAGTTTCAAAATGACTCAATCATGTTATCAGCTCCAAGAATGGATCTAGAAGGGTGGTTGTTCTCTAGACAAGCAGCCCTATTGAAAGAGGTTTCATTCTGACATAAGGTTCCTTAGATGCTGGGGCCATGGAATAGAGTTTACATTCCTCAATGGGCTGAGGCAAAGAAGGTACAAGACGTGGGAAGAGTCAAATGTCGTAGCTGCACCTGTTTTAACACATGCATCTGAGTAGAGCAAGGAAGCAAATACTGTCTTAAAGTGAAGATAACATGACTGGATGGTACAACAGGGAGCTGAAACAAGTGAATACAGATGTTTTTGCTGAGACACATTTTTTGTTTCACTGAAACTCAGAAGCACTCGAGTCACATTTTTGTAATGGCTTGTTATTTTGCCAAGAAACCCAGCTTAGGAGCAGGCAGGTGTTGCTGAGATGCTCTCACATTGGATTGCCTCAAAAGTCTTTGGGGAGGTAAGTGGCATATGAATGATCAATAAATAGCTAATCCCTTTCTAGAGACACTCTGGAAGAAAAACAAAAACACAGTGTTGACTTCCTCACATTGATTGTTTGCTTTTACTTTATGTTCCCTCCTCCCACTTCCTGTAATTGCCAGGATGCTAGGTGACCTCTGTGTGTTTAATTACCCAAAAGAAACATGCAAGAAATGAATGCCAGAGGAAGAAAGAGGAAGAAAGACGTCCCTATTCTTGAGCTTCTTGTCAATATAACCAGCTTCAAACTTTTTTCTCTTTCAGTAGGGTATGTGATGCTTGTTTGAGTTGAACAGAAAAATGAAATGGATAAAGCCTATGGCTATGAGGCCAGAGAAGACAGAATAGGGTAGGGACAGCTAAATGAAAACGTGCCTCCAGAAGGAGAAGTCTCAGTATCATTCTTTGGAAAACAGGGGTTCCTAAGTGGTCTCTCCTTAGGAATCCTTCAAATAGAAAAAAAAACAAATAGAATGCTCAACTCAGACACTTCTATCAGGGAACTCCCAGTCATTAAATCCAGTTCTCTTGCCTGACCACATGATCATTTCCAACCTGGTTACTGCATAGACGGAGCCTCTTGCATAAACAGCTCTGAAGAGAATCAGGGAAATGTTTCAGAGATATTGCTACTGAGTCAAGTGTCACATGCCACTTTCTCCAATGAGCACAGAGAAAATAATATTAATTTCCTCTATCATTGCCTTATTTGCATCAGATGCCTTAGGTGCCTAATAAAAGCTAGTTTACTGCCCTGGATTATGTCCTGACTTACTGACTTTTTTATTTCAGTATGATGGGGCTTAATAAGGGATGCAAGGAGTGACACAGGAGGACTGCAGTTTGAATGATAAGATTTCTCACTTGCAGTCTGGCCCCTGAGACAGAACGGCTCAACTCCATTTCACAGCCCTCCAGCCAGAGTCCACACTGGCAGAACCTCTGAGCACGTGCTTGTCAGGGGACATTGTTTAGGTCTATAGAGAGACAACTTGGAAATTCAGAATCTTTAGTGGGGATTGAGAGAACAAAGTAGTGTGGGGAAGAGGTGAACGGGAAAAGAAAGGAATCATGTCCATGTTAAGAAGTCCAGTGGTTGGTTGTTCAAGCTGGAGATTATGGCTTCGCTTAGTATACACTCCTAGAGTGCCAGGGCTACATGGGTCTTAGGGATTACAACCTCCAAGCTACACATCCCACCAAGGGGAAACTGAGCACAATAAAAGAAAAAGAAGGTTGTCACACATAGATCCCCAGCTCACTGTTCTGGGTACCACTACACCATGAGCTTTATCTGGAGCCAGCCATGCTTCAACCCAAGGACCTGGCTTTCACACCCACCCCAACACAAACCCCAGGGATTTCTGAGCACTGAACTAGTCGTCTCTGTCATTCCATCCCCACAGCCAACAATTCAGAAGGGCACACATCAGTGTGTGTGCTTGATTTACCATCTCAATGTCAAATCCAGATTGAATGAGTTCCACCAAATGGATGTCGTCATGGTTGGGCTCCCCAGACCCGAAGACCTGGTTGAGCTATTTCATATGAACTTCCCTTTATCTCAGCAGATGGTCTGTTGAGAAAAAGGAAACGAACATCCTCATTCTTCCTGAACTGGACACTTTCTTTGGGTTACCAGCCACTGGAGGAATGTTGGCCATAGAGTTTCCCCATGAGATTCCTCATCCCAGCTGTCTGATCATAAGACCTGGAAGTCTAGCCTTCGGGTGCTAGGTGGGAAAAGCAACAAGTGGCAAGACTGATCATGAAATGTGATTTCTTCTCTTTACCACAAAAAGGGTATGGAAAAGCTGGTCAGTAAATGGATTTAAAGGGCTCAGATAGTGATACTTTACCTGTGATAAGGGAGCAATTAATTTTCCCCCAATACTTTTTTGTAAATAGTAATTTGACTTTGCCTATGAATGACAGATTCACCTGCACACTAGCACTGTCTTGGCCACCTTAGAAGCAGTGTTGGGCATAGGCTTAATAGAGTCTACCTTCTTATCATTGCCTCCTCAAAGTTGCCTCTTCATCTCCAACTTCCATGTGCAATAATATTGCTTTCTGTGTTTCAGCCTGAGATCCTTGGTTTAAATATTTGTTTTATTTTTACTCCTTTCCCCAGTGTCAGTGTGGGAGAGTTCAGGCATGTTTTCATATGCACTGAGATGTCAGAGAAATTAAACAAGAGGCAGATTTTTCATATCAGTCAGTTAAAGACTAATTATAACTGTGCTTTCCAGCAAACCAGTGATTGTAGGCTAATTTTCAGTTATGAAACAGAAACTGAGGTTAATGAGGCTAATTGTGTTTACCAGCATTTTTTAAAAAAATGAAAAGAAGCCAACTTAATTTCAAAGTGAATTCTTTGTCAGGAACAAATTGGGGAAAATTGCTACAGTTGTATCAGCATTTCCTAAAACAGTTTAGTGCCATGCTCTTGGAAACAAACATTCTTGAACACAAGCTGGCAGTCCAGAAAATCTAGTCCCTAGAGATCAAGGCTTTCCTGTCATTGCTGCATGACAATAACAGCTGAGTCTTAGAGCCAATGAGTTGAACAGACCTTCTAGTGGCCAGCTCTCAATTCTGGCCCATAGTGCAAGAAGAGAGGCAGAAAGAACCATCATATGCTGATGTCTAATAAACTAAGATCTGGCTTTTGTTGTTGTTGTTCAGTCGCTAAGTCATGAATGACTCTGTCACTCCATGGACTGCAGCATGCCAGGCTCCCCTGTCCTTCACCATCTCCTGGAGTTTGCTCAGATTCTCTAACCATCTCATCTTCTGCCACCCGCTTCTCCTTCTGCCCTCAATCTTTCCAGCATCAGCATCTTCTCCAATGAGTGGACTCTTCGCATTAGGTCTCTAAGGTCTAAGGTCTCTCTCATCTTTCTAGTCACTGTCAGCCCTATTTTCCTTAGGATTCCCAAAGAATAGTATTGCAACTTTGATTCAGCAGTTGTTCCACCATGTCTTAACTGGTATACTTGTCTGTTTCACCAATTCCTTCTTTAAATTGTAAGCTCTTTATGACAGGGGCCCCAACCTGCCTTTATATTTGTCACTGCACATAATACTGACATTAAGCAGGCACTTGATATATATTTACTAAAATAAAAATGAAAAAAGAGGAGTTATTGGTGTTTTCTAAAGATTATTAGGGAAAGAGTTCTAGTTAATATGAAAAAGAAGTCAGAGGTAGAAAGATAAGGATTTAGGTAAGATAAAAAGAGGTCAACTTAAAAAAAAAAAAAAAACAGATAGGACAAATAGAAAGGAACAACTTTTGTGGATGACTGATGGGGAAAGGGTGGGGATCAATGATGGGAAATCTGACATAGATCATAGACAGAGAAGAGTTGAGACAGATTTGGGAGATTTTGAAGAAATTAGGTTAAGTATAAGAAGCTTAGGTTTGCCAAAATTCAATTTATTGATCTCTTACATCTCTTTCTGAAATGCATGAAGGTGGTTCTGGGATGGGCACACATGACCTCAGAAAGATATTTATGGCTATGAATTTGCAGCTCTGGATGCCTGCTCCCCTGGTCTTTTAAAAGCTGGAGGAGTTGGGTGCTTATGTTGGCAACAAAGCTTTAGAATTAACACTATGTACTAGGAAGTACTTCTTTAAAAGTCAGACTCAATACTCAGCTGTAGAAAGGAATGAATTGGCATTTACAGAGACATGGATGGACCTAGAGTCTGTCATACCTAGTGAAGTGAAAAACAAATGTCGTCTATTAACACATATAAGTGAAATCTAGAAGAATGGTACAGATGAATCTATTTGGAGGGCAGCAAGAGATGTAGACATAGAGAACAGATGTATGGACTTGGCGGTGGGGGCCAATTCACTTTGTTGTACAGCAGAAACTAACACAATTTTATTAAGTAACTATACTACAATAAAAAATGTCAGGCCCAGAGTCTAATTATTGTGGGGGTCCACATTATGTCTATATGCACAAAATAGCTTTGCCACTCTGATTGGTCTAGCCTGACTGGAATGTTAACATGGTTTTGGCACCTAAGACCTGAGTACCAGCTCACCAGAGTCAACAGAATTCATCAGTTATCGTCCCTCAGAGTGGCTTTTCGGATATCACAACCCATGCCAGACCCAGATTTCACATTAGATTTTCCTACTTTCCCATGGGATCATAGCCTCTGTTCAAGAGAACACAAGTCCATGACCATGCTAGTTTGCAAAGCCTCCACAATTGTCTAGGGTGGGAGGGTCCGGGCCTTTTCCTGTGGTCACAGGCCTGAGTGTGAGCATCCCATTCACACCAAGGGACACTTGGTCACAATAGGGCTTTGAGGTCACTTGAATCCTGACATTCTACTCAGTGATCCCCAGAGCTCTCCACAGCAGAGCTGGCCGAAGAGTGGTTCCCAGTGGGCACAGAGGCTCAACTCATTAACATTTTATATCTATGAGATAACAGCATTTTGTTTTTGAATAGAAAACTAGTACAGAGTGGCACCCGAATTTCCCCATGTCTAAGCCTTCTATGCACCATTGTTTGCAAAATTATTACAAAAAGATGCATTCTTGCTATTTTGTAGGGGAAAGAGGAGGAAGAGGAGGGGGAGAAGGAGGAAGCAGCAGCCCCACCAGGTTCCCCGCCACCAAAATGTAGCCTGATTGTTTCTCATGTTTTCCAATCCAGCATTCTAGAAGACTCTCTAGTCTCTAAGTCTTCAGACTTAGAATTTTAAACTATTCTCAAGAGAGAAGTCAGGAAGTTCTCAGGGAAGATCCAGGGCTTTTGCTCTTCACAACCTGCCTTCTGCAACCTTGACTCCAAGGACCCTGTCCATTCACCCGACCTGTCGCTCCCCTCATGTGCCTGTGCTCTCCTGATTTGCTCACTCTGCCCAGGGTGGCAGGCTTCCACCTTCTGCCAAGTGCCAGAAGGGCACTGCATTCCTAAAAGCCTGGTCCAAATCCCATTCCTTCAGAGAGGTGGGTGGAGCATGCTGGCCCATGACAGGAAGCTTGGCTCACTTGCACATTAGCTGACTCGTTATGCTCTAGTGAAGGTTATTTGTGGATGAATGAGTCCCCTGCTTGCTTGCCATCTAAGTAAGCGTATAGAATGGATTTACTCTCTTCGTACTGTGGTTGGCATGAAGTAGGGTTTCAGAAATAATGTTTGCTAAATAAATGAATGAGTGAATGAATGAACGTCTGTGTGCTCGGGTTCTAAGACCTGTCCTGTCTCTTTGCGACCCCATGGACTACACAGACCATGGCATTCTCCAGGCCAGGATACTGGAGCGGGTAGCTGTTCCCTTCTCCAGGGGATCTTCCCAACCCAAGGACTGAACCCAGGTCTCCCGCATTGCAGCTGGATTCTTTACCATCTGAGCCTCCAGGGAAGCCCATGTATGTGTGTAAATGCACAGAAGACCACACATGTACGTGTGAGGTCACTGTGTGTGTCTGGAGGAGGCAGGGCGTGAAGGAGGGATGTGGAGCACGTGGACCCTGGATTTGAGTAGAGTTAAATAACACACTACCCACAAATACAGAAAGCACTTTCACATTGAAAACAATCACAATGAAAATATGAAAATTAAAGAAAAATTACAGATTTCTAGAAACAACCATAGTCATTAAAAAAAAAAGAACGTTTGTTATTACAAAATACATTATCCCATTTTTTCTGTATTATTAATTTTATTTCTTTATAGTCTTCCATTTTAAAAAGTTAGTATTTTTATGTGTGTGTGTGTTCCAGGTTGAAGGCAGGGAGAATTCCTAGCAGTCTGGCTCAGTTGAATTCTGTCTTCCCAGCATTAGAGAGGCCAGCACTCAGCGCCAACCTGGCCCAGGGGTCACTAAGGCCATTCCTGGCAACGAACAGGAAGTATAATGTATTGATTTCAATTTGAGAGATGTGCCTATAATAAGTCAGCATTTCCCAGGCCTACTGAGTTCCATAGTATAGATAATCTGTCTATTTGTAAATATTATCTAATTTCATATACAAACATGTATTTAGAATATCATTTAAAAAATGGACTGCCATCACTAACATATACCATTCAGTGAAATTAGACTGTAGGTAAGTTCAACACGGCATGTAGAATAAAAATTCATTTAGGCCTAATTCATACTAACAAAACTGATCAAGAAACAAGAGTTAAAGAGATTCTCTTCTTTATCTCTCTAAAAAGGTTTTCATAACTTTTTCTCTAAAATTATTCATGTAGTTGCCTAAATTATCCCTGTATGTGTAACTCCAGATGAAAACTTATTTCTCTCTAAAAATAAAATGCTTTCAAAATCATTTTCTATACCTAAATGAAAGCCAAAAGAAAGACAAAAAAAAATACTATATTCTGTTCGAAGAATGTTTCAAGTCTAATTCAATTACAGAATCTCCTGATTCAAAGGAACTTGAGAGATCATCTGATAGGCGCCTTCTCTGAATTATTGAATCCTAGCCCAAATGGGCATCTGTCTCGACTTGGCTCTTCCAGTTATAAGAAGTGCAAGACAGAGCATCTCATTTGTTTCCTGAAAGTTCTCATTGTTTAAAGTTCTGAATACAATCTGCCCTCTTGAAATTCAGCTCCAGCTATGTATTCTGGAGTGCCACAAAGCTTCTTTTATGTGTCAGCTTTACCCACCGGCTTCAGCCCTGAGTGGAATTAAAGTTGACAGGAGTGTGTCACTCAGGCATCATATCCTGAGTAATCACATGCCATTGTGTGAAAATTAGGACAAGTTCATGGTCAGCACCCATAAGCTTTTAGGAGTCTGTAAGGCTCGTCTGTCCAATATAGTAGCCACTGGCCATGTGATTATTGAGTACTTGAAACATGACTGGTCTGAATAGATATGTGCTACATGTGTAAAGTACATAGCAGTGTGCAGACTTGTAAGAATGTAAATAAATCTCACTAATTTTCTATATGGATTACATGTTGAAAAGTAATATTTTAGATATACTGGATAACTAGAAACATTTTTATTAAAATTAATTTCACCATTTAAACCTTTTAAAGTATAGTTACTAGAAATTCTAAAATCGTAGCTCCTCCAGTCATAGTATTTTCATCATAGAATTGATCACAATTTGTGCCAATGTTACTGTATGCGTACATGTATGTCTGGAGGAGGTGTGTGTGTGTGTGTGTGTGTGTGTGTGTGTTTGCCTAACATCTGTATCTCTAGTCAAATGTAAGCTCCAGGCAAGAGGACATCTTCCCTCCTCACTTTCTATTCCCAATACTTAGCATAGTGCCTAGCATGTAGTAGCTGTAAATTTTTTGTTGAATACGTAAATGAATGGAGTTTACTCTATCAAGGAACAATTTCGACATCACTAGAGTCTTCAAACATATGGTTCTGATTTCTGCATATTTAACTGAGGAGCCATATAAAACCTGGTGATGTGCTTGGACCTTAGTGAGGACAGGCCCAAGACAAGCCACAAAATGTAGATCGCAAGGGACACAGGCTGGTTGGATTGGGGAAAGACAGAAGCAGGCAAGTATAAAGCATAGGCTAGGTTAGCCTGGATCAAACCAGTCAATCCTAAAGGAAATCAGCCCTGAATACTCATTGGAAGGACTGATGCTGAAGCTGAAGCTTCTGATACTTTGGCCACCTGATGGGAAGAACTGACTCATTGAAACAGATCCTGATGCTGGGAAAGATGGAAGGTGAAAGAAGAGAGTAGCAAAGGATGAAATGGTTGGATAGCATCACCTATTCAACAGACGTGAACCTGGGCAAACTCTGAGAGATAGTGAGGGACAGGGAGGCCTGGCATGCTACAGTCCATGGGGTCGCAAAGAGCCGGACGTGACTTAGTGACTGAACAACAACTAGGCAAGCCTTGCATTTGTTACATCTGTAAGTTGCTACTTGCCCTTCGAGCAATGATGTCTTACAAAAAGACAGGGTTAGCCACATATGTGAGTTTATAGAGAGTCATAGAGAGTATCTTTAAGGAAGTATTATTAAAGGAAAGATCTGGATGGTAAAAAAGAATCATCCAGGTGAAGACTGGGAGAAAGAACTTTTCAATTATGTGAGAAAGCTTTGAGGTGAGAAAGAAGTTGGCCACATCTGACCAAATGAAAAAAGACCCATGTCATTAAATTGGGAATCAGGAGGAGACTAGACCAAGATGAGGTTGGAGAAGGAGTCAGGGGCCATATTAAAGAGTCCTATAAATCATGCTAAGACATCTGCATTTAAGTAAACTGACTGCCAATAGAAAGATTTTAAGTTTACCAACAACATGATGACATCTACTGTTTTCGTTTTTTTAAGATCTACAGCCATGTGTAGAAGAGACTGTGAGAGTCCTTGAAAGGAAGCAGGAAGACGAGTGCGTCTGTTATTGACCAGGAAAGAGAGGTGGGCTTTGAACTTGAGGGAATGGGGATGGAGACAGTCGATGAACTCAAAATAAAAATCTGTAGAATTTGGAATTAGAAGTTAAGGGTGATTCAAGGTTTCTGGTACTTGGAAAGAGGAACATCTGTTCACCGAATGGAAGAAGGCAGACGAAGGAGCAGTGGAGGAGAGTCAGGAATTATACTTTGCCAGTGCTTAGCAAGTTGTGCCCACTATGATGAAGAAAGCGTTGGGGCTGGAGTGGAAGTCAAGGGAATGTAGGACCCTCCTCACAGATGAGAATTAGCACTGTTTTATGCCAATCTTGCAGTTCCAAGAAGGACTGCCTACCTTTCTGACCAAGGGAGCCTGTGCTCACCCGTGTGTACTTAGAGGCACTGAGACCCATCTAGAAAGATTTGAATTTGTCTGCAGAGCTTCTTCTTAACTGTGTATAAAAATACTTAAGAGTTCTGGAAGTAATATTGAAGAGGGAACATTAGGTAAGATGAGAATACTAGAGAGCATTTTAGTCGTAAGCATGAACCTCCTGGGAAGCTTCTAAAAACTGGGCTATATCCTGATTTTTAGGATAAGAGGAGTAAATCCCTGACCAGACAGAGTCCTTCCTAGTACATAAAGGAGGAGTCATATAAATAGAACAGGGCTTCCCTGATAGCTCAGTTGGTAAAGAATCTGCCTGCAATGCAGGAGAATCTCAGGTTCAATTCCTGGGTCAGGAAGATACCCTGGAGAAGGGATAGGCTACCCACTCCAATATTCTTGGACTTCCCTTGTGGCTCAGCTGGTAAAGAATCTGCCTGCAATGCAGGAGACCTGGGTTTGATCCTGGGTTGAGAAGATCCCCTGAAGAAGGGAAAGGCTACCATTCCAGTATTCTGGCCTAGAGAATTCTATGGACTTTATAGTCCATGGGGTCACAAAGAGTCGGACACAACTGATCGACTTTCACACTAACTTGCCAGGAAATAAGTTAATATATCTAAGCCTGTTGTCTTTCTTAGAGTCACAAAGAATGATTCAAAGAAAGAAGGAAAGCAACACAAGGGCCCAATCAGATAGTGGTCCACAGAGGATCTTTGATGATAAAGAAGGCAAGTCCACCCAGCAAACATAAGGAGGCCCCCTCTGTGGACCAATTACATTGCCTGTCACATTGGAAGTTCTTATTTCGAAGGTGCCCAGCACATCACTTTGTTTCCTCTCTGCTTTTGTCCATCATCAAATTCTTCAGTGAGAGACTTCCCTGGCAGTCCACTGGTTAAGACTTTGCTTCCCAGGGCAAGGAGTGCGGATTTGATCCCTGGTCGAGGAGCTTAGATCCTACATGCCTCAAGACCAAAAAGCCAAAAGAATAAACAGAAGCAATATTGTAACAAATTCAATAAAGACTTTAAAAATGGCCCACATCAAAAAAAAAAACTTAAAAAAGAAATCTTCAGTGAGATACTATCCTGAAACCCAGATTTTCATGTCTTCTGGAGACAGAATGCTGCTTTGCTCCCATACTTTCCGCAGAACTGCTCTCTTCCACATCCCTGTCCTGCCACCTACCTCATATTCTAGCCATAGATATTATTATTCCAAAATCTCAGAACATTTACAGTGTTGAGTTTCCTATGCTGTGTTAACACTTTAGGCAAATGATGCTATCCATGTTCTGCACATTCACATCTCTTAAGTTAATATTTTTTTATACATGAAGATTCCAAATTGCCTATGGAACGATTACAAAATGTGTCAAGACAGAATAAGGACTCAGTTCAGTTCAGTTCAGTCGCTCAATCATGTCCGACACTTTGCAACCCCATGAATCACAGCATGCCAGGCCTCCCTGTCCATCACCAACTTCTGGAGTTCACCCAAACTCAGTCCCTCGAGTCAGTGATGCCATCCAGCCATCTCAGCATCTGTCGTCCCCTTCCCCTCCTGCCCGCAATCCCTCCCAGCATCAGGGTCTTTTCCAATGAGTCAACTCTTCACATGAGGTGGCCAAAGTATTGGAGTTTCAGCTTCAGTATCAGTCCTTCCGATGAACACCCAGGACTGATCTCCTTTAGGATGAACTGGTTGGATCTCCTTGCAGTCCAAGGGACTCTCAAGAGTATTATCCAACACCACAGTTCAAAAGCATCAATTCTTTGGTGCTCAGCTTTCTTCACAGTCCAACTCTCACATTCATACATGACCACTGGAAAAACCATAGCCTTGACTAGACAGACCTTTGTTGGCAAAGTAATGTCTCTGCTTTTCAATATGCTATCAAGGTTGGTTGTAACTTTTCTTCCAAGGAGTAAGCGTCTTTTAATTTCGTGGCTGCAGTCACCATCTGCAGTGATTTTGGAGCCCAAAAAAATAAAGTCTGACACGGTTTCCCCATCTATCTGCCATGAAGTGATGGGACCAGATGCCATGATCTTCGTTTTCTGAATGTTGAGCTTTAAGCCAACTTTTTCACTCTCCTCTTTCACTTTCATCAAGAGGCTTTTTAGTTCCTCTTCACTTTCTGCCATAAGGGTGGTGTCATCTGCATATCTGAGGTTATTGGTATTTCTCCTGGCAATCTTGATTCCAGCTTGTGTTTCTTCCAGTCCAGCGTTTCTCATGATGTACTCTGCATAGAAGTTAAATAAGCAGGGTAACAATATACAGCCTTGACGTACTCCTTTTCCTATTTGGAACCAGTCTGTTGTTCCATGACGTACAAGACCTTTTAGTAATAACACCCCAAAAAGATTTCCTTTTCATTATAGGGGACTTGAATGCAAAAGTAGGAAATCAAGAAACACCTGGAGTAACAGGCAAATTTGGCCTTGGAGTATGGAATGAAGCAGGGAAAAGACTAACAGAGTTTTGCCAAGAGAATGCACTTGTCATAACAAACACCCCCTTCCAACAACACAAGAGAAGACTCTACACATGGACATCACCAGATGGTCAACACCAAAATCAGATTGATTATATTCTTTGCAGCCAAAGATGGAGAAGCTCTATACAGTCAGCAAAAACAAGACCAGAAGCTGACTGTGGCTCAGATCATGAACTCCTTATGGCCAAATTCAGACTTAAATTGAATAAGGACTAGTCAAGTATAAAATAGTACAGAGGAAGAGTGTTTCAAAGCAAACAAACTGACCTAAATTCATAGTCAATTGTTTTGTATCATTAGGATTTCACTAATGATTGTATTTGTTCATTCTTATCAAAGTTCTGCCATTTATGCATCCAATTGATTTACAGATGGGAATTAATTGCAAAACTCAACAATTTTTGTCAAAGTAAGAGACTTAGTTTGAAAATACAGTCTTCTGTTGCAGATCTTTGCTGATGATGATTTCTAAAATTGAAATTCAGGAAAAAACAACACCAAAAGCAGAAAAAGAAAAGAGCTCTATGCAAATCAAGACTTGCCAAAAGGAATGTGAAAACCTGTTGTAAATTCCACATTGAGCTCACATATACTGCACATTTCAAATGTTTCTTTAACATCTTTATTGGAATAATGTTCAGTGAAATTAAAATGAATCATTGCTCTTTAGTTGTATAGATGACAAAATAAAGACAGGAAATGTCACAAACTAATTTTTAAATAATCTTAGTTCTATTTTTAATATTGTAATCTATTTTTAATATTGTAAGTCCACTTTTTCTTCTATTCATGCATCAAAGGAAATAAATAAGTGCATTTTGGTTATTTTTCAATCAAATATGCTTACTTATTTACTTTTAATGTTTATCAAAGTTATATATAGGCATAATAACAGCTCAAGAGATAATGGTGAAAATCTTTCATCTCTTTACTTTAGTCCCCTTCCTTGAAAGCGATCTCGAGTCAGTTTTCCGTCATTCTGAAGTTATCACTGTGCCTCTTGAAAGATGCTTGTAATACCATATCTTGATTTGTTAAATTTAGAAGCTTTCTATTGACTTTCAAAAGTGAAAGATGAAGATCTGGGTCACTTGCGCTGCCCCCTGCTCCTCTTCTGCTTCCAACATTTGATAGTTAAATGTCTAAAGTTTCTCTTTGTAGCTTTAAATATGCTATTCTATTTCTTGTCCCATTGACTTTCAATACATTTCTTGATACCCTATTTGTAAAATAAAGATATTTGTGTCCTACTTTTTCCTCTGCCTTTTCCCCTCCTCCCTGTATTTCGCCTTCCATCACTTACGTGATGGCATTGCCAGTGTGGTTTACATTTTCATTCACAAGCAAACATACTTAGCTCACAAATCGATGTAAACATTTAATAAAACAATGAAACCTGTTTGTTAGGATTGCGTGAATTGTGTTCATTGTTGTATTGAACAGCATGCTAGGACTGTGCTTCCTCTTTGCAGGTCTGGCCTCATGCTCCTCAGTCATTGGTAGAAAAATTTCCAGCATCAGAGTTTAAAAGCACTTTATGATGTTATACTCAATCAATTACATAAAAATCAAGCACCCTACTCTGCTTCATAGGCCATTTTGCTTCTTTTGTTTATTTTTCCTGGAGTTTCCAATTTTATTTTTCATTTTAGTTTGCATTTTGGCCTTTATGATATCAACAATTATGCCCAAGTTATCTTATAAAGACATCTGTAAATTTTTCTACTCAGAATCTGAGCTCTCTTTTTCTGTGTGGGGAACTTTTACTGGATGAGCCTTTCGGGGCAAGGGTGTCAAAGCCCATGTTCCTCTACTGGAAACTCAAAATGCATAAAATCCACTTTCCTAATGTCCTTTGCATCTGTGGCCATGAACAAGCTACCTTGGATTTGACCATCAGATTTTCCTACTCAGGACTTCAAATTGAGAACTAGTGACTCAAAGAAACAGAGACCATAGAGTATTTGCTCTGGTGGATGGTGTATTTGGTGGCATCAAACAGGTTGTTTAATGTCTGTGGACCCCAAACTAGCAGTGTAAGTGCCCATTGTCCAGGGCCAGCAGCATCAGTGAGACAGACTGTGTGGTCAATCTTCTACAGAAGTGGGAATGATTAACTAAGTTGTAACATGCAGAGTACATCATGAGAAACGCTGGAAGAAGCACAAGCTGGAATCAAGATTGCCAGGAGAAATATTAATAACCTCAGATATGCAGATGACACCACCCTTATGGCAGGAAGTGAAGAGGCACTAAAAAGCCTTTTGATGAAAGTGAAAGAGGAGAGTGAAAAAGTTGGCTTAAAGCTCAACATTCAGAAAACGAAGATCATGGCATCTGCTCCCATCACTTCATGGCAGATAGATGGGGAAACAGTGGAAACTTTATTTTGGGGGGCTCCAAAATCACTGCAGATGGTGACTGCAGCCATGAAATTAAAAGACGCTTACTCCTTGGAAGAAAAGCTATGACCAACCTAGATAGCATATTCAAAAGCAGAGACCTTACTTTGCCAACAAAGGTCCATCTAGTCAAGGCTATGGTTTTTCCAGTGGTCATGTATGGATGTGAGAGTTGGACTGTGAAGAAAGCTGAGCACTGAAGAATTGATGCTTTTGAAGTGTGGTGTTGGAGAAGACTCTTGAGAGTCCCTTGGACTACAAGGAGATCCAACCAGTCCATTCTAAAGGAGATCAGCCGTGGGTGTTCTTTGGAAGGAATGATGCTAAAGCTGAAACTCCAGTACTTGGCCACCTCATGCGAAGAGTTGACTCACTGGAAAAGACCCTGATGCTGGGAGGGATTGGGGGAAGGAGGAGAAGGGGATGACAGAGGATGAGATGGCTGGATGGCATCACCGACTTGATGGACGTGAGTTTGAGTGAACTCTGGGAGTTGGTGATGGACAGGGAGGCCTGGCGTGCTGCAATTCATGGGGTCACAAAGAGTCGGACATGACTGAGCGACTGAACTGAACTGAACTGAACCTAATTTTGGCAAATCTCTGATTGCTGCTCAGTCACTCCTTCTCTCTCACTTTCCTCAGTCTGATACTTCCAACTCGCCAGTCATGAGATGTACATTTTCTGTGTCTTTGATAACTAAAAAGGTCTCCATTCTGACCTCTCACTTGAATGGGCAACAATTCTAGGTTAAACACTACTTAACTCAAAACTGTAAAATTGCTTGTGCTGTTGTTTTCTAGCATCTTAAACTGCTTTTGAGAAGATTGATGTCAGTCATATTCTTTCTCTTGGAGCCAAAAATACTGAGATCTTCAACTGAAAGCGTACACCAAATAGTGACTCCAAATAATGCATAGAAACATTCATCTAGACACAGACTTGAGAATTCAGAACACCAAAACTGAAGAGGAGACCTCCAAACGTTTCAGAAATTTTTAATTTTATACCTACAAGGGAAAAAGATCTTCTGCTGACAACTAGAGTTCAAAAAACAATTTAAACAGACTTTCCTGGTGGTCCAGTGGTTGAAAATCTGCCTGCCAGGGTGGGGGGGGTGGGGGGACATGGGTTCGATCCCGGAAGATTCCACATGCCTTTGGGCAACGGGGCCCATGTGCCACAGCTACTGAAGCCCACGTGCTCCAGATCCCAAGTGCTGCAACTAGACAAAGCCAGAGCACAGCAACGACGACCCAGCGCCGCCAAAAATAGATACTAAATGCATTTAAGGCCCAAGAGTTAGACATTCCAGACCCCTCCCTGACCAGGAAATCCAAGCTATGTGAGAATGTGCTTCAGAATTCGTTTCCAGTCTGATTTTGTGCCTCTGGCTTGAGAATAAACCAGTTATCCTGTCCAGTGACACAAAGGACATTTTTCTGGAACTGGTGTAATGACAGGGTTGGATCTAATTCATAGAGGTAGCTGTGCAGGTGGAAAGCCAATCCCAAGGATCACTGCGGGTCTGACTCCACTTACTGTTCTCTCTGAACTCTTCTCCCTTGTCTTTTCCCTCTGAAGAGAACACTTAACCCAGTCTGTCTTCTACTTCTTGGGTGTAGGGAGATGGAGTCTTATAGCCCACGAAGATGTAGCTTCATGACAGGGAATGGTCTCTAGGTCCATCCAAAGACACTGTCATCCTTACAGCACTGCTGCTGCTGCTGCTGCTAAGTCGCTTCAGTCATGTCCGACTCTGTGTGACCCCATAGACGGCAGCCCACCAGGCTCCCCCGTCCCTGGGATTCTCCAGGCAAGAACACTGGAGCAGGTTGCCATTTCCTTCTCCAATGCATGAAAGTGAAAAGTGAAAGTGAAGCCGCTCAGTCGTGTCCGACTTGTAGCGACCCCACGGACTGCAGCCCATCAGGTTCCTCCGTCCATGGGATTTTCCAGGCAAGAGTACTGGAGTGGGGTGCTGTTGCCTTCTCCACAGTAATGCTAGGGAATGTAATTCCTCTTATTGCAGTTTGTGTCAAGGCACCAAGATGAAAAACAGGAACTTGATATAGAACATCCTTGCCCACTTTCTCTCCTACCTGCAGGAATTAATATACCTTTTTTTTTAAAGGGTTTTAAAATAACATTTATTTCTTAAAAGTCAACACGTGCATAATAGGAAACCAGAAAAACACAAGAGGTAAAGAAAAAAGTCATTCATAATCACAAGCAGTTTACCGTTTGTTGTGTCCTTCTAGGTCTCATTTGTGTATTTTCACAACTAAGCATTCACTTTTATGTAATTAAGATCATACAGTTATATATCACGCCGCTTCACACATCATGTATTTGGGGAGTGGAATTGTAAAGGAGTCTAGGAAACCAAGCTGACTGTTTACTGCGTGGTGGGTGGTAGGGGAGGGGACAGGGAAGGAATTGCAGGGAAGAGGGCTCAGTGCCCATCTGTCTTTAAACAAGTTCACACTGTCTAGCCATTGTTCTGTTTGTGCATTTTAGTTAATATTGCTGTGCATTAAGGAATAAGCAAGTCCTAATACCCAATGTTGGAGAAGGAAATGGCAACCCACTCCAGTGTTCTTGCCTGGAGAATCCCAGGGATGGGGGAGCCTGGTGGGCTGCCGTCTATGGGGTCATATAGAGTCGGACACGACTGAAGCGACTTAGCAGCAATACCCAATGTATGTTAAAAGTAGAGGTGGGAAAATAACCCCTTAATTTAATGCCCTTTTGTTGGTTTTTAGGAAAGGCTGTGTCTTCTAGGAGTATCTATGTTAATCCACTTCTTGGAGCTAGATGTAGTCTGATACCTTAACTTTTTTGTGTGGAGAAAAATATGGCCCTTAGAATTGATTCATTTAGAAGTAACCACTAACTAGCTATAAAAATTGATTCTGAATTGTGAATGAAAAGCCCACACAACTTACCCATATTAAGATGTAAGTGCTTAATTTTTCCAGCTCACACCTTGTATCTTAGAGCTATTTAACCATTTTTTTGTAAAGGTGTCTGATAGCCTTGAGTCACTGCTGGAGAGAAGAGGCAAAGAATTTCCATGGGGTTATTTGGTGATATTTTACCACCTAGCTCAGGACTTGCTTGTGCCAGAACCAGGAGATGGTGACCTTTTATAATTGAGGCAATCTCCTTAAAGGTCAACCCTGACAGAAAATGCTGTAATTGGTGTGGTTGAAATTGCTGAATCCCTGGGCTACATCAACTCAGCAGAATGTTTACTGTTTCCTTTTCCTGCTCTACAGACAGCAACCCAACTCAGGCCACCTGGGGCTTTTATATCACCAACTGGGGCAGAAAAATCAACCGAACACAACAGCCACCACTCTTGGGGCAGAGATTTTCTCCTTTTCCGTCATGGTGTCTGTAGTATTAGCCTGGTGCCCAAAGTTCACTAACTACTTGTTCTTTCACTAACTGAAAAAACAAATAAAAAAAAAAAACTTCTGTAATAAATAGTTATGAAATACTAGCATTTTCCTAGAGTTTCCTAAGGGATAGACCCAATTTTGCCATTTCCTAGAAACATTAAGGGTCCCAAGCTACCTGTGTGCATGTGTGCCGAGTCACCTCAGTCATGTCCGACTCTTTGCAACCCTATAGACTGTAGCCCACCAGTCTTCTCTGTCCATGGGATTTTCCAGGCAAAAATACTGGAGTGGGCTGCCATGCCCTCCTCCAGGGGATCTTCCTGACCCAGGGATCTAATAGATGCCTCCTGCATCTCCAGCATTGCAGGCAGATTCTTTACTGCTGAGCCACCACGGAAGCCCCCAAGTTATCTGTAATTGAGGAAACAGGGAGATAAAGATCTCCACTGTCTTACCTAGAACTCTTCTTCAGCAAGGAGAGTGCATGCCTCATTACCATCTCATCCCACCCCATCCCACCTCACCCCATCTCAATCCATGTGGTGATTTTTATTTTACAGAAGGGAAAATTGAGATTTGGAAAGATGAGAGAAGTTTCCAGAATCATGTGGATAAGTACATGGATCTTGGATTTGAAATTTCGGTCTGTCAGAACCTGACATCTATAGATGTCCTCACCATACAGCACTGAGCAATGAGTGGTTCTCAGTTCAGTTCAGTTCAGTCGCTCAGTCGTGTCCAACTCTTTGCGACCCCATGAAGCGCAGCACACCAGGCCTCCCTGTCCATCACCAACTCCCGGAGTTCACTCAGACCCACGTCCATTGAGTCAGTGATGCCATCCAGCCATCTCATCCTCTGTCATCCCCTTCTCCTCCTGCCCCCAATCCCTCCCAGCATCAGAGTCTTTTCCAATGAGTCAACTCTTCGCATCAGGTGGCCAAAGTACTGGAGCTTCAGCTTTAGCATCAATCCTTCCAAAGAAATCCCAGGGCCGATCTCCTTCAGAATGGACTGGTTGGATCTCCTTGCAGTCCGAGGGACTTTCAAGAGTCTTCTCCAACACCACGGTTCAAAAGCATCTACTCGGCCCCAGATGCCTCAAGCTTTATCCAAAGTTCCCACCATCTACAATGTCTTATTCTTCTTGACCCTATAGACTGTACCCTGCCAGGCTCCTCTGTCCAGATCCTCCAGGCAAGAATACTAAAGTGGGTTGCCGTTTCATCCTCCAGGGCATCTTCCCAACCCAGGGAAGGAAACTGGGGGTTCTTTACCACTAGCACCACCTGGGAGCCCATTAAGCTCCAGTTCAGATGCAAAACAACAGCGATCTAAATGTGGGCCCGTAGCCTTTAATCGCTAGCTATTTTACTGAGTCTAATTTCAGTTAAGATGAACTAAAGTCTGACATGCTCTGGACTAGAACTAAAACTGAGGGTGTGGAGCATGAAGTAAATGCCTGAACTCATGGATAGCTTCTTGGGCAAACAACTCTGCAGAGGATCTCCCAAGGCTTGGGGGGCAGTGGGAGACCCCAGTCTGGTGCATCTTCTGAGGCATAATCCTAATATCTTTCAGAGGGAGAGGTCCTGGGTAATGGGGAACTCTGCTAGACTCTACCTTCAGAATTCCGCAAACATCCCTCGAGTTCAACAGCCAAGATCAACGAGATGCCAAGGGGAAGACGCTGGACACACCTGACCATCCACAGCTCCAAGGGGAAGTGGCACCCCCAGATGCTGAAGGCTGCTGAGTGGCTCAGAGACTCACCACACTGCCTTTCTTCTAAGGTGTGGGTGCATGTTTCACTCAAAGGGAGCTCTTACCTAGCCCCTGACCCCCTGGATTCTGTAATCAGAAGTCAGAGGCTCCTGGGACTACGACTCATTAGTTCTCTTCCCACCAGACAGGGATGATTTGGTCTGGTTCTTGTTCTACCCAAATGTACTTCAGTAAACAGTGCTCTTTCGCTGAAGATTGCCTATTCCTGTCTTTTACCTCCTTTTCGTGTGGCAAGGAGAAATAAGATAATATATGTGTGATGCTTTGAGCTCCTTGGGAAAGCAGAACTCTCTAAGTGCATGATATTAATAACAGCAATATTTCTGTTACCACGAAGACAGGCTGAGTCCATCTTTCACATGTCCTTTTAAGTCATTTTCCCTGCGGCTGCCTCTTCTGGTAAAACGGTTCTGAATGAGCTGTACAAATCTCTAGTTTTAAAATACTCATTGGGGAAAACACTAGTTGGTCTCCATATTACCTAGGAGGCAAATATTCCAATGTTTGTTTCTTGAAATGATGGTGCTTTGGTAGGTCAAGAAAGGGAGAGCAGTCAACCCCTAGGTGACAGAACTGTGAAAAAAGCAATTGCTATGGAAAATAGAAAACCATGGAAGCCCTGCCTGCCAGGGTCAGAATTCCAGGCCTGCTCTCTGAAGAGCAATGTGGCCAAGTGACCAGAAACTCCTTTCACAAGGATTCTTGCTATAAGAAAACAGACCAGTACCGGGGGGAAGGGTGGGGAGGGAATAATAAACTGGAGTTTGAGATTGATATGTACACACTGCTATATTTAAAATAGATAAACAAAAAGGATTTACTGTTAAATAAACAAACAAAGAAGAAAAAAAATAGACCAAGATTCCTTCAGCCAGGCAGCCAAGGACCTCACTCAATTATAAACAAACCTAAGACTACTATTCCCAACATTGGCAAAATACCATTTTGATGTTGATAATGATAAAAATGGTGATTGATGTTAATAAGAGCTACCATTTATCTAAAGCCTGCCCCATCCAGAGACCAAGCTAAACTCTGCATATTTTTTTTCTCTCATTTTATATAATCCTCTAAAAAAAACTATAGAGTTGATACTATTATTTTTAAAATTCAGAGATGTTTAGTTTCGTGCCCAATGTCATAGCAACAATTTATAATTTGGGTTTCAAACTGAGAATAATATGCTGTGACTACTTTAAAAAAAAAAAGTGAGGCTACTCCTTTCCTGTGATCTCTCCCCATCCCCAACCCTGGCCACCTCACCACCTCCCCTCCAGCCATTCAAATGCATTTGGTACTTTTGTTGTCTGAGTTAGATGCTATTAGGTTCTGGGAATACAGTGATGAATGTCTCCAACCTGGAGGAACAGGAACACACCTCAAAAGATAACGTGAGGGCTTGAGCACAGAAGTGAGGTCTCCTTCCTGTTTTGCTGCTGGGACAACCACCGTATGAGCCTGTGGTTTCCACGCCTTCAGCCTCTGTGCTGGGTTCCCTCTCTCTTCAAAACCCTGGCTCCTTAGGAGGATGCAAATATGTCATTAAAAAAAAACCCCAAAGAACAGGGTGGAGCCTTGGACTGTAAAGAGCGTAGACTTTAGTGTAAATTAAAGCTGGATTTTAACTCTGGATTTCCCACCTACTTGCTGTGTGACCAGGAACAAGTCTGAGCCTCAGAGGCTCATATTTTAAATGGAGCTGACACTGTCAATTGAGAAGGACAATCGAGAGCACTAAATGAGCTATCGCATCTAAAGGACTCGATTTAGGACTTGGCTCTGTAAGATCCTCAATTGTAGTAAATGCTCTTTCTATTGTAAAATCCAAGAAGAATGTTCACAAACAGCCAGGCTTGAAGGGTAAAATCAACTGGAGACTGGTGCAGTGCCAGCGTGGCCATTCTGAAGCCTGTGAAATCTATAATATAACTGCCTTCCAGCATCTTTACTTGTCCAAAATTCCTCTGCCCAGGAAGATTGCTAATAAAATGGGAACAAAAGAAATCACGAGGAGACCATCCATTCAGTAACCAAATAAAGCCTGTGCAAAACCACCTACTGCGGCCACAAGACGGGGTGGAGAGCGAGAGCAGCTGGAGAGCCCCGTTATTACACAGAACTCAGAAGAGAGGCTCGCTAGTCACTGGTTGCAGCCCCCTGGGGGTGGGGTGAGGGTCTCAAGATTGTCCACCTTTTCCTAACAAACACTCATATCATCAATAGAGGATTGACGTAGCACTGCGTGTAATTAACTGCCTTCTAATTCATGCCAGGGCTGGTCCTTGTTCTTAGGAAACTGTGAATTAATTTGGTATTTTGCCTTAATGAAGGAAAACAAGTCTTAAGTGTGAAAAAACTTCTAACTTTGTTGTGTGGCTGGCAAATACATCTGGTTTTCCTTGTTCACACCAACCACATACTCTATTTTTCTCTCCTTGCCAAAGACTGTCAATGTGAGACAGACCAAAATGACAATTTAAATGTGTACCCCAGGGCTTAAGTATCACAGTGCCAGAAAGTCTAGTGATCCTGGTTGATACAGACAGTCTGACCCCCAGCTGTGGGCTTTGGAAAAGGAAGTTGTGCTGCTCAAATACAAAATAAATAAGACCTTTTTTATAAATATAAAGGATTCTGTCAAGTGTCTTTTTTATTTATCTTGCCTTTTGTCACATTCAATCAGAAGTCTGAATATGAAAATTCTTTCTTTCTGTTCTTGGTCCTTTTCTTAGTAAACACTTTCCTCACTTCATTTTATAAAGCAAGATACATGAATACATACAGTGAATTATTTTAAGGTAGAGCTTTAAAATAACAACTGATTAAAAAGAAACCAAGCATATTGACATGAGTACTGACATTATTATTGTTGTTTAGTCGATAAGTCATGTCTGACTCTTTGCAACCCTGTGGACTGTAGCTCACCAGGCTCCTCTGTCCATGGGATTTCCCAGGCAAGAATATTGGAGTGAATTGCCATTTCCTGCTCCAGAGGATCTTCCCAACACAAGGATCGAATCCACGTCTCCTGCACTGTAGGCAGAATCTTTACTGCTGAGCCACAAGGAAGTCCTTAGTAGCAATCTTAGGAAGTTCCACAAACACATTAAAGATGTAGCTAATCCCTGGGTATCAGTGACTTTTCTTCCTTGCTGCCTGGGACCTGACTTGGTTTTGGCATTCGCCTTCCCCTGATGAGTCACAGATACATCCTGAGTTGCCCAGACCAGTGATGGAGATAGCATTTTTCTTGGTTTAGATGTGGGCATGGTCACTAGTCCTGGTCAATGAAATGTGAGGGAAGGCCCATTGGGAATTTTCAATGAATGATTTTAAAAGAAACAACAAGCCCAAAAGCCATCCTACTTTATAGCATTTTGTTCTAGAAGGTAATATATTTTCCCTTATTCTTTAAGCCTGTTGAGTTGGAGATTTCTTATTTGTCACTGAAAACATTCAAACTGATAAATGATAACTGCTCCACTCATTTTGCCATCTCCTCAATAGAAAATGCTGTCAGAATCAGTTTAACACCATCACAGGGAAATTTGTGTAGCAGTCACCTGTTGTGACTGCTCAGCATCTGTTCGCCTTTCTTAGAACAGTCAATGCTTCTCAGACTTGAATGTGCAGATGAGTCATCTAGGGGGTCTTGTGCAAACACGAATTCTGATTCTGTAAGTACTGGATGAGACCCGAGACCCATATTTCTCCTTGAAGGTAGAAGTTGCTGATCCATAGGTCACTCCTTACATAGCAAAGGGCATTGGGAAAACCAATCTTTTCCCATTGGCTATAATATTTAGGTGAAATTAATCTGCGACAGCAAGAGAAGTCTATTCCTGTACTATAGTTATTGGTTCAAAGATGGGCACCTCACCCAATATGAGCCAATGAGATATGAGATGGTTGCTGGGAGCTGTTAATAAAAAGCTTTTTTACTCTCCAAGAAAGCTACGGGGACAGTTTTCTTTGTGTGATGTGGTACAAAGATGTGGTGATTGGAATTGTATATTTCTGCTACAATGAGTGGAGCCACATGGGGACAAAACCCACGCACTGAAGATTGTAGAGCTGAGAGAAGCACAGAGATACAGAGTCCCTGGGAATGAAGTTCCAAGCTTCTGCATCAACCTACATTAGAGATTCTCTTGGAGTTTCCAGTGATGTGATCCAGTAAAATCCTTTTCCTCTCTGCTTAAAGCATTTTGGTTTTAAGTTTTATAATGCATCTGTGTGTGCTTCAGTCACGTCTGACTCTTCACAACCCTAGGGACTATAACCTGCCAGGCCCCTCAGGCCACAGGATTCTCCAGGCAAGGATAATTGAGTGGGTTACCCTCCTCCAGGGGATCTTTCTGACCCACGGATTAAACCCTCTTCTCCTCCATTGCAGGTGAATTCTCTACCGCTGAGCCGCTAGGAAAGCCCCAAGTTTGCTATTCAGTTCAGTTTAGTCACTCAGTCCTGTCCAACTCTTTGCAACCCCACGGACTACAGCACACCAGGCTTCCCTGGCCATCACCAACTCCTGGAGCTTACTCAAACTCATGTCCATTGAGTCGGTGATACCATCCAACCATCTCCTCCTCTGTCATCCCCTTCTCCTCCTGCCTTTAATGTTTCCCAACATCAGGGTCTTTTTCAATGAGTAAGTTCTTCACCTCAGGTGGCCAAAATACTGGAATTTCAGCTTCAGCATCAGTCCTTCCAATGAATATACAAGACTGATTTCCTTTAGGATGGACTGGTTGGATCTCCTTACAGTCCATTGGAGAAGGACTCTCAAGAACCTTCTCCAATACCACAGTTCAAAAGCATCAATTCTTCAGCACTCAGCTTTCTTTATACTCCAACTCTCACAACCATATATGACTACTGGAAAAACCATAGGTTTGGCTAGACAGACCTTTGTTAGCAAAGTAATGTCTCTGCTTTTTAATATGCTGTCTAAATTGGTCATAGGTTTTCTTCCAAGGAACAAGCGTCTTTTAATTTCATGGCTGCAGTCACCATCTGCAGTGATTTTGGAGCCCCCCAAAATAAAGTCTCTCACTGTTTCCATTGTTACCCCATCTGTTTGCCATGAAGTGATGGGACTGGATGCCATGATCTTAGTTTTTTGGATGTTGAGTTTTAAGCCAACTTTTTCACTCTCTTCTTTCACTTTCATCAAGAGGTTTAGTTCTTCTTCCCTTTTTGCCATAAGTGTGGTGTCATCTACATATATGAGATTATTGATATTTCTCCCAGCAATCTTGATTCCAGCTTGTGCTTCATCCAGCCCAGCATTTCACATGATGTACTCTGCATATAAGTTAAATAAGCAGGGTGACAATATATAGCCTTGATGTACTCCATTCCTGATTTGGAATCAGTTTGTTGTTCCATGTACAGTTCTAACTGTTGCTTCTTGATCTGCATACAGGTTTCTCAGGTATGACCTAAGTCAAATCCCTTATGATATACAGTGGAAGTGACAAATAGATTCAAGGGATTAGATCTGATAGACAGAGTGTCTGAAGAACTATGGACGGAGGTTTGTGACACTGTACAGGAAGCAGTGATCAAGACCATCTCCAAGAAAAAGAAATGCAAAAAGGCAAAACTGTTGTCTGAGGAGGTCTTACAAATAGCTGTGAAAAGAAGAGAAGTCAAAGGCAAAGGAGAAAAATAAAGATATACCCATTTGAATGCAGAGTTCCAAAGAATAGCAGGGAGAGATAAGAAGCCTTCCTCGGTGATTGGTGCAAAGAAATAGAGGAAAACAATAGAATGGGAAAGACTAGAGATCTCTTCAAGAAAATTAGAGATACCAAGGGAACATTTCATGCAAATAAAGGACAGGAATTGTATGGACCTAACAGAAGCAGAAGATATTAAGAAGAGGTGGCAAGAATACACAGAAGAACTATCCAAAAAGGTCTTCATGACCCAGACAACCATGATGGTGTAATCACTCACCTAGAGCCAGACATCCTGGAATGTGAAGTCAAGCAGGCCTTAGGAAGCATCTCTATGAACAAAGCTAGTGAAGGTGATGGAATTTCAATTGAGCTATTTCAAATCCTAAAAGATGATGTTGTGATAGTGCTGCACTCAATATGCCAGCAAATTTGGAAAACTCAGCAGTGACCACAGGACTGGAAAAGGTCAGTTTTCATTCCAATCCCAAAGAAAGGCAATGCCAAAGAATGTTCAAACTACTGCACAATTGCACTCATCTTACACGCTAGCAAAGTAATGCTCAAAATTCTCCAAGCCAGGCTTCAACAGTACATGAACCATGAATGTCCAGATGTCCAAGCTGGATTATAAAAGGCAGAGGAACCAGAGATCAAATTGCCAACATCTGCTGGGTCATTGAAAAAGCAAGAGAGTTCCAGAAAAACATCTATTTCTGCTTTATCGACTATGCCAAAACCTTTGACTGTGTGGATCACAACAAACTGTGGAAAATTCTGAAAGAGATGGGAATACCAGACCACCTGACCTACCTCCTGAGAAGTCTGTATGCAGGTCAAGAAGCAACAGTTAGAACTGGTTTGCTATTACTTATAATTAAAATAGTCTTAAGTAATGTAGTTTGGAGAAGGCAATGGCTACCCACTCCAGTACTCTTGTCTGGAAAATCCCATGGACAGAGGAGCCTGGTTGGCTTCAGTCCATGGGGTCGATAAGAGTCGGACATGACTGAGAGACTTCACTTTTACTTTTCACTTTCGTGCATTGGAGAAGGAAATGGCAACCCACTCCAGTGTTCTTGCCTGGAGAATCCCAGGGATGGGGGAACATGGTGGGCTGCCTATGGGGTCGCAGAGTCAGACACGACTGAAGTGACTTAGCAGCAGCAGCAAGTAATGCAGTTAGAATCAATATTTTACAGCAGGGGTTGGCAAATTGTGGTCAGAAATCTGTTTTTGCATGGATCTGGAGCAAAGAATGGTGTTTACCTTTTTAAAGAATGTAAAAGTAAGGAAGGGAAAAAAAATAAGGAAGAAAGAAAAGGAGCAACAGCCATGCAGATAGTATGTGGCTGCAGAGCATGGATTTGTTAGACTTTTCTGCAAAGAATGAGATGATATTTTAGGCTCTACAGGCCCTACAGTCACTTTTGCAACATTCAACTCTGCTGTACTAACTGAAAGTAGCTGTGTGTGTTAGTCACTCAGTTGTGTCCAACTCCTTGTTACGCCATGGTCTGTACCCCTCCAGGTTCCTCTGTCCATGGGATTTTCCAGGTAAGAATAGTGGAATGGGTTGCCATTTCCTTCTCTGAAAGCAGCCATAGATAATATGTAAATGAATGAGCTTGACTGTGTACCAATAAAACTTTATTTATAAAAACAGGCAGCAGATCATATTTGGCCCATAGGCCACAGTTTTCCTACCCCTGCTTTAAAGCCACAATGATTTTAACCAAAGAGAAAAAAAGAAAAAAGGTTTTTATCTGGTCAAATGCTTTATTCAATAAACTTGTTTTTGAAAGGGCTTTGGATTTTTAAAAAGTCAATTCCTCTCTTACGTAGTCATGAAAATTTATGATCAATGGGAATATTATAAAGGATGAGCCAAAGGTCCTGAAGAAGCTCCCAAGAAGGAGTGACCAAAGTGTTAAGCTGTGGCCACATCTGGATCATCAGCAGTCTTGCAGATGTTCTACTTTGAGCAGTCTCCATAGACACACAAGCTCTGGTATGTTTGTATAACCTATTTTCCCAGGCCCATCAGTCACCAGATGTGAAAGGCAGACAGTTAGAAACTCAGCTCCGAATTCTTCTGTCTTGACCTCACCACACTTATTCTGTGGGAAATTTGTCCCCTTTCAAATCTTCAAATGGTTGTTGTAGCTATAATCCTTGTCAGCTCTGAAAATTAGACCTCATGCTACATTTCCAAAAGTTTTTTGTCTTTTTTGCTCCAGATTTCTTTAGTGATAACAAGAGCAGCAGCTAGCCCAAGCCAAGGGACTGCCATAAAGGCACATGCTTCTACTAGTGTCCTCCCAGCTCAGGTAATAATGAGTCCAAGGCCAAGGGCCCCGATATTTGAGACAACAGTGCTTATATTGTGGGCATCAGTGACTCTGATGAATGACTTTGGGGGCTCACTATTGCTGTTGCCCTGCCTTTGCACCTGGTTGCCTAAGCTAGTCTGAAGCTGCCTAAACTTGGATGAAATAGGTTTTTATAGTGTACTCTCCCATTTAGGTATGCATTCTTTCAGCTGAGCCTTGTTGTAGGTCAGGCAATAACCCTCCTCATTACTTGCCAACAAAGGTTCGTCTAGTCAAGGCTATGGTTTTTCCTGTGGTCATGTATGGATGTGAGAGTTGGACTGTGAAGAAGGCTGAGCGCCGAAGAATTGATGCTTTTGAACTGTGGTGTTGGAGAAGACTCTTGAGAGTCCTTTGGACTGCAAGGAGATCCAACCAGTCCATTCTCAAGGAGATCAGTCCTGGGATTTCTTTGGAAGGAATGATGCTAAAGCTGAAACTCCAATACTTAGGCCACCTCATGTGAAGAATTGACTCATTGGAAAAGACTCTGATGCTGGGAGGGATTCGGGGCAGGAAGAAAAGAGGACGACAGAGGGTGAGATGGCTGGATGGTATCACTGACTCGATGGATGTGAGTCTGGGTGAACTCCGGGAGTTGGTGATGGACAGGGAGGCCTGGCATGCTGCGATTCATGGGGTCGCAAAGAGTCGGACACAACTGAGTGACTGATCTGATCTGATCCCCAGATAACCCCCAGACCCTAGTTCTTGGATCCTGAGAATTTACCATATCTGACAAAAGAGACTGCAGGATTTTGAGATGGGACATTATTCTAGGTTATTTTTGGCTCTAAATATAGTCACCTGTGTCTCTGGAAGGTTGATTTGGAAAAGGCATGGCACAGAAGGAGATTTGATGACAGGGGAGGAGGAGAAGGTGATGTGACAATGGAAGCAGACATTGGAGTGATGTGGCCACAAACCAAGGAATGCTACAGCCACCAAAAGCTGGAAGAGGCAAAAAAAAGAAAGAAAGAATTTCCCCCAGAACCTCTAGAAGGAACCAGCCATAGCTACATCTTGATTTTAGCCTCATTAGGCTAATTTCAACTTTCTGGCCTCCAGAAATGTAAGAGTACAGTTCTGTTGTTGTAAGTCCCTTAAATATGTGGTAATTTGCTATAGTAGCAAGAAAAAGAAGAAAGAAAAACAAACAAAAGAATGAACACAAGCTTGGAGACAATCATCCTTATATTCAGAATCTTCCATTCCTTCCAAAGTCCTTGAATCACCTATATTTCCTTAGGTTCACACCCTTGGCACACACATCCTACCAGTCCTCTGAACATAACCAAATATGCCTAAATTCAAGCTTAGGCTAAAGCAAGAAATTCTGATAATTATTTGTTTACAAGTTAGTCGTATCACTTTTGTAATTGGCCCTGGAATGTCAGCATTTTGAAATTTTCTCTTCACTTACTCCCAGGTTAGATTGTATTAGTTATAATAAGGAGAGAGATGGTTCATCCAGCTTCTAAAGTTCTTTCCAGGTCAATGTTGCTATGGTTTTATCTTATAAAGAGAACTCAAAGCAATGAATATCACTCTTCCCAAGGGTGAACATCACTACCTTGCCATAGAGTGGTCTCCTAGGAAGAGGCATGATGGTGCTATAGAGAAGGAATCCAGCCAATATTTGGCAGAAGATATCAAAAGACTTTATAAGGACATATACGCACATGCATGCTCAGTCACTTCAGTTATGCCCAACTCTTTGCGACCCTGTGGACAGTAGCCCACCAGGCTCCTCTGTCCATTGGATTCTCCAGGCAAGAATACTGGAGTTGGTTGCCATGCCCTCCTCTAGGGGATCTTCCCAACACAGGAATTGAACCCACATCTCCTGTGTCTCCTACACTGCAGGCAGATTCTTTACCCACTGAGCCACCTGGGAAGCCCAAGCACATATACATGTTCACCCAAAAATGTACTCCTAGCAATGTATTATAAATTAAAAATTTATAATCAAATTAATTCAGATGTGTATGAAGATATATATATTCAAGGATGTTTATCACAATTTAATTTATAGTTGTAAGAGGGAAAAATGATAAGAAATAGAAAAAATATAACAGGAGATCCATTAAATAAATTGTGGTAACATTTTATGATTGAATGCTATGCAACCATTAAAATGACATTATAAAAGATTAATGACATGGGAAATCTTCACATGAAATTATGAAGAGAAAAAAAATCAGGCTATGAAACAGTGTTTATTTTAGGTTACCTTGTGTGTATATCAGGTCAGTTCAGTTGCTCAGTCATGTCTGACTCTTTGGGACTCCATGGACTGCAGCATGTCAAGCTTCCCCATCCATCACCAATTCCTGGAGCCTACGCAAACTCATGTCCATTGAGTCAGTGATGCCATCCAACCATCTCCTCCTCTGTTGTCCCCTTCTCCTCCCACCTTCAATCTTTCCCAGCATCAGGGTCTTTTCAAATGAGTCAGTTCTTTGCATCAGATGGCCAAAATATTGGAGTTTCAGCTTCAGCATCAGTCCTTCCAATGAATGTTCAAGACTGATCTCCTTTAGAATGGACTGGTTGGATCTCCTTGCAGTCCAAGGGACTCTCAAGAGTCTTCTCCAACACCACAGTTCAAAAGCATCAATTCTTTGGCACTCAGCTTTCTTTATAGTCCAACTCACATCCATACATGACTACTGGACAAACCATAGCTTTGGCTAGACAAACCTTTGTTAGCAAAGTAATGTCTCTGCTTTTTAATATGCTGTCTAGGTTGGTCATAGCTTTTCTTCCAAGGAGTAAGCGTCTTTTAATTTCATGGCTTCAGTCACCATCTGCAGTGATTTTGGAGCCCCCCCAAAATAAAGTCTCTCACTATTTCAATTGTTTCCCCATCTACTTGCCATGAAGTGATGGGACCAGATGCCATGATCTTAGTTTTCTGAATGCTGAGTTTTAAGCCAACTTTTGTACTCTCCTTTTTCACTTTCATCAAGAGGCTCTTTAGTTCTTCTTCACTTTCTGCCATAAGGGTGGTGTCAGCTACATATCTGAGGTTATTGATATTTCTCCCCACAATCTTGATTCCAGCTTGTGCTTCATCCAGCCCAGCATTTCACGTGATGTACTCTGCACATAAGTTAAATAAGCAGGGTGACAATATACAGCCTTGACGTACTCCTTTTCCTACTTGGAACCAGTCTGTTGTTCCATGTTCATTTCTAACTGTTGCTTCTTGACCTGCATACAGACTTCTCAGGAGGTAGGTCAGGTGGTCTGGTATTCCCATCTCTTTCAGAATTTTCCACAGTTTGTGTAATCTACACATCAAAGGCTTTGGCACAGTCAATAAAGCAGAAATAGGTGTTTTTCTGGAACTCTCTTGCTTTTTCAATGATCCAGCAGATGTTGGCCATTTGATCTCTGGTTCCTCTGCCTTTTCTAAATCCAGCCTGAACATCTGGACATTCATGGTTCATGTACTGTTGAAGTCTGGCTTGGAGAATTTTGAGCATTACATTGCTATCATGTGAGATGAGTGCAGTTGTGCGGTTGTTTGAACATTCTTTGGCATTTCCTTTCTTTGGGATTGGAATGAAAACTGACCTTTTCCCGTCCTGTGGCCACTGCTGAACTTCCAGATTTGCTGGTATACTGAGTGCAGGACTTTCACAGCATCATCTTTCAGGATTTGAAATAGCTCATCTGGAAATAGCTCAACTTTGAAATAGCTCAAGTCTTTGTGTGTATACACAAAGATAAATACTGAAGTGATATACATGAAAATGTTAAAAATGGTTATTCCTTGGCCATGGAATTAAAAATGATTTTCATTTTCTTGTATGTGCCTGTATGTTTTTAGGTTTTCTACAATGAGTATGCAATTTATGTGACATAAATCAAAAATGTTAGAGTAAAAAGTAGATACAGCCTTCATCTGAGAGTCAGAATCCAGAGTCCCATTCTCATCTCCCTCAAAAACCTGTTGGGTGGCTTTGGGTAAGTCATTTCACTTCTCTGGGACTCAATGTCCTCCTTATCAAAAAGATCCCCAGAGCTCACACAGGTGACCAGTGGGAGCTTGACTGGACTCCTGCTTCCGTCTAATCAGCTGTGCTTTTATCTGCTCCAAACATTGGGTCTGATGAACCATATGATTTGTATGAAAAAAAAATTGTTTTTAGTTGTTAAAAATTACTGATCTAGATAGTTTCCAAAACTCCTTCCAGCAATAGCATACTGTGATCTAGTGACTATGATTTCATCTCCATTCGTATAACTATTTCCAAAGCACTCAGACCATGTCCTGCTTGACTCGGAGGCTTCTTTACCAATAGACCTGAGTAAAGATGGGAACCCCAGGAAGAGGAGCAAGACAGTTTATCTGCCAGCTTTTGGCACCTGCATGCATCATGTCAAGGCCATTTGGAGTCTGGATGTGGCCATCCATCCTACTCACCTGTCCTCAACCTGGTACCTTCCACAAACGAGGTCCTAAGCCCCTTTTTGGTCAACTCTGCCATCTGTCTATATGTTCCACAGGTGCATGATCACCTGGGTATTTTTTGTCCTTTTGCAGGACAACCAACATTGACAGCCAGACACGTGAGTGAAGGCACTTACGGATGATTTCAGCCCCTAGTATCAAGTCACCATCAACTGCTGACTTTTCCCAGCTGAGCCCCCAGACAACATGGAGCAGGGGCAAACCGTCTCTAATGCATGCTCTCTGAACTCCTGATCCATAGAATATATAAGCAACAGCAAGCAGTTGTTTTGTGCCACTAAGTTTTAGGATGATGTGTTATTCAGCACAGGTAACGAGCTTGGCCCTAGACCTCATCAGCTATGGCTTCAAAACTGTATTCACTTTAATAAATCACTTGCATTCGCCTTGCACCCACCTGTTCACACAGCCCTCCAAATTGTCTTGGAGGCTCCTGAAGAGTCTCAGGTGCTTTTCGCTGGGCTCTCCCCCTACCCATCGTCCTCTGTGTCTTGTCCACTGGGCATTCACAGGACCTGATAAGTACCCTCCTTTTCCTCCAAGCTGCCACTGCTCCCCAACCAGGTGAGGGTTGCCTTGCCCAGCGTGCTCTCTTCTTCACAAGAACCGAGAAGCTACTCCTGGAATGAAGAGGTGAGAGAGGTTTATGACAGCTGGGCAGATGAGAATGCCATGAACTGATAGGAATCAAGAGTGATAGTCATTAGGGGGTGGGGCACTGCCTGCTAAAGGGAATCTGAGTAGAGCACCAAGAACCTCTGCTTCAGAGAAGGAGAGAAAAAGGAGAGGGAACGTAGTTAAGGGCAGGAGCTTTAGAATCAAAATGCCTGAGTTCACATCACAGCTCCTGTCCTTATTTGCTATACCACCTTGGGAAGTTACTTAACTTTTGTGGTCACCATTTCTTCATCTGTCAAAAGGGGACTAGTGCACAGGTGCATGCTTACTTGCTTCAGTCGTGTCTGACTCTTTGTGACCCCATGGTCTGTAGTCTGCCAGGCTCCTCTGTACATGGGATTCTCCAGGTAGGAATACTGGAGTGGGTTGCCATGCCCTCCTCCAGGGGATCTTCCCCACCCAGGGACTGAACCCACGTCTCTGCAGCTCCTGCATTGCAGACATATTCTTTACCACCGAGCCCCCAGGGAAGCCCTGGGGGTACTAGTAATACCTACCTAATAAGAAAATACGTGTCAGGCACACAGTCAGGAGCTTGCCACTTAGTGCTGTGTCCCTGCAGTAGGGAAAGGCAGCCCCTTAGACAGCTGGTTCCCAGGACATCTGATGAACTCAGCATGGGCCCCCAGAGGCTGCCCTTCTCTTCCTATACATGGGAAGTGAGGAAAGAAGTAAACAACAAAATATCCAGTAGCCTCATGCATTACTGGGGCTTGATATTACCGGAACAAGTGTCCCTAGAGAGGAGCTTTTCCAGAGACACTCAGCAGGGGTGGGGGTGGGGGGATGGGGAGAAGAAGGCAGAATTGTTCACTGGGCATTCCTTTAAGTGATTTCTGAGGGCTCATTTCTAAAGGAAAATACAGTAAACTGGCCCCCGAAGGAGTGACCCAGTGTACCAGAGGCTCCGAAAATATGCAGATGGAATTTCTGGGATTCGAGATGTTGCAATCGGTTGTTATCCCTTTTATTTTATTTTTTTTTCAAGAGTCAGCCTCGAGGGTGCTGGCAGCAAAGCTCTTCTCAATGCCATAGATAAGCAAAGAGCAGCTGAAAGAGACTCTCTTGCCCTTCCCCAAGGTGCAGACAGGCGGGGGTGCCGCAGAAGAGCACACAAAGGGACACGATTGGCATTTGCGCTCAGATGTTGTGCAGCGCTAATCCTGTGCCCTTTGACCCCGCACTATATTCCGATAGGTCAGAGCATCTTTGCTTGGCTTCCCTAATGCATATTATCCTCTCTGGTCAATAAAATTCCTCTCTGTCTCCATTGCTGACAACAGACGTGAAGGTCGGCTCGCCCCCTCCAGCTGCAACAGAATCTGAGCTGTCAGTGGGAATTTAAATTAAGGATATAGGTAATCATTTCATTGCTTTTAGGCAAAAATGGGAGAGTCCGTTACCTTGGCTGCAATCAGATCCTCAGAAGACAAGTGAAAAACATCTCTGGGCTCCCACGGGAAAAATATTTTAAAGTGCCTGAGGGGGTCTCAAGCACTGCCTCAAGTGGCAAATTTCCTAAGCCACTTCTCTGTTATATTTTCCCTGGTACAAGCCACCTTCCTTCTCAGCTCTCACTGTCAGTGTCACGTCCAATGGATGGAGCAATCTGGACTAGAGTGAAATGACTCAGTGAAAGAGGCGATAAGAAAAGGACAGTGAGAGCAAATGAGGAGATCACTGGAGAACTGAATGGGAAGGAAGCAGCATGTGATTCAGGGGCCTAAGTCAACTCTGCCACTGACCAGCTGTGGGACCTTGGGTAGCACCATTAACCTCCCTGAGACTCAGTGTCCTTATCAGCAAAATAATTTGATTGAGGTTAAAATTTCTCTAAGGTCCTTTCGGGTGGGTTCCAGTATTTCCTGAGCTTAAAAGTCATTTCAGCTTAGAGATGTTTAGTGTGTACCAGTCTCGTTTTAGACAAACTGGATGAGAGATGTGTTTTGCCCTCAGAATCCTCAAATCCCATAAAGTTGAGCCGGAACAGAGCTCCACAGATTATCCTGCCCAACCTGCTCATTTAGAACATGGAGAAACTAATGTGGCTTTTCTACTTGGCTCTTTAAACCAAAATCTCCCCCTTGATCTCCCTTTTTCTTTCCTCCCTCTCTTTCTACCTGTCTTTTCTTGACCTCTATTGATGGAAGATTTTCTAATTCAGTTCAGATTTTCTCAAGAAGTCAGTGAGAAATAGAACAGTCAGAGAGAGAAGGAAGTTGGTTTATATTTCTTTAAAAAGAACCAGATTCCTATTGCACACTTTGTATACAAATAATTGTAGGATGAGTAAAGATTTAATTGCAAAAGTCCAACCAGCAAAGTACTAGATAAAAGGATAGAAAGATAAATATATTTAATCTTGCTATGGGTGACAATTTCTGAACATGATGCTAAAAGCAGAAGCAAAAAATGAACAGATCAATATACTATGGTAACATAAAAGAGTTGCCTACACACAAAAAATACCTACACACAATTGAATGTCAAAAGAAAATCAGGGATGAAATGTGCAATTCATGTGGCCAGTGGAGTTAGCCTTCTCAAAATATAAAAGGTATCTTTCGATCTAAAAAATATGAGCACATAGTAAAAGGAACAAAAGTTGTGACCACTTTTGGCACCTACTGGAGCGGGAAGTCACATCTGAGCCCGGGGGTAAATGGGCTCTTGCCAATTCAGACCCACAGGGGTACCCAGGATAGACACATTTTCACTTAATCTCCTTAAGTTCACCTCCCCAACAACATCATTGAACAGAGACCCCCTGTATGAGTCTGCTGAGGCTGCCATGATAAAATACTATGGATGAAGTGACAACAAAAATGTATTTTTTCATAGTTCTGGAGCCTGGAAGTCCAACATCAATGTGTCAGCTTGGTCTCTGGTGAGAGGCTACTTCTTGGATTACAGCAGGCAACCTTCTTACTATGTCCTCACATGAACTGTTCTCGGTATGTGAGTGCAAATGGAAAGAGAGATCTCTATCTTTCCTCTTCTTATAAGGACACCAGTCCTATCAAATTAGGGGCCCACCTTTACCTCCTTAAAGGTAAGGCCCTCCTTAACTTTACCTCCTTAAAAACCTATTCCTAAATACAGTCACATTGAGGTTGAGGCTTCGACATATGACTTTGGGGAGGACAAAATTCAGTCTCTGAACCCCAAATGAACTTACTTGTTGGGTCACATGGTTGTTTATTTAACCAATATTTATCAACCAACTACAATTGCCCATCAGCCTGGTACATCTGGGATGTGTGGCTATTGTGCTTGTCTTTCTTCCTTGACCCACGGAGTACATAAAATGTGGGCTGAAGTGGTATCTAACCCAAATTCTCAAAGTTTCTTACTAAAAAATAGAAGGGCAGATCATTTTGATATTTGGCAAAACCAATACAATATTGTAAAGTTTAAAAATAAAATAAAATTTAAAAAAATGTAAAAAAAAAAAAAAATCAAGGTGTACCCAGAAAAAAAAAAAAAAAGAAAATCATGTAGACACAAAAACCTGCACATGAATGTTTATAACAATTTGTTCATGATGGTTCAAACTTGCAAGCAGCCCAGGTGTCCTTTACTAGGTGAGTGGATACACAAACTTTGGAAAATCCAGGCAGTGGAATATGATTTGGCAATAGAAAGAAATAAGCTATCTAACTACAAAAGGATGTGGAGAAAACTTAAATTTATCTTATTATATGAGAGGGCCAATCTGTAAAGGCTACATTCTATGATTCCAAGTATACCACATTCCAGAAAAGGCAAAATTATGGAGACAATAAAAAGACCAGTGGTTGCCAGGGGTTGGTTGTGGGGGGGATGAATAGACATAGCACAGAAGATTTTTAGGGCAGTGAAACTCTTCTGCGTGATACTACAGTGGTGGAAACATACATTTGTCCAAACCCACAGAATACATATCACCAAGAGTAAACCCTTAGGTCAACTATGAAGTTTAAGCCATAATTATGCATCAATATGGCATTCTAAAGGAGATCAGTCCTGGGTGTTCTTTGGAAGGAATGATGCTAAAGCTGAAACTCCAGTACTTTGGCCACCTCATGCAAAGAGTTGACTCATTGGAAAAGACTGATGCTGGGAGGGATTGGGGGCAGGAGGAGAAGGGGACGACAGAGGATGAGGATGGCTGGATGGCATCACCGACTCGATGGATGTGAGTTTGAGTGAACTCCGGAAGTTGGTGATGGATAGGGAGGCCTGGGGTGCTGCGATTCATGGGGTTGCAAAGAGTCGGACACGACTGAGCGACTGAACTGAGCTGAACTGACTGATTGGCTCCTTGGGGCTTTCCCAGTGGCTCTTCAGATAAAGAATCCACCAGCAATGCAGGAGATGCAGGAGATGGGTGTTCAACCCCTGGGTCAGGAAGATCCCCTGGAGGAGGGCATGGCAACCCATTCCAGTATTTTTGGTGGGTGAGGGTCACAAAGAGTTGGACATGACTGAAGTGACTGAGCACATTGGCTCCTTGATTGTAATAAACACACTACACCAGTGCAAGATGCTAATAATAGAGAAAACTGGAGGGAGAAAGTGAGGGTATATATGGGAACTCTTTATTCCTTCTGTTAGTTTTCCATGAACTTAAAGCAGACCTGAGAAACTAAAGTCTCGTAATGTATTTTATTTATTCATTATTATTTTGGCTGCACCCTGTGGTAAGAATCTTAGTTCTCCCACCAGGGATCAAACCCACAACCCCTGCTTTGGAAGCGTGGCATCTTAACCATTGTACTGCCAGGGAAGCCCTTAATGTATTTTAAAAACAAAGAAAAATAGAATGGCAGAAACCATTCTTCTCCACACCCTTGCTCCCCTCCGTATACACGCGTTCACTGAAAGGGCTCCTGAGAAGCTGACAATCTGAGCAATGTAATATTGGGACCCTATCCCACGCAGCCTCTCTAGGATTATTCTTCCTTCTATTCTGTCCAGCAATGCTAAGTATGCTTGCCATGATAACACTTATCAAACATGCTGGGCAGATTTGGCCATGGTTACCCTGTTTACTGCTACCCAAGTTCAGTACAGGACTCTTAAAAAGATTCCATGAGACCCCTAACAGCCCAGGAAACACCTTTGAAAAAGATGACCCACCTCCCTACTGTTATCTTTTGGTCATTCTTGAAACCATTTTTAGGCAGGAGAGTTTGGTCAAGTCACAATGGACTTAGCTCAGAGGTTAGTGGTAAAAGGGGGGACAAATTGAAAGGGAAATTGCTGAGGATTTCAAGTTAGCTGATTGTGGGATTTTTCTTGTTCAACTCATGTAATAGAGGCCTGTTGTCTTTAAGAACAGTGAAATCTGAGTCTTTGATGCTTTATGAATGGGGTCAGGAATCTGTTACATAATATTCATTTAAAATTTCAAAGACTTTTCTGTTCCATGCCACTGTCAGCCTCTCTGCCTGGTCACCAGACATTCACATGGACCTTGCAAGGCGTGGTTCATACTTCATGTCCAGTTGGCAGCTGAGGGCATGGGGCTGACTCTGGGTATTACCTACCGAATTCCCCAGGCTCCATGGCTGGTCCTCTGGGCACCATGCAAGGAAACCATGCATCATCACATGGTGATCTGAAAAGACACAGGACAAGGGACATGGTCTGACTTCCACATCTCTCTTCCTTGGGCAGATGAAGGTATTTGATTGCCAGTACAATTCTGGGAAAGGAATATACCCATTGACAAGTAAAAATAACAAGGGATGCTTTCTGATACTTATGTCTAAACTGTTCCAGGGGTATTAGAAATTTACTGTCAGCACTTGTACCTTTAAAAAATACTCTGAGAGACCAACTTCATGTCTTAGCTAAGTGCAAGCCTCCCTCCTTTGCCTTGTAATTGACAAATATATGAGTCTACTCTCCTTTGAGATGGCACAACCAGTGATGGTTAGAACAATGTTAGAGGTCAAGCCAAAGTGGCCTTTCTCCATCTCCTACAGAAATGGACATTTTTCTCCTTGCAAGGGTAAGAGTACATTACTGTAGCAATAATGCATTAAATGGTATTCCATGCTGGGTGTGCTTAGTCGCTCAGTCGTGTCCGACTCTTTGTGATCCCATGGACTGTAGCCCACCAGTTTCTTCTGTCCATGGAGATTCTCCAGGCAAGAATACTGGAGTGGGTTGCCATGCCTTCCTCCAGGGGATCTTCTTGACCCAGATATCGAACACAGGTCTCCAGCATTGCAGGTGAATTCTTTACCGTCTGAGCACAGGGAAGCCCACATGATATTCTAGGTGGCTTTAAATAGATACTAAAGGTCTCTGAACACCTAACTTTTTACTGAGGAGCAAATCAAACACAGGGGATAATGGGATTTTTGCTTATTATCTGTACCACACTGGCTTCAGATAACCAACTCACCAAGAACTCACTTCCTAGCCACACAATAATCTCACTTCAAATTGGAATGCATCGAGCATCTCCATCTATAAACTAGTCAAAACTGAAGCCGTGTCTAATCAACTGGAACAAAAAGACCATGGAGCAATAGAACCCGTCACTTTGGATCACCATGGTTTATCTCCTCCGTCCGGATGGATGTGCTGCATGTGCCCTGACCACTCAGAGAGTGATGCCCTGTTAAGACAGCATAGCGGCTGGCTCAGCAATGCTCAGGCTGGTCATCTCACTGCATAGAAGCATGACCTTGAATCAAGCCACTCATTCTTCATGTCTGGCAAACAGTGTTCAAAGATTTAAGTATTTGAATTTTTAAACCGATGACTCTTTTTCCCCTCCAAATTATATGCCAGGGTAAAAAGAATTATGTCTGAAAAATAACGTTCATCTGTCCCAAAGGCTGCTAAATAAATGCCTTTATGTGAAGGTTTGCTTAGGGGGAAATAAGGGGAAGTGCTTTTGGTCGGTTCCACAGACTCATACAGCGCTGCTGAAAAAATTGGCCCTAAATGACCCGCTCCAGAGCTATGGCCTTTTTCTCAAGTCTCCATTATCCATTGTTCATTTGTCCAGTTGTGCTAGTGGGTGACAGACTGGAAAGAGAGCGAGAGTCTGCAGGGACTGGAAATCTGACATAAGGCCCAATGTCCCGGTTTTATGGGTCTGGCATCTTGTGCCAGTCGATTTTATTGACATCATTTTTGTCCCAGTTTCAGTATATAATTGGCTAATTTTTAATCTGTGACTGTGAGTCACTTATTTCTCTTTGATGTTAATTGTATGGAAAGCAGTTGAAAGGAGAGTTTCTCCTCTATCTATTAGAAAGCATGGTTGAAAGTCAGAATAGAGGAAAATGAGAAAATCTGATTAGTCAAATTGCCTTGGAAGATAAATGGCAGTCATTGATTGTGTTAGGAGATTCGATTTCCAAATGATCCCCACTGCTGAGAAGTGTAACACAACACTAATTCCATTCAACATCACAGTTCAGATCAATAACTGATCAGCTTTTAAACAAAAACAAACTCCAGAGTCTAATCAGAATAATTGCTGAAAAGGAACTAGCCAGATGAGGAGTGCCAAGGGCACAGAGCATGTGGCACTTTCCACTTTACGTTCAGATTAGCTGGTGTCACTGAAAACTGGTATTTCAGCAACCAAATGGAAAAACCTAGAGGAACTTGCAGTTAAACTGCTTGAAAGACACTTGTCTTTGTTACGTGTTTTCCTTAAGGAATATTTTTAGAGTCTAGAGAATACAACTCTTCAACTTTTAAAATATTTGCTATAATCCCTTGCTTCTCATTTATACAGGATGTTTTTTCCCTGAAGTTTGCCTACCAATACCCTAAGAATTCTGCAAAGATAGTTTTGTGATTCCCTGCAACCATATGAGGACATTTTAAATTAGAAAACCAGTGATTAGAAATTGAAACCAATAAACCCATGGACTTTTTAAAAAAAAATCTAAACCCAACTTGGAGTATCTTTTATGGCTCAAATGTAGAAATGCAATGTGAATTCAAGTATGTGATGCATTAGAGAAAATCTTAAGTAATGGAATAATGATTAGTACAGCATATAAGGATGAGAATGGCCATTTATAACCACAAAATTGATAGAAGCCTCATGTTCATTTTCATGCAATGATCACACACACTTGATTATCATATCTAACCTATTTTTGTTAGAGCTCACATAGTATATTGAGTGCTTGATTGACTAATGATTTACATTATACAATTGCTAAAGATCATGATAGTAGCAATTTAGAAGCATATCAGTGGAATTTGTTTGTTGAGCTGAATCAATCAAAATAGTGTTCCTAGTTTCCCTTTAATGGTTTTACTGAAGCAATTTATTATGCCAGTAACCATCCATCTTTGTCATTGTCTGTTTTGAAAATATGGAAGAATTTTAAACTTAGGGTGTGGGTAGAGATGTATGGAGCTACATACATAGAAATGTGTTCTTATTTTCAGTTAAAGCATTTCTATTACCTTTGCTCTAAACTCTGGGAGATAGTGGAGGACAGAGGAGCTTGGCACACTGCAGTTCATGGTGTCACAACGAGTTGGACATGATTTAGTAACAGAACAAAAATAGACAATTTATAGACAATATCACTTTGAAATGGGAAATGACTTGATGAAGTATAACAGGATGTTTAGCTAAGCTGGACTAAGGACTCAGATATTTCTGATCAATAATTTGGTAAATAACCCCTTAAAATATATGTATTTATCTCCTGAATTAGGCAGGGGCTAGGGAGACTCCTAGAGGAATAATGAGCAAAAACAGTGTGGAAACACATTAATCAAAGTCAGTTGGACTATAAAGAAAGCTGAGCGCTTTTGAACTGTGGTGTTGGAGAAGACTCTTAAGAGTCCCTTGGGCTGCAAGGATAGCCAACCAGTCCATCCTAAAAGAAATCAGTCTGAATATTCTTTGAAGGACTAATGCTGAAGCTGAAACTCCAATACTTTGGCCACCAGATTCAAAGAACTGACTCATTTGAAAAGACCCTGATGCTGGGAAAGATTGAAGGCGGGACGAGAAGGGGACGACAGAGGATGAGATGGTTGGATGGCATCACCAACTCGATGAACATGAGTTTGAGTAAGCTTCGGGAGTTGGTGATGGACAGGGAGGCCTGGCCTGCAGTCCATGGAGTCACAAAGAGTAGGACATGACTGAGCAACTGAACTAAACTGAACTATAATTAATGCCATTGCAGAAAGAACATGCTAAAGGGAGTCAAGAAAGACTTTCTGGGGGTAGTGATGTTTGAGTTGACATCTGAAGAAGTTGGTCATATGTGAAATAGATCACCAGTCCAGGTTCAATGCATGAGACAGTGTGCTCAGGTCTGGTGCACTGGGATGACCCAGAGGGATGGGATGGGGAGGGAGGTGGGAGGGGGGGTCAGAATGGGGAACACATGTACACCCATGGCTGATTCATGTGAATGTATGGCAAATTCCACCACAATACTGTAAAGTAATTAGCCTCCAACTTAAAAAAAAAAAAAAAAAAAACAGACTCATATACAGAGAGTAGTTGCCAGGAGGGTAAGGGGGCAGGTGAAAATAGGTGAAGAGGATTATGAGGAATGAACCTCCAGCTACACAATAAATAAGCCATGGGAATGTAATATATTGTAATAATTATATGGGGATAGGTGGATACCAGACTTATTATGGTGGTTATTTCATAATGTATGCTAATGTCAAACCATGATTTAGTATACCTGGAACTAATAGAATATTATATGTCAACTATATTTCAATAGAAAAAGAATCATATGTTAATTCATTCTTTAAGTCCAAAATTAGATAAATGGAACCTAAAAATTTATGTCAGTGTTTGGTAAATGAGATATGGGATCACTATTTTATGTATATCTATGTTCAAACTATTTTTTACACTAAGCCTGTATTTCTTTCATTAAAAATTATAATAATGTCTTTTGAAGAAAAAAAAAAGAAATGCAATAACTAGAAAAAAATAAAGCAAATGAGAATGCACCTTACTAATGTAAAATATTAATAACAGGAGAGACTGGGTGTGGGGTATAGGTACTACTTTGTATCTTTACACTATCTATGTGCTTCTATAAACTTAAAACTTTTAAAATAAAAAATTTATTAGCAAAAAAAAAAAAAGAACTTGAGAGTTTAAAAAAAAAAAAAAAAAGAAGTTGGTCATCTCACAGAGTCCTAGGAGGGAATTGATGAGTGGGATAAAAGACGTACGGAGGGCCCAGCTCATGCACAGCCTTTTCAAGGATTCTGGTCCTTAAGAGCGATGTGTGTGTTAGTCACTCAGACATGTCCAACTCTTTGTGACTCCATGGATTGTAGCCCATCAGGCTCCTTTGTCCATAGGATTTTCCAGGCAAGAATACTGGAGTGGGTTGCCACTTCCTTTTCCAGGGGATCTTCCCAACCCAGGGATGGAACCTGGTTCGAATGCAGGCAGATTCTTTACTGTCTGAGCCACCAGGGAAGTCCCTAAGAGCAATGAGAAGCCACTTTAAAGGGTCCTTTAAGCATGCTCACATTTGCATTTGGATTTCTGTGGGTCAGCATAGGAATGAACTGGAGGAAGCCTATTAACAAACTATCTAAGTTGTCCAGGTGAATTATGGTAGCTGGGACCAGTAGAGATTGACATGGATGCAAATAAATGGACAGTTTCAAAGCATTTGCAAGGCAGAATGTCCAGGTTTAGTGATGGTTACTATTTGGCGAGGAGGTGAGGAAGGCAGATGATTTCCAGTTTTCTCACTTGCTTAACTTGAATAGCTATAATATTTACTAGATAGATAACCCTGCAAGAGGACCAGTCTGGAAGAGAGATAAGTACTTGCTTTTTTTATAAATTAAACTTAAGATTACCTTGAGACATCCAAGTAAAGATGTCATATAGACAATGGCTTGTATGGTCTAGAACATAAAGAAAAAATGTGGACTATAAATATACATTTTAATATAGCTGGTATATGAGTAGCAGTTAAAGTAGAGGACATGAACATGTTTCTTAGGAAGAATATTAGAAGAAGAAGAAAAGAGGACCAGAACTCAGCCTTGAAAAACTCGAATGTTAATCATCAGGTGGAGAAAAATATGCAATGGAAAGCTTTGGGCAAAGAGAAGCCAGGTAGCCAGCGAGAATATATGAAGAGTGTGGTATCACAGTGACCTGAGAATAAGAGAACTTCAAGAAAAAAGGGAACATGGTAAATAGTACAAGGATCACCAAGAGACAGGATACAAAGAGTACTGAAAAAGTATCTATCACATTTGGTGACCTGGAAGGAGTATCAGAACTCTTCTCTAGCACAATGCAATCAGAGACCAGCCTGGAGCAGGTCAAGGAAAAAGTGGGACATGAGAGGAACAGAACTCTCAGGCAGAGAAAACCTTGTCAACCTGTAAGTTCCTGGGTGGATTCCTAGAAATAATTAAGGAGGGAGACTGTACAAGTGTCACACTGGTGAAACTTAAGACCAATGAGAACTAGAGTGTAAATGTATGTATTAATTTTATATTTACTACTTTAGGTTGAAGTTTGGTTAGTATTAAGGCCATTAAGCTTTAAACAATTAACCAATATATGATCAGATCATGTTTTGCCATCATAGAGCACAGCAAACCAATAGATTACTTGACAGGTGGCCTATAAATGATCAGTCCAGACAACATAGTCTTTGGTTCTGAACTGCTTTAACTATAAGCACAATCATGCATCCATCAGCAGAGGCAGTCAGTTTTGATTAGTGTCAAAGGAGGTTAGGGAATGGTGTCTCAATGAGAAGGGTGTCCATGGAGGTCAGGCAGGTAATATAAATGATCAAAATGCAACTGCAGAAAACTAAGGAACTATGTGTGCATGCTAAGTCACTTCATTCCTGTCTGACTCTTTGTGATCCCATGCATTGTAGCCCAGAGAAGGCAATGGCACCCCACTCCAGTACTCTTGCCTGGAAAATCCCATGGACGGAGGAGCCTGGTAGGCTGCAGTCCATGGGGTCGCTAAGAGTCAGACACGACTGAGCAACTTCACTTCCACTTTTCACTTTCATGCATTGGAGAAGGCAATGGCAATCCACTCCAGTGTTCCTGCCTGGAGAATCCCAGCGATGGGGGAGCCTGGTGGGCTGTCGTCTATGGGGTCACACAGAGTCAGATAAGACTGAAGCAACTTACCAGCAGCAGCAGCATTATAGCCCACCAGGCTCCTCTGTCCATGGGATTCTCCAGGTAAGAATACTGAAGTAGGTTGCCATGCCCTCCTCTAGGGGATCTTCCCAACCCAGGGATCAAACCTGCATTTCTTACATCTCCTGTATTGGCCTGTGAGTTCTTTACCACTAGCGCCACCTGGGAAGCTGAGGAAGTATACCCTCTTTAAAGGGCAGCTACCACTTTGTTCAAACTGATTATAGCCGTGGGAAATGCCAGACATCCAAAGTTCTATGTGAAAACTTCCAATAGGCCATTACATCAAATTTTTAAAGATATTTCTGGCCTATGACCTGCCAGTTTGTGACTTCTGATGTAGGACTACAAACTTTAATTTAGTGGATATTTCATGAGCACTTGCTATCTATAAACTGTGATAGAAGCTCGTGGATAAACACAGATGGCATGGCCCCTGCTCCCTGAAAGGCCATTATCTAGTCAGGAGACATGAAAGAGCCATCACATAAGGCAGAGGGAAAGAAATCCTGAAAGGAAGGACAAATTACAAGCTTCCAAAATGCAAAGGAATGCGCTATTAATTTTGGCCAGAGAGAGCACCATTAGATTACTCTATAAAGGTGCCATTTGTACTGGATTTTAAAAGATTTCAGTGGGGAGGAAGGAAATGGGAAGAATTAAGTTCTTCTCAGTGGTACCCTAAATCTTCCTTTATAATATGAAATGTAACCTTTGTAACCAGAATCAAAACAAATGCTAGTAAAATATATAATTTTCTGGGTTAAAAAAAGATTTATTTTGGCATGAGGCGTGCCCCCATCAAAAGAGATGGTAACCATGAAATTAAAAGATTCTTGCTCCTTGGAAGAAAGGCTACAACATACCTGCTGCTGCTGCTGCTAAGTCGCTTCAGTCGTGTCCGACTCTGTGCAACCCCATAGACAGCAGCCCACCAGGCTCCCTGGTCCCTGGGATTCTCCAGGCAAGAACACTGGAGTGGGTTGCCATTAACATACCTAGACACTGTATTAAAAAGAAGAGACATCACTTTGACGATGAAGGTCCCTATAGTCAAAGCTATGGTTTTTCCAGCAGTCATGTACCAATGTGAGAGTTGGACCATAAAGAAGGCTGAGCACTAAAGAATTGATGCTTTCAAATTGTGGTGCTGGAGAAGACTCTTGAGAGTCCCTTGGACTGCAAGGAGATCAAACCAGTCAATCCTAAAGAAAATCAACCCTGGACATTCCTTGGAAGGACTGATGCTAAAGCTGAAATTCCAGTACTTTGGCCACCTGATGTGAAGGGCCAACTCATTAGACAAGACCCTGATGCTGGGAAAGATTGAAAGCGGGAGGAGAAGGGGGCAACAAAAGGTGAGGTGGTTGGATGGCACCACCCACTCAATGGACGTGAAGTTGAGCAAACTCCAAGAGATAGTGAAGGACAGGGAAGCCTGTTGTGCTGCAGTCCATGGGGTCTCAAAGAGTGGAACATGACTAACGACTGTAACAACAACAATTAGCAAATGACAACACTTAGTAATTTGTTAATTGTTGTTAATGATAACAGTAACAAAAAACACATGTACTGCTTTATAGTCAGCCTATAATTCATTCCCTTTTCCCTCAGTCAAGGATGCAATTTACCCAAAACTCTCCCAAGCCAGGATGGCTACCTGAGAACTTATCAGAGCTATCTGTGGCCAGAGCATCCTGCCCTCTGGTTATGTTGCTCTGAACAGTGCAGGTTGAAGTGCCCGGCAAGGGCTTACCTCCTTGTACAGTTCTCAGTGCTAGCCTACTTCTGTTCTTTGGACTCTTTCCAGGTCCTTTTCCATGAGAAGTTTCAGATATTTTTTAATCCATCGAACATATTCATTCTCTATTCAAGGAAAATACAATGTGAAAGTAGAGATGAAGTGGGGAGGGCTGACCCACATTCAGGTTCTTAGGAACAACATGATGTTGCTGCTGGCCATGAATCCCTGAGCTGCCATCTCACCCCAGGGAGGATTTTAGCTTGTGAATTCTCTGAGTTGAGCAGGAGACAGGGTGTGCAGGGTAGGGCCACTCTGAGATGCTATAGTACTACCCTGCCAATCCTCCTTCACCCCCTTGGTGGACCCTTGCCCCAGGGTGATGGGTGAGGCATGGTGTACAAGCATTTTCATGGTTCTCTGAAACCTGCATGGTACTGTCTGCAAGACTACACTAGTAAGAATTCTGCAGAAGGGCTTCCCTGGTGGTACGGTGAATAAGAATCCACCTGCCAATGCAGGGGACACGGGTTCAAATCTTCGGGAGGATTCCACATGCCATGGAGCAGCTGAGCTCGAATATGCAACTGCGGAGCCCGAGTTCTACAACCACTGAAACCTGTGCACATAGAACCTGTGTTCTGCACCAAGAGAAGCCCCTGCAGCGAGAAGCCTGAGCACCACAGTGAAGAGTAGCTCCCGCTAGCTGCAGCTAAAGAAAGCCCACACATAGCAACAAAGACCCAGCGTAACCAAAAAAACCAAGCAAAAAAAAAAAAAAAAAGAATACTGCAAGAGCTCCTTGAGCTCAGGGTGACTTCTTATGTTTCATCACAAGAACAGAACTAGGTTGGTAAAAAAAATAAAAATGGATTTTAAGACCGGCCAGCTCAAAATATTCCCAATCCACTGCAGTTATTTAGATGGCCCTGATGATAGGAGGTAAGCAATAAAAATATCACTGTCATAAGGTGTCATTTCCCCCTAGAATCTGAGTAGAGTGGTGTTTCTTGGTGGCAACTTTTCTCACATCTAAAATCAGGCCTTATTACCTTCGATCCCAACCCCATAAATTAGTGGTTCTCAAACATTTCTGACCCCCCAAATCACCTAGGTTTTAAGTCAATTCAGTTGTGTCCAACTCTGTGTGACCCTATAGCCTGCCAGCAATTCTGTCTATGGGATTCTCCAGGCAAGAATACTGGAGTGAGCTGCCATGCTCTTCCAGGGGATCTTCCTGACCCAGGGATCAAGCCTGCGTTTTCTGTGGTTCCTGCACTGCTGGAGGATTCTTTACTGCTAAGACATCGGAGAAGCCCCAAATCACCTAGGTATTGTAATAAATGCAAATTCCTAAGACTCAAACCAAAAGGTTGAAAGTGAGGACCTAGAATCTAAATTTCTAGTGGAAAGCCCAGTTGATTCTAAAGTAGGTGACAGTCCAGTGGTAAGAATCACTTATTTCCTCAAATCACTTCCCACCCCCAGACTGTACTTACCATCATGAATAAGTAGAAGTGAAGTAAGATGAAGCCCTATCAGAAGAGTGAAAGGGGTAAAGGCCCTTGTGATCAGGGCCTCCCACTCAATGGCTGCCTGAATTTTAGATTCGGAGAGACATTATCTCCTATTAAAGTTATTTATATATTTAATTATAGAAGTGAACCAACAGAACTGGAAGAAGAGGGTGTTCATCAAATAATTTCAAACTTTTGTCCCATTACCAGATTGTAATACTTATAGGTGGTATAATTTCAATTTTAAGATAAATCTTTTTGTTACATTTCAAATGGCACAATTTTATTAAACTGTATTTTCTGTATTGAAAGTGAGACTATCTTAAATGAAAATATATGAACTGAATAAGCTTTTGTAATTTTTACACTTAAACACTTATTTTTATTTTATAATATACCGAAAGCCCCACTCTACCCTAAACCCTACTCCCAAACATAGAAGTGACCTGGACTCTCAATATCGGTAGAGAAGGCATCTTAGGAGAGTAGAAAATGAAAGATAAACTTTCAAAAAGGCTGCTTGCAAGGATTTTAAATATGCACCGATAAACTAGGGTCATTTATTTTGTCTCAGAATTTCAGGCTTAGCATGGCTGAATTTCTTCCCAGTTGTAAATAGTACAATAGTAATTTATCTGCATTAAGATGAAGAAAATAACTTTTCACTCCCCAAAACTGAATCAGAAGAAAGGCCTTTCAGGTGAAGAAAATAACTTCACTCCCAAAAACTGAACCAGTAAAGAAAAATGACTTATCTCTAGTTGTCACAAGCTGATCTATCCCTGGACAGATGGTAACAAAACATTCATTTACAGCTAGAAGATCCAGAACATTTACTGCATGTTTACCATCTATTTATGGTCTCCCTCTTTCCCTCTTTCTCTCTCTTTCTTGCCCTCAGTCACAGGCACACACACACACTCACACATATACCCCACACCCATATATGACAACCAACACTCAAATGACAACCAGTACATCAGAGCTATAAGCCATTTCCTGTTACTTCTTTCACGATTTCCAGACATCTGGTGAGAAACTCATTCCATTCTGTTTCCTTAGCAAATTCCACAGAGGGATGCCCCTGGTGGGTACTTAGCAGAGCTGTAAGGTTAATGGGCTTCTGGGCAATTTTGTCAAACTAGTTGTTTTCTGGTGACTTATCTATAATACTGAGGGAACTACACAATGCTATCTGTTTGTAAATAATTGGAAATCCTTCCTGAGCTTACAGGAAGAAATGCTTTATGGCTAAATGGAGTTGATTCCCCTGGAAGTTTAGTTTTCTTACCCTTGATGACTTCAAAATAATGCCTACCTTTTTTCATCCTTTTTCTCCCTGGAGAAGGAAAAAGAAATAAACAAATCCAGACTTGTTAGAATACAATAGTTTGTTAAGAGCGAGCTAGATTAGTTGGTGATTAGTGTTATTTTAATTAAATAGCAAACAAAGATGGCACCCAAGGGAGGTTATTTACCTTTGGTGGAAATAAATTTAGGAGGAGAGATCACTTCTGGGCTTCTACAATGGGAACGGGTTTTGTTTGAATTACAGTTTGATGATCACTGTTTTTCAAGATTTCACTCAATCTGAAGACCAAAGGCGTTTAGACAATTGTTAGACATATAATTCCTCAGGGTCAATTAAAATAACAATACTTTGCATTTGTTCTGGGCTTTCCAATTTACAGAATGCTTTGAGAGAGTTAAATTTTTCTTTCTCAGTTGTCTTAAAGCATCAAACTGGGTAGCCTTTATCCCATCCACAGCAATTACATCAAATAATAGTCCCTTGTTGAAACCTCAAAGTTCTTTGAAATGAATTTCAATAGAGAATGGTACTCTTGAAAAATATTTTTAAATTTTAATTAAAATGCTCTCTTTATTTTGGTGCGCACTTTCCATTATGTTGTTTTAAAAAATCTGCCACCTGAAAATTATATCTGGTTATGTTCTAGACACAACCCAGTGGAGACAGAAATAAAGCCAACCTTATCAGAAGCCTTCTACTTCTTCAAGACTCTGAGGAGCGGGCAGTTGGAAATTAGTAATTTTCTGTCAGACATAAGTGGTTTGGTATCAGAACACGCATCCATTAACCATCAAATGGACTCAACTAACAGCGTTAAGTCACAGCTAGAAACAGGAGCCTTCTGCAATGTCCCCCGACTGCCAAGGGACTGACCTGTGTGTGTGGCGTGACAGAGTTGTCTTCCTGAAGGAAGCTGTCGAGGATTCCAGCATCCCATGCTGTCAAGGAGGGGAGTGAGGCAGCACCGTGACCCTCTGGCTTCTCCTGCTTTGAAAAAAGCCTAGGAAACCAATCAGGAGTTTGTCTTCCATAAAGGAGAATATTTTAGAGAAAAATAAAAAGTAATGAAAGGCTTTTCAGAAGTTCAAAATAGCTCAGAAAAAGTAGATTTCCTGAAACTGGAGTCACAGAAAAGTGAGAGTTGCTCAGTCATGTCCGACTCTGCGATTCATGGACTATACAGTCCATGGAATTCTCCAGACCAGAATAGTGAGTAGACTTTCACTTCTCCAGGGTATCTTCCCAACCCAGGAATCAAACCCAGGTCTCCTGCATTGCAGGAAGATTCTTTACCAACTGAGCTATGAGGGAAGCTCAGAGTCACAGAAGGAGAAACCAGACTTAAAAATTAGTGCATTAGGACCTTCCCTGGAAGTTCAGTGCTTAAGCCTTCACCTTCTGATGCCAGGGGTGCAAATTTGATCTCTGGTCAATCCCTGGTCAGGGAGTGAAGATCCCACATGCCTCGCAGCCAAAAAACAAAACATAAAACAGAGACAGTATCATAACAAATTCAATAAAGACTTTAAAAATGGTCCATATTTTAAAAATCTTTTTAAAACAGTGCATTTTGCTGAGGTCACCCAGGAAATAAATACTCCTCCTGCAGAGAAAATTAACTTTAAAATCACAATATCAAGAACTCATCAAAATTCACTTTTTTAGCGCTCTCCTCCCGTGTTTCTCGGCCTCACAATGGTACCAGAGGTTTGCAGTCAACCTAAGGAGCATCAGTCACTGTGGTAGACATATTTCAGATGGAAAGATCATTTTGTTTCCAGACACCACATCTAAGGACCTGGCAGTTGGTAAGTAACCCTCCTGCTGGGAGCAGGTGTCTTGACTTTGACAAGACTGTATTTTACACCGAAGGCCTTGAAATGGTCTGTAACTGGTAGCACGTCAAACAAGTTGGTTTTCTTTTAAATAGTTGGTTAACCAGCTGAAGGTGATGAGCAATAACATGGGAAATGAATTACCTGTTTACTAATGTCAAAATAATTTATCTATTCATTTTGACCGGAGCAGGCTCCTTACTGCAACCTGAGGTTCCACAGTCCGGAAGTCTCAATGGAAACTGTTTGCTGAGATGACAGTAAATTAAATTGCACACACACACACACACACACACATGCAGAGAAAAACAAACTCGATTTTGGAAAATAATTTCATAGTGCAAGCTAGTATTTTCCATCAGTGGAATATATCACATTTCAAAAAGGTGAGTTTATTACCTTTGCGTTAATGTTTTCTGTGGGCTTCGCAGGTCACTCTAGTGGTAAAGAACCTGCCTACCAATGCAGGAGACCTAAGATGTGGGTTTGATCCCTGGGTTGGGAAGATCCCCTTGAGGAAGGCATGGAAATCCACTCCAGTTTTCTTGCCTGGAGAATCCCCATGGACAGAGGAGCCTGGCGGGCTACAGTCCATAGGGGTCACACAGAGTCAGACACAACTGAATCGACTTAGCACAATGCTATCTGTAAACTACTCAACACAATTAAAAATGCTTAGGACAAATACCCAAACATGCAACGAGAGTAGAATGGTTAAGTAAACTGTAATATAATTGCATCATGGATGAACAATTATAAATATATGAAACAATATGGATGATTCTCACAAGCACAAGGCTGAACAAAAGAAGTCACACACAAAAAAGTACAAAAGAAGTCACACACACAAAAGTTCATATTGCATCATTCCATTTGTAAGTACAGGACAGGAGACACTGAACCAGACAGGTGGCATTTTGGGGGAGGGACTCTGAGGAGCCCTGGTCCTTTATGTTTTAATGCAGAAAGAATTCACTGGGATACAAAATGATAGATAAGAAGTGATTTATTAGAATAGGATGGTTGTAAGACTTTCAAGTGGGAAGACAGTGTTGCACTGAGCTTAGTACTTAGCAGCTTTCACTTTTATAATCAAAGGAAGAGAGAGTTGGGAGAGAAGACTTTATCTTTCCTGAGTAGATGTCATGCTTAGATCATTCGTTCCTCCTCCAGGTTGGTCGGGGGAATATTTTGTCTCTATATAGTTAAGCCTGGACTGTAAAAATTATTTCAGGTGTCTGACAATGAGCACCTTCCCATAAATTATTGTTTTCATTTGTGCAGAGAGCACGTTCTAGGGGTGATTAACTTACTGAGGATTTGGGTCTCAAGCCACCATTGCTTTATGTCTCCTGCTTCTATTGAATGGTTTTGTATTAAGCAAGCCTGCTTTGTTTTGTCAGAGAAGGCAATGGCACCCCACTCCAGTACTCTTGCCTGGAAAATCCCATGGATGGAGGAGCCTGGTAGGCTGCAGTCCATGGGGTCGATAACAGTCGGATACGACTGAGTGACTTCACTTTCACGTTTCACTTTCATGCACTGGAGAAGGAAATGGCAACCCACTCCAGTGTTCTTGCCTGGAGAATCCCAGGGACGGAGGAGCCTGGTGGGCTGCCGTCTATGGGGTCGCACAGAGTCGGACACGACTGAAGTGACTTAGCAGCAGCTTTGTTTTGTGGTTAAACAAACCTGCATTCTTGAGTAATCGTTAACTTCAGGATTCTCCCATATTTTTCTCTACTTACAATCCCGCTGTGGGACTAGCTAATCGTCTACTTTGTCCCTCTACTTGGTCCCTATCAATACTAGTGCCTGATTAGAAGGCAGGATTGTGGTTATTCTGAGGGGTTTGTTAGCGACTGAAAGGGCCAGAGAGGATGCTAGTAACATGCTGTTTCTTGATCTTGGAGTTGCCTACGTGAATGTGTCGTTAGTGATGATTCATCAAACTAAACACTAACATGCACTATCCTGAGTGTCCAACTCTTTGAGATCCCATAGACTGTAGCCCACCAGGCTCCTCTGTCTGTGGGGATTTTCCATGGCAAGAATTCTGGAGTGGGTTGCCATGCCCTCCTTCAGGGGATCTTTCAAATCCAGGCCTCTAGCATTGCAGGTGGATTCTTTACCATCTGAGCCACACCAGGGAAGCCCAAGAATGCTGGAGTGGGCAGCTTATTCCTTCTCCAGGGGAACTTCCCAACCCAGGAATCATACCAGGGGAAAGGGCTTCACTGGTAGCTCAGCTAGTAAAGAAACTGCCGGCAACGTGGAAAACCCCAGTTCAATTCCTGGGTCAGGAAGATCCTCTGGAGAAGGGCATGGCAATCCACTCCAGTATTCGTTCCTGGAGAATCCCCATGGACAAAGGGACCTGGAGCATGACAGTTCATGGGGTTGCAAAGAGTCAGACATGATTGAGTGACTAAGCACAGCACTATGAGGGAAGCCCTGATGATTCAGCAAACTGAACACTTACATGCAATACCCTGCATGTAGATTTTGCCTAAATTCAAAGTTAAAACATTACATTCCCCTAGTATATATGATGTTCTTTAAGAACATCTGATTTATACATTTTTTAAAATTTGGTAAATAATCTAATGGACTGCTATAGAAAATCTATTAGGCTTCAGATTTTATTCTTAATGAGTGATGGCAGTGTCCATGGCTTAGAGAGTCCTGGATCATGAACAGACTTGAGACATGAAGCATCTGAAACAATCAGTGAATGTCTTGTGGGTAACTTTGAACACATGTTTTCAAGTCCCTTCCTGATAAAATTCTAACCATGACCTATCTTGGGTTAACCTTCAATTGGAAATCCACTCTATTTCCATCTTATGTTGAATGTAAAACTGTACCTGGTATATAAATTATTTGAGAAAAGTATATTGCAAACTTGGGGGAACAAAGGTTTGAACTTTTTTCCCTCTAGATTCTTCTTCTTCTTGCATGAATATTCACCTACCAAATTTTTTTCCCACTTAATGGACTAAAACATAACTTGATATTTATTTCAATGGTGAATTTTATCACAGGGCATGGGGTGATAATGAATTCAAGTATTGAGAATGTTGACATTTAATCTCAGATTTTCTACTCTCTCACACTGGAGTCTTAGGTAAATCGCTTCTCTCAGAGACCTCAGTTTCTTCATCTATAGAATGGACCAGTTGATCTGAACTACCTCTTAAAATGTCAAGAATCAAGACACATGAAGAGACAAAAGTTTGACAAAGTTAGAGGTACTATCGTACAAATATTCCACCAGAAGTGTTTCTCAGATTCTCTTACTGGATGATTTTTATGGGATGAGGGGAAGAAAGCCCCTAAGATTGATTGGATTATGGCAAAGAGTTTTCTCACCTGTCCTAGAATAGAAATTATGTTTCAAATTGCATTAGGATGGTGCTAGAAGGTTCAGAAGTTACGATTAGATTATGATTCTTTGCCCTCAGTTCTACCTTTATCCCTGGTCATTACTCATTGTTGTCCTCATATAAAACACTGCAGTTCTTACAAAGAGAGAACAAAATGGCCCCCCAGAATGGAATGTGTCCAACCAGAGTGACATAGTCCTTCAAAGTCAAGGAAGTAAATCTTAATCTGACGCTCAGAAATCCTGCCATTTTTGTGATCCCACCCCATCAGCTTGTAACCAGGATTAGAGTATCCAGCTGGGCTGTCCTCCCAGCCCCTGGAGGAGAAGTGGTTTATGAAGGACTGGCAGGTTTGAGGTTAAGGGAATAACTCTCAACCTGAGTAGGTATCAGACTGAGTGACACTATTGTCACAAAGGGCCATTTTCAACACTGTAAATTTTCCTTATTTCTTCTAATACTTAGAGTTGGTGTAAGCTACAAGGCTATCAGCAGAGAGGATCGAAGTCCTTCTGGGCATATAATTCAGGCACAATATGGAAGTCAAGGCTTGGGATGTGAGAAGAGCTGCCACATCACATGGCTTCAATCCTGTCTTCCCCTGGCAACTGCGATGATCGGAGGCTGCTGGTCCGCTATTCATGCAGAACTGCAGACAAACAGAAACGGACTTCCCAGATTAACACCCCAAGCTTGGGACCATTTTAATGAGGAAAAAAGCTACCTTTCATCACACTGAAGTTTGATCCTCCAAGGCAGTTTCAAGGTATTCCATTCAGGCTGTTTATTAGATTTTTAAAAAATGAGGTGACTGGCTCTGAAGCTCCAGACGATAGCACTCCAAGAGATTTGCCTCCTTCCTTCCTTAAAGTTATCTTCTCTGAATTAGAAATAATTCCAGAAGAATTGCCTATAAAAACCCTTGGAACTATCCCAGAATCCTGCCTGCTTCAAGATCTCACAGAATCTCCTTAATGCATCTTTTCTGATAGGTGAAGGGAAAGCAACAGAAAACCACTTTGATTGCCCTGAGTGTTTGTGATGGTTGCTTATTTTTAACTCTCGAACTGCCTACTAATGAGATTTATGAGGCGATTTGCCTTTTCCAGATTACAATAGCTCACTCAGAATTTGGGAGGTGGGGAAGGCTATTTTTGGCTTATGTCTGGTGAAGTAAGTCAATAGATGGACTAGTATAACACGGACCTTGTGTGTAAAAGATGATTACAACATTGGACTTGAGATCAGAATTTGTTTTCAATGGGTATTACTCCTAAAGTGGTCAATTTTTCCCTTAGGGTGGGTTATTTGCATCAGCAACATAACACAAGTATTTAAAGTACTGGGTGGTAATTTTAGCTTTACACCAGTATCTGCTGTCTTCATTCTTTCAAGGATTGCTAATCTCATTAAATGAACTCTTTTTGTTAATGAGTTCTATACTTGACTTTTACCTAATTTCACTTGGGCTCAACTTAGAGTATAACTAGACACTAGGGCTGCCCAGGTAGCTCAGTGGTAAAGAATCCCTCTGCCAATGCAGGAGATGTGGGTCCGATCCCCAAGTCAGGAAGATCCTTTGGAGAAGTAAATTGCAACCCACTCCAGTATTCTTGCTTGGGAAATCCCACGGACAGAGGAGACTGGCAGGCTACAGTCCATGGGGTCACAAAAGAGTCGGACATGACTTAGCAACTAAAAACAAACACAAAAAGACACTACTGTATTATTAATCATATCTGTGCCTTTTAAATGCAAAAGGAGGTGCGATCTGGTCCTCAGAACACAGTTTCACTTTATAATAATAATCTTTTAAAAGGATTTATACATGTGAACTTTGCTATCTGAACTAATCTCATGTGATCCAGTTTCATCTGAGCTAACACATGAACTAATTTAGGATACAGAGCCCAAAATTACCCTTGCAGATATTGTTTGATTCTGAAGCAAATTGTACAAATTGTTCATTACTGGTTACTAAAACAGTAGAATGTATGTATGTGTTGGAGGGAAGTTGGTATAATCGGTGCCTTTATTTTTGGTTAGTGGGAAACAGACTTTCAATTAAGGAGAAATAGCTGTATTTGAGTTTGGTAAGTATGCATACATATTCAGAGGGTTCTATGTGCCACTGGGGAAGACCCATTATTAAAATTGCAAACTACTTCCTCTTTCCAATTGGAATCCTCCCCCTCCCTGCCCCAGCCCTAAAGTGGCTATCCCAAGGATGCCAAAATCTCCCCAGGATTCAGCAATCGAAGTAATTTAATCATCAGAGCAAGGGGCCTCTAGGACTCAGTGCAGCATTAGTCACCTTAATCAGCCTCCCTGTCTGAACTGGGGATACCAGATAAGCTTGGCCAGCACGCATCTTTGAATGTGCTGTCAATTAACAGCATGGGCTCTGACCAGCATCCTGGCTCCTCTAACGACTAGCTGGGTAACCTTGTGCAAGTAGCTTAACCTTTCTGAGCCTAGCTTCCTTAGATCTTTAAGATGAGGATAGTGATAATATTTACCCCATGGGGTTGTTGATACAATTAAATTGAGCTTAAGTATGTCCAATGTCTAGAACAGGGCTTGTGTAAGTTTTGTGGGTTCAGTTTAGTTCAGTTCAGTCGCTCAGTCATGTCCAATTCTTTGCGACCCCATGAATTGCAGCATGCCAGGCCTCCATGTCCATCACCAACTCCTAGAGTTCACCCAAACTCATGTCCATCGCGTCGGTGATGCCATCCAGACATTTCATCCTCTGTCGTCCCCTTCTCGTCCTGCCCATAATCCCTCCCAGCATCAGAGTCTTTTCCAATGAGTCAACTCTTCACATGAGGTGGCCAAAGTACTGGAGTTTCAGCTTCAGCATCAGTCCTTCCAATGAACACCCAGGACCTATCTCCTTTAGGATGGACTGGTTGGATCTCCTTGCAGTCCAAGGGACTCTCAAGAGTCTTCTCCAACACCACAGTTCAAAAGCATCAATTCTTCGGTGCTCAGCTTTCTTTATAGTCCAACTCTCACATCCATACATGACTACTGGAAAAACCATAGCCTCGACTAGACGGACCTTTGTTGGCAAAGAAATATCTCTGCTTTTGAATATGCTATCTAGGTTGGTCATAACTTTCCTTCTAAGGAGTAAGCGTTTTTTAATTTCATGGCTGCGATCACAATCTGCAGTGATTTTGGAGCCCAGAAAAATAAAATCTGACACTGTTTCCCCTGTTTCCCCATCTATTTCCCATAAAGTGATGGGACCAGATGCCATAATCTTCATTTTCTGAATGTTGAGCTTTAAGCCAACTTTTTCACTCTCCTCTTTCACTTTCATCAAGAGGCTTTTTAGTGCCTCTTCACTTTCTGCCATAAGGGTGGTGTCATCTGCATATCTGAAGTTATTGATATTATTCCAGCAATCTTGATTCCAGCTTGTGTTTCTTCCAGTCCAGCGTTTCTCATAATGTACTCTGCATATAAGTTAAATAAGCAGGGTGACAATATGCAGCCTTGACATACTCCTTTTCCTATTTGGAACCAGTCTGTTGTTCCATGTCCAGTTCTAACTGTTGCTTCCTGACCTGCATACAGATTTCTCAAGAGGCAGATCAGGTGGTCTGGTATTCCCATCTCTTTCAGAATTTCCCACAGTTTATTGTGATCCACACAGTAAAGGCTTTGGCATAGTCAATAAAGCAGAAATAGGTGTTTTTCTGGAACTCTCTTGCTTTTTCCATGATCCAGCAGATGTTGGCAATTTGATCTCTGGTTCCTCTGCCTTTTCTAAAACCAGCTTGAACATCAGGAAGTTCACAGTTCACATATTGCTGAAGCCTGGCTTGGATAATTTTGAGCATTACTTTACTAGTGTGTGAGATGAGTACAATTGTGCGGTAGTTTGAGCATTCTTTGGCATTGCGTTTCTTTGGGATTGGCATGAAAACTGACCTTTTCCAGTCCTGTGGCCACTGCTGAGTTTTCCAAATTTGCTGGCATATTGAGTGCAGCACTTACACAGCGTCCTCTTTCAGGATTTGAAATAGCTCCATTGGAATTCCATCACCTAGCTTTGTTCATAGTGATGCTTTCTAAGGCCCACTTGACTTCACATTCCAGGATGTCTGGTTTAAGGTGAATGATCACACCATCGTGGTTATCTGGATCATGAAGATCTTTTTTGTACAGTTCTTCTGTGCATTCTTGCCACCTCTTCTTAATATCTTCTGCTTCTGTTAGGCCCATACCATTCCTGTCCTTTATCAAGCCCATCTTTGTGTGAAATGTTCCCTTGGTATCTCTAATTTTCTTGAAGAGATCTCTAGTCTTTCCCATTCTATTGTTTTCCTCTATTTCTTTGCATTGATTGCTGAGGAAGGCTTTCTTATCTCTCCTTGCTATTCTTTGGAACTCTGCATTCAGATGCTTGTATCTTTCCTTTTCTCCTTTGCTTTTTGCTTCCCTTCCTTTCACAGCTATGTGTAAGGCCTCTCCAGACAGCCATTTTGCTTTTTTGCATTTCTTTTCCATGGAGATGGTCTTGATCCCTGTCTCCTGTACAATGTCACAAACCTCCGTCCATAGTTCATCAGGCACTGTATCAGATCTAGTCCCTTAAATCTATTTCTCACTTCCACTGTATAATCACAAGGAACTTGATTTAGGTCATACCTGAATGGTCTAGTGGTTTTCCCTACTTTCTTCAATATAAGTCTGAATTTGGCAATAAGGAGTTCATGGTCTGAGCCACAGTCAGCTCCCGGTCTTGTTTTTGCTGACTGTATAGAACTTCTCCATCTTTGGCTGCAAAGAATAGAATCAATCTGATTTCGGTCTTGACCATCTGGTGATGTCTGTGTGTGGAGTCTTCTCTTGTGTTGTTGGAAGAGGGTGTTTGCTATGACCAGCGCGTTCTCTTGGCAAAACTCTATTAGCCTTTGCCCTGCTTCATTCCATATTCCAAGGCCAAATTTGCTTGTTACCCCAGCTGTTTCTTGACTTTCTACTTTTGCATTCCAGTTCCCTATAATGAAAAGGACATCTTTTTTGGGTGTTAATTCTAAAAGGTCTTGTAGGTCTTCATAGAACCGTTCAACTTCAGCTTCTTCAGTGTTACTGGTTGGGGCATAAATTTGGATTACCGTGATATTGAATGGTTTGCCTTGGAAACGAACAGAGTTCATTCTGTTGTTTTTGAGATTGCATCCAAGTACTGCATTTCGGACTCTTTTGTTGACCATGATGGCTACTCCATTTCTTCTAAGGGATTCCTGCCTACAACAGTATATATAATGGTCATCTGAGTTAAATTCACCCATTCCAGTCCATTTTAGTTCGCGGATTCCTAGAATGTCGACGTTCACTCTTGCCATCTCCTGTGTGACTACAAATTTGCCTTTATTCATGGACCTGACATTCCAGGTTCCTATGCAATATTGCTCTTTATAGCATCGGACCTTGCTTCTATCACCAGTCACATCCACAGCTGGGTATTGTTTTTGCTTTGGCTCCATCCCTTAATTCTTTCTGGAGTTATTTCTCCACTGATCTCCAGTAGCAATTTGGGCACCTACCAACCTGGGGAGTTCCTCTTTCAGTATCCCATCATTTTGCGTGGGGAGGAGCTACCCCATGCCTGAGGTCAGGGGTGGGGCCGAGAGGAGCAACCCCACGTCCAAAGAGCAGTGGCTGTGCAGGTGCAGGAGGGCCAAGAGGAGCTACTCCATGTTCAAAGTCAGGAGGGGCGGCTGTGAGGAGATACCCCTCGTCCAAGGTAAGGAGCAGTGGCTGCACTTTGCTGGAGCAGCCATGAAGAGATACCCCACGTCCAAGGTAAGAGAAACCAAAGTAAGATGGTAGGTGTTGCAAGAGGCATCGGAGGGCAGATACACAAACCATAATCACAGGAAACTAGTCAATCTAATCACACGGACCACAGCTTTGTCTAACTCAATGAAACTAAGCCATGCTATGTGGGGCCACCCAAGATGGGCGGGTCAAGGCAGAGAGATCTGACAGAATGTGGTCCACTGGAGAAGGGAATGGCAAACCTCTTCAGTATTCTTGCCTTGAGAACCCCAAGAACAGTATGTTGGGGGTTACATAGTGATAAAGTGGATGAAAATGATGAATGGTCTAGACGTGAGCAAGGCCACCTGACCATGAGGTGAACCTCTGATTAAGTGGGGTGTTCAATACTGAACAATGAAAACTAACTTGAGTTCATCTTCTCTCTTGGGAATTATGATTACTGATTTACACTGAGGGGATTTTTTCTTTGAGTTTGAGTGATATTCCAAACAGTGGGGAACTAACATTCTTATTCTCCATGAGGACAAGTGATATACCACCAGGATTGCAATAAACCACCATTATTAAAGTTATTCTGGGTTTATATCCTCCATGCTGCCCAAAAGACCATACATGATACAACTAGATGCATGAAAGTTCTAATCAGTGAATCATAAATCTTTGCAAAATTCTCATTATTAGAGTCTTTCAAGAGAATATCAGTTCTTAGAATGGTGGTTCTTGCCCTTAAGAGTAACATGTGCTGCTCTCCTAGAATCTTCCAGATGACTGTAGACCAGCATAGTGTGGCATTTTTGGTCTGGGTGAAGTCCATAGTCAGTTCACATTTTTAAAAAGAGAAGGATAAAGAATGTTTAAAATGTAATCCCAAAAGAGGAAAAAAAAAGAAAAGAAAGGAAGAGATACCTTGTGTTTTTAGAGCAACTTTTACCAGTAAAGCAGGAGTGTGAAGGATGGATTCAAAATGATAGTGCTTCCTATTATTACTTGTTTAAATGGAAAGTACACCATGAGGTCGTTTGAGATTAATACAAGGAATGCTGATTGATCAGGTGTAAGGAGAATAAGAAAGAATGGGTGAAAGTATATCTGATCAGCTGGCCTAAGACCACCCTATTTCCTTCCCATCCTGCACCGCCCCTCCCCCACATCCCATTTTCCCTCTCAATGAACCCCTTAGAGGCACAAAATGAGGTCTCCGGGCACAACTTCAATAACCACGATTGGAATGGATCAGAATGGACTACCTTTGGGACTGAAGACAATTGAAGAAATCGCCTGCCCTGTGACTGTATCTATGGCCTCCGTGCATTTCTTCTATTGTAACAGGTAGGTTCACAAAAGAACGTGGAAACTTTGTCTTAGAGAAGTCCATGTAGTCCAAAAACTGGAGAAGGACCATTCTAGGAAAAGCCAGTGCATTTTGTGGCTCTGCACCATCATGGAGAGCTGGATAGGGAAAAACCCCACAAGGGTAAAAAAGACGACAGGCGAGTGTCATTCAGACGTTTCACCTGCACCGCGTTCCTTCTCTAGTCATATTCCTCATATGCAGTAAGATTATATCTGAAAGATGGAAAACAGCATTCTCCATGCACTCAGAATATTAACAGCATCTTTGCCTCTTTCTACACAAGCGTTTTTTGCCAAATCATCAGGGAGCATGGGACGCTGTCATCTATCTTGTTTATGGTTTTAAGATTTCCTAACCCACATCCTTACGAAGAGAAAATAAGTTTACTTTTGGTGTGAGCAAGAATTATATTTACTAAATAATCTAAAAGTACAAGTTCAAATGGGAGAAAAATGCAGGTGCACTGGAGGAATTCTGATCAAAAGAATCTTGCTGCAACACACAATTTCCCTCATTTATCAGAGCCGAGCAAGAAAGCCGTTCTCTTATTTTCCTAAGTCCCCAAATATGTCAAGGGCAGGGAGCCCACCTTACCTCTGATTTGTGCAGAAAATGCTGACAGGAACGGAGCAGTATGCAAGGGGAAGGAAATACAGTTAGCAAGTTTTCTCCAATTTGATATGCAGCCCAGAACACCATAACAGACTTGACTCTTGGCCACCAAACTCAGAGCTCTGTAAAGCTGCAGAACTGAGGGATCCTTACCCCTGAATTTCTGGTCCATTGTGGCGTCTTTGCTTCATCCAGGGGGAACGAGGCAAAGCTGTCGAGGACATAAAGATTACCCCCAATTGCTGACAGCAGATGGTGGCTAATGGCAAGTGTTTTTAATGGAGCTTTATTGTTCCAGGTTGAGACATTAACATGTCTCTGTGGGGTTTTTCCTAGCTTTATTTATTTATTTGCTATTTTAAAAAGTCACTTTGTAAAATGACAGTGTGACACCCATTATAATTTTTGCAAACGCTGGGCTCCCATGCGGTATTTTCTTCTCATTTTCCTGATGTGGGGGTAGCATTTGGGATCCAACCATAAGCAAGTCTGTATTATTTTGAGCCTGGACAATTAATAAGGAAAGCATCAATTATTCCAAATGAGAGCAAGGAACTGTCCCCCCCTTTTCTGAGCAATTGCAAGTGTTTTAAAATCAAAGCAAATACAGCCTGTTTCCACATGCAAGGTGGGTTTCACATCACTCAGTGCAAACAGCCCCAAACCTGTTTGTGCCAGCTGCAACTGTTCAGCAGCCTTAGACGAAAAAGCTTCTCACCACTTTAATTTCTCTAACAAAGCAACGTTAGTCACTGCAGATTTAAATCTGATTTCTAGGTGATTATCTTTTCGTTTGATTTCTAAATCCCAAATATTTCACTGGACTCCAACAAGTTGTGACTAAAGCATCAGGCAGTTGATTAATGCAGACACAAAGGAAAGCTGGAAATGGAGGAAGGGTCCAAGACCCCTTCTACATCTTCTTCCCCATCAGAGTCCATCTCAATTATCGACAGAGGAAAATCATAGAAGGAGAGGAAGCAGCCTCCTTCCCACCACCTTGCTCTAGTCCAGGGACCAAGAGAGTCAGTCTCAGCAGCCCAGCTGCAAGTGTGAACACCAGCAGAAAGGAAGGGAGCGCTATACTTCCTGAATCTCCATAAATAATTCTTGGGCATAATCTGAACCATATTGCTAGGCTCTAGGCTCTCCCCTCATCCAAAAATTAAGACATATCTTCACACCTAAATAAAACTAGATGCAGTGAGGTGGTGATCACAGTGTGTTCTGGGATCCAACTTCCTATCAGCCTTCTGTGGCTGTCGTTAGACTGGTTGGATAGAGTGGGGAGCAGGAAGGAAGGATGGCTATCTGTTGCTCTGGGTATTTTCCTATTTCAGCAGGACCTTGCAGAGCAAGACCTTCCTAGGAAGGAAATTCTGGAGCAAGTCCTTTTGTCTGTCTGGTGCAGACATCTCGCCTGCTGCTCTGGAATCCAGACCAGCCCCAAGACCTGCCTGGGGGTGTCCAACACAGCCTCATAGTTGGAAGCCTGGAAAGCCTTCCTTGACCACCAGCTATTTCCAATGTTAAGAGAAAACAATGAACAAGCAAACAAAAGAAAACAAAAGATCGGATTCTTTATTTGGCAGTTATCAGCTGCTTAGAACGGTTGTATTCTCTCAGGAGAAGCTGTAGAAAGTCTCCTGCCCTTTTTTAATTGCAAAACCAGCAGCTCAAGCTCTGAGATGCCAATATTGCCACAGGGTGAAGGTACCCAATACACAGATTTTCCTCATCTCCCCTTCTTCCCTGCAGCGTCAAGCATCTTGGACAGTATTTGTACCTCAGAAGAAAAGAAAAACACAGTGAATTTTGTACTTTTGATGCCGGCAAGAGTCCCATTACTAATTAAACCACAGCAGCCTGAACATGGAAGCATCAGCCAGTAGGTACCTCCAGCAGTGTGGGAAGTTTCTGTTGAAATGGGTTATGGGGATTTTGTGCCTGAGATAGAAACAGCCTTGATGTCATACCCCACGACCTCCTCATTTCACATCTATCTCCCCTCCCCACACTAGGCTGTCTGGGAAAGCTGGATCCCAACAAATCCTTCTTGCCCGTGGCTCCCAAATCTTACAAGGGCAAGTTAAGTGATGTTTAAGCCTAGAAACTTAAAGATTGCTATGGTATCAAGTAGGATGATTTGGGCTGTAAATAATAAACGTCACCTGGCATAAACAAGTAAGGGGAATTATGACTTATGTAACAATAATTCCTAGCATATGTTGGCTCTAAGGTGGTACCATAACACAGCTCAAGGACATCAAGATCTTGGTTTAATCTTCATTCTACTATGCCAACCTCAGAAAATTGGCCTTGTTCTTATCAAGCTCCTGTCAAACTCACGAGATGATTTCCAAAACCACAAACATCATCTGCAAATGTGGATATGCAGTCAGATGAGAGAAAAATTGCATATTGTCATCTGTCCATTTTAAAGAAGAATTTCTTTGCTAGAAAATACCCATCAGATCTCCTCAATTCTCATTGGCTCTCATGCCCACTTGCCTACCCAGTTACAGGCTAGGAAACTGGAGCTGCAGTGGTTGACTAAGATGAATCAGGATTTTCAAGAGTAAAGTGGGAATAAAGGCAGAAACCTCAGTGGAATCAGGAATTTGGGAGCAGAGAAGAGTAGATGGTTGTCTGGTATGAAACCAACATGCCTGGCCCAGTTTCAAAAGCCAAATAAAGCTCCTGAATGCCATGAATCCAGTATGCCATGAAATCTTTAAGGAGTAAAGTCTCCTTTGCCAACAGTAGGGATAAAAATAAGAAATGCTTACTTATTCACATTTCCTAGTGCTTGTGCTCAAAAGTTCAAGATATAAGCATATGTAGGATCACTAAGACTAGAACAAAAATATATGCATAGCATTTATTTCTCTGGTTAATTTTTTTATGCTGAAACAGGGTTCTCTGCTGGCGTAGTGGTAAAGAATCTGCTTGCCAATGCAGGAGACACACGATATGAAGGTTTGATTCCTGGGTCGGGAAGACCCCTGGAGAAGGGAATGGCAACTCACTCCAGTATTTTTGCCTGGATAATTCCATGGACAGAGGCTACAGTCCATGGGGTCACAAAGAATCAGACATGGCTGAGCAACTAACACTTCCACTTTCAGTTGGGGTTTCAGAGACAGTATTTTAGTGAGATTATCTTATTTTAATGATGAAATTCCAGTTGAGCTATTTCAAATCCTGAAAGATGACGCTGTTAAGGTACTGCATTCAGTATACCAGCAAATCTGGAAAACTCAGCAGTGGCCACAGGAAAAGGTCAGTTTTCATTCCAACCCCAAAGAAAGGCAATGCCAAAGAATGTTCAAATTACTGCACAATTGCACTCATCTCACACGCTAGCAAAGTAATGCTCAAAATTCTCCAAGCCAGACTTCAACAGTACATGAACTGTGAACATCCAGATGTTCAAGCTGGATTTAGAAAAGGCAGAGGAAGCAGAGATCAAATGGCCAACATCCGTTGGATCATCGAAAAACCAAGAGAGTTTCAGAGAAACATCTACTTCTGCTTTATTGACTATGCCAAAGCCTTTGACTGTGTGGATCACAACAAACTGTGTAAAATTCTGAAAGAGATGGGAATACCAGACCACTTGACCTGCCTCCTGAGAAATCTGTATGCAGGTCAAGAAGCAACAGTTAGAACTGAACATGGAACAACAGACTGGTTCCAAATCGGGAAAGGAGTACATCAAGGCTGTATATTGTCACCCTGCTTATTTAACTTATATGCAAAGTACATCATGCTAAATGCTGGGTTGGATGAAGCACAAGCTGGAACAAGATTGCTGGGAGAAATATCAATAACCTCATATATGTAGATGACACCACTCTTATGGCAGAAAGTGAAGAAGAACTGAAGAGCCTCTTGATGAAAGTGAAAGAGGAGAGTGAAAAAGTTGGCTTAAAACTCAACATTCAGAAAACTAAGATCATGGCATCCAGTCCCATCAATTCATGGCAAGTAGATGGGGAAACAATGGAAACAGTAAGAGACTTACTTACAACCACTGCAGATGGTGACTGCAGCCATGAAATTAAAAGACACTTACTCCTTGGGAAAAAAGCTATGACCCATCTAGACAGCATATTAAAAAGCAGAGACAGTACTTTGCCAACAAAGGTCCGTCTAGCCAAACTATGGTTTTTCCAGTAGTCATGTATGGTTGTGAGAGTTGGACTATAAAGAAAGCTGAGCACAGAAGAATTGATGCTTTTGAAGTGTGGTGTTGGAGAAGACTCTTGAGAGTCCCTTGAACTGCAAGGGGATCCAACCAGTCCATCCTAAAGGATGGACTGAATATTCAATCCTGAATATTCATTGGAAGGACTGATGCTGAAGCTGAAACGCCAATACTTTGGCCACCTGATTTGAAAAGCTGACTCACTGGAAAAGACCCTGCTGCTAGGGAAGATTGAAGGTGAAGGAGAGGAGAATGACAGAGGATGAGATGGTTGAATGGCATCACTGACTCAATGGACATGAAATTGAGTAAGCTCTGGAAGTTTGTGATGGACAGGGAGGCCTGGTGTTGGGGTCATAAAGAGTCATACAGGACTGAGTGACTCAACTGGAAAACTTAATCCTATTTTAAAGATTTTGTATCTAGAATTTCTAGATTTTGTTTCTAGATTTTATTTCCAGAAAAGCAATATGCTTTTTTCACTGAATAACTCTGGTTACTGTGTGGATGGGAGCCTTCAACTTACTCTCACCTAGGAAGTGTAAATCCTACCTAGCAGAGCAATTTTTCTACCCTGTTAAAGTTCACAGACTTTACATACACCTCTTCTTCTAGGCGGTCTCCTCTTCCTGAACTCACAATTCAGGATGGGACACAGCACTGTCATGCTGTGCTGTGCTTAGTCACTCAGTCATGTCCCCTTTGTGATCCCATAGACTTCAGCCCACCAGGCTCCTCTGTCCTTGGGGATTCTCCAGGCAAGAATACTGGAGAGGGTTGCCATGCAACTGGAAAGGGGATCTTTCCAACTCAGGGATTGAACCCAGGTCACCCACATTTCAGGCAGATTCTTTACCGACTGAGCCACCAGGGATGTCATAGCCACAGCCAATTCTCACTGAGATAAAAGACAAAATAAACCTGGGGCCGGAGAGCTGATTATTAGTGTTATTATTAGAGCTGATTGTTAGCGTTATTATTATTTATTTATTCTCTTTGTTGCTCATTCCTTTCATTATTTTTAATTTTAAAAAAAAATGAAGTATAGTTGATTTACAACATTGTAAATATCAGTGAGAGATTTTTGTTTGTTTGTTTAAAATATTTCTTTATTTCCCCAGCGGCAGCAGCTAAGTCTTAGTTGTGGCATGCAGGATCTTCCTTTGTGGCTCAGGGGCTCTCCAGCTGTGGTTCACAGGTTCCAGAGCATAAGAGTCCAGTAGTTGCCCTGCATGGGCTTAGTTGCCCTGAGGCACATGGGATCGTAGTTCCCTGACCAGGTATTGTGCCTGGGTCCCCTGCATTGGAAGGTGGATTCTTAACCACTGCACCACCAGGGAAGTCCCATTATCAGTGTTTTAAAAAAACAAATACCATAGATTATCTAACTGATACAACTGTCAGGATTTTTTTTTACACTATAGGGACCATAAAAAAGAATTTTTTGTGTTTGTTTCACTAAATAACAATTATATTTTATGCTGTACAGCATAGTTTAGAAATCATTTATAGAAATGGTGAGTTCCATTGTGATGGTTGCTTTTATGTGTCAACTTGACTAGGCAAAGGGAAAACTGTGAAGTGAAAGTCCCTCCGTCAAAGTGAAAGTCGCTCAGTCGTGTCTGACTCTTTGCGACCCCATGGACTGTAGCCTGCCAGGCTCCTCTGTCCATGGAATTCTCCAAACCAGTGTACTGGAGTAGGTAGCCATTCCCTTCTCCAGGGGATCTTCCCAGCCCATGGATCGAACCCATGTCTCCCATCTGAGCCACCAGGGAACTGATAAAACATTATTTCTGAATGTTTCTGTGAGGGTGTTTCTAGTAGAGATTAGAGTCTGAATTGGTAGGCTTGAGTTTAAAAGATTGCCCACCAATATGGGTAGTCAGCATCCAATCTATATGGGCTTACATAGAAAAAAAGAAAAAAAAAGGCTAAGCAAGGGTAAATTTGCTCTCGTTGCTTGAACTGGTCTTCAGTCTTCTGTTCAGATAGGTTCTTGGGTCTTTGGACTGTGATCAGCACTTACACCATTGGTTCCCGATACTCAGGCCTTCCGACTTGGACTGAATTACACCACTGGCCTTCCTGGATCTCCAGCTCACAGACATCAGATCATGGGACTTCTTGGCCTCCATAACTATATGAGTCAATTCCTATAATAAATCTCCTCTTATATATACCTCTATACATGCTGTTGGTTCTGCTTTTCTGGTGAACCCTAACTAATATGCAAAAATTCTCTAGTGTCTGTTGTTTGGCAAACCCATACCTATCAACTTTGAATCATTTAGAAGTTGCTGTATTTTATGGATTTTATAGGCTATGTTGCTGCAAGGCCAAACAGGTTGGTAAAAACTTGTTTGGGGAGGAGTGCTGGTCTTGGCAAGATGGTAGATGAGATAAAATGACAATCCTCCAGCTATAAAGACTTAGAAAATGCTGCAAAAATCAAAAGTTTAAATGCACAAAGAACTCAAAAATAAGAAGAAGAACACGCAAGTTGTCTGAAACAAAGGTGGAATTAAAGTGAGTTGAAAGCACATGAGCTAATGGATCAAGAGTGTCAGAGTGGGGTTAGCATAGGGGCATTCGAATACTCTTTGCAGCTACATGAGACAGGGCCTTTGAACCAAGTGAGGGGGAAGTGGGAACCAAGATTCTAGAAAAAAGCCAGGTGCTCCCAAGTGGGGCAGCCTCATTGGAAAGGTCAACTTGAAAATATTATTCTGGTTGGGGGCATGATACAGAAGCTTGTCCATCTCTGCTTGAGATTTGGGTGGGAAAATAATTCTTCCCTGAAGGGAAAAAGAAACTGAAGCCAGGTCTATACTTAGGGTGATCAGCGGTCACAGTCTGCCCACAGTCTATCCTGGTTTTAAATCTGAGAGTCTTGGATCCTGGGAACCGTGTGTATGTGTGTGTGTGTGCTCAGTCACTTCAGTTGTGTCCAACTCTTTGCAACCCCAAGGACTGTAGCCCTCTAGGATCCTCTGTCCATGGGATTCTTCAGGCAGGAATACTGGACTGGGTTTCCATTTCCTTCTCCAGGGGATCTTCCCAATCCAGGGATGAAACCCAAGTCTCCCATGTCTCCTGCACTGGCAGGTAGACTCTTTACCGCTGTGCCAGCTGGGAAGCCCAGGAATACCCACAGGCTTAGACGAACCATGACAACTGGTTACCCTACCTGCACCTTGTAGTAGAGGCATCATAATTCCCTCTAACCTGTTTTCAGAAACTCCCACCAAAGAGTTAACCTAATATGGTCTCAAAGTTGGGGATCCCTCTGACATACTTGGCAGAAGCAAATGCCAGTCCTCTCGGGTCTCACAGCCCTGGGATGAGTTAAGGGCTGGGGAGAAGTGTCTGTTAACAATGGGCCTACAATGAAACTCATCATAAAGACATGAGGTGTCAATCCACCAGGTGCAAAAGTCAGCAGATAAAGCAGGATTAAAGCTCCAGAACCTGGAATAAGGAAACTGGAACATAGAAGTAATGATACAGTGAGAACATAAAAAATCACTGAAGACATAGAATGGATATATAAGTGCAAACCCTAAGAAAACCACTAGGCACTAAGTAAAAGCACTGAAAAATCTAAAAAGGAAAAAATATGACTGTCTATTTGTCATTTTCTAGTTGTAGTTCTGTCAATTTTCTTTTGTATATTTTATGCCTTGTTGGGATTTCAAGTTAGTTTTTATACATAACACATGCATTACTCCTGATAAATGTGGTCCTGGTAAATATTTGCTTTTGGCATTAAATTATGATTTTCTTTAATCTTAGTAAGGCTTTGTGCTTTCTAGTCTTTTGCTAATATTAATATAGATAACAAGTCTGGGGTTTTTTTGCTTGATTTTTTTTAATGTTTGCTTTGTGGGGAGGGAGTGGTGTACAAGTCTGGTCCATCCATTGCCTCCAAGATGGCATTAAAAATGCAAGAATTTATTTTTGTCAGAGAAAATATTGAACTGAGAGAGGCTGAGAGAACCATTAGACTACAATGCAAGACTGACCCCTGAGTAAAGGAGAGTGGAAGGAAGGAAGGTTGGGTGGAAGCATCTTAGATTGCTAGCATGCATGCTAAGTTGCTTCCGTCATGTCAGATTCTGCGACCCTATGAACTGTAGCCCATCAGACTCCTCTGTCCATAGGATTCTCCAGGCAAGAATACTGGAGTGGGTTGCATGCCTGCCTCCAGGGGATCTTCCTGATCTAGGGATCAAACCCACATCTCCTGCGGCTCCTGCTTGCAGGCAGATTCTTTACCGCCGAGCCACCCAGGAAGCCCATCTTAGATATAGTCCAGTCTAAAAGAAGTTCACTTAGGTTATTAAAGAGTCTTCAAGCTAGTCACCTGTCAGAGGAGTTCCACGTCTCCCAGGAACCTGCATACCTGCCACATGAAGCCAGTGATTGGGAATAGCCCCGGGGAAGCTTGGATCCAGAGCACAGCAGCTGGTTTTCTTGGCCATCTATGCTCCTCCCTACATCAGAGATCTGAGAAGTGTGTTCTCGTGACTGCCACAGTTAGTACTGGGCTTGTATTTTTCATAGCACCCCTTTACTTTTAATGTTTCATATTATTTGGCAATATCGATTGTAAGCAGTTTGTAGCTGGACTTTCAAATATCCAGGCTGAGGATATTTTTGGACCATTTTGTAACTGGTGAGTTTATCTCATTAACAATAATTATCATTACTGATATAATTGACTTTGTTCCTCTTACAACATTTGTTTTTCTAATTTACCATACTTTTCTTTGCCTCTTTTTTTTTTTTTTTTGGTTTTTCATTAACTGTATTCTAATGATGATTTGTAGGATGTGTATAATAGTAAACACAATAATATGTAAAAAGACACTATATGATTGTAAAGATACCAATTTACCAGACTGCTCTTTATTTCCTTTTTTCTTTGTATTGGTTTAGAAGTTACATGTCCCATTTCTATTTTTTAATGGTTATTCTTTGAATTTTAGATTGTATCTTTATCTCAACAAAGTCTAAAATTAATCAAGTTTCTCCAAATACATTTAAATTCAACATAGTTACAAGAAAAAATATCAGTAGTTTTCTTTTGAGAACTTAGCAAGTGTGCATTAATAATTGTGATATGATTCTAAAATATATATGAAACAGCAAAAGACCATGAGTAGCCTAGATAATCTTGAAGATGAAGAAGCAAGAGGAAGAGAGAGAGGAAGGATTCACCTTCTCAGATAACAAGATTTTCTATAAAACTAAAGTAAATTTAGGGGAATTAGCACAGTGATACACAAACAACAGACTAGACAGCTGACAGAAACACAGGAGAATAGAGGGCCAGGAATAACCTCTCCCTTATCTGCTTTCTTTCTCTCTCTCCCTCCTTCTCCCTCCCTCTGCTTGCTCACTCTTTCATGCTCTCTCTCTCTCTCTCACACACACACAATATGGATGTATAACAAAAGTGGCATTTCAAGCCAATGAAGAAAGGATAGTCTGTTTAATAAAAGATGCTAAAACATTAGATATCTGAAGGAGACTATTAGAGAATTTTATAGAGAGAAGAGAATTTAGATTTTCAACTTATCCTGTGAACACACACACACACACAATTCCAAATGAATTAGACTTAAATATGAAAAAAGCAAAACCTAGCATTTCAGAAAAAAAAAATACAGAAAACTAACATAAGATTGGGAGAAGGCAATGGCACCCCACTCCAGTACTGTTGCCCGGAAAATCCCATGGATAGAGAAGCCTAGTGGGCTGCAGTCCATGGGGTCGATAAGAGTCAGACACAACTGAGTGACTTCACTTACACTTTCCACTTTCATGCATTGGAGAAGGAAATGGCAACCCACTCCAGTGTTCTTGCCTGGAGAATCCCATGGACAGAGACGCCTGGTAGGCTGCAGTCCATGGGGTCGCACAGAGTCGGACACGACTGAAGCGACTTGTCAAAAAAAAAAAATAATAATAAGATTATGATGAAAGAATTTTAAAATGAAAAAAGCAAAATCTATAGGCTATAAAGGAAACACAGATAAATTTAATATTAAAAACTAAAACCAATATATGATAAAAAGCATTTAAAAAATAGACCTTGAGGTCATTATCACAGATGAAGTAAGTTAGACAAATGCTGTATTCTATCGCTTGTATGTAAGACTGAAAAAGCTTATAGAAACAGAGATGAAAGGTGGTTACCAGAGGTTAGGGGTTCAGGGAAATGGAGGCTTTGGTCAAAGGATACGCAGATGATACCACCCTTATGGCAGAAAGTGAAGAACTAAAGAGACTCTTGATGAAAATGAAAGAGGAGAGTGAAAAAGCTGTCTTAAAACTCAACATTCAGAAAACTAAGATCATGGCATCTGGTCCCATCACTTCATGGCAAATAGATGGGAAACAGTGACAAAACTTATTTTGGGGGCTCCAAAATCACTGCAGATGGTGATTGCAGCCATGAAATTAAAAGATGCTTGCTCCTTGGAAGAAAAGTTATGACCAACCTAGACAGCATATTAAAAAGCAGAGACATTACTTTGCCAACAAAGGCCCATCTAGTCAAGGCTATGGTTTTTCCAGTGGTCATGTATGGATGTGAGAGTTGGACTATAAAGAAAGCTGAGTGACAAAGAATTGATGCTTTTGAACTGTGGTGTTGGATAAGACTCTTGAGAGTCCCTTGGACTGCAAGGAGATCCAACCAGTCCATCCTAAAGGAAATCAGTCCTATATATTCATTGGAAGGACTGATGCTGAAGCTGAAACTCCAATATTTTGGCCACCTGATGCGAAGAACTGACTCATTTGAAAAGACCCTGCTGGTGGGAAAGATTGAAGGCAGGAGGAGAAGGTGATGACAGAGGATGAGATGGTTGGATGGCATCACCAACTCAATGGACATGAGTTTGGGTAAATTCTGGGAGTTGGTGATAGACAGGGAGGCTTGGTGTGCTGCAGCCCATGGGGTCATAAAGAGTTGGACATGACTGAGTGACTGAACTGACAAACTTCTAGGTATAAGTTCTTGGGCTCTGTCCTACCACATGGTGATTAGAGTCAAATTGTATCAATACTTGAAAGTTGCCAAGAGAACAGATCTTAAATGTTCTCACCACAAAAAAGGAAAAGAAAATTATGTGAGATGATGGATGTATTAACTAACTCCTTTGTGGTAATTATTTTGCAATGTTTAGTTCAGTACAATCGCTCAGTCATGTCCGACTCTTTGAAACCCCATGGACTGCAACTTAAATCATCACATTGTGTGCCTTAAAACTTACACAATGTTATATGTCAATTATATCTCAATAAAGCTGGAAAAAAATTTAATTTTTTTTTAATTTGGCAAACACTTGAGATCAGAAGATGATCTTTGCATCTTTGTGATCTCTTTTTAACAGACACAAAATGAATATTTCAAACATGTCTCACAAATTAATAAGATAAAAAGTATATAACCCACTAGAAAACAGACAAAAATTAAGAAGGAAATTCACTGCAGGGGAAATGAAAATGATCAATAAAGACGAGAATTTGCTCAGCTTCACTATTAAAAAGAAAAATGAATACAGAAGTGAACTAATGAAACAGAGCCATCACACTGGCAAAAAAAAAAAGAAGTCATCAGATAACACTGAGTTTTGGGAAAATGTAGAGAAATGATAATGTTTATATCTTGCTGCTAAATGTAAACACGTCTGTCTACAATGTTGGTGAGAAGTTTGGCAAAAACTAGAAAGTTCCAGATTTGCTTAACTTCCACGTGTGAAGGTCATCCTTTAGAAAGTCCCTGTTTATACACACAGAGGTACATACAAGGATATCACTGCAGCACTGTAAGCAGAAGACAAAAAGAACAAACCACCAACGTGTCCATTCACAGGAGGGAAAGATAAAATGAGGCTTATTAATACCATGCAGTACCACACAGCAGTTACCCTGAATTAGATCTACGTGGACCAAAAGCAAATGCTGTGTCCTGGCAAACTACTCAAGACACATGGAAACATCTGTCCATACAACAACAGGTCCATGAACACTTATCACAACAGCCAAATGGTGCAAACAACCCATATGTCCATTGAAGAGATAAACAAATTGTGGTATATCCACACAATGGGATACTACAACATGCACAAAACTCGAAAACATTATGCTAAGTGAAAAACTTCGCAAAAAACTAAAAATTATATGCTTCCATTTATATAAAATGTCTAGAATAGGCAAGTCTACAGAAACTAAAACTTGTTTAATGGCTGCTTACAACTGGGGTTAGGGGGAGGACTGATGAAAGAATGGGGGATGATAAGTGAAGATACAAGATTTCTTTTTGAGGTGATGACGATGTTATAAAATTGACTGTAGTGATGGTTGCAAATATCTTTGAATACAGTAAAATCCATTCAATTGTACAATGTATTTATTTATTCTTTGGCTGCACCAGGTCTTAGTTGCGGCATGCAGGATCTTTAGTCACAGCATGTGGTATCTAGTTCCCTGACCAGGGATCAAACCCAGGCCCCCTGCATTGGGAGCACAGAGTCTTAACCGCCAGACCACCAGTGTGTGCATGCTAAGTTGTTTCAGTCATGTCAGGCTCTTTGTGACCCTGTAGACTGTAGCCCATCAGGCTCCCCTGTCCATGGGATTCTCCAGGCAACAATATTAGAGTGGGTTTCCATGCCCTTCTTCAGGGGATCTTCCTGAGTCAGGGATCGAACCTACGTCTCTTGTCTCCTCCATTGGCAGGTGGGTTTTTTACCACTAGAGCCACCTGAGGAGCCCCTGAACCACCAGGGAAGTCCTGAAATTGTACACTGCAAATGGATGAATTGTATCATATTATATTGTATTCTATTATTAATTATATTATAATTTATTATATTACATTAATTATATCTCAATAAATTTGTTTGGAAAAAAAAGATGTAGACTTGACTAGTATAACATTTACGTAAATGAGAAAACAAAAGTAGAGAAAGTAGATGTTGTTTGGGGACATATATACATACGTGGTAAGCATCAAAATAGGCATTGCACTGCTGCTGCTGCCGCTGCTGCTGCTGCTAAGTCGCTTCAGTCGTGTCCGACTCACTGATACACATCAAATTCAGATAAAGGTTACCACTGTAGTGGAGGACAAATGGGAGGACATTTGAGTGTACCTATAAGAGTATTTCTTTTAAAAAGGCATGCCAGAAAAAATATAGAAAATTAACATAAGTTTATACTTCATAATTTACACATAGATACCATTGTATTATTTCCTGGGTTGGAAATCTTTTAAAACTATTTGTTTACCTTAAAAAATTCTTACAGTCTGTTAAATTCATTGAAATGAAAATTTAACCTTCAAGGGAGGAAGTAAATTTTTTCCCTTGCTCTGATCTTGTAGACAATAAATCTGTCCTCTTTTTCTCCCTTAGACTATGTTTTACAATCGCAGAGGATGGTCTCAAGTGATAGGTGTTTGAGTCCATAAAGTGTGTTTTGCATGAATCACACACCTTTCAAATGAATGTGGTATAATTCCAGCAACAGAGAACTACAAAGTGGTGCTTTTTGTCAGTGTAGGACAGGATTTATAAAACAATTTTTTCCAAGAGCAAAGATATTCACTAATTTATTTTCAGTATAATTACCAAAATCAGGAGATACAACAGTAACACAATTCACCATTCTAGGCACAGCATTTTCAGCCCCTCTGGCCCGAAATTCAAATTAGAACAGATTTTTGTTATCCCTTCAGGAATGTTATGAATTCAGTCATTCTTCCGCCATGATAATGTTAGCACATTTTAGCCTCAGTTTCTATATGGACCACATTGGTTTGTTTTTCCAGAATGAATATTATATGGTAATGGTGGTGGTAAGAGAAAATTCAGGAATTTGAACATTTTTGAAAACGAAAAAAGAGTTGTGGTTCTCTACAATCAGACTGTCAAAACGAGAACTTGTAGGCTGTGAAAAATGTAAATATTTTGTAGTCCAACTAAATCCAAGTTTGAAATGTGAAAGGCACATAAAAATCAGTGCTGTGTTCTCATCTCAGAAATGATCTCTTTTATTGCAAACTGTAAAATATATTCAGCTACTCTAGTCCTTCTAAAGTGACGTGTTAAATGGATACCTACAATATTCTAAGGATATCATGTGTAGTCACTCAGTCATGTTTGAGTCTTTGAGATCCTATGGACTGTAGCCTGCTAAGCTCCTATTTCCATGGGATTTTCCAGGCAAGAATATTGGAGTGGGTTGCCATATCCTCCACCAGGGGATCTACAATGTTCTAAGAATATTATGGGTAAAACAAAGTAAATTATATAAATCTGTGCCATACAATAAAAGAAAACTAATTGCAAAGTATATGCCATCGAGTCATTGCATAGATCTTGTTTGGGGAGGTATTTATGACCAATCCCCAGTGTGTCTGAAATCACAGATATAAGATGCTGGCAAAATCCACTATGCTTACTGGCTTAGCTGACCATCACGCCCAAGAGGAAAGGTTTTTATGGAGAAAAGTCTTTTAAATATGTGGCTGACTGCTAATAGATGGAACCAATTACCCAAGAAATTAAAATGAATAGATGGTTAGCCATCACTGCTTGGATTACTGTAATAGCCTGTTTGTGACTAAGACTTCTTTCTGCATAGACAATGATATCCCCTCAAAGGACGAATACCCAAGTTCTAAAAATCACTGATAACTTACAATTTCTTTCACTGGAAATTACCCTTGGTGGACACTTCTACACCTCTGTAATCCACCAAAATACTGGTTTATAATGAACTTTAGCCCTGAATCAAACAGTATGAAGTCTATTCTTTTTTCCTGGACCATTTTCAAAAGAAGTTTTTGAGCAATCAGTTTGGTCATAAAATCAATCTGATGTGTTCTTAAAACATTGGATGTATTTGAAGCTAATGTTTAAATCACATAGACATTCCCTTGCTCAACAAATTAATAGAGCAGTCCCCAAGGCCTGAGTAATTTGTTTCAGATGCAGCATATAAAGGTATTAGACTCGTTCATGATTTTATGATCAACATCAAATTCATATTATGTCAATGAAAAAGCTGAGATAAATGGAATTTTTAGGAAGTTTCTGACAATGCTGTCCAGATTGGCAACTTGATAAGTAGAATCTAATATCCTTTCAAAAGGATTTCAAAATAACTATTAAAATTAAAATTTAGATACTATTTGGGCCACCATTTCTTCAAATGTGTTCAATCTCATACAAGTCCCAGGAAATGTTACTAAAATGGGGGTAGGTTTGAAGAAGAGCTCTCTAATCAAAGTTTTTTTTTTTTTTTTGCAAACTGTATATTCTAACCTCTTTTTGAAGAGTCCCAGTGTATATTTGGCACCCCACTCCAGTACTCTTGCCTGGAAATTCCTATGGATGGAGGAGCCTGGTAGGCTCCAGTCCATGGGGTCGCTAAGAGTCAGGCACGACTGAGCGACTTCACTTTCACGCATTGGAGAAGGAAATGGCAACCCACTCCAGTGTTCTTGCTTGGAGAATCCCAGGGACCGGGGAGCCTGGTGGGTTGCCGTCTATGGGGTCGCACAGAGTGGGACACAACTGAAGCGACTTAGCAGCAGCAGCAGCAGCAGCAGTGTATATTAGCATTTTAAGGACATTGAGAAGTCCTACAACAAAGAAAACTAGCCCTAACGCAGCATTTGATCAATGAATCCTATTGTAGTTATGGCCGTGCTGAGTCTTCATCACTGTTCACTGGCTTTCTCTAGTTGTGGCAAGCGCTCGGCTACCGGCTAGTTGCGGTGCTTGAGCTTCTCGTTATGGAGGCTTCTCTTGCCGCAGAGTATGCCCTCTAGGCACAGGGTCTTCGGGAGCTGCAACCCTCGGACTCTACAGCATGGACTCAGTAGTTGTGGCGTGCAAGCTTAGTTGCTCCACGGCATGTGGAATCTTCCCGGCCAGGGACCAAACCCATGCCTCCTGCGTTGGCAGATGAATGAGTCCTATTTTTGTCCAACATTTATTCCACACTATGCACACTGGAAAACATCCATAGGGACTAACATCTCTTATGAATAATGACTTAGAAAGTTTAAACTACTTACCCAAGATCACGTGAGCACTTAGTTGAAAAATCAGGAATCGTGGCTCCCTATCAGGGCTCCTTCAAGGGGAGGATGCAGTTAAGGGTAAGATTGTCCACATGATACTTTCAAATTATAAGAATTTTTTAAAATAATAAGAAATAAAGTAAATTAGGAATTATCAAGAAACCTAAGAATAGTTAGGCACTGTTTTTCTCTCTGGTTTCAAAGTAGATCGATAATGGGTAGAACAGAGATCTTCCACTCCATGGCAGGTAATGTCATCTCACTCCAAGGTCCCTCTCTACTTTCCTTCCTTTCTCACCATCTACATTAATACTGCAGTTCCATGCCCAGATCCTCACTGGAAAAAAATTTTTTGTGAATAAAACATGGGGCTCAGATCATAGAAACAGTGGTGGGACTGAGACCTTGATAACCCAGAGATGAAGAATGTCCAGAGGTCTCTTCCTTACATCATGCTTCCAATTATACATCAGTACTAGTGGGAGACCCTCAGGAAAATCCCCATCTGTGTCTGAGGCCCTCTGACTTCACCATGTAACTATCTGTCCTTCCCGTCAGAAGCAGATGGAATTAATAGATTATGACAATTGCCTATTGTTCTAAGCAAGTTGCGCCACGATCTGTATGCCTTTTTCCCAGAAGATGGACGGCAGAGCACAATGAGGAATGAGAATGTGTAATGTCTGCGACTTTCTGGTGAAAAGTCCCTCTTTGTTTGGAAGTCATGCGCTAGCTTGACTTTCTGTGTTCTACTGGTTAGTATAAGAATCTTGATCCTCAGTGTCCCTGATGAAATTAGATTCATGATTGGGTGTCATCAGGGTCTCTCCGTTTTCTGCCTTAAGCATAAGGCAGGGGTCAGAACGTCTCCTCCTTTGGAAAGGAAAATTCTTCAGGCCTGCAGACCACCCCCACCCCTGCACCAGAGAACCAGGCACTCATCTGTCATCGGTCCAACCCACCACAGAGAAAGCCAAGTCATCCAGGGCTCAGACATTCTAATGATTGAAGGATTCACCTTCAGGCAGAGGCTAGAAGCCTCTGGGTGGGGATATCTTGCTATTCCTTTTTTTTTTTTTTTTTAATATTTGGTTGCACCAGGTCTTAATTGCAGCAAACAAACTCTCAATTGTGGCAGGTGGAATCTAGTTTCCTCACCAGGGGTAGAACCCAAGCTCCCTGCATTGGGAGCTCAGAGTCCTAGCCAGTGAACCACGAGGAAAGTCCCTGGCTAGTCTTACCTTAGTCTTTGATACAAAGTGTAGTCTTTGATGGGGAATAAGGGTGAGGCCCTTGCCTTTGGGTTTCTCTGAAATCTTGATCTTACTTTAGGTGGCCTGTACTCAAAAGAATGTCACCCTGCAATTCATATATTGATAGTTTCTAAGTCAGTATGAATACACTTTTTCACAGCAATTAATTGTATATAGTTCACTTCTGTTTCAATGTTGTCAGTGTTCAGTCACTCAGTCATGTCTGACTCTGCAACCCCATGGACTGCATGCAGCACACCAGGCTTCCCTGTCCTTCACTATCTCCCGGAGTTTGCTCAAACTCATGTGCATTGAATCAGTGATGCCATCCAACTATCTCATCCTCCATTTCAATAAGCAGAGCATTTTTTAATGAGGAAATGCCTCGTTTGTATCTACAATTGGTATCTGTTGATACCAATTATTAATCCTTGTTTACCCCTTGCACTTACAAAAGTTGCCTGCCTAGAGCTCCATATGGAACCTAGGAAGATGGAATAAACTAAACTATTTTTTGCATCTACCGTGTGTCAGGCACTGTGCTAGGGCTTCCATATATTACTATTAAACTTAATTTTCAGCCTGACCTTGGAAAAATAACCTTCATTGTCATCCCTATTATACACTATAAAACTAAGAATCATAAAGGATCACTTAGTCTATTCAGTCAGCATTTACTACCTATTAATTTTAAGGAGGAGGAGAAATAAGAGGGGAAATAAAGAAGCAGAGAGACTAAGCTAAACTAAGCCCTTGATCCTCACATTGGCATCACCTAGATTCAGTGTTCCGGCCTGGAGAAATCCCAGGGACAGCGGAGCCTGGTGGGCTGCTGTTTATGGGGTCGCATAGAGTCGGAGACAGCTGAAGCGACTTAGCAGCAGCAGCAGCAGCAGCAGCAGATTCATTAGAAATGCAGGTTCCTGGGCAGCTCCTGATCTACTTGCGTCAGACTGTATGAAACAAGATCCCAGGTGATCCACGTGTAGTTTAAAGTCTGAGAGGCAGTATGTACCCAATTAAAACCCGATCCAGTAGGAAGGAAAGAGAGGAAAAGAAAATCTCTATGGGAAAGACAAAGCTGTGAGACATGTGAAAACAAAAATCTTTAGACATTGGGCTGTGTCTGGCAGATAGAGAGGCCGGTTGGGGAAGTAGCAGTTTAGTGTTTTTAGTTTGTTTATATTTCCCTGTGGCTTTTAAATTATTTCCCCTTTTAATGTTTTTTTAGGTGAATACAGTACAACTTTGAATTTCATTTTTAATTATTCTTCATTTCAGGTCTGATCCTGACCTTTCTCTGCACCATGAAGATTCCAGGCTTCCACGTAAGTTGCTACTTTATCAAACCTGTTGAGCTTCACTAAATTGAAAGACCCGGTGTGATTCCTGATTCTGTGTGAAGAGAACCAGGCTTCCGGCGCTAGTGTCTTCAACCTCGCCCATCAGGTTATTAGTGTGGGATACCTGGCCCTAAAGGGGCTTCCCTAGTGGCTCAGATGGCAAAGGATCTGCCTGCAATGCAGGAGACCCAGGTTTGATCCCCAGAAAATCCTCTGGGGAAGGGAATGGCAAGCCACTTCAGTATCCTTGCCTGGAGAATTCCATGGACAGAGGAGCCTGGAGAGCTACAGTCCATAGGGTCTCAAAAAGTTGGACATAATTGAGCAACTTTCACTTCACTCGGTCCTGACAACCTGCTTTCACCTAGAAAAGCATACAGCAGTCAAATTTGGGGCAGCAAATTGGGCTCCATGAGATGCTCAGAGTCTAGGGGGCCACTGTGCATGTTCTGCAGCCACCGTGGGGTCCCATAGAGCCTTGTTACTCAGTGTGTGAGTCAATAGGCAGGCAGCACTAGCAGCACGGAGGAGCCTGTTAGAACGCAGCCTGGACACCTCTCTCTTAGACCTACTGAATCGGAATCAGATGTGAGTGATTCACGTGTACTTCAAAGGCTGACAACACTACCGTGACAGTATTCACATTATTTTTTATAACTTCTTCCCTCAAACTGATCCCTCTTCTGAGTCTGCTCAGGCTGCTATAACGAAATACCATTGACTGGGTGACTCATTAAAAAAAAAAAGGCATTTATTTCTCACAATTCTGGCGGCCGAAAATCTAAGTCAGGAGCTGAAGGCTGAGGACCCTGTTCTAGGTCACAGACCTCCTTGTATACCCACATGGTGAAGGAAGGGCCAGCCCAGCTTTCCAGAGCATCTTCTATAGGAACACCAACTCAATTCATGAGGGCTCCCTCTTCATGACCTAATCACCTCCTCAAGGCCTACCTTCTAATATCGCCACCTTGTGGTAATTTCAACACATGAATGAGGGCGGTGAGAAATACACCAAGATCACAGGACCTTTCAAATCTATCCTTAGCACGATACAGAGAGACAGGGTTAAAATTCGGCGTATTTTTCTACAAATATCTCCCAGGCCAGACCTCCCAAAGTGCCTCAGGAGACAGTGTGATGCTGAAGAGATGCCAAATGCAATTTTTGGCAGAGGCAGAGCAAAAATCCTGGATTATCTACTCTGTGCTAGAGGGCAGAGGGATGTTAACCTTTTCTGGGTCTTGTTTACTCAATTATAGAGCCATTTACGCCATAGGTGTTTCAGCAAATCTGACTCCCAGGTTTGAACCCAAATATAAAAGATTTCACTACCATATAATTTGGAGCCTTAGGGATTTTCATATTCAATAACTAGTTTGGTCTTAGTGTTACTGAGAGCAGGATCTTCTTTTTGTAGATATGTAGAAAAATGACTGGCTTTATCACGTAACCTGGCAACTCCGCTCCTAGGTATACATCCAAGAGAAATGAAAACATAGAGTCATACAAAACCTTGGGCTTGAATGTTCATAGTGGTGTTATTCACAATAGCCCCCAAATGAACACAACCCAAGTGTCTATCAACTGACGAATGGATAAATAAATGAGGTATGTCCATACAATAGAATGTTATTTAGCCATAAAAAGAAATGAAGTCCTGATGCATGCTATGAAATGGGTGACCCTTAAAAATATTATGCTAAGTTAAATAAGCCAGACCCGAAAGGACAAATATTGTAGGATTCCATTTACATGAATTGTCTATTACAGACAAGTCCATAGAAACAGAAAGTAGATCAGTGGTTGCCAGGGGCTGAATGAGGGGTGGAGGAGGACTGGAGAAAGACTGCTAATGGGTATGGATTTTTTTTTTCAGGGTGTTGAAAAAGTGATGATGGTGACGACTGCATAACCCCGTAAAACACTAAAAAACAAAAAACGCTGCACTGTAGACATTCAATTGTACAGTGTATGAATTATATCATAATAAAGTTGTTTTAGGAAATGACTGACTCTGAGACAAGAGAAGCTTTATGTTTGAGATGAAAGTCAGCTGAAGGGGGTGTGCAGCCCTGCCCAGGACAAGAGACAAGAAGAGGTACAGCTCCATGGCAATCAACTTCTGTCTTAGAGGCTCCAGCTGAGCATGAGAGAGGCTTCTTCACACCCAAGATCCCAGAAATGAAGGTGACTTCAGCATAACCCCCTGATTGGGGCAGGTTATTTCTGACACTAATCACTTCTTTCCCCCCACAAAATGAGCCTCACTTAGTTTTATACTAAGTCACTTGGCCAGATATCTCTCTACTGTGGTAATAGTAAAGGAAATAATATCTATTGGAAATATGCTGTTAATTGTCCTTGGTTCTAAGTTGAGCTTAAGCTCCTTGTGGGGAGTTACTAGACCCTGAGAGCTGCTCAAGTGAATCAACTCTACCTTGTAAGGAAGTCCCATTGCACACTAACGACAGGCATTGTCATCTGCAGTGCAGATTTCTAGTGCATAGTAAAAAATGCACGGACACTGGTTCATAAGAATTTCAAAACAGTGACTGTAGAGTAGGCACCGGGATCTTCCAAGTGTGCCACTCTGTGCAGTATAACCCTGGGTGGATAAATAGAGGAGAGAGGGAGAGATGGAGAAGCTCTCATTCTTACATGCTGCTGCTGCTGCTGCTGCTGCTGCTCAGTCACTTCAGTTGTGTCCAACTCTGTGCGACCCCATAGATGGCAGCCCACCAGGCTTCCCCATCCCTGGGATTCTCCAGGCAAGAACACTGGAGTGGGTTGCCATTCCTTCTCCAATGCATGAAAGTGAAAAGTGAAAGTGAAGTCGCTCAGTCGTGTCCGACTCGTAGCAACCCCATGGACTGTAGCCCACCAGGCTCCTCCGTCCATGGGAGTTTCCAGGCAAGAGTACTGGAGTGGGGTGCCATTGCCTTCTCTGCTCATTCTTATATACTTGAAGATAATTCCATGTCCTTTATTGAACATGCTATTTCTTGTTAATAAAAGCTACTTCAAGATGGTATATTTCTAAGGAGTGCATAGAAGTAATAGTATAAAGTATAATTTGATTCTTTTTAGGAACTCTTCAAGTGTTTCATTAACATAGTCCATTTCAAGGGCTTTACTTTGCCAATTATTTTACCTCCCAACATTACTGTAATGTTGAAAGACAAAAATTTAGCATCCATTGTACTTACAGAAAAATTGTCAAGTAAAGCCTTTTAGAGAGAATACCCAAAGGCAGGGAAGCATAGTGGGAGAGAGAGCATTTTACACTTCTCCTGTTTCTTCTTAGAGCAAGCTATTCTTGCCTGGAGAATCCCAGATACAGAGGAGCCTGGTGGGCTGCCGTCTATGGGGTCGCACAGAGTCGGACATGACTGAAGCAACTCAGCAGCAGCAGCAGCATGATAAATATGAGAGTAGTCTGGAAAGACTGCACATCAGTTCATAATATTGATATGTGCAATAACAATAGTAATAACAATTACCAAATGACATGTCATCAAATGTTTACAATGCACCAGGTACTGTGATAATCCCTTTGCATATTTTATGTTTGATTTTTACTCCAAAACTCTTGCCTGAATTGCTTGCTTGTTCACTCAGAGGTAAGTACTTACCTGTGTCAGATTGTGTGCTTGTGTGTTGGCACAGTGCGAGTCTAAATTAGCTTTCATAAACAGTAATTCTCTTTTAACAGAAATATTTTATGTTAGCAGTTGCACAATTATCCCAAAGTTGACCACTGGTCATACTGTGAACCTAAAATGGCCTCCTGCTTCAGACAGGCAGCATGGTGTGATGGTGAAGAATTCAGGCACAAGGGTCAGGATATCTGGGATTCAATCTCGGTCATAACTGCTCACCAGCTGTGCAACCTTGAGCTGATCAATTATCCTCTTTATGACGTGGCTTCCCTTTTTATAAAATGGAGATGACAGTAGTACTCACCACGGAGTTATTGTGAGGACCAAATGAGTATATATCTGAAGCAAAGGTCCCCAACCCCTGGGCCGCAAACCAGTACTGGTCCTCGGCTAGGAAATGGGCTGTACAGCAGGAGGTGAGCTGCAGGCTGGGCGAGTCATCGAAGCCTCTGTTCCCATCACTCCCCATCCTCGAGTTACCACCTTAATCACCCTGCTGCCCCATCAAAGAAATTTTATCATCCATGAAACTGGTTCCTGGTTGCCAACAGGTTGGGGACTGCAAATCTAACGTATTGTATTATAGTGGCATTAACTGTTGTTATTGTTACTGTTTGGAGAAGGCAATGGCACCCCACTCTAGTACTCTTGCCTGGAAAATCCCATGGATGGAGGAGCCTGGTAGGCTGAAGTCCATGAGGTCGCTAAGAGTCGGACACGACTGAGCGACTTCACTTTCACCTTTCACTTTCATGCATTGGAGAAGGAAATGGCAACCCACTCCAGGGTTCTTGCCTGGAGAACCCCAGGGATAGAGGAGCGTGGTAGGAGGCCATCTCTGGGGTCGCACAGAGTTGGACACGACTGAAGCGACTTAGCAGCAGCAGGAGAAGCATTGTTACTGTTATTACGTAAAACATCTGACCTTAACATCAGGGGTTATGGAGACTGTCCACCAGTGTTGTTTCTATGTATGCAGCATGTCTTGATAACATACTAAGTTGTATTTAAGTACAATGCATGGTGTTTCTCTAAGAAGCAAGATAACAAGCCACCAGGGCAGAATGAATAGTGGGAAATGATGGGGCTATGGAGGCTGACTCCTGGACCAGAAAAAATAGGTAAGCACAGTGCTAAGCTCTTTTAAACAGTGCTTAAATCAACATCAGTCTTAGTCATGATTCTAGCCATAGTTGGCTTCCAACTGCAGGGTACTAGGGAACCAGATAATCATCATGGAAACCTCTTTCTGGGGAGTAAAATGCCATAACTGGGTTGGGGTCAGGGGTAAAACCTCCCATTCCACATAGGAGGAGAAAGTCATCAAGAATAAGGCAGAACTGGGACTTTCTGGTGGTCCAGTGGCTAAGACTCCATGCTCCCAACACAGGGGGCCAAGGTTTGATCCCTGGTCAGGGAACTGATCCCACATGCCACAAATGAGAGATCACGTGAGTCCCCACGGATCAAGGGTTCTGCATGCCGCAACTGAGACCCAGTGTAGCCAAATAAATACAAACATTTTTTTTTTTAAATACTGAGGCAGAGCCATAAAGCCCCAACTCCTAGGGCCTGGAAACAGCAGGACTTCAAGTCCTAGAAGGGCCAGGAGCTGGGCAGAAAGTAAGCTGTCATTTGGGAGACTCTGATTTCACGTGTCCCTCCAAGGGCACCAATTAGTCTGCATCTCATTTGTGGGTGAAGAGCAATGTCAGCAGTCCTGCAGGTGTGACTGGGCCAGGTCTGTAATGGTAGCACAAATTGGAGTGTGCACCTCCTGGTAGAGAAAGAGGGCATGGCTGTGGACACACGGTCAGCCTCCATCAGCGCTGGAAAAGAACAGAATCAAGGTGGAGTCTCCAGGGAGGAAATCACTGGTCCAGCAGTGAGGAAATAGGGACCCAAAGGCTGAGGAGCAAGATGGCGGCAGCCTCACCAGCCCAGCCTCCCTTGCCTCCTGTGCCCACCTGACCCCTAGTCACCACTCAGACCCTGGTAACCCTGTGAACCCTGTGTGTTGTGACCCCTCTGGTCAAGAATGACCTCTCTGTTTCCACTTAGGTGAACTGCACTTGCTTTCAAGGCCGACCTCAGATTCCACGTACATTATATGCTGACCTTCCTTGGTCTGCCTCTTCTTTGGGGGAGTTTGCTGGGCACCTGGCAGTGACTTAGAGAGGGTGCAGGTGAGGGAAGAGGTGAAAGCTCCATGTGTGTGCGTGCTCAGTCGCTCAGTCATGCTTGACTCTTTGTGACCCCATGGACTGTAGCCCACCAGGCTCCTCTGTCCATGGAATTTTCCCGGCAAGAATACTGGTTGCCACTTCCTATTCTAGGGGAATCTTCCCAGCCCAGGGATCAAACCTGCGTCTCTTGCGTCTCCTGAATCAGCAGGCGGTTCTTTACCACCATGCCACCTGGAAGGCTCCAGAGCTGATGCCAAACACTGGAGTTTTATTGGCCCTCTTAGAACCTCCCTTCCTTTGTTGCCTTAAAAACCTAAAGGAACATATTTTTGTTTGTTTATGTTTTTATCTGTTTAGCTTTTAAAACTTGTTTTGGCTGTGTCGGGTCTTGGTTGCTGCACACGTTGCTTTCTCTAGTTGCAGTGAGCTAGGGCTACTCTTCTTTACAGTGTACAGGCTCCTCTTGTTGCAGAGCATGGGCTCTAGAGCTCGGGCTTCCATAATTGTAGCGCATGGGCCTCGTTGCCTTGGGGCATGTGGAATTTTCCCGGATCAGAGATCAAACCCATGTCCCCTGCATTGGCAGGAAGATTCCCTGCACAGGACCACCAGGGAAGTCCAAGCAACATGTTTTAAGTAATGTGAGTCTGTCCTCCCCATCTTCACATTTGCCTTGAGTCTATAGGTTGTCTTTATGCTACTCTTTTTACATTTCAAGATTGAAGTTAATTTTACCCAAATACTGTTTAAATAAAAATATTGGAAGAAACCAGAATATAATTTGTCTTGGACCTAAATCTCTGAAATGGTCTTAGCTAGATATTTGCACATCAGTCACATAGTAGGAACTCCAAAATGCTTGTTAATGTGTAGACAGATAAAAGAATTTTTATTAATATTCTGAGCTTGTCATGGGCTATTGTCTAAGGGTTCTGTTGAATGAGAAGAATCAGTATATTAGGATAATATATTTACATAATGAGGTTTCTAAAAATGTTTAGTGTGTCTTTGAGCAGAAATCATCACCTTCATCTTGGATTCTGTGTCACCGTGCCCAGGTGTCAACCTGAGTCTAAAGGAAGAGGCAGAGGGGAGTAGATTCAAGGCCCTGATCTAGGATGGAATCAGGAGAATGGGAGCCCCTGGGGATGGCCCAGCTGTGGTACATAAACGTACAGTTTTAGTTCCCCCTATTGCTCAGACGCTTTGCCCACACGTATCATGCTAGCTTATGTGAAGTTCACAGCCCACACCACAAAGGGCAGACGATGCCGAGCACATCCACTAATTTCACAGGGACAAAGATGAGAAGTGCCAGCAGCTTCCTGAGAGCTTTGTGAGCTGACACATTAAAACCTGCCTATTGGCAACAGCTGAAGCAGAGGGTGGCGGTAAGCACTCTGGGTGTGATGTTTTGCGAGCAACAGTTTTAGCAGCCTTCTTCTCAGAAGCGGAATGTGCTAAAAATGCCCAGGCCTGAGGTTTACCTCAAAGAGCCAGACCTGAGGTCATGAAGAATAACTTTCAGGAAAGTTAAGTAACTTTTGCAATATCAGCAATTTAACCTTTTAGCCTTAAATCTAGCAATGAACATGTGGGGTTCAATAAAGTGATGACATAAAGAAAAACACACATATTGTTTTTAATGAACTATGGTCAGCCTGGGGTGGATATCTGTCAGTCAATTGGTCAGAAATGATATTCGCTCTGGCTCTCCAAGGGAAAGATTTGAGAATTTTATGAGATGCGGAGGAGACTCTATTTGATGTATAATGAATTCAGATGGAAATTAAATGGGATATGAGTTGAAATCTGTTATTAAAGTCCAGCTGGATCTCTCTTTTGCTGATGCCCATAATGATGGTCCTAATGGTTCCTGTTTTCTTTTCACCTCCTAAAGTACACATTTATTGACGTGTTCCATTACTGTCAGAGGTGAGGGCTTTGAATTGACAATATCATCACCCTCCATGCATGCTGCTACGATTTTAGGAATTACATAGAAATGAACTATTTGTGGTTTATCTTAAGTCTTTTTATATATATGCTCTAATTTAGTGCGATTTTCCAGGGATAATTGTTTAGAATCATTTCTGTGTTCCAGAAGGTAATGATGTCCCCTAATGAATGACTCCAATGTCTCCCATGAAACTACTAAATCATTGACAATAGAGACGTTTGTGCCTAAGAATATACAATGTGTTGATTAATCTAGTCAATAAATATCTAGTCATTAAGAGTGGCATAATGAAATCCCCATATTTTAAATCCCTGGACACAAAACCAGAATATATAAACATCATCTTAAATGCTCATCAGTAAACACCAAACACCCACATATGTGAAGGCAAGGTGAATAGAGTTATATCAGTAAACAAAAATGTCAACAACAAAAAAAGTCTAAAAACAGTAGAAGTTGAATAGATATGCCAAAGAATAGCCTAATTTCCCTGATCCATGTTCTAGGTGGATTCATCTTGCCTTTTGCTGGGAAAATCCCAGCTAACCCCAGCAGTCTCATTTTCATCATCTTTTTTTTTTTTTTTGGCTGCAGCATTGGTCATGCTTGTTGGTCAATGACATCAGGCTTGGCCAGATCTCCTGGCACAGAAATCTCTCTTTTATACAATACACAGCAAGCACTCATAAGCCTTGTAACATGATTTGAAGAAGACCACAGGACTACCATTCTCTTGTTACCCTCCAGCCTTATAATCTTGATTCTCTCTCCAAACTGTTTGAAATGAATCAGGATGTTCCCATATGCGAGTGTACGTGAAAGCTTTTGAACATGTGACAGTGTGCTCAGTTGTGTCTCCAACTTTTTGTGACCCCATGGACTGTAGCCTGCTGGGCTCCGCTGTCCATGGGATTTTTCAGGCAAGAATCCTGGAGTGAGTTATCATTTCTTCCTCCAGGAGTCTTCCCAATCCAGGGACTGAACCCATATCTCCTGCATTGGCAGGCGGTTCCTTACCACTGAGCCACCAAGGAGGCTTAGAGCTTCACAATCCCCTGGTAGCTTTATATTATAATAAAATAATAAATAATAAAAAGAAACAGACCCAAGTGAATTTCCAGGCTAACAGTACCTTGACCCTTGTCTTCTGGAGGCATTCCACATCTGGATCACTTGTAGATAAACCTGGGAGGCCATCTGTGAATGAAAGAGGCTTAAAAATTCACTCTAGATCGACTTTCTTGTGGAAATATATTCATGTCATCTAATATCTTAGCCAGGAATCCTTGCATTTCACCAAACAGAACTCCATTCAAAATAGGCTAAGGCAACCAGGCAATTCCATTGGCAGCAACTGCTCCTAGGGATGAAAGGTGAAGATCAAGAACTGAGGCTGCTTGTCTGACCCTAAGTGAACCCGTACTCTTCTCTCTGTAGACTGAGACACTTCTCTGCTTCCCCAAGCTTTCAGCTTGCATGAAATTTTGCTTGGCTCCAAATTTACATGACTTCAGTCCTTATTTCCTCTATTACATAACTCCAGGCTTCTTGAATTGTGTCCACAGACCAGTCTTGCTTCCTCCATCTTCCACCCACAAATGGAGACCCTGAATAAACATCTGGTGACCCAAACTCTGTGTCAGTGCCTGCTTCCAGCAACTCAAAATCTCACAGTGCCAATAGATTAAAATGTATGTCAGACTAAGACATACGGGGAACATAAGTTCAAAGCAACAGAACTAACACACATGTGAACCGGGGCTGCTCAGAAAAGATTCTCTAGGAAGGAATGGCATTGGAATTGAATCTGGAGAATGAATAGAAAATTGAGGCAGCAAGCAGCATAACATAATCAGATGCAGGAAATGAATTGTGCAAAAACAAGGAAGCAGGTTCTGGGCATAGTGAGTTTTTGTCATTTGGGTCTCATTTCCAACATCGCCTCCTCCAGAAGACTTCTCAGACCTTCTAATTTAGAGTAGCCACTGCTATCCCTGCTCAAGTCACTCTAACATCCCGTGGAAATGTTTAGAAGTGCAACTGGAAAGTCTATGGGGAATAGACCAGAAAGGGCTGAGTTTCAAAGCTTAATTCTGAGAGCCACAGGAAGGCTTTGGGAGATTGGAAGTGCACGTCCTGTAGCATCCGAGTTGTGCTTTAGAAATGTACTTGGCCGCTGCATGAAGACATTAATGAAATGGGGTAAGAGTGGTGACAGGAGGATCAGTTCAGAGGCTTTGCCCTGATATGAATTTAAAAGATAACAACCAAAAGAAGTTGTGAAAGACTGTGTAAAGCAATGGTTCTCAAACGTTAAAGTGGATCTGAATCACCTGGGCATCTTGCTAAAATGCACATTTTGGAGCAGGAGGTCTGAGATGGGGCTCACAACTGTATTTCCAACAAGCCTCTTGATGATGAGAGCACTGCTAGTCTCTGGGGACATCAAGAATCTCTTTGGCAAGCTATTAACCAGCAGGTGATGTGTGCTGCCCTAATACGAGAGGGCTACAGATGTTCATAATTCTGTAAGGCAAAACCATGCTCTGATAGCCAATAACCAGGATAGACATGCATAGGTCTTTGATGCATAGACAGTTGGAGACACGCCAGTCACAGAGATGGCTATCTCATCTCAAATGACCATAAACCTCTCCAAGAATGATATTCGGGTATGTAGTTAGTGTAACGATTGCTTCGTGTCACCTGCTATTGACCAGGAATTAGATAATTTAACTACAAATGGATTGAGTCAGCTTTTGGCTTCTGCAGGAGCTCTAGAGTCATCACAGTTTCAGCTGTTGTTAGTCCATCCAAAACGTGGTTTCCACAGGAAAAACTCCACAGCTAGCCAAATTCTTCTCTAGGTTATAATTAGGAACCTTATTAGTAAAACCAATGATCAAATATACCTTCAAATGGCGAAATTGGATGAGCGCATCTGAACGCTTAATTATCCCATTGAAGTCAGCTATAAAAGACAGCTCTATTAGGGTTACACATGAGGACATGCACACCAGCCTTAAGCAGCACTGCCCATTTTCAGCCTAGACAGTTGATGTCTTCTTCTCTCCCCCTCCTTTATTTCCCTTCTCCTCCCTCTGCCCCCGCATCCACTAGACGTTTGTCACAGCAGTATATGGAATCCCTAGTACCTGACATTGAACCCCCATTATTTTGAAATTTAGTTTTCTTTCTTCTATCTGTAAATGTCATTGGAGAAAACTTGGAAAAGCTACAGATTGTTAGCTTTTAGATTTTAATGTGATATTAAGTCTCTGTGTCTATTGATATATTGCTGCCAAATAAAATGGACATTACCTTGTGTCTTCTATACATTTGAATGGTGCCTTAAAACTTCTTCATTCTATACATACGCATGTGTTTCTGCATGTATTGCTATAGTAGAACTTGGATTCACACACACCAACATACTTTAACTTTAAAAATAAGATTTTTTAAACTAGGTACTCTGGGGGAAGAATACATATATTTACATCTAATTATGTGGCAGTCATCTGGATTTTAGTTTTTAATTGTCTCTTCAGGAAAAATGAAAAGTGTGGTTTTGCTATTCTCAGTTCACATTTGGTAACATGCACTCTGCAAAGAATAAATACTTGCAAATACTGTGAAATATCACTGGGACTGACAATCTCATGCAGGGAGGAAGGACAGGAAATATTAATTATAAGGTTGTGATTCGATTTGGAAGACTCTAAGAGTAGCATCTAAATTTAGAGTGAATGTGCCATAGGGTGTTAGTAATCTGCCCCTCACTGCTAGTCATTTCCGCTTGGATCCTGAACTTGGTTTAATTAAGATTGAACCTTGTGAATTGAACAACACATAACATTGTTAAAAGAACAAAATGAAAGGATTGCAGTGTTTTAGAGTGAAATTAGAAATTCTATATAGGGCTGATAGCCATTTCTGAGGCAAAAATAATACTACAAGTGGGTTAGAGTACATGAAACTGCATTGGAAATATAGAGCATTATAAATGTAGGGGATTATTACTATTATTATTTAAAAGAATGCTGCAAGAGGGAAAGAGGCCTCTTGGTGGGAGAATCATAAATCTTCGGGCTGGGAAAATAAAATAAGTGCATACCTCTGGCAGAGGAAATAATACAAGTGTGGAAAGCAAACAGCAGCCAAGTAAAACCCTTTCAAATATCCGTCGCTGAAGTGTTTTCACGTGCACCAGTTGGATGTTACAGGCCATTGGAGCTCAGCCACGCTGTGGTTATCACCAGGGGATTTTTTTCGTTCCCACAGAATATTTCCAGAAGACCCAGAACAAGGGCTCAGAGTGCTATCATAACATTATTATTGCACAGGCATCTGGGATTTGCATACTGTAATTAGTGGTAGATTTAGTACAGGGTTAGTAAAGCTGGAGCTTCAAGGCCCCGGGAATGCAGGGAGTTGCAGAGTATCCAGGTGGCGAGTAGAAAGCAGGTGGCAAGAGGAACCATTTCTGTTTAAGTGTTTTGGGCAAATTGCCTGAAGAGATCACAGAAGAATGAGTCCTGAATTGCCAGGGCTCCAGGCATTGGTTGTGATTTCTCTTCTCACTCGAAATAAATAGGTATATCCATACCTGTTTCCGTGTTTGAAACAAGGATAAGGCATCTGACTTCTTTCTTTTGATTCATCTGTTTCCATATAACATGAAGTTTACTAAAAGTTGATCTGTCTCAGCTATTCAGTAGAAATTCTAAAATGCTCACAAGTTGAATTTACCAATCAGTCTTCAAGCCCTATTAGAGAAAATACAGTAAGTCCCCTACATACGAATCTTCAACTTGTGAACTTTCAAAGATGTGAATGTGGGTGCAAGCCCCTGTATGCCACCTGTTGTACTGTACTAAAGAATCCACGCCAAGGCAGGAGACCTGGGGTCCATCCCTGGGTCGGGGAGATCCCCAGGAGAAGGGAACAGCTACCTTCTCCAGTATTCTTGCCTGGAGAATCCCATGGACAGAGGAGCCTGGTGGGCTACAGTCCATTGGGTCACAAAGAGTCGAACACGACTGAGTGACTAAGCGAACACACACAGCACCCACTGTCCTTTTCAAGGTATTGTACTGTAAGATTAAAAATGTTTTTATTTTTGTGTTTGCTTTTATGTATTATTTGTATAAAAGGTACAATAAACCTATTACAGTGCAGTACTATATAGCCAATTGTGTTAGTTGGGTATCTACACTTTGTTGGGCTCAGTTGGGAAAAAATCTGCCTGCAACGCAGGAGACCCGGATTCAATTCCTGGGTCAGGAAGATCCCCTGGAGAAGGAAATGGCAACCCACTCCAGTATTCTTGCCTGGAGAATCTCATGGACAGAGGAGCCTGGCGGGCTATAGTCCATGGGGTAGCAAGAGTCGGACACGACTTAGTGACAAAACCACCACCACCACTTTGTTGGACTTATAAACAAATGGGACTTATGAATGAGCTCTCAGGGTAGAATTCTTTACTATGTCGTGGACTTGCTATTCATTAGTCAATAGACCTCTTAGAAAAGTTTAGACATTTTGGTCTCAGAAACTGGTGCAATACCCTGGGGGTGACGGTGCATCAACTCTAACATTACTACAGGGCTCCTTGGCCACATGCTCAGTCCAGGCTTATTAATTCTCCCTCCATTTCTGTTCACATATCAAATGTCTACATTTTTGCCAGCCCTGCTATCAGTCTTTTTTAGATATATTTTCATGACAACCCTAAAAGATAGGTATGAATATCATTCTCATGTTGGAGAACCCAGGGGCAGCCACAAAGCTAGTAAGCGGTTTAGTCTTGATTTAAAACAGGCAATCTGCCTCGGAGTCTGACATCTAACACCATTGGTTGCACCGCCTCAGTGAGCTGAAGCTCTCGTAACCTCCTGCTGGCCTCCCTTCTCCAATGTATCTTGGTTCCAGTTCATGCATTAAACCAGTGCTTCTCAACCAGGGACTATCTTTTATCCCAGCAGATATCTGGCAAGGATGGAGACAGTTGTGATAGTCAGGATCGGGGAGGTGCAATTGCATCTAGTGGACAGAGGCCAGAAATGCTGCTAAACATCCCACAGTGCACCGGCAGCCCCACAACAGAGAGTTATCCAGTTCCAGATGTCAACGGCACCACTGTTGAGAAATGCTATGTTAAATGCTATGTTATTTAGTATCAATAAACCGTTTCAAACACATCATCCCTCTATCGCGCGACTCCTCCTTATTCCTTTCCAGATCAAATATATAAGCTTTGGACTTGAATTCTCTGCCTCCCATAAGATGCCCTTTTCTATTTCTCCACTTACAGTTTTTCAGTTATGCCACCACCATCTCCATCCCTATATAGCCTGTTGCCTGTACACTGACCCTAGAGACTGCAAATGTGGGCTTTGTTCCTGGCTCTGTCACCACTGGCGCATTAGGTAGCCTCTCTAGAACTCAGTCTCCTCATCTGTTAAATGATGAAATTGGGCTAAAATGTCTCTTGGACCCCTTCTAGCAGGGACACTTGCTCTGGTTCCCCTTGGCAGGAGGAGACAGCCCCAGAGAAAGGCTGGTCTCTGCCTGGCACCTGACTGATAATCAGGTTTGTTCCTAGAAGAACCAGGAACAGACGAACTGTGAGGACAGAGACCAAGGCTGCAGACAGGAAGGGTGAAAAGAGGTCCAGAGTCACAGGAAAGAGGTAGAATGTGAGCTACGACAAGACAAAAAATTTTGCAGTGAAGGTCATGAACAAAGACAGGAGGAGTCAAGTAGGAATTCGGAGGCTCCTTCTCAGCCTGTGTTAGATTGGCATTGCTTGCTATAAGTCAAGATTGAAAGTGGACTCTGCGGGGTCTGCATTTCATGTGGCACTGCCCAAGGTGACCAGAATGGGGAGGGGGAGCTGTTCTCAGAAGAAATGGGATGTGAAGAGTGATGATGACAGGACCTCAGTTTAGTAATCAAAACACTCACCAGATTTAGACTCCATGAGTCTAATCAGCAGTAAGCCCTGGCTCCACCTACTATCCAGTTTCATGCTGTCTTCTCCTTTCAGAGACCCCTAATGAGACCCCCTGAAAAGAGGCCTCCATGTTGGCTTCTGGCCACTTCCCTAGGATGAAGAAATTCTTTTTTTTATCTCTGTCCCTGAGCCTCCTTGGTACCTTTCCTTCTTTGAGAGACTAGATAATAATACTCTAAACAACTGGAGTTTGTGTGTATGTGTATGTGTGTGTGTGTGTAAAACAATCTCAAATGTTCAGAAAAATTGCAAGAACAGTACAAGAATGTTTTTTTTTTTTTCCTGAACCATTGAAGAGTAACTTGTTAACATGATGCCCCATCACTCTTGAATGCTTCAGTATACAATCCTTACAAACGAGGACCTTCTACTATAGGATCCAATGTGTATGTGCTCCTGCGTGCTCAGTTGTGTCCCCACAGGCTCAGAGAACCCTGCAGGCTCCTCTGTCCATGAGATTCTCCAGGCAAGAATACTGGAGTGGGTTGCCATTTCCTCCTCCAGGGGATCTTCCCAACCCAAGGATCAAACCCATGTCTCTGGCATCTCCTTCATTGGCAGGTGGATTCTTTACCCCTGAGCCACCTGGAAAGCCCCACATGACTCAATACAACCACCAAAACCAGGATTGTAACATTGACACACCAGTACCATCTTATTTTCAGATCCATTGCAGTATCACCTGTTGTCACAATAATATCATTTATAGCAAAATAAACCAGTCTGAAATCGCAAGTTGCATTTAGTTACCATGTCTCTTTAGTGTTCTTCAATTTGAAGACTGTTGAATCTTTCAGATCCTGATCATTTAAAAATTACAGAAAAGCTATTTTGTAGATTGGTCCTCAATTTGGGGTTGTCGATGACTTTGCACAATTAGATTCTGATTACGAATCTTTGGTTTTGGTGGGAACGACACCAAAGTGATGTTGTGTTCTTTTCACTGCATCCTATTAGGTGGCATGTGATTTCAATTAGGTGGAAATGTGATTCAACATCACATTACTGATTGTCAAGTAATAATCAGCTGATCAGTTGTCTGTCTGCTCACTGCAGATTTACCTTATTTCCTTCGTGTTTAATAAGTATTTTGTAGGAAGGTACTTTGAGCTTTTAGAGTCTGCTGCTGCTGCTGCTAAGTCACTTCAGTCGTGTCCGACTCTGTGTGACCCCATAGACGACAGCCCACCAGGCTCCCCCGTCCCTGGGATTCTCCAGGCAAGAACACTGGAGTGGGTTGCCATTTCCTTCTTCAATGCATGAAAGTGAAAGGTGAAAGTGAAGTTGCTCAGTTATGTCCGACTCTTAGCGACCCCATGGACTGCAGCCTACCAGGCTCCCCCGTCCATAGGATTTTCCAGGCAAGAGTACTGGAGTGGGGTGCCATTGCCTTCTCACTTTCAACATATTCATTTGCTTATTGATATCCGTATGGACTCACAGACACCTCACATTCAGTGGCTTATATTCAATTACAATCATGATTTATTTTGATGCTCGAACTGTCCCAGTTTTGTTCAATAGGAACCCCTCAGGCTACATTCTGTGTCCTTTGACATGTCCCATCATTCATCGGGTATATCATTACTTTCTGGCACAATGTGGTGTTCTGGGATTACTTATAATTTCTCTGCCCCATTGCCGGGGCTTCTTCAGAGGTCCTTTTGAATGGAGAATGACATTTAGTTTCCAAGATCTAGACGTTTGATATGTTTATTGCTACTGGGTTGTCACTGCTCCCAGATTCTCTTTGTGAGCAGAGCTAGAGAATATATGCATGTCACACATTTACACCCAATTATATATCAAGAACTCTGATTTCACATCAATATCTCCAATTTCAATCTAACACCATACGGTTCACGCTATTTTTTTTCTCTTTTCATATTTATAACTACCTTCCCTGCCAATGAGAAACCTTGTTCCTATTATTTTTAAAATACTTAGCTATTTGCTCAAACCTCCTGTCTGTATCCAACACCCTGTTGCTACTAGATTAATCGCCCTCTGCTCTTTATCCCATTCAGACTCTGACACCACATGCTGGTCTGTGTCTCCCTCACATGCCCCTCCCTCACATGGATGTCCTCCTCAGCTGTCTCAGGCTCCAACAACCCCACATCAGGCCACCGCTGATGCTGCCGCTCTGCCGAGGCTCTTCTCACTCTGTCCCACCACCAGCACTGGCTCTTCCTATGTACACACAGGGACAGCATCCTCATTCTTCTCAGGTTCTGACATCCTACACCACACACATCTACACGCATAACTTCCTCACCTCACTGAGCCTCTGATACCTCTGTACGGTACAGTACAGTTCAGTAGCTCAGTCGTGCCCGACTCTGCGACCCCATGAACTGCAGCACGCCAGGCCTCCCTATCCATCACCAACTCCTGGAGTTAACTCAAACTCATGTCCATCAAGTCAGTGATCCCATCCAATCATCTCATTTTCTGTCATCTCCTTCTCCTTCCACCCTCAATCTCTCCCAGCATCAGGGTCTTTTCAAATGAGTCAGTTCTTTGCATCAGGTGGCCAAAATATTGGAGTTTCAGCTTCGAAATCAGTCCTTCCAGTGAAAATTCAGGGCTGATTTCCTTTATGATTGACTGGTTGGAACTTCTTGCAGTCCAAGGGACTCTCAAGAGTCTTCTCCAACACCATAATTCAAAAACATCAATTCCTCAGCCCTCAGCTTTCTTTATAGTCCAACTCTCACATCCATACATGACTACTGGAAAAACCATAGCCTTGACTAGACAGACCTTTGTTGGCAAAGTAATGTCTTGCTTTTTAATACGCTGTCTAGGTTGGTCATAACTTTTCTTTCAAGGAGTAAGCATCTTTTAATTTCATGGCTGCAATCACCATCTGCAGTGATTTTGGAGCCCAGAAAAATTAAGTCTGCCACTGTTTCCACTGTTTCCGCATTTGCCATGAATTGATGGGACCAGACGCCATGATCTTTGTTTTCTGGATGTTGAGCTTTAAGCCAACATTTTCACTCTCCTCTTTCACTTTCATCAAGAGGCTTTTCAGTGCCTCTTCCGGAGAAGGCGATGGCACCCCACTCCAGCACTCTTGCCTGGAAAATCCCATGGATGGAGGAGCCTGGTGGGCTGCATTCCATGGGGTCGCGAAGAGTCAGACACGACTGAGCGACTTCCCTTTCCCTTTTCACTTTCCTGCATTGGAGAAGGAAATGGCAACCCACTCCAGTGTTCTTGCCTGGAGCATCCAAGGGACGGTGGAGCCTGGTGGGCTGCCGTCTATGGGGTTGCACAGAGTTGCACACGACTGAATCGACTTCGCAGTAGCAGTAGCAGTAGTGCCTCTTCACTTTCTGCCATAAGGGTGGTGTCATCTGCATATCTGAGGTTATTGATATTTCTCCCCACAATCTTGATTCCAGCTTGTGCTTCATCCAGCCCAGCACTTCTCATGATGTACTCTGCATTGAAGTTAAATAAGCAGGGTGACGATATACAGCCTTGATGTACTCCTTGTCCTATTTGGAACCAGTCTGTTGTTCCATGTCCAGTTCTAACTGTTGCTTCCTGACCTGCATACAGATTTCTCAAGAGGCAGGTCAGGTGGTCTGGTATTCCCTCCTCTTTCAGAATTTTCCACAGTTTATTGTGATCCACACAATCAAAGGCTTAAGCATAGTCAACGAAGCAGAAATAGACATTTTTCTGGAACTCTCTTGCTTTTTTGATGATCCAGCAGATGTTGGCAATTTGATCTCTGGTTTTTATGCCTTTTCTAAAACCAGCTTTAACATCTTGGAGTTCACAGTTCATGTATTGTTGAAGCCTGGCTTGGAGAATTTTGAGCATTACTTTACTAACATGTGAGATGAGTGCAATCATGCAGTAGTTTGAGCATTTTTTGGTATTGCCTTACTTTGGGACTGGAATGAAAACTGACCTTTTCCAGTCCTGTGGTCACTGCTGAGTTTTTCCAAATTTGCTGGTATATTAAGTGCAGCACTTTCACAGCATCATCTCTTAGGATTTGAAATAGCTCCACTGGAATTCCATCACCTCCATTAGCTTTGTTCGTAGTGATGCTTCCCATTTGAAGCCCATTTAACTTCACATTCCAGGATGTCTGGCTCTAGGTGAGTGATCACATCATTGTGATTATCTGGGTTGTGAAGATATTTTTGGTACAGTTCTTCTGTGTATTCTTGCCACCTCTTCTCAATATCTTATGCATCTTTTAGGTCCATACCATTTCTGTCCTTTATTGAGCACATCTTTGCATGAAATGTTCCCTTGATATCTCTAATTTTCTTGAAGAGATCTCTAGTCTTTCCCATTCTATTGTTTTCCTCTATTTCTTTGCACTGAAGAAGGCTTTCTTATCTCTCCTTGCTATTCTTTGGAACTCTGCATTCAGATGCTTATATCTTCCCTTTTCTCCTTTTTTTCACTTCTCTTCTTGTCACAGCTATTTGTAAGGCCTCCTCAGATAGCCATTTTGCCTTTTTGCATTTGTTTTTCTTGGGGATGGTCTTGCTCCCTGTCTCCTGAACAATGTCACGAACCTCCGTCCATAGTTCATCAGGCACTCTGTCTATCAGATCTAGTCCCTTAAATCTATTTCTCACTTCTACTTTATAATCATTAGGGATTTGATTTAGGTCATACTTGAATGGTCTAGTGGTTTTCCCTACTTTCTTCAATTTAAGTCTGAATTTGACAATAAGGAGTTCATGATCTGAGCCACAGTCAGCTCCCAGTCTTGTTTTTGCTGACTGTATAGGGCTTCATCTTTGGCTGCAAAGAATATAATCAATCTGATTTTGGTGTTGACCACCTGGTGATGTCCATGTGTAGAGTCTTCTCTTGTGTTTTTGGAAGAGGGTGTTTGCTATGACCAGTGTGTTCTCTTGGCAAAACTCTATTAGCCTTGCCCTGCTTCATTCTGTACTCCAAGACCAAATTTGCCTGTTACTCCAGGTGTTTCTTGACTTCCTACTTTTGCTTCCAGTCCCCTATAATGAAAAGGACATCTTTTGGGAGTGTTAGTTCTAGAAGGTCTTGTAGGTCTTCATAGAACCGTTCAGCTTCTTCAGCATTACTGGTCGGGACATAGACGTCAATTATCGTGATACTGAATGGTTTGCCTTGGAAACGAACAGAGATCATTCTGTCATTTATGAGCTTGCATCCAAGTACTGCATTTTGGACTCTTGTTGACTATGATGGCTACTCCATTTCTTCTAAGGGATTCTTGCCTGCAGTAAGAATACCTCTGTACAGCATCTGCCTATCTTGCTGTGATTTTGGGGGTCTACACCAGACCACAACCCACCTGTTGGATAACCTCCTCACCCTACATGGGCTACGATGCTACACCAGGACCCCTCTTACCATGTGGGTGCTTATAGTCTACCCACCTAATGACTTTTGAACTGAAGTGTTTAGAAAGAGAAGGGATGTGACGTGATGTGGCAGAGAGGAAAGAGGAAAGGAAAGAAAGGGAAAGAGGAAGAGAACCACTGCTCCTCGGGTAGTGTGTTGTGTGCACTCCTAGGTCAGTCAGTGCTCAGTGTAAAAAGCAAACCCCTCCAGGTATTTTAAGCAGGGGATATTTGCTTTAGGTAACCGGATGCTTATAGGCTTCATGAGGGATGCAGCAGCAGATTCTAGGCTGAGCCTTTGGGAATGATTTTTGAAAACATGCAGGACTGAGGCTGGTGTTGGATCATGCTAGTTGCCGTCCCTTCCACAGCAGTGTCTGGTAGGTGGTTTAGTCTCTAAGTCCTGTCCGATTCTTTGCAACCCCATGGACTGTAGCCCACCAGGCACCTCTGTCCATTGGACTTCCCTGGCAAGAATACTGGAGCGGGTTGCCATTTCCTTCTCCAGGGGTTCTTCCTGACCCAGGGATCAGACCCGGGTCTCCTGCATTGTGGGTGGATTCTTTACCAACTGAGCCATCAGGAAAGGCAGCCCCTTCCACAGCAGTGTCTAAGCACCTTAAAACCTTGAAAGGACACCCAAAAATGTTATCCATGTATGAGGGAGTCAAAGAAAGAGAGTTGCTGCTACCACCACGTTACTCCACATCCAGGAACTGAAGAATAAATTCCAGAAATTGCCACAGATAAGCTACAATCTTGCTAACCTATGGCAGCAACCTGAAACCGATCCTGTGCTTCTTACTTCTGTTTTCTAAGTCACACAAGTGCATCTCATTGGAGGATACTAATTCATCTGGGGCTTGAAAAGTTTCAGTAGATGTTTTTGGTTCACATAAATTTGTTTTGTTTTGTTCCTTAGGGTTCGTTTGATTTTTAGATGTCCAACCTATTCAAACAGAAGGAAGATGAAATGGAGATCAGTGGCCAATCCCAGAAACTTCCCTCTCCATTATTATATCCAGTTATTTATCATGTTAGGGGATCTATGCTTTGTATAAACCTAATGAAATATTGGCATCTTAGTACACAAAATATTCAGATCTTTTTGTGAGTGTTCCAAATATATCCAATATTTAATTTCTAAGTCAATATATAATTTCTAAGTTCCAAATATATACATTATTTAATTTCTAAAGTCAAACAGAAAATATTACCAAGGAACTCCAAGCCCTGACATGGACATTGGGATATAGCCTTATGTCCATCCCAGGTTTGCTTCTGGCGTCCTTGCCTCCTGATTCATCTCCTAATCAGCAGCCTTCAAATCCCATTTCTTTTCTTTTTTTTTAACGTTTATTTATTTGTAATTGATTGATGATTGGTTTACAATATTGGTTTGTCCCATTTCTTTTTTTAACCATCACTTTTCCTTTTCTTTCCAATTTCCCCTCCATCCTCTTAGACTCTTCTTCCATTTGTTTCCTTTTACATTTTCAAGCTACTACCCACTCATTCTCAGCACACATGAACATGAACAAGATTTTATTTTATGGCTTCTTCTCCACCTTTTATGACTCACCATTGGCAGGAGAACATAGGTCCATTCAGATTTAACAAACCATAATTGACTTTACCTAAGGTAGTCAAGTGAGTTATTATCCATAAGAGTGTTTAGTCCCGGGATGCCTGTGGATGCTCCTCCCTGATACTCTCATATCCCTCGACCATGTCTTGCACCACCGTCTTCCAGAGTGTTTTCACTTCCGGTAACTGGCATCTCTTTGCTGCATCTCTTTGCTGGAGGGCTGTCTTCAGGCTGCTGGTATCCACATTGCCTTTTGTGGAAGGTGGAGAGTCAGCAGTGCCCGGAAAAGTCCATGTTCTTTCCCTGAGCATCATAAACAACGACTAAGGAAGGGAGAAATAAAGAAATACTTCAGCTCCTCAGGCACCTGGTAGGGTTGCTGTGAAGCACGACTCCAGAGCAAGCCCAGGTACACCACGTTACCTGCCATTCGACTTTGCTTGATGTCTCACATCCAGTTGGCCCACTTTGCTGTTGCCTTTCTGTCTTTTATTGGAAATACTTCCTAATAAATCGCTTTCACATGAACCCTCTGGGACCTACTCTGAAGACTCTAACCTAAGACATTTGGAGAGACTGCATCCACTCTTTCAGTCCCCTTCCAAACAGGGCAGTGTGTCAGGGTGCATACTCCTAATGCTTCTACTTCCATCAGCATGGGCTTGTTTAACAGTTTCCATTTCTATTTGGAGGAACTTTGTATTACCCACTGAAACTATTATTAACACAAAACAATCAGAGAGGCTAATAAGAGTCTAAATTTGCACATGATTTTCTTTTTTTTTAAATCTTATTCTTTAATGAGCTGATAGAAATGAAAAAGCTTCAACTTTTCAGAAATAAAGTAATACAAAGTACAGCCAAGAAGGAATGCTGTTTCTTATCCAATTAACAAAGATTTTATTCCATTCTGGCAAAGGTAAGGTGAGACACAGTCATACACTCCTGGTGGGAGTGTAAATTGATACCACTCCCAAGAAAAGCAATTTGTCAAAATATGTCAAGAGTCTCAGAGATGTTCCAGCACTTGGGCTCAATTCGTACACATTTAGAAACCTATCCTGAGAAAAATACTTTGAAATTTTGGGTAAAGATTTATGCACAAAGACACCCTCTTTCTTTCACCTCAACATTTTTGGCAATAAGCATGTATTAGTTTTCTCATGAAAAAACATATGCTTTAAATCATCACACAAGTTGTCTGTCCCTTTAATGTTTCCAGGACCCACACTTTCAAACCATGCTTGTTTTTTTACTTTATCCTCATAATACCAGTTTTAGGATTTACTTCAAGAGGAAACTTTCTTGTAAACAATTCATTGAAAGGCAAGTGATATTCTATATTAAGCTCTATGAAAATGTCTTAAACGCACTCTGGGTACACAGTTCTCTTTGTATCTGAGTCTCTCTACTGCTATTCCGTCATTATACATTTATACGGAAAGAAAACTTGTGGAATTTTTAAAGTATTCCTCCATCCTGAGTGTCTATCCTGTCAAAAAACCATAGGAGATGTTATATAAGTCATATAATGCACTCATAATGTTCTTTCAGCCTTCACATTTGCCAAGAAGAAAACAAGGGATGGAAAGACAATGAATCAGTGAACCTGCAAACGTAAAACTTGAGTGAAAAAAAAAGGTAATTAAACAGTATGGTAAAAAAGTACATGCAAAATATAATCAGAACACTATTCCATTATGGGGTTTATCCAATTTTCTTAAGGAGTATGAACATTATAAGGAAATCTATGTTTTATTCCTATGTAACACTTAATAATCAATTAAATGATATCTGTATATAATGTAAAACAGATTTTTTCTGTATTATAATTCCCAGGCTTCTAGTCTAAATAAGCCTCCTAGTCCCACGTTATCCTAAGCCATCTCAGAAAAGGATCAAACAGTACCATATAAATCTTTAAAAAAATAAAAGATTAGAATGAAAATTGCCATCCTTTCCAATTCTATATTCATTGCAGATATACTCTGATTCTCTGGGTAGATTGACTATAAAGGTTTTAGAAGTGATAATAGATATAATGTGTCATCGGTGACTGAGACAAGAGAACAATAAATGAGGAAATAGCAAGCGAATACACTTGGGTAGTGAGCCCCTGAAGTGGGAGAAAGGTTTAAAAGAAAGGATCAGGGAAAAGGATGAGATAAATGCAGGAAAATGAGCTGCAGTGGGTGGCCAGGAAGTCAGCAGCTGGTGTTTAAGTGTGGCCAAGAGAGAGGAGAAGAGAGAAAGTACTGAAGAGGGACTTGAGAGATTGAGGGAGCCCAGGGAGAGCAGTGTGTTCAAAGGTCCTGGGAAGTAATCCAAGGAACCGTACACCAGTTTAACAAGGCCCCAGTGGTTGCTAAGAGCTCCAATTTGGCCGCAGTGGAAGGTTGAGCTTGGAACCCTATAGAAAAGAACAAATAATCTCAGTGAAGGCAGTGCTAACACTCAATTGTCTGACCCAGAAGAGAGACGGGGGAAAACGAGAGAGAGGATAGAGGCTGCTCGTGAGTTTAACCTGAATAGTCTAAAGGCTGTCCATGTGGTTTTCCTTTTCTCTAGGAGACTTTGGTGGCCAATATCAATATTTCTTTGGCCTCTTTGGATTGGGGCATCTGTGAACAATAGGCAATGCACAATGAAAAGTAGAAGAGATGGTGATGTTTTCTGAAACTCTGAAACCTAACATCACAGAGAGAGCTATGAGCTTTCCTGTGCAACACTCTGGGATGGTGCCCAGAAGCTGTATTAATGGCTGCTGTCAGCCAGTGGTGTGTTAGCGAGGCAGGAAGGGGCCTTGAGCAAACCGCGTGTGGGAGGATGCTCAGAGTTGCATGGGCTGCCTTTCCCAGGCCACTCAAGGGGCCTTGTCTACAAGCTGGAAGCAATTTTTTCCTGATGGGAGCACTGAAGCCAAGACTTTTTATTCTGCTGTGTATAATGACAAAAGAAGAAAATGCTCTATGCCCTTTTAAGTGATTCCTGTTTGAGAGGGTCTTACCAACTCTCCTTGCACAGAATCTAGGGCCCCCCCACCCAAAAGAGAGAAGCAGATCTTAAAAGCTATGAGCAGAAATGTACCCACCTTCAACTCTCACCTGGCATATGCTAAGTGTTGGCATACGCAGCATATTTAGATGAGAATTTATAGCTGGTCCTCTATCTCCTTGATCAGGCCCCTCCATAATCTCCCTGCTTTCTCCATCAATCAAAGGGAATTAGAATATTTGCCCGAGAGACAGGGAGTGCAAAGAAACTCACTCAAACCTCTGCAACTAAGGTGTGACTCCAGTGGGGCTTGACACCCGTGCCTAGCAGTGGTTTGCCAAATGGAGGTGTCAAGCTGTGCAAAGATGAAAAGAAATAGGCCCTGGGAGATCTGTGAAAAGAGTGAGAAAACACAGAAGCTGAGAGTCTTCTATTTTTACCTGGCAATCAGGTGGTTCATCCTAGGGCAAGCTCCCAGGCAGGGAGAGGGCCAAGTCTCCCCAGGAATCCTGTTTGTAGCTTCCTGGGATCATTATCTGTTAGAGAGGCAAACACTGAGGGTGCCTTGCTGAGAAGACCTGCTGTGGGATTAACTTTGCATGGTGAGTCACGAAAGGGAGAGGGTTGTTTTAACATTTTTCTCTCGGAATCTGCACTTGACTTCTTACACAAATTTCAAGGCACGTTTGCCATCAGTATTTTCTTAATTTCTCCTTTCCGTCTCTCCACCCAGTGCTGTGTCTATGTCACCCGGAACTCCCATGCTGGCTTGGCTGCCCAGGACCTCTTTATGCATTGTCTCCTTATTTGTCATTCACACATGGGTTGAATACTTAATAGAATCCAAGCACTCTGGCCAATCACTAGATATATGGAGCTGAATAAGAAGCAACCCATGCCATTTAGGAGCAGAGTCTTGTATAGAGATAGAGAGGGGGAAAAATGTGTTCAGTTCAGTCGTTCAGTCGTGTCTGACTCTTTGTGACCCCATGAACCACAGCACACCAGGCCTCCACTGTCCATCACCAACTCCCGGAGTCCACCCAAACCCATGTCCATTGAGTCGGGGATGCCATCCAACCATCTCATCCTCTGTCGTCCCCTTCTCCTCCTGCCCTCAATCTTTCCCAGCATCAGGGTCTTTTCAAATGAGTCAGCTCTTCGCATCAGGTGGCCAAAGTATTGGAGTTTCCGCTTCAACATCGGTCCTTCCAATGAACACCCAGGACCTATCTCCTTTAGGATGGACTGGTTGGATCTCCTTGCAGTCCAAGGGACTCTCAAGAGTCTTCTCCAACACCACAGTTCAAAAGCATCAATTCTTCAGTGCTCAGCTTTCTTTATAGTCCAACTCTCACATCCATACATGACCACTGGAAAAACCATAGCCTTGACTAGACGGACCTTTGTTGGCAAAGTAATGTCTTCGCTTTTTAATATGCTGTCTAGGTGTGGTAGGCTGTAAATTCAAGAATAAAGGTATAGGTATGCTATGGGGACCAAAAGGAAGGGGAACCAAAGTTTAAGAGATAAAACTTGGGGTTGGGGGGTAGAGCGTCCAGCTGGGTTTTTTCAAAAGAGATGGCATTTCCATCAGGGAAGGAACAGATCCAGGGAACAGCATGAGCAAGGTCTAGGGTTGGACCGTGTACAGGCATTCCAGGAAGACAGAAGTCAGCCAAGAAGGCGAAGTGTGGGATAAAGGAGAGGAGGGCAGAGTGGCCAGGAGGAAGCTGAACTAGGAGGTTTGAGAGTTTGAAGGCCATATTAAGAAGTTTGGACTTTCTAGATAGTGGCAAGACTCTGAATACTTTAAAGCAGGTGACTGTTGTTTTTTTTTTTAAGAAAGAGCAGTGCAACTGCAGGATGGAAAATGAATAGTAAGAGGAGAAATCTGGGTAGGTGGCTAATTCAATAGATTGGGCATAGGATGATGAGAATCTGAAGTAGGGAAGTAGTAGTAAAGAGAAGAAAGTAAAGGGGCTGTTTAGAGAGACAAGTCAGAAAGAATTAACAGAATTGGTCGATCATGAAATATGAGTGTTGAGAGAGACTGGAATACACAATAACTGAGTCTTCTGACTTGTGCAGAGGCTAGACTGAGTGATATGTCCATGGACTGACATGGGTTTGGGAGAAATGCTTGCAGGAACTCATGAGCTCCTCAGGACTATAGAGGAGCCTACAAGATGGCCAGAGGAGTTGAAGTTCAAAGCTGAGGAGAGGGCCAGCCTTGCAGGCATCAGTTAGAGAATCATGAGTACATGCATGAAGGAAACAAGAGAAAATCAACCAGAGAGGGTCTTAAGTCTTACTTTGGATAATACCTTATATTTCAAAATTATTTCTATCTTTCCTATGAATTAAAATTTCAATCACTTTCAATCCTTCCATGCCACAATCTCATACTTTTAAGGAGAAAGCACATGTCTATGTTATTTTTTCATACTGTTCATGGAGTTCTCAAGGCAAGAATGTTGCAGTGGTTTGCCATTCACTTCTCCAGTGAACCACATTTTGTCAGAACTCTCCACCATGACCCATCATCTTGAGTGGCCCTATACAGCATGGCTTATAGTTTCATTGAGTTAGACAAGGCTGTGATCCACACAAAATGCTGGGCTGGATGAAGCACAAGCAGGAATCAAGATTGCCAGGAGAAATATCAATAACCTCAGATATGCAGATGACACCACCCTTATGGAAGAAAGGGAAGAAGAACTAAAGAGCCTCTTGATGAAAGTGAAAGAGGAGAATGAAAAGGCTAGGTTAAAACTTTACATTCAAAAACAAATATTATGGCATCCGGTCCCATCACTTCATGTCAAATGGAGGGAAACAATGGAAACAGTGATAGACTTTTTATTTTCTTGGGCTCCAAAATCACTGTAGATGGTGACTGCAGCCATGAATTTAAAAGACACTTGCTCCTTGGAAGAAAGGGTATGTCAAACCTAGACAGCATATTAAAAAGCAGAGATGTTTCTTTGCTGACAAAGGTCCATCTAGCCAAAGCTATGGTTTTTCCAGTAGTCATATATGGATGTGAGAGTTGGACCATAAAGAAGGCTGAGCACAGGAGAAATGATGCTTTTGAACTGTGATGTTGGAAAAGACTCTTGGGAGTCTCTTGGACAGCAAGGAGATCAAACCAGTCAATCCTAAGGGAAATCAATCCTGAATATACATTGAAAGGACTGACGCTGAAGCTGAAGCTCCAATATTTTGGTCTCCCGATGCGCAGGGCTGACTCATTAGAAAAGACCCTGATTCTGGGAAAGACTGAAGGAGGAGAAGAAGGGGATGACAGAGGATGAGATGGCTGGATGGCTTCAATGGATATGAGTTTGAGCAAGCTCTGGGAGATGGTGAAGGACAGGGATGTCTGGCATGCTGCAGGCCATGGGGTTGCAAAGAGTCAGACATGACTGAGTGACTGAACAACAACAATGTTATTTTTAACTAAAGGGTAAATGATGGATTGTTATTTTGATGAGAAGAACTTGCCTTTGAGGTCAAATCTAAAATCCCATGGATAAGGGTGAAGAAAGGTGCAGAAAGAAGAGCAATGTGCATACTACCAGAACTGACATCACCACCATGGGGGTCAGATGGAACTGATATTATTAGTTTTGTTACATAGGTGAGTAACCTGAGGCTGAATAATTCAATAATAATCTAAGGTTTAGAATAGTTTAATGGCTGGTATGAATTAATACATGATAGATTTGGGGTTTGAACACTATTTTCCTAAATCCCAGGTGGTGCTAATGGTAAAGAACGCACATACCAATGCAGGAGATGTAAGAGACACGCATTCCATCCCTGGGTTGGGAAAATCCCCTGGAGGAGGGCATGGCAACCCACTCCCATATTTTTTCCTGGAGAATCTCATGGACAGAAGAGTCTGATGGGCTACAATCCATGGGGTCACAAAGAGTCAGACATGACTGAATCAACTTAGCATGCATGCATGTTCTTAAAGCCCAGTTCAGTAGTTTTCTTTTTGCCTTATACTACTTTACTTTTCATACTGTCCATGGGGTTCTCAGTATATAAGAAAAGCTATGAAAACCTAGAGAGCATATTAAAAAGCAGAGACATCACTTTGCCAACAAAGGTTTGTATAGTCAAAGCTATGGTTTTTCCAGTAGTCATGTACAGGTGTGTGAGTTGGACCATAAAGAAGGCTGAGCGCTGAAGAATTGATGCTTTTGAACTGTGGTGTGGGAGAAGACTCTTGCGAGTCCCTTGGACTGTACTGAGTTCAACCAGTCTATCCTAAAGGAAGTCAGCCTGAATATACATTGGAAGGACTGCTGCTGAAGCTGATGCTCCAATACTTTGACCACCAGATGAGAAGAGACGACTTATTGGAAAAGACCCTGAAGCTGGGAAAGACTGAAGGCAAAAGGAGAAGGGGGCAGCAGAGGATGAGCTGGTTAGATAGCATCACTGACTCAATGAACATAAATTTGAGCAAACTCCAGGAGATAGTGGAGGACAGAGGAGCCTGGCATGCTATGGTCCATGAGGTTATAAAGAGTCATACATGACTTAGTAATTGAATAACAACAAGTCTGCTTTTCAAAGACAATATGTAGAAAGGCCAGTATTCTTTTTATTTTTAATTGGAGTATAATTGCTTTACAATGTTGTGTTAGTTTCTGCTGTACGACAGTATGAATCAGTCATAAGTATACATACATCCCCTCCCTCTTGAGCCTCTCTCCCACCACCCCATCCCACCCCTCTAGGTCATCACCAAGCACCAAGCTGAGTTCCCTGGGCTATACAGTAGCTTCCCACTAGCTATCTGTTTTATACATGGTAGTATGTGTACATGTCAATGCTACTCTCTCAGTTTGTCCCACCGTCCCCTTCTTCCCATGCCCACAAGTCCATTCTCTATATGTGTGTCTCTGTTGCTCCCCTGCAAATAGATTCATCAATGCCATCTTTCTAGATTCCATGTATATGTGTTAATATACCATATTTGTTTTTCTCTTTCTAACTTACTTCACTCCATATGACAGACTAGGTTCATCCATATCACTATAAAGGCCCCAGTTTCATTCCTTTTTATGGCTGAGCAATATTCTATTAAGGCCAGTATTCTTGACTGCTGTCGGCAACGAAGAAGCACCTCTCTTCCTTAGTGTGAAGCAGGAAGAGGGAGGGCGGTGGAAAGTTTATGGCAGCAGAAATTGTCCAAGAAGCCACATTTTGGGAGTCTTTCTCCAGATTTGCTTTCTTACAGGATTTCAAAGTTGGAGGCTTATTTCCCCAAAGGCATGCGTTTCAATTTTTGGCTTGGGTGGGGCCCCTCAGGTCATAATACCAGAGGCCCATGTTGCAGCTTTCCCTCTAAAATCTGTGTTGTCTTTCAATTCTCAAATGAACTGCAATATATCTATATATTTTTTCTACCAAAATCACTCAAATATCAATGCTGATATGAAAGACTAGCACTTTTAGAGTTATGTGTGTTGTCAATATTTCATAGCTTTCAATCCCAGAGTAAAGAGCATAATCTTAATAGTTTTTCTTTCTAATGCCCTGTTATTTACCCAATATGACTGGAAAAAGACAAAGAGAAAGACCTTGACCTTTTGCAGTTTTTTTTATTTTAAGTGCATTTTATAGTCTGTATAACAAGCCAGTGGTTGTTTAGGCTATATTTTGCCCTGTAATTCATGTTAGAGGCATCTTCACCAGAGACCTGAAATGGAATTTTTATTTGATTTACATTTATAGTGCAATTTTCTCTGGCATGTTACTTTTCTTGTAAGTTGCACCAAAACATGAGGTAAATAGGTAGATTACATTGCTAAACAAAGAACAGAAAAAACATATTTAAAAAAACTAGATTCAGAATAATTAATTTTTTATTTTTATTTTTTTAAATTTTATTTTCTTTTTAAACTTTACAATATTGTATTAGTTTTGCCAAATATCAAAATGAATCCGCCACAGGTATACCTGTATTCCCCATCTTGAACCCTCCTCCCTCCTCCCTCCCCATACCCTCCCTCTGGGTCGTCCCAGTGCACCAGCTCCAAGCATCCAGTATCGTGCATCGAACCTGGACTGGTGACTCATTTCATACATGATATTATACATGTTTCAATGCCATTCTCCCAAATCTTCCCACCCTCTCCCTCTCCCACAGAGTCCATAAGACTGTTCTATACATCAGTGTCTCTTTTGCTGTCTCGTACACAGGGTTATTTTTACCATCTTTCTAAATTCCATATATATGCGTTAGTATATTGTATTGGTGTTTTTCTTTCTGGCTTACTTCACTCTGTATAATAGGTTCCAGTTTCATCCATCTCATTAGAACTGATTCAAATGTATTCTTTTTAATGGCTGAGTAATACTCCATTGTGTATATGTACCACTGCTTTCTTATCTATTCATCTGCTGATGGGCATCTAGGTTGCTTCCATGTCCTGGCTATTATAAACAGTGCTGCAATGAACATTGGGATACACGTGTCTCTTTCCCTTCTGGTTTCCTCAGTGTGTATGCCCAGCAGTGGGATTGCTGGATCATAAGGCAGTTCTATTTCCAGTTTTTTAAGGAATCTCCACACTGTTCTCCATAGTGGCTGTCTAGTTTGCATTCCCACCAACAGTGTAAGAGGGTTCCCTTTTCTCCACACCCTCTCCAGCATTTATTGCTTGTAGACTTTTGGATCACAGCCATTCTGACTGGCGTGAAATGGTACCTCATAGTGGTTTTGATTTGCATTTCTCTGATAATGAGTGATGTTGAGCATCTTTTCATGTGTTTGTTAGCCATCTGTATGTCTTCTTTGGAGAAATGTCTATTTAGTTCTTTGGCCCATTTTTTGATTGGGTCATTTATTTTTCTGGAGTTGAGCTGTAGGAGTTGCTTGTGTATTTTTGAGATTAGTTGTTTGTCAATTACATCATTTGCTATTATTTTCTCCCATTCTGAAGGCTGCCTTTTCACCTTGCTAATAGTTTCCTTTGTTGTGCAGAAGCTTTTAAGTTTAATTAGGTCCCATTTGTTTATTTTGGCTTTTATTTCCAATATTCTGGGAGGTGGGTCATAGAGGATCCTGCTGTGATGTATGTCGGAGAGTGTTTTGCCTATGTTCTCCTCTAGGAGTTTTATAGTTTCTGGTCTTACGTTGAGATCTTTAATCCATTTTGAGTTTATTTTTGAGTATGGTGTTAGAAAGTGTTCTAGTTTCATTCTTTTACAAGTGGTTGACCAGTTTTCCCAGCACCACTTGTTAAAGAGATTGTCTTTAATCCATTGTATATTCTTGCCTCCTTTGTCAAAGATAAGGTGTCCATATGTGTGTGGATTAATCTCTGGGCTTTCTATTTTGTTCCATTGATCAATATTTCTGTCTTTGTGCCAGTACCATACTGTCTTGATAACTGTGGCTTTGTAATAGAGCCTGAAGTCAGGTAGGTTGATTCCTCCAGTTCCATTCTTCTTTCTCAAGATAGCTTTGGCTATTCGAGGTTTTTTGTATTTCCATACAAATTGTGAAGTTATTTGTTCTAGCTCTGTGAAGAATACCGTTGGTAGCTTGATAGGGATTGCATTGAATCTATAAATTGCTTTGGGTAGCATACTCATTTTCACTATATTGATTCTTCCAATCCATGAACATGGTATATTTCTCCATCTATTAGTGTCCTCTTTGATTTCTTTCACCAGTGTTTTATAGTTTTCTATATATAGGTCTTTAGTTTCTTTAGGTAGATATATTCCTAAGTATTTTATTCTTTCTGTTGCAATGGTGAATGGAATTGTTTCCTTAATTTCTCTTTCTGTTTTCTCATTATTAGTGTATAGGAATGCAAGGGATTTCTGTGTGTTGATTTTATATCCTGCAACTTTACTATAATCATTGATTAGTTCTAGTCCCAAAACAATGAATTTCACCTTTTTCTCAAGCACACATGGAACCTTCTCCAGGATAGATCACATCCTGGGCCATAAATCTAGCCTTGGTAAATTCAAAAAAATAGAAATCATTCCAAGCATCTTTTCTGACCACAATGCAGTAAGATTAGATCTCAATTACAGGAGAAAAACTATTAAAAATTCCAACATGTGGAGGCTGAACAACATGCTGCTGAATAACCAACAAATCACAGAATAAATCAAAAAAGAAATCAAAATTTGCATAGAAACTAATGAAAATGAAAACACAACAACCCAAAACCTGTGGGACACTTTAAAAGCAGTCCTAAGGAGAAAGTTCATAGCAATACAGGCATACCTCAAGAAACAAGAAAAAAGTCAAATAAATAACCTAACCCTACAACTAAAGCAGCTAGAAAAGGAAGAAATGAAGAACCCCAGGGTTAGTAGAGGGAAATAAATCTTAAAAATTAGGGCAGAAATAAATGCAAAAGAAACAAAAGAGACCATAGCAAAATCAACAAAGCCAAAAGCTGGTTCTTTGAAAGGATAAATAAAATTGGCAAACCATTAGCCAGACTCATCAAGAAACAATGGGAGAAAAATCAAATCAATAAAATTAGAAATGAAAATGGAGAGATCACAACAGACAACACAGAAATACAAAGGATCATAAGAGACTACTATCAACAATTATATGCCAATAAAATGGACAACGTGGAAGAAATGGACAAATTCTTAGAAAAGTACAACTTTCCAAAACTGGACCAGGAAGAAATAGAAAATCTTAACAGACCCATCACAAGCACGGAAATTGAAACTGTAATCAAAAATCTTCCAGCAAACAAAAGCCCAGGTCCAGACGGCTTCACAGCTGAATTCTACCAAAAATTTAGAGAAGAGCTAACACCTATCCTGCTCAAACACTTTGAGAAAATTGCAGAGGAAGGTAAACTTCCAAACTCATTCTATGAGGCCACCATCACCCTAATACCAAAACCTGACAAAGATCCCACAAAAAAAGAAAACTACAGGCCAATATCACTGATGAACATAGATGCAAAAATTCTTAACAAAATTCTAGCAATCAGAATCAAACAACACATTAAAAAGATCATACACCATGACCAAGTGGGCTTTATCCCAGGGATGCAAGGATTCTTCAATATCCGCAAATCAATCAATGTAATACACCACATTAACAAATTGAAAAATAAAAACCATATGATTATCTCAATAGATGCAGAGAAAGCCTTTGACAAAATTCAACATCCATTTATGATAAGAACTCTCCAGAAAGCAGGAATAGAAGGAACATACCTCAACATAATAAAAGCTATATATGACAAACCCACAGCAAACATTATCCTCAATGGTGAAAAATTGAAAGCATTTCCTCTAAAGTCAGGAACAAGACAAGGGTACCCACTTTCACCATTACTATTCAACATAGTTTTGGAAGTTTTGGCCACAGCAATCAGAGCAGAAAAAGAAATAAAAGGAATCCAAATTGGAAAAGAAGAAGTAAAATTCTCACTATTTGCAGATGACATGATCCTCTACATAGAAAACCCTAAAGACTCCACCAGAAAATTACCAGAATAATTAATTTTTTTTAAAGACTGCATCAATCTACATACCTGATTTCCACTTCAGAAACTGGAAAACTTAAAAAGATATAAAATACTAATAATTCTTAAATGGCTTTGTAAACTAGAAAGACACAATTATAGAAAAGGTACACCTTTTTCACCACGATTTCATTGGCATTTATACAGCCAACAGATATTAAATTCATAGTTAAAATCATTGAGCTGAGTGCTTGGGATAAATGCAGTCAATTACACAAAATAGTTTTATCCCTCATGGAACTTTTATAACCTAGCAGAGCAGCGAGAGAGAAAGAGGTCACACATGTATATATACATGCCTGTATTTATACAGGTATATATATATATATATATATACACACACACACATATATATATGGAATTTTACCTATATTCTACTAATGTGTTTTAATGGAGAGATTACTTCATTTCAATTCTAACTGGCATTTGATTTCTATAAAGCTTAAATAATGTTTTATGATTTTTGCCAGTTATATTTCTCCTTAAAAAAATTGGCTATGACATGTGTTACTTAGTTGTGGCTCAGAGATTTTCTTCTAGTTTGAATGATGTATTTATATAATCATGTCATATTTACTGAAAGTGTTTCCCAGCTTCATATACATTTATATGAAAATTTTATCTATATGAACATAAAGAAATTATTTTTTATCAACCTGATCAGTCTTTTTCTTTCTGATCTGTGTTTTTATTTCTGAACTTAGAAAATCTCTCCCAGAACTCCTACTTCTTCTCCTTCCCCCAACCTGAGTCCAGTAGGAAAGAAGGAAGAAAACAATACCATGTTTTGAGATCCCTACTTCTCTATGTGTTAATCATTCATTCGTATCTGACTCTTTGCGACCCCACAAACTGCTCCTCTGTTCACCAGGCTCCTCTGTCCATGGGATTCTTCAGGCAAGAATACTGGAGTGGGTTGTCATTTCATTCTCCAGGGGATGTTCCCGACCTAAGAGTCGAACCTGAGTCTTCAGCATTGCGGGCAGATTCTTTACCATCTGAACCACTCGGGAAGCCCAATAGATTGATTTATATGTCTGTGCTATTTAATATGTATTATTCTATAGACAATAAAAATGTGATAAAAACATACCTACTATTTTATAACCTTGGTTTTCCACCTTTCTTGTAATAACACGCTTTTCCAAGTCAGTAACTACTTATCTGATCATGTTTTTGAATATATATATAGTTTTTATATACCCTCCAAATAATAAATATTTAGAATTGTTTCAAATTAAAATTAAGACTACTATGATTTCCAAGAACAAAGTCTGGTATTCGTGAAGCCAAGAGTCAGGGAAAAAGCATTTAAAGAAAGAATAATCAGCTGTGGCAAATGAGGTAGAATAATCAATTCACTGCTGAGAACCGACCATTGGATTTGGAAAAATGTAAGTTGCTAGTGGTCTTAACATAACAGTTTCCATGGCATGCTGGAGAGGAAAGTCTGAAGACGTAAGTGGTGGTAAGGACGAGTTGACAGTGAGTTACAGCAGATTTCTTGGGCTGTTTGGCTTTAATGGAGGACATTTCTAACAAGGAGGTAAGAGATGGGTAAAGACAAAAACTTACCCATATTTTTTAAGATGGGAGATGCTGGGGTTTGAGAGAACCAATAGAAAACATCCCTTTCATATCTGCCCAAATTCTGAATCTATGACACATAGGAAACAGGCAGTCGAAGACCAGAATATTACTTACTAAGAAAACTGTTAAGGTAGATGGATTAAGTCCATCAGCCATATGGACTGATTTTTTACAGAGCCAATATTTTACAGAGAATTAAGTAGACTTACCTGCCCAGTACCTGGCAGCCCTGAACAATTGTGGAGTTTCCCCACTGGGGTCTGCTCTTGTAATACATAATTTTAAGGAAATGAATAATAGGTGGATTTTCTTTAGGCAGGTAGAAGCCCAAGGAGAAAGAAAGAAGAAGCTGAGTTGAGCTTCTCTATTCACCAATCAGATCATTTCCCCATTCCCTGGAGGATGAATGAGTTCTTTCCTAACAAAAGATATCTCACCATGTCTGCTTACTGATTGAAACAGGAAAAACTGAAGTTTCAGGGGAGAAGACCAGAGTTCTTGAGTAGGTTACAGTAGATGAGATCTGGTACACAAGCATTTGATAGGAACTAGGGAAATTTATCCCATTTACTAGGAGAGGAGACAGAAGGTAAGGGTACAGATAAAGTGCAATTGACAAATCTGGTGTTGGAAAATGCATTTCTCTCTTCTGATTGTTCTTATTTCTCTGTGAAATAGGAAGCGAGATCATCAGTTATGAGTGAAAAGAGGAGAACAGTTTCAAAGAGACAGATGGTGTGAAATAATCTCCTCCAAGAGTGGGAAAGGAAATTGACTAGAGAGATGAAGACTGGCTGAGCAGTGCTGAGGGTCCACTTGAGTTTTGTGGTTATAAATTTAGAGCGAGTTCATGCAGTGTAGTAATAGATTTTTTTCTCCCCTGGCCACACTGCTCAAACGCAGGAAAAGACGAGGCAGAGAGCTTTATTTAACCAAGGCTGTGCTTTTGCTAGGTGACTCTTAGAGACAGAGAGAGAGAGAGAAAGAAAGGGTGTTTCGGTTGTATGCAAGGGGGTGATGAAGCATGGAACTTGGTTTAGTTAAAGAGAACAGAAAGGATGAGAGGTACAATAAAAAGAAACAGGCAAGGGCAATGAACTGAAGTTCCTAACGGGGTCAAAGAAATGTTGATTTATGAGTACTGGGATAAATATGTTGATAAGTTAGGTGTAACTGTTACAGAATAAAGTGCTTGAAATTGAGATATATGTAAAAGGAAATGATAGGGTTCAGAGTTTAGCTCTGAGAGTCAGTAGCCAAGGGGGATGGGCTGAAGACATCATTCCAAGTAAAGAGGTCAAGATTCTGAGAGGACAGTTTGCGGGATGGACCATCTACATAACTGCTGAAGATGATGCCAGAAACACTGGGCCAAGTGCTAAAAGCTTCAATGAGTTGTAAAACTGAAAGATTAGAGAATGATTTCAGGGAGGAAGAGTGGAAAGTTGCTTTGTCTACTTTGGGGTTCTGGAAGAAGATAGAAGAGAAAAAATATCTGAGAAAACAATGGCAAATAAGGAGGGCATCAGTTATCTTGGGTCCACAGTGTGGGGACTGGGTGAGAAAAAGCAGGTACCACTTGAAAGGGCCTCAACTACTTTCTTTGACTTTTTTAGATAGATCATAAGATAAAGAGATGAATGTTCCTGGGAGAGACCACGGTTGTGGAAGACGATGCCAAAGAAAGAACATAAGTGATAGAAAGCTGAGTGAAAGGATTTAGATGATTAGGGGACGTAGATCTGTATATGTGGAGATGTTCCTGCGTGTTCTTTGCTGACCTGGGTTCCTGGACGTCTGGAAGAGATAGAGATAAGTGAGGCGTACTGGCATTAGTCCTGATGATCGCCTTGGAGAAGGCAGGTCCTTGATTCCATTTACAGCCTTTTTCTTGGTTATAATAGGGGAGAAGTGGAGCATCTGATTATGAGAATAGTGGTCTTACCATGGACTTATAGAAATCTGGAAAGTTCCTTAAATCCAGCTGAGGGAAACATTATGGTATACTGAGCTATTCACTTTGCTCTTTCTGTCCAGAATTTTCTAAGTGTCTGGTCTGTTTATTCTATGTAATGTAATGTAATGTGCATGCATGTTCAGTCACTCAGTCGTGTCCAACTGTTTATGACCCCGTGGACTATGGCCCTCCAGGCTCCTCTGTTCATGGGATTCTCCAGGCAAGACAACTGGAATGGGATGCCATTTCCTCCTCAGGGACTCTTCCCCACCCAGGGATTGAACCTGCATCTCTTGCATTGGCAGGTGGATTCTTTACCACTGAGCCACCTGGGAATCCCATGTAATGTAATTACATTGCAAACTTTGAAAAAAATTCCTCTGGATTTTTGATGATTCATTCTTAAGATTGATTTGAAGGTTAGTAGAAAAATATCAGAATCCTCCTCTTCCTTCCACTCAGAAAAAAATTTTCTCCCTCCTCTGAATTTCTCATAACCCTTTACTTAGATCTCTCTTATAACATTTTATCACAATTATTTTTTATGAATGTCTTATATATATGACATATACAACTTTCTATTACACTGCAGTGCTCCCAAACTGTACCTTAAATATAGTGGTTCTGAAATAAATATATGAGGAATGTTTGAATAAAAAAGCAATGAACAAGCTGGGAATCCAAAAGTCTGCATTTGAGAATCATTCTGCCTCTTACTAGGTATGTAACCTTGAACAAGTTATTTAACTTCTCATACTTGTATCTGTAGGATGGGAATAATAATGGTCTTCTCTACTTACAGCTGCTGAAGTAAAAAGTGTGGAAATTAGATACAGTACTGGAGCATGCTTTGAAAACTCATTCAAGGAAGTGATTTGAAAATGACATTTGAAAAAATATTATCATTCATTACAAGACAATTTGATAATTTGCAAGAAGCACTCTATTATATGTCCAACAATTATTTTTTGGCTCAAATATGTCTCAAAGTGAAAAACCTGGCTAGGACACAGATGGTAATTAGGCCCTTTCATTCCACCATGAATGAAATACTTGACTTTAAAATACTTTACATACTTTAGCATGGAAGTACTACTGAAGGTAGTGGCTATGAACTGACATTCAACTCTAAACTCAACAAAAACATGCTATTTCTTCATACCACACCAAAATCCCAACATTGCTTATTCCCTAGAGTTAAATACTATCTTTATTCTTGAATTCTATTTCAAAGAATGTAGAGGAAAAGTATAGTACAGTGGCTTGAATTTAAATCCCAGTTTTGTGGCTTAGTGAATTTAAAACTTTAACAGGGTTTCCTAATGGCAACCCACTCTAGTGTTATTGCCTGGAGAATCCCAGGGATGGGGGAGCCTAATGGGCTGCTGCCTGTGGGGTTGCACAGAGTCGGACACCACTGAAGCGACTTAGCAGCCTAACTTATAAAATAGAAATGATATTATCTTCCTCGTAAAGCTATTCTGAGGACAAAATATGATAATATTTAAAATATGTATGTGAGCATTTTGATGTGCTACCTGGCCAATGACAATATCTCAAAAAATGTTGGGCATTTTTAAAATCATCATAAAATATCTAGTAACATATGAAGGATGATAAATGAAATGGAAAACAAAGAGCTAGTACAGAGAATCAACAAATCTGAAAGACTGTTCTTGGAAAAAGATGAATAAAATAACCAAACCTATGGGGAAATTGATCAAGAAAAGTAGAGCAAGAACACACAAGAAATGCTAGAGATGAAAGGGGGATATAATTGCAGATACAGCATAGGTTAAAATTTAATAAGACAATATTGTTAATGCCAATAAGTTCAAAAAGTTAGACAAAAGAGATACATTTCTAGAAGAGAATTATAACTTACCAAGCTTAGGAAGAAACAGAAAGTTAAAATATTTCTACAAAGAAAGAAAATTAAAGTGTTAGTCATTCTGTCATATCCAACTCTTTGCAACCCCATGGACTGTAGCCCACCAGGCTCCTCTGTCCATGGAATTCTCCAGGCAAGAATACTGGGTGGGTAGCCATTCCTTTCTCCAGGGGATCTTCCTAACCCATGGATCAAACTGGGTCTCCTGCTTTGCAGGTAGATTTTTTATCATGTAAACCACCATATTCCTCTAATCCTTAAAGAAATTGAATTAGTAGTATCAAACCTTCTAATAACAGGTCTAGATAATTTTACAAGTGAGTTATACCAAAGCTTTAGGAAGCAGATAACCTCCATCTTATTCAATCTAGAGAACAGAGAAAGAAGTAAAGCTCCTCAAGCTCACTTTGCAAGATGAGTAAAGCTTAGATGTCAGAACTACAAGAATATGAGAAACTAAAATTGCAGTTTAATCTGACTCATAAACATAGATTCAGTGACCTACCTAAACCAAAATTTATAAAATGAAGTCCATCAAAACAAACAAAAAACAATACATAGAGAAATAAGTATGAAATAAATATTTATCTAAGAAATAAAAGGTTGCAACATTATAAATCTACTGATACATTTTTCAAAATTAATATTTAAAGAAGAAAAATCATATAGTCATCTTAATAGATGCAAATAAGGCAATTGATGAAATTCAACAACCTTAGCAAAAAAAAAAATTGAAGAAATTTTCTTTAACTTGATAAAGTGTGTCTGCCACAAATCTACAATAAGCATTGTGATACTGGTCAAAAATTAGAATCATTCCATTTAATCTTAGGAATATAGTGAGGATACTACTATTATTACTTTGATTCAACAATGTATTAGAGATCTAGCTGGAGCAGTAAGGCAAGATAAAAGAAGATACAAATATATGGAAAGGAAGTGTGCCTACCTGCTTGGGTTGCTATAACAACATATGATAAACTGGGGGTTTAAACAACAGACCAAGGTTCTAGCCAATTTGGTTCCTGTTATGATCTTGCTTCCTGGCTTGCAAACAGCTAGCTTCTTGCTGTGTCCTCGTATGGCAGGAAAGGGAGAAGGAGAGAGAGAGAGCAAGCAAGCGTGAAAGTAAGCTCCTGATGTCTTCTTATAAGGTTACTAAACCCATCATGAGGACCCCATACTCATAACCTAATGTAAATTACTTACCTCCCAAAGGCCCCTTCTTCAAATGCCATCACATTGAGAGTTAGGACTTCAACATAAGAATTTGGAGGTGAGGGAGGCAATAACTTGAGGCAACAATTCAGTCTATAGCAAGAAGATATCAAAACATCTAAATGATTGATTTTCTACATAGGAAATCAAATGGATCTGCAGAAAAATATTGTTGATAACTGTGATTAGCAAAATGGCCGAAATGGGATTAATATATAAAAATCAGTCACATTTTTTTTCTACCAGAAACAAATAGACAATAAATCTTTTGAAATATAAAATTTATAGTAGCAATTAAAAAACCATAAAATACCTAAGAATAAATCTTAGAAAGTGTGGGTAAGTATTCATAGAGAAAATTAGAAAACTTCATTAAACAATGTTAAGGAAGATCTAAATAAATAGAAAGAAAAGTGGACCAACTACACAGAATAGAGAGCTCAGTATATAAGAGAACTTTACATATATGACAAAGTGAAACCATAAATAAATGGGGAGAGAATGTATAACTTAGTAGATGGTGTTGGGAAAATTAACTTACTTTAGGAAAAAAAATGTAGACATCTCTACAACACTGTTTACAAAAGTGAACTATATGGATGAATTAAAAATCTAACTGTAAGAATTACATTTTAAAATTCTTAAAAAGAGACACAGGAAAATAACTTTGTAACTTAGAATATTGGTTTTCTATTGGTGTTAAAAAATTACCATAAACTTAGTGGCTTAAACAACAGAAATTTATTGTCAGAAGTTTTAAAGATAAGGTGTCTATAAGTTGTGTTTCTTCTGGGTCCTCTAGAAAAGAACCCCTTTTCTTACCTTTCTCTGCTTCTACAGGCCATCTGCATTCCTTGGCTTGTGGTCTCTTCTTCAGTCATCAAAGCCAGCATCATAGCATCTTCAAATCAGGAAGGACAAGAACACTCTTTGACATAAATCACAGCAATATCTTTTTTGATTCATCTCCTAGAGTAATAGAAATAAAAACAAAAATAAATGGGACCTAATTAAACTCAAAAGCTTTTGCACAGCAAAAGAAGCCATAAACAAAATGAAAAGACAACCCACAGAATGGGAAAAAAATAGTTGCAAACCATGCAACTGACAAGGAATTAATCTCCAAAATTTATAAACAGCTCATACAGTTCAATATCAAAAAAATAAACAACCCAGTCAAAAAAAAAAAAAGGGCAGAAAACCTAAACAGATGTTTCTCCAAAGAAGATATACAGATGGCCAAAAGGCACATGAAAAGATGCTCAACAGTGCTAATTATTAAAGAAATGCAGATCAAAACTACAATAAGATAGCAGTCATAATTGGCCATCATCAAAACGTCTACAAACAAATTCTGGAGAGGGTGTGGAGAAAAGGGAACCCTCTTACACTGTTGGAGGTAATGAAAATTGCCAAAATCACTATGGAGAATAGTATGGAAGCTTCTTATAAAACTAAAAACTCAGTTACCATATGATCCAGCAAACCCACTCCTGGGCATATATCCAGAAAAAAAAAAAAACAACAACAACCATGGTTTGAAAGGATACATGTACACCAGTGTTCACTGCAGCATTATTTACAATAGCCAAGACATGGGAACAACCTATATGTCCATCAGCAGATGAACAGGCAGAGAAGGTGTGGCACATGTATAAAATGGAATATGCTGCTGCTACTGCCAAGTCGCTTCAGTCATGTCCAACTCTGTGCAACCCCATAGAGGGCAGCCTACCAGGCTCCCCAGTCCCTGGGATTCTCCAGGCAAGAACACTGGAGTGGGTTGCCGTTTCCTTCTCCAATGGATCAAAGTGAAAATTGAAAGTGAAGTCGCTCAGTCGTGTCCAACTCATATATTCAGCCATTAAAAAGAATGAAATAATGCCATTTGCAGCAATATGGATGGACCTAGAGACTATCATATTAAGTGAAGTAAGTCAGAGAAAGACAAGAATCATGTATCATTTATGTGAGGAATATTAAAAAAAATGATACAGATGAACTTATTTACAAAAGAGAATTCCAAACTCACAAACTTAGAGAACAAACTTATGGTTACTATGGGGGAAAGGTTAGTGGGGATAGTTAGGGAGTTTGGGATTGACATGTACACACTGATATATTTTAAATGGATAACCAAGGACTACTGTATAGCACAGAGAACTCACAACTTTTTGCATTTTGTTGCCCAATAAATCTGATGCTATTTTGGTAAAAAAAAAATTACATAATAACTTAAATGGGAAAAGAATTGGAAAAGTAATAGATATATGTTTGTTTATAACTTTGCTGTATACCTGAAACTAGCACATTATTTTTAATCAACTATACACCAATATAAAATAAAAAGTTTTAAATACGTCTATCTCTTCTGACCTCTGCTTCTGCCATTATACCTATTTCTTTAATTCTCACTCTCTTGTTTCCCTGTTTCCTTATAAGGACCCTCGTGATTACACTGGGCCCACCCAGATAATGAAGGAAATCTTCCCATCTCAAGATCTTTAACTTAATCATACCTGTAGAGTTTCTTTTTCCACGTAAGGTTATGTATTCATACATTCCAAGGATTAGGATTCAGATGTCTTTGGGGGCCATATTCTGCCTACCACACTTAGAAGCAGGAAAAGGACTCTTGGGGAATATTTCAGAAAGTTAAATCATAAGGGGGGGGGGGGTGGGAAACTGATTGCATCAAAATGAAGAACTTCTGAAAGTAACTGCAGAAGACACAAATAAATGGAAAGATATTTCATGTTCATGGGTTAGAAGAATTAAATGTCCATACTCTCCAATGTGATCTACAGATTCAGTAAAATCCCTACCGAATTTTCAATGTCATTTTTCACAGCAAAAGAACAAATAATCCTAAAATACTTATGGAACACACCACAGATGATCTCAAATAGATACAGAAATCCTGAGAACAATGAACCAGAGGTCACACTTCCTGATTTCAAGCTATATTACAAAAGTAAAATAATCAAAATAGTACGATAGTCTTATAAAATAGACACTTGGACCAATGTAATAGAATAAACCCACATATCTATATGGTCAGTTAGTTTCTGAACAAAGGAGCCAAGAATATACAATGGAGAAAGGATAGTCTATTTAATAAGCGTTGTTGGGAAAATCATTCTACATGTATAAGAATGAAACTTAACCACTATCTTACATCATACACAAAAATCAACTCAAAATGAATTAAAAACCTGAGCTTAAGACCTGAAACCATAAAACTCCTGAAAGAAAACACAGGAAGTTAAGCTCCTGTGAGGCTTGTTTGGACCTGATATCAAATACAAAGGCAACAAAAGCAAAGATAAACAAGTGTGACTACCTCGACCTAGAAACTTCTGTACAGCAAAGGAAACCAGCCGCAAAATTAAAAGACAGTCTATGTAATAGGAACAAATATTTCCAAGTTCTGTATCTGGTGAGATGTCAGAAGTTCAGAAATGAAAGAAGTCAAACCAATTAATCACTGAAGTAATAATTAGTAAAAGTTTATTGTGCACACACCAAAACAGTCTGCAAACCAGGATCACTGAGGTGCAAGGGATATTGTTACAGAACAGTTATATAGTGAGAAAGCAGAGATCTTTATTCTTTACAGTGACTGGTCATTTCATTAGAATTTTCTTCAGTGATAGGAAATTGGTTAGTGATTACCTCATATCAGCCTTGGTAAACAGTGTAAGTATTGCTTCTGATCTCCAGAAGCATAAGCAAGAAATGACCCAGATCAACTTAGTCTTGCAAAGTGAGCTAAATTAAGCTTTGCCAATATGATTAAACTGGTTTTGTCTACTCAGGAAATTTTCAAGGTTGGTCTCCAATTTTTTCTTTTTAATTTTTAACAGGGTTCACATCTAAAATATACAAAGAATTCACACAATAAAAAAAAAAAAAAGATCAATTAGAACTAGGCAGAGGAACTAAATAGACATTTTTCCAAAAAGGAATACAAATGGCCAACAGGTACATAAAAAGGTGTTAACTCACTAATCAGGTAAATGGAGGTTAAAACAAAAGATATCATTTCACACCTTAGGACAGTTATCATCAAAAACACAGCAAATAACAAGTGTTGGTGAGAATGTGGAGAAAAGGGAAACTAGTACACCGTTGGCAGAAATGTGACTTGGTGCAGCCACAATGGAAAACAATATGGAGATCCTCAAAAAATAAAAAATAGAACTGTCATATGATCCAGCAATTCTGCTTCTGAATACATATATTTGAAACAAGCAAAAGCATTATCTCAAAGAGGTATCTCTACCCCTGTGTTCAATGTAGCATTATTCACAATAGCCAAAACATGTAAACAAGTTAACTATCCATTGATAGATAAATGGGTAAAGAAAATATACTGTTCTTTAAGGTAATACTATTCAGGTATTAAAAAAAAATCTTGCCATTTGCAACAACATAGATGGATCTTGAGGACATTATGTTAAGTGAAATAAGTCAAAAAGAAAGAAAAATACTGTGTGATCTCACTTATAATGTGGAATTTGAGAAACCTGAACTCATAGAAACAGAGAATAGATTGGTGGTTGCCAGAGATGAGGGGAAAAGGGTGAAGTTGGTCAAAGGGTACAAACTTACAGTTATAAAATTAATAGGCTCTGGGGTAACATGTACAGCATGATTACAGTTGACAATACTGTAGTGCATATTTGGAAGTTGCTAGGAAAGTAGATTCTATTTTCTTGGGCTCCAAAATCACTGTGGCTGGTGACTACAGCCATGAAATTAAAAGATGCTTGTTTCTTGGATGGAAAGCTATGCCAAGCCCAGACAGTGTATTAAAAAGCAGAGACATCATTTTGCCAACAAAGGTCCATAAAGTCAAAGCTATGGTTTTTCCAGTAGTCATGTGTACAGATATGAGAGTTGGAACTTAAGAAAGGCTGAGCATCAGAGAATTGATGTTTTTGAATTGTGGTGCTGGAGAAGACTCTTGAGAGTCCCTTGGGTTGCAAGGAGATCCAACCAGTCCATCCTAAAGGAAATCAGCCTGAATATTCATTGGAAGGACTGATGCTGAAGCTGAAGCTCCGATACTTTGGCCACCTGATGTGACATGCTGACTTGTTGTAAAAGACTATGATGCTGGGAAAGATTGAAAGCAAAAGGAGAGGAATGGGGGTCAGAGGATGAGATGGTTAAATAGCATCCATGACTCAACGGACATGAATTTGAGCAATTCCAGAGATAATGGAGGATAGAAGAGCCTGACGTGCCGAAGTCCATGGGTTCACAGTCAGATAGGACTTGGCAACTGAACAACTACAGGAGAGTAGATCTTAAAAGTTCTCATTATAAGAATAAAAATTGTAATTATATGAGGTGATGAATGTTAACTAAACTTGTCATTATTTCACAATATATACGTATGTTAAATCATTTTGTTGTATATCTTAAGCTAATAGAATGTTTTATGTCAATTATATTTCTATTGTTGTTTTTGTTCAGTCGCCCAGTCTTGTCCAACTCCTTGCAACCCCATGGACTGCAGCACACCAGGCCTCGCTATCCCTCACCATCTCCTGGAGTTTGCCTAGGTTCATATTTATTATATCCAGACAACTCATCCTCTGACACCCTCTTTTCCTTCTGCCCTCAATCTTTCCCAGCATCAGGGTCTTTTCCAATGAGTCGGCTCTTCACATAAGGTGGCCAAAGTATTGGAGCTTCAGCTTCAATATCAGTCCTTCCAGTGAATATTTGGGGTTGATCTCCCTTAAGATTGACTGCTTTCATATCCTTGCCATCCAAGGGATTAAATTTTAAAAATAAAGAACTTCTCTTCAGCAAAAAATATTGTAGAAAAAGTTAATGGGTATAAAATTTAAAAGACGGTATTGCCTAAAATAGATAAGGGATTAATACCTAGAATATATAAGAATGCCTTATCCAGCAGTCCTAATGGAAAAATATTCATCTCATCACATCACAGGAAAACGACAGCAAAGGAAATCAAAAAGGGAAAAAATCATGTCAAGAGATTCTAAAGTCATTAGTAATCAAGAAAATAAATGTTAAATAAAGTTATATTCTCTTATACCTACAAGATTAGAAAGTTGGATAATGCAACAGGAATACAGGGAGTGGAAACTACACACTGAAACCATTCTGAGAGAAAGCTGTCAAAATGTAGTGCTCTATCCATATTCATCACCTATGACAAAGCCCTTCTCTAAGTGAATAAACCCCAAAGAAATTTACCTCCATGCAACTGAACCAGGTTCTTCGTGGAACTATTATTTGTGTGTATGTGAGCACGGCAGGGTGAGTTGAAGTTAACTGGGGGAATGAATAAATGAAATAAAGCAGCTTCACATGTTGGCATTCTATGCAGCCATTAGCAAGAACCATCTAGATAGACATACAAGCACTTAAATGTATCTGAAAAACAGGACTGAGAAGAGTAATAAATGATATTATAGAAAAGCATTTACAGAAATTAAAATGCACACAAAAGCATATGTTACAAAAACACTGACTAAAAGATTCACATCAAATTAATTAGAATTTTGCCAATGATGGGCAAGGGGGAGGAAGGCTGGGAAAGAGGGATGGAGCAAGAAGGGAGGGAGGAAGGGAAGGAGGATGGAAGGAAGGGCTGAAGAATGAAGGAAGAATGTTCAAGGATCTAAACACTGAATATTGTAAATACATCAATTCTCTACAAATTGATTTATAAACTCAATAAAATCCTAACATAAATTCCTATACGATTCTAAGTGAAACCTGACAAGTTGATTCTAAAATTTATGTAGAAGAACAAAAGGTTAGAATGGTTACTGTACTCTTCAGGAAGAATAACAAGACAAGGAGACTGCAAAAATCAAGACTTACTGCAAAGCTTTCACAGTTAAGAATATGATCTTGTAATGTGTAGCAGACAGACCCATGAATATAATATAGAACCCACATTCATGGAAACCTGATACATGATAGGGGGCTAGTATATAGACTATGCAATAAATAGTAACATGGCGAGGTACTTGGTTATACATGTGAAGAAAGAAAATGGATTCATTCCTATTCCATGTATATAAACCAGTTACATGTATAGTGTGAAAACAAAACTTGAAGATAGTCTATTTAGGAGACAAAATAGAATATCTTTATGATCTTGATGTCAGACATGACTCCTTAAACAAGATTAAAGATGTAGCTATAATAAAATATTGGTAAATTTTGACAGTTAAAATTTAGAACTCCTGTTCATCAACGGGCTTCATAAAGAAAGTAAAAGGGCATTTATCACATGTAAAATTGAAATATCTGGAGTATAGGTTTTTTACAAAGTATTATATATCAACCAAACTAAAAAGAAAAAAAACAGAAGAAAAATAGCCAAAAGACATGAATTCAAAATAGGAGGTATGAATGGCAGATAAACATTTGAAAAGGTACTCAGGCTTGTTAGTATTCAGAGAGGCATAAATTAAAATCCTAAGGATGTACTATTTCATACACATCAGAGTGGTACATTTTCTAAAGTCTGATAACACTGAATGTTGCTGAGGAGCTAAGACACCCTAGCTTTCATATTTGGCTGGTGGGGGTGTACATTTGTAAAACACCAAAGCAATTTGGCATTAGGGAGCAAACTAATGGTGAACCTACCCCATGGTCCTGCTCTTTTGCGCATATTTTGTGCCCTAGAGAAAAGTTTGCATGTGTACACCAGGAGTCAGGCAAGAGAATGTTCCCAGAAGCACTGCTCTCATTAGCAAATGAACCAGAAAGAGCACAATGCCCATAGTGAAGCAAAATAGGTAATACACTGGGAGGTAGGCATAACATAAAATCCCCTACAGTGTTTTGAACCACATTCATTCATTCATTCATTCATACTGCATTCAACTACATTCATAATATACACTACATAGATTAACACGGATGAATCTCAAAAATCAGATTGAGTGGAAAAAGCAAGTTGTAGACAACCACATTCGGAGAAGGCAATGGCACCCCACTCCAGTACTCTTGCCTGGAAAATCCCATGGACAGAGGAGCCTGGAAGGCTTCAGTCCATGGGGTTGCTGAGGGTCGGACACGACTGAGCGACTTCACTTTCACTTTTCATTTTCATGCATTGGAGAAGGAAATGGCAACCCACTCCAGTGTTCTTGCCTGGAGAATCCCAGGGACGGGGCAGCCTGGTGGGCTGCTGTCTATGGGGTCACACAGAGTCGGACACGACTGAAGTGACTTAGCAGTAGCAGTAGCAGACAACCACATTACATATCCTATTCATGCAAATTCTGAAACCATAAACGTAACAATGCTTGTTTAGGGATAGTTACATATGTAACGAAGCCCAAAATGAAAGAGAATTATAAACAGTAGATAGAAGCAGGAAGAATTCAACTAGGGACATATTAATATAGAACTTTTTAAAAAACTTTTATTTCTTAAGCTATGTGCTATGTGCATGGGTTTTATTTTTCTTTTTGCTCTGTAGTATATACATATATAGACACACAGAATGTATATATACATATGTTATGTTCATTATCATATTTGTATTCACATTCTTTTGTGTGTATTATTTCATGGTAAAACTGCAAACAATGAAAGAAAAAAGTGAAACTTCCAGTTGGCATATAAAAGGTTTCCAGTATAAGCTGATGCTCAGGCTCCATAACTTTCCCAAGCCTAGAATTTCCATATCTTGTGGCTTTATGCAAAAGTAATTGCACAAAGCCTGTGGCTGGGAACATACACTCTGACACAAGTCTGAAAGACACTCACACACACAGATGGCAACCACAGTTGTCACCCTCTTTCCCCTTTCGAGCTCCATTGCTGAGACTGGCAAATTAGCAGGCCCTTATCTTGGATGGAAGCGGGCATCACGGAGACCAAAGCCAGTCAAAATGCCGACCGTCTAGATTTCCTTCTACACCTGAAGGAGAAGAGGGCTGAGGCGCTGGTGGGGAACTTGGCAGAGCCTAGGGGGTGTTCATGCGGGAAGGGGCTGTATGAAGAGTGCTGGGGAATGCTGGCCTGTGGGAAGGACATGCATGGAGTTGACCTTCTGAGAGCAGTATTAGGCATATCAAATGTACTCACCGTCCTGAGAATTCCTTCTTCCCTTTGACATTGCTAAAAATGGAGTCAGTTGCAAACAGTATGTGACTGTGTATGGTAATTTGGGTAAAGCTTGTCAATTTGGGTAGCCAGAAACATGGTATGGTCTGGGATCAAAATATTATTTTTAAGATGATGTTATTTCTCAAGCTTCCTCAGGAGTTTACAAATCTATTCGGAAGATTTGCCTGAGTTCAGTCACGTCCACAGTCCAGATAGTCTCATCACCACGTTATTAACCCAAGGTTGTATCCTTGGGAAGTTCTGGCAGCAAGGAGCCGGGAAGGTAAACAAGCACACACTCCAAAAACAGGGGGAAGGGTGAGGAGCCTTCAAATGCCCAGGTCCAGCTTTCAGTTCAAGCCAGCAGGCAGTCACCTATTCTTGAAGACTTTCCCCTGACAGATGAAATGGTGCAGCTTTCAGAGTAGCCAATGCTATTTCAGAAGACTATTCAACCCTTAAAGAAAAGAGAAAAAAACCTTTGCGTTCTCCCAAAATACTCTCCACACCCTGACAGTGACTAAGCAGCCCTTTCTAGTAAACTGCCATGGTGGGGGAAATATCACTCACTCAGCTGTAGGCAGTCCCAGGGGACTACCTCGGCCTAACAGAGCCATGTCACGCCTGAAGCAGAGGCCGATGATATCCAGGAGACTTGGGGAGATTTTCAGAGTGATTGCAGCTAGTGAAAACACCATGTTCTTTCTATAAGTTTTGTTTTCTTGTGAATTGAGATCACGTGACAACGGAGCAAGTTCCATCTGGGCCTTCAGTCAAACATAATTTTTGACATGATTTTTCTGCCTTTGGCTCGCTGTTAAGTCTACCTCTGCTAACAAATACACTTAACTTTAGATGTTTTGAATTATAGCAACTGTAAAACCAAGGGGTCCCACCCACCAGCTGTAAGAAATTTGTATTAATTCTAGGAAATGGGAAGCTTTTAAAGAAAGATGTTTGGTTTTCTCCCAGTCATTCAAGTGTGTCACCGGACGTAATAAAATCATACCAAATTGTGTTTTTATTTTGTCATGAAGAATGCTGACCTTGAGGGATATGGCATGATGTGCCTAAGTAATGGAATTAACTTGAAGAGAGTCTACTTTTTTTTTTAATGCAAACCCAGTAAATTGTTAGAATGGCCTGGATCTCAAATTGGCTTGATGTCCTAGTCTATTCAGGGTACTAGTAAAAAATATTACAAACTGGACAGCTTATAAACAACGTAAGTTTATTTCTCATAGTTTTGAAGGCCGGAAGTTCAAGGTCAGGGTGCCAGCATAGTTGGGTGAGGGCCCTGTTCAGGGTTGCAGACGTCTTATTCTTTGTATCTTCGCATCAGGGAAGAGGCACGGGTTAACTTTCTGGAGTCTCTTTTGTAAGAACCCTAATCCCATTCACGAGGGGTCTACTCTCGTGATCTTGTCACCTCCCCAAAGGTGCCACCTCCTAACACCATCATTTTGGGCATTAGGTTTTTAACATACGGATTTTGGCGTGGCGGCACACAAGCAATCAGATCATAGCACTTAGGTTACTTCCCCAACTTCTTAACTGCTTCCCCTGGATGCATGGTACAAAAAAGAGAATCTTTCAAAAGTCAGGAAAAGGAGAAAGAAAAATGGAATATAGACAGGAAGGAAGGATAAAGATGAGAAGGAAGAAAGAGAAGGAAAGATGAAATGAAGAAAGAGAAGTATGAAAGAGGGCAAAAAAGTAGATGAGAGTAGCAGGAGATGAAAAAAGGGATGTGAAATGCCCATTTAACACTCTGAACTGAGCAGGTTCCCACAAGGCTCAAGGAGGTTCCCAGTGATATTGCAATGTCCCTTTGGTGGAAGCACCAAATTAAGGGTTTCATTGCAAATTATTTTTACTTTTTTTTTTTTCCCTAAGAGAAAGTACTCTATTAGATTAACTAGCCATTTGAGCGTGGAGCCTGCCTGTACTGGTCTAATTAAGATCTAGTTCCTAACAAGTAAGGGGAAGGGTGCTCTGTATCCTAAGCCCATCTGCTCCTGCGTGACCCTTGGCCCGTTCAGCAACTCTCAGAACAGCACCAAGTGGACAGCTCACAACTGAGGTTTACAGAAACAGAATTTAATCTGGAAGGAGTAGAGTATATTTTGCCCACTGAGTTTTGTCTATTTGATGTAAACACACGCACATGTGTATAGGCACATACATATATGTAAACAAAATGCTTGGATTTAAGGCTTTTCAGATAATTAAGCAGGGACATGTTACCCATCATTGTGTCTTTCTGTAGCACAATAAGATACCAGTGTTTTCAAGCCAGTGGTGACATCTGCTCAAGGATTTCTGTAACAAGACCAGCCCACCACACAATCACTAGCTGGCTGGCTTTGGTGCCCCATTCTTTCTCCGTGTCAGCAGCCCTGAATGACAATGTCACTCTTTCTTACGGTCCTGAGGACACTCAGGGAGTCTGTCATTTATTTGTTTAACAAAAAGAAGAGCTCATTTCAAAAGCACACAGTGAAGAGGCGATGGGCCATACCAGCTAAATCCTACTTTTGTATTTGATGAGCTTTATTGAGGATTTGCATACTCAGTAAGGAAAATTGACAGTCACTCAGTCGGCTCCATGTTATTATTTCACACCCTATCAGTGCCTCTCTTTTGTCCAGTTTGAACCCCTGGAATATTCCTCTTAGTTTGTAAAGTTTTGTCTTTCCTGCAAGGATACAATCTTAGCATTATGTTGCCAGGATGAAATGGGGAGAAACATGAAGTCCTTTGCAAATGATATCTGAAAAGAAGGATAAATTCATAAATATTACATAGCTAGTAACCTAAATATTTGCTTGAAAAAAGTGAAGTGAAAATTTTAGTCACTCTGTCGTATCCGATTCTTTGTGACCCCATGGATTGTAACCCATTAGGCAGCTCTGTCCATGGAATTCTCCAGGCAAGAATATTAGAGTGGGTAGCCATTCCCTTCTCCAGGGGGTCTTCCCCACCCAGAGATAGAACCTGAGTCTCCTGCATTGATTGTCTGAGCCACTAAGGAAGCACTATTCAATTTTTTATTATAAGATTACTGGAACATTATTAGAGTGTTATGCAAATGAGATAACAAAAGTTCACAGGTAGAGCGTAAGGTAGCCTGAGTGGCTCTCACACTTATTGTGCCAGTCACATTACTATACATCTTTACACATTGTCTCTAAGTCTTCACCACTAACCCAACAGGCAAATATCACTGTCCCCATTTTACAGATGAACAGACTGAAGCTTAACAAAGTGAAGTGACTTGCCAAGGTTATGGGCTAGTAAGTGGAAGAACAGAGATTCAAACCCTGCCTGATAGACTTCTCTGCCTAACCCATGTCCTGGATTAGACTGTTCAAATCCTGACTCAGGGATGCTGTGTGTATATATTCGTATATGACTATGAGTGGATCACTAAACCTTTTTTTTACTCAGTTTTTTACCATAAACTGCAAATAATAATAGGAGCTATCATCACAGAGTTGTGAGAATTAAATGAAATGACACAAGTACTTAACAGGGCACTTAACCACATGCATGATATGCATCCATAAATGTAGGTATTATTTAAAATGTTTATAATGAATAGATACAATCTATTGAAGGGACTCTATGGCGCTTGTTCCTTTCTCTTGGTTCTAACAGATCTATTGTACTTGTGTCTTTTAATGAAAGCTTACTCAAATCTGTTTTGGAACCAAAATGGGTATAAGTAACAAATGCTTGAATTAATTTCAGATTTTGCTCCACTGAAGGACCTGTTGCAGAAATGTTTCCCCTGTCCCCTTCCAGTGGCCCTGAGCAGGAACTGTCCATCTACATGATGACACCATCTGGTGACAATGAAATGGTGCCCTGCCTGCATTTCATCTCCAGCAAGACAGACAACAGATGATTAGTGAAAATAAAATTTTAGTTGGGAATTATTTGGGAATGGTTCAACTCTCACATATGGATGCAGCCTGACTGGAACTGGAAAGATCTAGCCTATTTGGTTTCTTGTCAAGGTCTTGAGAAGAGCTCTAAAAAACATCTCAGGCCATCTGGCCTATTTTTTTCACATGTGTGACTCCTACAAGAAAGTGTGGTCAGAGAAGATATATAGAAGCTCCCAGGTGTCTTCCTTAAAAGACAGCAGAGGCTTGCTCTGTGCACCTCGCAGGTCCACCCCTCCTTCATTGTCTGGCCATGTTCTGAACAAGAGGCAGATGGCTGTACTTTAAGGCCAGCTAGAAGAAACCCCAAAATACCCAGGCCAGGATTCAGGCAGATAACTGGTTTGACTCTAAGTCCATGCTCTTTCCACTGAGCCATTTTTTCAAGGCCTTATTCACAAAAGTTTACTCAGTAAAAGACATAAGACACGTGTGTAAAGAACAGAATGAAGTCTGAGCAAGGTCAGTATTGATTCCATGAACTTCGGAGTGAAAATCTCCCCTACGTAGTAAGTGTAATAATGGGCAAGTAAATAAACCTTTCCAAGCTGCAGTTTTTGCACCTATAAACTGAATAATAATATTGAAAATATTTAATGAAATAATCACTGTAAAGTGTTTAACACAATCCCTGGCATAAAAATTATACCCACCCTCTATCCTCATCTCCTTCCCCTCCTCTTTCTTATTTTCCAATTTAGAATACATACCAGAAGCAAAGCACTAAGTATTTTAAAAAGAGAAATTCTTATCTGGGTTTTAAGATATTTGAGTTTTTTGAGGTAATCAGTTCCTATCCCTAGAAATTCTGAGACTAGGCCTAGAAATCTGCATTTTAAAAAGTATCTTTGTTGATTATTTTTCAGGTTGACCATGGACCACATTTTGAGAAACGTTTGGTTGGGCAATAACATTGGACAAATAAGTGGAAGGAAAGACAAAGAAAGAGGAAAAAAATACAGGCTATGAAGGTGAATGCCGGACAACCCTAAATGTTGGGCTACAAAACTTGAAATTAACAGTTAATGAAGCCATTTTATGTTTTTTAATAGAGTTCTTAATCCAATCTTTATTTAGGAAAAGCAATTTGGTAATTGCATGTTGGAAGATAAGATAAGTGAATTCGGTATCTTCTGTGTGTGCTGTTGCAAGGTGAGGTAACAGAAAGAACAATAAACATTGGAAAGATTTTAAAAATGTTGTGTGGGAGGTGAATGATGACGAACTTGGATTTGAACGTGTTCTATTGAATGTGCTGTTGGGACACGTAGCAGTCAGGGAAAATGCAGATCTATAGTTGCTAAGGGAAACGTTAATGAAATCTATGTCATTCCCCAAGTTTGGGAACTTTTTTCTTTTGTAAATATGAACGATAACTTCACCACCAACAATAATAGTTTGCACAAAAAAGTGACTATGATTATTTGTACCTTACACATTCAACTGCGTTGGGATCATGTGATTGGTTTGAACTGTCATCACCATCAGTTAGCAAGTCACTAAGCTGCCTTGCAGCAGCTGAAGAGCAGAGCGAATGGGGACTGTGTGTAACCCAATGCCACCACTGGCGCCAACCCACAGAGCGCATACAGTTGCCCGGAGCTGAGGCCACACGCCCAAGCCTGTAACTCAATAATCTTGTCAAAGTAATTGGCCACAGGTGGTCCACACAGCTGGGTGAACAGCTGAGCCTGTTCACTATTTATGAGGCTGTCTTAACAAGTTGCTTGAAGTTGGGTGTGCTGATCTCTCTACTGTACATGGTTCTCACCCTGGAGTGATTTTTGCCTCTTAGGGGATGTCTGAAGACATTTTTTATTGCCATGACTTGTGGAGGTGTTGCTATTGGCACCTAGAGGGTAGAGGCTAGGGATGCTACTAAACATCCTATACTGCTCAAGACAGCCCCCTGCATAACAAATAATTACTCAGTCCAAAGTGTCAATAGAACTAAATTGGAGAAATCATGCTCTATTAAAACACAGACCTGGGCTCCACCTCTAGCAAATTTGCTTTGCTTTGTTTAGCAGAACACAGTGGCTGGGTGATGATCAGGAACCACAGAGAAGATGACTTATCCCTGAACTTTCCAGGCCTTGAACTTGAGAAAGGTATTAATGGGTCCTGAATTTGGCAATGGAATAATGTGTTTCCTCTCATATGTGTGCGTGTGCATCTGTGTGTGTGTGTGTGTGTATGAGAGAGAGAGAGAGAGAAGAGGAGGGGAAGGAAGGGGAGGGGAGGAGAGGGGAGGAGAGGCGTTGTTGCGAAAAATAATTTGCAAGCAGAGACAGCAATCCAAATCTGAACAAAGAAAATCGTTGAATGCTAAGCCCCGACAGCACATGCATAGCAATGCCAGGATAGTGAATGATTGGGATGACTCTAACCCAATAACCTCCAATAAAATGCACACAAATTGTATACAAAAAGCAGAATCCCTCCTCCCGCCTCCCCTGCAACAGCAAGCAACAAAAAGCAAGTTCTGTAAATTCAGTCCTTCACCAACATTTATCCTGTAATTTTCTACAGATTGGCAGTGATAGCAGGAGTGGAATAAGAATATTGAAAAGGCCGGGAAGAAATGGCATTCCCACGGTCAGTATTGGCAGCACTTCACCCGGAAGACCGGCATGGGGAATTTCCTGTCTGGATGTGGAGAATCTGCCCAGCGGGTGGCTCTGGACAATGGGGAAGTAGGGAGGACTCTGCGGGGCACAGCAATCATGGAAACAGTGGTCTGTAACACAACTTTTCGTCCAGTCTAACCCCCATGAACCCTGTAGGTATGAAAGCACTGGTTTGGAAAGAGCAGAAAGGTGAGCAAGTTTGGAGACATTCTGACAGGGTTACATAGGGGAACATTTGTTCTTCTACACTTCACATTGTTTCCTATGCATAATCTTACCCCTTAAATCAGGGTCAAGAAAATGACCCTAGCCTCCTTTTAAAAAGGAAAGGTTATATAAGCTATCAGCTCTAGAATCTGCCACCTTAGGACTGATGACTACAAATAAAGAATTTCTTATGAAATTCAAATGGAAGTTGCCAGTGAACTTTCCTTTTCAAAAGAAGCATTGACTTTTCCTAGGATATTTTCTGTTCCTCTATTGCTGTGACTCTGGGTGCCTTCCTATCCCACTGCCTTGCTGTCTGTATTAGTTTCCCATGGCTTCCATAACATACTGCTACAAGCTAAGTGGCTCAAAATAACACAGATCTATTATTTTGTGGTTCTGGAGTTCAGAAGTCCAGCATGGATCTCACTGGGCTGAAATCACAGTGTCGAAAGTGCTATATTCCTTCTAGAAGATCTATGGAAGAATCTGGTTTTTTGCCTTTTCCCCGTTCCAGAGGACACTTGTTTTCTTGGGTTCAAGCTCCCTTTTATATTCAAAGCCAGCAGTGGCCTGTTGAGCCTTTCTCATTTGGCATCACTCTGACATTGGCTCTTCTGCCTACCTATTCTATCTTTTAGGAACCACTGTGAGTACATTGAGCCCACACAGACAATCTAGGATAATATGCCTATTTTAAGGGCACCTGATCAGCCACCTAACTTCCATATGTAGATCTTAACCTCCCCCTTGCCATGCAACATAATGTATCCACGTAGCTTCTGAGGATTAAGATGTAGATGTGTTTGGAGGAGCCATGACTCTACCACAGCTTCTCTATCTGATCACCTTTGTGGCTCTGGGTTAGCAGCTCATGGAGGGCACATGTAGTGCCAACAAGTGTCCACAAATATTATATATATACTTGCCATCAGGATTGAATTCATGCTCATTTGTATATCTCTTAGCTATGTTGCTTAAACTCCCTCCAAGAGAAACAAATATTACATATATGCTTGTGTAAACAAAATAGAAATGGGGCATGGGGTAGGGATAAATCAGAAGTTTGGGATTAACATATACACACTGCTATATACAAAACAGATAAACAATGAGGGCCTACTGTACAGCCTGGGGAACTATATTCAGTATCTTGTGATAACCTAAAATGGAAAAGAACCTGAAAAAGAATAGATTTAAATATATATATGTAACTGAGTCACTTTTCTGTACACCTGAAACAAGCAACATTGTGAATCAATGATCCTTCGATTAAAAAATACAGGGAAAAGATAAATGGAAATATATATATATATATATATATATATGTCAAATGAATGAATTCAGCTTCCTGACTTAACTATAAATTCTAAAAATAAATGTAATTAATAGAATCTTTCACCCTCGCAACTAATAAAAACCCTTCAGGGACCATGCGCTCCATCTGTGGGTAGCTTAGCCAAGCTTCCAGCTTCACTTCTGACTTTGGTGACTCTGTCTCTTGGCCTTTTCAGGATTTAGTCATTTGAGACCAGAAGAGGCAAGGTTTTTTTCCCATCTTCCCCCACATAATCAAGATACTCAATTATGCAAACTTTGCTCTTTTACAGCAATACCCTTTATCTGTTTGATTTTTTTTTAATCACCTCAATTCAGGATAATTAAAAAAAAAAAAAATCCCATGAATTTTTTCTAACTAATCAACCCCTTTCCCATTCACTCCAGGGTTTGGGCTTAGGAGTTCTGACTTGAATGAGGTCAGTCAGTCACTGTGGAGTTTTTCTTTACTGGACTCCTCTGAAAAGTATTGAGCCCATCTGGACTCAGATTTATTTTCCTATTAGGTTGTGTGAAATTCTGACAGCTGCAAAAATTATTATGATGCTAAAATAGAACATAAGTGCATGTGTAGAACAAACACATTTTATCCTTTCTCAATTAAAAGAAACGATTTGCCCTTTTATCCTAGAGACTATTAAGGACAGATTTAACTTTCTGTTCTAAGGGGAAGATTTAATTGATGGAGGTTTTGCTGGAAACATGCACTCCTATGCTGGGCTCCCTCCACCAGTCACTGTGTCCAAAAACTGACTCATTTAGATTACTGGTTTAAGGATGCTAATTTTTAATATTAGCCTAATCAAAATACATTCCCAAAATACTGTTCTTATTTGCCTAATTCTATCATTCAACCCCTTTCATCTAATATGTTTGCTCTAAAACAGAGGGAATTATGTAAACATCTGGCCACCAGTTGTGACAGCCATTAATCATAATATGTTTTGCGCCCCAGTTCATTAAAGAATAGGATTTGGTCCAAAGTTATCCAACAATCAGTGACAAAGTTAATAGGAAGCTACATCGTCTTTCAGCCTCCTTCCTCAGTCTCTGACAAGTACGTTCCCCAGCATCAACCTGCTCCTGGCAGTGCACTGATTGTGGGTAGTGAAAGCTACCACTGATTGAGCTTGAGTCCTTCCTGAAGATCAAACCCTCTGTGATGCACTGAGTACATTTCCACTTTATTCTTCACAATCATGGGGGGCTTTTGTTGTTCCCATTTCATAGATAAGAAAACTAGAGCTTAGAGATAGACATTAATTTGCCCGAAGTCATACCACTAAAAAGTGGCAGAGATAGAAACAATTTTTTAGAGCTCCATAATTCCCGAAACCCAAATTCTTACTGTTTTTTCTAACCCTTAAAGATACATTTACTATTCTAAATTGGAAAAAAGGAGAACAAAAAAGATTATAATGGGGATTTTTGTTTATAATGGAATGGAAAAATATATTTATGGGGTAAAATTTGTAAAATTATTTTAAAAACGTACTTTGGGTAATTCCTTGCTTTGTGATATCTATAGTCTTTTTGCCGTTAGAATGGCTACTTAGGACGTGCTCCATGAGATTTGTCTTTGTCTTGGAATTCTCAACTCAGTGTCCTCACTTCATAGCGTTGCTCTGTGCTGAAGAGACGTGCACTTTCATTACTGGGGGACAGGGATGCCCCTCTACACTTTTTAGTGGTCCCCGTCTATCATAGTAGCATTGTCAGTTCTGCCTCTCCGCTGTCTGGACGGCCCCCTTCACCCCCACGTTTCCCAGGTGTGCTCTGCTTCGTGCTCAGCTGCACCCATGTCCAGCCCCCTCTGCCACTCCTCTCTCTCCTACATCACCTTTTCATCTGTTGCCTTTCATCCCACCTTTCCTGGTCAAGTCTCAGCTAGCTGTGACCCTCTATTCTCTTTCTTAATTCAGTAAGTGTCCCTTAAGGGGTCATTACATTGGCACCTCAAATTCCATACATTATAATCTTTCTTTTGTTCTTTTTTTTTTTCACTTTTCTGTCATTGCATCATTCTTTTCTGTCATGCTCCAATAAGTAGCAAGTAGAGATGAGGGACCAGGCCTATCTGTGTACTTATGTATGTGTAGTGGAGAGTGGGGTCCACAGGAATTGTGGTCCATGACTGCTGAGGCATTTGAATGACTTGTGGGCTACTTGAGAGCCCTCTCCATCCCTCTGTTCTTTCTCCCTCACAGTGTATCTTTCAAAACAGGATCCCACATTATTGTCAATACCATTTAGTTCCACCCAAGAAACCAACCCACAGAAATGTTCTCAGAGACAGCACCGTCACTTTGAGTCAAAGATGTTAATATCAGTAGGCTGTCTAAAGATAATGTGGGGAGTAATTCTTTTCTCAGAAACAAGAAAATCCGCAGTATTTCATAAGGCAAGCAAATCTTACGTAATCCTACCCAGAATTTTCTTTCACAAACTTCAAAAGTTCCATCCATAACTTTTTCAGAAATTGTGTTATTTTGTAGAAGAATTGCATTTTTAAAATATTGCTCTTTCATGAAAATATAATGGCTCTAAAACAAGGGAAAGTGAAAGTCTCTCAGTCATGTCCGACTCTTTGCAACCCCATGGACTCTACAGTCCATGGAGTTCTTCAAGCCAGAATAGGGAAGTGGGTAGCCTTTCCCTTCTCCAGGGGATCTTCCCAACCCAGGGATCAAACCAGGGTCTCCTGCATTGCAGACGAATTCTTTACCAACTGAGCTATCAGGGAAGCCTGATTAAACAAGATGCTCTATCAATTCATCCATCTGTCCTTCAGTTACTAATGCTCCTTTTATGTACAGACAAGATGTTTAGGCATTATGAATAAGACAGAGTCTACTCTGCTCCTTCTCTGAAAGACTTAACAGCTGTGAGGACAGGGAACAAATACACAAAACAAAAATACATATCACAACTAGGGCATTCTGATGCAGACACGATGTGGAGAGGAGTCACCCTCCCCTCAATGTAGTATTTTTTTTAAACTGGTTTATCTGAACACGAAAGCAGTAAGAGTCATTTTTAGGGTTCCTCAAAGAGGATGATCAAGTAGAGATAGGTTGGGGGTTCTTGTGTCACTTCAAGTCTCCCATCAGTCTGACATTTGACAAAGCCTTCTCCCCATGGCTATGAACAGCAGTGAACAACGGGCACAAGCGTGATTCCAGACCGCACTCATACTCAGAGGGAGGCCATTCTGCTTCCATTAGGTTTATTCTATTATCCAAATGCTGGGAGCAGCAGTGTCCTCTGCCAAGAGCCTAGTTACTGAGGAGGGGATTAAAAAGGAGAAATATATGTTCACTGGCAGGGCTGCCCAAGTAAGCATGACCAAGAAATCCATGTACTGAAAGGAGGAACCCCTTCCTCCTCTCTGTGCTTATGCCAGGTACCGAATCTAATTAGGACTTCTGACCTTGACTCTTTCCTTGCCTGAAATCATGGCCAGGCCAACGCAATGAAGACGGTAGTCTCATACTTCCCTTCCTTCTGTAAGATTTTGATTTCTATTAAAACACAAGGTACCCTAAGAAACTTACTCTTGAAGTTGTGATAATAATTCACCAATACATATGAATTTTCTACTAAAAATACTTCTTCTGTTCCAGAGACACAAAGGCAAGCGGTACTTAAGTGGCAGGGGGAAGGAAGTCCTTTAGTCAGGGGAAAGCCCAGAGATGAGACCTCCTAGAACATATGCCACCTATTTCCCTATTTTGTTTGGAAACAGCCTGCTAAGAGGTAGAAAATGTGTTTGTCTACTATTACTGCAGATATTCCATTTTGTTACTGACTGCTCCTTTCTTCACACTCATCTAAGTAGCCAATTATTACTTGAGAGTGACTCCACTCCCATAAAGTGACTTTCTCCCTAAAGAAAGGTTAGTGACTAACAAAACTGCCCTGGCACTTCACAAAACCAGCCTATAAAAGAGTGAAGGACAACTGAGCGGGATGGAGCCCTTGAATGTATTCTCCAGAATAAGAGCTGAAAGTCAAAAGGGTGCTAACCATGTAGGAAGAGACCTTTGTGAGACTAAATGGAGGTGGAATTGGATGGCCTCCTTTCTTTAGTGAATTGCCCACTCAAGGAACCCTTGAAGTGTTAGTCACTCAGTCGTGTCTGACTCTTTGCGACCTTATGGACTGTAGCTCGCCAGGCTCCTCTGTCCATGGGATTTCCCAGGCAAGAATACTGGGGTGGGTTGCCACTCCCTTCTCCAGGGAATCTTCCCAACTCAGGGAAGTCTCCTGCATTGCAGGCGGATTCTTTACTGCTTGAGCCACCTTGAACTTGTAACAGACCACATGTAGGAACCTACTGACTCCAAGCCTCTCTGCTCCCAGGTGCCAGCACTTCTGGGAAGAGATAAGAAACCCTTCTTTTCAAACCTCCAGCTTCTTCATTGACAACTACCATTGTCCCAGCAATTCCGAAAGCCAAAACCAGCCTTCTTCTCACCTCCACTCAAGCACAGCCTCCAGTTCCATGGTCTCTACTCTGTCCTGATCGTTCATTTTTCTAAGCCATGTCAACACTCATAATACACTACTCACGAATAAACAATAAAAAATGGCCTTATTCATCATCTCAAATCCTTTGGGGGAATAATTCAGGGTATTACTTAATGTTTCATATTGTCCTTTGTTTCACATGTGATCATCTCATTTCTCTGGATCAGTAACTCTGCAAAGGCAGGACAAATAACCCTGTAAGTCACAAAACCTGATGAAGATCTTGTTTCCAAATTAAAATTCAAATCATAAGGGTCTACAAGTACAAGTTCATGTCTGAAAATAATAGGAAGGAATACTGTAAATTTGAGATGTCTCTGAATATCCATGTGGTCACTATGCTCATATATCTGGTGTCATTATCTTACACTGGAGCCAGTACTTTATCAGGGCCTACAATGACTTGCTGGAAGGATGCAAAGCATCTAAAAAAATATCTCCAGGAATTTCTAGTATCCAGTTCCACATGTAAGGAGTTTAGAAGTCACCAATCCATTCTAACAATAAATAACAGCCTAGACAGCCTGAAAATTTAACAACTCTTCTTGAATCTGTAACAGAGAGGAGGACACAGAGCAAACCATCATCCCCAAGACTGGACTGACAGACAGGCAAATACTAGGAGTCCACGTTTACCAGAGCAGAGACTCAGGAGCAGAAACCGCCACAGGAACCAGGCCTGGGTGGGAAAGCCTGAACTGTATCAGTAATTGACTGATGGCTGGAGACCCAGCATGAACAACTCTGAGAATTCAAAGCTCCAAAGAGACCCAGTCTCTTGTGGGTTTTATGTCCAGGAGCCCAAGCGGTTTGTCGCAATAAATATTGCAGAAAAACTCCTTCCTGTTTTAGGAAGGGCAAGAGGAAAAGGAAGGATTTTGAAATATGCTAGAGCACACTGATCTTAGGGAGATCTGCCCTCAGAAGACACTTGTTAACTAGAGCCTAACCTGCTGGGGTGCTTTGGGAGCTTAACTGACCTGAGGGAAGGAAAGCACCTATCTCTAGTCAGCTAGTCTACCATGTGAGTGAAGTGAACTAATCAACCGTGGTCCACTCTAACCATCCTTTCCCACCTAAGGAGGAGAATTTAAAAAAAGCAACTGAGTAGTGCTTATGAAGTTCATAGTCCAAAGGCTCACTCAAAGAATTAGACCTAATCATAGACAATAAAACTTTTCTCCACTATTCTCCCACTGACCAGCACAATATTGAAGGTCTGTGTATGGCAGGTTCTTTTATGGGTTCATCATGTCTGGCTACGAAATTACAAGGCATACTAAAAAGTCGTATACACAATTTGAAGAGACAGAGGAAACATCAGAACCAGACATGGCATGGATGCTAGAATTGTCAGACTGTGAATTTAAAACAAGTGTGATTAATATGCTAAGGGCTGTAAATGGCTAAAGTAGACAGCATGCAAAAACAGATGAGCAATATAAGTGGAGAGGTGGAAATCTTAGAAAGAATCAAAAAGGAATGCTAGAGAGATCAAAAACAGTATAGCACAAATGAAGAATGCCTTTGATGAGCTTGTTAGTAGACAAGAAACAGCTGAGGAAAGAATCGCTGCTTGTGAGGGTATAGCAACAGAAACCTCCAAAACTGAAAAGCAAAGAGAACAAGGACTGAAAAAAAAATTATGACAGAACACCCAAGGATTGTGGGAAAACTACATATTTAATGGGAACACAAGAAGAAGAAACAGAGAAAGGGACAATATTTGAAACAATAATGACTAAGAATATCCACCAATAATGTCAGACACGAACCACCAGACATCAGAAAGCTCAAAGAACACCAAGCAGAAAAAATACCCCCCTCCAAATTACACATTAGCATATCATTTTCAAACTACGGAAAATGACTTTTCCTCAGAAAACACACAAGCAGGAAGATAGAGAAGTAAAATATTTAAGGTGTTAGAGAAAAAAACCCACTAACACAGAATTTTGTACCCCATTAAATTATTCTTTACAAGTGAAGGAGAAATAAGGAATTTCTCAAACAAACAAAACTTGAAGAAAATTCTGTCAGTAGACTGGTCTTGAAAGAAATGTTAAAAGAAGTTTAACATTTATAGAGAAGGGGAAAATATTGTATAAGTCAGAAACTTGGATCTACATAAAGAAAGGAGAAGTACCAAGAACGAATAAGTGAAGGTAAAATAGAAACATTTATTTTTCTTATTCTTAATTAATATAATACATAAGAGTTGGTTAAAATAACAATAGCAACAATGTAGTTGATATATCGGAGAAGGCAATAGCACCCCACTCCAGTACTCTTGCCTGGAAAATCCCATGGATGGAGGAGCCTGGTGGGGTACAGTCCATAGGGTCGCTAAGAGTCGGACACGACTGAGCGGCTTGACTTTCACTTTTCACTTTCCTGCATTGGAGAAGGAAATGGCAACCCACTCCAGTGTTCTTGCCTGGAGAATCCTAGGGACGGGGGAGCCTGTTGGGCTGCCATCTATGAGGTCACACAGAGTCGGACACGACTGAAGCGACTTAGCAGCAGCAGCAGCAGTTGATATATATGTACATCATTATGTATGCTTATACACAGGTGAAATGAATGACAGCAGTGATACAAGAAATGGAAGGAATTAGGATTATTTGGTTATTATAAAGTATACCACATGTGAAGAGGTATAGTATTATTTGAAAGTGGACTTGGACTAGCTGTAAAAGGATATTGCAAATTCTAGGAAAATTACTTAAAAAAAAATCTACACTAAGAGAGAAAGTGGAATCATATAACATTAAATTAAAACAAGCCACAATTAAAGCCACAAATGGCAGAAAAATAATGGAAAAAATAGCAATAAAGAACAATGGCAACAAGTAGCAAACACTAACAAATATGGTAGCCATAATCCAACTATATCAATAATCATCGTGAATGTTAATGGTCTGCCGCCAAGTCGCTTCAGTCGAGTCCAACTCCGTGAGACCCCAGAGACGGCAGCCCACCAGGCTCCCCCGTCCCTGGGATTCTCCAGGCAAGAATACTGGAGTGGGTTGCCATTACCTTCTCCAATGCATGAAAGTGAAAAGTGAAAGTGAAGTCGCTCAGTCGTGTCCGACTCCTAGCGACCCCATGGACTGCCTACCAGGCTCCTCCATCCATGGGATTTGCCAGGCAAGAGTACTGGAGTGGGGTGCCATTGAAATGCACCAGTTAAAAGACAGATATTGTCATGAGTTCAGTTCACTTCAGTTGCTCAGTCGTGTCCAGCTCTTTGCGACCCCATGGACCACAGCATGCCAGGCTTCCCTGTTCATCACCAACTCCCAGAGTTTTACCCAAACTCTTGTCCATTGAGTCAGTGATGCCATCCAACCATCTCCTCCTCTGTCATCCCCTTCTCCTCCTGCCCTCAATCTTTCCCAGCATCAGGGTCTTTTCAAATGAGTCAGTTCTTCACATCAGGTGGCCAAAGTATTGGAGTTTCAGCTTCAATATCAGTCCTTCCAACAAACACCCAGAACTGATCTCCTTTAGGATGGACTGGTTGGATCTCCTTGCCATCCAAGGGACTCTCAAGAGTCTTCTCCAAAACCACAGTTCAAAAGCATCAATTCTTCATTGCTCAGCTTTCTTTATAGTCCAACTCTCACATCCATACATGACCACTGGAAAAACCATAGCCTTGACTAGACGGACTTTTGTTGACATAGTAATATCTCTGCTTTTTAATATGCTGTCCAGGTTAGTCATAACTTTCCTTCCAAGGAGTAAGCGTCTTTGAATTTCATGGCTACAATCACCATCTGCAGTGATTTTGGAGCCCCCCAAAATAAAGTCTCTTACTGTTTCCACTATTTCCCAATCTATTTCCCATGAAGTGATGGGACTGGATGCCATGATCTTCGTTTTCTGAATATTGAGCTTTAAGCCAACTTTTTCACTCTCCACTTTCACTTTCAACAAGAGGCTTTTTAGTGCCTCTTCACTTTCTGCCATAAGGGTGGTGTCATCTGCATATCTGAGGTTATTGGTATTTCTCCCGGCAATATTGATTCCAGTTTGTGCTTCCTCCAGCCCAGCATTTCTCATGATGTACTCTGCATAGAAGTTAAATAAACAGGGTGACAATATACAGCCTTGATGAACTCCTTCTCCTATTTGGAACCAGTCTGTTGTTCCATGTGCAGTTCTAACTGTTGCTTCCTGACCTGTATATAGGTTTCTCAGGAGACAGGTAAGGTGGTCTGGTATTCCCATCTCTTTCATAATTTTCCACAGTTTATTGTGATCCACACAGGCAAAGGCCTTGGCATAGTCAATAAAGCAGAAATAGATGTTTTTCTGGAACTCTCTTGCTTTTTCCATGATCCAGCAGATGTTGGCAATTTGATCTCTGGTTCCTCTGCCTTTTCTAAAACCAGCTTGAACATTAGGAAGTTCACGGTCCATGTATTGCTGAAGCCTGGCTTGGAGAATTTTGAGCATTACTTTACTAGCGTGTGAGATGAGTGCAATTGTGCAGTAGTTGGAGCATTCTTTGGCATTGCCTTTCTTTGGGATTGGAATGAAAACTGACCTTTTCCAGTTCTGTGGCCACTGCTGAGTTTTCCAAATTTGCTGGCATATTGAGTGCAGCACTTTCACAGCATCATCTCTTAGGATTTGAAATAGCTCAACTAGAATTTCATCACCCCCACCACCTTTGTTCATAGTGATGCTTCCTAAGGCCCATTTGACTTTGCATTCCAGGATGTCTGACTTTAGGTGAGTTATCATACCATCATGATTATCTGGGTCATGAAGATCTTTTTTGTACTGTGTATTAAGAAAGAAAGACCCAACTGTATGTTATCTACAGGAAACCCACTTTAAATATAAAGACATATATAGATTGAAAATAAATGGATGGAAAAAAATATACCATGCTAATGGCTAATCAAAAGAATGTGGGAGTAGCTACTTCATTCATTTCAGACAGAGCAAACATCAAAGCAAAAAAAAGTTATCAAAGATAAAGCAGGACATCACATAATCATAAAGGGGTCAATTCTCCAAGAAGACATAACAATCCTAAACATGTATGTACCTAATAAAAGAGTATCAAACTATATGAGGCAAAAACCACTAAATGTGCAAGGAGAAATGGATAAATCTACTACCATGGTTGAAGACTTCAACACCCCCCTACCAGAAATGGATAAATCCAGCAGGCAGAAAATTAGTAAGGGCATAGTTGAACTGAGCAACAGTAATAATGAACTGGTTATAAACATTTTTAATTCCACAAATAAACAAGTGAAGTTTGAAATTCAAAATTCAATACCATTTACATTGGCATCCCAAATTAAATACTTAGCTATAAACCTAATATGATATGTAGAAGATTAATAGATCTATAAGAGAATCTATAAAACCCTGACAAAATCAAAGGAGAACTAAATAAATGGAGAGATATTTCATCTTTATGGATAAGAAGAAAACGTTGTCGTGATATCAGTTCTTTCCAACTTGATCAAGAGATTCAGTGCAATCCCAACAAAAATCCGAGAAAATTATTTTGTGAATATTGACAAAATGATTCTAAAGTTTTTGTGGAAAGGCAACAGACCTTGACTAACCAAGACAATATTCAAGAGAGAACAAAGTTGGAGGGCTGACACTACTTGATGCTGAGATTTACTATAAAGCTATAATAATCAAGACACGGTGGTATTGGTGAAAACATTGATGAATGAAACTGAATACAGAACCCAGAAATAGACTTACATACATATTATCAATTAACCGATCTTTGACAAAGGAGCAAAGGCAACACAATGGAGCAAAAAGTGTTTTCAACAAGTGGTGTTGGAGTAATTGCAAAAAAAATCAATCTAGATATAGATAAAATGAACTCTTCACAAAACTAGTTCAAAAGTATCATAGACCTAAATGTAAAATGCAAAACTACAAAACTCCTAGAAGATTAATAAGATAGGAGAAAAGCTTAGATAACCATGATTATGGTAATGACATTTTAGATATGGCATCAAAGGGACAATCCATGAAAAAAAATCAATAGCTGGACTTCATTAAAATTAAAAATGTTGGCTCTGCAAAAGGCACTGTGAAGAAACTGAGAAAAAAAAAAAAAGCCACAGACTGCTGGAAAATATTTGGAAAAACATATATCTGTGAAAGGACTGTTATCCAAAATATACAAAAAGCCTTTAAAATTCAACAATAAGAAAACAAACATTCTGAATTAAAAAAAAAAAAAATGGGCCAAAAGACCTTAATAGACACCTCACCAAAGAAGAGATTCAGATCAGATCAGTCGCTCAGTCGTGTCTGACTCTTTGCGACCCCATGAATCGCAGCACACCAGGCCTCCCTGCCCATCACCAACTCCCAGAGTTTACTCAGACTCACGTCCATCGAGTCAGTGATGCCATCCAGCCATCTCATCCTCTGTCATCCCCTTCTCCTCTTGCCCCCAATCCCTCCCAGCATCAGAGTCTTTTCCAATGAGTCAACTCTTCGCATGAGGTGGCCAAAGTTCTGGAGTTTCAGCTTTAGCATCATTCCTTCCAAAGAAATCCCAGGGCTGATCTCTTTCAGAATGGACTGGTTGGATCTCCTTGCAGTCCAAGGGACTCTCAAGAGTCTTCTCCAACACCACACTTCAAAAGCATCAATTCTTCCGCGCTCAGCCTTCTTCACAGTCCAACTCTCACATCCATACATGACCACAGGAAAAACCATAGCCTTGACTAGACGGACCTTTGTTGGCAAAGTAATGTCTCTGCTTTTGAATATGCTATCTAGGTTGGTCATAACTTTCCTTCCAAAGAGTAAGCATCTTTTAATTTCATGGCTGCAGTCACCATCTGCAGCGATTTTGGAGCCCCAAAAAATAAAGTCTGACACTGTTTCCACTGTTTCCCCATCTATTTACCATGAAGTGATGTGACCAGATGCCATGATCTTCTTCTGAATGTTGAGCTTTAAGCCAACTTTTTCACTCTTCACTTTCACTTTCATCAAGAGGCTTTTTAGTGCCTCTTCACTTTCTGCCATAAGAGTGGTGTCATCTGCATATCTGAGGTTATTGATATTTCTCCCGGCAATCTTGATTCCAGCCTGTGCTTCTTCCAGTCCAGCGTTTCTCATGATATACTCTGCATATAAGTTAAATAAGTAGGGTGACAATATACAGCCTTGATGTACTCCTTTTCTTATTTGGAACCAGTCTGTTGTTCCATGTCCAGTTCTAACTGTTGCTTCCTGACCTGCATACAAGTTTCTCAAGAGGCAGATCAGGTGGTCTGGTATTCCCATCTCTTTCATAATTTTCCACAGTTTATTGTGATCCACACAGTCAAAGGCTTTGGCATAGTCAATAAAGCAGAAATAGATGTTTTTCTGGAACTCTCTTGCTTTTTCCATGATCCAGCAGATGTTGGCAATTTGATCTCTGGTTCCTCTGCCTTTTCCAAAACCAGCTTGAACATCAGGAAATTCATGGTTCACATATTGCTGAAGCCTGGCTTGGAGAATTTTGAGCATTACTTTACTAGCGTGTGAGATGAGTGCAATTGTGCGGTAGTACAGGTGATAAGTAATTATGTTAAATGAAGCTCTACATCCTACTTGATCAAGGAAATGCAAATTAAAACAACAAAAAGATACCATTAGTCATCAAAATCTGAAACACTAATACCAAATGCTAGCCAGGATGTGAAGCAACAGGAATTTTCATTCATTGCTGATGGGAATGCAAAATGGTATGGCCACTTTGGAAGACAGTTGGCACTTTCTTAAAAAACATATCATTATACATTTGTCCAAACTCAGAATGGCCAAGAGTGAGCCCTAAGATAAACTCTGGACTTTAGGTGATTACACTATGTCAGTGAAGTTCAGGAATTGTAACAGTGCAGTTCATGAAATGTACCACCCTTGGTGAAGGATATTGATAATAAGGAAGGCTTTGGATGTGTGGGAACAGGGTATATGGGAAATCTCCTTAATTTCCTCTTCATTTTGCTGTGAACATAAACTCCTCTAAAACACACACACACACACAATCAACAATAACATAAAACACCAAAGTCTTTTAAATAAATACATAGAAAAAAAATTTCTAGAAACATTGGTTTTATTCCATGGTAAATAATCTAAACATTATTTATACATGAACACAAACAGACATTTTAAAGAGTAGAGTGGAAAATTTACACTATTATCTAAGATAAAACTTGATTTGAATGAAATTTCATCCTCACAGCACACTTGTCAACATCCACCGCCTCCCCCAAGCCTGTATCAAGCTCTTCCTTGAATCTAAGTCCACACTCTCTTGCTTTAAGGTCCTAGTGTTCATATTTGAAAACCTCTGCTCTTACACTCCCATGACAGAATGGAAGAGAGTAAACTCTAGATAAATATTTATTGACAAATCGATTCATCATTTCTTCAAAATTCAGAGCAGGTACAGGGAGTTGAAATTGTTTAGGTGGAAGTAGAAAGAAATGGCCTTCTTGGCACCGGAGAAGCATCCTGCCAGGGAAGTGTTCTAGTTGGCTACTATGTGATGGTTCCTGCATCAGTGAAATGGTGATGAGAAAGAGAACATGGTTCCAGGGAAGAAGAAACCTTGGAACGGTGAAACAAAAGGAATGACAAGGCAAGGATGACCGAAAAGAAGAGGACGGAGCAGAGCTTAGCGACATAAGCCTCCAAAGAAGCAAATGCATTCAAGCAAAGCTACAGGCAAGTCTTGTTTTCCCTCCAAATACAAATATTCAAGAAATCAACAGTTGGCTTTTGTTTATTTGGGGCTTTCTTTTCATTTTGCTTGTGTGCCTTAGAAAGGACCAGAGAAATACAGAGGCTCAGGTGAAACCCTTATGTCAGCAGGAGAGACAGAACCCAGATTAACCACCTTGGCAGCACTCGCCCAAGCACAGAGCAAGAGCCCTCTCTTGTTTCGAGAAATCCCAGCCAAAACCAAAATTGCTTAGCCAACTTTGCCAAGTGGAAACTTGCGTTAACATGATTTTTTTAAGCCTTCTAATTTGATCATTTTCAAGTTACCGCGACTTCTCCCATTTGGGTTCCATGACTAAAAAGCTTCGCTTCACTTGCAATATGCAGACTTGTTGCTGGGCACCTACTTGTGCAACACAAGCCCTGGGCTCCCTACATCGTCTCTAGATAGGATTACAATGTCTCAGGAAAGGGGTGTAGCCCAGCCAGTTTCTCCACGTTAGCAGCCAAGGATGCATACTGGAGACCTCTCCTCAGACCTGGCCTCCTGGGTGTGTTAGTGTCCCTAATGGCTGTGGAATTCACTCAGCTTGTCATAGCCTGGCAAAGATTGGTCCTTCAAGGAATGGTACTAGCTCTCCTCTAGGTTCCCAGTCTTTGGTTTTAGAGACAAGCGGCAGGCTGTGAGCAGGGAGTGTAGCAGTGTGAGAATCAGGAGGGTGGGTTGGGGTGAGGGGGAGTGGAGTGAGGCAGCACCCATTCCTATGGGCACTGTACTTGCATGCTGGGGTACTTAATGGTCACACCTTGGGAATCTTAGGGGTCATCTAGTAACCAATTCATTATATAGAAGTCAAAGCTGAGTCTCAAAAAGGTTGAATGATACACCGAAGGTTAGACAGCAAGCTGTTTGTGTGGAAGAAGGGTAGAAATGTACATTACTTTTGCTTTTAGAAGGAATACTCAGGCGTTTTTCTGAATGCTTTGCGTGATCAATCTTTTATAACTTTACAAACATGTGTGGCAGGTAATCTCAACTTTTCATAGCCCTATTTTATGAAGAAGGATGTAGGTTCTGAGAAGTAAATCTGAATCCACATCTGTCCATAAACCCCATGCCTTTTCCTTGATGCACCCAATGCCCATGCCTATGTGTGTGTATGTGTGTATATTATCAGTTAGTCATCTCTGACTCTTTGCAAGGCACAGACTGTAGCCAGACAGGCTCCTCTGTCCACAGAATTCTCCAGGCAAGAATACTGGAGTGGGTAGCTATTCCCTTCTCCAGGGTAACTTCCTGACCCAGAGACTGAACCTGATCTCCTGCACTATAGGCAGATTCTTTACTGTCTGAGCCACCAGGGAAGCCCCAACCCACCTCCTACTCAGCTGAATTCATTAACACTTTCCCCAGAAATCAACCCAGGGTCTGAGGACTGGGCTTCTACTGCCATACAGAAGGTGGTGAAGGGGGAGAATGACTATCTCTAGGGCTGCAAGTTGTACCTAAGAATACATTCATACGTAGAAACAATGATATAAATTGATACTTAGGTTTGCATAATGAATACTAGAACTACCCTATGTTGAATAGCTTTTTCGGCCCCATTGTTTGAGTGCAAAGACATGCTCTGAGCTCCTAATAACTAATTTACTGTAACGTGCCTACTAGAGATGTTATTAAAGGACATTTAAATTCAGTAGATCTGCATTCAGGTCACAGATTTTATATTTCTCCTAGCTCCCAGGTGACACTGAATTGACCAGTCCACGGACCACACTTTGAGTAAACATTTTCAACCAAATTCAATTCAGGAATAAGGGACTCACTCTAGATCAAAAACAGCTAATTAATTGGAGTGGTTTTCTTGTTTGTTTGTTTAATGGGATTAACCCCTAAGTCAGCCATGGTTTCCTAATCATTTCTTTGGAAAAATCTTCCTATTTCCCATGCAGCAAGCCACTGCCCACCCTTAGTATTTCACCTTCTCCAAGACACATCTGGACTCTGCAAAAAATTATCTTCTATAACTCCACAAGGAAATACCAGTCTTGTGCTCTCATGAACACACACATGTGCCAGCTGGCAGCAACCTTTCTGCTCTTTTCAACAAGAAAACCAAAGCTTAACAAGTCCCATTATCAAAGTCTCTGGATGAGCCGTGCATGCCCTTCTGAAAGTTCCCCATTCTCCTCCCACAGTACGAAGGTCTTTCAGCTCTACCTTCTCAATGAACCCTTCAGCTGAGCATTTCAAAGCAAGCACTCTCCTTCCAATTTGTCTGCCTTACACATTTGGCCTATAAGATCCTCTTACTGAGTCATCTTTTCTGTTTGTGTTTCTTGTTTTCTTAACTCAATCTTCAGCTCTTTGAGAGCAGAAGCTCCATTTAGTGTCTCACAGCATCATCCAACAAAGCTTAGTCCAATGTTTTGCTCTAATTATGGACTAAATAATTATCTCTTAATTTCCTGAAAATCTTTTTTTCCCCCCTATTGTGTGAGAATAAAAGCTCCCAGTGGGCCTGCAAAGACTCTGTGAAGATCAGAGAATGGAGTCTTCAAACACTACTAAGTCAATAAATTAATTTCTCACTTATGGTAAGACAGACCATTTCTTACCTATGGTAAGAAATTGTAAAAATTCATACCAGAATTCACATCAGTAGTATACAAGAATCGTAGCAGATAATGCATGTGAAAGCATTTAATAAAGTATAAAGCCCTCTGTGAATGTAAGATATTTTCTTGTTGTTACTATTATTTAACACATATGTTTGTACCAGAATCACAGGATCACGAAGAAATGACAGACAGGCTTTAAATCCACCCTGTCTGAAAAGGGCCTTTTTTTCATTCATTCATCCTTGAATTATAAGTCAATAAACTAAGATTCTCTCCTGGGCCAGGAAATAGAGGAAAGAGGAAACATTAGGATAGATCTGAAAACCTATGCTAGTATTACATGGCAACTCCCATTTCCTGAAGCTCAGGAGTAGCCAGGTACAATTTAATATGACCAGGGGAGCTATTTCATGGGCTGCAAGAGGCAATGAGATGAATGTCATTCACAGCAGGGCAGCATAATAGCATCCATGTGTTTGTCTGAATATACACAGGCACTCCGTATGCCTGACTCTTCCACCTTATTGAATAAATCAGGTTACCTCGCACTTTCCTCCTGCTGCCAAGACATTCTCTGCCCCAACCCTACTTCCTTTCTCACTGCAGTCTCTTTGTTAGCAATGACTCACAGTGGTCCTGGGCCCTGTATCCTAGGCACACTTCTCCTAGAACTTCGGCAGCTCCTCCCAGCTCCTCCTCCCTTGAAGACCCATTTATACTTCCTTTTTGGCTCCATCTGGCTGCTACGGCCAACATTCCATCCTGGATTTATCAGTTACCTTAAACTCAGCACATCTTAAACAGAACCATCCTTCATGTTGGGGCTTCTCCACTCCTAGCATTTCTGCACCTCAGAGAATGCCACCAACAGCCATCCAGAGAACCAGAGTGACCAAAACAGGCCAACACCCATGGCTCTCCAAAGCACTGTTTGTTAAATGCTGATCTGACCTGTTTAGAAGAGCTGCAAGAGCTGCTTGTGGGAAGACGGAGCCCTGCTGTGGGCTGTGCTCACTGCTCCCTCCTGTCCTAAGTCATTCAGCTCTGCCCTCACCCTGACAAGCTGCAGTTAAGCAGACTCACTCTCTTAGGATGACCAATTCATCCCAGTTTACCCAGAACTTCCTTGATTTTATCCTTGAAAACCCCATTCTTTGGAACACACCTTAAGGGATGCATGTGCTCAGGTGTGTCTGACTCCTTGGGACCTCATGGACTGCAGCCCACCGGGCTGTCCTCTATCCACAGGATTTCCCAGGCAAGGATACTGGAGTGGGTTGCCATTTCCTTCTCCAGGGGACCTTCCTGACCCAAGAATTGAACCCGTGTCTCTTATGTCTCCTGCACTGGCAGGCAGGATTTTTACCACTGAGCCACCTGGGAAGCCCCTATTGGAACCCCCGTGCTGCTGCTGAGTCACTTCAGTCGTGTCTGACTCTTTGTGATCCCATGGACTGTAGCCCACCAGGCTCTTCTGTCCATGAGGATTCTCCAGGCAAGAATACTGGAGTGAGTTGCCATGCCCTCCTGCAGGGGATCTTCCCGACCCAGGGATCAAACCAGCATCTCTTATGTCTCCAGCATTGGTAGGCAGGTTCTTTACCACTAGCTCCATTGGGAAGTCCTTGGAAACTCTGTGTCATTGTTGTTCAGTTACCAAGTCGTGTCCAACTCTTTGCGACCCCATGGACGGCAGCATGCCAGGCTTCCCTGTCCCTCACCATCTCCCAGAGTTTGCCCAAGTTCATCTTCATTGCATCGGTGATGCTGTCCAGCCATCTCATCCTCTAATGCCCTCTTCTCTTTCTGCCCTCAATCTTACCCAGCATCAGGAACCTCCCTGCTGCTGCTGCTGCTGCTGAATCGCTTCAGTCGTGTCCGACTCTGTGCAACCCCAGAGACGGCAGCCCACCAGGCTCCACCATCCCTGGGATTCTCCAGGCAAGAACACTGGAGTGGGTTGCCATTTCCTTCTCCAATGCATGAAAGTGAAAAGTGAAAGTGAAGTCGCTCAGTTGTGCCCGCCTCTTAGCGACCCCATGGATTGCAGCCCACCAAGCTCCTCCATCCATGGGATTTTCCAGGCAAGAGTACTGGAGTGGGGTGCCATTGCCTTCTCCGAGGAACCCCCTGGTCCTGGGCAAATCCAGACAGTTGATTTCTCTCTCTCCCTCCCTCAGAAGGAAGTTTAGAGACCATCTATGCTAGGTTGGGAAGATACCCTGGAGTAGGAAATGGTAACTGACTCCAGTATTTTTGTCTCAGAAATCCCATGGACAGAGCAGCCTGATGGCCTACAGTTCATGGGGTCACAAAGAGCAAGACGTGACTGAAAGATTGAGCACACACACGTGGTTACTTGCTGCACTAGCTTCCCTGGGCAGCTGTAACTAAGTACCATCAACTGGGTGGCCTTTACAACAGAAATGTATGTCTTACAATTCCGGAAACTGGGAATCCAAAATCAAGATATTGGCAGGGTTGGTTCCTTCTGGGGGCCATGAGAAAGCATCTATTCTGTATCATTCCAGATAGCTTATGGTGGTTTGCTTGCAATCTGTGGCATTCCTCGGCTTGTACAGACAACACCCTGATCCCTGCCTTCATCTTCATGTGGCTTTGTCGCTGTGCATGTGTTTATGCCCAAATTCTCCCCTTTTAAAATGACACCACTCCTATTGGAATAAAACCCCACCCAGGTGCAGTATGACCTCATCCTAACTTAACTAATTACATCTGCATTGTAGACAGACACTTTACCGTCTGAGCCACCAGGGAAGTCCTAATTACATCTGCAATGACCCTATTTACAAATAAGGTCACATTCGGAAGTACTGGAGACTAGGACTTCAACAGATGAATTTTAGGGGAACACAATTCAACCCACAAAATTTGGTGTTGGTTACTTGGGAAACTCAGCTTCCCAGGCCTATTTCAACCACCTCATGTAGCACATGGAGATCAGTTATAGTCAGAAATCTCCCAAAGTAAAACTAGTCAATATGATTTTTTTCTACTTCATTTCATGTTCCATGTTCTCTTGATGATCTTTCTAGATTAGATCCAGGAAGCTGACAAACCAGGCCCCAGGCTTTCCCCAGGAGTCCCCTAGAGTCTCCTATTCACTCCTACCATTATTTGATTTTTATCCCTTAAATGTCTCTCAAGTCAGTCTCTACCACCAGTATCTTAACTTGGGCTCTCATCACAATAGCAGCCTAACTCACCTTTCCCTTTGCTCTGATCCAGGGGGCTACCCTTCTAGCTTTCCCTGCACCCTGGTTTCTACAGTGCACCTTCCAACAATCTGCTCCCACATGCAAAGCCCTCAATGGCTCTGCACAAAGCAGGTAGAATTCAAATGCCTTTGCTTCACACCCAGGGGCTTGGGTGACCTGACTCCTGCCTGACTTCTCAGCCTCACTCTCTCCTGCCTTGTCTTCACACACAGCAAATCCCAGTGACACTCAACTCTGTGGTTCACCAGATCGTGCTTGCAGGATCTTAGTTCCCTGACCTGGGATTGAACCCAGGCCCCCTGGAGTGGAAGCATGGAGTCTTAAACACTGGACCACCAGATCGTGCTATAGTCTCTGGCTCCCTGCCTTTGCACATGCTCTTCCCTCTACCCCGGATGCCCTTCTCCCCACTGCTGGACATCTAAGAAGCTCCTATTTATCCTTTACACTCTGTTCAAGTATGACTTCTTCTGGGAAGTTGCCCCTGATCCTGAAGAATGATTTATGCTGTTCCCACAGAACTACTCCCTGCATTTACCACAAATCAATACACTTTTTATCAGTCTCTTCCTCTTGGTCAGAGGACAAGAAGTTCATGAACCATCTAAAACTGTACCAAAAATGCACTTTGTACCTCATCTCCCCTCACTACTAGATGTGTACCTTGGGGCAAATTATTTAACCATTTTAAGCCAAGAGGTTCCACACTGAATGGCAGATAATAAAAGTATCTGCTTATGATGTTAGGATTAATACTAAATGAAATAATTAACATAGAAACTTTTACACATGGCCTGGTACACAGCACTTATTCTCAGAAACTGTTGCTGTTATTATGTTGTTCTTATTGTGGTTAATTTCAGAAACATAGCAGTTTCATATGAAGCTCTAGACTTGCACTGACTAGGAGTAAATTCTGGTTCTCAACACTTATTAGCCCTGAGTCCTTGGGCTTATGTCTCATCATCTGTATATCTGCAGATAATAATAACTACCTTATAGATATCTGACGATAAAATATGCTACTTTTGAAGCATTGGGATAGAACGTGGCCTGCAGTAAGTGCTCAATAGATAACAGCCTGTAATATAATGGGCTTCCTCAGATTCCTGAAGGGTCCCATGACTGCAGAGAAGATCGAGAATCAATGTTATAGTCTGTGAACACCTTGAGGAAGTCACTATGTACTAATCTTTGTATTCCAATCATATAATATAGCACTGGACACACAGGAGAGGCTCAATAACTTTTTCAATGAATGGATGAAATGTATGTAAACTGAGCAATAAATGCCAAGTTAGATAATGTCACTTTTCAAGATGTCACAAACAGAGCAAACTCATCTCCTGAGAACATGGTTGAAATTCAGGAAATGGGAGAAGTGTATGTTCCAAAAATGGTGGCTAAAAGCTCCCACACTTTACTCAGAGGAATCATAAAATGTTAGAGCTGAACTAGACTTTAGCAATGATCTATTACAGCTCCCTCATTTTGCAGATGAGGAAAATGAGCTGACTCCCAGGTCTGATTTCCTCTCCCTTTATGTATAATTCTAAGGTTCATTATTTGGCTTCCTGGCCAAAGCACATCGAGGACAGCAAATCTGGAGAGGAAAATGGAGGGGGAGAACTAGGTGTACCCACGATAAGTACCAAGAAGAAAAAGCTGGGCTGGGGACAGGGAAACAAAATAAAAAGAGGACACAAAAACTGAAAACTCACCGGAGCCTACAACACTGGCATGGGGTAGAAGTGCTCCTTTCTCAACAGGCCCACAGGACGTTGCTGTGAGCCAGTCCCAACCATGGAAGAGATTACCTGATGCTTCAGAAAAGCAAGGTTTGCAAGAAATTTAATGTCCATTAGTTCACAATACTTCTGTTAAGAGCTCTTATCCCACTGAGTGGATTAGGAATTCAAACCTCAAGTTTTCATAGCACCACCCTAGACTCCATAACTCTGAGGTATTGGCAAAGCTTCCAAGAGATGTCAATAATGCTGAAACACTGGTGAGCTGGTCACTGGGTCCCTGAGTCACCAACACACATGGGTGAGCTCACTGTTGCCCTCAGCACTCCTGCTCCTCACCCATCCTTGGCTCACTGCTGCTTGGCATCAGTCCTGCAGAGTAATGATCTTCCTGCAAAGCTCTGCCTGGCTCTTCTGGAGGCAGCACTCATGCATTCCTGTCCAGGCAAGGGAGGTCTGCATCTCTGTCTCTCTACCTCTCTGTTCCTCTCCTGGATTCCCCCATTCTCCCCACCCCCTTCTTTCTCTGTAGGTTTTCCTTCTCCTCTTCTGCCCTGGGGTGCATATATTTTTAGTCTGAAGGATTATCCTTCCTCATGCATGTTTCCACAGCCCAAGTCCACTTTCTTTCAGCCACTCTCCTAATCCACTAAGTTGTTCTAAGAACCTGGGCCTTTGAACCACAAACCCCAGACAGATGCACAGTGTACTTCAGCTTTCCACCCCATCACAGTCCTTCTTTGAGACAATGAAAGAAAACTGATATGCTTGGATAAGGAAAGGAAAAAAGAGAAAAGCAGAGACAGAAAAACATAGTGCATATCTCAAAATGCATTATCCCATCACATATATAATAGATTCCAGAAATGCTATTGCCCAAATGATATTCAAAAGAGAGTTAACAGCCATAAAAAAGAATGAAATTTTGATACCTACAGCAACATGGATGGCCTTGGATGGCATTATGCTTAGTGAAATAATTCAGACAGAGAAAGACCAATACTGTATGATCTCACTTATATGAGAAATCTTAAAAATACAACAAATGAGTGAATATAGCAAAAAAAAAAAAAAAAAAAAACCAAATCAGGTATATAGAGAACAGAACAGGGTTATTAGTAAGGAGAGGGAAACAGGGAGGGGCAAGAAAGAGATACAAACTATTATATGTAAAATGAGCTATAAGGCTCTGCCATGACCTAGAGAGCTGGGATGGGAGAAGGGGAGAGAGGCTCAAGAAGCAGGTGATATATGTATAATTATGTCTGATTTGCATTGTTGTACAACAGAAACCAGGGCTTTCCTGGTGGCTCAGCCAGTAAAGAACCCACCTGTAATACAGGAGCCTCAGGAGATGCAGTTTCAATCCCTGGGTCAGGAAGACCCCCTGGAGGAGGGCATGGCAATCCACTCCAATATTCTTGCCTGGAAAATCTTATGAACAGAGGAGCCTGGCGGGCTACAGTCCTTAGTCCTTAGGCTACAGTCCTTGCAGAGTCTGACACAACTGAGCAACTAAGCCCACACATGTGACAGAAACCAACACAGCACTGTAATCTTTCTCCAGTTAAAAAAATTGAAAATAAAATAAGCTAAAAGGATATATTGTACAACACTGGGAATATATCCACTGTTTCTTAAAAAATATATAGTATAATCTTTGAAAATTGTGACTCACTATATTGTATACCTGTAGCATATAATATTGTACCGCAACTACACTTCAATTTAAAAGGAGGAATTTTTTTTAAAAAGAGAGAGTTAATTTTCAATCATCCAGAAAATTTATGGCTGTGCAATAGCTCATTCTCATAAATGCTGAATAAATAAATGCCTTGTTACTGGATGTCTATAATAGCACTGAGCACCATTTCCCAAAACATATAGGAAAGATCTCATTGATATTTTGTACTGATGACAAATTCAAGGTGAAGAAAGGCAGAACTTTTCCATAACATGTGCTGAGGACAGAAATGGGATTGGGTGAGTCACTGCTGACAAGGAGTAAACAGACCAGTACCAACCCTTAGAGCAGGGAGCCTTTATTTTCTCCGTCAGCCTTGATGCTTTCAAATTGTGGTGCTGCAGAAGACTCTTGGGAGTCCCTTGGATGGCAAGGAGATCAAGCCAGTCAATTCTAAAGGAAATCAACTCTAAAAACTTATTGGAAGGACTGATGCTGAAGCTGAAACTCCAATACTTCCGCCACCTGATATGAAGAGCTGACTCATTTGAAAAGACCCTGATGCTGGGAAAGATTGAAGGCAGGAGGAGAAGGGGATGGCAGAGGATGAGATGGTTGGATGGCATCACTGACTCAATGGACATGAGTTTGAGCAAGCTCCAGGAGATGGTGAAGGACTGGGAAGCCTGGCGTGCTGCAGTCCATGGGGTTGCAAAGAGTCGGACACGACTTAAAAACTGAACAAGAGCTTGAAGGGTTTTGTAGCCTAAGGCTGAAGGTGACAAAGCTGCCAGATCCACTGTTTAGTTAGTGGCACAGGGGATGCTGAGGCACAGTGCTCTGGAGTCAGTGCACGGGCCCCTGGCTGTATGCTGCCCTCTACCCACCCAGGATGATACCTGTATCTTCAAAGTCACTCAGCCCATGCCTATTTGATTGCACAAGAAGTCAAGAGAAAAAGAATTATTTGAGATGTTGGTATCTCTGGCCTTATTTCCAAACAGAAAAAAACAGATAATTGAATTATGTCCTCTTCCCTTTGTACAGAGAAGAAAAGGCTCAAGTTGGACAAGAAATCACAGAATTGCTTTCTGAAAGATGGAAGGCACTGAAATTATGTAATAATAGGTCAAGAAAGGTGCGGAAATACTCTGGATGCTAACACAGTGAGCTCAGCAGAAAGGCACGGATTCGGGAAATTCCTAATTCACATTCTGTATACCTGTAAAGTAGTTTCAGTTCGAGAAAGAGTATTTGGACATCTCAGAAATGTTATCATTTTGCAAATGTTATCAGGATCTTAAAATGTAAAATTAAAACTTCTTCATTTATAAGGCTCTTTACAGTACGAAAGTGGAGTGAAAGCCGCTCAGTCTTGTCCAACTCTTTGCAACCCCATGAACTATACAGTCCATGGAATTCTCAAGGCCAGAATACTGGTGTGGGTAGCCTTTCCCTTATCCAGAGGATCTTTCCAACCCAGGGATCAAACCCAGGTCTCCCGCATTGTAGGCAGATTCTTTACCAGCTGAGCCACAAGGGAAGCCCTCTTTACAATATAGCCACTGTCTAAATTTTGAACCACATCTCTGTTTCCCCTCGGATAGCCTATATTTCCAGGTTGTGTATGTATTTTTTCAGCCCTTAGTCCATCATCTTTTTTCATTATTCTATGTCCTGGTCTTTCTGCTCACCCTCCAGTCCACTGGGCAAATGTCTATTTCTCCTGTCAGACACAGATCTAGTGTTAGCATCAATGTACAAAATGGCCCCCACTGCTCAGAGATTTGGTTCCTCTGGTCTCTGGGTTCCCATTTCATCTCAGAGAGATATCTGCAATAGTTAGCACAGGGGAATTAAAGAGAGAAATATGCTTGGAGCTCCTGTTGCACTGAGTTGTATAATCTTGGATGAGCTACCTAACCTCTCTCTCTGCTTCAGCTGCCTCATCTTTAAACTTCACATAAAATTTAAATGACATAAGAATGAATTTTCACATGGTACCTATTACATATGTGTTCCATCAAAACATTAGTTATTGTATTACAGTTAATGATTTTCTATTTTTCATCTGAGCAAGCCTCGATTTGAAGGTCTGCCATATTTGTTTTGTATTCTTCATTCTTAGCACAGTGCCTGATGCACAGTAGGCACTCAAGAAACAGTTTTAATTAGCTAATTAATAAATGGAGAGATGAAGGGGCTATGTTTCTGAGGGGCTATGATCTCTAGGAGACAAGGCACGAGTAAGTAATAGTGTGCTGGGAGAGTAGGTCCCTGAATACCAACAGGACTGGATTTGGCACATGGTCCCTGGGAGCCAAGAGTCATGAGATGCAAGACCAGCCATGGAGCTCAGAGACAGCACCTGAGGATATTTCATGAGTACCTGAATAAAGGACATAACTTTAAGAAGTAAACTGATGCTAAGTCGCTTCACTCGTGTCCGACTCTTTGCGACCCCATGGACTGCAGCCCATCAGGCTTCTCCGTCCGTGGGATTCTCCAGGCAAGAACACTGGAGTGAGTTGCCATTTCCTTCTCCAATGCATGAAAAGTGGAAAGTGAAAGTGAAGTTGCTCAGTCGTGTCTGACTCTTAGCGACCCTATGGACTGCAGCCTACCAGGCTCCTCCATCCATGGGATTTTCCGGGCAACAGTACTGGAATGGGTTGCCATTGCCTTCTCCCAAGAAGTAAACAGGAGTAGGTAAAGCCTTGTAGGCTCACTATACAGGAGGGCTCAGAACTCTCTCAGGATGAGGGAGATCAGAGCATATTTGAAGGCTTTGAAAGGAAAGATTCACTGGAGAGGAGGAGTTGAAGAACCTGATGATGAACTGAGGATGGAGGAGAGCAAAAAACTGAGTCCTTAGAAAGAGCTAGGGCCAAGGACACAGGTGGGGGGCCAGCCTTTCTTAGTCTGAAATAAGGGGAAGAGAATGGCTGGACCTCCATGTTTGACATCTTTAATGTCCTCATCACCTCTAGAATCTTAACTTGGTCACTTTGCTTTGTCTCCCACCCACAAGGACAAATTATATAGAGCTGGGGCCAAGGACAGCTCTAAAAGTTTAATACACAGTTTAATATACAAAACTGAACTTAATATACACAACTGAATAGCAAATGCTGTGGACTAAATGTGTCTCCTCCAAATTCATATATTGAAGCCCTAACCCCTAAAGTGGTGGTTCAGTTCAGTTCAGTCGCTCAGTCATGTCTGACTCTTTGTGACCCCATGGACTGCAGCACGCCAGGCTTCCCTGTCCATCACCAACTCTCAGAGCTTGTTCAAACTCATGTCCATTGAGTTGGTGATGCCATCCAACCATCTCATCCTCTGCCTTCTCCTCCTGCCTTCAATCTTTCCCAGCATCAGGGTCTTTTCAAATGAGTCAGTTCTTTGCATCAGGTGGCAAAAGTTTTGGAGTTTCAGCTTCAATATCAGTCCTTCCAATGAATATTCAGGACTGATTTCCTTTAGGATTGACAGTTTGATCTCCTTGCAGTCCAAGGGACTCTCAAGAGTCTTCTCTAACACCACAGTTCAAAAGCATCAATTCTGTGCTCAGCTTTCTTTATAGTCCAACTCTCATGTCCATACATGCCTACTGGAAAAACCATAGCTTTGACTAGACAGACCTTAGTTGGCAAAGTAATGCCTCTGCTTTTTAATATGCTATCTAGGTTGGTCATAGCTTTTCTTCCAAGGAGCAAGCATATTTTAGTTTCATGGCTGCAGTCACCATCTGCAGTGATTTTGGAGCCCCCCAAAATAAAGTCTCTCACTGTTTCTATTATTTCCCCATCTATTTGCCATGAAGTGATGGGACCAGATGCCATGGTGGTATTCAGAGACAAAAGTCTTTGGGAGGTAACTAGGATTAGGTGAGACCATGAGGGTGGGGCCCTGATCTGATAGGATCAGTGCCCTCCTAAGAAGAGACTATAGAAAGCTTGTGCTGTCTCTCTATGTATGCACAACAGAGTGGTCATGTCAACACACAGTGAGAAGGCAGCCACCTGCAAGCCAGAAACTGTCCTCACCAGAACCCAACTATGCTGAGACTCTTATCTCAGACTTCTGGCCTCCATATCTGTGCAAAAATGTGTTTCTATTGTTTAAACAAACAAGCAAAAACCATAATACAAAAAGAGAAAATGTGTAAGAAAGCCTGTATGTTATATGGACTTTCTCAGTGATGTAGGAAGAAAAATTGTCTCCTGTGAGAGAAGATAAAGATGTGATCCAGATGTCTCTAGATTATCCAGTGTCAAACTGTGACAACATGACCAATCTGTCCCCACCCACCATGGTCCTGGGAAATTTCCTTTCACTCCTTGTGCCTCAGTTGTCTCATTTGTAAAATGGGAAATACAATAATACCTACCTCTCTCATAGAATTACTAGAAAAATTCAGTGACTAAATAACTGCTAAACACTTATAGGATAGCCTGAACTAGAGTAAGTAGTATAGTAGCATTTGCTATTATTGTTGTTTTATTTTGTTTATTAACATTATTAATGTTATTATCAGAGAAAGAAGAAGAGCCTTCTGTGTATTAGAACATGTTTGGACCAGTCATTATGGGAAGTGCCCAGGAAAATCAATACAAAATCAATATTGTGTAGCACATGTGTTGCAATGGACATAGCCATATTGTGATCCTGTGTCCTTCAATAAGCAGGGAATAGAGGCAAGGAGCAGAAAAAGTAGGAATCTGTCCCTGGGGGTGGGAGATAAAGCAAAGTAACAGAGTAGAAAGTTAAGATTCTATAGAGAGTGATGAAGACAACATTAAAGATGTCAAACATGGAGGCCCAGCCAGGCAAGGAATCAAGGGAAGCTGGGCATGGGCTAATGTACCAGTTATGGGCCCAGAGAGTAATCTATATCCATTTATAGAGGCTAGAGTTAATGGCTTTCAAGCTATAGTATAAGTCATTCTCTCAATTTTGTTCAGTCGCTCAGTCGTGTCCAGCTCTTTGCTATCCCCATGGACTGCAGCATGCAGCATCCCCGTCCATCACCAACTCCCAGAGCCTACTCAAACTCACGTCCATCGAATCGGTGATGCTATCCAACCATCTCATCCTCTGTCATCCCCTTCTCCTCCTGCCTTCAATTCTCTACCGAGTGTCTATTAAATTTGGCAGTGAGAACCAAAAAGTCGTTTGGCCTGAAGTAGGTATGAGATATTCTGAGTGAAAGAACATCTCTAGAAATATGACACAGTCATTCCAGACTTCCTTCCCATCCATGCTCTGTTCCCTCCTTATCAGCACTACCCTGGACACAGAAAAACACTGAAAGCAAGACAAGAGCATCGACGGGAGTGGATGACCCAGAAACGCAGAAGGACACGTTCAGTCCCCGACAGAGTAGAGAGAGGAGCCAATCAGGAGGCTCTGTTGAGAGGGAGGGGCCAATCAGGAGGCTCTGTTGAGAGGGAGGGGACATCAAGTTGGAGATTTCACTGTCACCTTAGTTCCATCAGTTGGTTTTTTAATGTCGATTTCTTACCTGAAAATTGTATTTTCTTATCGCTTTATTTTACATTTCTTTGATTGCTAGTGAAATTGAATGTTTATTCATATGTGCATCATCTTCATTTTTTGAACCAGTTTTACAGAGGAGATCTTAGAGATCTTTCTATTGATTGGAAAAGCTCTTTATGTATTTATGATATCAGTCTCTTGCCATATGTATTGCAAGTTCTCCCAGTGTGACATTTATCATTAATAGTGTTTATAATCTATTGTGACAAACTGAATTCTTAAATTATTATGTAGTCAAATCTACTTTTTTCTGTCATATTTTCTTCTATTGCTTTAGAGAGGCCTTTCTGGCCTGGAATAAGTAAACATTTTTTTATATTCTTCTTGCATTTTAATGAGTTGCATTTTTTTCTTTTTACATTTAATTATTACACTAAAGTGGGAATTATTTTGGTTTTTGGTTTACAGAGTTACTAAGGGAGAATAATACTATTTTCCAAATACCTAAATAGTTCTGAATAATCTTTTTTTTTTTTTTTGTCTTGTCTATAAGACACTGCCTTATAATTAAAGACTTTAGGAAACAAGATGTCTTTGAGATATCCTCAAAAGACCCAACATGCAATTTCAGTTTCTGAAACTGTGGTGGGTGAAACAGTGGTGGGTTAGATTTCATGTTTTGAAGGGGACAGAAGGAGGTGGGCAGAGAAAATTTCTCAGCATCTCTCAGATCATCCGAAGGAATCTCTAAATAAGGTTCCTGTGGTTGGATAGTCACTTCATCATTATTGCATTTAAGATCAAGCATTATAAAGGCAACGGGACATTTGAGTTGTGATATCCTAAAGTAGAGGCTCTATACAGCAAGGGTCTAGAGGATGCTGGTTTGGTTCAGGAAAGCACACACGCATCCTAATTAAATACACAATTAATACACAAATATATCCTGTGTCTTAGGAGTGTCAGCTCCCCAAAGACAGAAACTCCCTCTTCTATTTTCACTACTAGCTCTTCTTCCCTAGTCCTCTATCCCTCTGGTTTACCCTCTTGAATAGTAGAGGCATCAGCGAACCGGTGACCAACCTGAACACTACTTCTCAGCTCCAGAATCACCTGCCTCAATCTCTTGTCTCAATTCCTTACACTTTCTTCATTCCTTTGAGTCCATCCCCTGAGACCCTCCCTCCATCTGAAAGAAGGCAGTACATTTACGAGAGTTTCTTTCTAGAATAGCCTCCAAGGCACCAGTGAGAGAGTGGGCAGAGGGAAGAACAGCTAGGCCCATGGGTCATGTAGCCAGGATGTGGCCACAAGGATGAAAATCCAGCTCTGACCTCATTGGGACAAGCTGGCCCACTGGTCTTGTGGGTGCCATCAGAGAACAAAGAGGAAAGAAAGCTGGCTTCTCCCCAGTCATTTTCCTGGGTGGCAGTTGTGATTTCTCAGAGCTGAAAGTATGTCAGATATCAGTGATCAGAGGGAGCTATTTAAAGTCTTGCTTTTCACAGTGATGCAACTAGGTCTAGAGTATGATAGAAAGGGTTAGGGTGGAAGGATGGGAAAAGAGTGATCCAAAGCCAGTGCTGGACCCCTGAAGCTGAGGTCCTTGCCACTTAGGAGGGAGCCCATGTGTGTAGAAGCTTGGCTGCCTCTCCAGGCCAAGAGCCTGCCCTGCCCTAGCTCACACACACAGACTGATCGGTATTTACTCTCTCAGGGAGACACAGAACCAGTCATGGCTGACCAGAGTTGCCATCAAGACCAGGATTCCCAAAGAAGCATGGGAGAGAGAGACTGACATCGTGTCTGTCACAGGCCAGAGGGTTCTGAGGACAGAAGCTGAGTGTGGGTGATGGATGCATCACAGACGCTGACTCCTTGCTGGGAGCACCTCTCCCAGTGCCCACCCAGCGTTTTCACCTGTGCCCACAGGTGCACTTTATCGCCAGCTTCAGCATATGCTTCTCCTTGGAGAGATACCACACCCCTACTTGTGTGGAGAACAGGACTGGAAAGAGCCAGGGAGCCCTAAGAAATGTCCTCCCCATGGGCTTCCCAGGTGGTACTAGTGGTAAAGAACCCACCTGCCAATGCAGGAGATCAAAGAGTTGTGGGTTCAATCCCTGAGCTGGGAAGATATCCCCTAGAGGAGGGCATGTCAACCCACTCCAGTATTCTTGCCTGGAGAATCCCATGGACAGAGGAGCCTGGTGGGCTACAGTCCATAGAGTCACAAAGAGTTGGACACAACTGAGCAACTTCACACACATGCACACCCTTTCTTATTTGGCAGCTTGAAAGCTGGACTGAAGCTGAAGGTATAGTTCCCATGGTAACAGGGCCAGCCCAACAGGAGGGGATCCCGAGCTTTGGGGTACATTTGTGAGAAAATCAGTAAGACTTCCATTGATCCTATCCAGGTTTTTCAAGTTATGATTCTCTTTGGCTAAGCCAATGGAAGTCCCTGAATGGCCTTTTATATTCACTATGATCATCCTGAAAATTTTAGAATTAGTTTATCACATAAAAAGAACTTTTTAAAAAAACATTTTATTGTGTGAGACTCTGTACAAATTCAAAAACATATTAAGATCCAAACTCTAACTAAGTTCAAGGAGATTTTGTAGCAGAGGAACCAGGATGTCAAGTTTTAAAGAGCTGAATATAAGTTCTAAATGATGATGGAAGACAGCAACAGAAAAACAGTAATAAAACAGTTCAGTTCAGTCACTCAGTGGTGTCCAACTCTTTGTGACCCCATGAACCACAGCACACCAGGCCTCCCTGTCCATCACCAACTCCCAGAATTTACCCAAACTCATGTCCATTGAGTTGGTGATGCCATCTAACCATCTCATCTTCTGTCATCCCCTTCTCCCCCTGCCTTCAATCTTTCCCAACATCAGAGTCTTTTCAAATGAATCAGCTCTTCACATCAGGTGGCCAAAGTATTGGAGTTTCAGCTTCAACATCAGTCCTTTCAATGAACACCCAGGACTGATCTCCTTTAGGATGGACTGGTTGGATCTCCTTGCAGTCCAAGGGACTTTCAAGAGTCTTCTCTAGCACCACAGTTCAAAAGCATCAATTCTTTGGTGCTCAGCTTTCTTTATAGTCCAACTCTCACATCCATACATGACCACTGGGAAAACCATAGCCTTGACTAGACGGACCTTTGTTACAAAGTAATGTCTCTGCTTTTTAATATGTGGTCCAGGTTGGTCATAACTTTCCTTCCAAGGAGTAAGCATCTTTTAATTTCATGGCTGCAATCACCATCTGCAGTGATTTTGGAGCCCAAAAAATAAAGTCAGCCACTGTTTCCCCAACTATTTGCCATGAAGTGATGGGACCAGATGCCACAATCTTAGTTTTCTGAATGTTTAGCTTTAAGCCAACTTTTTCACTCTCCACTTTCACTTTCATCAAGAGGCTCTTTAGTTCTTCACTTTCTGCCATAAGGGTGGTGTCATCTGCATATCTGAGGTTATTGACATTTCTCCCGGCAATCTTGATTCCAGCTTGTGCTTCATCCAGCCCAGCACTTCTCATGATGTACTCTGCATAGAAGTTAAATAAGCAGGGTGACAATATACAGCGTTGACGTACTCCTTTTCCTATTTGGAACCAGTCTGTGGTTCCATGTCCAGTTCTAACTGTTGCTTCCTGACCTGCATACAGGTTTCTCAGCAAATGATTAATTGCCCATGCGCAGGACACACAACAACCTACTGAGGGATCCATGTCAGGGAAATTTTGGAAGACCTTACAAAGTTGGCGGGATCTGAGCTGAGTTCGAGATGGGTAGGTCCTGCCTGGCTTGAAAGAATGAAAGAGAAGGGGCAGTCCAGGAGAAAGCTAAAGCTCAGAGCAGAAAGCAGAACCTGTGGTCAGGGAACAATGAATGAACACCTTTACTGAAGTCTGGGGCTCATGTGTGGCCTATGGGGAGATGAGTTTATGGAATAACTCCATTCTGAAGGGACAGACATAAAATGAAACACATCTGATTACAAGAAAGGCTATAATCATGGAAACTAGAGTGAGGGTGATCAGGGCCACTGGGGACAAGTGTATGGGCACTAAATCCCCAAGAGATGGGGCACCTAAAAGTCAGTGAGCACTGAAGATAAATTTATGCAATTTTGTAGCTTTGCTACAGATCACTTGCAGCATGAAATTAAAAGTCACTTGCTCTTTGGAAGGAAATCTGTGACAAACCTAGACAGCATATTAAAAAGCAGAGACATCACTTTGCCAACAAAGGTCTGTATAGTCAAAGCTATGGTTTTTCCAGTAGTCATGTACTGATGTGAGAGTTGGACCATAAAGAAAGCTGAGCACCAAAGAATTGATGCTTTTGAACCGTGGTACTGAAGAAGACTCTTGAGAGTCCTTTGGACTGCAAGGGGATGCGACCAGTCCATCCTAAAGGAAATCAACCCTGAATATTCATTGGAAGGACTGATGCTGAAGCTGAAGCTCCAATTCTTTGGCCAAATGATGTGAAGAGCTGATTCACTGGGAAAGGCCTTGAAGTTGAGGAAGACTGAAGGCAAAATGAAAAGGGGGTGGCAGAGAATGATATGATTAGACAACATCACCTAATCAATGGACATGAATTTGAGCAAACTCCAGGAGATAACAGAGGACAGAGGTGCCTGACATGCTGCAGTCCACGGGGTTGCAAAGAGTCAGACAAGATTTAGTGACTGAACAACAACAACAAACCTCTGGGGATAAGAATGCAGTAACTCATTCATCCCAGAGCAAGCTGATCAGCATGTAGGAGCAACTGCTTATCTGTTGTTAGAACCTAAATGGTCCCTAGTGAAGCCCAAATATTGCCTTTAACAATACTACAAACACAAAGCATATGACCTGTCTACAGAGAAGCATAGAAAATATCCTGATTGGTGATAAATCAAATGTAAGAGGGCATGTGCACATACATGTTCTATGGATGTAGGAGCAATCTGAACTTCCAAATATACATGCATACAAAATATTGAACTCCAACAACTTAAAACCATTGATTTTTGGCTAAGCACCTTCAACATTTTTTTAAGAAGCCATTTCAAGCATCTTAAAATGCATGAATCCACAGAAGTTTCAAAAATCAAGCCACTATTTTTCTCCAGTGAGAGATCATAGCATGCCTGAGCCTGCTTTGTCTCCTTACCAACATTGGAAAGGAATCTCAAGTTGAATCCTGTCCATTTTTCATGGCCATGAAAACTTTTCCCATGCTCTGGCCCACACTGATTTTTCTAGTTTTCTACATATTTGGATACTTAATGATACCTAGTTTTCCTGATCTCTGCCTCTAACATGTATGACTTTTCTGCATCGGTCTTGTTATCTGTAGCATCAGCATCCTTTAGGGGGATGTCAGGAATGCAGAATGTCTTCCTTGGAAAGGTCTTTATGCATTTTTGCCCAAGATTCATTTCCTCTTCCTGCTCCAGCGCTCTGACCCACCCAGTGCAGTGTTCCAGCCTTCACTATCCTCCATGCCCATGGATGCCCCCATTCCTAACCTGTGCCCCATATTCCCCTCCTGCTTGCAATAGCCCTGTTTCCTTGATCACACCCCAAGTGACCATATGTTCATAGTGCTCCTGGTTGGGAATGGACTTGAATCTTTTTGATTCTGACTGTTTACCAAGTCTGGATTTCTGTGGGTAACCCAATCAACAGAGGTTGTGTGTTTTTCCTCCTCAAAGACCTGGACACGTAAGTAATGACAACTCCAATCAGAGAAGTAGTTTCAATAAACAAGTGCTGTAATGCTAAACTATGAGAAAAGAAAAGCAGCATCTCAGACTTCACCCCAGAAAAACTGAATCAGAAACTGCTATTTACCAAGACCCTGGGAGTTTGGATGCACACAAACATTTGAGAGCCGTTTCTCTAGGAGACAGGGACCTTATTCTATATTTCATTTGTATTTGCACCCCTCCAAAATTACATGGAACCATGGCAGCCATGAAATAGATTGAACATATTCTTGCTAAATTTAGTTGAAATGGTTCCAATGGCCAACCACTCTTACAAAGGAAATGGTGCCTTAACCATTTTATCAGATTGAAACAATCACCCAGGGAGACAGGCAAAAAAAAATTTTCATTCCCATTGTATAAATAAGGAAATAGAGGGTAAGAAGGGCTTCAGAATTTCTTAAGGTCAAACAACTAAAATTTAGGAAATACCAATGATTTTCAAAGGAAATTAAATAAAGTGATAATTAAAGACAGATGGTGACTACCAAGAAGGAAGAAAGGACAATTTGAAAACAAATAGAAAACTTTAACATTTAAGAAAACTTCACTCTGGTTTATCTTTGAACCTTAATTTCAAACTTTTTAATCTCTTTTGCATGACACTCACATGCTGAAGCGATGGTGTGGGATCTTGTAATACTCCTTTAGTAGATAAACTCCTGGGCCTTGCAGTACACACACAAATATTGAACTCATGGCATATCCAAATTATTGTCAAGCATGGACTAAAAAGACTTAAAACTTTTGTTGATGCTTCTGACTGCCTTACCACAAAATAACCTCACCTTAAAAGTAAAATATCTTTTATTGAAGGCATTGTTTAGGAAGAAAAAGGAAAACCTAAAATTTTTTTATTTTGTCTTTTTCCAGGATGAATGAGACTATTTTCAAAACAAGGATGTCTTTTTTTTTTTTAACCTGTTTTTTAAAGATATAACACTAGAAATGTTGATGATATTTACTTGAGAAAAATACAATAAAATTTCCCAAAAGTTTGATAATAACTTTTTAGAAAAAATAAACATAATAATCAAATGCATTCTTTTAGACCCATTGCAAATAGCTAGAGATAACATAAAATAAAAAGATTATATTACAACTGAAATGGTTAAATGCATATTTATTTAATTCAAGACATAAATGACTTACTTATTCAAATAAAAATTGAAACTCATAGTGGGAAAAATAAAAGATAAGAGGAATAATTTGAGAGATATATATTGATCCCTGTTGAAAGACCATATATAGTAGTAATGACAATAAGTCCTAAGCAAATATTTATAGATTTTATGCAAAACCAAGATCCCAAATGAATACATTATAGACTCTGACAAACTCTCAGTGTAATTCATCTAGAAGAATAAGCTATCAAGAATACTGAAGTGCTCTTTTAAAAAGGATAATTACAATGGCTTGCTATACAAGATTTTAAAACATGATTTATAGCAACAATTATCAAAACAATCAGTTATTGGGTTAAAAATACAAAAAGTTGATCAGTGTTTAAAATCTCAGAATAGCGATTCTAAACTAAGTATTTAATATCCAAATAACCAAAGCAACAGCCACACTACACTAATGACATATTGAATTTATTGTCAACTTAGATTTCAAATCTTTTGCACATATTGTATTCTCTACCCAAGTTTTTTCCCATTCTCTATTTTGTTAAAGAACAACTTTCTTTTTTTTTTTTTTCTAATTTTATTTTATTTTTAAACTTTACATAATTGTATTAGTTTTGCCAAATATCAAAATGAATCCGCCACAGGTATACATGTGTTCCCCATCCCGAACCCTCCTCCCTCCTCCCTCCCCATACCATCCCTCTGGGCCGTCCAGTGCACCAGCCCCAAGCATCCAGCATCGTGCATCGAAACTGGACTGGCAACTCGTTTCCTACATGATGTTTTACATGTTTCAATGCCATTCTCCCAAATCTTCCCACCCTCTCCCTCTCCCACAGAGTCCATAAGACTGTTCTATACATCAGTGTCTCTTTTGCTGTCTCGTATACAGAGTTATTGTTACCATCTTTCTAAATTCCATATATATGCGTTAGTATACTGTATTTATGTTTTTCCTTCTGGCTTACTTCACTCTGTATAATAGGCTCCAGTTTCATCCACCTCATTAGAACTGATTCAAATGTATTCTTTTTAATGGCTGAGTAATACTCCATTGTGTATATGTACCACAGCTTTCTTATCCATTCATCTGCTGATGGGCATCTAGGTTGCTTCCATGTCCTGGCTATTATAAACAGTGCTGCGATGAACATTGGGGTACACGTGTCTCTTTCCCTTCTGGTTTCCTCAGTGTGTATGCCTAGCAGTGGGATTGCTGGATCATAAGGCAGTTCTATTTCCAGTTTTTTAAGGAATCTCCACACTGTTCTCCATAGTGGCTGTACTAGGTTGCATTCCCACCAACAGTGTAAGAGGGTTCCCTTTTCTCCACACCCTCTCCAGCATTTATTATTTGTACACTTTTGGATCGCAGCCACTCTGACTGGTGTGAAATGGTACCTCATAGTGGTTTTGATTTGCATTTCTCTGATAATGAGTGATGTTGAGCATCTTTTCATGTGTTTGTTAGCCATCTGTATGTCTTCTTTGGAGAAATGTCTATTTAGTTCTTTGGCCCATTTTTTGATTGGGTCGTTTATTTTTCTGGAGTTGAGCTGTAGGAGTTGCTTGTATATTTTTGAGATTAGTTGTTTGTCGGTTGCTTCATTTGCTATTATTTTCTCCCATTCTGAAGGCTGTCTTTTCACCTTGCTAATAGTTTCCTTTGATGTGCAGAAGCTTTTAAGGTTAATTAGGTCCCATTTGTTTATTTTTGCTTTTATTTCCAATATTCTGGGAGGTGGGTCATAGAGGATCCTGCTGTGATGTATGTCGGAGAGTGTTTTGCCTATGTTCTCCTCTAGGAGTTTTATAGTTTCTGGTCTTACGTTGAGATCTTTAATCCATTTTGAGTTTATTTTTGTGTATGGTGTTAGAAAGTGGTCCAGTTTCATTCTTTTACAAGTGGTTGACCAGATTTCCCAGCACCACTTGTTAAAGAGATTGTCTTTAATCCATTGTATATTCTTGCCTCCTTTGTCAAAGATAAGGTGTCCATATGTGCGTGGATTTATCTCTGGGCTTTCTATTTTATTCCATTGATCAATATTTCTGTCTTTGTGCCAGTACCATACTGTCTTGATAACTGTGGCTTTGTAGTAGAGCCTGAAGTCAGGTAGGTTGATTCCTCCAGTTCCATTCTTCTTTCTCAAGATCGCTTTGGCTATTCGAGGTTTTTTGTATTTCCATACAAATTGTGAAATTATTTGTTCTAGCTCTGTGAAGAATACTGTTGGTAGCTTGATAGGGATTGCGTTGAATCTATAAATTGCTTTGGGTAGTATACTCATTTTCACTATATTGATTCTTCCAATCCATGAACACGGTATATTTCTCCATCTATTAGTGTCCTCTTTGATTTCTTTCACCAGTGTTTTATAGTTTTCTATATATAGGTCTTTAGTTTCTTTAGGTAGATATATTCCTAAGTATTTTATTCTTTCCGTTGCAATGGTGAATGGAATTGTTTCCTTAATTTCTCTTTCTGTTTTCTCATTATTAGTGTATAGGAATGCAAGGGATTTCTGTGTGTTGATTTTATATCCTGCAACTTTACTATAGTCATTGATTATTTCTAGTAATTTTCTGGTGGAGTCTTTAGGGTTTTCTATGTAGAGGATCATGTCATCTGCAAATAGTGAGAGTTTGACTTCTTCTTTTCCAATTTGGATTCCTTTTATTTCTTTTTCTGCTCTGATTGCTGTGGCCAAAACTTCCAAAACTATGTTGAATAGTAATGGTGAAAGTGGGCACCCTTGTCTTGTTCCTGACTTTAGAGGAAATGCTTTCAACTTTTCACCATTGAGGATAATGTTTGCTGTGGGTTTGTCATATATAGCTTTTATTATGTTGAGGTATGTTCCTTCTATTCCTGCTTTCTGGAGAGTTTTTATCATAAATGGATGTTGAATTTTGTCAAAGGCTTTCTCTGCATCTATTGAGATAATCATATGGTTTTTATTTTTCAATTTGTTAATGTGGTGTATTACATTGATTGATTTGTGGATATTGAAGAATCCTTGCATCCCTGGGATAAAGCCCACTTGATCATGGTGTATGATCTTTTTAATGTGTTGCTGGATTCTGATTGCTAGAATTTTGTTAAGGATTTTTGCATCTATGTTCATCAGTGATATTGGCCTGTAGTTTTCTTTTTTTGTGGCATCTTTGTCAGGTTTTGGTATTAGGGTGATGGTGGCCTCATAGAATGAGTTTGGAAGTTTACCTTCCTCTGCAATTTTCTGGAAGAGTTTGAGCAGGATAGGTGTGAGCTCTTCTCTAAATTTTTGGTAGAATTCAGCTGTGAAGCCGTCTGGACAAAGTAAGGTAACATTATGATTCTCACATAAATATAAAATAAAGATTTTATTTAACTCACTATCCAATAAGGGAACCCAGAAGATGTTACTTTTCATTCACAGGAGAATCCAAAGAACAGACACACTTATAGATCAGGAATGTTGAAATAAATTTGCAAATATGTGCAAAGCTAGTGAATATATGCAGTGTCAACTGAACTTCTACTAGACAAAATTTATTTGCATTGATAAGTCTATAGACAAGAATTACTTTAAACTGCTATAGTTATCTGTTAATACAACTCACATAACTGTAAAATAGTTCAAAGGCAATGAAAGATGCAGTTTTCTATGGAAAACTCTCCATAGAATCAGAATCAGGTAATTCAGAACCATGGGTCCTAAATAGCGCACAGTCTGCCACTGAAGCACACGCTTTTCTCTCCCATTTGCACAGTTGTTTCTTTTTTGTACCCAGCTGAAGAGCTTTACATTTGTGTTCATTAGACCCAATAACAGGCAGTCATAATCACCATCCTTCCAAGCTATATGAGTGTGTGTATTTGATCAGGATGTTATCAGTACCATTGTCCAAGCCATTGATTTTTTTGTAAACAAGTTGAACATAACAGAAAATCAAAGCACATATATATCTGACATAATGTAGAGTAATATCATCCTTTCAAACAGCAAAAAATAGATACCAAACACAGAGAACAGAAAGAAGCAGGATGAGTAAAATAGATACGCTTTTCCACCTATCTAACAGGTGTCTTTTTGAGGACAGCTGGGTGCTAGGTAGTGTCCTAGGTGCTGAGGGCACTCTGACAAATGAAAACAAACACCTGTACTCATGGCAATTTATAGTCTGGGGTGGAGTGGGGAAACAGATATTAAACAAACAATTTATATGTCGGAATAATGGTAAGTGATGTGCTGAATGTGGTAAGTGATACCAGAGAGAGTTACAAGCTGTTTAGCAAGTGTAGAAGGTTGATATGAACATATTAATCATTACCATTTGTTTCAGCTTTGCAGATATTAAGTCTCTCTCTTTTATTTTCTCTGTCTTTGGGAGTTTGTAAGAATGTTGAAGTGGAAACCAAAAGAGTCCAGAGCTGAGAGAGAACTGCTGCTCAACAGCAAAATGAGGATGGTCAGTAGCTTGCTTGGTTTTTCTCCTCTTTCAGAACAACCAACAGTACCAAGCAAGTGCTTCCTTTCAGCAGTTTTCTTTCAGTAGGATGTGCACAAAGAAGACAAAGCCTTAGCTATTTGGATTCTATTATAACCAAATGTATAAAACACTGTTACTACAGACATTAGGATATAAAATAGCTTTGTTATACTGCTAGAGAAATGTACTTTTTCCATGCAAATAGAGCTAACCCTGCACATGCATGCAACAAATGGTGAAAATACTAGCATAATTTTATGAGAAATTAAAGTTGTATCAAAACTAGTAGAAGACATTTGCCACACATCATAATTGACAAATGATTGGGTACTGAATATTTTAATACTCCATAAAATTAACAAATAATTCGATAGAAACTGGACATTTCATGAAAGAAGAAAGACTTGTGGCCAGAAAGTATATGAAATATGTTCAGCCTCATCAAAAGGCAGAATCTGAATTAAAACCACAAATATTTTGCTCCCAGCAGACTGGCAAAAACATAAAATTTGGCAATAACTAGTGTTGAAGAGAATGTAGAACAATCAGAATTCCTATACATTGCTGGACAAGTGTAAACCATGCTGGAAGGAAAACAATCTGTCATTACCTAATCAAGTGGCAGATGTTTGTTTCCTACCACATCACTATTTGGATCTTGGAAGACACCTGCACATGTGCTCCAGAAACCATGAACAAGAATGTTCACAAAAGCATGCATTGTGATTCCTAGAAAGAGCCTAAATGTCTATTGACAACAATATGAAGAAACACACTGTGGTGTAGTCTTACAAGAGATACCACATAGCGATAAAACAAGAATTCACAAAGCACAAAGATGAGAGGGGGAAAGTTCCAGGAGAATGTACACAGTATTGTCTTCCACTTGTATAAAGTTTATATAAACTTGGTAAACACTAAAGAAAAACAAGAGAATAAGAAAAATAATTCAAGATAGTGGTTAGCTCCAGGAGCCAGGCAAGGGATCTGAGCAGGATAAACACACAGGGAGCTTAGATATGTTTCTTAAACTTGTTGGTGACTCCACTGGTGTTCATTTCATCATTGCTTTTTAAACGTTCCACAGTTTAAAATTCCACACAATTTTGCATTTTTATGTGTAATAAAAATAAATGGTAATATTCTAATATATTCATTTAGTTTTATTACATATACCACACAAAATTATGGGCTTCCCTGGTGGCTCAGACAGTAAAGAATCTGCCTGTATGCAGATGTGGCAGATTCAATCCCTGGGTCGGCAAGATCCCATGGGGAAGGGAATGGCTACCCACTCCGTATTTTTGCCTGGAGAATTCCATGAGTAGAGGAGCCTAATGGGTTCCATATATATTTATGTAAATAACACAAATATTTGTCAATGCAATTACCAAAGCTTTGAGGTCAGTGTTCAAAGAATGCGAGCTTTATTTATTTGTTTGTGTGTTTTAATGTGCTCTTGCTCTAGGTATTTTGATTACTATTCATTACTTCATAGATATGCAACACTGAAATTCTCCAGGTTTATTTTACCCCAATATGAAAATGTTTCTGAAAATAATTGCTCTAAAAATGCCTTCTCTTCTGCTTTGCTATGGGGGAAGGTGTAATAAATTATCTTAACTTTTGGATGAAAAAGAAATAATTTCTAACATGAGTGTTATCTGGAAAGCTCTTCCTGCACACTCTGAAGTTCTTTATAGTGATTTCTCGTGTAACACTATCAAATATACCACCTGGCTGCAACAGCTGTGGATAAAACTTGTCCTCTTGCTTTCTCACTGGGTTTGTGCTGTTTAATATTTTAATTTCTACTCCAAATGGATCTTACTAGGAGAAATCATGTCCATGGGTCTGGGGTCTCTCCCCAAGTCACTGTTAAGACTTCCTCATGCACTCTCTCTAGTCTGAACGCTCATCTTCCAGCCTGACAAGTCCTGCAGGCTGCCTTGTGGTGTTCGCTACTCCCTTACAACCCCCATCTGGAAAGTTTAGAAGAAATTAATTGACCGATTTCCCAAACACGTGGAATCTCTGCTTGCGTGCTAAATGCCAAATGCCAATTCAGTGGATTCCTTCTTTAAAGATAAATTTTGCTTTCACATTACTTATTTCTATATGTCCAGATGCACTAACCAGAGAAGGCAATGGCACCCCACTCCAGTATTCTTGCCTGGAAAATCCCATGGACAGAGGAGCCTGGTAGGCTGCAGTCCATGGGGTCGCTGAGGGTCGGACATGACTGAGCAACTTCACTTTCACTTTTCACTTTCATGCATTGGAGAAGGAAATGGTAACCCACTCCAGTGTTCTTGCCTGGAGAATCCCAGGGACGGGGGAGCCTGGTAGGTTGCCGTCTATGGGGTCACACAGAGTCGGACACGACTGAAGCGACTTAGCAGCAGCAGCAGCAGCAGATGCACTAACAGTGAGACCGCATGGCAGGCTCTGTCAGTCATTGTCACTGACTCTCTAAATTGGATCACCAAGCCTCACCCATATTTGACAGCTTTGCAGCATTCCTGACATGGAGATAACCCTTTCCTAAAAGACTGCCTCCTCTTTACCCCAGTTCCTCCCATTTTGTTCCCATTATCACAGAAAACACAAGGACATGGCACTGGGGATCATCAAGGATGTGTTTCTGGGGGTCATAAGAGATTTTCCAGCACAGTCTCAAGTATACGTGTCTTCAGCCCCATGTTCTGCCCTGTTCAAGTAATGTAAAGAAAGATTTGACCACTCTTACAAACTGATGCCAAATGTATATGCAGAGCCAAGTTTCTCACAATTAAAACATAGGGCATGTTCAAAAAGTTCATTTTTAGGTCAACCACTGAAATGTGAAATTCATTTTCTTCTAAAAAAACAATGTTTGCAGTGTTAGTGCTGACCACAGGCTTGGCCCCAGTACTCTATCTAACAAAGTATCAGAAATAGCATGCTATTGCAATGAAAATAAGGAGAACACAACATTGTGTACCATGGATAATAAAATACCATGCCCAACAGTTGTAAATAAATAATTTTTATTTATTTGAATTCTGGTGATTGAGGAAAGGTTAATTCATCTAGCAGACAAAAAGGCAGATGAAAACCTCTGTAAATATTCTGAAAGAGAATTCAGGCAACTGTCAAAGATTTGAAGATATCGAAGAGTCTGCTTTGTAGTAGCAGTAGTAGTAGTGGTAGGAGGAGGAGGAAGAGGAGGAGGAGGAGGAAGAGGAGGAGGAGGAGGAAGAAGAGCAAGAAAAGGAGGAGGAGGAGCAGGGGAAGGGGAGAGGGAGGAGGCGGAGAATTGTCATCATCATGCAAGCTTTTCACTTCAACATTTCTGTCTTTTCATTGATACAACTCTATCATTTGTAGAACTCAAGTTATTGGTTGGTTTACAACAAAATAATAGAGAATTGAAAGGGGAAAGGCTGAAACTGAGAAATCAGAGTTTCTCTTGAATAAACAAAAGAAGCATCTTGAGTAGGATTCATTGATTAAAAACCCACACATGTTTATTCAGCATCCACTATCTGCCCAGCTCTATGCTAGGTCTTAGAGATAAAACAAAGAAGAGTAAGACAGTTGCTACCATCTTGGGGCCAACCTACTGCAGTGGGTGGTGGAACAAAATGAAGCAAGGGGCCTGGGAGTAAGGATTGACACATAAACATATAAATTACACAATAATGTGCCAAACACTGTATTAAAGGAAGAGCAAGGCTATGGTTTTCCCTGTGATCATGTATGGATGTGAGAGTTGGACTGTGAAGAAAGCTGAGCACTGAAGAATTGATGCTTTTGAACTGTGGTGTTGGAGAAGACTCTTGAGAGTCCCTTGGACTGCAAGGAGATCCAACCAGTCCATTCTGAAGGAGATCAGCCCTGGGATTTCTTTGGAAGGAATGATGCTAAAGCTGAAAGTCCAGTACTTTGGCCACCTCATGCAAAGAGTTGACTCATTGGAAAAGACTCTGATGCTGGGAGGGATTGGGGGCAGGAGGAGAAGGGGACGACAGAGGATGAGATGGCTGGATGGCATCACCGACTCGATGGACATGAGTCTGAGTGAACTCCGGAAGTTGGTGATGGACAGGGAGGCCTGGCATGCTGCGATTCATGGGGTCGCAAAGAGTCGGACACGACTGAGCAACTGAAATGAACTGAACTGAACTGAACTGAAGGCACTGTTTGTGGGAGTCTGGAAACACTTTCCCTAAATGACAGTTTATCTTCAAAAATGAATGAGAATTTTTCAGAAGGAACAGAACATACAAAAGAACAGGCATAAAATCATTTTTAAATGATGTGATGTCCAGAGTAAGTGCAGGGGGAAAAGGAGGAAATAGAGACAAGGCTGAAGAATTAAGGAGGAAACTAACTAACTCTACATCCTGGAATGTCCAACAGAGAGTTTAAACTCAAGTCCACAGGAAACTTGGAGACAACAGCTTCAATTGATACTAGAATGTTAGAACAGCCAATGAAATTAACGGAGAAGGAGTTAATCGATATTTGCATGACTAAAAGGGAGAAGACAGCATCAGGAAATCATGGTTCTCTCGGTGGAGATAGGAAGGAATGATCAAAAGGTATCAGCTCAGAGCTCTTCTTGGCCCTGGAAGCTACTGAGACAGTTCAGTGGCTTTTCAAGGGGAAGCGGAATTGGGAAAGGGATGGGCCCTTGGGGTCTTTGGGAGGCAGAGTGCACACGTGTATATACAGTGCTGGATGTTTATAAGTGCACCCCGTCAGCCTTTTACAGGATCATTTCATCTTAAGATTGAACATAGAGTGAATTTTATATCTTTGTGTCAGTGACTGCTGAAGAAATGGAAATCATGTACTAGCAGGTCATCTGCAAGTCCTGGGTCATATGTAAATGGGGAATTCATGTTTAATCATTGACAGCAGCTAATGAACAATCACTTACTTGTTTGAACCTCCCTTCGGCATTTCTGCAATGTGGTTCCGAGAATTGTACTTTTCTTTTTCTTCCTTTCTACCCCCAAACTTTCCCCAGTAAAAGAGTGCTTTGGCAGCAATAAACCCCTCCAGTGAAGAGTTTCTCTCACAGTAAATTCATGGCATTTCTACAGGTCCACTTTGATATATCTCTGGTTTTTGGCTTTTCACAGGTCTTAAGTTTCAGAACTTCGGGCGAGAATAAGAATGTAATTAGCTAAACAAGAAAATGAGATAAGTTAATAAAACCTCACATGTTCATCAGGCTCCTCAAGTGGCACTAGTGATAAAGAAGCCGCCTGATCCCTGGGTTGGGAGGATCCCCTGGAGTAGGAAATGGCAACCCACTCCAGTACTCTTGCCTGGAAAATTCCATGAGCAGAGGAGCCTGGTAGGCTACAGTCCATGGCGCTGCAAAGAGTTGGACACAAATGAGCACACACATATTAATCAGGGACAGTAGAGATCTCAGAGCGCTAAATCCTTTACCTGATTCTGCTGTGTATGGAGAAACTGTCCTGGGCCGATGTGCATGGCCTAATCTCTGATATGTATGCACTGTAACCTTCCCAGCTCCTCAGGAAATGAATGGGCTCAGATATCTAGCTGTGTTTAGAGAAGGAAGGCACTGCCACCTACAGGTTGTAAAATCAGTGACATAATACATTAATATTTAATTTGTAGAAAAAAATTATTTTATTAATGTAACATTTTCATAGCCCTAAAAGCCTCAAAGTTAGCTAGTTTATCCTCCTGCCTCTGGGCAGATCTGTTCCTAAATATGCAGGAATTTTCACTGAGATTAAAGAAGCTCAATTCTCAGACAATTAAAATCCAAGTCAGATTTGCCCTGAAGGAATTGGGAATTACGCTGGACCTGCCACAGGGTAGGCAGTGAAGAGTTGGTGGGTAATTGCCTCCTTATGCACTCTTTGAACTCAGAACTCCTTGGGCCTCAGTTTCTTCATTTGTAAACCAAAATGATGGATTTAAACTGGTAATTCTCAAACTGTGATCCCTGTACCAGCATCACCAGGGAATTGTTAAATACGTAAGTTTTTCTGGCCCTGTCCCAGACCCAGACCCCAGACCTATTGAATTGAAAACCCTCTGGGTAGGACCCTCTGAGATTTAACAAACCCTCCAAGTGACTGTAATGTATACAAAAATGGGAGAATCACTGGATTGGATGATCTAGAAATACCTGATAAATGTGATGTCACCAGCAGTTCAAACACCTGCCTGTGGAGGAGATGAATCCCTGGGAAACACTGACCTTGGAGGAAGAGAAGGCAATTGAGAAAAAGTGGAAACTGAAGGAGCGGGTTTACCACTCTACCAAGGGGATACGTGGCCATCGATGGACCATCTCAATGATCAACTGGACATCTAAAAACTAAAAAGATTTTCACCCTAGTTCATCAACATAAAATTGTATCAGAACATCACTCTCCTCTGCCTGGCTTTGTCTAAATTAATCTCTTCCCTGGCTGAACTCCAACTACCAAGTACAATCCTTCAAAAACCAAGTTTTCTCTCCTCTTTCACAAAGACTTTTGTGAACAGCAGTACATCCATATTTTCAATTACTCTGAATCCCTTTGACCCCTCAAGTCTGTAGTAGAAAATTTAGTACTTAATGACCTACCTCCTGGAATATTCTCAAATTGTTTCTCATGATTATCTCATCTCACCGTCCACATCTCCCCAAGGATTTTTGCTTATATGACTCATATACTTATCCCTATGTTTCTGACAAGTTCCCAGCATAGCTCTGGCGCACATTGGTATTTAACAAATTGTTGATGGGTTTTATGTGGCTCTCTGAAAATACAGAGTGGGGTCTTTGGATAGATCTTAAGCCCCTCATTCCTTCATTGTGCTCATGAAGGAGTCTGCAAAATGGTCAGGTTGACTTCAAAAATAGCTAAGATTCACAAAAAGCAGCTGAAATGAAAGGGTGAGGACCTCTAAGCATCAAATTAGACCCACATGCATAGATCAATGAAATAATCACAATTCAAGCTTCCTCCATTATGGTGCATTTACTCAGACAGTTAAAAAAATAAAATGTGAACCACACTGAACAAAAATTTAAATCATCCTTTCGAAGAGAACTTAATGAATGCTGTGCTCAGATGTAGTTAGTTCTTGAAAGAAACTCAAATATCACTAGTATTTCTGGTATTGTGACTATAAGGTCATTTATGCAAATAATTACTGAAAACCTCCACGAATTTGTTCTGGATTTCCTTTCAGTAGTAAGAAGGAATCTGAGGACAAGCTGAGATGGCCTTTGGCTATTAGAGCTGTTCTAGTTGTGTGCTCTGCTAAGAGAGACCATCTGTTGTAAAGGAAAAAGAGACAGGAGTCTGAAATTACCCCAAGCCCCTTCCTTTTATGTAGGGAATGTGAACATCTGAATGTACTTGACGCTGAGGCCAGAAAATGTCCAATTCATGTTAGCCTACCAGCTCCTAGCCCAGCTCTGTCACATAACAAACCCTTCGTTAACCTAAGTTAGGCAAAAACATACTGCTTCCCAGGTGGCGCTAGTGGTAAAGAACCCACCTGCCAATGCAGGAGAAATGGTAGACACGAGTTCAATCCCTGGTGGGGAAAATCTCCTGGAGGAGGGCATGGCAACCTACTTCCGTATTCTTGCCTGGAGAATCCCATGGACAGAGAAGACTGGTGGGCTACAGTCCATGGGGTCACAAAGAGGTGGACACAACTGAAGTAATTTAGCACACATATAGGACACATTCATACCAATATAGCCATAGTTATTTGGGGGCAAGACCAAATAAAGTTTATTCTACCACTCTCAAATTTTATTTATACAATTCCCATTCTAAGAGGCCTAATTGTTTACAGTAAAGAGACCACTTTGGTGGTGGACAGGGTCAGTTTGGATCTTCATTGCCAAACAAATCAACATCGTTTTAAGAGTCAGTCCAGTTTTCTCAGGATTGGTTGGGAGACTAGTGTGGGTTTGTTGTGTGCGTTTTACAAAAATCCAGACTTTCTCTATAACTTGTAGGCTTCGTGCTGTCCTCCTGAACTCTCATGTGTATGACATTCCAGATGACCTAGAATTGAGAGATGTTTTCTGCACAGCTCAGAACAGCTGTCTGCCAGCTGCATGGCGGAGGTGGTGGCATTTCAGCAGGGCCGGTCAGTGAAAGACCCTTTATTGTCTAACAGCACAGGACCGAGCTGTGAAGTGTATTGTGTGCTCGGCAATCCTTTGAGATAAAAGGTGCAGAAGAAACAGAATGGACTCTATTCAGCTTCGTGGCGGCAGAACAGAGACTGTCTTCATGGGGTCGGATTCTATGCTTTGGGCGGAAGAGGGCACTGGCAGTAGAGCCTCATGGGTGCAGAGGGGTGAGGGACCCTCTTGCAGTTCCTCTGGGTGGCTCTGAGTCCAGGCCTACACAAGCACTGCTAAAGAATCACTGCACTGTTGCAAGAAGCATATGTGGTCCCCTTGAAAGACATTCTGTGTGTTCCCATGGGGGAGAAGAGCAATAGAGGTCTCCCCAAGGGGACAAGCAGTGGAGACCACACAGCTGGAGGGATCCTATGGAATGCCCAGCCCCCACCTCTCCACAGAGATCCCCCGGTTACAGGTTACCTTCAGAGGCAGACCTCATACAAGTCTTGCAACACCTCTGGAAACACATACAGAGCAGATATTAATACTTCTGTTTAATAGAATTAAATACTTCTATTTAATAGGTGCAGAGAATGAAGTCCAAGAGCTTACATGATTTGCCCACACTTATGTGGCCAGTGAATCATAAGATCTGAGACCAGAGCTCTTATCTTTGCATCCAAGTTAGTGTTTCATCCTCCACCACGAGGCAGCTTCTCAGAGTCTGCCTCTCATGTATAACCTAGAACCAGAAGCCACAGGGCCCTGTGGTCTGAAGAGTGTGGCCCCGCCTTCCTGGTCGAGCTTCCTTCCTCTTGACTCCCAGTCACGTATGCACTTAACACAGTACACTCTCAGGGTCTAGAAATGGGGGGAGGACATTAAATTGGCAGGACACGGTGACGAACATGGCAGGAACTAAGGCACACCCATGACCTCTATGGGCTGGTAGTCTTTCTCTTAGAGGAGAGCCCGCAGCCCCTAACCCCAACCCCCAGGGACTTGTGGAGCCTTCCAAATTTCAATCAAAGGCAAATAAGAAGGCAGAGTCAGGTTGCTGAGCCCCTTCTTTGGAACAAACTGGAGATGCACTAGCTCCACTGAGCCGTATTAAAAAGGAACTGTACAAATAAAGCAAAAACTAGCCCAGGGATGTCCTTGGGTGGTCCAGGGATTGAAGCTTTGCCTTCCAATGCAGGGAGTGCAGGTTTAATCCCTGGTCCTGGTGCTAAGATCCCATGTGCCACATGGCCACAAAACCAAAACATAGATCAGAAGCAATATTGTAATAAATTAATGAAGACATTAAAACAAAAAATATATTAAAAAAAATAATAAACTAGTCCAAGATTTCCCACAACTTCAGTCAGTCCAACAGGCCTCCAAAAAGATCATAGGACTTCAGATTGCATGAGATAAAATAGCCTTATCAATGGGGACATGTCTCTTCCTCAAGACTTTACAGAGTTTCTGCATCAGATGTTTCCTGAAAATACAAAACTCAGACCAGCCTGGCTCCTGGAGAGCAAACATCTGATTGCTTGGGGACAGTTTCCTTGTCTACTGAGATGGAGAATGGAGGTTGGATACATGCTCTATCTGCTTCACAAAGAAGTGTGTGTGTGTATGTGTCTGTGGTAGGACAGAAACACTACTTGCAAAAGTGTTCTTTAGAAGATAGAGAACCTGACTTTTTTCCTTTATTGGTGGTAGTACAGAAATATAATGGCCATCCAAGAAGAAAATCTCTATTTCCATTACCTATAAATCTGGACAAAAGACATTTCATTTCTAATTTTTTTTTAATGACATAGGGCATTGAGTCTCAAACTTTAGTGGGCATCAGAAACTCCTGGGGACTTGTGCCTGATCACTGGACCCACACCCGGCGTTTCCTATTCAGTAGGTCTAGGGTGAGACCTGAGGATTTTACATTTCTAACAAGTTCCCTGATACTGAGTCTACTTGTCTGGGCATCACGCTTTGAGAACCACTAATTTAGGGAATTAAAAAAAAAAAAAAAACTGAAGAAGAAGCCTTATTTAGAAAGTTACTCTCCAACCAGAGTGGCCCGGGGTTGTTAGAGTTCACTTTCACTCTGGGTGACTTTGGAACAAGACAGTTGCCACCTTCTCAATGACACTGCCTACAGCGCTGCAATCTGTTTCCAATTTAAAGGGAGAGGGTGAGTGCTCTGCACGCGCTGAGCTCAATAAACATGTCGTCGACAGGCAGCTCTGCACCTGGAGCTGAGTTGACGTGATGCTTGTGGGCTTCAGGGAACTTAGTGAAGACTGTTAGTACTGCCTCTCCTGGCCAGGGTTTATGTCATGAGTCAGTTTCTACACACCACTCAAAAGCCAGCTTTAAGTAAAATTATACATTGGGCTTTTACCTTCCACCTTCTCTGTGCCTCAGGTTTCTCCCACCTGTAAAACTGATCTCTCTATCTCTCTTTCTCCCTCTCCTGCCTTCAGCCAGCACTTCTCAAAATGTAATGATCACCCAAATGATTACAACGCAGATTCTGATTTAGTAGGCCTGAGTTAGGGAGGCCTGAGATTCTGCATTTCTACCAAGCTCCCGAGGGATGCTGATACCTGTGGTTCCCAGACTCTGCTCTTGGAAGTGAGGCACAAAACAAGTTGAAGCTTCTTAAGATTATCTAAAAATCCTGTCTTTCATTCCCTAGTTACCCTTCTGTTAGGTGAGACTAGAGGCTAATGGAAAATTATATCTACTACCGTTATTGCATGTGAAGTTAACAACCACTTCTCTTCCTGGTGATAATGTGCTAGAATGTATAGGATTTCAGAGGCCCCCTCCAGAAATGACACAGTAAGGACTTCCAGTCCAGGGACTGGCTGCTGAGATAAAATGTTGGGAGTTGGAGCCAGTTCTCATCATTCTCCTTGTATAGCTCTGACCTCCATTTGCTGAGGAAAGAATCAATCCTTAAGGTAGATGAGTTGACCTGATTATTTATTTATTTGCAATTTATATCCTATCTCCTTCTAAAATGGATTTAAGGCGAGGAGATCTGATTAAGGATCAGGCTATCTGACCAGTAAAGTCAGGTGTAAAATTGTCCCCTATGTTTTCAACTGTCCTCTGTTTATAAGGAAGGAGAAGCGGGTGGGGGATGTGGAAGCCGCACTTTTCCCCGGTTTTCCTACATGTGTACTCTCAGCCATTCTTTTACTTCTCGGAAAATTCACTGTATCAGATCAAATTCTCCATTGTTCTCTTTCTGTTATTTTATCTGAAAAGAAATGCCAGCTCGAACCAAAATAACCCAATGCCAAGAAGCAAATGAGAAAGATGATTTATCAATAATTTATGGAGTCTCCTTTGACCCTTCATTCTCCCCTGTCCCCTTTACCCTGTCTGTCACAATGTCCTGTCGTCCTGCCTTTCACATCTCCTTCAAATTCACTCTCCCTCCCTCACTTCCATGCCTACCAAATAGCCCAGCCCTCACGACCTCACGTCAGAACATCACTTTTAATTCCTGGCGTTTAGTGGCAACTCTTTGGCAGCACTCTGCTAAGAGTTCCTTATGCATTAACACTTCTAGTTCTCAGTGTATATTACAGGCTTATCATTTTCCCCTTTTTACAGGCGACAAGTTGGATGCTTGGAGGTGAATTAACCTACCTCAGTTTCCATAACTAGCAAGAAACTGAGTAGTAGCGTGCAATTTCGAACTCAGCCTGCAGTTTCAAGCTCAACCCTGACACACTCTTCCACAACTACACAGTACCATCTCCTGCACTCTGGATGCATCTGTCTGTCTGCACATCAGTCCATATGCTTATTGGTGTTCCTATCTCAACATATTCTCCAGGGCCATATGGAGGGGATTAGAAATAAGAATCTATATTGGATTAGAAATTGTTATCTATATCAGACTAGAGTTCTCTAGGGGTCATAAGGCAATCATGATGATAAGGTAATCATCAAAACTACTGCTCTAAGTATGTGAGGTCAGCACTGCATTCCTACACCACTCCACAGGGAGTCCCTATGGTTTAAGTCTCTCTCATACAATCTATTGTCAAACTGTGAAAGCAACTTCCCGAAACACCATATTTTTGTTAGTTTAGGCTATTATAACAAGATGCCACAGATGGAGTGGCTTAAACAACAGACATTCTCACACAGAGGCTGGGATGTCTAAGACCAAGGTGTGGCAGAATCCGGTTTTGGTGAGAGCTCTCTTGCTGGCTTGCAGATGGCAGTCTTCTGGTTGTATCCTCACACGGAGAGCAGAGAGAACAGCAAACTGGCACTAATCCCATTATGAGGGCTCTGCCCTTATGGCCTAATTACCTCACAGAGCTCCAAACACCATCACACTGGGGGGTTAGAGTTTCAATATATGAACTTGGGGTTGGACACAAACTTGCAGTTCATAACACACTGTTTTCCTCACATTGCTCCCCTGTTCTAAGAATGGACAAAGCCTCGGAAGAGAACCCTTGTCATGCGCTTTACTGCGTAGTATCTGAACCCTGCTTTCATGCTTGGGGAATCCTCTCCCTTAGTAAGCAGAGACCACTACAGAAAGTTCTATTGCTAGCCTTCCTTGCAACTAAGGCTTGGGTATATAACCAAGGACCCATCATTAGAACACTTCACCCCAAATTTTAAACTGAAAAAAGCCTGGGCTTTGCAGAGCTCATTCTGGAAAAGGCTAGTGGTGGCTCTTCCTGCTTTTAGAAGCAAGGTGGTGCACATTTAGCAACAGAGCCCAGGACTGAGCAAGCTGAGCCCAGGTGTCCTGTAACAGTAAGAGAGGCGTCTTCAATGACCAAGCAGGTTATACCTGGTGACAAAGCTTCCAAACCCTCCAGGAGAATCTCAGAGCTTCCTACTACTGTCTGATTATATGTTTTACTGAACTAAATCAGCCAGAGCTGGGTTTTGGCTTTGCTGCTAAGCAAACATTACCTGCTTTAAACCTCTTCCCTCATCAACAAAAGGGACAGCCACTACCAGCTACAGCATTTGCACCTCAGAAGTAGCTGCTGCTGCTGCTGCTGCTGCTGCTAAGTCGCTTCAGTCATGTCCCCACGTGCAGGTCATGTGCGACCCCAGAGACGGCAGCCCACCAGGCTCCCCCGTCCCTGGGATTCTCCAGGCAAGAACACTGGAGTGGGTTGCCATTTCCTTCTCCAATGCATGAAAGTGAAAAGTGAAAGTGAAGTCGCTCAGCCATGTCCAACTCAGCGACCCCATGGACTGCAGGCTCCTCTGTCCATGGGATTCTCCAGGCAAGAGTACTGGAGTGGGGTGCCATCGCCTTCTCCGTCAGAAGTAGAGCAATATATATTTAACATGTATAACCAACAAGGTCCTACTGTATAGCACAGGGAACTCTGCTCAATGTCATGTGGCAACCTGGGTGAAAGGCAGTTTGGGGGAGAGTGGAGAAATATATATGTATGGCTGAGCCTCTTTACTGTCCACCTGAAACTATCATGACATTGCTAATTGGTTATACTCCAATATAAAATAAAAAGTTTTTTTTTTCAAATGGAGAAACAGAGGGAGCCCCATAAGAGCAAACCTTGACTTCTCTTTTGCTTTATCATTTTCAGTGACACATTCATTTACACTGAGCTGTTGTGTCCTGACCTAGGACACAGAGATCGTTTTGAGCCCTGGCACAGGCATACGCTATAACTACTGCAGGAAGGGCAGGAGGATGCCAGGGCCTCTCCATACCACCACCCCTAGAACTGGGACCCTCATAGACCCCACACTCCCACCCTGCTGAGATGGTGGGGAAACTAATGAGTCCGAGAACCTGGTGAAAAGGGCCCCTCCCAGTGCCTGCCCTGCTGCAGCCCCTGCTGACCACGTGGGTCCAAGGCCCCTCTCCTCTCCCACGGGACCACAGCTGGGGTTTGGGGCACATAACCCAGAGTGCCAGTCCACTGACTCACCAGTGACCCACACTTTGATGGCAGTGATTGTATCTTGGGTATTTGCCTATGTCCAAACTCATCAAATTGTCCACAATAATGATGTGTAATTCTTTATATATCAGTTATACTTCAACAAAGCTTTTTTGTTGTTGTTGTTGTTGTTGTTGTTAAAATGACATGGTACAAAATAAGGATGAGCTGGTAGAGTTAGATTTCCTCTTCTGGGAGCTGAAGTTGAAAAAAAAAAAAAAAAAACAGATACAAGCAAGTAAGTTGCAATAAAAAATAAAGCTGAAAAGCCATATTATAAGACAGGAGCAGGGGCCACTGTGGGCCACAAGGATGTTAAGTCACGAGGAGGCAGAAACACTGAGTGTGCAGAGCAATAGGGCCAAGGAGTTATGAGAAAGGAGAGAGACAAAGCGCTGGGGAATCCTCAGAGGCCCATTTATGGTGGCGATTAGAGTGAAGACCCCAGAACTGCAATGAGGCCTTTGGCCATCTTGCATCTGGAAGATCCGACCCCCATCCCCACCCAGTTCTGCTCCCCTCTTCCAGGCTGCTTGCTCTCCTGTGGTCCCCATGCCCAGGCATCTGACCACATAGCACCCAGGATGTGAGGTCACTTGAAGCTGGTTATGTTCTTTTGACCAAACAGCCTATCTGAACGTGAAAAGTGAAAGTCGTTCAGTCGTGTCCAACTCTTTGCTACCCCATGGACAATACAGTTCATGGAATTCTCCAGGCCAGACTACTGGAGTGGGTAGCATTTCCCTTATCCAGGGGATCTTCCCAACCCAAGGATCAAATCCAGGTCTCAAGCATTGCAGGTGGATTCTTTACCAGCTGAGCCACAAGGGAAGCCCTATCTGAACATATGAACATATATTTCTGCCAACACAAGGCTCGGCTTCTTGACCACCCTGACTTTAGGAATGCTTCCTTCCCAGCAAAGTACAGAAAGAATCCAGAGGCTGGCCTTTCTGAATGTAGCTCAGGCACCTGGAAGCATAAACATGCAGTGTGAAATTAAGGGATTCTCGATCCTAGGAAAACAATAATGGTAAGAAAAAAAATGTTAGCACAGTTAAAAAATAGCATAGAATTGCATTCTCCTCACATCTATCGTTTCCTTTTGATTTTTTTCTAATTACTTCTCTTTCACTTCCTTCCCATTACCCTGTACGATGGTCTGGTGACTGTGCCGTCGGACTTCGAGTATAAACTGACTTTCGGGACATGATGTGCATCAATGACCTGTGACCAAATGGAGTTTAGGTTCCTGCCTTTCACACAGCTATTCATCCCTGGGCTTCCTAAGTCAAGTTTAAATTCTGCTGCTGCTTTTCAAAGTCCTTCCAAGCCAGGACCCACCCTCCTTATCCAACTTCATTTCCCTTGCCAATAATAACCCATTAACTCAGGCTCCAACTTCCATATTTTATAAAAGGGTTCCATGTAGATTTGCCACAAGCAGCTAATTTGTTATAACTTCTAAGCACATTATATCCCCGGGACAAGGCTGGAAAAATAACGTCTGGGCCCTTGAAGATATTTCTTTGCCTTGCTGTTGTCACAGCTAAATGGAGTGATTCATTAGCCCTGGTGAGGAATGCCTGACTGTCACTCTTAGAAGATATTACAGTTACTATGCAGTAGCAAGTCAATAGTCAAAGAAAATTGAAATCTCTCCCTTTCTAGAACTCCCTCAGTACTTCGGGTTGACAATTCTCACGGCCCTTATCAGGCAGAGCTTTGCAGTGTGGCTGTTTCTCCACTCACACAGCTCAGCCTGCTTCCAGGCTTCACTCTGAGAGCTGAGGCAAGTGTCGTTCCCTGTCTCTACCTGGGCCTGGGACTGTGAAGGTGATACATGATTGCTTAAATGGAAATGAAACCATTCCTGAAACACAGCTTTTCTTTCTCCTTTTTAAAAGAAACCACATTTATTGACCACCTTCTTTGTTCCAGTGTGCACGCATGCTCAGTCACGTCTGACTCTTTGCAACTCCATGGACTGCAGCCGACCAGGCTCCTCTGTCCTTGAAGTTTCCCAGGCAAGAATACTGGAGTGGATTGCCATTTCCTCCTCCAGGGGATCTTCCCAACAAGGGATCAAACCCATGTCTCCTGCATTGGCAGGTGGATTCTTCACCACTGTACCACCTGAAGCCTCCTTGTTTCAGACAAGGGACTAAATGACTTACGTATCCCACTGAATGATCTCCCTGAACCCCAGAACAAGCTTATGAGATGGATATCCCTCCTGTGTCTGTGATCTTGGCTAGCATGAGCACTTCTTTGTTGGTAAATTCACCTCCTACTCTTCTGTTCTTCTGGTGGCTAAGAAAGTAACAGAAGGCCTCAAAATGAGAGAAAGATACAATTTCAAAAGCAAGCAATCTAAATTAAGTTCTTCAGCTGGCCTTCAAGTGTTTCTCCATGTGTAGGCCTCAGAAAACAGAAGATTCGCAGAAACATCGAACAAGAATGTCTATGGGTGATTTCACATACATTAAAATGCAGGTTCCCAGGCCCCACCTCTGATTTACATGATCAGAAACTTTGGGATGAGCTGTAAAGCACTTAAGGTAGTTTGGACACACACGTAAGACCGGATCCCTGTATCCGTCAAAATGGGCTAGGCGTGCTGCAGTAAGAAATTGTGTCAAAACCTCAGTGACTGAGTGGAAGCACAATGCAAGCAAAGTTAAAATGTGAGTGAGATTTAAAATCTCACTGCCACCACCTGCTGAGGGAATGGATAACTATCCAGGGGGTAGCCCCATGTGGTGACTCAGTGATCTTAGCTGTACTGATCATGCGGCACCTTCATTTCAATACATGACGAGGGATGACTTAGTGTAGAAGAAGGGAACTTGACTACACAGGGAGTTATGATGCAATAGTCCACGTTTATAACCTTCAAAAAGAAGAGGAGAACTGGAAATTCTAGTGATCACCAGGAAAATACATCTTAGGAGAGACTATGTTTATGTCCCCATAAGCACATGCCACCCTTCTAGAAAGCTCTAATTTATTCTCTAGTTTAATGACATCCTAGAGTGGCAGGTGAGTGAGGTATGTAAATTAACATGTGCCTCTTCCAGCTCCATTTTAAAAGCACTTCCGATCTCAGGAGAGGAGAGCCAGAGCAAAAAGTAACCATAATCTGCCTCATTGTTTTCTTCTCTTTGTGTTTCTATGTCAAGAAAAGGAACTAGGTGTAGAATTTTCCTCAGGGGATGTTCAAAGTGATGGAAAGAAGCTAATGTCACCAAGAAACCCCGAAGGAAACCTGCTGATGCATGCTTACCTGGAACCACTTCTAGACCCTAGAGATAACTCAAGGATGGTTCCCTTGCAGGATTTGGGGATTGGCCCACCCACTCACTCTTTTGTTCCTTCCCTCTCCACCCCAGAGTTTTCTTACTCTTTGGTTTACCGTGGAAAAAGCAACAACTCTACACAGTTTTTCTGTCTCTCCCATCTTTCTAAAGGAAGCACATTATACCCTATTCTTTGCTGCTTACAAAAGAGAAATAGCCACAGGTCAAAAAAAGAATGAGGAAAGAAAGTGTAAGAACATCCCTGCTTTAGGAATAAGTCCAAATAAAATGGAGGTCACATAAAGACTTTTTTTAAATTTAATTTATTTTTAATTGGAGGATAATTACTTTAGAATATTGTGTTGCTTTCTGTAAAGGCATATGTTGACTTGTGTTAACCTTCTCTCTTCTCCAGGAGGAAGGGACCACATATCCTTTGGCTAAGCAGAGTCTGCATGGAGGAGAAGATCAGTGAACAGAAGACAGAGGCCGACCGTGTTTCCAATTACATCTCAGGAGGAAGCCCAAGACTCTAGAACAGTGACTAAGAGAACCTTGAAAGGACCTCTACAATTCTGCAAGTTTGCTCTTTTCTCTCCTCTCCAGATAAGAAATGACTTCCACGCTTCAGCCAGACTTGGATTACTATGTGTGTATGGGTGTGTGTACATATTAGAACATTCTATGAGAGAGGAAGGAGAGTGCCAGGAATTGGTGTGACCTAAAAGGTGGGCCTGGGTGTAACCATGAGGCAGGCTCCATGGCAGCTCCAAGAGGAAGTGACAAAGCCATATAACCTTTTTTCAATTTCAAAAACTTTTTGGAATAACCACCCAAAGTCTAATTTTCAATATAACTGATGCTAGACTTAACCTTAATAGTGCTTTCTTTCCTTCTCTGATGGTTTTTATTCAGTGGCTAAATCATGTCTGACTCTTTGAGACCCCATGGACTGCAGTACACCAGGCTCCTTTGTCATCCACTAACTCCCAGAGTTTGCTCAGATTCATGTCCATTGAGTCAGTGACGCTATCTAACCAGCTCATCCTCTGCCACCCACTTCTTCTGTCTTCAATCTTTCCCAGAATCAGGGTCTTTTCCAATGAGTCAGCTCTTCACATCAGGTGGGAGCTTCAGCTTCAGCAACGGTCCTTCCAATGAATATTCAAGTTGATTTCCTTTAGGATCAACTGGTGATCTCCCTGCAGTCCAAGGGAATCTCAAGAGTCTTCAGAACCACAGTTTGAAAGCATCAATTTTTTGGTGCTCAGCCTTCTTTATGGTCCAACTCTCACATCCATATATGTCTACTAGAAAAACCATAGCTTTGATCATACAGACCTTTTTCCAGGAGTACTTCCTTAATAAATCACTTGCCCGCTCACCTCAGGTACTCCTTCTAAGGAACCCAACTAAGACATGGGATAAATACCATCTCCTTTCAAAGCTTCCCTTGGCAGTTCCCCCTGCTTCTATAATCCCACTGCAGCATTAGTATGACTAATAGCATCCCTACTGGTTTCCATATTTGTCTAGACTGAGTTTCTCAAGGGCAGGAGGTGGGAGGAGATGGAGCAGGGGTGGGGTGGGGATTATCTTATTGATGTTTATTATTTCCTCAGTGATTAGTGCAGTCCTTAAAAAATACATTTTAAAAATGTATTTGTTGTACATCTATCTACAATAGCCGTAGAGCAATAGAAGGAAAAAGTTATATGAGGTCACTGACTTCAAAAAGCCTCTGGGCTTCAGTTTCCTCATATTTGAGAAGAAAGTGGTTATCTCCAAGCTTCTCCCAATCTGTGATCTTATATTCAAGCAGGATGAAGGTAATTTCTCATCATCAGCCCTGCCAGTTACTGTCCCATATTCAAGAAAGGCTTGAAAACCTGAATAGTTATTTTTTACCCCTGAACCAAGAGGTTTGATTATCCAGGAACAACTTATAAATTCTCAACTTTATAGATGTCCATAAATGACTCCGAGAGGTGCAAAAACATTTTGAAAATCCAGACTCACAAATTTATTCATTAATTTGTTATCCAACAAATGTTGATTGACTGAGTACTCTGCCCAGGGCACTGTGAGCAACGGGGTGAAAAAAATAGGCTTGGATATACAGCAATTTAAATCCTAATGATTTACAGTTATGCTTTCACACATATTAACTCAATGCATAATAAACTGTGAGGTGATGGATGTGATTCCCATATCATCTAGGTCCCACAGCCAGGTGAAGTGGCTCCTCCAAGATCATACAGTCAGCACACAGAGTGTGAGCACCACTAGGTCTCTGGCTTCCAATCTCCTGCCATTTCCACTCTACCACATGGCTCTCCTTTGCAAAACATCCACAAACAGCAGCCGTTTTGCCACATTTTCTCATTTGTTTTAGCTCTAGAGTTACAGGTCACCTTGAAATGTCTCAGAACGTCATCCTTGAACAGGAGACATTTAAATCATAAATGTTGAAAGTATCTACTAAACAAAGTAAACACTGCTTATACTCATTTAAGCTCTACTAAGTTTTTACAAATAATGTGATTTTATTCCTAAAGAAAAGTAACACATTCTTTGTTGGCACACATATCAGTGAAAAAGAAAGGTAGAAGCTTATGATAGATCTCGCCTGTAAATAAAGTTATGTATTTATAGATGAATTCGCTGTAATAATAGGTCATACATAAGGATACATTTAGTTATAGAAATCTAAACATACGTTTATAGGAGATGCCAACATATTTCTAGGTAATGGCATCTGGCAAGAGTGCAAAAGGCTTTAAAGCACTTGTTATTTATTTCCAGAAAACCAGGATCAGGTTCAGAGCATTCAAAGAGTAAAGTGGAGAAAAATAGCATGAAACATAAGAAACCACCCCCCCCCCAAAAAAAAAAAAAAAAAAAAAAAACCCACCAACACAGTAAAAATAATCAATAAAAGAGCTAAACTAGAGTCAAACAACATACAATGGGAATTAGCTCTGTCAGCCTCCGTGAAATGGACCCACACTTTAATCTACGTCAGAATAAAATCAGATGAACCAACATCACACTTGGAAGACTGAGTGGAGAGTACAGTAGGGTCTGGAGACAGAAGAGCATCAGCTTTGTAAAGGAGGAGGCCAAAATTTTTAAAGGAATGAGGACTAAGGGTTTTGAAATTAGAAGGTCATCAAATCAAATATAAAGTTAGTAATGCTGTCTCAATACCAATCATGTTTCTGGTTTGATAATGAGGAGAGATCCAGTTTCAGCAATACGGCAGCTTAAGGCTTTCTCAGTGAGGTGCTTTACCACCAAATGGATGGTCTATGTGCCTGGGAGCACTTATCTACCATAGGCCACTCTATAGGATGGTGTGGATCTGGATCCGATCCTCCACTAGAAAATACCCCCAATATCCAAATATGTAAGTCTTCTCTCTTAGGTCGGTTTCTCTTGAGAAGAATTTTCCAATCTCCTTCCTGGGGTATTGGGCAGGAGCCTGGTTTCTAGAAATCCAGGAGCCCATCAGGAGAATGGGATTGGGAGAATCCCACTCCATGTGCAAACTTTAATTTAAGCCCCTGATTCCTCCTGTGTCTCTTGCCAGGCTCTGCCTGTACCTGGCATGTCTGAATTCTGAGCTTGACAGAGCAAACGGCACTCAGGTAGTCTGCTGAGATCAGAAAGGAGGTGTCCCAGAGCTGAGTTGGAAGGTACAAAGGATCGAGGTGGGCTCATGTCTTCCTCTGCTGCTGCTGCTGATGCTAAGTCACTTCAGTCGTGTCCGACTCTGTGTGACCCCATAGACGGCAGCCCACCAGGCTCCTCTGTCCATGGGATTCTCCAGGCAAGAACACTGGAGTGGGTTGCCATTTCCTCCTCCAATGCATGAAAGTGAAAAGTCAAAGTGAAGTTGCTCAGTCGTGTCCGACTCTTAGTGACCCCATGGACTGCAGCCTACCAGGCTCCTCCAACCATGGGATTTGCCAGGCAAGAGTGCTGGAGTGGGGTGCCATTGCCTTCTCCCATGTCTTCCTCTGCCATCCCCAAACCCCACTCCTCCATCTAGTTTCCATCTTCCAAATTTTGGTTGAGATCCTCACTGTCTTTTTCTTTGTCCTTGTAGGTTTATACTTCTTTATTCCTCTGCTTTTATTTGTAAAGAGAAATAAACATGTGTGCACCATTCACCACATTAAATCAGAAGTATGATTAAAGGCAGCTCAGTTACAGATACGTAAAGAGAAATTTGCAAAAGCATAATCAAGTCGAACACAGCAAGATCTTAAGCAGCAGCCACAAAAGCAGTGGAGATTTGAGTTCAAGGATAGTTCTCATTATGCCAGTGCCAACTCACAGGGACCTTTTGAAAAGGAGTGGACAGGATCTGCCCCAAACCCAGGCTCCTAACTAGCTCTGTGATGTTGGGCTAGGTGTTGACTCCCTCAGTGGCTTCTTTGGAAAACATATGTATTGGATCAGCCCAAAAGTTCAGTTGGGTTTTTCTGTTAACAGCTTATGGGAAAATCCGGAGGAATTTTTTTGCCAACCGAATAATTGTCCCTCCCTCGGTGGGTTCTGAAGGTTAAAGGAGATCATGGATGTGAAAGAGCCCAGCTCAGTGCCAGGCACATAGAAAGGTGGTCAACCGCAGCCAAAGCTGATTCTCCCACAGCCCTTGGAATCAAGTGTGGGCCCAGAGGGCGACTATTTGTCTCTGCTTACTGTTCTTTGCCCCATTGGTAAGGGGGTTTTAGGGAAATAAAAGTAAAGTAATAAATCACGCACACTGTAACCTTCCAAGTCTGAAGAACACTGCCCCAGGCAACTCATGCACCATCCAGGAAAGCATGCTGGCCCTTCTTTCTCACCCCACTCTCACGGGAGGCTTCCTGGCTCTGCTCACCGTGAAGAGCGGGACTTAGGGGGGAAAGGACATTTTCTTAACCTCTCAAGCATGATCCTTCCCCTGAGGATATGGATCAGATGACCTCTGGGGAGAGGAGAAGGGAAGGCAAAGGCATTGCATATTCATGTGACTCTTGACCCATTTAAAGGTCACACCTCCCCCAGCTGCAGCACCCTTCCTGGGAACTCTCAGCACCTGACTCCCAAGGGAGTGGTCGGCCCACTCCTTGTGACTTAGTCACCCAGAGGGTGGTTGACCTGAAGCCCACATTCCACACAAGGTTGTAACTGGAAGGAAACTTCAAGATCACACATTCAGGGCTATTTCCTCCAGGACATCCTCAACAAGTGGCCTTGTTTGGACTCACCCAGTGATAAGAAATTAAATAAATTTAGGGGAAAACTATGCTGTCTGTGGATAGCTCGGAGAGCTGCAAAGTTCTTATTTAAATCATATATCCCTTCACTGACTTTTTAACAACTGAAAGATTAGGACCAGCAAAGAACATCAGAATCCACCCCTGCCATCAGGGAGCTGTGTGGGGAGGAGACAGATGTCAAACAAGCGTGGAGAACTCTGGAAGTGCAAGCAGTGTAGTGGGTGTTATGAGACTACAGGGCACTCGGCACACTGACCTTAAGGGCTGGTTCTGAACTGTGTTGAGGGAGGGGAGGATGATTTGAACCTCCAAGGGACAACTGGCAATATTTGGATACAATTTTTATTGTCACGACTATCAACATTCAGTGGGTAGAGGACAGGGATACTGTGAAACCACCTCCACAACAACAACAACAAATGTCCTACCCCAAATAATGTCATTTAAAGAAACCCAATCTAGAGGATTTAAGGAAGACCCCTTGCACTGGGGAAGTTAAAGTTGTTTCCCAAAGGAGGAGTCAAGGTTATCGAGGGAGAGTATTGCAGCAAGGGGAACTGCATGCATGTAGAACCAGAGGCCATTCAGCATGGCCAGAGCCTAGACAAGGAAGATGATTTAGGAATTCAATTTATGACTCAGCCTGGTTCTACCCATTAGGATCTCATAGGGAAACTTTAGTCCTCCTTCTTATGACTCAGCCTGGTTCTACCCATTAGGATCTCATAGGGAAACTTTGGTCCTCCTTCCTCAAGAAGACCGTCCAAGACTCTGAGGACAGTTGTGCTGGCCTTGCTGATATTTTTTTCTTCTCTCAGTCCTTCAGTGTTTCTCCAACAGAGAGTTCTGTGGCTCTCCCAATCCCAATTACATCTTGTCTGTCTATCCTCCAGCTTCAGGGCCAGGCTGAAAGCCAAGCCATCTCACCAAGTATGAGATGATGGACATGGAGACATGTGGGCCCATCACCACTTAGGGAGGTGAGGATAAGATCACGACTCTGTTCCCTGTAAGTGCTTTTCTGGGTGAAAGGAATTAGCTCCGTAGGTATGTACATCAGATTTGTCTTGCTCGAATGGAAAATGAACCCTGGCTATAGTTGACCTTGAGTGTTCCCGGCCCTGGCCTGAGAAACTCACCTGGAAAAACTGTACAAGAGTGAGTCTCATAGAGCTGATTCACCTTGTTGTATGGCAGAAACTAACACAACATTGTAAAGCAATTATACTCCAATTTTTAAAAATAAATTAAAAAAGAAAAAGAGTAAGCCAACCAGATGCAGGTCTTCAAACCTGACTCTGAGGGCAGTAGGAGGAGGGACAGGGAAGCCTGGCGTGCTGCAGTCCATGGGGTCACAAAGAGTCAGACACGACTTGGTGACTGAAAACCAACAGGAGGAGGAGGGACAAAGGGGAGAAGGGAGGGCTTTCTCCTCACTCTGGGCCTGATCTTCAGCCTTTCCAACCCAGGATGCACACTCACCTGGAGCAAGCACCTCCAGGCTGCACCTCTGCCAAGTGCTTTGTCAACCCATTTCCTGGCCAGGGCCAGCCTCGGCAAGCTCAAGGTAGGGCAGGTTAGAGCAGGACATAGGAGTCAGGTTGGGTTACAGAAGTCAAGAAGGAGTGGGGTAGGGAATGAGACCATCAAGAACAGGTTTCTCTTCTTGCCTTGGAAGAGGCTGGGCCAAGGTCAGCCTGAGGGCATAGGCAGAGTAGCATACATGACTGTCTGAACAGGAGCCAGGAGTTAGCAGTCACAAGGTGGGCGGTGTGGCACAATAAATCATCCACAGATAACTCTAACATTTCACATTTGTGATCCAAGTTAGTTTGCATGCATGCATGCTAAGTTGCTTCAGTCATGTCCTACTCTTTGCAGCCCTATAGACTGTAGCCTGCCAGGCCCCTCTGTCCATGGGGATTCTCCAGGCAAGAATACTGGAGTAGGTTGCCATGCCTTCCTCCAGGGGATCCTCCCCACCCAAGGATCAAACCCACGTCTTATACATCTTCTGCACTGGCAGATGGGTTCTTTAACACTAGGTAAAGAATACCAAGTTAGCTTACCAGTGGCCAATATAGATTCATCACTGAAACTAGCAATTATTCTCTCTTCAAGTATTTTGGGTTAATTGTGTTTTTTCTTTTTTTAAAAAAATTGTTCTAAACTATCAAGGCATAGAAGTTGTTGGTGGGGATATGTGTTCTAAGTTTGAACTGATACATTCATTAATTACTTTTGAGTAGGCTCAGAAGTGGCCTTCCCTGGTCACTCAGCAGTAAAGAATCTGTCTGCAACACAGGAAACGCAGAAGACACGGGCTTGATCCCTGGGTTGGGAAGATCCCCTGGAGTCGGGCATGGCAACCCACTCCAGTATTCTTGCCTAGAGAATCCCATGGACAAAGGATCTTGGTTGTCTACAGTTTATAGATGGCAAATAATCAAACATGACTGAAGCAAGCTGAGCACACACAGCCCAGAAGTAGTAACAGTTTAGTAAGAAAAATGCAATGGAACCAACAAATACTAGTCACCTCCAGTATGTCAGGTTCTGTGTTAGGTACTGGGAGGGAGAAAGATGAACAGAGGATCAATCTCCAAGGCAGAAATATACCTTGTATATGACAGCTAAGTAAAAACCATAGAGGTACAAAGTGCTAAAAGGCACAGAGACCCCTCTTGAGAGAATAAATCAAAGATGTCAGGGGGAAAATTTGCAAATTAGCTGGGCATTGGAGGGCAAGTAGGATCTTGATGAAGGAAGGAAATTTTGAATATGGATAAGGAAAGGAGAAAGCAACAAAGAGGAGAAGGAGTAAAGCAGTAAAAGAGAGAAAGATCCAGTATGGATGAAGGGGGTGGGCTTCCTTTCTTTTCTTGCCTGTTAAATTGACCTGGCTCAAGTCAGAAGAGCTTCATCTGGGAGATGCTGGTATGTTTCCTTGGAATGAAGACTGTCCCTGCCTTTCTATGGGCTCTGAGGCACCCCTGGTTCTGACACTCGTTCGCCTACAAGTCTCCAGGCTGACTGGGTTCCAATGTTGGGTCTCCTCATTCTATGTCACCTTTCCTTGTGCAATCCTGGGTGAGATAAAAGCTCAGTTCTCTGCCTCACACTCTGACTCGTCATCTGATACACCTCAAAAACTTTTGAAATTGTGTATGCTGGGGCATTGGAGAAGGGAATGGCAACCCACTCCAGTATTCTTGCCTGGAGAATCCCATGGACAGAGGAGCCTGGCGGGCTACAGTCCATAGGGTTGCACAGGGTCGGCAATTAACACATAACACACAAATGCTGGGGCATATTCCAGATTTAGGAAAACCCCAGGCTGTGGCCCAGGCAGCTGTGCTTTGAAATGAGCTTCCCAGATGTTTCTGATACCTATCAAGAATTCAGAACCACTTCTGCAGTTGGAAGGCTGATGTCCATTGAAGATGCCTGTTCACTCATGGCAATTCTATTCATCCCTACAGAGACCAATCATAGTTGGCACGTTAAAATTGGTGCTGAATGAACACATTTGGAGATAATTCAAAATGGAGAGCAGATAGGTTAACACAGGAGGGAGCTCATCTGTATTCTCCTCTCATTTCTCACTTTTCTCTATGAGCGTGGCAACCCCCTAAGCTCTCTCTCCTCAGTTTTCTCATCTAACAAATGGAGACTGCAGTTGTTTGCCACACATCATGTGCAAGTGAAATGGAATAATGTTAGCAATAAGTGCACTGAAAAGCAAAGGCATTCTACATATATTTTGTAATAGGACCTTATTATTAACTCACCTAATCCTACCTCTTTGTGGACAAGAAGTGCCATCTCATTCTTCAAGAAGGACTTATCCAGTAGAGTTCTGTACACAATAGTCCATGGTGGGCACTTCCACAGAAGAAAATCTTCTGAGCTAAGGCTATCCTCTGCCAAGACACAAAGATGTCCCCTTTGTCACAGGGTAATAATTGCAGTTACTGTTTAATTAAGAAAGACTTCCAAGGAAGAACAATCAATTTGCAAATTACATTGGGTAAAGAGTAGACGAGGAATTGCTCAGCCATCATGGCAGTCGACGCATACAAAGTGAGGGGAGACCTGTAGCCCACGGGCCTTCCTGGCCCCTCTCTGCCTTTGCAGATTTACAGTCTCCAGAGTTCATCCCAGCTATTAGCTCAGGGAATTTTGATGCATCAGTATATTTCTTAGGTCAGGGGCCAAACCCACTGGGTAGAACACTGCCCCTTTATCAGTGGGAGAAAGGATCAATCCAAAAAGGAATATATAATTCATGACCAAATAGAGCAAATCATTCAATCAGGAAACGACACCAGCCCAATTTATGGCATGGTTTTACTAACTGTATTCCCTACAGTGTCATCAATAGCCCATCTCGATCTAAAAACACCTTCTTTGGAGAATGGGTCTCTTCAGCACTGGGGGAGAGAGCAAATCACTCCCATCAGCAGCCATCCCTATTGATGGAAAGCCTTGTGGCCCTAAGCCAGCAACATATAAAAGTAAATAAAAGTTGAAGTGCAGGTCTGAAAGAAACAGTGACACGGTATGGCTAATTATTTATACTCTCGGATTTTTAGACATCCATTATATACAGTATGTTAATAAGAATGCTAAACTGATCTTGGCTGGGACACAAAACTTCCAGAGCCCTGCAAAACACCTCTGACCTCCCATAAGCCTTCAGTCATGGACAAATACGCAAGGGAGAGGGGAACAGACAAACCCTGACTTGGGTCAAAACTCCCAGCCTGGGCTGGTGGGAGCAGTTCGTGACTGGGGAGCAGAAGGACAGTGTTTGAGTCCCAGTTCTGCCAATAATTAGCAGGTGACATTGGGGAAATGGCTTCACCTCACTAGGCCTCCGTCTCTTTCCTGTGTGCCAGGATAGGATGGCAGAAGATCAGCCAGTCCCTAACATGGCTACATGCTTTCAGATTTGAAATGAAGTATTTGCACAAACAGATTGCCAGACCCCACACCAGACCTAATCAGAATTAGAAGTGGGTGGCTGCACCCCCCACCAAGTCTCAGATGGGCCAAAAGCTGGAATCCAGGAATCAATGAACTACCCTCCCCTCTGACAGTCACGCATGGCTGAGTCCTATCTGTTGTATTTCTAGGTCACCACCCCAGCTGAGAAAAACTTAAAATGCTTCTCCTTGCCTACAAAATCAATGGTTCTGGATTTGATTCAGACTCTTATTCATTCAAAGCCCTTTTCAACCTACTCTCCTAGCTCCCTTCTTCTATATAAACTATGTTCTTGCAACTTATTCCCTAAACAAGATATTTTATTTCAAATCTCTGCACATTTACATAACCAACTCTCATTTCCTAGAATGCATCCTCTACCCTTCAAAATACATAATCCTTTAAGATGACTTTTTAAAAGATTCTTATTATTTTTTTAAAAAATATGAATGATCTATGATTATCTTTATTTACATTTTGTCAGATGGCACATGGAATCTTGGTTCTTGAGCAGTGACCAAACCCACGCCCCTTGCCTTGGAAGCATGGAGTTTTAACCACTGAACCACTAAGAAAGTCCCAAGATGACATTTTAATGCCTGCTTCCATGATTGCCTCTCTTCTGCACTGTGCTGTCATTATTTGTAGGTGTAACTGTGTCTCCCACTAGACATGGAGAGTTCTTGCTCACCATGATACTCAGCTCTTGTGATACTCAGGTCTGAGGGTGCACAGGTATACATGTCAAGAAGCCTGGGATAGGCAGGATGCATAAAACTGGGACAACAATTTTCTTTTTAGGTTAAGAGACACTTTTAAATATTAAACAAACATGGATACATTACAGAGCCAAGTACAAAATGTACACAAAATTTCAAATTAAAACAAAAGCCTTCAAACAAGTATCAAGGGAGACTATGGCAAGATAGTTCAAGTTATGCTGCCCCAACCACCAGCTGCGGTATCCCAAGCCAAGACTGACACCTCCATCCTCCTTCAGTCTCCATGACCATCAGAATACTTCAAGGACGTCTGAGAAGCACTGCCAGGACTGATTGTATTCATTACAACTTCACCCCACACCACTCCCCATTTCTCATCTTCAGCACTACCTATAGCACTGCATAAATGGCTCAATACATTTGTATTTGTTGATTAACTGAATAGACAAATGGACATACAAGTAAGAAGCAAAGGAGTTTATGCTTTTAAAAGTTTCTTGTAACAAATTCACCCCAGATATCAAGATTTTTTCATCCCTCTAGTACCAATCTCTCTTTAGTACAGGAAGAGTAATATGTACTGTCGTGTAGGCTCTTGGTTACTAAATGATAGTTTGAAACTTCTATGGGCTGCAATGGGGTGGGACTCTGTTATGCCTCCATTGGATAAAAAAAAAAGCTGCCTGCAGTCCACGCCCACCCTCGCAATCCCTAAGGCACCTGCAGGGTCAAGGGAGACCATTCAGCCAGGAACTCTGCCTGAGGGGAGAACAGCCACTGAGCTGAAAACCAGAAAAACTTTAAGCAAACTCAGGTCAGGTCAATTTGCTCAGTCATCAGTGAAATTCAGCAAGGAGAAAGGGTGGGGGGAGTCTGCACAGGGCCAGGAAAGCCACATTCCAGAAGAGAGGGTGGAAACTCAGAGCTGAAGGACCAAATATCCAGGTCCCCTCTCAGACCCCCCTTCAGAAACACTCATAAACATGCAGACCTGAGAAACAAACTGAAAACTGAACTCAGGGCTTGAATGACCTCTCACAGTTAACCTCTAAAGCCAAATTGCTTACAGTTGAAACCAAACTGGACAAGTCAGGCTTGGAGCCGCGTTCATAAGCAAAAGGAAGAAAATGAGACAGACACCTTCTGCCAACTCTGCCTCCCCACCCCTGACTCTTGCTTTCATTTCTGGCCTTCCTGGCCCACCTGGGCACCCCTCTGCTTGATGACTTCCCTTTTCCTGCTTGCTTCTCATTAGCAAACCTTCTTCAAGGCCACACCTCCCCAGTGTTTCTCAGTATCTCCACCTCCAGCCTCTGTGGCCACCGCCACCCTAGTCCAAGGCTGTTACCCGCGCTCCCCGAGATGAAGGCAATAGCCCACCTGGAGCCCCGACACCTAAACTCAGGTCCCCTGCAATCCTTCTCCAACAAGCAGCGAGAGGAGTCTTCAAACTGCAACTCTGCCATATCGCCTGCTTGCCCAGAACCCTTTGTCTTTTCCTGGCGGATAGGCTTAACGTCTCAAAGCCTGACCCTACCTACCAAGGCCCGACCTTCCCTCCTTGATCACTTCTCACCATTGCATCTCACTCTCAGCACTCCAGACACTCTGCTTTCACAGCTTCAGAGAGGGAGGCCTGGCGCGCAGCATTTCCTCCACCTAGAAAGCTCTCCCAGGCTCATTTTGCTTGTTAGCCTCCCCTCTGCAGCTCTTCCCTGATCTCTCCCTCCAGGCCTCGTTCCTCTCCTCACAGTACTTCCAACAGGTGTGTATACCCCTGCAGGGATAATGTTCATCCACGTATTTCTTCAACAAACTGTAAACTCCACGAAAACAAAGATTATGTAGTTTTGCTCACCATTTGGCCACCAGTATTTTGAACCGTCCTATGGTAGGCGTTCAATAAACATTTGTTGAATGAATGAGTGATGGAATGAGTAAGCTGAAAGCATCCATGGGCCCATGGCAATAGCAGCTGTTACTACAGACTCACCGGGAGCTGAGCCTAACCTTTCCTCATATGATGGTGTCAGAGGCCATGTGATGAAGGAGAGGAGGTGGTCCCCAGTCTGCCAGCAGGTGTTGAGCCTGGAGCTCATGACTACATAGACCTTCATGCAAGAGTAATTCTTGATCCCAAAACTGTTCTGCTTTCCACCAATCACCCCTCGGCCAATAAACCAGGCAATTTTTATTGTTGTCCTGAATATAAAGTAGTATAGCGTTAGTCACTCAGTCATGTCTGACTCTTTGCAGCCCCGTGGACTATAGCCTGCCAGGCTCCTCTGTCCATGGAATTCTCCAGGCAAGACTACTGGAGTGGGTAGCCCTTCCCTTCTCCAGGGAATCTTCCCAACCCAGGGATTGAACCTGGGTCTCCTGCACTGCAGGCAGATTCTTTGCTGTCTGAGCCACCGGGGAAGCCCCAACTCGATCCTTTGCAGGTCCACCCTGTGAGCAGCTAGTCCTGCTTCCGGGTGGGTCAGATGCTGGAAGCAGTGGAACTCTGTCTGGAAGGAGCTCATAAACACAATCCCCTTCCAGTGTAGGCTTAAACTAGACACCGATTTAGACATAGATAGATGGAGATAACTGAGAGGCAGGACCAAAGAAGGGACTAATAAGATAGCTAATGCCTGAGGACAGAGATGGATGAGTTCTATAATTTTTATATCTTGCATAGCACCTGGGCTTCTACTTATCTCAGTATCTGTTCAGCTAGGTTAACAAAAAAGACCTAAGGAGAGGATGGAATCATCGTCAGTCACCTGAAACAACCAAGCAACTATTATTTGTCAAGCCCTGGGCTTGGTGTCATCTGTTTCCTAACCGTTCTCTGTGTGTGTGTGATGTGAATGAACAGGACAGTGTCTGAGTCCCATGAGTTCTTTAGGCTTTTTGCAATTGTTAGTGTGAGAATATTATCATAACAGGATTTTAGAATTAGAGGAGTTTTAGAAAGGTTTCGTGCAGCTGAGTGTAATACTCCTCCTCAAGGAACCCTTCTCTTCCTCCTCTTCATTACCAAACAATGGCACCATTGAAAAAGTCGGTACCAAGAACTGAGAATTTGCGTCATCCTTTGAAATTACAACAGCAGTGATCATATGAAATCTACTGACCAAACCCAAGAAAATAAAAATGTACCTTCCAGCTCCCAGCAGTTATAAGGATGAAGATTTAGTGATGATAATCTTTCACTAATACATCACTCTCAGTCATGTTCATTGGTTCATTTGAAATCTCAATGATCTTTACTATCCCCCCCTTCACAGAGCAAGAAATTAAGACTTACAAAGGTTAAATGTCTTCTCCAACATTATCTAGCTAATTATAATACTAACAGCAGAATGGACAGGATTCAAGCACAGATCACATTTCAGAACTGGGGCTCATACTACACTGTTTCTCAGCAGGAGAGAATCATGTTCATCTCATTAATAAGGAAGCTGTGGCACATATGCACAATGGAACATTACTCATCTATAAAAAGGACACATTTGAGTCAGTTCTAATGATGTGGATGAACCTAGAGCCTATTATACAGAGAGAAGTAAGCCAGAAAGAGAAAGACAAATACCATATATTAACGCACATATATGGAATCAGAAAGATGATACCAACAGTCCTACATGCAGGGCAGCAAAGGAGAGACAAATGTAAAGAACAGACTTTTGGATTCAGTGGGAGAAGAAGAGAGTGGGATGATTTGAGAGAATAGCATTGAAACATTTGTACATTACCGTATGTAAAATAGATGACCAGTGTGAGTTCTATGCACGAAGCAGGGCACCCAAAGCTGGTGCTCTGTGATAATAGGGTGGGGAGGGAGGTGGGAGGGGGTTCAGGATGGGGGGGACACAAGTATACCTGTGGCCAATTCATATTCAGTTCAGTTCAGTCGCTCAGTCGTGTCCGACTCTGCAACCCCATGAACTGCAGCATGCCAGGCCTCCCTGTCCGTCACCAATTCCCACAGTCCACCCAAACCCATGTCCATCGAGTCAATGATGCCATTCAACCATCTCATCAATTCATATTAATATATGGCAAAAACCATCACAAAGTTGTAATTATCTTCAAATTAAAATAAATAAAAATTATTATTGATAAATTAAACCCTGATTTGTATATTTATAACCAATGCCCTAAAAGTTTAGTGTTGAGAAAAATGACATCCATCTGTCTCAGATAGTAGCATGAGTCATGTCCCACCTGTTGAAATGTTTGCCAGCTGGCACTACCCAAACAAAGAAGAAAATATGCTGGCAATGCATCATAAGTATTGAAAGATGTCAACAGTCTCCCAGTGAGTGAAAACTCCTGGCCATATACAGACAGATTTTCTCCAGATAGCAAGACACCATACTAAGTGCCAACTCCATCTCACTTAAAATGCCGGGCTAGGAGTTCCTACTAGCTGTCAGTCAAATCGAGCCTGCATGGGGCTTGTGCACTTGAACTAATAATGCACTGGGTCGGGTCCTTGGGAAGAAGCAGAGAGAGAGGAAGCATACCTTGTGACTGGCTAACAGAAGCTGCATTTCAACGCAGACATAAAAGGAATTTAGGCCAGGCTAGAGAAAAGCTCACACTTTAAAGAAAATAAATGTTTTTGCTGGGGTTCAGGGGACTTTTCAGTTGCAGTATTTAGGCTCAAAAGATGACACTCATGTTATTGTGGTCGTGAAGAAAATTGACTACCAGGTGGAATGAAGGAACAGTGCCCTGGAAATCTTTATAAGTAATCTGAAATGAAGTGCCTTAAACCAACTCACTTCTCAACATAACCCTGCAGATGCTACACAGATGACATCTCTCTCCTCATAAAAGTGATGGAAAGCACACAACGGAGGTATTCAAAACCAAGGATTACAAGGGATCACCTTCACGAGAAGAACAACACAGATCCTGGGCTTCATCGTGGGATATCACACTTCTTGTCTCTTAATGGCCACTTGGTCTAAAAAGTCACTGCAGATTGGAAAAGTTATGACTACTGAATCAACAAGCAGAACTCAGCCAGGGGCGGGGGCGGTGGGGGCAGGGGGTGGGGGCTGTTGAACACGTATAACCTGTACGCAGACCCTATGCAGACAGACCAGTCAGGCTTCCCCCGAGGGACAGTTTTGAACACTCAGACATGAGCATCAGTTCTCTCCTCTCCACTGTCAGGCACTCGGTCTCCTCCACACCCTGGGCAGTGGTGAGGCAGAGCACTTGCACACAAATAGTGACAGTCAGGACTTGAGCTCGGCTCTTCTTGAGCTTCCTTTTGTCTCTGCTATCACAGGCTGCCTCTGTGAATGACAATAGTAAGGCACACACAGCACCCGTCTTCAGCACTTTACAGTTCCCAAGCCATCTTCATTGCCCTTTCTCATTTACCTTTTAGTAGAAAAGTGCATTTCCACCCAGCTGACCTCTTTTCTCCAAGAAGGAAACCAGCTTTTCCAGGTTTAGTGAATTGACGGGATGGTAACTAGGACTCCTTTCTGAATGGTCACCAGAATAGCCCTACCTCTACCTTGTACAGACCATGGAGTAGGTTAGGAAGGATCATAAGAATTTATAAATCATGAAGATTCTCATTTTTTAAAACTAAGCCCTCCAGTATCTACCACCACACCACAACAGGATATACCAAGGTCTTCCACTGAGCCAGCGTGTTGACATAGTCCAGGCTACCATGAAGAGGGAAATCACTAAAGTGCACTACTTTAAGGACACTGTGACCAGCCTCTGGTCTTCACTGCATGAATAATAAGAGTCAACTGATATGCAACAGTATCTTACATCAGATAGTGCTTATGGTTTCCAAATTCTTCCACATGCACACCTCATTTGACCCCTACAATAGTATCATTGTTGGATATTATTAGTAGTATATTTTCCTACTTGCATCACTGATTCAATGGACATGAATTTGAGCAAACTCCAGGAGATAGTGAAGGACAGAGTAGCCTGGCATCCTGCAGTCCATGAGGTCGCAGAGACACAACTTGGTGACTGAACAACAACAACAATCTTTATACTTGAGGTGATTGAAGTTCAAGGATACTGCACAAACTTCCCATGTTTACACAACTAGGAAACATCAGAGCAAGAGGCAGGGTTAGATCCTGGGCCCAGGACTCCTTCTAGCTGTCCCTTAGCGGTACCCCTAAAGTTGAGCATGAATTAGACTCCTGACCTGTCTTCTTCTATCTGTCATGATCAGACCTATAGGTGCCTGACTCCAGCCTTAACCCTCTTGTACCACTCTTTCTGCTTCCTTTTTTACTTACACACATTATTTTTCTTCAATATTTTTCAATTCCTTTAGTCCTCAACGCAAGCTACCTCCACCTTGTATGGAAGGTGCATCTCAAGAGTTAAGGTTTGAAAAAGTTTGCCCATGTATATGTATGCATCCTTCCTGGACTCCTTAACAAACTTTTCCCCATGTTAACTCCCCTCCCTGATGGCCTCTCTGATGTAGATGCAGCAAAGATATTTGCCTGAACACAGGCACCTACAAACATGGGGAAGGAGTTAAAATAGTGAGCAAAGGGGGCCTTTGACACGTTATCAGGGTTGGACAGGAGGTGCTGCCTGTGATCTTGTCTGCTGGAGTCAGGGCTTCTGGCCTTGCTGAATAGAATTCCCCTCCAGCTTGTTCTTCCTCATTACTGTTTTCCTGTCCTTGTCCTCAAGGCCCAAGGGCTCTGTGAACAAGGTGAGCCAGCCTGGAGAAGCGAGGGAGGAGCCACTCTTTTGGGAGAGCACCTCCAGCTGCCAACAGCTGGGTGACTTTTCAGGAGACAAAAGGCATTGAGTTTTAGGAACAAAAACTGTATTACAACAGATCTTTTTAAAACTGCCTTTAGAAATCTCATTCTCTACTGCGGATCTTTGGGGAATATTCTCAGGAGGCTCAAGACTTCTTCGAGAATTTAAGTTGGTATCTTCACCTGATGAAATGCTAAACAAAATTTAAAGCCTACAGTGAATCAGGCAGTTGCCCATAACTAAGCACTGCCCCATATGAGTATCCGCATCTGTTGCATAATGATATCTCTGCTGCAGAAACAAAGCTTTCACAGCAAGGTGACAGAGGGTAAGGAGAGCTGAGTCAGCCATCACAAGGCACGTGGTGGTACCGCACACCCAACCCAAAGAGCCTGCTTAGAGCTATACACGCTGTTCATGCTGGCAAAATACACACTTGAGACATGGTTGTATAATACTTTGGGAGCCATTAATAGAATCCACCATAAAATGTAGGTGTTAATTTTATTTCTTGGTAAAAGCTGCATTAAGTTTTATTTTGAGGTACACTACTGAATTGATTGGTTCATTGAACTCACAAATAAAATTTAGTCATTGTTAAAAATTATCCTGATGGTGACTCAAATGGGACAATCCGTATCCTAAAAATCAAGGTCAATTCAAGAAACACTGAAAACACATTTTATTCACATTGAATTATGCTAATGTGAAAGTGCTAGAGTTTATAAATTTGCTTGAATTCAACTTGGAAATTTGTTCTGATTTTATAGCTATAAAGAGGTATGAAGGCACAAGGATTTACACTTAATTTTATGTTGAAACAATCATTTATATTCATAATATTAGGACCATAAGATTGTTTTTTCCTTTTGCAAAGGTTGAGAAGTGTCACATTAGACTATTTCCTATTTTTCTTTCATGTCCATATAAAGCAGGAAAGCAACCCTCCATACACTCCTAAATTCTCAGGCACCAAAGGGCAAGACTCTGGGTTTACTCTACAAATCTGATTTAAAATCACTGAAAAGTAAAATTATCCAGTATCCAAGAACTCTACTGACTCTAGGACTTTGCTTCACTGTTTTGAAAGTGGTGTGCGAGGACTGGGTGCAGACCATGCCCACCACTCCCACGGCCACTGTGCCCAGACTGGGACCAGCCCTCCTCCACTCTAAGGCCTCGGACACTTAATCTAAGTCACCCAGGAGCTGCCGCCACACTCCTGCCGGCTGCAGAACAGGAAGTTCTTCCCAACAAGCTCTCTTCACCACCAGGAGCCAAAGCCCATCCCCTGACACATTCTGAGCTTCTCAGAAGCAAGGGGAGCCTGTGGCAGATCCCAACAGGTCTAACATACTGTAGTGTTCAGATAGCTTACTCCCCACAGGAAGGGGTTTAGGGCGTTCATATAAACTGATGCTGCAGTGAAGGGCAGTGCACGTCTCTTTAGTATTTCCTATAGCCATTCTCAACCAGAACTGTTTTGTAAATAAGCGTGTTAATTTGCCATTAAGTGGATTGTTACCATGGAATTAGAATAACTCAAATAGAATCTGAAATTCACTTAAAAGAAAGGAGATAAGGAGGTAAATCTTGCTATGGGCTGAAATGTGGAAATTCTAACACTCAGTATTTGAAGATAGGGCCTTTAAACAGGTAATTAAGGTCAAATGAGGTCATTAGAGTGAACCCCAATCTGCTGTGGCTGGTGTCCTTATAAGAAGAGGAGATGAGGACAGAGCCATACACAGAAGAAAGATCATATGAAAACACTGGAAGAAGACAGCCATCTACAAGCCAAGAAGAGGTGCCCAGAAGAAATCAACCCTGTTGGCACCCTGATCTTGGATTTTCAGCCTCTGATCATGAGAAAATAAATTTCTGCTATTTAAGTCTGCAGTATTTGTTATGGTAGGCCTAGGAAATGAATGCAAGGCTTTACCAAAAGAATTTCTTAATTTATAAACTTTTTTTTAGTTACAAAGAAATTGCACTTATTGTATCTTGTTCAATCCTAACAACTACTCACGGTTTCCCTTTTTTCCCTGACGAGAAAAAAAGACTCAGATTTGCCCAAATTCATAGAGCAAATTAGTGCCAAAGCGAGAATTCAAAGCCAGATCTCTTTATCTCTACATCAGTGCTCTTACTACCAGGCCTTTAGACCTTTCAGCTATGAATTTGAAGTAACAAACCAGTTTGCAAACAATATCTTAAATATGAAAGAGATCAAACTATTTTAAATGCACCTACATAAACAGATTTTATCAGGACCCTTAGGCTGGGGCAAAAGAGGCCTGTGCTCTGTACATTATACTTTTGAGGGTCCTATAAAGGATTATAAAATATGCAAAAAACAGTAATAATACATTAAAGAGAATGTGAGCACCTTTGTCATTCAAGATCCGGCTCTCAGCACTGACACAGCCTGACCCAGAACTTTAAACATCTGCCCTGATAACTAACACTGTTAGGGTCCCAGACCGACACCACTTGCATCTCTCACCCTAGGTCTTCAAAACACAGGGCAACTGCATGAAAACTAGACTTACTGTGGTGATCATTTTGCAATACATGAAAATATCAAATCATTATGTCACACACTTGAAATTAATATGCTACATGCCAATTATATATGGCAAATATATAGAAACAAAACAGAGAGTGACTGTACTTGAATGCCATGAAGGGTTAAGAATTTTTTTTGTGGGGGGGGTTAAGAATTTTAACACCTGTCCAACACTGGAAGCAGACACAGATTGTGAGGGTGGAAAAATCTGTGCTTAGGCAAAAAAAGATTAGCATGTCAGATCCTCTCTAAGGGTGCATGAATGCAGTGGGATGTGCATAATGAAGAACTATTGCCCAGTAGCACCAAGAGTCCTCTTTCTGGCTTCTCTTCATATTCCTGTTTGTAGTTTCATATGGACTTGTGAATTACGAAGGTATTCACAACAGGTGCATGTGACAATTGAAGAACAGTTTGCAATATTAAATAACTCACACTGCACTTTGCTGTTGTTGTTTAGTTATTAAGTCATGTCCAACTCTTTGTGACCCCATGGATTGCAGCACACCAGGCTTCCCTGTCTGTCACCATCTTCCAGAGCTTGCTTAAACTCATCAAGGCTGTATTAAGTCATCCATTAAGTCAGTGATGGCACCCAACCATCTTGTCCTCTGTTGTCCCCCTCTTCTTCCACCTTCAATCTTTCCCAGCATCAGGGTCTTTTCTAATGAGTCGGCTCTGCCCATCAGGTGGCCAAAGTATTGGAGCTTCAGCTTTAGCATCAGTCCTTCCAATGAATATTCAGGACTGATTTCCTTTAGGATTGACTGGTTGGATCTCCTTGCAGTCCAAGGGACTCTCAAGAGTCTTATCCAACACCACATTCAAAAGCATCAACTCTTCAGTGCTCAGCCTCCCTTATGGTCCAACTCTCATATCCATAACATAACTACTGGGAAAACCATAGCTTTGACTAGACATACCTTTGTTGGCAAAGAAATGTCTCTGCTTTTTAATACACTGTCTAGGTTTGCCAGAGATTTCTTTCCAGGAGCAAGCATCTTTTAATTTCATGACTGCAGTCACCATCTGCAGTGATTTTGGAGCCCAAGAAAATAAAGTCTCTCACTGTTTCCACTGTTTCCCCTGCTATTTGCTATGAAGTGATGGGACCAGATGCCATGATCTTTGTTTTTTGAATGTTGGGTTTTAAGCCAGCTTTTTCACTTTCCTCTTTCAACTTTATCAAGAGGCTCTTTAGTTCCTCTTCACTTTCTGCCATAAGGGTGGTGTCATCTGCATGACTGAGGTTATTGGTATTTCACCTGGCAATCTTGATTCCAGCTTGTGCTTCATCCAGCCCAGCGTTTCTCATGATGTACTCTGCATATAAGTTACATAAGCAGGGTATCAATATACAGCCTTGACGTACTCCTTTACCAATTTGGAACCTTGTTTAACTCAATGAAACTATGAGACATGCCATGTAGGGCCACCCAAGACAGACAAGTCATGGTGGAGAGTTCTGACAAAATGTGGTCCACTGGAGAGGGGAATGGTATACCACTTCAGCATTCTTGCCTTGAGAACTCCTTAAACAGTATGAAAAAGCAAAAAGATATGGCACATTACACTTAGATATATGCATATTATATATATCATGATGAAATATGATACTGAGCATATTAGCACTTGGATACTGAATGCTAGAAATGCAAATAGTTTTATTTTCCAAAACATCAAATGAGGTTTACTTCTCTTTGCAAAAATAAATTTAAAACATTAGCTTTATTTAAGTGATATTATTTTCTGTTTTTGAGAAAATATATGAAAAATAATTTATCTTTAGACTTTGAAGTTAATTTATCTTTTTATGAAAATATATTTAAATTTATATATCTTGAAAACAAGTACAATTTTAATCCTTTTGATAATCACTAGGAATCTAAATTATGTGAAAAACCACATAATTAGTGACTTTGGCTGAAGTTAAGTGAAGAGAAAAAATTTAATGGAATAAATATATGGTAATTTATGAATTATATATGTCTTCATTTTATTCGCCTGCAAATGTCACCACCTCATCAACAGAGATCTCAGACACATGCATTAATAATTAAATTCAGTCATCTTTAGTACTTTGTTGACTTTCAATCATTAAAAACAGAGCTTTACATGTATTTGGTATTATCATATGAAGGAATATTTATCAAGGTAGGAAGAGATTTTTAGGCAAGAGAATAAAGTTAATATGCTTGAATCAAGAAAAGAATGCACTACAAGTTCCATGAAAAATAGATTATGGAGAGAAGTTGGAAGCAGGGGGACCAAGGTGGAGTTTTGGAGAGTAATCTAGGGAAGACAGAGGGGCCCAGACATAGGCTGGCAGTGGGGACAGAGTGAAGTGACAGATTTGAGTGACCCTCTATCTTTCCAAGTTTCATTTGTAATTAAAGTACAATTTCTTAATGTGTGTGTGTGTGTGTGTGGGCGTGTGTGCACAAGCATGCACGCACACATGGGCACATGCATGTGCCTGGCAAAGCTGTTCACTCGATTCAGAAATCTTTGCTATCGCACCCCAAACGGCCTGGCATCCAGGTGCATTTTGAAGCCCGGAGTGTAAGATGACACTACTTCCAGGGGTCAGCCATTCAACCATCAGCTCTAGTTTCTAGAAAACAATCTTCTATAACGAGTAGAAAGCTACTTCTATAAACCTCTACATGCTAGTCCGGTTCTATCTTCTGTAATAACAATTCTTTGCTTTGTTTAGTTGCTAAGTCAGGCCCAACTCTTTATGAGTCCATGGACTGTAACCTGCCAGGCTCCTCCGTCCTTGGGAGTTTTCAGTCAAGAATACTGGAGCGAGTTCCCATTTCCTCCTCTAGGGGATCTTCCCAACCCAGGGATCGAACTCATGTCTCCTGCTTGGTAGGTGGATTCTTTACCACTGAGTCACCTGAGTAAAAATTCTACCTGCTAGAAATTAAAACTGATAGCCTTTTGCACAATTTAGGTTGCTACTGTAGCCGCTTTCCAGGTTAAACCCTTCCAGTCTCTTATTTCTCTCAAATTATTTTCAGGGGCCTCCAGCCCACGCCAAGCACACCCACTTCCCTCTGCCAGCAGCAACACCTCGCCAGCAGCCAGTCACACAACCTTGGATACATTCTGGTTTTTCAGTGTCTCTCTTAACATGCAGCACCTGGAAATATTTCATAATTCACATTTTTCCCTATTCACACTGTCCTTTCTCATAATTAATATAGATGGCTAAGGTCTGAATGCAATTTTTCATCTCCAGGGCATATTTTTATGAGATTTACCACAGAGGTTTCATTTCTCTATTCAGGATATATGAAGATTTTTAATTTACTCCACCAACAGGGGATAGAAAGGGTGTCTTCTGGAATTACTATTTACACAGAGCTCCCTAAAGGAAGTTACTTGCCAACAATGAAGTAGTTGCTAACAATCTTCAGAAACTAGGAGTCTTGCAAATTGCCTTTTCTTTCCTTGCACTACTAAAGCTCCTGTTAAATTGTTTCAAAATATCCCAAGATGGAACTGCTTTCCTTGCTTCATTTTATTTCTTTTTCTAGGACTCCAGTGGGTAGGTCCTATTTGGGTTCTTACCCTGGCTCCATTATTCACCTGCTATATGACCCTGGGGGAATCTTCTCACCTCTTTGAGTCTCAGCTTCTCTTCTAAAACCATAAAGGAGTGGTCCTTACTTGGTAGGAAGCTTAAATGACATTAGACATGGAAATGCTTAGCCTTTTGCCTGGAACCGGTTTGGGATTGCCATATAAGGCTACCCAGTTATATTTGAATTTCCGATGAACAATGAATAACCTTTTAGAGTGTGTCCCGAATACGACATCATTGTCATTTTCCTCTTCTCTTCCTCCCTTCTCATCCTCTCCTCTCTTTGTTTTTCTTTCTCTTTTTCTCTCCTTTCTTTATTCTTTCTTCTTCCCCATTACCTAGTTCTAATCTTCAAAACATACCAGTGGTAACATGATTCCTCTACATTCTCAGTTTATTTTTTTAGAACAACTATTACCCATTATTAGCGGTATGTATAGTCCAGCAGCCTCAAAGGAAGTCAAGGATATGTAAGATGGTACCTAGATGTACATGTGGTACAGGGACTGGAGGGTTGTTTGCACTTTCTTTTTTTTTTTTGTGGAAACTCTTGCTTCCTAACTGGAAATTTGAGTTTTCCCACTTGAACAGATCACCTCTGCCTCCTCAAGTCTCAACCAGAAATGGAAACTTTTGTCTCTACTATCAGCACACTTTAAAAAATTAAGATATTACAGAATATCTTCTTGTTTTTCCTGCCATCCCTCATCGTTTTAGTTTGCTTCTTCGTGCAGTTCCCAAACAAAATTATGAGGCATATTCAGAAGTACAAAAGGCATGCCTCTCCCCACCCAAACACACACACTCAACATTCTCCTGCTCTAACCAGGAATAACTAAGTCCAATCACTCCAAACTCTGAGGGATCTGACCTATTCATAGGAACCCCAAGAATGATGATATAATTTTACAACTCTTTTTTCCAGACTTTAAATACACCTCCATGCATACAATATCATGAGAGTCCTGATAAATAATCAAGAATGCCTGCCCACATTCTAGTGAAACACATACACACTTTTCCTCTTGTCCTCTTTCAAACAGAAGGAAAAGGTAACCCAGGGTTTCACTATTATGAAAACATCGAGACTTTTTTCCATTCCCAGGATTCCCATTTTTTATCTGAGTATCCCGTGACCCAAAGGGGATCCTGTTCATGCGTGTATATGGCAAACCACAAAATGCCAGCTGCAAGGAGGACCACACTTCCCTATACTGGTTCTCCTTCCATTACTCAAGAGACCAATAGCACTCTCCTTGAATGGAGAAAAAAATATTAAAATGCTTCATTTCTTTCCCAGGATATACAAATTAGTATCATTATTCTCTCAGAACAAAAACGTGTCTAGATGGATTCAGGATATTCCATTTAAAATATCCATTACCCTCAAATCAAATTTCCACTGCCATTGAGTGGCAAGGGGCAATGCCCTGGGATCAGTGAGCTGCTAAGATTCCTTCTGCTGGAGTGTTTAATTTCATTTCACTTTCCACAAATAAGCATGCTTGGAGCCGCTGCCTTTCTTTCCTCGGGAGTAATCGAAAAATTTAATTCACATTAAGCCAGAGAGGATGGTGTTTTTCCCTAAGGTCACCCAAGGCAAACATTTTAAACCTCTAACAGCCCATCAGTCAGAGATGCATGTCTCATCCTTTCCTGATGAGATGCCTCCTGGAGCCAAACAAAGCCTTCACTCCAGCCCTGCTCCATCCTCTACCCACCATACTCAGCCCCTGAGCAAAAGGTCACCCAGAGAAGCGGGTGGGTACATCTCCAGATTCGATTCCCTCTGTGATTTTGAAGATGCCTACGGTATACCTCCCAGGAACCGCCCCCATTTGGAGACATGTGAGTTTCTAGGCATCATTTCTGCTTAGAAGATTAATATAAGTGGGGACCGAAAACCTCTTTGCTACTGCTATTTGAACTGCAAGCGGCTTACCCGAGAATGCATATTTCACTAGGGCTAGGCGATGCTTCAAATCTTATCATCCCTTCCTTAAAAACTAATAACACTTTGCACTTATATGGTGCCTTTCATCAGCCCCAGGTAACACACACAATGCTAGAGCTCAGAGATGAGTAAATCATTAATTGTTCGTAAGCCTCGCATAAGCATTTTCAGATCGCCATGCATAAGGATTCAATCAAGCACAATGACATCCATGCATATTTCTCTTTTCTTCAGGTATAAAATGTGTGCAGTGACTTATAAATGACAAATTTCTCATGAACACAATCAGAAGCATATCATCACCAAGATGACCCTAGTGCCACAAAGGTGGGAGATATTCTGCTCACGGATCACAGGACTCTTTATCAGAAAGACCAAGAAGTTCTAAGGAAGAAGGAAAGAGTAAGAAGCAGCTAAATATCCTTATTTAGAAAAACACCGAAAACACTAGATTTGTCCCCTCTGTCAGTCTAGCATAACATTTCTAAGGCACTTCTCCTTGTAAAGATAATACATTTCTTCTTTTTAAAGGACAGGTAATGGAATAAAACAGAGTGAGACCTTGTAAGAAGTCCACCTCATTACATTCCTGGATTTTTCTTTACTTCAATTATAGAGTTAGAACTCATGTAGCAGAGGGGAAGCATGTAGCCATAGGGGCTGACTCAAAGGATATCAGGGTGCAGGGGTGGGGGGTGGGGCGTCAGCCTAGACAGAGGGTGAAGAGACATTTGGAAAGGACAGGGGTGTGTCTGTTTCAGTGTGAGCCACAGTTATTTCCCCTGGTCTCAAGTCTCTGGCCTCGGTAGAAAAGATCTCAAAGAGGCATCAGTGAGCAGTGCTGTGAAGTGAGATATTATTAGTAATTCCCTGCCCAGAATTGAACCTGGGTAGCCTGGATGAAACCCAGAAATCCTAGCCACCAGATCAGCAAGGGTTAGAACGTATTTTCCCCTGGAATTTACCCCCAGTGAAAAATACATTTCTCATGTAGGCAAAAACTGTAAATGCAGGTACAGAGGTTATTGAGACACAGCACAACAAATGGGAGAGCACACAGAGAAACAGTTTGTTAAGATAGAAATAAGACAGAGATGCACACCCAGAGAGAAAGGGTGTGGGTGTCCCCACTAGTGAGGAGGAGTGCCGTAAAGAGGAGGTTAAAACATTTATACAGGGCAGTTCTTTCAGGTCTCTGTTTACCTCTGGCCAATTATTTCTTCTCCCATGCATGACCTACCCTAGGACCCTCCCTGACATGCATGTGCAACTTTTTTCCAAGACGGATTCCAGCCCAGAGGCCTATGGGACAGCTTAGCTTCACATATTATGGAGTAGCACCCCCTTCTTTTTGATCTCCAACGCACCTTTCCACACATGTGAAATGAAATGTCTACCTTGCCCTAAAGATGGGAAATATATGAGCTCTTGATTCTTTACTCAAACAAGGTTTAGTACCTCTCTGTTCTTGCCATGGGGCTTCCCAGGTAGAGCAGTGGTAAAGAATCTGCCTACCAATGCAGGAGACGCAAGAGACACAAGTTCTGTCCCTGGGTTGGAAAGATACCCTGCAGTAGTGTTATAGCCACGTGTTCTGGGAAACAAACTCACTCAGAAGGACAATGCAGATAGTGGAATGCAGTTTAGTACACTGGCGGCCCCAAGGCAGAGTCTCCTCTTAGCCAAGGACCCTGACCAGAGTTTTTGAGAACCTTATATACCCTAAGTGTATGTGCCCAAACCCACTTCCCCAAATTCCCTGAAACTAGTCTGAACAAAGGAAAAGAAAGATATAATCAAAGTTAACCCATGATTTATATACCTTAAGCCTAGGTAGTTAACAGTGGACAATTATCAATAAGCCTGTGGTCATACCCCAATAACCATAATAGAATTTATGATTCTATTCAGTTACACAGATAATTAGGGTATTCTTTTAAGTGATGGAGAGTCTAGGTATGAGCCGTGGGACTCTACCATCCGGGGGTCTGGTTTTCCAGTTGGTATGTCATTTCCATAGATACTGGGCATATAGCTCAAAGTCCACAGTCCAGCCCAAGACGGAGCTTGTTCGTCTGTTTCCTCCTTCAGTAGGAAGTGGCAACCCATTACAGTATTTGCCTGGAGAATTCCCTGGACAGAGGGGCCTGGCGAGCTACGGTTCACGGGGTGGCAAGGAGTCAGACACAACCGAGCACAAGCACACGTGCGGGCATGCACATTCCTGTCATGACTACTATCTTAAGGTTTTCATGCAAGACAACGCCTGGCTTTTCACCCTGTTTTAGTTGTTACTTCCATTTCGGAGAGCAAACAGGAGGCTAGTTATCAGTATCTAACCTGAAGCCCCATGTTTCAGGAAATGCAAATAGGAGGCTAGTTTTAAGTGTCTGGTTTGAAGCCCATTTTTTTCTCAATCCAAGAAAAGCAAATAGAAGGCCAGTGTAAGCGCCTCGCCTGGGGCCCATCTATCTCCTGCCTTGGTAAGACAAAGCTTCACATTCAAAAACCAGCTCTGCCCAATTCAAGTCTGATAGGTTGGCTTTGACAGTCATCCTCCAGTTGAGCCTAGATTCACTCCTGCCCTTCCCAACTTTGGTAAGGATCACTGCTTCACGTCACATCAGTCCCGGGGTGCTGGGCCACCCCACCAACAGTAACATCATCACACACCCTCCACAGACCTTCCCACCCATCACGGAAACCCCAGATCTCTCCAAATCCCCTCCCACGGGCCTCCACAGGGTGTGGCCTTCCTGGTGCCCACCATCTCCCCAGCGGCTCCTAGCATGGGCCCCCTGGCAGCAGCAGTACCACCCCACAGTTACTCTGGGCCTCCCACCCACTGACACCTGCTTTCCCATCCTGCTGCAGCAGTCACTGTGGAGGGGGCAGTGGGTGAGCTTTTCTCTCACCCCAGGCGAATTCCATTATTGGACTGTAAGCACCCCGGCCCTGCATCCTTGACTTCTTGTTTATTACAGCCACCCTCCCACCATACCCTCTCCTCTTAGGATTCAGGGCTGTCAACTAACCTGAGCCTTAAACTCTCCAAATGAAGACCCTTTTTCCTGCCAATGACAGAAATCCACTTAATTTATTAAAAAAAAAATAGGCATTTGCCATGTTGTATATCATTTTTCATGTATGGTCTCACTGAACCCCAGGGCAGGGACACAGCAGAGCCTCAAGAATAGACCAAAAACCTGTGTCTGCTTCCCTGAGTCTCTCCTCTCCATGCTTTTAAATATATCCACCTCACTCTCTCACTGCAAGTCAGTTTTCTCCGCTTCCCACATCACCTACAGTCCCTGCTGAGGCTGAAATCTCTGAGTCCCTACTCCAAATTTTCAGGGAAGAAACCATGACCAACCCAGCTTCTTGTCTAAGGGGCCCAACCCTGGACAAATCAGCTGTGACCAGCAGATCAAGACCACTTCACAGGGGCTTCCCTCATGGCCCAGTGGTTAAGAATCTGCCTTCTGATACAGGGGATATAGGTTCAATCCCTGACTGGGGAACGAGAGATCTCACATATCACAGGACAACTAAGCCTGTACCACAGCTACTGAGTCCACGTGCTCCAGAGCCCATGCTCTGCGACAAGAGAAGCCCGCACTCCCCAACAAAGACCCAGAAGAGCCAAAACAAAAAAAGACCACTTCATACATCCTGGTTGTTATGGGAATCAGCAAAGTAGAGTGATAGTTTCCAAAAAGAATCTGAAAAAGAAAATATATTGCATATATACTATAAAAGAATATATGACTGAATATATGTATCATAAAAGGATACACAACTGTATATATGTATGATGAATCATTCTGCTGTATACCAGAAAATAAGACAACACTGCAAATTAACCAGATTTCAATTTTTTAAAATGGATAAAAAAAAGGCTGCTTGCCACAAAAGTGGGTGAAGTATCTTTTAATACCTACTTTTTTAAAAAAAAAGAGCAGAAACTAAGCAAACAGCTCTATCAGTGCATAAAACTCAGTTGGCCTCCAAGCAACCTTTTGTATTTCAGCTCTTCCTCCCTGCAGACAGAACTCCTTCCCCACACTATACACACCATGGCAGAGAGGCCATTGCAGGCAGGAGATGCAAGAGGCTTGATCCTAGAGACAAAGACTTCAACCACAGGGTCCAGTCACTTCTGCTTCACCAGGGCATCCTTGTCCAATTTCCTAATCTGTCAGCTCCTCCTGTACCTCGTTGTTGTTGTTGTTTTAGTTGCTCAGTCATGTCCAACTCTTATGTGACCCCGTGGACTGAAGCCCACCAGGCTCCTCTGTCCATGGGATTCTCCAGGCAAGAATACTGGAGTGGGTTGCCATTCCTTCTCCAGGGGGTCTTTCTGACCCCCGGATTGAACCCTAGACTCCTCCATAGGCAGGTGGATTCCTTAACACTGAGCCACTGCAAAGTACTGCCACCCACCTCTGCTCCCCAGCCCCCGCCCGCCACACACACACCTAGAGGGTAGTTATTTCATGACAGGTTCACACCCTGCTGCACAGAGCACTTTGCAGACAGCCTGAGTTGCAGACAGTGCTTTGAGGTCAGGACATTCTGCTTCTGACATTGTTTCCATCACTTACCGGCTGAGGGCTATCAGGTTGGCTATCTATACTTTCTGAACCTCAGTTTCCTTATCTACAAATGGACACAATAAGGCCCATCTCAAAGAGTTGAAAGGAATTAACATATGACATGCAGTTACAAGAGTGCCTGGTGAACTTTAGGTGCTCAACAGAAGGTTCCTCTTATTATTATTTTTTTGTTAATATTAACCTTTAAAATAAAACCTACAAATGCCATTTTAAATAGGCAAACCATCTTTAGGTTAATTTCATAACTACAGATGCTATGCTGCTGCTGCTGCTGCTGCTGCTGCTAAGTCGCTTCAGCCGTGTCCGACTCTGTGCGACCCCATAGAAGGCAGCCCACCAGGCTCCCCCGTCCCTGGGATTCTCCAGGCAAGAACACTGGAGTGGGTTGCCATTTCCTTCTCCAATGCATGAAAGTGAAAAGTGAAAGTGAAGTCGCTCAGTCGTGTCCGACTCTTAGCGACCCCATGGACTGCAGCCTCCCAGGCTCCTCCGTCTATGGGATTTTCCAGGCAAGAGTACTGGAGTGGGGTGCCATCGCCTTCTCCGACAGATGCTATACCACGTTCCAAAGCATTGGATAGTGTATTCTAACAAAGGAAATGGTTAAGAAGCAAAACAAAAGTAGATGGTAATTTTAAGACCTTTTTGTTTGGTTTTTGTTCATATTTTCTGACATCTGTAGAACTCTCTTACTCAGAATTATAAGAATGAAATAATAAAAAGGGCACACAGCACTAAGCACTGCACTTAGGTGTAGAACATACTCAAGTGATGACTGTTGCTTTTATCAGCTAGCATGATTATGATTACTATCATTATTATTAGTCTAAAGGAGGAAAATGTTTAAACATTCGTTGACCAATCCATCAAGTTGATCATTTCATTGACTAGTATGCAAAGCTATGAAGCTTCCTTACTTGTTAAATCTGAAACTTAATGTATATGTGTGGTGTTAGACATTAATCAATATGGAAAGCTCAAAGTAACTTTTTAAAATATTTCTAATGGAAAGGGAATCACTGATTAACACAGCAAAGATAAGAGCAGTTGCCCAGGGAGGAGCAGCTTTTTGGGGGAGGGGTGCGGATATTGCTGGCTGTAGTTCCTACTAATTCCCACCCTGCTTTCTTGCTCAGAGAATTTTCTAAGCTTCTGTTGGAAATAAGTGCCTTAAAACCTCAAGGCAAAAATACATCTCTTCCCACCACACTTGAGCAGCCTATCTTGGGTGTCTGTGACCTAGATTCACCATAACATGAGAGCCAAGAGGGAATGTCAGCTTTTAAAACCTGGGCCACTTGCCACCACTCTGGGCTTCAACCTGGATCCCTAGGCTGATTTGGAAAGAGTTCGAAGGTGATCCCCTGGGAAGGGGTTCCGGTTTAATAAAAAGGTGGGAACATGACAAGAGGGGAAGAGGAAAAGAAGGCACTCCATACGGACCCTACTGCAAAAATAATCTCCTTTGCATAGAAAATCCACAAGCCAGAGGCAGTCATTGCACTTCTTGGCCACAGCCTGCAAAATATATCTTCTTCGGGCAGGCATGAGAGAAACACTGCCTCACGGTGCGGGTAGATTCGCTCTCTGTGTTAGATATTGATTTTTCCTTCAGCGGAATAGCGAAGGCATGAGAGCATGAAGGAAACAGAGGTGGGTTCCCTTCCCCCATCCCAGGCTCCAAGTGATGAGTCAAAGCAACTGTGAGCCACTCCTTATCTTTCAATTGAGCCCAGGACTCACCTCTGATTAGAGATAGCTGTGCCAACGAGTGTGCTATGAGGTTCTCAAAGAAACAGTCCTTCCCCTTCTCTTATCACTCTATCCCCAGTCGCATACTGTCTATTTAGGCTGTTGATCACCATATTAAAACCATTACCATACAGTTTTAATATCAGTGAAAGCACAGTTGTATCTGGATGCGATTTTTGTTCCCGAGCAGAAAATTGTTGTCTTCTTAGTTTCCTTAAGTTTCTCAAGAATTCGGCAAATTGTTGAGCACATTTATTAAAAGACTTTTTTCCTATCAGAGAAAGTCATGTATACTAAGCAAAGGTTTGGGCTGGGCAATCCAGTGCTTCTGTCTCTTCGATGGGGAGAAATTGCTTCTGTATAAGAATACCCACCTGGTTTCAAACCTCAGCCGCTGGCAAATATGTCAAAGAGACATTTCTTGTTTCTTTGATAGATTGGCCCAGGGCTGAAATTTAATCTAATGTGCCCAAAGTGGTAGGTGGGAGGAGTGGGGAAGGAGACAAAAACACTAAACCTACTCAGATGTTTACAGTAGTTTGAACCCAATGTGGTTATTGGTTAGCCTGATAAGCAATAAAAGTAAACATTGTAAAATGAAACGATTAAGAACCCTCATAAGCCTCTACATTGTCTTTTTTAGTGATAAAATATTCATACCAAAAGTAAGATGTAAACATCCATGCCAAAAAATGAATCTGGACACAGACCTTAAACCATTCACAAAAATTAACTCAAAAAAAAAAAAAATAGAGACCTAAATGTAAAACACAAAACTATAAGATTCCTAGGGACCTTGGGTATGGCAATGACTTTTTAGATACAACACCAAAAGCACGATCCATGCAAGAAATAATTGATAAGCTAGACTTTATTAAAATTAAAGACTTCTGCTCTGAAAAAGACACTGTCAAGAGAATGAGAAGACAAGCCACAGACTGAGAGAAATATTTGCAAAAGATATACCTGATAAAAAGGACTGTTATCCAAAATGTAAAAAGAACTCTTAATGCTCAACAATAAGAAAACAAACAATCCAGCTAAAATAGGCAAAAGTCCTGAATACACATCTCACCAAAGAAGATCAGATCAAATCAGATCAGTCGCTGAGTTGTGTCCAACTCTTTGCGACCCCATGAATCGCAGCACGCCAGGCCTCCCTGTCCATCACCAACTCCCGGAGTTCACTGAGAAGATACACAGATACAAATAAGCATGAAAAGGTGTTCCACACCACACGTCATTAGGGAAATGCAAATTAAAACAACAGCAAGATACCACTACACACTAAAATCCAGAACACTGACAATACTAAATACCGGCAAGAATGTAGATCAACAGGAACTCTCTCTCATTCACTGCTTGTGGAATACAGTCGGTACAACCACTTTGGCAGACACTTTAGCAGTTTCTTAGAAAACTAAGCATATTTTTAGCATATGATGCAGCAATGATGCTTCTTGGTATTTACCTAAATGAGCTGAAATTTTATGTGCACATAATTGTTTATAGCAGCTTTATTCATGATTGCCAAAATTTGGAAGCAACCAAGAGGTCTCTCAGTAGGCGACCGGATAAACAAACTGTGGTACATCTAGACAATGTTATATTACTCAGCATTGAAAAGAAATGAGCTACCAAAATATAAAAATACATGGAGGAAACCTAAATGCATATTCCAGTTGTCATGTATGGATGTAAGAGTTGGACAATAAAGCTGAGTGCCAAAGAATTGATGCTTTTGAACTATGGTATTGGAGAAGACTCTTGAGAGTCCCTTGGGCTGCAAGGAGATCAAACTGTCAATCCTAAAGGAAACTAGTCCTGAAAATTCATTGGAAGGACTGATGCCGAAGCTGAAAATCCAATACTTTGGCCACATGATGCAAAGAACTGACTCATTGGATAAGACCCTGGTGTTGGGAAAGATTGAAGGCAGAAGGAGAAGGGAGGACAGAGGATGAGATGGTTGGATGGCATCACTGACTCAATGGACATGAGGTTGAGCAAGCACCAGGAGTTGGTGATAGACAGGGAAGCCTGGCATGCTGCAGTCCATGGGGTTGCAGAGAGTCAGACATGACGCAGCGACTGAACTGAAGTGAGAGAGGCCAATCTGAAATGGCTGTATGTTGTATGATTCCAACTATACAGCTTTCTTGGAAAGCTAAAACTATGGAAACTATAAAAAAGATTAGGGATTATGGTGAAAGGAGGGATGAATAGACAGAGCACAGAAGACTTCTGGAGCAATGAAACTATCCTGTATAACTCTATAAAAGTGGATACATGTCATCATATTTGTCCAAACTCCTAGAATGCAAAAGTCTGAGTGAACCCTAGGATTACCTATGGACTCTGGGTGATAATGATGTGTCCATGTACCTCTGTGGTTATAAATGTACCATTCTGTATGGGATGTCATAGCAGGGGAGGCTGTGTGTACCCTGCCATCCCCACTTCAGTACACATAACTCTGCTTCAGGTCCAAGAGCCCTGGGAAGGATGCACCTTCTCTCTCTCAGGTCCTCATTAACAATAAAGAGACAATAATTCCCACCCTATCTACTGTCCACCCTTCCTCTACAGGCATTTTGAAAAGATAAGTTATCGAATACAATCAGTCACCTTGTATATTATAAAAGTGCATTTATGTAAACCCATCTGTGAAATCCTTCTCCCTAAGAACTTAGCCTTACATTCCAAATCAGATTGCTTTGTGTGAAGCTCATTCTCTGATGCCTCTTTCTTGCTAATAGTGCATAATCCCATGTTTTATCTTCCAAACTGCTTTCTCATGTGTGCCACCACGGCCAGTACTTCAGGCTGTTGATGTTGTTGCTGTTGTTATAAATTGATAACAATTACTGAGCCCTTGTTACCTGGCAAGCACTATGCAACACAGTTACATACATTATCCCGTAAGTCCTATAGCCCCATCACAACAATGTTCAGTATCTCCATTTTTCAGTTGCAGAAACTGAACTTCCAAAATGTTAATGAAAACGCCGAAGGTCCTAAATGCTGAGTAAATGCAGCATCCAGAATTTTACACCCGTTTGGCTAAATTCCCCAATTATTAGGCTATACTTGAATCAAACGGAGAATCACTGACTTCAGAATTGCCCAAGGAGAATGTCACTTCATTGGCTAAACCCTAAAAGCCTGTGGTAGGTTTTCCTTTTTCCTACAGTTGCCTAAAGTCTCCCTGCTTAGAAATGCATAGAACATGGAGGCAGAGAGGCAAAATGTTTCAAAGAACCCTCAGATGTGCTATGTATCTTTCTGACAGTGCAATTTTTACTTTTAAGAAGATAACAAGGACACCTTCATCTAAAACTTCCTCCAGTGCTCAGATTTCTGTGCATGTGTATACGTCTGAGTGTGGTTTGCATGCACACAAGGTGAAATACAATTCCCAAATTTTTATCTGCAAAGAGCTGCCATTTAATGCAAGCTGACAGGATAAGGAAGGAGGCATAATCACCAGCTATCTGTGCATTTTTGTAACCACCTAAACAGGGTTATCATCAGAAGTGAGATTAATCCTGGCACCCAAATGCTACTGAGGGACTTTTCCTTCCTCAGGAGATTACCTTAAAATCAGGACCCTGTCCAATGTCAGATAGAACTCTTCTCCCCACCCCGGGAATATTAGAAAACCATTGCAGTGTGGAGCCTCGATTTGATAAAATGCAGTGCCCCTCTATTCCCAGCCCTCTTTTTGAAAACTGGCATTTGTCTTCTGATTTTCTTTCCCTTTCAATTTGTCTTCCTGTCAAAGGGATCACTCCCCGCTCCCCTACTCCACAGCATCACCTGACTGAATTCCACTCAGGGCTCCTCGTGGTCTCGTTCTCCAAGCCGACTTGAGGGAGCCCTTTTGCCTGCTTCATAACATCCATCTCTTTGGGCAACTGAAATTGTGCTGCAAAATGTGTGCTACTTCTTGGGACCTCATTAACACCAGCTCTGAGGGAACGGGCCTCAACAGAGGAGACATTAAGCATCTAAACAGCACACTGAGACAGCAAAGACTTCAAGAGCATGGCAGACAAGTGATAGAAATCAAGGAACTGATAGAAAAAGCTGGGCGGTACACAAAGGGCCAAGGCAAGCTTTTCAATTTACATTTCATGTTGATATTACATTTCTTTCCACACAGCAAGGATAGGTCCCAAAAATAGAGATGGTAGAGAGTTTGTGTGCCTCCCGGGGTCCCTGGATTCAGCTGAACTGAAGCCAGAAACAATATCATAAAACTAATTTAGCCATCATACCAATAGGGCTCCTCATCCATGAGACAGACTGGATAATTATACGTTTACTACAATTTCTGACACTTGGCTAGTTTCAGAAAATGGCACTTCTAAATATACATTGCTTTCTCACAGCTACCTGTCTACCTCATTTGTTTCCTTCAAACAAAAGAAAATGAACAGGAAGTTAATTGTGATAATAGAAAATCCAAGTCATTTTATCAGAACAATCTAAATTAATTAATGGACCCCAAAGAAAAAAGGAATATGAGCTTAGGCAAACTCTGAGAGATAGTGAGAGATAAGGAGGCCTGGCATGCTGCAGTCCATGGGGCTGCAAAGAGTCGGACACAACTTAGTGACTGAGCAACAACAACAAATTCTTGGTGATCAAGGACACAAGGTGAGCAAACCACAGGTTCCTTTTTAAAAAAAAAAAAATTATTTATTTTACTGTGCCAGATCTTAGTTGCAGCATGTGGGATCTAGTTCCCCGACCAGGGATCAAACCTGGGTCCCCTGCATTGGGAGTGCAGAGTCTTAGCCACTGGATCACCAGAAAAATCCAAGTCGTAGGTTCTTAAAGTCCATGCCAAGGGTACCATCTCAGGACAATTGCTTTACCTTGGACTTTATCTGTAAGTGAGGAGGTTGGATTAAATATCTTCTACAGTTTTACCCTGTGTGGTCACTGATGCTGTTTCAGCTTCTACCATATCCCATTCAATTGTTAGCATTTCTCTCTTGTCTGTTGTTAAGACAGAAAGATTTCCCCAGCCTCTTATGCTGTCTGTCCATTGGCTCCCCTGAGTCCTCATGGAGAATACCCAATTTTCTCAAGTGTCTTCCAAAATAAATTTTGGTTCACACATCTATTCACACACATTACAAACAATTAACAGTGAAATCAAAAGTTCTCATTTGGCAGAACAGCTGATGTGGCTAAAAGCAAGGCTGAACCTTCAATATCAAAGTCTCTGGCCACCCTGGAACGGGTTCCTTCCCACTGGGAGATGCATGCTCAGCAGAATCTGCCCCACTTTCTACCTAAACCAAAAGTGGGCTGTATAAGACCACAAAGGAAGAACCGCCACCAGGAGACACTTTTCCTCTCCAATGACCTGAGTAGGGAAAAAAAAAAGATGTGCGATCAAATACTAAGAGTTCATATAGCAACCACTGCACTAAAGATTTAATTCCTTGGTTCATGAATTCATTATAGAAACTCTATGAGGAAGGGACTATTAGTAGCCCCATTTTATAGATGGGAAAACCAGGATTTAGAGAAGTTAAACAAATGCCTGAAACCAAACAGTTGGTAAATGAAGGAGGTAGAATTTGAACTGAGACATTCAAGTTTTAGAACCTGTCCACTCATCACTACACGACATTGGCTGTTGTGAAGATGCATCATTATACTCTTAGGAAACACTGATGAAAGCTGCACTCTAATGTGGAAAGCTCTCCTGAGTTCTTAAGACAGGTATCCATCTGGAGTGTGAAGATGGATGTTCAGGCATCTGTCTATTAATAACTACAGATGTTAATTAGGGGCCTAATAGCAATGAGCACACCGAGACAAGCAGAGGCTGAATGGCTCTGGGTTCCAGGCTAAAAGAGGGCTATGGAGGAGGAGAGTTACTTGAGAAATGCGATTTAGGAGAATAAGGATCTAGGACAATGGAACCAGCCTACAGTGGTGTAGTCATACAGATTTGAATTCAAATGCTGGATCATCCACAGGGTAGCTATACATGCTCAGTGTTTTGGTTTTATTGCTATGTCACATACCACCCTGAAACTCAGTACCTTAGTACAACAAGGTTTATTTTGCCTTAAGTCCACAACTGGGACAGGACTTGGCAGGGTCAGCTTATCTCTGCTCCGATAGACATAAGCAGGGGTGGCTTGAGGCTTGGAGAATGGGTGGAATCATTAGAAGGCTTGGCAACTGGTGCTAGCTGTTGGCTGGGACCTTAGCCAAGGCTGTCTGCTGGAACATCTACATGTGGCCTCTCCACGTGGCCTGAGCTTTCTCACAACATGATAGCTGGGTTCTGATGATGAGCATTCCTGAAGAGAAACAAAGAGCTAGACAGAAAAACACCCCTTTCATTGACCCAACCTGAGAAGTCATGCAAAATCTTTACAACATTCTACTTCTTGAGGCAATCACAAAGGCCCACAGGTTTAAAGGGCAGAGAAAAAGGACTTCACCTCTGGATGGCATAGTGGCAAGATTCTCGGCAAGGCATTTCTGGACAAGGAAATACTGCTGTAGCCATATTATGAAACTATAATCTGCCATATTAGGTCGAGTTACTGATTCTTTTGAACCTCAGTTTCTTTACCTGCGAACTTAGGATAATAACACTTTAAAGAGTTCTCAAAACAGTTAGGGACACTATATGTTACGTGTATACATGCAGTAGATGCTCAGTACCAGTTCTCAGTACGGGCTGGGGGTAAGATGTAGAGAAGCAGAAATGGAGACAGTCAATTCCTCCCACATTATTACATCTACGTTATGCCATTTAGACTGAGTGTAAACAGCAAGTAACTAAAAATGGTTAGTTAAATTCTGAGGCTTAGAAGGAATCTTAATCTCATTTTCAAGTGTTTACTTATGAGCGGAAAAAAGCTCTTTACAAAAGCTCCAACAGAAAGACTAGCGGCTGGGGCTATTCCCAGAATCCAACATGCTCTCTAAATAAGTCTGAGCCTAGGCTATTCACTATGCTTCACAGCAAACCAGCTTAAAACATTTAAAACACAAAAATCTGATGTGACAAAGCTAATCCAGATTCACAAATTTCACATGAGAAAATCCATTGATTTTAAAGACAAATGTAGGGGCTTATGGAATGAGTCGCCAGTCCAGGTTCGATGCACAATACTGGATGCTTGGGGCTGGTGCACTGGGACGACCCAGAGGGATGGTATGGGGAGGGAGGAGGGAGGAGGGTTCAGGATGGGGAACACATGTATACCTGTGGCGGATTCATTTCAATGTTTGGCAAAACCAATACAATATTGTAAAGTTTAAAAATAAAATACAATTTAAAAAAAAAAAGAAGGGGAAAAAAACTAATTTCTAAGTAGTGAGGACACAAAATAAAAATGTTATACTATTGTAGACATTGTCATGATATATGTAAACTAACCACAAGTATCTATGGATAACTATTATAATAAATAGCAATATAAGCACAAAAAAAAAAAAGGAAAATGAAATCAAATATAAAGAGAAGGAATGAAAAAAAAAAAAAAGAATCCACCTGCAGTGCAGGAGACACAGGAGACGTGGGTTCCATCCCTGGGTCAGAAAGGTCCTTTGGAGGAGGGCATGGCAACCCACTCCAGTATTCTTGCCTGGGAAATCCATGGACAGAGGAGTCTAGTGAGCTACAGTCCATGGGGTTGCAAACAATCAGAGATGACCGAGTGACTAAACACACACACACACACACACACACACACCATAATCTTTGGGGGGGTCACCTGAGTTACCCGGAAGGTGCAAATGAAATCTAAGCAGATGAGGTCTTCTGCATAAGACAGTGGGTGTGACAAATCAGCCCTTCAGTGAAATCACCTCATCTCTAACTCAAGAGAGAGCTGAAGTTCCATGCGAGGCTCCCTCTGATGTAGCAGGAGTTTTCTCTCAGAGTCCAAGGAATGAGAAAGAAAAGCAAAACAAATGGGTGAGCATGCACTCTATCTCAAGACAGTATTCATGAGGAGACCCCCACAAAGAAGCTCTTCAAAGGGGAGAGATGAAAAGGGGTCCGGCTTTGTGCTGGCATTTGAGCTGGCATTTGCAGCATTGCCGTGTGACTGGGAGCAGGGCATGAGAAGCCCTTTGATTGCCAAAGAACAGTTGCACCTCTGTCGGCGTGGTCCTCGTGACTCACACGGCTTAGCAGCAAAGGAGGGATAAGAGCAGATGAGTGGGGGAAGATCACAGCAGAGGGAAAGTTACTTGAATACAAACCAAAAAGAGAGGGGGAAAAAAGAAAAGGAGGGGGAGCGTGAGGAAAAAGGAAAAGAAAAAAAGTGTTTGGTGTACTCTGGCAGAGCACCTGTTGTCTACGGGCAAAAGCACATCTAGGAGGGGATGAATGGTTCCTTCTTCATCATGAAACCGAACAGCATTGCCCAGAACAGGTCTTAATGGCAGCAAACACCTTCCTTCTCTGCCAGTTTCATGCAGTGGAAGCTGGACCTACATTGGAGAGTATGGGAAACTCATGTATTTTTCTTTAAAACATGAATACTTTAATAGCGATTAGAGTGTACCAGGAATTCTGCTGACCCCTTTACAAATATTAACTCATTTAATCCTCTTGGCAGTCTAAGGCGCCAATAAGGAAACTGACACCCTTGTCTCTTTCAGTTAACCATCATAGTTGTCATCATTTCCATCCATCACCACCACATTAGTGACTATTAATTTTTAGCCCTTGCTATCAGGTGTTTCTTACATCATTTTACATACCTCATCATTTCAGTCCTTTTCAACAGCCCTATACTGTGGGCACTATTTTTATTTCCATTTTTCAGTGAAATGTAAATATTAAGATTTTACGATAACTGAGAAATGTTCACACGTACATAGAATAATAAGATTAATGGGCAGCAAGTCTAAGGAAAGAACCCAGTTCCATCTATCCTTAAAAAAAGTGCCCAAACCACCATCACTTGCAGCCAGGAACCCATGAGGCAATAAATACCCCTTGCCATGTCTCACACATTAGGTGCTGTGAGACACTCTGGTCTCAAGGAATTCAGTCAGAGCCATAAAGTTCCTGCTATTTCCACTATCCAGTGGGTGGGCTCTGAGTCATAGAACATCAGAGTTTCCCCTCTCTACCCCCATGATACCCACAAAGAAACCAGAGTCCCCAGCATCAAATAAACTCAAATCTCATGACTTCAATCTATCACCTCCTTCAAGAAACTCCTGGCTCAGAACAATGGATCTATACTTATCAAGTCAATTTTTTGCCAGATATTTTCATTTTAACCAGATGACAAAGCAAATGGCATGGGTCTGGAACATGAATTTATCCGCTTTCACTGTTAACATGTCTAGGGACCTTCTTCTGCCCCATTTGCTGGATGCTGCAGAAAGACAGTCTTATCCTATCTTCTGTGGATAAAGCTCCCATGCTGTAATGACTATTGCATACTTCAGAAATGTACTTAATGTCATTAGAATGAATTCAGAATTATCAGGAAAGTATACAAACATTGAAAATGTTTGTCAATTACTTTGTTTACAGATAACAGATAACCACAAACCAAATCTAAGAAGTATGCTGAAATATTTTAGTAGTCATCCCAATTTGAGCACAATCAATCGACTAGGTCCTGTGCAGTTTTATTCATTTGTTTATTGAAAACAAAATGTTTACTTCATATTACTGATACCCTGTGTAGTGACAGGCGATGAGAGACACACAAGGACAAGACAAATATCTCCCCCCTAAGGAGCTCCCTACATCACAGAGGGAACAGGCATGTCTACAAAGAAAATTCAACAGAGCAGCCTTACAGCAAGTTAATCGAAGACCTTTATATATAGAAATTCTAAGAACAGGGCCGTGAACAAAGATAGAGTTCAAAGATCCCTTTATAATTCCATCAGTTGGATAATAATCAAATGACCATTTACCAAAATGATTTGAAACCGCAGAATCCCCTGATCTGCCTTCAGAATTAATACTCAGATAATGAATGCCTAGTTCCTTCAGATGTTTAATTACTGAAGGGCCTTACTTTCTAAAAGAGAGGCTATATAAACTTGGGAAGTGACAGGGAATATTAATGAGATATGATCTTGAGAGGTCATCTCATTCCGACTCCTTCTTCAGGCAAGACTCATACTTAAAAACCTCAGGGAGAGAAGCTTGACAACCTTCTTTATTGACAGTTTTGACAACCCTCAGATAGGTCTGCAGTGGTAGCTCTTAAAGTAGGTCCTTCCATCATGGCCTCTAAGGTCCCTCCTGGAAACTTGACAAAAGAAAGGCCTGTATTTATTCTGCATCTGGGACATATGTTCTTGGTCCCCCTCCAGTCCAGAGGATTATCTGACTCTCAACTGGAAGGACTGGGGATTGTGGGGCCAAAGCCAGAGGTGAGGGACCAGCATTTGTGTTGCGTGAGGGAGGGGAGATGGAGGTGGATTCCTGGAGCCAGAGATAGTAGCTGAATCGTAATATTCAGTAAAAACTAACATCTGGATAAAGTTTACACATTTATAAAATTCTGTGACATACGTCATCATTTGGCTTTGAAGGCAAGGTATAATAACAGCCGTGTAATGTGGATTACCATCCCATTTTATTGAATAGAAAATGAGACTCAGAGGATTTAAGTGGTAGATATGAGATGACTATTACTACTCTACTGCTATTCCTAATCATAATAGTATTGCAGATAATACTAATAAACATGTAAACATTCCAGTCACTTTGCATGGAACATTTCATCTAATCTTCATAATGGCCTGGCAAAGTAGATAGTACAGAAGGTGAAACTGGGATTTTAAAAGATTAAAAATTTGCCTATGGTCTCACAGTTAAAAACTGAAGTGAAATTCAAATCTAGGTAATGTGATACCTAAGGGCATCCCTGGTGGCTCAGCGATAAAGAACCCACCTGCAATGCAGGAGATGAAGGAGATACATGTTCAAACCCTGGGTTGGGATGATCCCCTGAAGGAGGGCACAGTAACCCACTCCAGTATTCTAGCCTGGAGAATCCCATGGACAGAGGAGCCTGGTGGGTTACAGTTGAAAAGGTCACAGAGTTGGACACGACTGAAGTGACTTAGCATGCACACAGTATGACACTTAAGTCCATGGTCCTGCTATCTTCATGAGAATTTTAGAAAATAATCACCATTTCCACCAGAAATGGGATTCAAAACCCTAATAAAGCCCTGCCCAAGAATTCTTGATATGTATTCCAACCGACTCTGACAGTGATAAAACCCACATCTCCCTGTGTCTAATGCCCCATCCTCCCCTCCCCTCTAAGAATCCCTCACCTCCTCATGTATTAACAGTGGCTGGGGTTGACAGTATCCCTCCCCACCAACAGGATACAAAAAAAGTTAAACTGAGAGAGTGGGCTGCAATTCTCTTGCCTTGGGCACCAGGCAAGACCCTCAAAGAATAATACAGGGCCATTGGCAGTTTTCCTTCCAAAATACTTTTCCAATCTAGGATTCCATTAAATTTTGAGTTGTATGGAGATGTCTGATGAGACATGGAGAAGCTAAACACTTTCCCAAAGTCACAGAGAACAGGGACTTAAAGCCAGGTCTCCTGAGTTTAATGGTTCAACAAGTCAATTCAATAAGCATTCATGGTAAGCTTTGCATTCAGTTTATTAAGGTGTATAAGGAAATTCACCCATGTATTTAAGAAACCCTTTCTGAATAGCTAGAAGGTGCCAGGCACTGCTGGGGCCACTGAAGATATAGCAGGAGACAAAAAAGGGTTGCTGTTTTCTTGAAGCTAATATGCTAATAGACAAAGTAAGATAATAAAAAATGAAGTAAATGCATGTCAAATGCCCACATGTGCAGGGAGGGGAAAAAAAGACACATGGTAATGTGGATATGAAGTTTGAGGGGACAGGGGGACTGACTCCTTTATGTAAAGTAATGACCTGAATATAGGCAGCACCAGAGGAGAGAGGCTGTGAGCTCTGCAGGGATCTGCAGGAGGGGCATCCCCGGCAGAAGGAAAACTGAGTGCAAAGGCCTAGTGGCGGGTGTGTGTTGGCCTCTCCAAGAAAGAGCACAAAGGCTGCTCTGATGGGAATGGAATGGGAAAGGAGAATATCCGTAGAAGATGAAGTCAGATACAGAGGCCAAACTAGGAGACTTGGAGGCTCCTGCAAGGACCCTGGCTTTACTCTGAGTAACTGAAGTAGCCAGAGGAGGGTGGACCAGAGAAGGAACAGGGCTTAATTTACATCCTAAGTCCTAGTTGCACAGAGTCAACAGGTGGCTGATGGCCTGGCACCCCACCACCTCTCCCTCCTCCCATCCAAACTGCTCATTGCCCAGAGCACAGGCTAACCTGAATTCCCTAATCAAGTCTAGGACTCAGGACATGACAGAGAAAGTAAAGAATCATGTCTATTTCTAGCCGGAACAATTCTTGACTCTTCATCATACAGTCTGCCTAAAACTGAAGATGATATCCAGTCAAGGTCTTACCACACTTTAGAATTTCTAGATATATCCAGTATCATGCTAACCTTTTTTGACAAAAAGATTGGACTTATTTACATTCCCATGCTTGTTTTTCCATTATTTATCTTTAGTTCTTTTTTTTTTTTATGTAGTCACAATGGAGTGACCCATCTTATATTTACAGCCTGTTCTTATTAAATTTTATTGTTCATTTATGGCCACTCATACAACCAGCCAAGGTCTTGGTCTATGTTGACTGACTAAAACTGCATCCGAAACCCCTAGCCTGAAGTCATCATGCTGTCAGTGGGTATATAGGCCTTATAAATCAGCAGGAAAATTCTCATGGACTTTTTTTTTATCTATGGTAGACGAAAAAGGACCACAAATTCTTCCCTGGTTCTCTCATTGATAGGTGAGTCTATTTCTTTCTCCTTGAACCTGCACTCACCCTGTGTCTTGCTTTGACCACAGAATGCATGGAATGAAACAGAATCAATCCTCTGAAACTTCTGAGCCCATGCCTTAAAAGAAGTATCAGCATCAGCTTTTCTCTTTTGGAAGTCAGCAGCAAAAGTGGTAAAGAGGACGGCACTAGATTACTGAATCATGAGAGACCACGTGGAGAGGGGCTCTCAGAGGGTGAGATGTCCACCATCATGGATATTTCAGCTTCAGTGGAGCTCCCTCCCAAATGCAGCCCCCTGAGTGACCTCAGCTACATCATGTGGAACAGAAGAACCACCCAGCTGATCTCAGTCAACCCACAGAACCATGAGAAATAAGAAATTGTTGTTGTAAGACACTAAGCTGGGGATAGCTTATTATAGCAATAGAAAACCAAATAGCCACCCTTCCTCAAATACTCACAGAAGGAAAAATGGTAGGAAGGAGAGGAGAGAGGAAGAGTTGGCTGGCCTGACAATTGTATTGCCATTCAGTTCTAATTATTATTATTTTTCTTTCTGCATGAACTTTTACTAATGAGTTCCTAACTTTGGTACTCAGGCCAGTGCTAATGGAACAGAATTTTCTGGAAATTTTGGTTAAAACACCAATCTCGGAACCTTTCCCTTGGAATTTAGATTGACAAAGTTTGAGACGGGGTCCAGAAATCTGTATTTGTACAAGTCTTCAAGTGATTTTGAACACACAGATTTGGGAATCTTGGCTCTAGACTATGAACTACTTGAGAGCTGGAAGTAGATTTATCCACTTACCGCCATTGACCTGGTGGTGAGCAGGGTGGGAGAACAATCGACTCAACGGACATGAATTTGAGCAAACTCCAACAGATAGTGGAGGACAGAGGAATCTGGCATGCTACAGTCCATGGGGTCACAGAGTCAGACACGACTTAGCAATTGAACATGGACCTGGTAGAGTGTCTAATATTATAGTAACTATGTTCATGTTTAGGGGATGAATGAATAAATGAAAGGGTGAATGAATGAATCCTAAGAGAATGGGAATATCTATAGGTATCCTGACAACCCAACAGAACATAGATATTCAGACCATCTCCCACTCACTTTCACGATAACACTACCACATATATCTCATTCTTCCCTCGTCTTTGCTAATGACTGCTATCCAACTGGGGCTTCCCTGGTGGCTTAGCAGTAAAGAATCCACCTGCAATGCAGAAGACACAGGAAAAGTGGGTTCTATCCCTGGGTCAGGAAGATCCCCTGGAGGAGGAAATGACACCCCACTCCAGTGATCTTACCTGGGAAAATCCCATGGACAGAGGAGACTGGCAGGCTATGGTCCACAGGGTCACAAGAGTCGGACATGACAGAAGCAAATGAGCACACGCACACACTACCCCAACTAGAAAGCTTCTGAGGATGAGACCAGTGTGTAGATGGTTTGACGTGGAGCAATAGGTGAACGATGTAAGAAAGATAGGGCATTGCTTGTTTGTTTAGTTGCTAAGTCGTGTCAGACTCTTTTGGGACCCCAAGAACTATAGCCTTCCAGGCTCCTCTGTCCATGGGATTTTCCTGGCAAGAGTACTGGAGTGGGTTGCCATTTCCTTCTCCAGATATGGCATTAGGGCAATGCAAGTATGTACAAAAACAAAACAAAGCAACACACACCCAAACTTGGCACAAGCCTTGAGTACTTGTCTCACTAAAAATAACCCCTGAAAACTGGAAAATGAATTCTCATTTTCTCTCCTTACTTACCTAGGCAATTCTACTTTCTTTGGGAAGATGTCCTAATTCAAGGACACTGGCAGTTTGCGGAGTTTGGAGGAGAGAGATGTAGAGAAAAGGCAGAGGGGTGTTTGACAGAGAAGAGCAGAGAAAACCCAGGACACTTCAGGAGATGGGAGGGACCACAGGGATCATACCTCAGCCAAGGCGATTTGCTTGCTTTTTCCACCAAATTCTTTTCCTGTCATGCTGAGGAAAGTCAGGCTCAGGCCTCCGAGACCTGCATTTTAAAAAACCTGAGAACCTGAAAGCCTTCCTCTCCCACTTGAGCTTTCAATCTTCGCTGAATACAAAAGACTAAAAAAAAAGTACAGATCTTGAAAACCAGTCCCAAACCACTTCCTGCAGCCTAATTCATTCTGATCCACACCTACTCAAATTACATTGGTAACTTTGTTCTCTGGCTGCTTTACTTGCCAAATGAAAGGGCAAGTTTTCTGGGTACAGGGAGCAAACAGGCACATACAGGACCATGCAAAAAAGTGATCCAAGTTGAAATTTCAAAAATGAACTAAACTTAAACCAAGAGAAAAATGAAGCCAGTCTAAACACATTTTATAGAAATTTTAGATGTCCTGCAAGGAATGTGACTGCTGTTTTCTATTTTCAAGACTTCATATTTAAGAAAATCTACTCAAAACTTGGACATCAAGTACCAAAATTTGTAATACACAAGTATGCTGTGATGTGCTTAGTCGCTCAGTTGTGTCCAGCTCTTTGCAACCCCATTGACTATAGGCCTCCAGGCTCCTCTATCCATGGGGATTCTCCATGGAGTGGGTGGCAATCCCTCCTCCAGGGGATCTTCCCAACCCACAAATTCAACCCAGGTCTCCCACATTGCAGGCAGATTCTTTACCATCTGAGCCACCAGAGAAGACATGCACAAGACATACACATTAATAGTAGAAAAATAAGAATATAAAGTTTAGCAAAAAGAGGAAGATCCTACCATGTAAAGATGAGTATTGCTAACATTCTAGATATATCTATCCAAATTATTATACCTAAAACTATATTTACAAAAATGTGTCACTATGCATACCTTTTTTCACTAAATAAAAAACCTAAGCAACTTTCTAGGATAATTTAGATATGTATTACCATATTAATGAGAGTATAGTATAGTTGTTGACCTATATATATATATTTATAAACTCATTATCCTTACAGCACAGAGTAAAAGTATATACCATATTTTTTTTCTTGTTTTCTTAAGATAAATTCCTATCAGTAGCATTATTGGGTCAAAACTTTAGATAAATATTGCCAAATAGCAGCTCGAAAACTTTGCACTTCTTGACCCTTTCACTACCTATATGACAGTCCCCACTCTCATCATTCTAGGACAGCAACCTCCTTACTCTTATCTTAAGGGTCAAAAAGAAAAATGTTTGAATTCTTTGTTTTTTCCTCACTGGTGAGATTGCAAAGTTCTCTCCTCATATATGTGCTCTTCTCATATATCTATTAGTCATTCTTCTTTATCTTAGACTCTTGAATGTTCTATTGGAGTATTTGCATATTCAATATTGATTTGTAACAAATCTTTTTAAAGTAGATATAGTCATCTTTTGCCTTTGATGACACAGATCTTTTTCCTAGGTTGTCACTGTTTTGTAAATTTGGACTCAAGGTAGTTCCAGGGCTCCCCAATGGGGACAGGGGAAGCCTTCTTTGGGACTGATCTGCAGACCAACTTCTGTGCAGCCCTGCTTCTTCCACTCCTCTTTCCCCTGTCCATGTGTATCTAAGTATGCTCAGTTGCTCAGTCGTGTCTGACTCTTTGCAGCCCCATGGACTGAAGCCCACGAGGCTCCTCTGTCCATAGGATTTTCCAGGCAAGAATACTGGAGTGGATTGCCGTTTCCTCCTCCAGGGGATCTTTCCCATCCATGAATTGAACTTGAGTCTCCTGTGTCTCCTGCATCGACAGGCAGATTCTTTACCACTGAGCCACCTGGCCATTCCCAAACAAATGCCTTGAACACTAACCTCAGGCTCAGTCAGCTTCCTGGAAGGTCCTATCTATAAAATATCCCCTCTGAAACATAAAATTACTGGAGTTTGAATGACATTGCATATCATGATTAATTTGATGGAATCAACATTTTTACTATATTGCTTTCTCATTGTATACTTCTCCATTTGTTTCTATTTTTCTTAAATCCTCAAAAATAATTTGAAGTTTTCTTTACAGAGGTCTTGGAATCTCTTTTGAAGTTTATTCCTAATTTTTTTGTATAAACCATTGATATTAGTGAAATCTGCTATTTGTTCCTCTCTGTGGTGAAAATAAACTTGTAATCCCAGACACTCTTGTAGAAGAAATTACATTTATTCTGTATGACTTCAAAGGCCAGAACAACTGGAATTTGACCTATCCCTTACAACTTATACACAAATAACTCAAATGGATCAGGATACAAATGTAAAATATAAAACTATATAGAAGGAAACATAGGAAAAAAATCTTTAAACAAAAAATTTGTGGATATTATTCCAAAAGCACTATCCATTAGAAAAAAAAAAAAGATAAATTGGGCTTCCTCAAAGTTTTTAAATTCTGTTCTATGAAAGACGCCGTTAGGATAATGGAAAGACAGGTTACAAACTGGAGAAAATGCTTGTAATATACAACCAATAAAGGACTCATACACAGAATAAAGAACTCTCAAAACTCAACAGTAATAATATAAACAACACAACTTAAAAATTGGAGAAGGAATGAAATAGACACTTCAACAAAGAGAACATATGGATAACAAATAAGCAACATGAAAACATGTTCAACATCATTAACCATTAGGGAAAAGCAAATTAAAACCATCTGAGATTACATTACACATCTAGTAAAATGGTTCCCCAAAATACTGACAATACCAAGTGTTGGAAAAGATTCACAGGAGCTAAACTTCTGATATATTACTGTGGGAATATAAAATTATATGGTACTTTGGAAAACAGTCTGCTCTTCTTTACAAATTTTTTGGCTGTGCTGGGTCTTTGTGATATGCAGGCTCTTTGTTGCAGCACACAAGGACTTCTCTTGCTATGGAGCACAGGCTCTAGGGCATGTGGGATCTTATTTCCCTGACCAGGGGTTGCACCTGTGTCCCCTGAATTGCAAGGCAGAGGCTTAACCACTGGACCACCAGTGAAGTCCCTCTTTTAATTTAAACATACATATATATATATATAATGTTTAATTTAATTTAAGCATATATATATATATATATATAACTAGAGAAGGAAATGGCAACCCACTCCAGTATTCTTGCCTGAAGAATTCCATGGACAGAGGGGCCTGAAGGGCTATAATCCATAGGGTCACAAAAAGTTAGACATGACTGACTATTACATATATATATACATATGCTGTGGGGCAACTAAGCCTGTTTGCTGTAACTACTGAAGGACTTATATACATGTGTATATATAACTAGATAATGCAGAAATACCATTCTTAAGTATTTAGCCTAAAGAAATGAAAACATATTCACCTAAAACCTGTTTAAATGAACTTTTATCACAGTTCCATTCATAATCACTGAAAAATAGAATTATATTGGTTTGCAAACTGGCTTTATACACAGAGGGCAAGGAGACACTGAAGAAAGAGGCAGGCCACTCCAGATTGGTAGGTGACAGGTTTAATAAGCAAGGAATCTCAAATATAAGCTTTGTCTTATGCAGCTACAAGAAAGTAAATCTCCGCATCCACCTGCCAGGAAGTTAAATGTTCATATAGCGGCCTTAACTGGATTCTGTTACATATATTGTCCAGATCGTCTCAACACCGTGCTCTTTCAAGGCTGTGTCCTTGGAACAGCTCCCACTGTGGGACTAGTTGGCAAAATCTACATTTTTAGGATGAGGGCAGACAGTGGGGATCAGGGGGCAGTGAGGAACCGCTGATTACCCCAGTCTAGCTCTTGGGTTAACTGCTAGTCATATCCTCTAGATTACCTCCTCCAACTAATTACCCCAGTGCCCTCCAGTGGGTGAATGGCTAAACAAACGGGTACATTCATATAATGGAATACTACTCAGCAATAAAATGGCATGAGCTACTGAAATACACAACAATTCTGATGAATCTAAGCAAAGGCATCATGCTAAGCAAAAGAAATCAGTCTCAAAAGGTCACATACACCCTCACATTTACACAGCATCAGGGAAAGGCCAAACTGTAGGGAGAGAGAATGCACTGGCGGTTGCTAGAGTTAGGAGGTGGAGGAAGGGATAGTAACGAGAAGTTTGATGGGATGGTTAAACTGTTTTGTATCCTGATTGTGATAAGTTACAAGAATCTATACATTTACCATATGTTTATTTAAAAATTAATTTTTAATGTATTCAATTTATTCAAGAAATACTTGTGTCTCCTCTTTTCCAGACACTGATTTGGATTCTAGCCTTCAAGGTGCTGAAAAACAACAGACAAGGGACTGGAACATAAATAATTCCAATACACCATAACAAGGGACTGGAACATAAATAATTCCAGTACACCATGTTCATTTGGATGACAGGATGCTGAGAGGATGTGTGACAGAAGACTGTAGCTCCACATCAAACATGACTTGGGCAAGAAGTATACCCTGGCAAGAATGACTGGAAAATCAATTCAGAGTTTTCTGATTTGGCAAAGAAAGTGGGTGAAAAATATTAGAAGACATTCCAAATGAAGAAAGGCAAGATGATGAAACTGAGGCTTTGAGGGGATGAGTGCCTTGCCAAAGTTTCTGCAAACCTGGAGCTATTCTAAAATTAAAAGGTTTTTTTTCTTTTAAAAAAGGAAAAGTGGTTCAGGAAAAGAAACCAAAAGCCAGAAGACAGACCTGAGAGCTAGGGCGAATTATTCCCAGACCTTGATACTTGATCAAGCAATAGCTAACATTTGATCAGCTGGATTCCAGAACTGCTATTTTGTTTTGCGTCATCTAATTCCCCTGTTTTGAGAAGGAACGTCAGCAGTCACTCTGTGCCTGTCTCCCCATTGTGTGTTGGCTGTATGTTTCTTCAGTTTCATAAGTGAAGAGGAACTGAACTTGAAGACTTGCATTTAAGGAACTATGCCCGAGGAGACTTTTCCTCTCTGGACCTGATTTCAATAATAAGATTTTTGATTTCAAGCTGATGCTTTAATGAGATACTGTGGAGGAATGAATGTATATTGCATGGGGAAATGATGTACGTCATTTAGGGACCAGAGTTTCAGAATATGGTGGTCAACCTCCAAGATGGCCCCAAGGAACTCACATTCTGCTATAAGACTCTTGTGAAGACCTCCTCCTCCATTATGCCAGTGTTGATCTCTATTTCCAATATGACACAGAAAACAATTTGCCACCTCCAATATTAGGTTATAAAAGCTGTGGCAGCCATCTGAGGCACTCTTTTGCTCATTCGTGTGGCCTCTGGAGGAATCCAGTTTCTCTTCTGCATGAAGAACTCTGTTCCAACACGGCAAAAGACAGAAGCCCTCAGTCAACAGCCATGTTCATGATCTTGGAAGTGGATCCTCCAACCCAGTCAAGCCCTGGCTGACACCCTGACTGCAGCATCATGAGTGATCCTGAGCCATAAAACCTAAGTCAGTCAGTCATAGCTTCCTGGCGCACTGAAACTGTGAGATAATAAACATTCACTGTTGCTTCAAGCTACTGATTTCCTACACAGAAATAGATAGCTAACACACTCATTCAGCCTCTGTTACAATCCTAAATCAGCCCACTGAAAGCATCTCTGAAACAGCGATGAGCAGCTAAGTGCAAGAAAAGGGAGAATGCTGAGTCAGTAGCAAACTAGTTAGGAAGAGATAAGGAACCTCATAAGGAAACATTTAAAGCAAGACACCCAGGAAACTGGGGATAAGGCTTACCTAGCTAAACAATCATAACACATACCCTGAATAAATCAGAAACCAGAGATTCCAAACTCTGCCTTCCAGAGCAAAACAGTCAGGCAGAAGATAACAGGAAGTTGAATGTAAATAAATGGATACCTGTCCAGTTCTCAAGCTCTAGGCTAATGTAAAGCAGCAATACATTTTTGAGAATGGGATCTTCATCACTGTCCAAACAAGAACAGAATTCAGTTCAGTCCAACAAATGCGTAGTGGTCACTGATTCTGCTGCGAAGGAAATGACTGATGCTCTAAAACAGAAAATGGATCATCAATAGTATTGTTATAGAGTGTTTAATCGCTCCCCTGGGCATGGATTATAAAAGTTAGTGCCTGGGCATATATATGCAAGATTGCTGTAGTCAGAATTAATAAGACTGAAGTAAGACAATAGACAATGGAAGAGGTCAGAATTCAGCGGGGAAGGGCCTCGGGGGAAAAAGAGAGTAACAGGAAGAGACCAAGACTCCCTTATGAAGATGTAGTGCCAGGAAAAAAAAATTTTTAACACAAAAATAGTGTTAAGGGTTAACAGGGAATTGGTATTTTTGAGAGAGTACAGTACATAATAATAACCACCATCATCATCACAGCAAGTGTTAAGGACTCACGTGCCAGGCATTGTTCTAAATGGTTCTCGTGGGTGAGTTTATTTAATCCTCAATAATCCTGAGATAGCTGCTTTATTTTCCTCAGTTAAAATGCACTGAAGCATGGAAGCTAAGTGAATATCTCAAAGCCACAAAGCTGCTACATGGCACAGCTAGGATTCAGATCCAGGGGTCCTAAGCCCACAGCCTTCCCAGGTGGCACTAGTGGTAAAGAACCTGCCTGCCAGTGCAGGAGGTGAGACGTCAGAGACATGAGAGAATATAAGTTTCAATCCCTGGGTTGGGAAGACCCCCTGGAGGAGGGTATGACAACCCCATCCAGTTTTCTTGCCTAGAGAATCCCATAGACAGAAGAGCTTGGTGGGGTACACTCCGTGGGGTTGCACAGAGTTGGACATGACTGAAGTGACTTAGCACACACAACCCCATAACCGGTGCTATGTTGCCCCTCAGCAAGGCACTGTGGACTACTGGCCTGTGCCCTTGACCGCTTGCCATTAGAGCACGAGCTTGTACTGTCACTGCTGCTGCTGCTGTTGCTAAGTCGCTTCAGTTGTGTCCGACTCTGTGCGACCCCACGGACGGCAGCCCGCTAGGCTCCCCCGTCCCTGGGATTCTCCAGGCAAGAACACCGGAGTGGGTTGCCATTTCCTTCTCCAATGCATGAAAGTGAAAAGTGAAACTAGGGGAAGCCAAAAGTGAGATAGTAAAAATGGGAATCAAAGGACCCAGAACTACTTTCTTCCTGCTCAGCTCTCCTCCTGGGTCAGCTACGGATGAGGTCCTATTAAATATGCCTCTGAGGTCAACTAAGTGCCACGGTTGGTACACCCCTGCCCTGCTTGCATGAAGGTTCACCCCTCCCCACCCTAGGAAGACCGACCCAATAAAAAGGCACTCAGAGGGCACTCTTTCTCAAGCTGAGCTGGGAGACTCGACATTTGAAACGCATGCAGAAACCCAGCCCCGCCAAGCTGCTCCAGACCATTGCTTTCAGACTACTTAAAAATTAAAGAATCTTTCTTTTTAAAACTCATTCTATGCAGCATCTCTTGAACAAATAATGTTTTAATAATACATATAAGACAACTGGTAATAAAGCAAAATTTATACCTGTGTGTATAAACTGGTATTAAGACAAAGCTGAAATATTGTTACTACTAACAATAAAGTAAGTTTAAAAAAAAGTAATAGTTAAGCTGCAAATATAATAATTTTTGTTGTTGTTATTCCTTCAGCTCCTTGTTTAAGTACCAGCAAAAAAAAAATCTAAAATTTTCTTTGGTTGGTTACACATCTGTCTTCTTTGTGACCTTAAGGGAACTGAAAATTGTGCCTCTTTTTAATCCCCTCCACAGGGCTCTAAGAATATCCTTGGAAACATCTCTACCTTCATGTGTACATGTCTGCTAAGTCGCTTCAGTCATGTCTGACTCTTTGAGAGCCTATGGACTATAGCCCACCAAGATCTTCTGTCCATGAGATTCTCCAGGCAAGAATACTGCAGTGGGTTGCCATGCCCTCCTCCAGGGAATCTTCCCAGCCCAGGGACAGAATCCACATCTCTTACTTCTGCATTGGCAGGCAGTTTCTTCACCATTAACGTCACTTGGGAAGTCCCCTCTACCTCCATACTTTTGCCTGTGTCACTCTCTCTGTCAAATCAGTGGTGGGTAAATATGCAGGCTTCATGGATCCTAAGGTCTCTGTGGCAACTTCTCAAATCTGCTGTTGTAGCAGGAAGCAGCCACAGACAATGCATGACTAAGCAAACATGACTGTGTTCCAATAATACTTTATTTATACACACTGAAATTTAAATCATATAGTTTTCATGTGTCAGCAATATTACTCTTTTGATTTTTTTTTCCTGACCATCAGTTCAGTTCAGTTCAGTCGCTCAGTCATGTCTGACTCTTTGCGACCCCATGAATCGCAGCACGCCAGGCCTCCTTGTCCATCACCAACTCCCGGAGTTCACTCAGACTCACATCCGTTGAGTCCGTGATGCCATCCAGCCATCTCATCCTCTGTTGTCCCCTTCTCCTCTTGCCCCCAATCCCTCCCAGCATCAGAGTCTTTTCCGATGAGTCAACTCTTCACATGAGGTGGCCAAAGTACTGAGTTTCAGCTTTAGCATCATTCCTTCCAAAGAACACCCAGGACTGATCTCCTTTAGAATGGACTGGGTGGATCTCCTTGCAGTCCAAGGGACTCTCAAGAGTCTTCTCCAGCACCACAGTTCAAAAGCATCAATTCTTCAGCGCTCAGCTTTCTTCACAGTCCAACTCTCACATCCATACATGACCACAGGAAAAACCATAGCCTTGACTAGACGGACCTTTGTTGGCAAAGTAATGTCTCTACTTTAAAAACAGCAAATCCATTGTTAATTTGCAGGCTATACAAAAACAGGAAGTTCATTGGATTTATCCCAAAGGCCGTACTTTTCTGACCCTTGTCTTAGACTATAAGCTGTTTAAAGGCAAGAAAAGAACTCATTCTTATATCCCCATCACCTACTGCAGAGTCTGCATCAGAGGGGAGCTCAGTATTCATAACTTGAATGGCAGAATAAATGTAAGTAACGATTCTCCCTTGTAAAGATCTGAGTGTAGATCATTAAGATTTTGCTAATTTAACAGGTACAAATTCCAAAGTTTGTAATTATTACATCCTAATTTCAACCTCATTTCTGGATATGGGGCTCATAATTAAATGTGTTTTTTGCCTTAGTAACTGACTCCTGGTTTGTGTTCCTGTTCATTTCCATAGAATACTAGCTTTTCTACCGTGAACTATGTGACATTCAATTTTGGACATTCCTTAAGACCATCTGCCCAAGATATTTTCCAGCCATCTTGTTTCCAAAGATGCACATGTGTGGTGTGTAACAAGATGTCTTGGCTTGGTGGGGCCCAGGTTTCAGCGGCTCACAATGAGTGGAAGGAGGTGCCTCCATGCTCCTTAGACACACTGACATCCTAAATTTGCCTGGGGCTAAGGAAATGGGTACAGATGTGTCAAGTGGGATGCAAGATTGCAATGGAGACTCTGCTTGGGAAAGAGCATTGAAAAAAGTGCCTGGTTAAATACCATAACACTCCAAGCTCGAGAAACCTGAGCTCAGTGTACTGGAGAAGGACAGTCAGGGCACCTGGCTCCTTTCCAGGGGCACCAACATCACACCCAGCTTTCCAGCTCCACACCATGAAGGCAGCCACAGAAATGCAGTAAAAATTCAGCTCACAACAGCTACTCTATACATCGAGGCCTAAGACTACAGAGCTCTAGCTTGGCTCGCAGAGTAATAGGCAATGGTCAAGACTCACTGGAGACACCTAGGTACTCCCAGGAATCCTCAGGGTCAGAGAATCAGTAGCACTTCATTTTCCAAGTATATGTGACCACAAATGATTCTGAATTGACAGAATATTGACCACAGCACACATCAGGCATGTGGCAGCCACTCAGTAAGATTTGTGGATAGAATGACAGAATATTGTCTATGGCCAGTATTTTGCCTGTTCAATCTACATCTTATCCAGTACCTAAAACTGTGTGCCCAGCATACAAACAGCACTCAGTAAGTATTTGTTAACTGAAAAAATATTGAGTTTGTGTCTCTTCAGTTCATTTTATTGTTTTCTATAGATGTGATTTATTGCTGAGAATACTTTTTAAAGATGTAAACAAATTAACAAACCAGGGAAAAGTCTTCAGTCTTGCGTCCTGATTTATGTGTTAAAACATGAGATTACCCTGCCTTATATCATTCCTGTGATCCACTTGCCTTTGAACCTGCAGCCACCATTATCCTCTTCTACAGAAGCTTATAAATTAGGCCACCCTGCTGTGGATAACAGTGCTGACGATGTTTGAATATCTGTTTAATAGCAACTATTGCTGGCATTTCCTTAATGTGGTTTATCTTGTAATTCTGACAGCTTTATGAATGCTCCAGTAACTTTCAGCTAAATCATCACAGTTTCAATTTCCATCTTTAAGCCCTGTGGATAGATCATAATATCCATATTATGCTAATAAATAACTGCATCTCAGGTGGATGGGAGGAAATGATCTTAAGGAACATACAAGGTAATATTGCTGGTCCTTAGGCTTGAGCTAGCCCTCATTCAGTTATTTCCCCTTCAGTGATCAAAGGCGTATTAACCAATTAAAAATAAAACTGGGAAATGGTGCTGACATGATTTTGTTCTTGCTGCTTACTCTAGAAAGGAGAACCTTTCCAGTGAGTCAGTGCTCTCCCTGCAATTTTCCAGCACCATTGCAAAGCACTGGGGTAGAATAGCAGGCTATGTGCGTGGCTATGTTTCACAACTAGAAGAGAAAAAAGAACTTTGCAGTTATTGTTTAGGGAGCTGACATTGCGTTTAAGACCTATATCTTAATATGTCCATACAAAAAACAAGGAACTCTGACCTTTATGAGGTTCCATTAATTATACTTGAAAATTTCTTATATGTGTACTAATAACTGGGCTGCCTTCCATTTATTTAAAGGAGACTTTCTTTAAAATGTACTTTTTGCTTCTTTAACATTTCAGTGTTTCAGAACTCTCAGAGTTTCAGAAGTCCAACTGGATAAACTCAAAGTTTTTTACTTTTAAGAAAGAGTTTAAAATATCAAGAAACAGCAAGTATTTTCCACATGACAAAATGTACCATGTAAATTCCTTTCTTTATGGATCTCTAACTCAGCCTTGGAGTCTACCAGGAAAGTTGATGTTGTTCCAGAATACATTGTGATTTGTAAAATGAATTTATAGTCTCTGTCCAGCAAATTACATAACTCCCTTTCTTTCAAATGCAGGTTACCTTAGAGTTGCTACAACTTCTTATACTGAATCCAGTCCAACCCTGCTCTGCTGTCCTAACCATAGTCATCAACAAGGATTTGCTGATAATCCAGGGGCACATTCCTTTAAAAAAAAAAAAGTAACTGAACTTTAAAAAAATACCTCTTTAGTTGACTGCAGTGGGTCTTAGTTGTAGTACATTGTGGCATGTGGGATCTTTTGTTGCAATGGGAGGGCTCATCATTGCAGGGCACGGGCTTCTCTCTACATATGGAGTGTGGTGCTAGCTGCCCCACAGCATGTGCGATCTCAGCTCCCTAACCAGAGATCGAACCCACATCCCTTGCATTGGAAGGCAGATTCTTAACCACTGAACAGGGGCACATTCTTGTACCAGCAGAGAATGCATCTTTGGCATCACAGGTTGAATAATGATGGCTCCCAAAGAGATGTGTCTATATCTTAATCCCTGGAATCTATGATTGTGGACTTATTTGGAAAATGGCTTTTGCAGGTGGAATTAAGCTAAGGATCTCAGATCATCCTAGATTTAGGCTGGGCCCTAAATCCAATGAAAGATGGCCTTATAAGACAAACACAGAGTAAGATTTTCAATACAGGGACACACAGAAAAAAAAAAAACCACATGAATCTGAAGGTAGAGATCAGAGTGTGCAGCATCAAGGTGTTTGTGGAACACTTGGAACCACCAGAAACTGGAAGAGGCAAGAAGGATTCTCCCCGAGAGAATTCAGAGGGAATGAGGTTCTGGAAACACATTGATTTCAAACCTTTGGTCTCCCAAACTATGAGAATATTAATCTGTTTTGTTTGGGGTACATCAGCCCCAGGAAAGCAACACAATCAGGTACCAAGTTCAACATTTCATGCTTGGAAACATGTCTAGGATTTGGCTTTCATGGATGTATTAGAACCTTTTATTTTTTGGACAAGTAGCTCCCCAACTCCAATCACCAAGCCCCCTACTATGCCCTGCCAAAAAAGACAAAAAATCTACTCTTGCATTTACTATATAGCCACACCCTAGTCCAGAATGTTAACAGGAGAACATAGTTAAGAATAACTGACAATTGTTGCTGATTATTAAGTGGGCTAATTATGCCTCTTACCCTTGGGTGGTCCTCCTTGTCCTCCTACTTAGAATGAGAAAGATACTGTTGTCATAATATTTTGAGTTGCTCTTTGATGAATCAACAACTCTGAGAGAGAAGGAAGATCCAGAATGATGAAGTAAGAGAGTATTAACGACCAATTTCAGCCTGGCCCTGGCCTTGAGCATTTGAGTTTCCCTGAATATGTTTATGTAACTTAGTGATTCCCATATATGTCCTATAACCCAAACTAAACAGACTTGAAAGCAGCATGATTTTCCACCCTTGGATGGTGAGTAACCAGTCTCCTTCTCAAAGAAACATTCATTGTAAAGCTAAAAGCTCCACAGACACACTTCCAGGCCGGAGTGGAGGAGTCACCTAATCACAGGACTCTTGACAGCTGGCAGACAAACCAAGATGTCTTCTAGGACCAACTAGAAACCCAGAAAACTGTATAACTGGAAACAACGAAACCACAACTATAAACCACTTCATTGGATTTCCAACGCTTATTCTTGACTTCACTGGCAAAACAAAACCAAATCCTGGTTTAAACAAGGCTATATTCAGCCTATAAGCTTTTTGAACAAGACAATATAACATTCCCCAAACAGGTCCCATGTTCTCTGCTTCCTTGCCCTTGTTCTCCGTGTCTCTCACTTCCCCTGTCTGCCTAATGAATGTCTACTCCATCCAAAGTCTGGCTTAGATGTCACTTCTCCCACAAAGATTCCCCCAGCTCCTTTCCCTAACTAAGGCGTGAGACCCGCCTTTCAAGCCCATGCTAACCCCTTGCGTCTTCTTCCTCACTCCAAGCCCTGTAGTTTTTGTCATGCTCCTCTTATCACCCTCCATAGCTCGGAGACACTGGGGGAGTTCTCAGCTTTGTGACCTAGTGCACGTTCCATGTTAGAGTCAAAGGGAATAGCTACTGAATGAAACGAAGTCAAACGAAATCAGGGAATCATCCAGGGAATTGGTGGACCTGGATCCCTTTTTCCTCATCCACACTTCACGGAGGATTCTAAAGAAAATATTCAATCATCTCTGACTTTCTTTCCAGAGAGAACAGTAAGAGCTGATCTGGACTTTCTTCTTAGTCTTCTTCTCAGCTGGAGTAAGGACTGTTTTCTTCACCTGCATTGCTCCTTTACTGCTTATTCTCACACAAGACACATGGTAAGCACCTGAAAATATTGAACGGAGAAGCTTTCTAGCCAACAGGAATCTATATAAAAGCACAAGATGGTTTCCTGATCCCTCAACTCTCTTTGATCCCCATTAGATGGCCAAATCCTGCTCAGTCTCCCTCAGGACCACTCTCAGTATCTCCTCTTTTCCTTTATATTCACATTGCTACCACTCTTTTCCTCCCAAGCTGTTTCCTTAAGGGCCTCCGGGTCAAGAAGGCAAGATTTGGCTTCTTAAAGTCCAATATGTTTTTGCAGTTACTTATTTATCTACAAGAGAACAGCCTCCAGTGGATATGTATCTGACCGAGTCAAGTCAGAACCCCTAGTCTTGACGCTAAAGTCTTCCAAAGGCTTGATTTGGCTAACTTTTCCAGCCTTTTCACTCATGATTTCCCTTAAATAATGCAAAGTTTTTGCCAAACTAAATATTATTTACTTCCCAATCATACCAGAACTTTCCCATCTCCCTATATCTACTCAGACCAATGCATCCACCTGGGGTGCCCACCTCACCTGTCTGGTTACACAAACCCACCTGTCCTTCAAGGCCAATCCAAGTGCTACTTCTGTCTTGGGGTCGCAAACAGTTGGACATGACTTAGGGACTAAAAACAACAACAGCATAATGGCACCGCTTGTGCCTTCTCCATGCCCTCAGAGAAACAGCAATGTGGGAGACAGAGAAGCCTCCCCAGCTGTGGCCCCAAGCCTTGAGGGCTTCCCTGCACCACAGTGGGGTGCTGAAGACCACCCCTCAAAGTGCACCTCCCTCCACCCCACTGCTCACTTCTCTACTCTCACCCGCTTTGGGGCAGAGGGCAGAGTAAAGGGAGGGCTGGGCAGAGGGAAACAGGACCTGATAACAAAGCAAGTCAAAAAACAGACCTAAAAGAGTATGTGGTGAGCCCCAGAGGGTGGCAAAGGCAACAGTCGAAACACCAGGAATGTCTGCCCTTGGCTGCCCCTTGGGCAGTTCCTGTATCTTCAGGGAGGTCTGCCATCTGGGGCTGGGCTGGAGTCCCAAGCCACCCCTCTGACCTCCTTATCACCGTGGGCATCACAATCCAGGACTCAGAATTCTCTCCCACTGGCGGCGAGGCCACAGTGCCTAGAGCAGAGGGCTGTGCTCAGCAGTCCAGGTCAGGGCAGGCCAGACGGAGGGGGTGGTTTCATGAGGCTGTTTCAAACCTTGAGCTAGGGCGGTGGGAAGGACACCCACATCCTGTGCGGCCGGTGATGGTGGACAGAATAAACTGGCGACAGAGTTGTTCTGGAGAACCGGGCTCAACACAGGGAAAAGGGCTTAAACAGGGTGTGCAGGGCCAAGGGTTTGCTACATGATGCTTGCTCAGTACCAGCAAGTGTAAGAAAAAGTGCAGGATCTGACTCCTGCGAGAAGACGATCTCATCCCCACCCCACCTTCACCCGGGGAGGAGCCACCGACTGGTGATACAGAGGTCATAGTTCCTTCGTTTCTCATGATCGGAATCCAGTTTCCAGCTCTGAGGGGGCTGTAGGTGAGCTGAGAGACAGGTGTATGGAGGAGACAACCACCGCTGGCTAGGACTTGTGCTGAACCAGGGAAAGAAGCAGAAAAGAAAAACGCCGAACACTGGGATGACAACTGGGGAGGGCTTGGCAATGGGAGCCTTTCAGGCAGTAGGGACAGCAGAGCACAGCTAGGATGCAGGATCGTCCACATGCTCTTGGAGGAGAACAGCAATTCCTCACACGGGATGAGAAGAGAGAATGCTTCATGGACCCAGAGGAAGATGTGGCCAGTGGGCAGAGTAGCTGAGGAGACGCAAAGTAGGCCTAAGTGCTGGAAGCTTGATCCTAAATTGGCTTCAGGGCTCAGCAGGCTGGTGTTTTCCAGGCTTGTGGGACATTTATTAGAATACAGATTCCTAGGCTCCTACCAGAGATTCTGTAGATGGGGGGTTGAGTCCAGGAAACATAAACTACTAGGAACTATTGAAATAGAAGAGTGGATAAACGAAACCTGGTTGGAGGCTGTCACAAAAAACAGACCAGTAGCTGTAATCATAATAGGGGCTTTCCAGATGGTGCTAGTGGTAAAGAACCACCTGCCAATGCAGGAGACGTAAGCGATGAGGGTTCAATCCCTGAGTCAGGAAGATCCCCTGGGGAATGCAACCCACTCCAGTATTCTTGCCTGGAAAACTCCATGGACAGAGGAGCCTGGTGGGCTACAGATAAGGTGGAGAGAGGGGAGGGGACCCAGGCTCTGGGAAGTCGAGAGGTTCGTCCAGTGAGCTGGAATGTGAAACTCATCCATTATCTCCTATTTGTTCTACCTTCTCTGTCAGCTAAGAAAAACTGACACTTTCACCAGAGAATGTGCTATTTTTTTTTTTCTTTCTGATGTTAATCTAAAGAGGTCCCTTATCTCCTTAGACCAATTAATTGTGCAGACCTGACAGCAAAACAGTCTGGGAATTAAGCAACCAGAATCGAGAGATTAAACCCAACCTTACTTATCTGGGTCAGACACTTCTCCGGATTTCTCGGCTGCAATTTGTGTGGTGTTCTCCCATGAGGTGTCTTTAGGATCCCTTCCCATGCAAATGTATTCTGCTGAAATCCTTGGTTTTCCCCCAGGTTTCTTCCCTGCATCTCTAATCTGAATGTTCTCTTCTGTTGGCCTTCCTTCCCACATGACTGTGAGGAATTTGAATGTGGACATGATTCCCTCGGGAATTCATAACACTTCTCAGTTTATCTCCAGGGCAGTTGTGGCATGAGAAGAGCAACACTGGATTGGGAACAAAAGCCCAGTGTTCGGAGCCTGCAAAGTGGGAAGGTCATCTCTGGATTCCTCAGGGGCAAGATGGGAACCCCACTGTGAAGGCTGAGTAACACAGTGAGTATAGTCCTTCTCTATACACAGAAAGACTTCCCAGGTGGCTCGACGGTGAAGAATCCGCCCGCCAATGCAGGAGGCACAAGAGACATAGGCTCGATACCGGGATCAGGAAGATCCCCTGGAGTAGGAAATGGCAATCCACTCCAGTATTCTTGCCTGGAAAATTCCATGGACAGAGGAACCTGGCGGGCTACAATCCATAGGGGTCACAAAGAGTCAGACCTCCCCCCCCTCCCCAGGTTGCTCCTCATGCAGGTGATTTAGCTTCTCCAGGTGTAACCTGTGCCTATGGAGCTCCCTGGCGAGCAACTGAGCACACAAACCATAGGTTAATAAAGTTCTGCTGTAAAAAATCTGCCTATAGTGCAGGAGACGTGGGTTTGATCCCTGGCTTCGGATGATCCACTGGAGGACAGCATGACAACCCACTCCAGTATTCTTGCTGGGAAATTCCATGGTCAGAGGAGCCTGGCAGGCTGCAGTCCATGGGGTTGCAGAATGGACACAACTTAGCGACTAAACAACAACAAATATGCAGCAAAGACCATCTCTTCCCATAGACCAGTCGAGCCTCTCCAAGGTCAGGTCACTATCAAAAAGCAGACTCTCCTGGTTCTGAGTGGGGTATGTGCATTTATCTCACCATCTTACAGCTACAGAGCAGGTCACTGGAGTTCAGGTTTAAAGGCCTCAGCAGGGTTCTGCAGTGAGTCAGAGGCCAGGAGACTCAATCACCTTTCTTCAGGGTTAGCCTGTCCTTGACTAGTCAGAGGAGCCTGGGAGAAGTGTCATTCTAAACACAAAGATGGAAAGCTGGAAGACATATGTTACTAGGAAGATCCTGGGGGACCCTCCAACACAGAGGTAGGACAAATCAGCCCATCTCACTCCAGCATGTGGGATGCAAAGCCACAGCACCAGTCATGATGCTGCTCAGAGCTCTAGCCTACTAAACATCAGTACAGAGGCAACTGGAGAACACCTGTGCCTGGTGTGGATGCTGTTTTGAATGTTTATTAGGCTGGTCTGGAGCTGTTGTTTATTTCCTAGAAGCAAAATTATCTCCTGACGTTCTCTGTCACTGTGTATATGAGTTTGGAATATGAATATTAATGAAATAAAATGATACACCTTCCACTAAAACTTTATTTGTAGATTTTATTTTCTGCTTACAAGAACATTGATGTTAGTGCTTAGGTCTTCGCTGCATTTAAAGTGCCTCTTTAAAAATCTCATTTGGAGTGAATATTCCATTAATGTTTTGTAGTTTGGGGCGTTGTTCTTTCTGTGTTTTCATTGTTTGCTTCCCCACGTCAAGGGAGGGTTGGGAAATGGGAAAGAGGAAGGCAGGGACTTCCTTGGTGGTCCAGTGGTTAAGACGCACACTTCCACTGCAGGAGACACAGGTTCAATCCCAGTCAGGGAACTAAGGTCCCACATACACATTGCACAGCCAAAAAAAAAAAAACTTGGAAAGAGGGAGGCAGAATTCAAGCTGTTGAAAAGGAGCTGTGTACATCATCAGGCAACAGAACAGGGTGAAGCGAACAGAGGTCTACAGGGTAAATTCTTGTTACAGTGAAGGCAAGTCTTGTGAGCGTTTCCCATTCTCTGCATGGTCCCCTACTACCAAACACCCGTTCTTTATTTTGACTATTTTCTATATTTATAAGCTCACTTGTTCAAGAATGGATTTAGCTAGCTTCAAAAAGTTCCTGTGATTAATTTATTTTGACAATCAATGAAACAATCCCAAATCTTTGAACAAATGACTCAAGCTCCCTGGGAACAGATAGCATATGGAGCTATCTTCCCAAATAGCTCTCATGACCAGATCAGACCTGTTCAAGGACTCCTGAAAATAAAACTGACAGCTGGGCTGGAGTCACCCCAGAGTTTGGGTGAAATACGCCCTCACACAGACCCCTGAGGAAAACCCAATCACGGACTTGTCAAGCTTCCTTTATCAGAGCTTTTGGAGGACTAGGTAGCACCTCACTATACACATTCCTGGGGCTTCCCTGGTGTCTTGGACAGTAAATCTGCCTGCAATCCAGGAGACCTGGGTTTGATCCCTGGGTAGGGAAGATCCCCTGGAGAAGGGAATGGCAACCCACTCCAGTATTCTTGCCTGGGAAATCTCATGGACGGAGGAGCCCGGTGGGCTACAATCCATAGGGTTGCAAAGAGTTGGACACAACTGAGCAAGTAACACATACACATACACACTCCTACTGCACAAGAAGGCAATGAGCCTTGGCAGAGGGGACGGGGTGCTCACACCTGCCCCACTAGCTCTTTGCAGGAACCCAAGGCAGAGGGCAGGGGTGTGGCAAGAGCTCACTGTTTCATGAAGCCGAGCATCCACACAGAGCTCCTGGAGCAGAGTAAAGCCTTGCTCCACCATGACCCTAGAAGGAGGACTCAAGAAGCCTAAGGGCACAGCCAAGAACTGGAGTGTCATAGGTTTTATACTACATGGCTCCTCTGTCCACGGGATTTTCCAGGCAAGAATGCTGGAGTGGGCTGCCAATTCCCACTCCAGGGGAGCTTCCTGATGCAGGTATCTAGCCCACGTCTCTTGGTGTCCTTTGCATTGGCAGGCGGATTCTTTACCACTAGCACCACCCTGGAAGCCCAGGTTTCATACTGCATGGCTCCACAGAAGGAAGTAAAGGTTCATACCAGGGTGTACTTAGAGGACAAGATAGTAAACATTGACCCTAAGTCTCAACCCAAATAGCTCCCATGAATATCAATCAACTTATGCTCCACAACTCTTACCAAGAGACAGGGAAAAGGATGGTACAATTAACAGGCTGGGAGGCAGTCATAGCTGGGAGCGGTTCCTCCTACTCTCCAAGGCCATCTGCATGGGCAGCCCAGTCCTCTGACTAAGCACAACGTAAAGGTTCCTAAAAACCACAGAAAAACAAGGTGAACTAGACTAAATTTGCTGAGGGTAAGGCTGTACTGTCGTTTCTGTTACTTACATGGAATTAGCAGACATACTGCTCTTCCCTTTCCTGTTGCAAAGCCTGCCCCAGGATGGGATGGGAGAGGGAGCCTGAGCCACCAGGACCTTCCCCCAGTCACTAACACCCGGGAGCCCTAAGAAGAGGCACTGGTTGGTATTGTTCACGGCTAGATCTTCAGTAACAGCAGCCAGCCTGGCAGTGGGTAAGTCATCAACAATATCTATTGAATAAATGGTGAATGGAGTCTATTTTCAAGAGAAGCCTTAAACACAAAACCACAGTACCTATTGTGGATTTATTTGTGGTTTGGGAAGGAAAACTCCAAGGACTGGATCACAAAAGGCAAGTGATGTCTGAGTTTCTAGGGGCTGAAATGAACATCCTGAGACAGCCCAAACAGGCCACAGAGGAGCGTGGCAGTGAGCACAGTGAGGGGCAAGTCACACCATGTGAAGGGTCCACACGGTAGAAGACTGACAATGCCATCTTCTTTCCATAGGATCCCTCCTGTCAGAATGGGAATTAACAGAGTCACCCAGGTCAGTTTAGGTGACAAACAGACGGCAAATAGTGGTGCTAGTGGGAAAGAACCTACCTGCCCACGTGGGAGATGTAAGAGATGTGGGTTCGATCCCTGGGTCGGGAAGATCCCCTGGAAGAGGGCAAACAACTCACTCCAGTAGTCTTGGTGGAGAATTCCATGGACAGAGTCTGGCAAGCTATGGTCCACAAGGTCGCAAAAAGTCAGACATGACTGAATCAACTTAGCACACAAATGCATGCAGATGTAAATGAGTATCTTCCCTCTCCCCACCCCAAATCTTTACATATAATCAGAAAGAGTAATATCAGAAGAGTATTATCCATAGATTGAGGAGGAAATGGCAACCCACTCCAGTATTTCATGGACAGAGGAGCCTGGTGGGCTACAGTTCTTGGGGTTGCAAAGAGTTGGACATGACTGAGCACAAACACACACGCATATTATCTGTAGAATATCTGACTCATTTGTTCAACAAATAAGTCCAACCTCTATGAGAATACAGCAGTGGTCCAGATCTAAATTCTGGCCTCCAGGACTAAGGTACCACCTGCCTTTGTGAGGACTATCACAGTTTATAAAGTACTTTTAGTTTATTTGATTGTATAGCCACATTAGAATTGTTAGTAAAACTGCTGTAGGGTACAGTCTGTGGAACAAATTTCTTCATGTGGTGGGGGTGGGGGGCCTCCTTCTGGGATCCTAAAACATAACCAGCCATCAGCCTTGAAGTTTCCAGCCAAAGGGCAGCAATCATGAGTCATAGCTTATCCCCAAGGCCCCTCTTTTCCCCTTAATCCTTCAAATCAATAAGATAATTACTGCTCTTGTCTGAAGGTTTTACATTTTCTATTATTCTTGTTGACTGCAGTCAATTTTTAATGTTTATTTTTAACTTAATGATTTTCGTGGAGAGATTTTCTAGTTCATTGGAGGTTTGGGGTTTTATGGTAGATTTAAAGAAACATAAGAATATAATTTTGTCTGATTTTCTTTTCTGGCCTAAATCTTAATTTGGTGATGTTTGCCAAGGGTGAGTTTTTGTGAGTGTGTCTGTTTCCATGACCAGTATTTCAGTGAGGGTAGCAGAGTTAGCTACAAGGAACAAAATGATGTTTGGTAAAAAGTAGACAAATCACAGATATTCAGGACCCAAAAGCAAAGGCTTAGAGTCTGTTTCATTCCCATGTTCTACTCTTATCCACTCCCTCTCCTTGCCTGTGACCCTGCAGCCCTGAAACTGGGTCTTCCACTCCACTCCAGTCAAAACATAGCCTCTCTCACCACTGTGTGACTGGTGGGGATGCACAGTCCTCTCTGTCTGGCTTCACCACATCTTATCACTGCAATGAGGCCTCGCTGTACTCCAAGTCACCCTGACATTCAGAGAAGGGCTCCTCCCCAGGCTTCTGCAGGCTTCTCCCTGGATTCCTCTCCCCACTAGACTCTCAGCCTCCTCTCTACTTCCCTAAACTGTATTGGCTCCTGCAGACTTCTGTCTTTTGGTCACTCCTGACCTTCTTGCAAGCATAGTCACATCATGGGGCTTTCAAGTCTCTCAAAAATGTCTTCCCTTTTCTTCATCTCTGCCCCACTTCAGGGAGGTCTTTTGTTTAGGCCCACTATCAGGAAAAGTCACTCTCTCTGGGCAGGCAGAAACTTGGCAAGGGGAGCACAAACTGGATTTCAAACCCAACTTGTCTCCAGAATGGGATTCTAAATGTGAGTTTAGCACACTAAACTCACATTTATATTAATAGAGGTTTCTGTCTCAGATTCAAGTATGCTTAGCGGCAGAAGTTGGGGGGAAAGTGACATTTCCAAGATTCCCATTTATGGATTACATCTACCATAGCAGTGGTTCCAGCCTACCTGAGCCCCAAGGGAGAATTAGAAGGAACGTTTCATTGTATTAGAGGAAGAGAGGAAAATGAAGAAAGAAAAGGGGAAATGGAAGAGTACAAAAAATTAGATTTTCATCTATCTTCTTTTTTTTGGGTTAATTTTGATGTAAATATAAAATGTCTTTCGATTTACTTTAACCCAATTAAGTAGCTATTTGCTGTTAGGAAAACAAATTTCTATACTGCAATCCCTTAATGTTCTTTTCCTAAGTCACATCTGGCTTTGTTTGGGTCTTGGGATTTCTTTTCTTCCTTTTTTTACAGTCCTCACGACGGCCACCCCAACGCTGCAGTGTCATTAACCCAGTTGCAGCTTTGATTCTACTGGCTCCTTACCATGGTTCCCGCAGCAGTCCCAGCCCATTGTCCTCCCCCACAGAGTGCTCAGTGGAAGCTATAACTCAGGGGCTGAGGCGTTCAAAGAGATTTCAGGGAGCCATCATCTGGGTGTCAAAATAGGCAAGAATCTAAATGCTGAGAACTCATGCTGTGAAGAATCAGGAGAAGCAAGGCTCCTTCTACCCCTGCTGCTGAGGTATCCCCCTCCAATGTTCTGAGAGAATGCGAAGCCCCATGTGTCCTGACATCTAGAAACAGCCTTAGCTTCTCCTAAGATGAACTTCAGGAGCACCTTCTAGGTGACCAGCACTGTGCTGGTTGGGCTTCCCTAGTGGCTCAGTGATAAAGAATCCACCTGCCAATGCAAGACCCGCAGGAGATACTGGTTCAATCCCCGGAAGATCCCCTGGCAGAAAACGCACTCCAGTATTCTTGCCTGGAAAATCCTATGGTCAGAGGAGCCTGGCAGGCTACGGTCCATAGGGTTGCACAGAGTCAGACCCACACACTGTGCTGGTTGCTCTACCCATATTATCTTTCATTATCTTCCTTTTATTTTTCAGATGAGGAAACTGAGGCTAAGAGACAGAAAGTGACTTCTGTAGAGGTCACATGGTCACCAAGAGATCAATTCACATAAGGGGAACTTATTACATGTAAATTAAGGCTAAGTAGGGCCCAGAAAGCAGGGTGAGGCCATTAGAACGTGAAAAAAGGGAGCAAAAGAGGGAAACTGACCCTACTCATCATTAGGCCAGAATTTAGGTATCAGGACATTAACCTTCTAATAACGTAAACTTGACCCTACTTTGTGCCCTGGCGCTCAGTTAATATTCAAATGTTCCATGACTCCTCCAACTAACCCAGCTCTGAATTAAGCAGCAAGTGATGTGAAGCTAAGCGGTGGCTACCTTGCCAACCACCTCTAATCTCATTTGCTCACCTGTGGGCACATGGCTTGCTTCTTAGGACTAAGATTGGTTTCACCTACTTTGTCCAGTATGGCTCTAGCCTCTCAACTCCTCTCTTCAGGGAAGAGATAAAACATTCTATTTAGGGGCTGTTGGCTTATAGCCCAAAGGCTTGATCCCAAATGGATCTGCATCTGGCTGCCCCCACTTCCAGGGCAGACAGTGACATCCATACTCTCAGCTCATTGAGACCATCTGCTCATTTTTCAATAACACTGTCCTCTGGGTCCATGCTAAGGTACCATTTAAGAAAATGCTGCTCCAGTAACTAAGCCCTTTGGTGGGAATATACGATAGATCCTTATTATAATTAACCTGATAGCCCATAAAAATTATTGTGGGTTTCCAATTAGAGTTCTAATTTTCTCCATCAGGTGAAAACAAAGAGGAATTAGAAAAGTAAATAGCTTTTTTTTTTTTTTACCTCCTAGACAACAAGTCAACTGCCTAAGTCCAATATTAGAGCAGCATCATGGCCCAGTTCATTGATTCCCACAAGCACTGGATGACCCTCTGCCATGCCCAAAGTTTTCTGATATAAAAAAAAAAAAATCAAGGGATACAGTCATGATAAAATGAATTGAAACCCCTAAGGGGGGGGTGTTGAAGAAAAATATGTGGCCCTTATTAGGCTAACTTGGAGAGCTTTATTTTCCTGACTAGATCTAGATTTTTTTACTCTCACTGAAGAGAGACTATAGACCAGAGGGGAAGAGAAAGGACACAGAAATACTGCCTGATGTAGAAATGTGATTGTCCTGCTGTATGATTTATGAGGGACTCTTATTTCCAATAAATGCCTCACAAAACTCTTGAGAAAATCTGCATTTTCATCACTGTGTTTCGAGTTTCTCTTTTCTTTATGGGAATAGATGCATTAAAATGCTATGTTGGCAGAGTCTGTGAAGGCAGGCCCAATCACAGGTGTATTACACAAAATGAGATAAACGTGTTTCCTATGCTCAAGTAACTCATGATCTGGTAGGACTGGAAAGACAATTAAAGAATAGTATCAAAACAGGTAAGGCTTTGGTCAGGACCCAAGTAAGGTGCAAAGTCAAAGAAATTCAGAGCAGAGCAAGACATCATGACATCATTACGTTGACACTGCTGATTTTGTATCATAAGCGCCACCTCAGTTCTGTTTTTTATTGTCCCATCTGGTGAAGCTGAGGGTGGACAGAATAAAGAATAGGGTGAGGATGTCTGATTTGTATCTTATTTGATATAACTTGACAATATATGGTTGTAAAAGTAACAGAATATAATGCACATAAAGAGTTCTATCCGTTGGGATGGAGGGACTTCTAAGCATTATCCCAAAGCCAGAAATAATAATATGAAATAATTTCACACATAAACAAGCACAAACACACAAACCAAGTTAAAAAAAAAACTTTTAAAAATTTACAACATATATCACAGACTATCATCTGCTCTCTTTTAGACTGGTTTAAGTTTGCCTTCATTATGCACTTAGATTCTTACCAAGCTCTGCCCTGCATCAGTATAAAAATGATTTATTCAAATGAATAATAAAAACATACATCTGAGAAACTGTCATTGACCAGAGAAGACAAGGAGGAAATGACAACTAAGTGCAATGTGGGATTCTGGGCTGGATACCAGAACAGAAGAAGGAAATGGACCAAGTAGATGTTCAGATAGTTCAAAAGAACAAATGAATAAAAATGAATATGGCCAATGGAAAAGAAGTCCAACATTACTAATAATAAAAGGAAACTGTACACATAATTCATATTCTAAATTGTATATATAATCCATATCATATAATTTATACTATGCATACACCCCTTAGATTGGCAAAGACAAAAAAAGATCAATGATATCCCCTCTAATATTGGTATTAACTGGTAAAATCATAAAAGCATCCATTTTCCTCTCCTTTTGCCTTGATTTCTTATTATTGTTCATGCTTCAGATTAGTTTAGTGTTATCATCTGTCACTTGGACAGTTAGCCTCTTAACTTGTCAACCTGTGTTCATTCTTGCCTCTGTTTATCAGTCCTTTCTACTCAGCCAAAGTTATCTTTTTAAAAAATAAATATAATCTCCAATCGCTGCTTATATCTCTCCTAGCACTGGAATAACAATAACATTTTTAACAAAACTTATGGATCCACCAGTAGCACGCTCCCTACCTATACTTCCAGTCTCATTTTTGCCCAGTGCTTTCCCTCCCTTTCCATGGACTCCAGCTACACAAGCCTTCTTCAACCCCATGCCCCACCAGAAGCCACATTTGCAAAGGCTGAGGCTGAAAATCTCTTACCCGCCTCAACCCCCTCACAGTCTAGTTAACTCCAACTGAATCTTCAGGCCTTCTCTGAAACATCACTTCCTCCGGAAGTCGTCCTTGAACTCCCCAACTAGGCAGAATTCACACTACTGTACTTTCTCACAGTAAATGTGTCTTCTGTTAGAAATTCTTACACAGACTCCACAAGGGCAGGGACTACCCGTGGTGTTTCTCATCTCTGTACCCTAAATAATACACAGTACTTGATACATGCTAAGAATTCAATAAATGTTGAATGAATCATAAATCTTTCTGGAGATCAGTTTGGCAACATACGCTAACATTTTAAACATGTATGTTTTTTGACTAGGGAATTTATTTCAGGAAATTTATTTTTCTTTTATTCCATTATGCACACACACACAGAGCACAGCATAAATACACAGGAGTGTACGGTTTTCCACATTTCTAAGTACAGTTGACCCTTGAACAACTCAGGGGGTTAAGGGTGTCAACCCTCTGCGCAGAGAGCAGTCAGCACTCTGGATAGGGCACTCTGTACAGGTGCTTCCTCCCTGTGTTGTAGTCGCTAAATTGTGTCTGACCCTTTGGGGACCCCATGGACTGTAGCCTGCCAGGCTCCTCTATCCATGGGACTGGCCAAGCAAGAATACCAGAGTGGGTCGCCATTTCCTTCTCCAGGGGATCTTCCTGATCCAGGGATTGAACCTGAGTCTCCTGCATTGACAGGCAGATTCTTTACCACTGAGCCTCCAGGGAAGCCCACTTTATCCCTCTGCCTGGTTCCAAATTCTCAGATTCAACCAACTGCAGCTCCCGTGGTACTGTAGTGTACATTTACTATTGAAAAAAACAAATCCGTGTATAATTGGACCCATGCACTTCAAACCCATATTGTTCAAGGGTCAACTATGCTGCTAAGTCACTTCAGTCATGTCCGACTCTATGCAACCCCATAGACGGCAGCCCACCAGGCTCCGCCATGCCTGGGATTCTCCAGGCAAGAACACTGGAGAGGGTTGCCATTTCCTCCTCCAATGCATGAAAGTGAAAAGTGAAAGTGAAGTCACTCAGTTGTGTCCAACTCTTAGCGACCCCGTGGACTGCAGCCTACCAGGCTCCTCCATCCATGGGATTTTCCAGGCAAGAATACTGGAGTGGGGTACCATTGCCTTCTCCGAGGGTCAACTATAAATGAATGTTATATAATCAGAAACAGAAAAGATATTTTCATTGGGGTTGGGGGGTGAGGGTGTACATTAATAGTGTCTTATGTAGGTTGTATTTTTCCCCCAGATTAAAACAGTTGCATCAAAGGACAAAGACATCAAAATATCACTATCACTCCAGTCCCAAAAGGGTCACATGTTAAAAGTCAGAGCCGGGGAGCACCCAGAGAGGTGCTGGGGAGGACAGCTGCCCAGCCAGTTCTCCACTGTCACTCAGCTCAGAGAAGGCCCTGCTGCCAGAGCTCAAGGGGCTGCAAAAGAAGCCAGTGGAGGGCTTCGGTGTGTGAGGGAAACCTGCCTACTGGGAGGTGCAGCACCCAACACCTATTCTTAGGGCGCTACTTGAAGGCATACCTACAGATTGCCATTGGCTACCCTTACTCCTGGCCAGCCTTTCGTTTCCCCCCTTCCCCAAGATGTGGTGCCCCAACATCTAAAAAATCAAGACGTGTGCATCTCCATCCTTCATTCCCCACTAGACGACCTGGGCCAGGGAATGCCCCCAGAACATGGGACCATCCTCCTGAGCATCATCTCCCTACTCAACGACTTCAACACCATCTTACCTGCCAACTTGGACACCTCTGTTGTGCACAGAAAATGAGAAGAGGGAGAAGGCAGGCCCGGGAGCACGCAGACATCATCAGGAGGCAGGTCTTGGGGACAAGGGAGGATGCTGGGTGAAACGGCGTGAAGGTCCCACCTTGCGGCCCCCTGCAGCGTGCGGCTCAACCAGGGCTCAGACTTCTTCTACCACCACGACCTCAGGATGGCGAGGCCCAAGCTGAGGCCCACAGCTGAGCCATGAAGATTGCTGACACCACGTCCCCATGAATAAGCTTTAAAAATTTTACCTCAGCTGCTCCAACCGTGTGGGTTCTTGGTGCCTCTGCCGGTCCTGGGCCCCTCTCCCTGTACTTCCTCTGCCTGGGGGGAAGGCCCTGCCCTGCCTGCGGTCATGCCCTGGGGGCCACAGTACTGCTAAGCTGATGCTCTGGGTCCAGAAGGAGGGGGAGACTGGGGAGAAGGGGAGCAGGGAGGTGATAGGGGGAGGGGTCAGCGCCTTGGGGCCTTGGACCACTCGCACTACACCCCACGCCCCGCCCTGCCTGCAGTTCCCAGTGGGTGGAGTCAGGCACTTCCACCCACCCTTCCAGTGTGTTGGGAGAGAGGTCCCAACTCACTAGTGGATGGGTTAACTTGGGTGTCATCTCTTCTCTCTGCTTTGGTTTAGAATCTAAAGCAACTTTATGAGAAGCCAAAAAAAAAAAACAGTCACAACAGGTAGAAATTTTCAACTAAGTATAGGGAATCATAGAGGATCCAATATCCAAGGATATCTTCAGAAAAAGATAGCACGTGAGTCAGGTTATAAAGGTAGTTAGGATTCACGTGGAAGAAGGGAGAGACTGGGAACGGTGCAAGTCATGCAACAGGAAACAGGATCAGCACAAAGAGAGGTACAGAGACAGGGAAGGGGCCCGGCAAACAGAGCGCTCATTTGGCCAAGTGTAAGCGATGGCACCCCACTCCAGTACTCTTGCCTGGAAAATCCATGGACGGAGGAGCCTGGTAGGCTGCGGTCCATGGGGTCGCTAGGAGTCGGACACGACTGAGCAACTTCACTTTCACTTTTCACTTTCATGCATTGGAGAAGGAAATGGCAACCCACTCCAGTGTTCTTGCCTGGAGAATCCCAGGGACGGGGGAGCCTGGTGGGCTGCTGTCTATGGGGTCGCACAGAGTCGGACACGACTGAAGTGACTTAGCAGCAGCAGCAAGGGGTGTAGCAAGATACAAGACAGAAAAAGTATGCCAGGGCCAGATCAGGAGAATTTCAATAGCTGATGGGGAACAATCGGAGAATTAAAGTAGAGGGTAAACAAGCTTTACTATTTTTTCATTTCTTTTTTGAAATGGCAAAATATGCTATTATGCTCAACACTGCAGTAAATATCCTTATGTTTTTCTCCAGGCAGAAGCTTAAACACAACTGTAGAAGTTCCTAAACATGGAATTGATGTGTGAAAGGGTATGCACATTTTAAATGTTGATAAATATTCTGAGATTGCCCTCTTTAGAGGTTGCATCAATTTGCATACCTCAAAAATGTATAAATGTCTGTCTTCCTATACCCTTGTTGAAAATAAACTGTCAAAAATACATTTAAGAAACTTTGGATATTAAGTGAAAAAATACAGTTTTAGCTTATATTTGCTTACTGTGTGGGAACCTAAGTATCTTTTAAACTATCTTTGAACCATTTGTTTTTCTTTTGTGATAGATTTGTTCATGTTCTTTGCTAATTTCTCTATTAAGAGTGTTGATCTTTTTCTTATTGATTTGAGTAAGTCCTTTATATATTAATAGATTCAGCCCTTTGTCTGACAAGTTTGTTACAAATATTTTCCCCTATTTATGATTTTAATTTTGACTCAATTTGTAGAGTTTCCTACCATGTGGAAATATTTGATCTTTAGAGCCAAACTTTTACATTCTTTTATGTCTCCTGAATTTTATCATGCTTAGAAATGTCTTCTCTATTCCAAGATTATTAATTTTTTCCATTTTTTCCCTACAACCTTGATAGTTTAGCTTTCATGTTGGTAGTCCACCTGGCACTCATTTTGGTATAAAGACTTCGGAAAATACAACTTTATTATTTGACAGGTGGCTACCCAATACCATTTATTGAACTGTAAATATTTCCCACTGATTAAGATAGGCAAACTTTATCAAATCTTAAATTCTTATAAAAACATTGGATTCAATTCCTGATTCTATTTTGTCTATTGTTCTGCTTGTTAATTCCTGCATGGGTTTAACTATATTAATGGTAATTAATATCAATTGTATATATATAAATAATTGTAATATCTTTTAGGATTATTTTTTATTTCTCCATTTCAGATTTATCTTAGAGTATTCTAGCATACTTATTCTCCATAACACCTCTCAGATCAGCGTGTCTGGTTACAGAAAAATATGCAAAAGCCCTGTTGGTATTTTTATTAAAGCCCCATTAAATTTATAGATTAATTTCAGAAAAATTGGCAGCTTTATAATAATTTGTGCTCCTGGCCTTTCCATTTATGAAGTCTTTTTTCGGTGTGTGTCTCTCATTAGCATTTGAAAGTTTTCCTCATAAAATGTTATGAGTTTCATATTATATAAAAAGGTTGTCAGCTAGTTAGATGGTTAGGAGATGAACAAAACTGAAGGTGGGATGGTCAGTTAAAAGATCACTCCCCAGGCAAGATTTAATGCACAACTGAGTTATATAGGAAGGCAGTCAAAGTCAAAACAACAGAATCTTTTTCTATATTAGAAACTGGAAGCCAGGGAGAAAAAAATAAAAAAAGGAATCAAAGCCTTCTCTAAGGTTTTGAGCTTAAGGATGATGAAGTTGGGGTAGCATTATCAGGAAATGCTAAGAAGGAAAAGAATCCAATTGTGAACAGAAAGATGACCTATATGGTTTGGGAAACACTGGCTCTTGGGGTCCAGCAAGAGGTCCAGGTGGAAACGGCCATCAAGTAACTGGAAATAAATGCCCGGAATGTGAACCCAATAGGGTTGAGAGTCAGAACTCTCCTGGGAAGTGGGATTAGCTAGAGAGAGGAAGATGAGGACAGACCTTGGAGACAATCTTGTTTGAGGAGAAGAAAGAAGAACCAGCAAAGGAATGAGGAAATGAGCAGCAGCTCAAGTAGTGAAAGAACGAGTCTGGTGAGAGTCAGAGAGAAGAGAAGAGAGTGGTGGAGGAAAGCACTGGTGTACTTGCCCCCCTCCCAGGGGGCCCTTGCATCAGTGACCAGCTATCTGAGGTTCAGATCTTGCTCCATCACCTAGGAGTTGTATGGCTTGAGGCTAATCAGTTAAGCTCTCTGAGCCTCAATTTCCTCATCTGTTAAATGGAGATAGTGAGCGCCCACCTCATAATGCCATTGTATGATTAAAAGAGATACTTTTTTTAAAAGATAACTAACACTCAGTAGCTCCCTCCTTTCCTCTCTGTGTCTGCTGAAGTTCATAAAGGTTAACAGGCATTCTATGCACACAGAGCTAAGGATTGGCAGAATCTCTGATACCCATTCACTGGAGTTACCTCATTCTGGAAGAATGTATGGTCCACGCAGTCAGTGACATCAAGGAGGTTGAGAGTTTGGCATTTAGGACATAATAGGGGAGTCAGTAGGGAAATTTTCCTTCAGAACAGTGGACAGAAAAGCCAGCTTAAGAACTGCGCAGCTACTGGTTATATACCCAGAAAAATGAACACAGGATTTTGAAGAGATATATATACACATTCAAGTTTATAGCAACATTTTTCACAAAAGCAAAGATATGGAAACAACCCAAATGTTTATCAAAGAATGAATGGATAAAAATACACACACACACACACACACACACACACACACACATGCAATGGAATATTGGTCAGCTGTGAGAGAGGAGGGTATCCTGCTGCTTGGACCTCGAGCACATTATGCTAAGTGAAGTAAGTTAAAGACAAGTACTGTATGATATCACTTATATACAGAGCCTAATAAAGTCAAACCCATGAAAAATAGGGCGAAAAAACAGTGGCTACTGGAAAGCAGGAGGGATGTTAAGGCTACAAGCTTGCAAAGAGTAGTAGATAAGCCATAGTGATTTAATGTGCAATAGAATGAATATAGACAGGAATATCATAGCTACATACTGTGATAAACATGGATAATACCAGCAACCACATTACAATACATAAATGTATCACAGCAACATGTTGTACACTTTAAAGTCTATGACACTTTTAGGACCATTTGTTATATGTCAAATATGTTTGACTTAAATAAATAAATGAGTGGTTTATTCCCTTCTGTGGGCTCTGTTCTTGCTCTCCTGGTAGCCTATTTCTATGTATCCTTCTACAGTTTCTTTGTCGTTGCTGTTTAATTACTAAGTCCTATCAGATTCTTTGTGAACCTGTGGACTGCAGCCCACCAGCCTCTTCTGTCCATGGGATTGCCCAGGCAAAAATACTGGAGTGGGTTGCCATTTGTTTCTTCAGAGAATCTTCCTTACCCAGGGACTGAACCCATGTCTCCTGCATTGACAGGGTAGATTCTTTATCACTGAGCCACCAGGGAAGCCCAGAGTTTCTTAACGTGTATACAAATGTTACATGGATTAAACTGAAATGCATTTTGTACCCTGTGTTCTGTATCTGACCTTTCCTAACAAGTGTCCTGGACTTCTTTCCATCTCTGTATATAAGGAACATCTTCCTTCTTTCGTACAGCTGCATCCAGTGTGTGGATAACATTATAATTTAATCTCTTCTCTGTTGATGAACATTTGGGTTGTTTCCAATCTCCTGCTTCCATAAATAATGCTAGGATGGTTAACCATGTACACTGTTGTTCCACACAGCAGTGCCTTCTTAGGATAAATTCCCTAAGATGAAGTTTCTGCAGGACGAAGTCTTAATCAGACCTAAAAAGAGGATCAACCTATAAACACAGAAACCAAGGCTATAATTCTTTCATGAGGTGTCCAGTTTAGCACAGGAACAGATAACTAAAAATCCCTATAGGAAATATATTTCTTACTTCCTCTTTTTGTAAAAATAGAAAACAAGCCCAAACACCCGTGATGAATGGACATTTCACTCCCATTTAATGTGCTTGGCTCCAGATGTTATAGAAATCATTCAGTTTGATGTAGTCTGTGATAATTTTTATTCACAATGCTGTTCAAAGTCTTTTGAATAACATTAGGGAGGTGGCTGAGTTTTGCAGGAATTAATACACAGAAACCTGAGCTGGAGTTCGTTAGACTGACAACTATAGAGCCATTTTATGGTCGTACAGCTTCAGCAATCCTCTATCCCAAAATTGAGTTATCAGGTTAGTAGTTGGCAGGCATGCAAGTTTAAATTGGCATTGTTCTCTCTCTCCTTTCCTGGCAGTTTCCAGCACACTCATCCCAGAAACAACTATATAACCCTCAATTTATAACAAGGAGCCTCTTCTTCCATGAAGCTTCATGCACTAAGCCAGCTTAGTATGTCCATGGCTGGGAGTAGAGACTTGGCACTTAAACTACATGGGATAGAAGAGCCAGAGAGACTAAAGAGCCAAGAGGAGGTCTGTTCTGCTTATTCCTGACACCAATCATTTCCTTCTAGATGATTCTGACAGTAGGAGAGCTGAATTGTTCCAGAGAAGCTCCATCCCAGGTCATGTCTTCATAAATCAGAACAAGCTGCCCTCCTACAATGTACTCCAAGGACTAGCCCTTCAGGCTCAGCAAAAGACCAGTCCAGGCACCCCCAAAGAGAATGCAAGAGTCCCTGTAATCAGGTGGTAGTTGGTGGTTTAGTTGCTAAGACGTGTCAGACTCTTGAGATCCCATGAACTGTAGCCCACCAGGCTCCTCTGTCCATGGAATTTTCCAGGCAAGAATACTGGAATGGGTTGCCATTTCATTCTCCAGGGGATCTTCCCCTCCCAGGGATCGAAACTGCATCTCCTGCACTGCAGGCAGATTCTTTAACACTGAGCCACCAGGGAAGCCTGGGACTTGGAAATCAGAGGGACTTGGAAAAAAAAGAATAGAAACAGCCCAGCAGGCAGAAATATGAAAATACCTGAGTCTTGTGCTTTGTAGCACTTTCTTCTTCCAAAGAAGTTAGAAAACTGCTTACAAGGCAGAAGGAGCAGAGAGATGGACCGACTAAGCTGGATGCAGCCAACAACAGAACCAGCAACCCCACCATCTGAAGATGGTGCCACCTGGTGAAGATTCAGAGTGAAGTGCACAGGATTAAGGAAAGTAGTTTAAGAAACTCCAGTGAGCTAGGAAAGCCGGGAGGAAAGGCATCAGAAATCAGAGCGCAGCTGCTCTTTTAGCTGTTTAAATCATTATATATTAGCTGCAAATTTGGTTTGTTGGCCAACACTCAGAAGTGACATATGGCCAATAAAAGGTTCGGTGGAGTTTTTCCATCTGCTGTTCAACTTTACCATGGCTTCCACACGGGTGGCTCGGTATCAGGGCAGGCTGCACTTCAGAATCCTTTCATGAGTGGCTCACAGGTCGTTAAATGGGCACAATTCTATGCCGGCGAATGCCATCAATCCAGCAGAACATTTGACAAGTTGATGTGCATGTTTCCTGGAACTTGTCCCCCTCTCAGACCTAACAGCCTTCCAGAATCCACCGAACAAAAAGTATCTGAGTGGACCAGCTCTCTGGAGTGTTGCAGATGGGGACACTGTAGGTTTTACAAGTGGAGTTCTCCTGAGGCATCACCTGGATACTCTGCAAAAAACTTGTGAGAGACGACACTCTGGGTGCCCATTAAAACTCAAGCCAAACGCAAAGGAATTGGCAAGGGCCAGCAGCTCAGGTTTGGAAATCGTATTCACTGGTCTTCAAAATGCAGAAAGAAGAGGGTTATTCTCCTGGTCCTCGGTTGTTCATTTCACTCACCTTGAAACTAGAACTGCCTGCAGTTGAGCAAATGGAGGCAAGCTGGTCCGCTGTGCGCTGTACTCACGGCGATCAGCTGGTCCTGCTATCCTCTGCCGCTAACATTCAGGGACGCCTTGATGGACCTCCCAGTCGTGGGGGACACACTGTTACCCCAAAACTTCGAATGGGAAGAATCGAGATAGTCAAATCATTCGAATCCTCTTAGACGTGGAATGAGGGGATGAATGATGTCTACAGTGACTCCTTCAAGGAAAAGAATAAAACTTGCCCTGCTAGGTGATTTCACTGTAACCCAAAGGGACACTAGCAGGAGAAACAGTGACACATGACACTGCATCTGCTTGCATCCTGCATGATGCTGTCATTTCTCCTGCCTGCTCTGCACCTGTCAGAAATACACAGTCAAGAGGCAGAGTGAGATGCAGGGCTAAAATCAAAGAAAGCTCTGTGGTGAACTCCTGTTTCGAATCTGTTGGCAGAGAGCTGGTGGAAGGACATGAGGGAGACAGAGGAGAAAAAAGAGACTTGTTGAAATATTACATAGGAATTGATGTAAAAAATGAAAAGTCTGCAGGTCTGTGAGGAGGTGGCACAAATTATAACAATGAATCATTTGCACAGAAATGGGCTTTCAGTTCTGACAGACAGCGAGGATTTAGGAAGATAGATTTCTCCAGAGTTCAGCAAGAAACTAAGGCAAAGAAGCCAGTGGCGCTTGGGGTTTGGCAGAGTCACAAACTCTTTCTTGAATGTGCTGACTTGGCGAAAACTCAGTCCTCAAGGAGCCAGCCTCTCTGGAGACTGTAATTTTTTTAACCCCTGTGTATTTGAGGGAAAATTTAATCTCTCTGCCTCCGACTCATTTACACTTAAATCATCAAAAAAAAAAAATGTTTTGTTCTGTGCTATTTGATGGTCAGTAAGTTAGAGTCTAATTTAGAAACAGTTTCTAGTCCTGGAAAAGGACCCAAACCAGACACAAGACTCAGACCAGCTTCTGCTTGGATTGCAAACAGTGGAAGGTTATTTCTCTGAGTCACACTGAGGGGAAATGGGTTTCTACATTTTAACCCCCAGTTCCCATGTCCCCACCACCCAATGCATACACACAGTCAAACACTCACACTCACACACCCAACTACGGAACTGTGTCTGGTAAGAGATCAGTGGAACAGGGTGCCTGAATAGCTCTGTCCCCTAAAAAGGTCATAGTAAACCTTTAAACATTAATAGTAATGGTGAAGGATGATGGCAGGTTACTTCATCCTCCTGAGCTTCAGTTTTTTCATTCATAAAATGTGGGCAATGATAATAGTGGCTGCTTCCCAATGGTGGGCCTTAAATGCATTGATCCCCAGGGAGTGCTCAGCACTCTTTCTGCACATGGTAAATACTTACCCAGGGCCTGGTTCAAATCAATGAACTGTAACCCTTCTTTGCAGGTGGAGCAGATGCCCATCAGACACCTGTTGCACCACCTCACCTCTAGGCCTCCCCTCTCGTCTCCACCATCACTGAAGCTGGAGCACTCCTGCAGGCGCAGTAGGGTGGCACACACTGCATGCTTGTTCCCTGGGCCTCTCACCTCCTCCACAGCTTCTCTGTGGTCTTTGGTTGGGTTCTCCCAGAAGCGGACTTTGAAATAAAGATTGGAATACTGAGAGGGGTGTAGGGGAGTGAGATGGGGTGAGAAGAAAGCCCATAAATGGTCTGACAATGAGCAGGTGATTGTGGTGGTGACTGAGGTTCGACCACTGGAAGCCTCTGGAATAATGGACAGCACAGGCTTCATCATTGGTTCACACAAGCATAGAGACACTGGCTTATTTAGCCATGGACTCTCAGCTCTCCACTCTCCATGATGTTAACTCTCTGGGGAGAGCTATAAGTGTGCTCCCCTAGAAAGCCAGGTGCACTGAGGGGCATGGCAGGGCCTGACCAGAGGGCAACGGGAGCCCTGGGTCTTCTCAGCGCCCCACTCAGGGCCCATGCATGCAGCCAGGAGGCACTAAGAACCCATGCAGTAAACCTGGTAGCCAGGTCCTGGTGGGGAGACAAAAGCTGGGAGATAAATTCTCCCTTTCTCCCCACTGTCAGGGTCAACTGAGAGGCATCTTGTATCTCTTCCAGGAAAATGGCCTCAGGAGGTGAAGCAACTTCCAGAAGGCTGGCTCTGCAGCCCAACCTCACCTCACCCTTCCTCCTCCCTGTCTCACCTCCCTCTGCCCTCAGTCCCGCTCCAGGCATTATGTTCTTCCAGTAAACCTGGGCTTTGGGGGAAGCCAGGCTCACACTGCAGGGTTAATTTCATATTAATTCCAGTCTTCATCACTCTACTAACCTCACAGAGACTCAATTTTACTAAGAGTGCCAAGAGCCATGATGAGGAATATCTATTCCCTATTTAAGAATGTAAGACCCTCTAAGTCATCCAGGAAGTATTAGACTAGGAAAAGTATTAGATCCCAGTATGTGCGTGTCCCTAGAATGGGAAATACAGCTCCTGGATAAAATGGTCCACAAATGCAAGGCCTCCAGCCCCCCAAATTAAAGAAAGTAGAATTCATGGAGAATCTGAGAGGTTGCATGTAATGGCTTCCTGAACTGGACTAGAAGCAGTGTCAGTGCAGCCTAGCCATTTGATATTGTCTACAGAAAGCCTTCCTGGTGGCTCTGATGGTAAAGAATCTGCCTGCAATGTAAGAGACTTGGGTTAGATCCCTGGATCAAGAAGATCCCCTGAAGAAGGGAATGGCTACCCACTCTAGTATTCTTGCCTGGAGAATCCCATGGAGAGTGGAGCCTGGTGGGCTACAGTCCATGGGGTCGCAAAGAGTCAGACACGACTGAGCCACTTCCACGGCAATCCTGGGCCACCCCTGCCACTAACCAGTGGAAAACAAGGATCACATGATGAAAAGTGGTCCTTAACCAAAAATATCATAATGAAGCAGACAAGCAGTTAACTTGAAGTGTTTCATGACTGATTCCAGTTTTTGAGATTTTAAACACATTCTGAAAGAAAAAAAAATAAGTGTCTTCTTCTATCCGGTAAGGCAATAGCCATCAGGACACATGATTGTCCTGTGTCTGCCACACTGAAGCAGCCATCGCTGTAGTCCTCTCACGGGTCCTGGCACCGACATGTTGCTCCCAGTCCCAGGCGGCTTCCACCCCCGCTGGGGATTTCCTGGAAATACTCTGCAGAATGAATAATACATTGTTTTGTTTCTGTGAGGACACTTGTCACTGTTTCACTTGCCAAAGTGCAGATGAATATTCAGCAAGGACTGTGGCCTCCCCTGCCTGCCATGAATGGGCAGGGGCAGCCGTGACCCACGTGATGTGATTTCAGAATGCTCCCCCTGCCCGGAATCCACCACAGGAAGCCGCCAGAAACCCACGGAAGGGGAAATAGCCAGTATGGAGCCCTATGCCCTGCGATCTGCAGTAGAGCCTTTCTGTAGTGTCACTGGGGTGGGCAGTTTCTCCAGAAGGCTCAGAGACCAAAAACTTTAGGCTCTGTGGTCCACACCCTCTGTCTGGAGCTTCTAACCTCGCCACTGTAGTGCCACAGCAGCCACAGGTAATACATACACGAAGGGGCACAGCTGTGTTCTCCTGAAATTTTATTTGCCAAAACAGAATCTGGTCAGCAGGCCAGAGTTTTCTGTCCCCTGGGCTAGCTTATGTCACATTCAGGACTCACGTGTGGCAGGTGCCATCCTCCTGGAGGAGTTTCTCACGTGCTGTCAGTCTTGAGAGAAATTACTCAGCAAATCGCAAATGTTAGATTTATCATCCACTCTTCTGGAGATGAGATGAGGAGCTCTCCAGAATAAATGCAAAGTACCAGGAGAGGGGGCAAAGAAGGACAGAGGGAGAAGAGAGGAAGAGGTGACGAATCGTGAGACTTAAGGCGAGGTGGGGACGAGGGGAGGCACGGGCTTTGAGGACAAATGGTGACAAGGTGCCCTCCCCTCAACTGTCCTGGACCCTCGTAGGCAGTGCCACACCATGGTTAAAAGCAGGGTCTGAATGTCAATTGCTTTGACATAACTGGCTTTGCTTCTGACGGGGGGTGGGACCCTGGGTAAATTATTAATCCTGGATGTTAGACTTCTCATCTGTCAAGAGGGGATTCTTAAGATTGAAGGGAGGATTAAACAAAATAATTCACAGAAGGGGCTTGGCAAAGTGCCTGGCATGATGTGAGATTCAAAAAAGGCCAGCTGTTATCATCGTTCATTACTTAGAATGAGCCCAAGGAAGTAAAGGCTATCAGAACAAAACAACACTGTAAATTCACAAATACTCTTAGTGAATATTCCATACGGCTCCTGTCGCCCTTACAAGTAAGAAACTTACCAGAGAGCCTATTGGATGGTCTAAAATAATAATCACAGCAGCAGTGACACACTCAGACATAAGTTTCTGCACAAGCCAGGAATCCATCAGTCCTTTCCCCAAAGAAGTCTCCCTTCCCCAGTTTGGTACACTTAAATGTATTATGTCTTAGCAGTTGACTACTGACACTATAGGGAGTGCGTCTGTGATCCAACCTAAACGCCAAGGCTTGTTTTTCTAGTCATTTATTATAAGCATGCTTTTTTCAGGGCTTACTGAGAGGCTTGGGCAGTAATACGAGAGACTACAAATTAGATAAAATATAGTGTGTAAGGTATACAACACTAATTGCTTTATAATTCTATTTGCATGAAGCCCGGTGATACGCTGTTCACAGCTCTTGGACAAGAGCATTTAAGACGGGAAATCAAGTTTCTAAGCAAAAGTGTAGCCACCACCAGAAAAACTGAAAAATGAGAATTGGAAATTGAATGTTTCCTGGGCTTGAAGCATTCATTTATAGTGGAACCCCACTGGCCTCAAACAATCTCTTCCAGCCTTTCAGGATTCATGCATGTTCTGCTTCTCTGGGAAGTTTGTACCCATGCCTCCAGTCTAAACTGGTTTCTGGCTCCTCTCTCTGCCCACAGGACAAATAGCAGTGGTTCTCCATCCTGGAGGCACATTAAAATAATCTAGGGAGGTTTTTAAAAATCCTAATGCCCAGGCCCTCCTCTAAGAAATCTGAGTTAGTTGGTCTAGGTAGCATTAGACATTAGCATAGCTTTTTCACGTTTTATCAAAATAAAATATTACATACAGAAATTGCTCAATACATTTTCATAATGGAACATGCCCATGTAACCAACACGTAGATCAAATCACAGAACAGGACTTCTCTGGTGGTCTAGTGGTTAGGAATCTGCCTGCCAATGCAAGGGACACAGGTTTTGATACCTGATCCAGGAAGATCCCATGTGCTACAGGGCAACTAAACCCATACTCTACAGCTACTGAGGCTGTGAGCCACTGCTACTGAGGCTGTGAGCCACAGCTACTGAAGCCCACTAGCCATAGAGCCTGTGCTCTGCAATAAGGGAAACCACCATAATAAGAAGCCACACACGGCAACTAGAGAGTAAGCCCTGCTTGCTGCAAACAGAGAAAGCCTATACACAGCAATGAAGACCCAGCATAGCCAAAAATAAATAATTTTTTTTAAAAGATACCACCCCAGTACCCTTCCCAGACTTATGCCTTCCAGGGTAAGCATCTTCCTGAATTCTAATAGCTTAGGATGAATTTTATCTGTCTTTGACATTAACGGAATCATACAGTATGACTCATATTTAAATAAACTTCTGAATTTTGGAGCAGTCGAGATTTGCAACAAAAAAAGAAGTGTGGATAATACAGAATTCCAGTGTACCCCGCACCTACTTTTTTCTATTGTTAGCATTTTCCGTTGTGATGTTACCTTTAAGCGTGACACTTGTTTGTCTGGTTTCTTTCACTCAACATTATAGTGAAGAGATTTATCCATGTTGTTGCATGTAGTCAATCTTTCCTTCTCATTGCTAAGTGGCACTCCATTATGTGAATGATCCATAATTATTTATCCATACTACTGTTGATGTGCGTTTGGATAGTCTCCAGTTTGGAGCTCTTATAAGCAGTGCTGCTATGAACATTCCAGTAGGCATCTGTATTTTTTAAAAGCTCTCCAGGGATTCTAATGTGCAGCCAGAACTGAAAACCACTCATAAAATCTAGGCCAAACAATTCATTCCTCCTTGGGTTGTTGTTCTTATCCCTCAGACTTTTCTCCTCTGTGACGGGGTGGGGGTGGGGGGTAGAAGGGAGGGGAGTGGGAGCAGGGCTTGGTGTTTTCTTGCTCCCCACTGAAGTCAAATAGCTCTTCAACAAATCCGTGTGTGTTGATTCTTCAATTGACGACGTGTTCCTATTTCGCAACACCCTTTGCTCCAGGTTAGGATTGTTTCCATGCTTCAGCATCACTCCTGCTGATCCAGCAAGCTGTGCAGCACCCACCTTTGCTTCATTTGGGCTGAAATAAGCCCCCTCTCTCTCTGGTCCTCACAAGCTGGGTGCTAAACATGTGTCGCTAGGACCCATTTGAAAGAGCAAATCTCAAGTACCAGTTTAAGAGGAGGCAGGATGCTCAACGAGCCCAGGTCGATTCAGGTGATGATCCATTCATCATTTGCCACATTTCCTTTGAATAGTGATTGCTTCTCAACTTTTGCCACTTTCCTAAAAGGTATTTATCTTTTTATTGGTTGGTTGATAGTGGATCTTCATATAATGAAATTAACACTTATTGTCCTGCATGTTACACTTATTTTTCAAAGTGCTGTATGCTATTGAATTCTGTATGTGGTCCTCTTGGTAACCTCATATGGTAGCCTTTTTCCCCCTTCCCTGGTCCTCCCCAGAGCCCAGGCATCATGAACTTTCCAACCTATTTTCATTGAGACATCAGACCCGGATTTCTACTTGAAAATGAGGCTGTACCACCACAAGTTTATCTAGATATGAGTTTCCTACTGTAACAAATTGCCATAAAGTAGATGGCTTAAAGGGCTTCCCAGGTGGCTCAGTGGTAAAGAATTCACCTGCCGGTGCAGGAGACACAGGAGGTGCATGTTCAGTCCCTGGATTGGAAAGATCCCCTGGAGTGGGAAATGGCAACCCACTCCAGTATTCTTGCCTGAATAATCCCTTAGGCAGAACAGCCTGGTGGACTACAGTCCATAGAGTCACAAAGAGTCAAACATGACTGAAGTGACTGAGCATGCACACAGGTGGCTTAAAACAACATAAATTTATTTTCTCACAATCCAGGAGGCTCCAATTCCAAATCCAAGGTGTTGACAATACTGATTCCTTCCAGAGGCTCTGAGGGAGAAATCATCTCATGTATCCACCACCTAGTCTGTTTCCCGCTAAGATGGAGAGATGCTTGCAAGCAGAAAGCACATCTTACTGTCCCCATCTTGGTCTTGTGTACCAAGCACACAGTAGGACATCTGTAGATGTCCCTGGTTAGCTCAATGGGCCATACTGAGTGCTGTGAGACAGCTTGCTCTGTGCTTATAGCTTCTCACTCATCATGGCTCAGCTGGTAAAGAATCCACCTGTAACTCAGGAGACCTGGGTTCGATCCCTCAGTTGGGAAGATCCACTGGAGAAGGGAAAGGCTACCCATTCCAGTATTCTGGCCTGGAGAATTCCATGGGGTCCCAAAGAGTCAGACACGACTGAGCATTTTTCACTTCCATCATGTTTTATTTGTGTTGCACTGCTTGAAATTCTTCTACAGCATGTCCTCATAGCATTTATCTTCATCACTCTCACTCACCTGTACTCACCATAAAGGAACCAGTCGGCCAGGTTCATGGTCCACTGTCCTCACATGTCCTGCTGGGTGGGGCTGGTCACACAAGCATGGCTCTGAAGGGGTGTGCGCGTACATCTTCAGTCGTTTCAATAGTGTCCAACTCTTTGTGACCCTACGGACTGTTAGGTTCCTCTGTCCGTGGGATTCTCTGGGCAAGAATACTGGAATGGGTTGCTATGCCCTCCTCCAGGGGTTCTTCCTGACCCAGGGATCAAACCCACAACTCCTGCATTGCAGGCAGATTCTTTACTGCTGAGCCATCAGGGAAGACCTCTGAAGGAGTGAGTTAGCTCCAACATTAGAAATTACACCTTGGCCTCTGTCATTTCTGCTGTGCCAATATTATTGTACAAGCATGTTTTCAGCCTACTTGGGACATGGTGCGCCTACCTATAAACTGACAGTCTTGACCTGCCCAATCACAGAGATTAACTAAATTCTTAACTCAGCAATCTAAAAAACATAAACAACTGAGACAAGATGGAGAAGCCCAAAGTATCTGAGTTCCAACCTCCAAACAGATGGTAATGCAGCCAGGCAATAGCACCCCACTCCAGTACTCTTGCTTGGAGAATCCCACGGACGGAGGAGCCTGGTAGGCTGCAGTCCACGGGGTCGCTGAGAGTCGGACACGACTGAGCGACTTCACTTTCACTTTTCACTTTCATGCATTGGAGAAGGCAATGGCAACCCACTCCAGTGTTCTTGCCTGGAGAATCCCAGGGACGGGGGAGCCTGTTGGGCTGCCGTCTATGGGGTCGCACAGAGTCGGACATGACTGAGGCGACTTAGCAGCAGCAGTGTTCAAAGAATGAGCCAGATACCTGAATTCACTTCTCAAGAAGCCTGACATATAAGAAGACAATTGGCATTCACATTTCTCTTGTCTCTGGTGAAAGATGATGGAGGATTTGCTTTAAGCATATTCCTGTATTCTTGGTGCAGTAGCCTTTAGGACTGCTAGTCGGTATGCATGGTACAAACTAATAATTTTGCTCTCCCTCTCCACTTCACCCTCCACATTGTAACCAAGGAGGTCATTGTGAACTCCTGATCTGTGGATTCAAAAGGCCATCCAATGCTGTGCCCCGTGCAGCCCAAGCTTCTTCTAGAGAAAGGTGTCTTTCCGTGCTCCTCACCCGCACTCTACCACACCTTCCACTGCCCATCTCTCAAACACAAAGGGTGTCACTCTTCCATGCCTTGGCTCATGTTAGTCCCCTACCTTTACATCCACCTTCCTCTTGTCCTGCTGGAAAATGCAATTATATATCCACTGGGTTTCCCTGGTGGCTCAGACAGTAAAGAATCTGCCTGCAATGCGGGGGAGATGTGGCTTCAATCCCTGGGTTGGGAAGATCCCCTAGAGAAAGGAATAGCAACCCACTTCATTGTTCTTGCCTGGAGAATTCCAAATCTCCAGCACACTACATTGCAATGAATCAGAACTAGAAGCCATAGTAAACTGTTATTTTGTTTTTGGTTTTGGTGGGGAGGATAAGAGCAAGTTTTGCAAAAATATGCATAGCCTGTGGGCGTGGAAGACCTTCGGAGAATTCCAAGAATGTATCTGACACCAGCCTCCTCTCTCCCACCCCCGCATCCCCCACATTCGCTCTGCTCAAAGTGAGGGTGCAGCCCAAGCCCACTGGCCATAGCGATTTGGATGCATGTATCACCTTCCATGCCTACTCACCATCAGGGCTTCACCACGAAGCCTGTTATGTGACATAAACAGCCAAATGTCCTAATCACGTTCCAAGCTCAACTAAAGGCTGTCACTAAAGCTTTACTTAACATAAAACACATTATGAACCAGCAAATTAGAGTTTTAAAAGTTGGATTTAAAAAATTAATTACAGAACACACAGTCTGAGCTCTTACTCCATCTCTCATCTGATCTACACTTGATACCCCTCCGTCCTTGCCCTTACCTGAGCCCCACAATCCGATCTCTCTTATGTTCTCTTCTTCCTTGGATCACCCTTAGTGGGGTGAGCAGCAGAGCTGTGGTAAAGAAAGAACTGGTTATAAGGGAGGACGTGAGGAGTGCCATGATGCAGTGTACATGACTATTGTTTAGTAATTTCTTTAAAGATAGAAGTTTAATTGTTTTTCCGTCAATCAAGTCGAACTATTGTCATATTAAATTATCTGAGTCAAGATGTCATGTGATACAAGAAAGGAAATCTGTAATTTTTATGGCCGTGGAATGGAGCTGGGGACACCCTTAGTTTTCAAATTACATGATAAACACCTTTTGCATTTTGTCTTGTGTGCATGCATTACCTTCTTGCCAAAACATTATTTTTAAGATTCTATGTGCTCTTAACAGACCCACTGCACCAGGATCCTAGAAAATAGCGCATGCCAACTCTAGGAAGGCATAACATTATATATCCAATTAATTCCCATGTATTTGTGCCGCAGATTTGTTGGAAATGAAAACCTGAAGGTTTTCTTAGAAATGTTTCTTCTTTTCTAGTATTGGAGGTAGAGTCTAGAATTGGCTGTGAACTTGTAAACAGCAATTGAACATAAGAGATAGGTTCAACATCACTTCTCCTACAGGAAGCCAAAGAATTATACAAATGTGTGTCTGAGAAGCAAAGGTATATTTAGGAATGCACACTCATGTTTCCTGATTGGTGAATAAATATTACAGTCCTGTAACTCAACATACACAGCCAGCAATCTTCAGTAGAAGAGTTTATTGGCTTATTTTTCAGAAATGAAACCAGCAAAATCTAACATGCTACAAATTTGTTTCATTTGCTCTCTTCAATCAACTGCAAATGAATTGTTAAGAGTGTTACTCTTTTATAGGTTATCAATAGTTTTTTCCATCAAAAAGCTATTTTAATTCATTATTGATGCTTCTCACAAATGCCACCATCTAGTCACAACTCTATTGATGGCAGAGGATAAAAGAGAAAACACCTGAGGAAATGTGAGACATGAATTCTGTGAGCACAGCATTGCCTTGTTTTAATGAAAGTGTGTTTGTTGCTCAGTTGTGCCCAACTCTTTGTGACTCCATGGACTGTAGCCTGCCAGGCTCCTCTGCCCATGGAATTCTCCAGGCAAGAATACTGGAGTGGGGTAGCCATTCCCTTCTCCAGGGGAATCTTCCCTACCCAGGGATCAAACCCAGGTCTCCTGCATTGCAGGCAGATTCTTAACCATCTGAGCCACCAGAGAAGCCCATTAAATTATCCCTGATGATGCGAGTAAACTCAGCAATGCCTCCATCACCCCCCCTCCCCCCACCAGGACACTGGGAGCACCAGGAGAAAACCCCTATACACACTCCCTTCTGCTCTCTTGAAAGCAGTCGGTCTGGCTAAGAATTACATTTTGAGGCTCAAGAGACAGACTGAAATGCTCCACTAACTCCTAGCTAATCACCTTGGCCAATTGTCTTTAACTTTTCTGCCTGAGTTTCTTCATCTGTAAAAGAGAACAGTTGTGTCTCTCTTATGGGATAGTTATGTGGAGTAAGTAAGATAATGCAAGTCAGGAACTTGGCAGCAAGTACTCGGTAAGTATTAGCTCTTATAATTATATTGTGATTATAGTTACAACAACCAGACTTGGTACCATCATGTCTGGAGACTTTCCTATCCAGGTGCTTTCCTTTTCACCTTGGCCTCACTGATGATCTGATCAGGGCATGGAGAGTGCATTTCTGTTGATCACTGTTCCCCACGTTTCACAAGATCATTCTACCTTGGGTGTTTCCCATGTTTGCTGTCCAGAAATTTATAACTGAACAACATGGAAATGTGAACTCTTTTCTATCCTTTCCTTTACACTACTTTGATAACTGCTCTTAAGCACAGACAGAATATCAAGAACCAGTGGAAGATAAGGGAGACCACAAAACCCTCCCTCATCCCCAGCCATCCCTCATCTCTGGACAATGCCTGAACTTACATCATTGGCTCAATGAAATCTTCAATTAAAAGGAATCACAAAAAGATATATGGAATCTAGAAAGATGGTCCTAATGAACCTAGTTGCAGGGCAGGAATAGAGATACAGACTTAGAGCACGGACTTGTGGAGCCAGTAGGAGAAGGAGAGGGTGGGACAAATTGAGAGAGTAGCATTGAAATATATATGTTACCATGAGTAAAACAGATAGCAGGTGGGAAGTTGCTATAGCTCAGGAGGATCAGCCTGGTGCTCTGTGATGACCTAGAGGGGTACCATGGCGGGTCAGGTGGGAGGGAGCCTCAGCAAGGAAGGGATATATGTATACTTAGAGCTGATTCACATTGTTGTATGGCAGAAGCCAATACAACATTGTAAAACAATTATCCTCCAATTAAATTTTTTTTTAAAAGAGAAAGTTGAGTTAAACTCTCCTAAAAGGAAATGAAACATGATTTTACCTTCTTCCAATCCACTCCAAACTCAGGCTTTAGATATGGTAGGAAAGCATGGCATATGATGGATTGCATAGCCTGTAACTTACCTTAAGAACCAGATCCACAGGCTGTAGTTGCAATACTTCACCAAAAAAATAGACATATGAGTTACTCTTTCCCTTCTGCATACACAAATCCTAAACATCATTCAAGACTACAAATACTTCATCCAGGTATAAACGCTCCCTTCTCTAAGTGTGCATAATGCCTTGTAACTCGATTCTGGCCCTTATTAATTCCTGCCTTATTTTAGGTTATTCGTGTATTATAGGTCCTGGTGACGATGCTCTAACTTTCCCCCGGAGCTCTCAGAGACCTGAGGTCAGTGCTGCTGCCTCTATTTCTCATCCGCAGCCTGTCATGCATGTTCATTTTCATGTTGTGTCATCCTTATTGCTCCAGTCTGCATCGACAGCCCCATTTGATGCATGAACAACAATGATTAGAGAGCCAAACATACAGGGACCTTATATCATCACGGCCTCTGAAACCATGACACAAACCAAGAAATAATCAATAGCATAGTTTTTAATAGTGCAACTAAAAATGGATTACCTGCTCCTAAGCATAGAGAAACGATTACAGCTGGAGCTGCTACAGAAGGGAGGGCTGATGTTCAATAACGTGAAATAGGAAATCTCATGCAGTTACGAAAATGGGTTATCTATTCTTAGCTCCAACCTGGAAGTGACTTCTTCACACAAAGGAGTGCAAACCTTATTACTAACCACAGCCTTTAAATATTCAGCTTCTGGCCCCCAAACTATGAATCCTCACAAAGGGAACGCAGCGGTCTGGTCCATCTCCTCTTAGAGCCAAAAAAACCCTCAGAAATCTCTATGAACCATCGGCAGCATGTTGGAGGGATATCGAAGGGAAACCAAGGCCTTTTAAAAAAGTACATCTGATGGACTCAGAGCCAGTGACACCAGAGCCAGAAACAGCATGTTCTCATTAGCTTAAGTGTTCCTCAAAGTGCATGTCATTCAGGGCTGGAGATGCAGTGTCTCTCAGACTTCATCCCAGCCTCTTTCCTCATAGTGGTTTCCCAGGGGTCACGGAGGTAAAGAATCCTCCTGCCAACACAGGAGACACAGAGACATAGATTTGATCCCTCGGTTGGGAAGATCCCCTGGTGGTGGAAATGACAACCTGCTCTAGTATTCTTGCCTGGAAAATTCCATGGACAGAGGAGCCTGCCAGCTTTGGTCTATGGGGCTGCAAAGAGCTGGACATAACTGAGCATGCACGCAATGTGGTAAATCTCCTATGGTACCTCAGAAGGCTTGCCCTCCTAGAGCTCTGCTAGGAGCAGGGTACGGGTCCCAACTACTCTCCAGACTGGACATTCTCCAGAGCTTCTTCATATCTGGATTTCCCTGCTCCACCTTGTGCTTAAAGATGCTCCCTCTGCCTCTGTCTTCCCCAGAACACCCACGCCATTACTGTGAAAAGCTCAAGATCTTCAAACACATTAGAAGAGCTCTTGTCCTCTGACGTTTCTTCTCTCTTCCCTGCAGAAGTTTCCAAGATAAAGAAATAAGAACAACCTTGCTTCCCACCTGAAACAGGGAAGGAGAAAAAAATGAAAAACTCACACCAATTGATAGGTCAGTCCTTCATGCTGCCATAAAGACTATGTAATAAAGACAAGAGCAAGATGTAGATACCCCAGGGCAGATGGGAGCTTTTCAGATAAGAGCAACATGAAAAGAACCAGTTTGGACCAAAACTAGTCTAGTAAAAAGTTATCTCAAAGTTCCTTAGGGAGGAAGGAGAGAAGAAAAGGGTCAAACCTGCTGTGTATCTTTCCTTTACAGCTTGAAGTCTACCTGTAAGAACAATGAATGGTGTTTTAGTTCATTCTCCACAATACATTAACCATCTTCATAAAACCCAAGGTACAGAATCCTTTCTGAAAGTGTTAGAAGCAGACTCTAGATGTGGGTGATGCCCACTTGAACACCAGAGTCCAAATTAAGTGGACAAAACCAAGTATGAAACACCCCCTAAGAGGACTGGCTCAACCCCAGATTAGTTCCTTCTCTATGTGCAGAATATGAAAAATCAGAGTATTTGAAGGGGGATCCCAGTGTCCAGTGAGACATTCGCACAGCATAGATGACCTGAAAAATAGCAGATGCTTTTATCCAATTTATTACGCCATTCAGTCACTAAGGAAATGGAAATTCTGGAAGTCAGCCAGCCATGCTTAACCTAAAGATTTCTGCTTTCCAAAATGGAGTAGTGATAAACCTAGCTTATCTTTCCCATCACAGACACAACCTACAAAAGACAGAAGTTTTCCAGCCATTATATATTATCCCCAAACTTTTTCATTTTCCCTAATAATTTGGCAAATAGTTGCAGAAGAAACAATCAAAATATCTAAAATAGGTGTGGTAAACAGGTAAATTAGAGAAGGAAATGGCAACCCACTCCAGTATTCTTGCCTAGAAAATCCCACGGACAGAGAAGCCTGGCAGGCCACAGTCCATGGGTTGCAAAAGAGTCAGACACGACTTAGCAACTAAACAATGACAACAAACAGGCAGATAACCAGTCTGCACTCACGTGGGGAAATGGTGTATAACTCTTCAATTACACAAGTAATCAAGTGATGCTTGTTTATTGATAAACCAAAATCCTAGAAATTATATGGATAAGACAATAGTAGAAATTAAAAATCGCCTGCTACCCTACCACTCAGTAATAACTGCTATTAACATCATGGTATAAATTTTTCCAGATTTTTTTCACATGTACACATAAGTAGACTAATTTTTGTAAAAGGAAATAAACCTAATCTTGTAAAAATATGTAACTCTTACAGAATTAGGGTCATTATCCATGATTTTCTGTAACCTGTTTTTTCATTCAGGAATATACTTTCATATGAAATTTTCATATTTCAAAAATTTCTACTTAATCATTTTAGTACTGACAGAATACTCCACTATACCATAATTATTTTATTAGAAAATGTAGGTTATCTCCAGTTTTTTGACATTATAAACAATCCTACAATGCATGAATATACTCTAGATGCATTTCTGGCCAGTGCCTTTGAACAAATTCTTTAAAAAGGAATTTGAGGTCAATGCTGTTCAGATTGAAAATGCTGTTTTGATATACATTGCCAAACTGCCCTTCAGAAGAGCTGTTCCAATGTATACTCCCACCTGCATGGTGTGAGTGAGTGTCCAAAGCATTAATCTGAATTCTGCACAGTAAACACGCTGACAGACCCAACTTCTTGGGTCTATAAGAACACGAAGCCCTAACGACACACTGTCCATCATTTGCAAACAAGCACACCTAAGAAACAAAATGCTTATGTTGATAAGTAATATATATGTGTTCAGGCAAGACAAAAGTCTTCAGGAGATTCTCATTTGGCAGTAACTCTTAAATCATGCTCTATTTTTAAATATGCAGTTTAATCAGTTCACCATGTGGCTCTCGGGTTCTTTATCAGCCAGATGTTTTCTAAGACAGCCTCCTGTTCCAAAATCTATGGATTTCCACAAAGGGAGAGAAAAAGGCCCCGGGCACCTGGCTGGGAACCAAAGGCACCTCGTGTGGCATGGCTTCCTCTCCAGCCATTGCTCCCCCAATTCCCTGCAGGAGCAGCTCTCTCCTGCCTGTGTGCTGTTTCCTGAGGAAGCCAGGCTACTTCCGGATTCCATGTCTTTGCACACGGAATTCCTCTACCTTGGAATAATACCCTTCTTTTCTTTCTCCCATGGCAAATTCTTCTTGTCCTTCAAGGCCCACCCCCAATAACACCATCTCTTTGAAGCTTTTTTGGAATCCCCCAAAAGTTACTATTTGTATTTCAACATCACCCTGTTTTGCCTACTTTACACCAGTTATAACCCTGAGAGCAATGATCTTCTTCATGTCTGTCTCTCCCATGAGACCATGTACTCTCTGTATTTCTTGAGTTAAGAACTGTGATGTGAAATACCATATTATCAAATTAAAATTAAATTAATATCTTTATTAAAAAAGAACTGTGATGTGCATATTAAAAGTGCTTTTCTTAGAAAAAGGTTTGTTTTTTTTTTAACATGGACTACTTTTTAAATCTTTTATTGAATTTGTTACAGTATTGCTTCTGTTTTATGTTTTGGTTTTTTGGCCGCAAGGCATGTGGGATCTTAACTCCCAGACCAGTGATCAAACCTGCACCCCTGCACTGGAAGGTGAAGCCTTAACTACTGGACCGCTAGGCATGTCCCCTAAAGGTGCTTTTTATAAGCACTTAATAATAAGCCGCAAATGAGCTCACAGGTTACAGTTCTTCTAAATCTGTCTCTGACACCTCCAAAAAATTCAGTGATCTACTCAAATCTGTGTCCAGTAGAAGACTACTACTTTGTACATCAAGGCGCCAGAGTTTCTTCTGGGATTTATCCCAGACCCAGTCTCCTCTCAATAGCATGCTCTTCCCTCCTTCTAAAGAACAAGCACCTACTACTAATTCTCATTCCTGGATTGAGAAAGAGGGGGAGTAAACCCAGCCCATACACACAACACCGTGGGACCAGCCAAGGACTATCTGCCAGCTCACAGGGAGGGCTCCAGGGAGAGAGGGAAGATTGTAGCAATTCTAGTTGAGTAAAGTGGTCTCCTGAGTAAAAGAGGGACAGAGTCTTTGTACATTGTTCTAGAAGCTACTATAGCAGGACAGAGAAAACAAATGAGAGGAGGCTAAACAGGGAAACAGAAGGGTGTTTCTACTATCAACTTTATCTTGCAGGACTCAGGCAAGGGCCCAGTGTGAATTTCCCTCAAGCCGTGTGAACAGTCTGCGGGTGCATATTCTCCAGGTTACCCTTTAGAAGTGCTAACTCAGCACACAGGGTTCTCAAGACACTCCCCTTCAGCTGATTTTCACACAGCAAAACAGATACCTTGTTGCTTTTCAAATTGACTTTAAGCAAATATGTGTTTCTCTTTTCACCATGAAACTGGAGCCTCTCCAAATGGCCATGGTCAGAGCAGGGGGCCACTGAGGCTCACAGAGCAGCAAAGGCTGATGTGGGGAGCTGGAATTCCAGAGGTGGTCAAGAAGATGCTTTGAAGAAGGAAATTGCAACTCACTCCAGTATTCTTGCCTGGGAAATCCCATGGACAGAGGAGCCTGATGGGCTATAGTCCATGGGGTCGCAAGAGTCAGACATGACTTAGTGACTTAAACAACAACAGCAATGCACATCATGTGTGGTAATTAGTAGTTCTAATAATTCTAATAATACACATTCCATCCCTAGAGTCATTTTTTCAATTCAATAGTAGAAATATGACTTGGTATAGTCCTATTTTATGTTTAATGAATAACTCAGCTTCTCCCATAAAAGGACTTTAGGTAGTTTACAAAAATATGTAAAACTAGCTATACCAACATTACTTATATTGTTCTCGAATATTTTTACAATTGTTAATACATTTTTAATGCATTTTATTTGCTTATTCATGTATTTCACAGCAAACACATTGAACAATCTCATTCAACAATCTCATTCTTCTTATGCACAACACTTAATGAGACTCGTGATCACACTTGAGAGGACGTTCAGTTACCCTCAGTCAATGCACGCAATGGCCTGGTTTCCGCTGTGAGAGCACCCATGCCGAGTTGTGCTCATTCTCTGTCCTGCTAACTTCGCACTTCCATCTGAGGAAAGCAGCTCTTATAAAATTACAGTAGGCATCAATGAGTGTTCTGGAATACAGTTTCCCACAGGGACAGTATTTAGTCACCGTGTACGTAATGTATTTAATGTACATTAAATACATTAGTGTACGTAATGTATTTAATGACTGTCCACTATGGTGTACTGCAAAGCTCATAGCTAAAACACGCTTCCTCTTTTTTTCCCTTTCATTTCCTTTATAGCATGTAGATCTCTACGTTGAGTGTTCCCGTGTGGTTAGTCCTGTAGAGTTTCACTCATCTTCCCATTCCCATTCATTCTTATCATCCCTCGGAGGTCTCTGTCCGTATTTGTCATCTTGATCTCCGCTTTACTACCATATTTGCATTTTTTATGAGGCTCCCAGAGTCTTTAGACATGATTTAGCTCATCTTACATTTCTTAAATTATTTGACTAAGCAAATATATTTCAAAAATTCATAAAGTGCCTTAATTAAATTAATAAAGGCTCAGATAGGAACCTTGATTTAATTGATAAATCTTCAGAAATATGTTTACTTTTTATAAACAATTTTGTACCTGGTATTGTCTAAGATAGATGACATTTTGAATATTAGATATTATAGAAATTCTCAACACTAATTAACTCAATAAATCCTCAGAAACATGTACTATTTATAAATGGACCTAATCTTAATCTTCACTATTAAGATTTATAACAGGTTTGCTTTCCCCAGGATCACCAGGAATTTGCACCAATTGAAGTGGTCAGGAGAAAATTTCACCCAGCTGAACCTTGGGGAGACACATTTTAATATTAAATATTCAAGAAAGATTCTAGAATAGAAAAAGAAACATGAGAAGAAGTCACCAAGATGAGGAAATCAGGAAAAGGTAATCAGATAAAGCAAAGGATAAAATAATTCATAATAAATGGATATTATATTTTTCTGCATAATTGCTGAAGTTGAGCCTCAGCCTCCGCCACAAATCTGGCTATAATAGACAAAGCAAAGAGGAAAACACATTCACTTATGAGACTCACAAATTGTCAGTTCACTCAGGAGAGTCACAGGTCTTCCTAGCAATGAAATCCTAGAAAAGCTTCCCTTGTGGGTCCTAATGGAAGGAATATTGTGTAAGGGAGTGAATTACTTCCTCAGCAACCCCCTACACTAAATACCATAGAGAATTACAAAGAGTGCTTCTCACAGCATCCACAGCAGCAGTAAATGTTATTACCCACAAGGCCGCCCACAAGAAGTGGCCCACGAGGAGTGAAGACAGTGGTGTCCCAGGATGCAGCTCTCAATTCAGGAATAACTTTCAGAATTTTTAAAAGAATAGACTTATTTGTTCATTCTGTAAATGTTTATTGAGTATTTTATGGGTCCGGTACCATTCTGGGCATTAGGGAGGAAGCAGTGACAAATGTGATCCTGTCCTAAATAACACATTGTTGGAAAGATAGACCAGCAACTACAAAACGCCAAGATGTGTGCAAGATAGAGGAAACCCAAACTGGACTTTCAGTTCCTTGAACTTCTCATCTCCAGTTGCTTTTCTAGTCTTATTATCACACACTAACTGGTTATTACTGCAATCAGCACCATCTCCAAATCTGCAAATCTCCAAATATAAGATGAATTAAACATGATTTTGTAAATGTTCTTTATGATTAAAAATAGAAATCCATCAGCTAAGAATTTACATATCCTCCTCCCCACTTAATCTCCCCACCAATCTCGAACTCACACCCCCCATCCCCAACTCCAGTTCATGCTCATGATTTTTTCACCCCATCAATATCCCCAAACCATCAGCCATGTTCTCATTACCCTCCAATCAGTCCCCTCTTAATTTTCTTTCTAATTCATTTATATCACATAATCTATAATTTATAATCACTTCTTTGAAAATTTCCTCTCTTCCTTTACACCTCTTTTGTCTATCAACACTTGCTTGGAATAAAATACACTTACTGGAGTCCAGTTTCCCCACACCTGCATTTTAAAAATAAAATATTACTGGAGGATAAATGTATACACACAGATTAGAGGTAACCAGTTTTGCTTTAAATTCATGATCAAAAACCTGAACAAAACACTCAACACTCCTCTTACATTTCCCTAGTAAATTAGCTTTTCCAATATCAAGATGATTATTTCTTATCTTCTACAGTTTCTCTTCTCAAACCTTCCTCAAATATGAATTAAACATGACTTTTAAAATGTTATTTATGATTAAAAAGTAGAAACCATCAGAAAAGAATTTATATATCCTCCTCCCCACCTAATTTGTGACTCTATATCCATCTTCTATATCCATCTTCTCCATTCCTTTTGTTTCAGGGAAAGAAGCAGAGCTTCTCCAGCAAAAGTCCACCTACCCTCTGGAGCTCTGAAACCCTGACCCCCAGAACTGTCTCAGGGATTCCCTTCTCTCTTCTGCATTTGCAATTCATGCTTGTTTTTGAATCATCCAAATCAATGCAAAAACATGCTATAGAATATCCCATGACATTCAAACAAAACCCCAAATCCCTCACCCAATATTCTCCTCCAGTTGCTCAATTTCCCTTTCACATACATAAAACAATCCAAAACTCTCTACTTTTTTCCTCTTCATCGTTTATTCCAACTTAACTTTTACCCACTGGACTCCACTGAAACTTCCCTCTTGAAAATCACCCATGATCTCTGTGCTGCCAAATATTATGGACTATTGTGTATTTCACCTTAATCTCTAACCAGTCCTCGGTGCAAACTTCCCATCTTCTGCTCTGACAATATCACATTCCTTTGGTTTTCCTCCTGCCTCAGTGACCCTCTTTCTGAAATTCACTGGCTGGCTCCTTCTCCTCTACCTGGCTGCACCTCTGAACTGTGTGCATGTGTGCTAAGTCGCTTCAGTTGTGTCCAACTCTTTTCGACACTATGGACTGTACAGCCTGGCTCCTCTGTCCATGGGATTCTCCAGGCAGGAATACTGGAGTGAGTTGCCATTTCTTTCTACAGGGGATCTTCTCTACCCAGGGATTGAACCCGCATCTCTTATGTCTCCTGCATTGGCAGGTGGGTTCTTTACCACCAGTGCCACCTAGGATGCGTGTACTATCTTCTACTGCCTACTTGACACACAGGTGTTGGAAGGACAGCGGGAGTGGGGGATTGAGATGACATCCTTGTCAGGAGGCTCCTGTAGTAGTCTGGGCAACAGACAATAGTAGCATGGATATGGAGAGGAGTGTGGACCTAAGGGATATTCAGGAGAAAGAGTTATTTGGACTCGGTGATTGATAGAGATGGTAGAGGATGGGAGAAGTAGGAATCATGGATGACAACCAAGCAGTATCTTTCACTGAGTTTCAGCTGGAAGGAAAATGGGCTGCATACAGCACATCCTTTAGAAATTTTCCAGAAACCTGCCCAAGGAATCAGTGGCATTCATTGCTTCAAGAAAACGATAGACACAGTAAAGAACAAAGGAGTTACTCCTTAACTGTGAGCTTCAAATTCAATCTGTTTTTCCATCTATAGGCAACAATTTTGAAAGCCAAGCTTTGTTGACGGAAAAGAGAATTTTCTCATATCTAAAACTCACTGTTCAAATATCAAGGGTAAAGTTTGGAGTTCTGAGCATAAATCAAGCTACAAAGTAGGCTAGGGCCTGTCACAGGTAGGGTTCTTTGAGGCTGTCATTTAGATGGAGTCGGGGTGTAAGATGTTTACTGGGGCTCTACACCTGTGAGAGGAAACGGAGGAAGCAGGATTTGGAAGTTAAAGAAGTTGAACTTCAAGGCAGGTCCAAAGAAGCCCTGGTCCAATCAGTCGGGAGCTCTGAAACCACACTGCCCATCAGAGTTGTCTTCACGGCACTGAAATGACTGGGCTTCTACATCTCTGCCTTACTTAGATGTGGGCTGCCCTGAGGATGGTGTGGTTTTAGGTAAGGAGGCTCTTCAGCTCAGGCAGTCTGTGACAGGGCTAAACTGGAGGCCATCTGCTGACAGCAACCCCCATGCTGGGATAGTCCTTCTTCAAGGGGTATCTGTGAGGTACATATCCGTGTCCCCTTCAGAGAATGTTCAGTTTGGGGAAGAGGGAAAAGAGGGAGAGAAAGCAAGCAGTGAAATATGTGTGTCCTTAGGTTCTAGAAAAAAGTAGTATAACTCTAGTTCTTTGGGAATACCCAGCCAAAGACGCAGCAGACTAAGAAGCCTCACAGTCTGGAAAACAAGGAACCTTTACACAGAGACTTGTGCCAACCATGCCTACAGATTGATTTACAAAGAGTGGCCACAGTCATAGTACCAACAACAGCCCTGGCGTTCATGGGCATGGAGTACAAGCTACTCGTATTACTGTGGTCAGCCCTCCTGGTCAACTCCCCTGCTTCTCTAGCTCCATACTCCCAACAACAATAGCAGCAGAGCTATGACCACCTCCAGCTCTACTTGCTAAGGAAGGACTTCAAACACATGACATGATGTGTATAACCCATCCCAGTATGGAAAGAATTATAAAGTGCTTACTGGTGTCCCTTCTTCAAAACGAGAGTCTTATACATTCAGTCCTCATGAGCACCAGGGCTCTTGAGTTCCTAGCCTAGGGAAGAAACTCTAAGCCCGGCAAAATTTGAAGAATCCCTATGCCTTTGTCCCTATTATTTAGAGTGAAGGAGGCATCAATTTCTTCATGTGGGGATGGCAACCTTCACGGAGCAGACTAAGGAGAAATGATGATGCTAACTCAGACCCTGAGGGGGTTTATTATATTAAAGTGAAGAAAATAAATCTCCCCACTCCAGCACATATGAGTCAGGACCCCCCGCCCTCCACATTTCACACTTGCCACCCCCTCAGAACACCCCAGTGAAATAGAGCTGGAAGAGAAAGTGAAAAAAACAGGCTGGATCAAGCCTTTTTACAGATCACTCATTAAACCATCAAGTTCTGAAACATTTCGGGAAGTCTTTTATATTTAAACCTGGCAAAGGAAGACAGAGTAAGGCTAGCACAAAGAAGTAGGTGTAACAAGTACCAAAATACAGGCTAAAAAGCAAACATTTTATTATAAACATAGCTAATGAAAATCCTTTATCTCTTCATTTTCCCCCAGCTCATGGCCTGCCCAATGCATTCAATTTCATTGAGAGCTAAACACTCTGCCAAGTTCTAGTGACATAAAATGTGCTCTCATGGAGTTATATTCCAGAGGAAAAGGGGATGAATATTCATGCTCTAAGTTTGTAATCTCATAGCCTAAAAAGCACGTGGTATTACCCCCATTTATTGAGTTTCAGAAAGAATGAAGGAGGCAGCTGTAACCCAGGTTTAGCTAATTTTAAAATTATATTCACTTTAAAGTGTTTTTTTATTTTAAATAATATTTGATCTGTAAAACATGGTCAGCGTATTCAGAGAATTGGAATATACCCTCCAGGGGGAAAAAATACAAATTTTGAGAAGACTGTGAAGCCCCTCTAGGAATTGAAAATGTTTTAAACACTTTTCATTGAGTAGGACCCACACAGCAGTGAATGAGACCAATGTGAACTGGGTTAGAAACTGGAGATGTTCAGTCATACTCTCAGCCAGTGCGTGATCCCGACTTTTGCTGAGAAACTCACTAAAGATGAGGGTGAGAGAAAGCTGGCAGGTAAAAAGGGAATATGTGAACCACACTGAGCAGACTGTTGCTCACTCACGGCCATGTCTATGGTCCCAGCTAGCAACTTCTTTGTTGATTAGAGACAAAAAATGAAGGAGCTTGGTAGACTGAGCTGAAAGCTCCTTGTCACGAGGATTCCTAGGCTACTTCCTAGGAAAGCAGCCTGAGGGAAAGCCAGTCATGGGGCAGCAGCAGCTGAGATTCAGAGGGTTCTCCATGATGATGCACTTGCAGTCAATGCTTGCTGCATCTCCACCCTTGCAGATTGTTCTTAACATGGTGACCATCTTATTAAGAGGTCCCCATCTGGCTTGACTCTGTGTTTAAATAGCAAAAAGCAACGGCAAAGCATGTGCCCTCTTTTTGTATATTAGTTGCATAGGTATATTATATATTTTAACAGAAAGTTAAAAAATAAAAAGGTGATAATGACAAGCTGAAGTCAGAGCACGGGACCATCCTTAGCCATCTGTTTCCTTTCCCTTGCTCTTTCTTCACAGTAGTTGGGATGCCTACAAAAGCCTCCAGTTCAGGGTTGGGTGCAGATAATTAAAGACAACATTACTAGCTCTCTTTCTCATGAAGAAAAGTCAAAGTCTCTTTTCAAATGACCGATTTCACAGGGTTCCTCATTGTAGATTTCCCGTATTTCCTCCAAGAGGAAGTTGGGAAGCCCAACATGGTGTTTGAAAATTCAGCAGGTGGAGCTGAAGAGCTGATTGGCAGATGCTTGACTGATGCTGGGAGGGATTGGGGGCAGGAGGAGAAGGGGACGACAGAGGATGAGATGGCTGGATGGCATCACCGACTCGATGGACATGAGTTTGAGTGAACTCCAGGAGTTGGTGATGGACAGGGAGGCCTGGCGTGCTGCAATTCATGGGGTCACACAGAGTTGGACACGACTGAGCGACTGAACTGAACTGAACTGGGGAACTGGATGGCACAAAGGGTCAACTTACAGAAGACACTGTGTATTCTTATCCTATGGATGTTGTGAAGGAAAAGTCTTTGTGGAATTCCCTATTTTATTTCATTCACTCATCCATTCAACAATATTTAATAAATGTCCACCACATGCCCAGCACTGTGTTGAACACTGGAAATGCTGGAGGAAACTAGATAGGCATGGTTTTGCCCTCATGGAACTTACACTCTGAAGAATTGGCTCAACTTAGCAGGTGAGGACATTCCTGGACTTTGACGTTAAATAGACCTTTGCCTGCATCCTGGCTCTTACACTTAGTTGGGAACTATATAACCTTAGATCTTAGGCGATTGACTCAATCTACCATCTATAAAGCAAGGGTAGAAATATCCATCCCAGTAGTTCTCAACACCCCTAGAATCACCTGGGAAATTTTAACAAAATATCCATGCCTAAGCCACCCCTTAGATTTTGATTCAATTGGTCTGGGTAAGTGTTAAGTCATCAGCAATTTTAAAGGCCACAGATACTTCTACTGAGCAGCAAGTGAAAACCACTCCTCTACCCTTTAGGGTTAGAGGGAGAATTACACTGAATAATACTCATGAATATACCTCATGCTTAGTAAACATAACTTTACTATCAGCTTTGATTCCAAGTATAGCAGGCGCTAACTCAGCAGAGGTCCAGATATCTGTGAGAAGACTGTGAAACTGAAGCTGGACAGTGAGCAAGGAAGAGCTGAAAGTAATTCTGACAGTTTTATTCCTCAGAAGAAAAAAATGACTACTAGTCATCGACTCAATGACCACCTCTGCACTGATTTTACCAGGGTAGCTTACTTGGTTATTTCAATAGACTGCTTGTTCTGGGCTTCTTTATTTTTTTATTTATTTTAATTTTCACTGTGAGTACAGGACACAGTTCAAACTTTAATAATGCTATCAACATGAAAGAACTCAGGGAATATAGTTCCCATGATCCCTTCCAAAGAATCTACTAGAATATAAGATTTGAGCATCAAAGTATCTAGAGAAATATCAACCTAAGAATGGTGGCAATTGTTGAAAATGTAATTATTTATTTGTAATACCAAGATTGCTACTGCTAAGTCACTTCAGTCGTGTCCAACTCTGTGTGACCCCATAGACGGCAGCCCACCAGGCTCCCCCGTCCCTGGGATTCTCCAGGCAAGAACACTGGAGTGGGTTGCCATTTCCTTCTCCAATGCATGAAAGTGAAAAGTGAAAGTCAAGTCGCTCAGTCGTGTCCAACTCTTCACGACCCCATGGACTGCAGTCTACCAGGCTCCTCTGCCCATGGGATTTTCCAGGCAAGAGTACTGGAATGGAGTGCCATTGCCTTCTCCAAGTACCAAGATTAGATGAGGGTTAAAGGGAGAAAGAATATATTTAATGACTATATGCTCAGGCAATGAATATGGACTATAGATCATAGCATAGAAAGAGAATAGAAAGAACATATACAGCATTTTAAAACTCTTCTCAGTAATTATATATGTGGTGGTGATATCAATATCACTATTTTGAGATTCATAAATAGGATTAGCAAATATGTAATTATAAAGCACTGGATTTTCTACTGTCCCCCTAAGTACATGAGAACCTTGAATGAGAACTATTGGTATGAACTCATGAGGCAATCTATTAAGAGGTGTGTGTGCATATGTGATGTGTGTGAGAGAGAGAGAGACAGAGAGAGAGAGAAAGAGAGAGAGAAAGGATGAACATCCCTGGTAACCCAGATTCTTAGATCGTGGTCTTGATGTACTTAACATTTTAAAAAACAGAGAGACATTTGGGACAATGGCTGGTTTGAGGTAAAAGACAAGCCTAGCACATCTTTTTTTTTTTTTTAACATTACGTAGTAAGAAAGCTATCAGAAACTATTAAGACTCTCAGAAGTCATATTGGAGAGGCTCCTTCTGCCTAAAGATGAGACAATTTGAACTTCAGAAATGATAATAACTATAATTGGAACCCATCAAAATATTTAAGTACATTAATTCATAATAATTGTTTAAATAGAATTGGTTATTTGGGAGGAAAACAGAGAGTCAGTCATCCTGAGAAGTGATAAATAAAGAAGAGTCAAGCACATATATTGTCTTTTCTATATACCCCTGGGAACCTACCAAGCAGATGATAGAAATTATCCCATTGTAAAACATTCCAAGTATATAAATGAATAAGAAATTATAGAAGTAGAATGTCTTTCTTTTGCAAGTGAATGGATTGCAAAAGAATGAATAGATTTAGGTAATGAGCATGAAGGCTGTAATTAATAACATTACCAATGAGAGAAGCAGATATTGTGTGCTCTATAAGGAAAGACCTCACCACCACCTTAGTGATGCCAAAGTGTAGCCCAGTAGCAGAGCAGATTCTGAGCAAGCAGAGTTAGTCTTGACTAACTCCCAGGGATGGGGGAGCCTGGTGGGCTGCCATCTATGGGGTTGCACAGAGTCGGACACGGCTGAAGCGACTTAGCAGCAGCAGCAGCAACTCTCAGTTAGAACTGAGTCTAACCAAGTTCTGCATCCAGCTGTCAATCAACAAAAATATAGAAAACGGACGCATCTATTGAGCTATACCATAGGACACAATCGATAAAATCAGGACTGTGAGAAACTCTACAGATCAAATGCCCCGGGGGTTTTCTAACAGATAACCCATAAGGAGAAGAAAAAAAGAGAGGAAACCTATAAACTAGAGGAGACTTAAAAGACTCCTTTCAAGGCTAAGCTGCAGTATCCTAAGAATGCACCCAATTAGGGAGGGTGATAAACTGTTAAAAAATACACCACAAGGAGGTGACTACTATCTAAGTCAGGAGCCTGGTTACTCTCAGGGAAAAGGATAAGTTGGGACTGAAGTTCATGAAAGGATTGCTGGGGTGTCTGGTAAACTTCTGTTTCTTGACCTGGGGAGTTTATGAGGGAGCCTATCTTATAAAAATAAAATAACAACAATAATAATATAATAATAAACTATACATTTGTTTTATGTGGCTTTTTATATGTTTTATTTTACAATAGAAAGCTTTAAACATTCTTTTGCAAAACGAAGAATAAATGTAAGAAGTAAATCTAATTAGCCTCCTAAATTCTCTTTTCTTGGTAAAACTATGCTTTATCAGATAGTTTGTTCAGAACAAGTATATGTGTATTCTGGGAATGTGTTTTCAAGACTTATTACAATCTAATCAATCAACAAATGTTTATTAAGTACCTACTCTGTACAAGATTCCACTGGAATTGTTTCATAGTCATTGGCTTATATCTTCAGATATTTGCTCTGTTTCCTGGATTAACAATATACATTGTGTAAGTATTCACCCTGGGTTTGCGTTTTCCTGTTTTGTCTGTTTATAATGTTTAGTTATATTAATTAGTTAAACTACTGCATTTCGGAGAGGAAAGGTTCGTGAGACACTTCCACGCACACAAAGTTAAGTGGTCTCTTCCCAGGGGGTTAGCACTGCTGGCATTGAGACCACAGGCCAGTGGTCCAGGGTGATGCCTCCTGCAGGTGTCAGCAGCCAGAACTCTGCTTTCTGGGAATCTGCTCTGTTCCTGGGCTACACTTTGGTGACTCATTATCCCAGCCTCACAACCACACCACACATCTGGGTAGTCAGTTCCTGGAAATGATGGTTCCCGAGAGGTTTATAATGGGTAACAATTCCCAACAAAACAAAGGGGGTGTTTGAGAATTTTCACCAAATCAAGATCACAAACATCGGAAGCAACTTACTCCTTTCCACCAGAAAAACCCAGTTTCTAAATTTAAAACTAAGCAAATAGAACAGTGTTTATGCTTTTTTTTTTTGCAAAGCAAAGGAACCACAAGAGTTGCAAAACTAAAAAATTCCCTTATGGCCAAGAAGCTTCTATCTTAATCAAAAGTAATAAAATAGCAATAATAATACACCTGATGCAAAGAACTGATTCATTGGAAAAGACCCTGATGCTGGGAAACAATGAAGGCAGGAGGAGAAGGGGATGGCAGAGGATGCGATGGTTGGATGGCATCACCGACTCAATGGACATGAGTTTGAGCAAGGTCCAGGAGTTGGTGAAGGACAGGGAAGCCTGGCGTGCTGCAGTCCATAGGGTTGCAAAGAGTCTGACATGACTGAGTGACTGAACTGAACTGAACATGACAGATAATAGATAGCTAGGTAACATTGACCATGGGGCAGAGGCTGTTCTAAGCAGATTACATTCATTTATGTAGTCCTCACACAACCCAAATAGAGGGTACTATAACCTTCCTGTTTTGCAGAGAATGGAACAGAAGAGCAGAGAGGTTAAATAGCGTGTCCAAGTCTTATAGCTAGTAAGTAGCAATGCTAGGATTCAAACCAAGAGGTCTGGCTCCAGAGCCTGTGCTGTTTACTATATGTTACCACACTGCCAGAAGTTCTTAACATTCCAGCAAGCCCAGTAAATGCTTGAGTAGGAAGGATAGTAGTTTATATTTAAACACTCACTGGCGTGTCCAGTTTGCATTTTCGAACCTCTGGCAGAGAGCATAACCAATCAATGATCAATAGCCTTCATCCACTATGGCTCTTACTAGTTTTTGAAGCTGCCCGCTTCTCTGCTCCCCCACTGTTGTTGCTCTGGTTCAAGTCACCATCATTTCTCCAGTAGATTATTATAGGAGCCTCCTTCATGACCTCCCTGCTTGGAGCCCTAACTGGAGAGAGAATGAAAGGCCCCAAAACAGCAATATAAAAGGGTACAAACTTAGCCAAAGAACACATAGACACCAGCTCCAACAACTTCTAGAAGGGCTGGAGAGAGAGGTGGAAGCACTTGTAAACTCAGGTCCTTAGAAATCTGGAGAAAGCCCACAGCAGGAGTGAAGACACAGACGTGGAGCAGACCTGTGGACACAGAGCAGCAAGGTGAGGGTGAGACAAACTGAGAAAGTAGTATTGCCATACACACACTATCATATGCAAAATAGATAGCTAGTGGGAAGCTACTGTATAACACAGGGAGCCCAGCCTGGAGCTCTGTGAGGACCTAGAGGGTGGGTTGGAAGTGGAGAAGGAGGCTCCACAGGGAAGGGTTATATATATAGAATTATGACTGATTTGCCTTGGTGTATGGCAGAAACTGCAACAATACTGTAAAGCAATTATCCTCAATTAAAAAAAAAAAAAAGCAAAGCCACTATGAAGACAAAGAATAAAGCTGCCTCGATCTGCCCTCAGGGACCATGGGTCAGGGGACTCTCCCCCTCCTCTCCACCTCTTCCAGCCTCTCTGAGGCTTATGGCTGCTGATCAGAGTAGCTTGACTGACTCCAGTCACCCTCCCTCATGCGCTGGCCTTGCTGTGATGTGCCCTGGGCAGGGCATGGGGCAGGAAGGAGATTCCTCACATGATCCAGCTTAATCCTCCTTTTCTCCCTTCCCAAGGCTGCACGCTGCAGAAACATTGCTACTGGCATGCAGATCAAAGGGGGCCCACGGTGGGCAAGACGGGCCCTGCTCCTCGGCCTCCTCTGGGCTACTGCGCACTTGCCTCCCCCGGGGGCCTCCCTGGCCCGGCGTCTCCCAAGGGCTACAGGTAGGTGGACACTGGGGTCAGCCACCCCTGCTGCTGCCGCCACATACAAATAAACAAAGAGAGGGGAATTCTTACTTGGCTTACTTTTGCTCGTGCTTGCCACTGTATTTGCTCTCATTTTTAGCATTTGGTGGGGCTTCCCAGGTGGTGCAGTGGTAAAGAATCCAGAGACGCAAATTTGATTTGATCTTTCCTGGGTCGGAAAGATCCCCTGGAGTAGGAAATGTCAACCCGCTCCAATATTCTTGCCTGAAAAATTCCTTGGACAGAAGAGCCTGGCGGGCTATAGTCCATGCAGTCGCAAAGAGTCGACACGACTGAGCGTTTAGATTATTTTAGCGTTTGGTAGGATATCAAACACTTTCAGTCCTTCAGATGTTATTGCTGGAGACTTCATCACAGAAAAAGGAATCTTTCATCCTAGAAATTCTCTCTGCAACAATTAATGATTCTCTGTGAGCCTTGAGATTTGTGGACAACTTGGGCTCTGAAATGGGAAAATGAGATTGCACGGATATTAGAAATTTTTATCTTCAGATATATAGTTTCTAGTTTAGGAGGAAAAGGGGTTCAGAATTCCGTTTTAGAGTTGAAGTAGACAAGGAAAACTGATTTCATTATTTCTTCTTTTAAATTCATCCACTATCTTTATTTTATTTTATTAAAACACCTCTTTTGGGTCCCAAAGACTAATATTTTTAAGGATCTATAATTATATCATAGTCAAAAGAGATTTATACATTTTCACCAGAGTTCTTAAAATTCCACCCAGAAACCCCACACTTACTATTTTCTTAAGGAATTTCTCTTTGTGGGCTTGGAATGCGTGACTTCAATATCCTTCAGTTTCACCTCCTTTTCCTTACCAGGAAATAGCACCCAGTGTGTTATATCCCCATCATCGGAGTTTCCTGAGGGCTTTTTCACGAAACAGGAACGTGCAGATGGAGGCATCATAATCTACTTCCTAATTATCCTTTACATGTTCATGGCTGTGTCAATTGTCTGCGATGAGTACTTCCTACCATCCTTGGAAATCATCAGTGAATGTAAGTAGCTGGAAATCTCCACTATAACTTCCCAGAATAGTGATGCCACACACATATATGCCTGTGTTTGGAGAAGCTCAGTAACAATCCTGCCCATCTTACCTGGCTGCAGGACACTAACGTCTGTGTTGTGGCGTCCTGTACCTTGAGGAACTGGCCTGACTGTGGTTTTTCTTGGTAGCTCATGTACAGCAGGGCATCTTTAATGGGTATAAGGCAACAATCATACGGACTACGTCTAAAAACTGCCAGTTTGTCTGCTGTATTGTCTAGCTGTTAGTAAACTGTTTCAAATTTTATACACATGCACTTGGTGTATACTCCTAATACACTGGGCTCCTAATACTTGCCATCAAATACTTCAATTTTTTTTAAATTTTTACTCTGAAATCTCTATAACTTTTTAGAAATAGTAGATGATAAATAAATGCCTTTAAGGACCACCCTTCTACCTCTTCCTTTACCAGTATCCTATCAGGAGGGAAAGGAAACTAATTCATGTTAGTGAACCAACAAATATATAAATAAGTCCTGCATCTCATGTAAAGTGACCTCAGGGATTAGGTAATCAAACATTAAGCTCAGTTATTGGTTTCTGGGAAATAAGATCTGCCAAGCCCTTTAGTTCTGTTTCTTGAATCATGTGTATCACCCAGCATTCTGAGCATAGACCTTACATGGGTGCACTGGTCCCTAAAATCAGGATACCAGTGATGTATTATGGTAACTAAGCAAAAGTGCCTGCATTTCCAGGCTCTGTCTCCTGTTTAATTAGTTTAACTGGTTGAGCATGCTCACTTCAGAGAAGGTCGAAGTTCAGGATTAGATTTCTCACTTGCATACTCCCAGGATTGCACAGAAATAGCATGCCCTCTCCCCATCGCCAGACACACACACTGCTAGCACTTCTTCACAGAGGGAAAAAGCATGAATGTAGACTCTCCTTTTTCCCCTTTTCCCCTGGCCCCTTCCCCCACCCCTGCTGAAATGCAAGTCATTTTCTCTCTTTTCTCTCTTGTTAGTGCAGTATAGCAATATCCTTAGGACTTAAAACAGGATGTGGCAACAGTGGAGTCACTCAACACTTATTTCTCTAATTCAAAATATTTATAGAACAGGTCAGTGTAAGTTTATTATAATTATTATTTAATTTATATACACAGTTTTACTTTGATATTATATTTGACATGGACATTTCTTTAATAGAAATTAACATAATATTTTACTTAGATTGATGAAATGCAAGAAAAATAGAAGAAAAAGCATAAACTTTCCTACATTACTATCCCCCAGAGATCCCCACAGTTGTCATTTGCTATATTTCCTTTTAGTCTTTTAGATATTGCTACACATACAGTCTGAGACTGTTTCTTTTTCCTAAGATACTATTTTATTGTGAACATTTCCCCATATTATTAAATAGCCTTCAAAAACTTGGTTTTTAATGGTAGCACAATACTTCCTGCTTCTGTAAATGATTTCAGCACCTAACACTGGTTTTTATACAAAATGAGCCCTCAGTAGAAATTTATCACAATTTTTTAAATTATTAGTTTTATTAGACATTTGATTTTTAAATTCTTTGTCCTACATAATGTTCATACTTGTATCAAATCTCTGCAAACTTCGCTGACCATTTCCTGACAAAGATGCAGAGCTATGCCTATTTTAAGCTTTATTTTATACATTGCCAAAAACATTTTACAAAAGGTGTGCCAGCAAAAACCTCCACAATGTGTGGTAACTTCCATTCCAGAAAACCATAAATAATATCACTTAAATGTCTTTGTTAATTGCTTTAAAATAGAAGTTTATTTTATCAAATTTGCATTATCTTATTATTTGTGATGTTAAACATTTTACATAGGTACTGAAATTTGTGGTTTTGTTCTTGTGTTTTTTTTGCCCATGTTCTAATTAGGGGAGTTATTTGTCTTTTACTTATTGATTTCCAAGATTTTTTCTAATATAAATTTCTAACATAATTTTCCTATCATATGCTTTTTTTGGTTTGTTCGGTTTTGTATTTTGTGTGTTTATTGCATTGAAGTGTACATAGGTAAATTTATAAATATTTTCCTTTATGATTCTTCTTTTGGTTTTATACCTAGAAAAACCTTTTATCTCTAGGTCGGAAAAAATTTCATCTTCTCTTCTACTGATAGTTTTTTCTTTTCTTAACATTTATTTATTTATGTTGAATATTTTTATTTTTTCCACTAAGAATTTGTTTTGCTATAAGATACATTGCTGTTTTATGAAAAGTTGATCCATTATCTATACCCTCAACTCTATACTCTAGTGATCTATTTATGTTTGTGCCAATACCACACTTTTCATTAGAAAAACTAAATCATATTAATTATATAAAACTAAGAAATTAAAAATTCAAGGTACTATCTCTCTACTTAGAATCTTTCTTTTTCTGGAAAATAATAAATCCCCATCCCCTTTTTTTGCTTTCTTGACTGAAAGAATGAACCCATCCAGAATTTTTTTTTAATAAAAACCTGTCTTGGGAGTGGTAAATAAATAAATAACGTTTCTAGCCCTGCAGAAGAAACCACCTCATTAAAATTTAGATTGATACTTCAAAATAATCTTAAGTAACTTCATGAAACATCTATAATAAGTAACTTCATGAAACATCTATAATAACGACTTCCACCATGCCACTTGTGGGATTACCTTGAACATCATCAGCAAACATGCATTTCTCAAGTGAATTGCCTTTTGCTCTGAAATATAACACAGTTGCTATTATGGATGTGTGACTGATGGATGCCTACACCACTGCCTATCTTCAGCTGCTAAGAATTGATCCCTGTCTTGAGTATTGAAAATACTGGCAACAAAATGAAATAGAAATAGTGCTAGCTTGATTCATTTTTAAATGCCTATAAATTAACTCTGTCATTTCTCTTTTCAAGGCCTTAGCATGGTCTTGTCCAAATTAGGACGTCAGCAATAAAAAACAGGCTCTCTGGGATCTGTTTACGTCCACAGAAACTAGCTTCAGAAAGTCTGTAAATGCTTTACACTTCCCCATAGTTCTTTGATGAGCATGAGTTATACAGTCCCACCCAACAAATAAGTATTAATATTATCCTCAAAATAATTTACTGAGCATTATACATTGTACTGGAATGTTATTAACTACTTATGTATTTATTATAGTTATTTTTCATAAACAATTATAGAAGACCAAACATGGTTCTAAATTAAATATATAAGGTTTTAGCTCTTCAAAAAACCCTACAAAGTAGGGACTATTAGATTGGTTTTACTAATGAAAAAACTGGGGCTGAAAGAATATACAAGTTCTCAAGACTGCACAGGGCTTCCCAGGTGGCACAGTGGTAAAGAATCTGCCTGCCAATGCAAGAGACACAAGAGATGCAGGTTTAATCCCTGAATCAGGAAGATTCCCTGGAGGAGGAAATGGCAACCCATTCCAGTATTCCTGCCTGGAAAATTCTATAGACAGAGGAGCCTGGTGGGTTACAGTTCATGGGGTCACAGAGAGTTGGACATGACTGAACATACACACACACACACACACAGAGCCAGTACACAGGAGAGCCCTGGTCTCTTTAATGTCAAAACCCAAGAATGTTTTCAATTGCTATATAATATAATTTTACACATCCTTATTTGAGATTAGCTGTCATAATATGGTTGTTTCAGAAGAACTGTTCTATTTAAATAATTTTAAAAGGTATTTTCCACCCAAGGGCACCAAAAATTTTGGTTGAAAAATACATCAAATAGTCATTGTAACTACAGAGGAAGTATACTACAAAATAATGAGAATCTACTGAGTCATTTTAAAACATCAGTTAATTTTTCTGGAGTTGAGCTGTAGGAGTTGCTTGTATATTTTTGAGATTAGTTGTTTGTCCGTTGCTTCATTTGCTATTATTTTCTCCCATTCTGAAGGCTGCCTTTTCACCTTGCTAATAGTTTCCTTTGTTGTGCAGAAGCTTTTAAGTTTAATTAGGTCCCATTTGTTTATTTTTGCTTTTATTTCCAATATTCTGGGAGGTGGGTCATAGAGGATCCTGCTGTGATGTATGTCGGAGTGTTTTGCCTATGTTCTCCTCTAGGAGTTTTATAGTTTCTGGTCTTACGTTGAGATCTTTAATCCATTTTGAGTTTATTTTTGTGTATGGTGTTAGAAAGTGTTCTAGTTTCATTCTTTTACAAGTGGTTGACCAGTTTTCCCAGCACCACTTGTTAAAGAGATTGTCTTTAATCCATTGTATATTCTTGCCTTCTTTGTCAAAGATAAGGTGTCCATATGTGCGTGGATTTATCTCTGGGCTTTCTATTTTGTTCCATTGATCAATATTTCTGCCTTTGTGCCAGTACCATACTGTCTTGATAACTGTGGCTTTGTGTACGAGACAGTAAAAGAGACACTGATGTATAGAACAGTCTTATGGACTCTGTGGGAGAGGGAGAGGGTGGGGAGATTTGGGAGAATGGCATTGAAACATGTATATCATGTATGAAACGAGTCGCCAGTCCAGGTTCGATGCACGATGCTGGATGCTTGGGGCTGGTGCACTGGGACAACCCAGAGGGAGGGTATGGGGAGAGAGGAGGGAGGAGGGTTCAGGATGGGGAACACAGGTATACCTGTGGCGGATTCATTTTGATATTTGGCAAAACTAATACAATATTGTAAAGTTTAAAAATAAAATTAAATTAAAAAAAAAATAAAACATCAGTTAAGAATTTCAGCAACCTACTGGGGGTTGTAAATTAATGTTATAATTAATACGAGAACTAAGCATTTTGTTTACGATGTACGAAATTATAGCATCGTACTGTGGAACCAAACCATCATGTTTGATTCAATGACATTCTGTGGAGTACACGTCTGAGTTCCAATCTAGGATACAGTGGTTGAATCGGCCGGCCCTGGCCCACCCCAGCCCCATCGTCCCATGATCCACTCTTCCAATCACTGACAGGGGTTCATTTGGTTATTAGCACAAGGGGCTTCAGCATGGTGAACTCTAGAAGTGGCTGGGACTGCAGTCTCCGTGCAGGGGATATGTTGGAGGTGGTGGAGGACAGAGCCTCTGGCTGATACTCTGGTCAGGCCCAGCTTAGACACATGAGTGCTTTGTCTGTCTGTAGCTATACACATTGGTTGTATATACATTGGTCTGTCAGTTACCTCTAGAACCACTACCACTTGAGGCTTCCACCAAGGATCTTTCTCTTTCTTGCTCTACTCATGATCATTAAAGTCATATAACCTCTCCTTCGCATCTCAACACTAGGAAAGCAAGAACACACAAATCCTGAGACATTTTGTTGTGATCTTAACCAAGTAGATCCAATATGAGAAAATGCTGTTGCTATACCACCTTCCTTTAATCTTATCTTCTCTTTTATCCATTTAAGTTCTAAAGGAAAAGAGGCTAAAGATGATTCTTTGAACACATTTGTATATAATAGAAACTATATTAATTTACAGCCCATAGTAGGACGATTACCTCTCATCTTTATAAGCAGTTCATTTTTAGAAACACAAAAGTTCAGCAGAAAGCCAAAACAAATCCTTTACATATCATTTTAATATGTAATGGGGATCTCCTAGAGTTATTTCATCACTGTTTAGAGTACCTTTCTTTAACTTTTCTGAGGCTAACTACAGAGAAAACTGAGAACCCCTAGTGATTGGTCGGTCACTTGATACTGCCTAAAGTCCACAATGAGCTGATTATGAAATTTTTCGTCTTAAATGTTACACTAATATGCTATTCAGTTGACACTCTAATCCCTCCACCATGTTGATCCTTTGAAGTATAACATGTCTTAAGTGAAAATGATCTTAACAAGGTTTTGGGAAACATACTTAAATAAAATATTTACTTTTTTATTAAAAATTCTTTTTATTCATTCTGCTTTGAACTAATATTTGTCCATGTTCTATTTTATGTTTCAGAAACAGACAATAAGAAAGAAATACAAGTTTTAATTCCAGGTAGAATTGATTCTAAATTGATAAAATTGAAAGGGAGTCAAATAATTCTGTGAGTATGGCATTTGGATAGCCGACAGTTTCAGGGGATTGTTTGATTCTTAATCCTTATGAAATTTACAGAGGCAAAGCCTTCCCCAAGAACAAAGAATCTAAGAAGAGTGCTTCCTCCCAGCCACACAGGCTCTCCTCTTAAGAGCATTTTCATCCTCTTTGCTTTTCTTTTTCCTCTGATCTAAACTAATCTGAATTTAAAATATAAATAAATACATTGTGGTTACTTTGGATTGCATCTAAATCTACCTTACGTATACAAAGATAAATAAATGTCAAGTGGTCTGGATATTACCAAAATGCTATCGTAGAGACAGGCAATAATAATAATAAAGCTTGCATTAAATCTCTTCACTTACCTTCATGGATAACAGAAAGAGCAGCTTTTTCAACTCAAAAAGATCTAAGTGCCCATCCCATCTCTGCAACTACTACCTATGTGACCTTGAGCAAGTTATGGAAACAAAACTCAGGTAATTGTGAGCTTTGGAGACAAAAAGTCTTGCGTGTGGCTTTATATGATTGACTTACAGCACGTGGAAACTAATTAATATTATAGCTGTTAGATTAGGGCATGGGGGCGTCCTTTTCCAGTGGAATTGGGCTTTTCAAAACATTATACAGGGCTTCAGAATTTGTTCCGTTATGGCTCAGACAAGATATGAGATGATAACTATAAAGTACTCAAAATGTTTTTATTTACTATTAGAAGCATCACAGAGCATATAGATGCAATTGTGCATGGAGAGGCTAGGCATTTATTCCAGTGATGCTGACTTTACTCAAAATATTTCTAGAAATATATTTGAAATTAATGTCAGAACCAATTTTGCAAATCATAAAAAACACTGGTTTGCTGTCATACTTCATTTTGAACCCTAAGTAGAATTACTCAGCATGACTACCCACCATAGTCACTAGAATTGGGTCTGAATGACTTTTAATTCCTTTCAAAACTCAAATCCATTCACGAAGCATAAAAATTTGCTATCACTGAGGACTTTATAAAATTGTGCCAGAAGACACCAAATTGCTTATAGCCTAGTCTTGTAACTCTGTTAAATTTACATGTGAAAAGAACTGAAACTATATTTTTTAAAAGGTAGCAGCAGTTAAAATACAATGATAAAAGTATAAATGATGCTCCCTCCCATCTGTTTTCTCCTCTATCTTCTAAATTTTCAGTTAACATAGGGGTTTTAATTATAAAAGGAATTTATCTAACAATAAGAGGTGGTCCAGAGGCGTAAGGCATAGAATTCATATTTTATACTTTTTTAAATTGATACAAATTAGAAGATACCTTAAAGATTTGTATATTCCAACCCTCTTACAGATGCCAAAATACAAGCCTTGTCTGAATGACTTATCTAAATTCTCACATTAAGGTACTGGCAGGGCCAGAAGCCAGGTTTCCATTTTAGTTTAAAACTCTTTTTCTATATTATATTTCTAGAAAAAGATTTGCAAAGATGGTTATAAACTTTGCAGCATGGTATCAGAGAAGAGAACATGCTTACGAAAAAGTCTGTAATCAGTAATCAGTTCATTATCATAAAGTTGCACTTTATATAACCAATGTAATATCCAAACCTATAAAGAAAACTCACCTTGAACATTTCTACTATATCCTCAAGGAAATATGATTAGTCCTTTAGAGTAATAGAGAGGGAAAAAAAATAATAGCTCTGGGGTGGGGGGAGAACAGAACAATTTATCTTTAATAATAAACTATAACAGAGAGAAATGCTACCCAAAGGTCAGTGAAGACAAAGCCAGTCGATTCTAAAGTTCAAAGGTATAAACCATTCTACAAAATATGCTTAGAACCTTAAGATATAACTTGTTAAAATATCTTTGAAGTTTTATACATCCATCTGTAGAGAGCTCTTCTTTTCATAACTCAAATAGAGCCCAGTGAATAGCAACAAGCTTTATTGTTATTGCCTTTTGAGAAGGAAATTGTTCAGAAGGGTCACTTATTTTCTTACCTTGCAATAGCCAGATGGATCACTTTTTCTCTCTCCAGATTGAATTTTTCTAATGAAGCATTCTTCAGCCAGCATTAGACGAAGATCAGCCAATCACTCTTCAGCTGCCCCAAGTTTAGACAGTTTAAGATATTTTGTTCTTTTTTCAATTTCCTCCATGTATTAGTTAGCCCTGATTTCATTCAAGAATTCATGGTAATATCACTAGATTTATACATTCTCTGGAATATGCTAGAACACTTCTGAATTATTACTAACTCTCACTAGCTATTTTTCCCCCTAGAAAAGAATACAATGGGCCAAGTTATGTACCAGTGCCACGAGGAAGGGAAGAAAATGATTCAAGCACCTCCCATCCTACAATTGCCTCAGTGCCTTTCTGATCCTGAGTTTCTGTGGTGAAAAAGAAATAGCACTGGACTTAGGTATAGCTCAGCGGGTAAAGAATCCGCCTGCAACGCGGGAGACCTGGGTTCCATCCCTGGGTTGGGAAGATCCCCTGGTGAAGGGAAAGGCTACCCACTCCAGTATCCTGGCCTGGAGAATTCCATGGACTGTATAGTCCATGGGTCACAAAAAGTGGGACACGACTGAGTGACTTTCACTTTCATGTTTCATGCTTAGAATCAACAGACTTGGGGTTTACACCCAAACTCCTCACATTTAAGACCCTTACTTTCCATGTAACTTTAAGTTACTTAACCTTCTGGTTATCTGTTTTTTATATGTGAAATGGAAATACCACAACTCATATCTAAGAACTTCCCCGGTGGCTCAGATGGTAAAGAATCTGCCTGCAATGCAGGAGACCTGGATTTGAGCCGAGTTGAGAAGATGCCCTGGGGAAGGGAATGGATGCCCACTCCAGTATTCTTGCCTGGAGAATCTCATGAACAGAGAAGCCTGGCAGGCTACAGTCCATGGGGCCACAAAGAGTAGGACACAACTGAGCAACTAACACTCATTTCCGAGAATAGCTGAGATGATTAAATTATGTATATGAAAGTGAATTGTATGCAATGAATATATTAATTCATAGATAAAATTTTTAAGAAGTTAATAGAACGATATGCTTCATCTTTTCTAAGTTTTAAAACCAACTGGACCTACTATGTATCAGAGTTGTAGTAAAAGTATAAATACTATATATATATGCAAAATCACTCTAACCAGTTAAAGAAATGCTATGAAATATAACTTACGTAAATTATTACTTCTGTCCCTTCATTAGTCACCACAAGTAGTGTTCATCAAGCAACATGACCAAAGGCAAATAGGATAGAGAACTTGGATTTGGTTAACTCCATCCTGAGAGGATTTTTCCCAGTGGAGGCATAACAGGTAGCAAAACAGTTCAGACTAGAGCTGGTTGGACCACTGAGACCAGATAGCCTCATGAGGGTAAAAAAGATGACTGTGGCTGGTATCACCAGCAAGCAACACTAGATGTCTTTCTGAAAGTGAAAGTGAAAGTCACTCAGTCGTGTCCAACTCTTTGTGACCCCATGGACCCCAAGTGACCCCATGGACTTTGTGACCCCATGGATCTTCCCAACCCAGGGATCAAACTCAGATCTTCCCAACCCAGATCTCCTGAACTGCAGGCAGATTTATTAACAGCTGAGCCACCAAGGAAGCCCAAGAATACTGGAGTGGGTAGCCTATCCCTTCTCCAGCAGATCTTCCTGTCCCAGGAATTGAACCGGGGTTTCCTGCCTTGCAGGCTGATTCTTTACTGGCTGAGCTACCAGGGAAGCCCATCTTTCCAAGCACTTCTCACATTTTTCACAATGAAAGCCCAAGTGCTTGCTAGGATCCACAAGGCTTTATATGATCTGGCTCTCTCTCACCTTTGACTTCATCATCTACAGCTCCTTCACACACTGCATTCCAGATACTCTGGCCTTTCTCTGTTTCTTGAACACATAGGCTAACGTCTACCTCAAAACCTTTGCACGCATTCCATCTGCCTATATTACTCCCAGGTCTATGTGTGGCTACTCCCTCACTTTGTTAGCATCTTGGGGAAGTCCTTTCTGGTTACCCAATCTAAAATTACAGTCTTTCCTCCATGAAATTTTATATCCACCTTCCTGATTTTTGAGCTTCCCTGGTGGCTCAGATGGTAAAGCATCTGCCTACAATGCAGGAGACCCGGGTTCAATCCCTGGGTCGGGAAGATCTCCTGGAGGAGGAAATGGCAACCCACTCCAGAATTCGTGCCTGGAAAATCCCATGGACAGAGGAACCTGGTAGGCTATAGTCCATGGGGTCACAAAGAGTTGGACATGACTGAGCAACTTCACACCTAACTTTTGCTCCTTCTAACACAATATTTTTTTCTTGTCTGTTTACTCTCACTGAAATTAAATTCCAGAAGAGAAAATGTTTGTCTGTTTTGTGACTGCCACATTCCTATCACATAAAAAAAGCATCTGGTACAGTAGGTGGTCAATAAATACAACAAATAGATAAATAATAGTCAGGTGTTCCAGTTATCAATGGCTTATGAAATCACCCCAAAACTAGGGGCTTAAAAGAACAATCATTTCAGACTTCTCATAGCTTTAAGGGTTTACTGGCCTCAGCTGGATGGTTCTTGCTTGAGGTCTTTCATGCAGTGATATTCAGAAAAAGGACTATAATTATCTGAAAGCTCCCTCCTTCACATGTCTGGTGCTGGGACGGAAGGATTCAAAACTGAGGGGCTGAAACAGCAGGGCTTCCTGGGGCATCTCTATGTGGGCTCTTCACAAGGTCTTTCCTATATGGCAGCCAGGGATTTTATGTGGTAGCTTAGGGCTCTGAAGCAAATGTCCCGAGAGAGAGAACCATTAGAAAGCTTTTTCACCTTTTATGTCCTAGCTTCAGGCATGTGGTTCTGTCATACTTTCAGCAGTCACAAAGGCTCTTCTAGGCTCAAAATACATAAACTCTACCTTGTTTTTTGTTTTAGTTTGTTTGACAGGGAACGGACAGGTTCTGGAAAACCATGTGGGCAGAAATATTGTAGCTATTTTTATAAAATTCAACCTGCTACGCCACCAACAAAAAAGAAATCAGTAATGTCAAAGGCAGATATCTCAGTAGAGAAGTAGAACTTGAGGTGGACTGGAGAGTGAGCAACAGGTAATGGTCCTACAGGTAAGAATAAGAAATACTGACTACAGGTGACAGGGACTCAACCAAGCACACCAGAGTTTGAGGGTCTGGGAAGACTGTCAAAAATCAATAATATACTAAACAATAAACATTGACAAAGGATTGCTATCAATGGCTTGGAAACTGAATTTTCATTCTAATTTTAACTTTCTGATATAGGGTAAATAATGCCTAGAAGGCTGCCTGTGTTGGCTGTTTTCCAGTTGAAGTTAGTATCAATGGCTTTCTATGAAAATGTAGCTTTGGTATCTATTTAGTTATGAGAACATGCTCTCCCATTTGTCACTTTACCAGGCTTAATATAATTTCATTTGTCTTCAGCCTTAGGACTGTCCCAGGATGTTGCAGGTGCAACTTTTATGGCAGCCGGTAGTTCAGCTCCTGAATTAGTTACTGCTTTCCTAGGTAAATACCACTCCTTTTATTTTTTTGCTTAATTGGTGTTATTTGATCTTCTCCAAGTCAACACTAACTTAGCTACTATCTGGCTCATAGGTGTATTTATCACAAAGGGCGATATTGGCATTAGCACCATTCTTGGATCTGCAATCTATAACCTCCTTGGTATCTGTGCAGCCTGTGGCTTACTATCTAATGTGGTACGTAAGAAAACTTTATTCAACAAAATATAGTCTTGACAAATTATAAGAACTGCTTATTGTCAAACCACAACATGAATCAGCCACAGGTATACATATATCCCCTGCCTTTTGAACCTCCCTCCCATCTCCCTTCCCATCCCACACCTCTAGGTTGATACAGAGCCCGTTTGAGTTTCCTGAGACATACAGCAAGTTCCCGTTGGCTATCTATTTTACATGTGGTAATGTTTCCATGTTACTTTCTCCATACATCTCACCCTCTCCACCCTCTCCCCATGTCCATAAGTCTACTTTCCATGTCTGTTTCTCCACTGCTTCCCTGCTCTTCAGTACCATTTTTCTAGATTCTATATATACACGTTAGTATATGATATTTATCTCTTTCTGGTTTACTTCACTCTGTATAATAGGCTCTAGGTTCATCCACAGAAATAACAGAAAATAACAGAATTTGACAGAGTTTGACAGAAAAGAACAAAATTCTGTAAAGCAATTATCCTTCAATTAAAAAATAAATTTATAAAAAAAAGACAAAGAAAAACAAAAGAACTGTTGATAGTCTGGAACAAACAAGGCACTAGGAATGTGTTCAATTAAGTTTATTAATCAGTAGAAAAACAACATGTATTCAATTTTAAGTTAACCCACAAATACCTCTTGGTCAAATTTATGAAAATCAGACTAGGTTTAGAAACACAATTTTTCTTAAAATTCCTTTCTCTAAAAGCAATATGTAAAAGATAACAATGTTTAACTACAAATATACAAATAATTTTAGTATTACACTAAGCAAGTACTTGAAGAAGTAACAGTGTAATGGAAACATTAATTATTTTTACAGGTTTCAAGGCTATCATGTTGGCCCCTATTCAGAGACTGTGCGGCATATGCTATCAGCGTAGCAGCACTTCTTGCCATAATATTTGACAACCAAGTTTACTGGTAAGCTTGAAAAGATCATTACTCTTATGTAAAACAATGACAGAGAGTACTTTTATAAAATTCTAGTTTAGTAACTTTTTTTCAGAAATGTTATTTCTTTCATTCTTAATTATCTACCCCTTTCATACATTTTCCTGGAGATCTCTGAGCTAACCTCGTCATCACAATTGCTGGTGGGGTTGTTCTCCCTTTGCAATTTTTCAGTCAAATCAGTCTTCCTTTTTGTCTAACCAGCAGATGTTACCATCCTTCTTTTTCCCTACTGACTACCTTCTCAGAAAGCTTCCAAATTTTAGATGTTTGTTAAAGCCCCAAGAGGTGGCTTTTTCCTCTATTGGGTTGTTTACCTTTCCTCAGTTAGAAGTGGCCATGATCACACAATTAGAGATAACAAAGAAACAAAGTCCCTTTAAATTCCTCCAACTTTTTCCCTGATGTTCATTTAGTAAGAGAACTATAGCCCTCTTCCTCTAAAAATTAAAAATGTTTTAGGTTTCAAGACTAAAAACTATTTGTTTTATTTATAATCTCCCCATGCCTTGTCGTTCTAAGAAAATGGAAACAGTCACTTTTTCAGCTAACACATACCAGGTATTTGTTAGGTATTGATCACTATGAGATGAGTCTTAACAGATGAATAAATGTCAAACATAGACACACAGACTGTACATTGCCTGATGGTGGAGGTCAATAGCACCCCTCTGGAATACTAGAGGGGTGCCATTTGGCAATGCTGCTCTAATACCTGCTATCAAGAAACTTCAAACCTAGCAGGGAGTAAATTTTCAAAGTGAATCTTTCTGACATCTAGTCTGTCTCCCAAGGAAAGACTGTTGGTTACAACAGAAGTGCTTCTGGGACTTAGCAGTTGTCTGCCAGGGGACAATGACTGTGGGAGTATCCAAGCTAATGCTCCTTTCATTAGGGATATCAAGAACTCTGTGCTTTCAAGCTGTAGCAGTGATTCACTAGCTATAAAATAAAAGGTAAATGCAAGGTTCAAATGTGATGATATCAGATAATCAAACCTCTCTAAATAGCAAACCAGAGTATAGGAAAATGGTGCAAGCCAAACTCATTTACATTAAAATCATCAAAAAATCTCAGTATAGCAAATTGAAAAGCTTCAGCCAGTCTAACATATTCTGATTTAGCACAGAATTCCTATACCAGAACAACTGAAATGAAGGGATACTATATTCTTGTAATTATTGTTTTTTCAATGAACTTAAGTGGAGAAGCCCCATCACTATTCATTAGTTTCACTTTCACTTTGAAAATCTGTAATTACTATTATTTTCAAATAGGGCTTCCCAGGTGGCTCAGAGGGTAAAGAATCTGCCTGTAGTGCTGGAGACTCAGGTTTGATCCCTGGGTTGGGAAGATCCCCTGGAGAAGGCAATGGCAACCCACTCCAGTATCCTTGCCCAGAGAATCCCATGGACAGAGGGGCCTAGTGGGCTACTGTCCGTGGGGTTGGAAAGAGTTGTACAGGACTGAGCGGCCTACACTTTCACTTCACTTCATGAATACAAATATCCAAGAAGCTCAGTAGACTTCAGGTAAGATGAACTCATATCCACACTGAGACACACTATAGTCAAACTTTCAAAAACAAAGAGAACCTTGAAAGCATCAAGAGAGAAGTGAATCATCTCATACAAGGGACCTCAATAAGATTATAAACAGATTTAACTTTCAGAGGCCAGAAGGCAGTGGGCAGATACATTCAAAGTGCTAAATGAAAAAAAAAGTCAACTGAGTCCCATATCTGGCAAAACGGTCCTTCAATAGTGAGGGTGGAATTAAGAGATGTCAAGCTAAACAAAAATTGAGGGAGCTCCTTACCACTAGATGTTCCTTGCAAATAACATTCAAGGGAGGTGTGCAAGGTGAAATGAAGGGACACTAGACAGTAACTTGAAGGCTTATGGAGAAATGAAGATCTCAATTAAGGTAAATACATGGGCAGTTATAAAAGCTGGTGTTATCCTAACAATGGTTAGTAACTGGACCTTTTGTTTCCTGCATGATTTGAGAGACTGGTACATTTAAAGGAAAAATATTCGGACATGACTAAGTAACTAACACACATTTTCAAAGAACTTTCTATGCTTGCTATTTTGAAGGATTCTACAAATTAAGAATGAGTTTATAATCCTTGTTTTTAAAATACAAAAAGGACAGTGTCGAACTTTCATCAATCAGTAAGTCTTTAATAATGTTGTAACCAAATCTGGACACATCTATAAAATCAAAATGTATCTAGAATACTTCTGTTCTATTGTTTCATTAGAAAGTTAAGCAGATACTGCCCCAAAACTACTAACTCTAAAATAACTTTCACTTTAAATTGAAAACCACACAAATTTCTCTAATTTACAGGTATGAAGGAACTTTACTGCTTTTGATATACGGATTATATGTTGTGGTGCTGTGTTTTGACATTAAAATTAACCAATATATTATAAAGAAATGCAGTCCTTGCTGTACCTGTCTTGTCAAAGCAATAGAAGAGAGAAGTGAACAACAGCTACTGATGGGATGGGAAGAAGAGGATCAACCATTCATCCGTAGGCAATCAAGAACTGACAGTGGAATATTTCATGAAGATTCTGGCTACTCCCAACTTTCTTTAAGTTTACATGGTCTTAGTCAGGTTTGTGAAGGTAATAACCCCATCATGACCACTGTTAAGTCTGTTACTAGCAAAACTTAATTTCATTTCAATTCGGCAAGTACTATATACTTACTACTTTAAAAATACTATGGGAATTTAGAGATGATCAAGAGGCAGACCTATCCTTAAAGAAGTTTCCAAATATTTCAGAAAAAAAAACAAAATAGCTAAAATATGAACATTTAAATACTGTATAGAGAAAGAAATAAAGTATAAACATAGTTCCTAAATGGGACAGATGGTAAAAAAAATTTGATGAGGATGGTCAGATAGGAAAGATTATCACAGAGACAAACTAAGCCTTGTAGAACAGTAAGATTTTAACAAATTGATTTACGGTAATAGCTACTGAAGTTTTATCAGACTTCATATGTCATAAGTAAATGATGCAGAGCTAAGAGTAAAAAGCATTCCATGGATTGATAAAGAAATAACATGGGAAAAAGGCTTGTCAAGTACTAACATAACTGGAGGACTGAATGTGCAGAATGGAAGCAGAAGAAAGGTGGATAGGAAGGAATACGACAGTCTTAAATGCTAGATCAATAGCATTTGCAGGTTTGCAGAGAAATTATCAGAACTGAAATATGAGATAAAAGACATGCTGCTAGACCAACTGATGTGTTTAACAGATGCTTAGACAAGGTGAAGGCAGTGGGAATACAAGAAAATAGATGTGAGACAATGCAGAGGAAGCATCACCAAGACCAGGCAACTGAAGGGCTACATGGGAGCAGAGATAATTCTGAGGCTTTTGATCATGACAAAGTAAAATGAGAATACCACTTACAAATCTAGGAATTTAGGAAGAGCTGGTGTGAAGAAAAAGTAGGAAGGAGACAGCTGAATTTTAAACATGTGAAGCAGTAGCAAAACATGTAAATAAATGTTTATAGTATGTATGCTAAGTCGCTTCAGTCATGTCTGACTCTTTGAGACTTGATGGACTGTAGCCCACCAGACTCCTCTGCCCATGGGATTCTCCAGGCAAAAATACTGCAGTGGGTTTCGATGCCCTCCTCCAAGATCCCCTGGGGAAAAGAATGACCTACCCACTGCAGTATTCTTGCCTGGAGAATCCCATGGACAGAGAAGCCTGTCAGGGCTACAGTCCATGAGACTGCAAAGAGTCAGACATGACTGAGCAACTAACATGTTTAGTATATAGGAAGTCAAATTCAGCTACAGCCAGAAATAAAAATTTAGGGATTTTTTTTTTTAATAAAGTGGTTTTAAGAAACAGATTCTGCATTTTATTTAGTACATTAGACAAGGAACTTAGTAATTTATTATCTGAAAAAATTAAAACATGAATTTTCCCCTTCTTACAAAGATTATAGTTTCTAGTCTTTCAGGTACAAGAAGTATACATTTCTAAGTTAAATTTTATAACAAGAAACTAAAAAAAAACAGTCCAAACATTTTTTATTACAATAAAATTATATCTGTTACTTTCTGGCCCATTTGCTGCAATGTGGCAAAAAAAAAAAAAAATTATGAGTTATTTTACTAGTATTAGTGTTAATGTGACCTAATATATGGGCAAAACATTGGACTGGCCAAAAAGTTTGTTCAATTTTTTCCATAAGATGGTATGGAAAAAACCGACCAAACTTTTTGGCCAACCCAATATTTTATAAGTGCCATACAAATTTTAAACAATCTAAAGTGAAGTCTCCTTTTTATCTAATATATTATTATTGACTTCTTCCACCAAGTTAATAGAACAAATTGAATTTAAAAAACATACTCAAGTTTTATAAGTTACACTGTAGATTCAATACTACTTCCAATTTTCTTAAGGTTCTAAGAATTGTGGTGAATTTTGTTTAGTAAATTAATGAAAGAAAATGATGAAATAAGCCCCGTAAAATCACCTGAGAATCAGAAATATTCAACTTAATAAAAAGATTATGCTATAGCTATCTTTTACTCCCTAAGAATACATTTTGTGATACATAGGGCAGGCTAGAGGTATCATCAATACTGGGAAGTGGAGACAACTGGGGTTGCTAAGGGAAGACACCAGGTTAATCCCATAAGCAAAAGTTACTAAAAACCATCCACATTGTAGAAAATCAAGAGATGTTGAACTGACTCTTCAGAAACATTTATGTTTCTAACACACTTAGTGAATGAGCCTAAACACTCTGATGGATTTAAGACCCCAAATCAAGAAATGCTGAATATCACATTTTATAGTCAGCCCTGAAGTCTCAATTAGCTTCTTTTTGCCAGCAATATCAGTAATGAGATATTCAAATGTTTTAAATAGCCTCTTAAAAACTGATACAGCTAATTTATTTCAATATAGCTTCTTAAATGGACATTTCTAACTTAATTGGCCATTTGAGAAAACTCAAAATCATTTAATTTTTCCTTAACAGATCCGCCAAGTGTTTTCAACATGCCTGAAGCCGACTTAAAAAGAATTTTTTGGGTACTATCCCTTCCCATTATTATACTACTTTTTCTAACCACACCAGATTGTAGAAGAAAGTTTTGGAGAAAGTATTTTGTGATAACATTTTTTATGTCAGCACTGTGGATATCTGCATTTACATATATCCTGGTTTGGATGGTCACAATAACTGGTATGTATAATATCTTAAGAGCACAATTTAAAAATAATCAGTTGTATATAAGAACAGCATATATTCACTAAGTATAATCTAGTTAAAGAGAAAATTTGTTTTTCAGCAGACTAAAAATAAAGATTAGTGCTATTTACAAAAAGATTAAATATTAATATACCAACAAGCTCACTCAGGTTTTGTGAGGTGTATACCACATGTCAAGCTATATGGTCACTATTACACAGCCCAGGGGTACAAGTCAAAGGAACATGTTATAAACGATGTCAAATTCACAGAATTTCTATTTTGCTAATAATTAAATCACATTGCATGGGTCCACAAGATAGTCTTTATACTGAATGCCATCCCATACTTTAACATATGGCAAGGTGCCAGTGTTTTGAGAAAACAATGGGTATTCACTGTTTAACTGGATTACATTTTGTTTTTTAATATGGCAATATAAATGTACTACAAAATGAATTACAAGGGTAAAAAATAAAGTCTCATTTTAGTTTCTACTACTTTCATGATTAAGATTTAACTATTACTACCTGGCCATAATCAGCTCTAGTCCCAAAGAACTCGTAGTTCAGAAGGAAAAACTGAATATAAACAATGTACCAAAAAAAAATCAGGAATTTCTCCCAAAAAGGTTAACCTGAATGGACTTAATCAGAGGTGAGCAACCCACCACCTGTGTACCCAAACACTGAGTCTCCTGTTTTTGCGAGTTAAGTTTTACTGAACAGTCAAGCCCATCCATTTATATATTATCCATGAACGCTTTCACATTACACTGGCAGAGCTGAATAACTGCAACAGAGATTGTATAGCCTACAAAACCTAAAAAAATTACTATCTCACCCTTTCAAAAAAAAGTTTCCTGACCTCTGACTTTTCTCAAATTAATATATGACTTAGAATAGTATGCTATTCTAAGAATATTTCTTTTTTTATGAGTAATATGGAAAAATCCAAGCCTGCATATTAAAGCTCTCCATAAATGTTCTCAGCCAGGTCACATTTGATGTTAGGAAAACAAGAAAAGAACAAAATCAAGTACTAGATCACAGAACAGTCCCCAAGATGATAAATGTTAGTGTTATTTATGTACATATGAACTCTGGCAAACCAGTAACAAATTAACAACCAATTACAGTTCCATTAGCAATATATAAGCATGCAATAAATATGCTACCTGAAGTTTTTTTAATTAACATTTTAAGAAGAAAAAAAAAGAATTGTAAAGCAAGTTTTCAATTACAATATAAAGAGCAGTTACATTCTAGTTCTGTTTCCCAAAATGGATACATTTATGAAAAATGATGAACTGCCATCAGATTTAACAGAGGTATTAAAGCGGAACCACAAAGTTAGAAAGACTCAAGTAGAAGCCTATTCTGTTTTCCTCAGATTTATGATTTCCCAAAGGAAACACCTAAACTAAGGTATATCACTAAAGTAGAACTTTAAAAATGCATACCATGTTAACACATTTACAGCCTAAAAATAGCTATAATATGCTTAAATCTGACCTTTTTAGGAAATGTTTTTAAAAAGGAGAAGAGAAAATGACCAATCTTATTGGCATATTTTAAGCAACAGCCTTGATAACAGTGGACATCCAAAACTTCTATAAGCATACCACATAGGGAAATTATTCCTTGGTAGAATTTTGTGTATTAAATATCACCATCTGTCATGAAAAATCTGTGCTACCTTGGTTACCAATTCACCAATATTATTTTGCTACCTAAAATCTAAGTACATATTGGTTCTGAAATCTAAATATGTCTATTTTCTTTTTCAGGAAAGAAATATCTGCAGAGAACAGTTAGTGAATCTATAAGATTTGTAATATATAATATCTATGTTTGTTACAGGGGAAACATTAGAAATTCCAGATACAGTAATGGGCCTTACTTTATTAGCAGCAGGAACAAGCATACCAGACACGATCGCAAGTGTGTTGGTTGCAAGAAAAGGTAAGAACTGGGTCCCTCAAGCTGCAGTGCCCATTCTTAAAAGCCTGACTGAAATACATTGAGCAAAGATACCTTTAAAGTATTTCCTCAGTAACATACTTTGAAGAAAAAAGAACTCAAGAGGAAGCATTTACTATTTAATTAATTTCACTAAATCTAATCCCTTAAATAATATTCACCTGAAATGTGAATTAAATCGTAATTAACCATGTTAGAATGAAAAGCAACAAGTAATCTATATACCTTATTGAAAAATGGTTTAATAAATAAGGATAATTATTATTAGATAAATAAATGTTAAGACTTTAAATACTAACCCCCTAAAATTTAAAAATACAAATTCAGTAAGACTTTTGCTCTAATACAATTTTCCAAAACAAACAGAAAAAGTATCCAGTGTTTTTTCTTATGAAGCTTATTAATAAAATACAGTATTGGTATGCACATTTAACAACATGCTTTTTTTTGCAGGCAAAGGAGATATGGCTATGTCTAACATCGTGGGATCCAATGTCTTTGATATGCTATGCCTAGGTGTTCCATGGTTTATTAAAACTGCATTTATAAATCCATCTGCTCCTGTAGAAGTGAACAGTAGAGGACTAACTTACATAACCATCTTTCTCAACATTTCAATTGTTTTCCTTTTCTTAGCAGTTCACCTCAATGGCTGGAAACTAGACAGAAAGTTGGGAGTAGTCTGTCTGTTACTGTACTTGGGGCTTACAACATTATCAGTTCTATATGAACTTGGAATTATTGGAAACAATAAAATAAGGGGCTGTGGTGATTAACGTTAACAGTGTTATGTGGAAAATGTGAATGATGGGGAAGGGCAGAGAAGAAAACCTCCATTTCTTCATTTAACTCAAATAAAAAATATTCTGAACTTCAGAATCTAAAACTTACTTACAGTAGTTTTTTATCACCAACAAAAGTAATTTAAAGCCAATCAAAATCATATCCTAATTTGTCTGAGCCCTTTCTTTTCAAGGACAATTACATATATTAAACAGAAGTTTTGGAAAAAACCATCTATGCTTTACCTTACAATAAGTTGATAAAAGCTGGGGACACTTTTAACAAACAAATCCCACTATGCAGAACTGAAAATAACAAGAAAATGGCTTACTTCATTAAAAATAGTATAACCATTCATTTAAACTGAATGACCAGACTTGCTGTCTTAAAAACCCAAACTTGAGATTAACAAAAATCACACAGTATATTTAACACTATACTGTTAAAAAACTGGTGGGAGTTTTAGAAGTTCATTTTTACAACTTTTTGTAAGCAGACAGTATTACTTTTAAAAAATGATGTTTACTAGGAGATTCAGCAAAACAGATGTAAGAATGTTCCAACCGTGGTTTCAAATTATGCATTACGATCCAAGCGAACATCAATTTCTCTGCCACTGATTTTTATGCCATTCATTATTCTGCAGGCTTTTTCAGCTGATTCTGGGGAGTCAAATCTGACCGTTCCACAGCCTTTTGACTTTCCATTCTCCATTTTTATTTCTGCAAACATTACATGACCTGTAAAATAAAAATTATAGAATTACCTGTCAGTATAAAGTTTCCATTTCAGTATACAGGTTTGAAATTTCTCATAGCCTATGAAGTGACAAGTAACTTGGCTAAAAACATTAATGATTTTAAAATAGCACATCATATAAGTATTACTCTCATCATTTTATACTCTGTATATAATGCAATTCATATACAGTAATAAATAAAGGTTATAATATACAAAATTGAAATAAAAATAAATTTGCTTAGGATTTAGTATTTTATTAAAATAAAAAATTTTAATGTAAATCTTTACTTGAATTTTATAGCAAAATAAGGTAAGCTAGCACAAAACAATACCTAGTTACCATGCCTAACAACAAACACAAATCCAAACAAAATTATTTTTTGAAAATTTCTTGTTTTATACTCAATACCCTAATCTTTTTTCTTTCCTTTTTATCTTCCATATCACTGTTTTATCCCTGAAAACAGTAACAACCACCCAGGAATTTTACCAGGTCCACAAAGGGCTCCGCTAATTATGTTTTCAACCATAATGCAAAGTCATTTATTCAATATCTTAATTTGAACTCTATATGTAAGAGTGGCACCAAGTACTTATGGAAATAGACATGGAAGAGATACTATAGATTTAAATCAATAAAGGTACAAAACACTGATGATGACAAGAACATAAAGAAGGACCTTAGAGAGGAACTTTCAGAAGGAGGAAGAAAACCAGACAATGGTTCTGTTTAGAGTTAATATCATTACTGACTCTATACAGACTGGTATTTGAAATAAATGCATATCATTTATAAAAATGTATGGCCATAAAAACCCATCATCTAAACCAGAAACCTGAGAGTAAAAGGGAGAGATATTAATAAGTACACACAAATAACAGATGTAAACACTGAGACTATCCCCAGGCAAACAGGGATGTATGATAACCCAGTTCACACAGATTTAGATAATGAGGGGTGTAACTACTTACCATAATGTTTCCCTCCCTTTGAATATGTAGTTGCCAGATCACTATGGGCTAACTTTAGTCTGGCAATAAAATCAAAGAGCCAGACATATTTAGTTCTATAAAGGGAGGGAAAAAAAAGGAAAAGGGAGGAAGGTAAAAAAAAAGGGCTTATCAAAAATTGCATAAGCCCTTTCCGCATGATGGGATGAATTTTTAATCTGAGTCCATGAGTTAAGACTTTTTTCCTGTTTGAAGTTTCATCTGAATGATTTCTACAACATCCTGGACTATTTTTTACTTTTATTTATTCATCCATCACCACCTTGCCCCATTACTGCATTTTTTTTTAAAACCGATAGTTACTCATCTGCTGCTGCTGCTGCTAAGTCACTTCAGTCGTGTCCGACTCTGTGCGACCCCATAGACAGCAGCCCACCAGGCTCCCCCGTCCCTGGGATTCTCCAGGCAAGAACACTGTGGGTTGCCATTTCCTTCTCCAATGCATGAAAGTGAAAAGTGAAAGTGAAGTCGATCAGTTGTGTCCAACTCTTAGCGACCCCATGGGCTGCAGCCTACCAGGCTCCTCTGTCCATGGGATTTTCCAGGCAAGAGTACTGGAGTGGGGTGCCATTGCCTTCTCCTTAAAGGAAATTGGAAAGGAAATTGAAGTCGCTCAGTCATGTCTGACTCTTTGCAACCCCATGGACTGTAGCATACTAGTGTCCTCTGTCCATGGGATTTTCCAGGCAAGCGTACTGGAGTGGGTTGCCATTTCCTTCTCCAGAGGATCTTCCTGACCCAGGGATCGAACCTGGGTCTCCCATATTGCAGGCAGACGCTTTACTGTCTGAGCCAGAAGGGAAGCCTTCTCCTTAACTGTGTTCTAAAAGTTATTTGTTGTTTAGTCACTAAGTCACATCTAACTCTTTGTGATCCCATTGACTATAACCCACCCAGCTCCTCTGTCCATGGTTTTCCCAGGCAATTATCCTGAGTGGGTTGCCATTTCCTTCTCCAGGGGATCTTCCTGACCCAGGGATTGAACCCTTGTCCCCTGCATTGGCAGGGGATTCTTTACCACTAGGCCACCAGGGAAGGCCCTTCTAAAAGTTCTAAAACAGACTAATTTCCAGAGAAATTATATTACAATGGTTAAAGTTGATCCAAACAGTTTTCAACCTAAAACTGGTAAAAACCAAACCACCCCTGTGCACCATTAGTAGGAATGTAAATTGTTGTTGCCACTACAGAAAACACTAGGGAGATTCTTCAAGAAATTAAAAATAGTAATACTATATGATCCAGCAATTCCACTCTTGGGTATTTATCTGAAGAAAACAAAAACTCTAATTAAGAAAGATATATGCACCCCTTTGTTCATGGCAGCATTATTTACAACAGCCAAGATATGGAAACAAACTAAAAACACCATAAAAAAGAATGTAATCTTGCCATTTGCAACAACATGGATGGACCTAGAGGTTATTATGCTAAGTGAAATAAGTCAGACATAGAAAGATAAATATTGTATAATTTCATCTATGTATGGAATCTAAAAAACAAATAAAACAGAAACAGCTGTACAGAGAACAACAGGTAAGGCTGTCTGAGTGGAAGATTAAGAATACAAACTTCCAATCACAAAATAAATGAATCACGGGTATGAAACATACTATGTGGGAAACATAGTCAATAACTAGCATCTTTTTATGGTGATATATTACAACTAGACTTTATCGAGATGATCATCTAAAAAGTAGGGAAATATCGAGTAACTAGGTTGTGTAACAGGAACTAACATAGGGTTGTAGATTAATTATACTTCAAAAGCAAAGAAACAAACTCAGTAAAAAAAAAAAAAAGAGGTCAGATTTGTAGTTGTCAGAGGCAGGAACAGGGCTGGAGAGGGGGAATTAGAAGAAGGCAGTCAAAAGGTATAAACTTCCAGTTATAAGATAAATAAGTACTACAGATGTAATGTACAACATGATAAATATAATCAACACTACTATATGCTATATATGAAAATTGTTAAGAAAAAATCCTCAGAAAAAATCCTAAATCCCAAGGAAAATTTGTTTTCTGTTTCTTTGTTTCTATGAGATGATGGGTGTTCACTGAGCTTCTTGTAATAATCATTTTACATGTGTAAGTCAAACCATTTATGCTTGTACACCTTAAACTTATACAGTGCTGTATGTCAATTATATCTCAATGAAATTGGAAGAAAAAGTAAAAAACATACACAGAAATCATATTTTCTAATAAATATCATAAAATGAAACACTTTATATCATAAAATGAAATAAAAAACTATATTTTTAAAAAAGCTTTAAAGATAAATGCAGAGCAATTTCCAGAGTCCTCTTAGTATCTCAAATGCTGGGACATGAAAACAAGCAAGTTTAATTAAAGAAGCACACCTTAGTAAATGGCAGCATTTTTCAGTGATTTTGAAGAGGACTGCGGAGAACACTCAAGAGCTTTTAAGGTTAAAGGTTCTTCATTATTCTAAATTTACCTAAAAATTTAGAGTTTTTCTTAACGTAAGTATCCTACCATAGATTTAACAGCAATACTGAGGTTCATTCAAGCAAGAAATCTTCGTAACTTCAAAGGAAAATATGTAATTATCTCTTGCAAAAATCTGTTAATCTCCAAGGACAAGTTTCTCCATTATTTCCTCTTAAATTTTCCCTCTGTTTAGGAATCATGATTCAGACCCCCAAATTCCTGACTTCACAATGATCACAAGGCTGTTCTAGCTGACAAAGTCTATCACCTAAGATAAATGAATTTTCTTATATTCTGGACACTCAGGCTTATAGAGAAAGTGACTTATAGATACTTGTTTCACGGTTAGACTGCCCTAAAAAGCTCCTAACAGAAACAGAAAGTTCTGTTATCCAAGTTTCTTCTTAATTCCATAAAAACACCAATAGAGATATTTTCTAAAAATAAATGAGGAGAAAAAATTTAGCTTTAAGTGATTAATATCAGATTTCCCTGGCTTTTTCCATGCTCTGAGGACTCCTAAATGACTTAAAAATCTACTGATCTTAGGTAATTTCAAGAAAAATAAAATAGTACTGCTATTTCAGCAACAGTATAGGACAAACTGATGCTTTAGAATTAGAACTATGATGCTGAAAAAGACCCTTGAGAGTCCCTTGGACTGCAAGGAGATCAAATCAGTCAATCCTAAAGGAAATCAACCCTTCATATTCACTGGAAGGGCTGATATTGAAGCTGAAGCTTCAATACTCTGACCACCTGATGCGAAGAGCCGACACATTTAAATAAGACCCTGATGCTGGGAAAGACTGAGACAGGAGGAGAAAGGGATGACAGAGGACGAGATGGTTGGATGGCATCACTGACTCAATGGACACGAGTTTGAGCAAGCTCCAGGAGACGGTGAAGGACAGGGAAGCCTGGCAAGCTGCAGTCCATGGGGCTGCAAAGAGTCAGACACAATTGAGCTACAGAACAACAACAAATAGGACAAAAGAGTATGAAATGAGAAATCAGTATTACAATGATCAAAGATATTGCTGTTACATACACTACAAAAGTGACTTCCTTGCAATAAAAGAAACCTTTCTACTTTATTTAACTTTATTTATATAACCTTGTGAGGTATACTCTGGAAAATGATGGAAAAGCATACCCAAAAACAGGCCAAGTTAAAGTATATTTAAATAGTTAATAAAATCTACTTCCAAAGTATAGCTGTAACATAACCATAAGAGAAAAAATTCAAAATCAAGATATTCTACAAAAAACTATAATTACGAAATAGGAGACAAAAAACAGTTTTAGTGTTTCTTTATAAACAATACAAAGTGATTATCTGTGAATGTTCTTCATATTGTGTTTCTACTCTTACTGCATTATTTTTACTGTTATGTTAATCTTGAGTACACCAAGTCATGCTTGATGCAGCATGTGAAAGCTGCTCAGTCATGTCCGACAATCCATGGAATTCTCCAGGCCAGAAAACTGGAGTGGGTAGCCTTTCCCTTCTCCAGGGGATCTTCCTAACCCAGGGATCGAACCCAGGTCTCCTGCATTGTAGGCGGATTCTTTACCAGCTGAGCCACAAGGGAAGCAGCATATGTTTTAGCAAATAAAATCTACCACAAGTCTCCATTTTCTGTGTAGTTAACAGATCTTCTAATTGATATGGAAACCTGTAGAGCAATGTTATATTTGTTACAGTTTAGAGCAGGAATGGTTAAGATGGGCTTTCCCTGCACTGCAACGCTATGATCCTACATCATACTAGACCACTGAGTGCAGTTAAAGGGTACAGGCTACACCAAGTTTGATAGGCTATGCCTATTTGACCTTGTTAGCATAACCTACAGAGAAGGCAATGGCACCCCACTCCAGTACTCTTGCCTGGAAAATCCCATGGACGGAGGAGCCTGGTAGGCTGCAGTCCATGGGGTCGCGAAGTCGGATACGACTGAGCGACTTCACTTTCACTTTTCACTTCATGCATTGGAGAAGGAAATGGCAACCCACTCCAGTATTCTTGCCTGGAGAATCCCAGGGACGGGGGAGCCTGGTGGGCTGCCGTCTATGGGGTTGCACAGAGTCGGACACGACTGAAGCGACTTAGCAGCAGCAGCAGCAGCATAACCTAAACCAATGTGGGATCCAACTCTAACTGGTTCACTTATATTATACTCTGCCTTCTTAAAAATGCATATTCTGAGGAATTACACTGAGCAGAATAAAGGAAGATCTACTTCACTATTCTCACTTAACTTCTCATCTTGTTATATTTGGAGATCAGAATAGATTTTTTTCCCTGTATTTTATCTGCTGAGGAAATGCTGTACTGACGGTTATATAACTCATACTACATTTCTTCAGCCTTTGTAACTGCCCCATTAAGGAAAATTAAATACTATAGACATTTAATGATCAGAGGGCTTGCTGATGGGTCATTTGCTGACAGTTACTATTTTAGCAGAGAGCATGGAGTACCACTAGACTCTTACTAAGTAACCAAGAGAATATACTTAACTTACCTTGGGCCCAGGGGGTTAAAAAAAAGCAAAACATTGACTTACACTACGAAAAGGGCCACTAAAGGCTTGGAGCAGATTAAAAACAAACTTCTCATTCTAAGAAAGAAAAATTCTTAAGATTTAAAAGTAAATAAATAAAGTGATGTGGCAGAAAACTGTTCAGTTCATACAAGCCAAATAAATAATTTCCATAGTTGTCAATAGCTGGACACTTAATTCTATATTACCATAACTTATTTTCCTTTCCACTAATGTAAGTTCAAGTTTAAAATAGGAAAACAGTAGGAAATTACTTATATTACCTTAATATAAATCTAAAAGTCAGACGCTTTTACAATTGAGAAAACAAAAAAATATCATTACTTTCATGACATAAAACAGACTGATCAACAAGGTACGTTAAGACTAGAGCTAAAATAACAAAGTTAACCACTTTATTTTATTAGCTAAAATGTTGTACAGATTTTTAAAGTGTAGATTTAGGTACTAGGTTTTTCCTTTTAAAACATGTTTTTGAGTCGATGATGTCCTCCTGTCAAAACAATGCCAGTAGCAACTATAGAAGCCCACCAAAGACCCTAAACGTGCTACAATGTCTGATCTCAAAAGGAAATTTGCCTACATATGACAAAGAAGAGTCAATTCAATATTGGTCACATTTCCATTAATGTCACTATTTGTCCCATTTGTTGTTTATCTTGTTTCACTTCTACCTAATCATATGATATTTGGAGATTTTTTTTTTTTCACTGAAACGACAATAGCAGGGGTTATCTATACTTGCTGCCACTGCTCCCTCATTTGATACATGTCACTAAGGCCTTGATATGTTCACTTCCCTGTAGTCTATGGGATTCATGGCTAGCTGCTGCTTACTCATTCTGGCAGATCTTCTTACTCCTACCAAGTAAGACAGTGGGTTCTATGCTACCTACCACCTAAGCTACTTGAGTTGTACAAGTGACAAGAGTGTGCAGAATGGGTCTCATCTATTAACTCCATATCACTTAGAAGTCAGGATTTCATTGGGTCATACTGACAATGCACTGCACTACATCATAAACAAAAAAAATACCACTCGTCAGTATTTCCAACAGGAAAAAAAAAATTCTTTTAAATGCAACCAATGATGATATATTAACCATTTAAAAATCAGGTAATACAATATGCACCTTCTTTATCCACAAAGACTCTACTCAATGACAAACTCTACTCTAAATCTTGTTATTTAGTACCAATATGCACTGCTGTTATGTCAGAGGATAGCAAAATAATTCATTTCTTTGAAGTGGAATTAACCCAGGAATAAGCATCTGGAAAGGTAGTGCTTTAAGCAGTATTTAAAAGTTTAAAATCAATTTTTCCTCCATAGTCAATATCAATGTATCTACAGTTTGGCATACTTACCACACTGACTGAATTTCTCTTTTAGTTTCTGCCAAGTCAAGTCAAAAGGCAGCTAGAATGAAAAAAGGTATTAGTAACAGATATACAAGGAAAAAATTAATTTTAAGTATCCTTTACATTTAGTTGCTTACATTTCTGACAAATATCTGGTTGCCTTTGGAGCCTATTCTGTCTCTCATTCCGCTTCCCATCGGACCCGATAAAAATCCTCGATCCATATCGATGCTTCTCTCCAGTATAGCTCCTATACCTGGTCCCATTCTATCAAAGCTGGAACTCATCCGATCCAGTCCCATCCCCATTCCTCCAGTCACACTGTTCATGCCACCCATTCCACCACCTGGATTTTCAAGAAGGGAAGGGAGGATTTGGGAGTTTGGTGTTTTTGTTTTAAAAGCAGAAGGAAAAGGAGAAGGAAGAAGAAGGAGAGAAAGAGGAGGGAGAGAATCATTTTTGAGAAAGAAAGGGAGATAAAAATTAATTTATTTATGTGATTAGACAATATATAAACATAAAATTATTTTCATACACATGATATAACAATCTTCCAAGGAACAAATTTTAATTTGGTATATATTAGGTTAGTTGAATGTTAATGGCTAACTCAATCAGTTTATTCTAGCCGCTGTATAACTACATTAGACATACATTTCTATAAAGTTATATTCATATCATAAAACATAAGTAATATAAATTTTATACCAATTGTTAATACTTTATTCATTAATGTTATAGTAGTTTTTTACCCTCATTTTCATTTTCTAATATTACCAAGTTTAGTAATTATTAGAACAAAGACATATGGGATAAATTCAAATAATTACAACTCACACATCAACTGCTGCTCTCATCATACTGTCCTACATAATATTCTTTCCCTAGCTTACCTTTCATCTCAGTATCTTGTCTCACATATAATTTCTCCTTTCATATCAATTCAATTTCCAATAACCAAAGAACCTAACTTTTAGTCTCTATGTTATACAGAACTTGTAGAGATAACAAAAAACACAATCACATCCCTTTAGCCAGAGACTGAGAATCTAGCTTGTATCTCATACCCACTTGATTGCTATATTCAAGTTGAATCCTCTTTATTCCAATTCTACTCTTTCTCAAATGTATCCTTGTTTCTCATAGCTATTCTAGTATTCCCATTCTAAAAACTAACATCACCCTCAAATTGGTTTTCTGTTAATAACAAATATAAAATTAGGGGAACAGAAGTATAAACACTGAGGTGAAAAAGGAAGATAGGGATATTATATTTAACAGGGAAATGGCCAAGGTTGACAAAAGATGTTGAAAAGAATAAAATGAGAAGCAAGGTACGATGGAGTAAGTATCTTCCACCGACAAGATTTTTTTTTTTAACCTCACTCTTAGAACAGTTCAAGTAGACTGTGTTTCCTATTTGTGAGATTTCAATCAATTAAAGGAAGTCAATAAAGTATGGAGAGCTCACAACAGACATGGTTCAGCAGGAGTCAAAATTATAAGCCTTGTGTTAAGGCTTAATATAAGTTCTAATATGTAGTAGTGGAAACAGAGGGAAGAAATTTAGAATTCTCTAGGGTTGCAACAATGGTACTCTTGATTCTATCATGGAAAGATTTAAGAGGCGAGGAAATAAGCATCTCTTTCAATTTTGCCCTCAAACTCAGGAGGTCTCAAGAAGGGTTAGATCTGAGGCAATTCACCCGTGTTTACCAGAAGACACAAGCTGTTCACAGATGAAATAAGCTAGTCTCTAATATAAGCAAGGAAACAAAATTGATGCTAAAGCTAATGTTGTTCCTGACACATGACTAGAAAAATCCCCAGATTCATTAGTTGGAATAAATGTTCTTGAATTGGGTGACATTAAACACATATGCTGGTGTTTAGAAATGTCAAAGAAGTAAAACTCAAAGTTAGTTTAGAAATTTCAAACAGTAAAGCTCAATAACTATCAAAGTTTCTCTAAATTACAAGTCATAGTAACATTTAAGAACAAAGTATTACTATACTACAATAACTACTCTTGCAAAGCTTTTTGCAAGTACTCAAATATTACTATAAAATTCTAGTAAAATTTAAACCTACTTATTCCAGATCCTATTGGACCCATGTTAGAAGCTCCTATTCTTCCTGCAAACCCTCCAATCATTGCACTGCCTAAACAAGGATGGAAAGATAATAACTAATTAATAATCATACTTTAAAATTCCCAAAGTACTATGCTCTCAGAAGATGTATAAAAACTGAAAAATACAAAGTCTTCTAAAAATAGGGTTCAGATACGTAACTGAAAAAGAGAGCTAGTACGTTAAAATCTCTAAAGTATTTTTCTTCAAGTAATAAACTGCATGAAACATTTTAAATGTCTACTTTTTCATAAAAAAGAGAGCCAAATTCTAAAAATATAACCTGCAAAGAAAAGGAAAAGTAAACAGCCAGCCCTACCAAGTCTACCAAAGGAATCTCCAAAGCCTCGATTTATTCCAATATCACCACGTCCAAAATCTCTCTCCATGCTACTAGTCATCGCACCACGGTATAGCTCTGAAAAGATTATGCAACAAATTAACCCTTTTTCAAGTATTATCAATAAACAGTAATCTATTTAGGAAATTATTGAAACTATACTGTAAAGACAGCAAAAGTCACAATATAGAAAGTCTGTGATTCACCCAACCTACTTTCTATGCCACATATATCCCAGTCCTGCTATATCTGTCCTCATCCCCTAGTGCCCATACATCCTCTGAAAATTCTATGGTATCCATCCCTAAGTAAAGGGGGGACATTTTTAATAAGAAGGAAAATGAAATGTACCACACATATCCCACTATATACATTTACCTACCTCCCATTCGACCAACTCCTCCAAATCCTCCCATGCTATTCATTGCTTCCAGACCACCAAACCCAATTCCTATGAAATAAAGATTAAGTTTGAGATGTGACTGTCAGTTGTATAGCTGAACGGTGCATTTTGTAAATGTTAAGTCTCATCAGTAAACCCTTCACCTACCCTACCCTTGTGCAACTGCTTCTTAACACATCACCTTCCATAGCCCTTAAGTATGTACCAGGCTCAATTTCTGCTCACAGCCTTTAGGATGTGAGCCAATAGTAAATCATGCTTTGTTTTCCTTAGAATTCTCAACATATTTCTAATTCACTCAACATGGTGATGGGTACATACAAAAAAAAAAAGAAACAAATACTTATACATACCTCCTCCAATTCTATTCATTCCTCCAAAACCTGGACCATCCATTCCCATACCTCAAATGAAATACACAATATTTACTTTCAATAAACTTTATTTTAATGACTAAAGAATGATATAATGCAAGAGCACAATAGATATAACACTGGTCTAGTCACAGTGGAACACTAGAGAAGCAGCAGGGCACGGGCAGGATGGTTTAAAGTGCTATGCCATAGCAGTTGTCTAATCAAGAGTCTTTAAAAAGGCCTCTGTGAATATTCATTAGTCAAGAAAACAAAATTCACTGGTCATGCTCACATTCGGTTAGAGGATATCTAGGATTGGGCAAGAGTTCATTATTTTTTCAGCTCACACACACAAATATCACTACACCAGATTGAGAAATCAGGTCTCCTTTAAACATGGCAGCTAAGGGAGCAGTAAAAAATTAAAGAATAAAAATAGTATGTGTTTAAGAGGGCAGAAGGCCTAAGAGTAAGGGAGAAAATTTCCACCCGTTTAGATGAAAATGATTATTTTAACTATCCTCACAATTTAAACTGTAGCTATGCACCTCAACAAAAACAGGAACCAGAGAGCATTTATCAGTTCATTAATTAAAATAGCAATTCTCAAAATATGGTATGGGGATCTTTGAGGGTTCAATAGATCAAGACTATTTTACTATTCAAATAATACTAAGATATTGACTGTTTTACTCTCACTTTCCCCTAAGTATATGTGGAATTTTCCAGAAACTACACAATAGATGGTATTGTAATGAACTGATTCAGAAGCAAATATAAGAACATGATTATCTTGCATTAAGCCAAACATTAAAGAGATGCAAAAAAAGGTGAAATATCACTCTTCTAATTTTTGTTTCCTTAAAAACTACATTTATGTTAACACATAATAAGTTTATTATTATTTTAATATGCAAATTTTAAGTTCTAATTTTTAATCTCTAATAAGTAAATACCGACAAATATAACCACATACACAAAAGCACTTAGGAGTCCTCAAATTTTAAAAGTATAAAAGGGTTCTGAAACCAAAAAGCTTAAAACTTAATTTTCAAAGATAAACTGTAGATTACTCTAGGTGAAGAACCAAACAGCTATCTGAAAAGCTACCTTCCCAACTATTCAAATTTAAATTGCTTACAATATGGTAGTATTTCACCCATTCCACAAAGAAAGTATATCCATAATATACAAGGCACAGACAATGAATATTCTCCTTTGACAGTTCAAAATCCACAGTGCTAAAAGGCTAACTGTAACATGGCTGGCCTCAGAGGAAGCCTCCTGACCTTTGCCCAATCTCTTTCATATTCTCTGCTCTCAAGGTTTCATTCCTTTTTCAGACTAAAGTAACATCTTAAATATTCAATTATAAACTAGAGTTCTTTCAAGATTATTACAAACTAGTAAGTATAAGCTTTACAATCTAGCAAATGTATCATTTAAAACAAAATAATAAGGTTAGAATACTTACCACTTGGACCTAAATTTCCCATTACACCACCTATGTTCAACTGGCTGGCACTAATAGGTTGTCCACCTGGACCAAGTCCCATTCCAATGCCTCCAAGACCACCTAAAACACAAATAAGGATGTTATTATCAATTTATATTTGATCAACTAACTGCCACTGAAAATTTCACAGCTATATGTTTGTAGTAGTATTTCTAAAAGTTTGAAAATTTGTAAATAAGAGCACCAGTTCTTGTTTTCATTGAAATGTAGCACACTGAGGCCTTACTATAATATCATTTATTAAAGAAAAGTGTTTTATGAAGCAGGTTCATCTTATATCACAGTCAAATGCATAATGAAAAAGAGTAATGAAATACTAAGAGCATTCTGAATCACTTTATAAATGACCTACATATCTAAAATATGTAGGTACTGAATCTGTAGACCCTCTTAAAATCTAGGAATTACTTTTAGATGGTTCAGAAGAAACTAAAAAGTCAACAACCAAGTAAACATAATATTGAATAAAGCGAATGCTATATTACCTAGTTTTATCATTGACATAATTATATGGTATCTTAAGTGTTTTCATATCTGTTATGCATAGATGAGGTAATTTTTGAGACCTTAAGTTACCTGCAAAATGCTATGTGATTAAGCTAACACTAGAATTCAAGTTTTCTGTCTCTAAATCCAGTATTCTTTTTACTTCTCTTAAACTACTTAAGTTCACTGAAAATAGACTCTAAAAAGATAATCTGATGACCTTAAAGACAGTGGGAACTGTTTTACTCTACTAACTCTGAGTTTGGTTTTAAAGTTCCTGCTAGTCAATGGAGCAATTAGTAAGTGCTAAGGGTTGAGAAAACCATATATTATATACTTTTTTTTTTTTTTTTAACAGTACAGAAGCATGTTGTGTTAAGTTGGAAAGATCAGTGTGACCTGGTAAAAGAAATACCTTTTTTCAGTTCAGTCCCTAAAAATGGTTCAAAGCAATAGCACACTTAACCATCAACAATGCTCATGTCTACACATAACACTCTTATTTCATCTCTGATACCATTCTTCACTGAAAGGAACCAGGACTCTTTGAAAGTAGGCCAATTTCATATCTCAGGAAAAGAAAAATCATGGATCTGGGAAATTCCATTCTTAGCAGAAAGTAAGAATATCAGAGGCATAAGAAATGAAGAAGCCTCCACTTGCCAAGTTACAATAATTTCAGCAAAGGAAGTGGAAGTGGAGGGAGAAAGGAAAGAATAAACACATTAAAAATAATTAACTTAAAACATCAAACTGATTCTGTCAAAGTCTATGAATTCATACTACATCTCAGTAGAAGAGTACATAAAACCATAAATCTTGAAAAGAATAGATATAAAATAAATATGAATATAATAAAGGATTATTTTTAATCTAAATAAATTGAAGAGTTCTAATGGTGGAAAAGAAAATTGAAAGCCCTTACTTCACAGCCAGGATCTTAAAAGATGACACCCTGAGCGATAAGGAAGGGCAGAAAAGGACTGCCCTACAAAGGGAGAACAGGCAATATTCAAAGACATGTTAAGCTGAGAATTTTCCAGAATTTATTTTAAAAAACTGAATTCTCAATTGTGAAAGCCCAATGAAGGATAATCCACACCCACAATGTAGTAAAACTATATGTCAAAGACAAAGATCTTAAAATCGGCTACATGAAGAACACAGCTTACCTACAAAGAAAGGACAATTCAGCTGATAGCTGACTCAATAGCAATAATGGAAGTCAGAAGACTGGAATATTTTTAAAGTGCTGAGAGAAAATAACTACCTTAAACTATATAACTTCATCTTCTAAGACATTTATAGATGAATCAAAATTGAGAGAATTTACTAACAACAGATACTCATTGAAAGAGCTTTTAAAATATATGTTTCAGGGGGCAAAATAATAGTGCCATGATCTGTGAAAGCAAATAATAAGTAAGTACAAATAATGCCTATTTTGTGGGACTGGATAAAAAGTAAATATATAACTAAAACATTAAGCAATAATAGCATGTAATTCAGTAGGAAAATGATTAAAATTAGAGCACTCAAAGGTCATTTGGCTTTTGAGAATAATCCTATTAACTTCAGACTTTATATCAGCATATTAAAATATTCAGGATAACCACTGAAAGGGAAAGATAGGAGAAAAAGAAATATAAAGTAAATATTTGTACAAAGCAGAAAAAATACTAATAAAACACAAACTAAGATAATGGGAATTAAACCAAATAAATCTATAAAGTGAATAAACAAAACAAAGCTGTTGTATCTACATTACTATTAGACAAAAGATGTAGAGGCAGTTACTAAATATGAAATCACTCTACAATGATAAAATCTTGACTCACTAGGAAAATGTATCAGTTCTATACTTGTATGCATCTACTAAATTAGTTTTGACATTAAGTAAAAATAAGAAAAAGCAGATAAATTCATCTTAATAGCATAGGATTTTACCATAAATATATCTCAGTAATTGATAGCACAAGCAGACAAAATTACCAGCAAAGGTGTAATTTAAATGATTAACAAACTTGACTTAATGGACACAGGGCTTTCCAGGTGGCACTAGTGGTAAAGAATTCGCTTGCCAATGCAGGAGACCCAAGAGATGCAGTTTCCATCCCTGGGTCGGGAAGATCCTCTGGAATAGGAAATGGCAAACACAGCAGTATTCTTGACTGGAAAGTTCCATGGATAGAGGAGCCTGGAGGGCTACAGTTCATGGGGGTCACAAAGAGTCAGACACAACAGAGCGACTGCACATGCACACACACACAACACACGCAGAACAGTATACTGAACACCTGAAATATTTACTAAAATGTATTAGGCCACAATAAAAAGCCCAAATTAGTTAATTCCAAAGAATCACAATCATACAGACATCTACAGCCACACTAAGTTAGAAATTAATAAGAAAAAACCTATACATTTGGAAATTCAAAAATACATGACTTAGGAAGAAATCATAATGGTAATTTAATAAAAATTAAATCACAATAAAGACACTCTAGCACAACTTGTATATAGTGGCCAAATTGATAGTCATAACTACTTGTATTACAAAAGAGGCTACAAATTAGTGAAGTATACGTTCAACTTAAGGAGTTAGGACAAAACTAAGAGACTAAATCCAAAGAAATAGAAAAGGAAATAAAACTAAGAGCATAAACTAAGATATAAAAAATGGAATTTACTTCTTCAAAAGCACTAATAAAATCGACAAATCTCCAAGCAAAACTGACTAAGAAAAACAGAGGAATTGCAAACCTTTGGAATTTAAAAATGACAGAACTATAGCTGCGGCACAAATTAAAAGAGACTATTTTATGCCAACAAATCTGAAAATGAAAAAAAATGGTAAAATTCTCAGAAAAATAGAAATTACCACAATGGACTCAAGAAGCAACAGTAAATATAGTAAATAATAGTATATAAATAGTAGTAAATAAAGTTAATAGGTAAAAATCTTCCCCTAAGCACTACACACCACGGACACTTTTACCAATGTTGAGAGAACAGAGCATTTTCAGGGAAAGAGAACAAATTCTCCTGAAAGTAGTATTGTTTCTTATAACAGAAAAATTAGAATAACCTAAAATACACACACACATATATTTACAAAATGTGGCATTAGCCACTAAAGTGAAAGGATTAGAGCTACAATTTTTCAATATACATGAAATCTCAAAAACAATGTTAAACCAAAAACAGCAAGTTGCAGAATATGAACAATATAATTTCACTCACACCCAATTTTGAATCCAGCAAAACAATTTCATATAACATTTATGGATATATAAATGTGTAATCAAATTATTAAAATGTAGATAAAATGATAAACACTGTATCCATAAGTTGCTTCCTCTAGGTAAAGTTATCTAGTGGGAGGTGGTAAGAGGAGAATCTTTATCTATAAAATGTTATTTTAAAGAAAAATCACCTAAAACAAATATGGTCTGTGATAGCTACATGAGTGATTTTATATTTGTCCAAATTAACAGTTTATGATAAAAAAACTTTAATAATAACCAGAAAAATGTAACAAAAAGAATAAGAGTATTTACTGAGTGCTTACATTATACCAGAGCTGTTCTACGCACTTGACATGTATTATATAGTAACTCACGTAATACTCATGCCAATCCACAAAGTAGGTACCATAAGCATCCTCACTTTGAAGATGGAGCATTGAGACACAGATGTTAAGTATATTGCTGTTTTATAATCCTTTGGAAAATAATTTGATAACACTGATCACTTGAAAACCTATAAATCTACTTCAAGGTATCTATCCTGAGGAAATAACCAAAAACATACCAAAAACTTGTATACAAAAAGAAAAGAAAAGGGAAAACTCTGTTGGTGATTAAAGGAAAAAAAGTTAACATACCCAAAATATAGGTAACACTGAAATAGTTATGGAGCATCCATATGATACGTTAATAGCCAATAAAAAAATTTTAGAAAGAATTTATAACAAGGAATAGTGCTTACATTCTAATGCTAAACAAAAAAAAATAGAAAATTATTTATGTGGTAGTTCTCAAATATGTAAAAAAAAAAATACACATATAAGGAAACACTGGAAGGAAATTCACAAAAATGTTATAATGGAGGTTATTTATGGATAATAAAATTACAAAGACTTTCTCCCCACCCACATAAGACCTTAACAAACTTTTTAGTATATACTGCTTTTATAATCAGGAAAAACTACAAAAAGGAAAAGAAAGTGGCAAATATTTATGTCCTCAGTCTTCCTAATCAATCAGGACAAACTAGTTCCATAACTCAAAACATCAAACGGAGGAGGGCCAGCAGGGATGCGAGCGCAGAAACAGGCCTGTTCGCACAGGACAGCCTGCACTGCTCTAGGAGCAGCGTCACTTACGCGGCAACTGTGGCGCTTTACTGTCGTGTGAACGGTAGTCTTCATGAGGGACAGACTTGTCATCCTAGTTGCAAAAAAGTTTATTATATGGTTAATATACAATTTAAAAGATCTGTAACACAGAAGAAAGCAGGTAAAATTTGAGGTTGGAAAGTTGAAGTGATACACAGGAACTCACCATTTTCACATGCATAGGTCTATCAAACAAAAACTGCCCATTGAACATAGCTGTTGGTTCAGTCAAGGAAAGCCAGTCAGGACAACTATTAAATTATAGTTGAACACAAACACATCTTTAATAATCACATTTAGCATCAAACTACCCCTAATATTTTAATCAACATCTTTTAATATTTTACTTATTTGTATTAGTCTCTTCCACATACTCAAAAAAAGCTTCAATTCTTTGCTTTATAGTTTTATTTTATAAATAAAATATATTTTAATCCAACCACTGAGAAAAGAAAACTAACTAGGCATCATTTAAAGTGACTATGTTAATGTTCAATGAGATACATTACTGTCGACAACATGTATACAATTAGTTGTAGTAGGAAGAGAAAGTAGGAAAAAGTTAATACTAGGGCTGTATAATATGGCTAATTCAAGTTTTAAGAGTGACTTTAGTACTTGGACATAATAAAGGTTTTATGCACTGGAGACAAAATTCTAATACACATTTCTAAGTAAGGCAACCTTAAATTCCATGATCCCCACAAAATGGTATCAAACTTCAACCTTATTAAACAATGCTCAAGTATAAATCAGGATACAAATTGCTTGAACTGCTTCAATTGCTTGTTCAAAAGTGACTGTGCCCATTCCTCTGCTCTTGCCATCTTTGTCTTCTTTAATATCTGCCCGCTTTACAGTTCCAGCTATGCTGAACACTTCCTTTAGCTTCTTCCAACCAACTTTGAAGTCAAGCTTAATATAAAATCATATAAAGTTACATACCTATTAACCCCTCTCCCCACTTAATACAAATCATTTCCAAATTCTCAAAAATATAAAGAATTCTAATTCTTGTAAAACAGTGTATCAACAGTATCAAATAGAAACATCTTAAGTTGTTAAAGATCAGTAAGCTACATCTATGTTGTTCCTTACCCTTATTTTTTTCAATTCTCAAAAACAGCCTCTCAGTGCTGCTCAGTCCTGTTTTGTACATTTGAAACTTTCACATCTATTTTTACTGACAGAAATTCAGATTTTAGAAAGTATGATTGATATCACTGACTTTCAAAAGCTTAAGACAAACCAACGACAACATGCACATTCACAAATATCAAATCTAAAGAAAGAAATCCACTTACCAATATGACTAAAATTACATTCAATAATAGTACATAATATCAAGAACTGTTTGTTTATAAATTCCACAGTTCTATTTTTAAAAATCCTAAATACTTGTGTTTATACTCTAACCTTGTATTTATGGACTCAAATTGGGTTTGAGTTTATGATAATTACTGTTTGGCTTACTTTAGTTAAAAACAAGCAAAATGTTTTATAAACCTGTAACCCATTCATCTAACAATCTCATGATTAAAACTAAATATCTGAATGGCAAAATTTTAGAATAAAGCTTAAACTTACATTAGCAACAAAAATTGTGGAACCAAGTCTACCAGCCTGCAAATTACTGATAACCTCAGGAGGAATGTTTGGATTATTGAGAATGGAAGGTGGTAAATTCATCAATCCCGATCCCATATCGGGTACATGTCCTCCTGGAAATGATCCTCCCGTTCGTTGCAATGCCCTACGAGCATTTTCTCCATCAGGATCCTATAACACACAGTGAATGTTAAATGCCACTATATACATCAGTAAATCTGTATCACTAAAATAACAACTTCAAATTCTACAGCAGCTATCCAAACTGCTCAAATTACTGGCCCTCTTGAAGAGTGAGCTTTTTCTCATCCAGAGAATCCAGTCTCATAAAAACCTGTGGACAGACAAAAGATTTCAGTCTCCAGGGATGTCAATTAAATACCTCTTTCCAATCACTAAAGTCACTTAAGAACTTGAAATTAGTTTAATTTTGTCCTCACACAGGTATACAAATATATGGCACATACACATACAAATAACTCAAAGAGGCAAATACTTACTGTGACTCTTTCCTTTTCAAAATGCAGGGATGAATTCTCACCACTATACACCCAAAGCAATGTCAAATTCATATTACCTCAAAGCTTTCAATAGCAGAACAAACTATTGCAAAACCCAGAAATACTTGGGTAGAGGGGAACTGTTACAATCTGCAAATTTTATTCCTGAACAAAAGAGAATTATATACACGTTCCAACCTCAAAAATGATTATAATTTGAGATGGAGAGAAGAAGATAAAGAAAGGCTAAGTACCAAGTAAAGAATGGTACTAAACATTGTTTGGTTTTGTTTTCTTTAGTTCATTAACTTTTAAGAGAAACATTCTGCCTTTAAACAAAACTAAAAAAAGGCAAGCTTAAACATACTCCTCACTTATCTCAGTAGAGTACAAAATACAAAAACCACATAAACACCCAGACTACTACTATCTGCAATACCAAATGATTACGATACATGTAACCATCTACATTCTACTCTGCTGGTCCTGGTCAGGGAATTCTAATGAAAAGAAAGCTGGGTGACTTTAATAAGGAAGCCTAGAAAGCCTTCCTAGCCTTTCTAGGAAGGCTAAGAGAAGAGAAGGTGAAGTGAATGTAAGAATAAAGGTATTCTGGCATTCAATGTATTCCATCATGATGAAGAAATAAAAAAGCAAAGAAATGTTCTGAAGAATGCTACATAACTTTTTAAGTTAATAAATAAATGTTTCAGGCCTAAGGTTTCAAAAACTTGCACAAATACAAAACTGAGAATAGTGGTTACCCATGGTGGAAGGAGGAGGACATAGCAGGGGAGATGCTTCATGAGCCATTAAGATAGTCGGTTTCTCCTTAACATCTTAATATTAATAAAGCATATTGCTATATTTTTATGTATGATATACATATAAACCCATATACACACAAAATCACACACATATATACCATAAAACATATATAAAACACAACTTATGTAAAACCACCTACTACAGCATGGTTTTTAGTCCTCCGTTCCCATTAGGTGTCAGTCTGTCTGTCACTGTCTACTATTGCTATGAGAGAGCCTATAATTTTATAACTGCTACTAAGCATATTTAAGTAAATTTAAAAATGTAATTCTAATATCTGTTAATGAACATTGGAAATATACTTTTCCCTAGACTCAAACTAGTATTTCTCAGCAATGATCCTAGCCACCCATGTGAAAATCAGATAATTTCAAGAAAGGAACCTTTAGAGATAATAATCCAGAAAAGTTAATTGAATAAAGAACACCTTATCATTTAGCTCGGCCAACTCAATCATTCTTCTCTTTAGGAAGTTAAAAATAAGAAGTATTCTATATCACCTTGGATCACATAAATCTGTTATAGGGTCTCTGAAATATTACCAAGATCTACAATGTGCTAAAACTTAAAAGAACACAAACAGAATGGGCTTTGTTCCCAGTTAAAAAAATAACAAAACAAACACAGAACCTATAATACTTGTGTGTTTTTTTGGCCCCACTGTGAGGTTTGTGAGATCTTAGTTCCTGGACCAGGCACTGAACCCCAGCCCTTGGCAGTGAGAACACAGAGTCCTAACCCACTGGACCACCTGAGAATTCCCTGTAATACTTGTCTTTTGAAGAGGAATAGGAAACATCATAAAAAAAGCAAGTCATAATTCTCAGAATTATAATTTCCTACATGGTGGTTGTTCTACAAATGTTACTTCCTTATGGGAAATTATTAGGGTATCAACACATTTCTGACAAATTGGTCCTGGCTTATGCATGAAAATTATTTAATACCAAATAAATGGCACAGCTTACTAGAGTCTAAACTTCCTCTACCAATTTTCTACTTCTCAGTCAAAATACTAACAACAACAAAAACGAAAAACCCCTACGCTCAAACAGAATTAAAGAAACTCAGAAGGTGACTCCAATAAAGAGATAGGGGATACTTTTATTTGCTGGCAGCATGGCCTTTAATTTTAAACTATTATTCATCTCATTTCCAGGAACACAAGACCAAGGACCAAGTTACACTCCCACCTTGTGCAGCAATAACAACAGTCAAAATTATTATTACAGTTAACTCGTCACACAGCTAGAAAATGATAGAGCTGGGACTCAAACCAATACCATAATACATTAAATTGTGACTGACAGTACTGTTCCACAATGATTTGTATCCATGTTGGTGGAAACTCTTCAGCATCCTAAAGTCATATCTTCTGTTGTTTCTTATTACAGACTTTAAAAAGGATATACGCCTAAGTGGTGTGTGATCAAACTATCCAGGTAAGATTAACAATATGAACTAAAGAGAGATATGAAAATGACTTCTCTTCAAGCTAGCCATTTCCAAGGTGAATTTAACAGCTAACTGTAAACAGTTTTTCATTTTATCTTCTGATCATTCTTCTGTCAACAGATTTACACTGCTTCACACAAAGTGAATATCTTCATTTTAGGGGAGGCATCTAAACATGCATTTATATAAGTTCTGGTTATATAGTTCACTAATAGATTTATAACTTTTCTTAAATTTTAATCAGAGATAGTTTCAGGTTAAACTTATTAAAAGTGAGTATCAATTTTATTTAAATCTATAAGGTATTTGAATCACTAAGTAAACTTTATCAACTACAAGAATATCTACAATATTTTTCAAATCTGACAACACAATCTGAAAACTGAAAGCGTTTATACCAAAGTCAGCATTGTCCTCTTTAAATTTCTGAACCCTGTAATTTTTACGAATCATACACCTCTGCTTATAATAATTTGTGACAAATCAAATACATAGGATATTGCTTAAAAGCAAATATGAAACCACATACAAGCAAAACTGTTATCAATTATATAACACTTTAATAAAGCATCTATGCTTTAAAAAAAGTTGTAATCAGATAAATAACATTACCAGATGAAAATCCAAAGAAGCCATGTCCTTTTATTCAAGTGTTTAAATTATTTTAAATACAATAAATCTTACCTCCTTAATATTCAACGGTCTTCCACTAAGATCATATTTGTTCATTGTCTCTAGTGCTTTCTTGACAAATTCTTCATCTTTGAATTCAACCACACTTAATGGGAAAAAAATTTATAGGAAATGTTTATGTACTAAGATTTTTTTCCAATCATAAATTTAAATTTCACTTAAGATACTAAAAAAAAAAAATTCTTACCCACAACCCTACATCCAGGTAGATTTGTCAATATATGCAAAAGAAAAAAAAGTTTTGGATCAGTAGATGAAGTTAATGATAGATTCTAACATTTAAATCATTAAAGCAATTGATAATACAATCACTCTGTTTTTTACACCTCCAGAATATAACAGGCAAATGACCGCAAATTTCCTATAAATTTTTAGATCTATCCATTTAGGATTGTAGAATCTAGCATCTAAGAAGCACATTTTTACTTTTAGATGTCTGTTCTTTAAAACTAAAGCAATGTCATTGCACAAATTCAATCAAGGAAATAACTGAAGGCTCTCAAATACCTATCCTTACATTGTTATGTGTGTTTTTCAAAGATGTATGGTATACAAATAATTTTAATGTAAATTTTCCAATTTTACTTTTACAAAGTTCTCAAAGAAAACTGGCTACACACAATTTAATAACATCCAGTTGTAACTATGTTTTAAAAAATTTATCTAAAGAAACAAAGTAGTAGAATCATTTTTTTAAATAGTTCCTTGTCATTATTATTATTCAAAGTGCCCTTTGAATCTGATTACAGAAGTTTTATTTCTCATGCACCCAACTGGTTTTTGCTAATATAATTAAACATTGTTAAAAAGCTTTCCATTATATTCAATACGTTGCTTTTGTTGCTAAAAATAAAAATCTATCAACCAATTCCTTCTCTGTCAATTTAATCATCAATGTTTTTATATTCATCCAATTGGTCAGAGCACTGCCTTTTCTGTAGTCCTATAAGCTACCAAAGTAAGCTCTTTAGTGCAAGTTTCAAACATACATTCTGAAATAACACCTTTAAGCTATAGGCCTCTCATGGAACTCTGAGGAAATATTATCAATTCAGTGACTTTTAAAATATCCTTGAAGACATCAGAACACAACAAAAAAAAATCCTATATTAAAATCTATTGGCTAAGAAGCATTACCTTAGAGCATTAGAAAAGTGAATGCCCTTTATGAGCATTTTCAAAACCCACCTCTTCAAGGCAGCTAGTTTGGTTTGTGTGTCAGACTTGCTAGTATAAAGCCTCAAATCTTTCATAATAGAGTAAAACAAAATGAAACTTAAGTTTCCAAAAACTGGTACAAGTATTATACAAAAATTAAACTGCTGAGGAACTTTTAAACCTCAAGCAGATTATTGCCCACAGCACTTACCCTTGATTTTCCTTCCGCATCCTTAAAGAGCTCCACGTATGTAACCTCACCAACTACATAAGACATACAAAAGGAAGATACCAAGAAACAATACATTTAAACACCAGTATCTTGCTTTACTGCACACCTGTGCACAACTCTACAGAAAAGCACCTATTATTCACCAACAATCAAAACCAGACCAACATACCTCCTGTCAATGGCTATGTAAATTTAACTAATTTTCAGAAATGTACATCATCCACATTCTCTAAAAAAGCTAACAACCATATTAACCTAATTCATGCTACAGATCATTATTTTGGCCAGCATGATATAGTTGGTGAACAAATGCACATATACATACAAAAGGTCCCTTAGCCTATCATATTAAAAACATCAACATTAGCACTTTTCAAATAACTTTGGTCGCCTACACACAACAGCTGTTTTAAGGTGACTTTCTACCTGAATGTCTTCAAATCATGTTTGCCGTCAGTAAACTAAATTTACAAGTCATGCTTCACAGCAAGCCACACACTTTCTAAATAAAGTCAGTGAATAAAACCAATCAAATAGTTGTCACCTTACAACAGATACACCAATGCAAAAAAAATTTTTTTATTTATTAGATCAGCCTCAAAACCAAGTACATAGTTTGCATGACTATTGAAACTCAATTTTTCAAGAGATAACAAAACTAACTTTTACAAGATCAAGTATTAAAATGATTTTTCCCCAAAACAAACCATATATATAAAATGAAGGTTTTCAGGTTATTCTGAAAACAAAACTGCAACAGCAGTAACGCAATTTTAATATAGAACTGCAGAGACAGCATCATGGCATTCATGACAATGCAAACAAAATGAATTCCACAGCCAGATTCCAGACTCCACCAAGTAATAACAAAACAGCTTTTGGAAAAAGAAATAATCAGACCTTATTATTCATACTTTAACACACTAAATGTATTGCTTACCTAATGCAATAGTCCTTTAAAAAATCTATAAAAACTTCAACTAGACAAAGCAATCACTTTAACAAAATTCTTGGTGGCATGCATATGTTGGCTCGCTCCTTCCCCACTAACATGGCAAAAAAAAAAAAAACTTCATTTATCCATACTACCTTGTAATGAAATTGTACCAAGTGAAAGAAGAGGAAAAGATTAATTTATGTGTCAAGAAATAAACAAAAATCAATTTTTTGAGTCTGTGTGGCTAAGAGGAATGAAAAACGTTTCCTTATCTCCCTCCCCATTCTAAATGAAGATCATCCAACAATGAGTTTATCAAAAATAGTTACCTTTTTCTCTCATTAGATCTTTAATAGCTTGCCATTTCATGTCATATGGAATGTTGCTAATAAAAACTCTGTTACGATTTGGACCCTTCTTTTCTCCAGTGCCTGAATTCTTATCTTTTGAATAAGGATGGAATCTATTGGCCTTCTTATTCCCTGTAGATTTTTCTTTTAATTCAGATTTCTCTTCTTTGACTGATTCATCATTCTCCCTGTGAATTAAAAACAAAACAGAACAACAAAAAGAAAACCTCAGTGGTGCTTCCAATAGTGGAAGTCTATGTTAAAATAAGTATTTCACATTTATCACTTCACAAAATTCTCCCCTAAGTTAGACCTAAGGAAAGCAGCTGGAGACTCAACTACTGCCTTTGAAATTATCCAATCAATGTCTTTTCAAAGCAATGATTTTAGCATATTACCAGAGTTCTCATTTAACAACCCTTCTTGTTTCCATATTAAATAGCTGTAGCATTCAAACAAACCCAGTTTTTCCCATGATACTACTTAATAAATGTTGTTAGAACCTAACAAGAGAGGGAAATGGGTGATTTTATTCTTAGATTATTTATTCTTAGATTAAAACTGCCACCGTTAATGGAGAATTAACTGTCTGGGCCTCATTCAGAACTCTAAAAACTTAATTTACAAAATGACACACTGAAAAAGTTCGTATCTTAAAGGTTAACAGTTTCCTCCCAGAATTTTTCTCCTCCATTGCTTAAAAACATAATCAAAACACAGTTATATCTATACACTCCCCATATGACTCTCATAATTTTTGTCTCTTGCCAGTTTTGACCAACTTGATAAGGTATCCTATTATTTTCGTGTTCAGTATTCCTGTTTTAACCTACAAATTAGGATAGGGTATTTCACAGAAGCGAGCCATTTTTATTAAGAGTAATATCTATAATAGGTGGGATGGGATGGAGGAGAGAAGCAGTACTTAAATGCAACATGAACCAGAAATATATAAATCTACTTTTTAATGAGGCCCTAACTGGAAAAACACTTAAAAGACTGTAATCACATTTCAATTACATGATGCTATTCACCAAACATCTGTAACATATAAGTAAACAAAGTAAATCCTAAAGATAAAAATTTGGATATACATTTTAAAATGTAATTTACTTTTCAAAAGCAATCTTTAACAGAAGTAACAATAGATTTCTTTTAAGCCACCAATTACCCTACTGAATTTAAATTTAATTAAAACTTCAATTTGAAAGCAATTTTTCACAAACACATACTAAGAAAAATCTCTGAGAATGATGCCCTAGGTTTCCTGGATTATTCTGACAACCAATCAGGTTTCATAATCCAGGCTCCATATTATCTCGTAAGCCAAGCAACTGTGTGATTTATACACTGCAGTACTTCACACAGCTCTAATTGTAGTCACTTGTTCTACAATACATCGAACTTTTCGGGTAGCTGTTTTTCTGGGCAGGAAACAACCTAGCCATGAGTACAGTATGTAAAATGCTAGAGAACAAAAACCATCTGCAATGATATCAGCAGTATCTAGCATGGTAACACGTGCTTGACAAATGTTCATTTTTGAACGAATAGTTCAAAATAGAAACCATACTCATCTGAGCACAGATGATGCCACTGTCTGCCAGAAAAACTGCTAAAATCAAGGAAGACACATGAGGGCCAAATATGCTTTGCCACCTCTTCAGACCTCTTTCCCTCATTAGAAATAGCATGCCTGGAAGTAATCTCCTCAACTGTACTCTACCAAGTACCCACCTGTCTAAACAGAGTGGCACTCCTATAAATGGCAGCAAGCAGTCAAAAGCCACAGAGGACTTTTCTGTTTCCTGGGTACATCAGATACAAGAACAAATCCTTCTTTCCATCCCCCAAAGAACCTATTGACATAGTCTGAATTCAATATTTTTAAAGTAAGTCTCTGTTCAGGTGAGCAGACAGCTATACAGTCCCTATCCAAATACCCCTTCCCCTGCCATTTTCTTCTTAGGTGAAACCAACTATGAAAATTGCACAAAGTTCTGAAGTATGTTCTTTTATTCTTACATGGATGTTGTAAAGTTACAACAATCTGACAACTCCACTAAAAAGCAACAATGTAGGATCATTATCATTAATTCCTTCAGTAGTAATAATAATATAATCCCTTGAGTAGTAAAGGCTTCCCTGACATTTGGTAAAGAATTTGCCTGCAATGCAGGAGACCCGGGTTTGATTCCTGGATCGGGAGGATCCCCTGGAGAAGGGATAGGCAACCCACTTCAGTATTCTTGGGTTTCCCTGGTGGCTCAGATGGTAAAGAATCTGCCTGCAATGCGAGAGACCTGGGTTCAATCCCTGGGTTGGGAAGATCCCCTAGAGAAGGGAAAGGCTACCCACTTCAGTAGAGTCAGACTCTAGTGACTTTCACTTTTGAGTAGTAAAGGATATGCTCTTTACTGCTCAAGGGATTACCAGGATCTTCTAAGTTTTTCCCAATTAGTGGCATCTTAAAGATACTGCTAAACTGCTCATCTACAATGCACAAATAAAGATTACTATGGAAGGTAAGATCAGTGTAGTTGCTAAAGGTATGGTCTGATTGTTAAGAAAGTGAACTATAATAATAGGGGAAGGGTGAGAGGAACATTCAAGAGGGAGAGGATATGCGTATACTTTTGGTGGATTCATGCTGTTGCATCACAGAAACCAATGAAACACTCTAAAATAAAAATAAATTTTAAAAAAGAAACTGAACTATAATTACTCAATTTCTGAACTCATTTCTATGTCATAAACACACTATGGGAAAGTCAGTAAAGATACATGTGAAAACTCTTGAGGGAATCAAAATATTGGCACTATATTCAGAATTCCATGTAATAATCCCCAAACTATTCATCTAAGCAATCTCCCTTCTAATGTATTTGAAATGCTGTGATGATTCTATGTTACAAAAACATTATCTATTCTTGACTGAATTATGTCTACCCAAATAACTTAACTTTCTGAAAAATCAGTATCCAACATCAAATGAGGACCTAGTTTTAATATATGATTTTGAAAGCATAACACTATGAGATCCAAAATTAAGCCCAGTTCCATTCTTTACTCCTAATATGATAAAAACACTATTCTACTTCAAACACTACACCTTGCACCAATGCTTAGTATTTTATACAAGCATCATAATGTAACTCTCAATCTCCATATGCTCCAAGTTGTTAGTCACACATGAATAATGAAGCATTATAACAACACTGCTATTTTTCCTCGCATTCACTTAAGAAAAGGAGAGCTAGTATACCATTTTGGCATAAAGAAAAAGACTAGACAGAGGGAAACATCTTTAATTTCTTGTCAAAAGATATGAACATGCCAAATAAATCCTCTGTATATGAGTTTCATGATCATATGAAAGTTCACTTTGGCATTTCTTAAATGTTTACCGGGCGTTTTTAAGTACAAAGAGGAGTAAGACATAGCTGATGCCGACATAGCTGCCTCCGTGCTCAATCACTATGGACTAGCCTCAGTAAAAATCATTTCAGTCTTGATGACAAAGAGCACTCTGTTCACCTCTAAGCAACATACATTTTAAGGCAATATGTGGCCATTTTTATCAGTGCTACAAGTTCTTATCATTAAGAATATATGGTGAATCAACTCAAGGTTTATGTGTTGGGTTGTTGACTACTTCAGTTGGTGCCCAGAGTCAAAAAAAAGGTTGTGAGGCTGATGTAGGTAAATGTCTCCAGTTATTTAGTATGAGTGACCCATGCCTGTGTGCTCAGTCACTCAGTGTCTGATTCTTTTTGATCCTATGGACTGTATGTAGCCCATTAGGCTCCTCTGTCCATGTGGTTTTCCAGAAAAGAATACTGGAGTGAGTTGCCATTTCCTCCTCCAGGAGATCTTCCCAACCCAAGGATTAAACACCCAGGTCTCCTGCATTGGTAAGCAGATTCTTTGCCACCGAGCCACCTAGGAAGTCCAAGTGATCCATGATGGTCTGTTGTATGTTCTTAAGGAACAGACAGTACAAGAAACCCCTGATAGTAAACTGGTTTCTTACACAACTGGGAAAAGAGGCAGGGAGAAAGATGAATTATAAGCAATATGAAAAGAATCTGCATCTGTATTTACTGGTAACATTTCTTCACCTTGTATTTACCTCTGCTTCAGTAAGAAGTGAAAGTGATTCTTTTCCCACTTCTCACTTCTGTCTATCTACACCCCCATAGGACTTTAAAAGGGATTAGAGACTTTTAGATCTCATGGAAGTTCAGATACCAGCTTTATCTGTACCAAGACTATTATACTAATCATACCCAAGTGCAGTAGGGCTTCTCTCCATATTTCAAGGTTGTACTTTTTGATAAGGAGGTGGCAGGCCCATATTTAGATAAAACAAAGTACTTCTTATTTCTCATTCCACAGTTTTTCACTTATATTTATGATGCCAAATCCCTGAAAGCCCACAGTTTGGTACGAAGGGTAGAAAATGCTTCATTCACTCTTTTGGTCTTCAGTTACTAAGTGCACCAGGTTCCACCTAGGAATAAACTCCACTAGGAGATAGGTCAAATCTCCTATACCCAGATCTCTGTTTTTTCTAGAAGATACTGCCCATCCTATTCAAATCCAATTGAGAGCAAGAGTACATAACAGAGCTGGGAGACCTACTTTATTTCATCTGCAATCAACCCTTAGACTGGTCCAGGTCTTACATAGTGTTCCAAACATTCTTATACAAAAGAAAAGTAAGAACCTTTATCTTTCCTACTTTAGTGTGAACATTATCTTCACTACTTTCTAGTAAATTTAATGTTTTCACAAAATTATTAACATACTTTCAATTTCAGGTTTAAAGAGCTGGGCATGTGCAGATGAAATTTCTGACTTCATATTCCTTCTATATAACAAGAACAAAGGGAAGCACAGCATTTCCTTTTAACTGGAAATTATTATGACTCGAACCGACTACATTCTTCATCGGCACTGATGACAGCTGCAATGTTTTAAGTAGTGGGTTTCCTTCAACTAAAAAATGATCTTATTTTACCAAAATTAAGATCCTACCATTCCGCATTGAGTTTTTTTTAAAAAGCCTGTGTGGCTGACAAACATGGGGAAGCGGTAGGGAAAGGGGTGGAGCAAGGCACCACGCACCGTTCCCTTTTTAAAGTACCTCTCAGCAATTCAAGGATAACACAATGGATTCGGTCTCACAGCACAGTACTAAACTTCCTCTTAGTATACAGATCAGTTAAGAAATGAATACACAGTTTAGAAAACAACAGTGAACTTATACAGCTCAGAATGAGGCCGGGAAGATTGTGGGGGGCGGGGTGCGGATATTCCTTTTACAAACGTTCTCGGCGGTTAAGAGGCAATGTCCGATGATGTCATCCCTAGTTACTCCCTAGTGATGAACACTAACTATTGGCCTTTAAAGGGGGGGACCATTTTCCTGCAAATCGTGGCGACCGCCGAGTTCTGCGTAAGGGTTCTCCAACCGAAGTCCGGGAAGAGGGGGTCTTGGGTCAGTAGCAGGGGAGGGTAGCCCCCAGGCCCGCATCCGGGTTCCCCCGGTTCGGTGCGGGCGGGGAGGGCCCGGGAGAGGGCCGACTGCACCTGCACCAACCCGCCGCCCACGGCCCGGGGACGGTTATCCTCCGCCAAGGCTCAGCCCCGGCTTCGACACCCCCCGCCCCCAGGTCGATCTCCCGCCCCACACCTCATCCCGGTCCCCTGAGGAAAAGACAATACATTTTAACGCCATTGGAGCTGCTGCTGTGCTGCGGAGGCTGCTTCTCCTGCTCGGGCGGGTGAGGTTCTCGCCGGGGCTCGCCCGGCGGCTCCGAGGGCTGCCGATGCGGGCTGTCGTCGCCAGCGGCCCTAAGCACCTCGGGCTTGTCGGCGTCAGCCATCCCGCCGCCACGGCCTCCGCCTCCGCCGCCTGCGCTGAGGGGCTCCGAGCGCGACAATGGCGGCGGCCGGCAAAGCGGTAACGGATCCCGATTTGAAAAGGCCCCGAGCGCTCAGTTGCCCGGATCTCGCGAGAACCAGTCAGGGCTGGGAGACTGGGAGATGGTGTGAGCTGGTAGAGGGGAGGGAGTGGGAGTGCGCGGGGAGGGGAGTAGAAGGATGGGTTGGTGGCGTGTGTAAGCCACCATGGCCGTAGACGGTCCTGCTCCTACCCAAGGAGGGCTTGATTTGTCCTGAAGCCCGTGGTAGGGGAGTGTTCTGAGCCCCAGCCCCTTCAGTCCTGTGGCACCCAGAGGGGTTTTCACTAACAAAAGTCGGCTCTGGGTGTTAGAAGTCCCTAGGGCTCTGAAACCTAGACTATTCTAATCATTTCCTGTAGAGGCAATTTAAATTAGAGAAGCACACACCGCTTAGTATCTTTAAAAACTTCTGCTAATGTTCAGACTCCCCTTAGAAATCCTTTGAATAATGCAAATAAATCACCTGCTACTTCAGTGCCTAGGCACCCTGTGGACATTCAATAAATAGTCATTGATGACTGGTTGCAATTCACCAGAAAGAATGGCTTTGAATTCCTTTGAGTTCTGGTTGTTCTAGAGAATAAGGCAAAAAGAAGACTCAAGTTTTTAATTCTCCAGGCAGCAATCAATGAGGAGAATCTATACTTTTCATAAGAAACCTACTAGACAGCCAATAATGAACATTTGGGGTTTTGGTTGTGTTTATTATAAGCTGATGGAAATTCTATTTGAAGCAGTTACAGGCTCTCAAACAAATTTAATTACTGTATGGAGTTTTAAAATACAGTCATAGATTTTTTCCCCCCAAGTATGAAAAAGAAACTCATTAAACTTAATCAACTTCTAACTTGGGAGTACCATAATAATATTTCACATTGAAATAACCTTTTTCAGCTGAAAAGTTCAAAGACCTTACCAAACCTTTCTTTTCATAAAGAGGCAAACATGTATGATTTACATGCTTTGCTAAATATCATGCACACATTAGCGGTAAAGCTGTAGTCAGAAACTAATACTCAAGTAATACATAATTTCCTCAATTACCCCCGTTTCCTTGACATTTCAATGTGTAGGGTTTTTTTCCTTCAACTAAAAAATACCATTAAGCAGCCAATCCTATGCCAGAAGAGTTACTTCATCAAACGCACACACATAAAAATCAGAACAATTTTAATTCTATGGGTACACTTGGTAAAATACTACTGTTTAGGGTGCCACTGACATTGTTTCAAAAACACAACACAGGCTGTTGTTACTGCATGAATTGTTTCTCCTCAGTCAGTTCTCCAAGATTTAGTATTTGGAGTAGCAGAAGTCATTGGATTTTTGACACAAAAAAAACTGGGTTAAAACCCCTGCTCTGCCACTGTCTGCCTGTAACTCCTTGGACAAGTCACTTAACTTTTCAATCTTTCCGTAATAAATAAGGATAATAATACCTACCTAGCAAGATTAAGATGAGGATTAAAAGAAAGAACTTTATGTAGGGCAAATTGCTATATGAATATAAAGTAGTATTACAATTCCCTATCTCTCCAGGCTGAGCAGGGTTTTATCAAAGAAAAGTCAAGTGGTTTTCATAGAACTGAATTGTAAATACTTTCAAAACATCCATCACTCTCTGTTATTCTTTGGCTGTTACTGAATTTAAGATGAAAACAAACCTGCAGTCTCTTGTATAGTATATTCTTGCAAAATCTCAAAAAATTCAATTTAATATTTTTTAAGAGGCCTTTATTCTTAAAACAGAGTAGTAAGTACATGAGGAATACAAAAATAGATACAGCCTATTCCCTATTAGGGGAGAACACTTTTGAAAAGCACTATTTGAGTGCTATAATTGAGACAAATATGAAGTATAATTAAAAATTTATTTACAAAATCAGGACTCTGGCTTGCATACTGTAGTGTGCTAATTAAAATGTTTCATTAAAATATTTATCTTGATTACTGAGCTTTTTGGCATCCTTTAAATGATGTACCTAAGACATGTACCTCCCTTACTGTAATTTAACTCTAGTCCTGATAAATGCATAAATGGCAGAGGTTAATTTCTATAGGGAGATCTGTTAGAACTTTATATAAGAGCTGAATCTCAAAAGATGGAGAGAACTGGGGCAGCTTCTGAAGAGAAAATGTTGAATAACTACTATTCCATCTGACTGCTCTATAGATTGATCTTTCCTCCCTCACTAGCTATTATATTGTACTTACCTTAGCAAAACGTGAAAAAAAAATTTAAAAACACATTTGCTAACAAAGTACTGCTACATTCCATTTCTAATTTTCCTTCCACACTTATTTTTTTAAGTCCATATACACATACTGAAAAATCTTGAGTAATGATTTAACTTTTACCTTCTCATACTACAATATTCATCCTTTGCAATGGCACAAAATGCATTACTGATGCAACCTCACATAACTACCTAGTTTTATCTCTCACAAATTGAAATGTATTTGTGATAGAGTGGCAGAAAGAGAGAGGGGGAGATGGAGGGAGATTGAGGAAAGAACCATTATATTACACATACCTGGAAATCTAATACTAAAATTCCAAAATATTTTCAACTAATAATTTGTGCATCATTTAGGAATTGTATTGTTAGTAACAGAAACTAGAAATAATAGTATCTTAAACAAGATAAAATTTATTACTCTTTTAAGTAAAAATAGTATAGAGGAAGGCATCCCAGAGCAGGTATAGTTGCTCCACAATTATCATGGACTCAGGTTTCTTCTGAGAAATTGATGCCTTTAAACTGTTGTGTTGGAGAAGACTTTTGAGAGTCTCTTGGACTGCAAGGAGATCTAACCAGTCAATTCTAAATGAAATCAGTCCTGAATATTCATCGGAAGGACTGATGTTCAAGCTGAAACTCCAATACTTTGGCCACTTGATGCGAAGAACAGACTCATTGGAAAAGACCCTGAATCTGAGAAAGATTGAAGGCAGGATGAAAAGGGGATGACAGAGGATGCGATGGTTGGATAGCATCACCAACTCTATGGACATGAGTTTGAGCAAGCTCCAGGAGTTGGTGATGGACAGGGAGGCCTGGTGTGCTGCAGTCCATGGGGTCGCAAAGAGTCGGACAAAACTGAGCAACTGAACTGAACTGAACTGAACAGGTTTCTTCTGTCTTGACCTTTCACCACCCTAGTGTGTGGTGAACATTTTAAAGATCACCCTAGGGCCCAAGCTGGCTACTGGAGATTAGGCATTTTGTCTGTACTGAAGGCAAGAAGCTGTTCAGAAAAGAAGGCTCCTATTCAGAAGTCTCACACAACACTTCCCACTCACAGGTCAAAACTTAGTCACATTATTGCAGGGAGGAAGCCAATTCTGACTCCATGTTGGAAACTGTTTCTATGACTTGCTTTTATTATTATAATCATACTCAATGGCTTGTCTGGAGGACCCTGCCCCCCTGTTAAACTAATGTGCCTTTGTTCAGCTCATGGAGAGATAGTTTGTCCCTTCTCACCTGTGAATAGAAGAGATTCGGTTCAGTTCAGTTGCTCGGTCATGTCCGACTCTTTGCAACCCCATGGACCGTAGCATGCCAGGCTTCCCTGTCCATCACCAATTCCTGGAGCGTGCTCACGCTCAAGTCCATCAAGTTGGTGATGCCATCCAACCATCTCATCCTCTGTTGTCCCCTTCTCCTCCCGTCTTCAATCTTTCCCAGCATCAGGGTCTTTTCCAATGAGTCAGTTCTTCACATCAGGTGGCCAAAGTATTGGAGTTTCAGCTTGAGCATCAGTCTTTCCAATGTATATTCAGGACTGATCTCCTTTAGGATAGACTGGTTGAATACCCTCACAGTCCAAGGGACTCTCAAGAGTCTTCTCCAACACGCAGTTCAAAAGCATCAATTCTTCGGCACTCAGCTTTCTTTATAGTCCAACTCTCACATCCGTACATGACTACTGGAAAAACCATAGCTTTGACTAGACAGACATTTGTTGGCAAAGTAATGTCTCTACTTTTTAACTTGCTGTCTAGATTGGTCATGATTTTTCTTCCAAGGAGCAAGTGTCTTTTAATTTCATGGCTGCAGTCACCATCTGCAGTGATTTTGGAGAAAATAAAGTCTGACACTGTTTCCATTGTTTCCCCATCTATTTGCCATGAAATGATGGGACCAGATGCCATGATCTTAGTTTTCTGAATGTTGTTTTAAGCCAACTTGTTCACTGTCCTCTTTCACTTTCATCAAGAAGCTCTTTAGTTCTTCTTCACTTTCTGCCATAAGTGTGGTGTCATCTGCATATCTGAGGTTATTGATATTTCTCCGGGCAATCTTGATTCCAGCTTGTGCTTCAACCAGTCTGGCATTTTGCATGATGTTCTCTGCATATAAGTTAAATAAGCAGGGTGACAATATACAGCCTTGACGTACTCCCTTCCCCATTTGGAACCAGCCTGTTGTTCCATGTCCAGTTCTAACTGTTGCTTCCTGACCTGCATATAGGTTTCTCATGAGGCAGATCAGGTGATCAGGAAATCTCTTTAAGAATTTTCCAGTTTGTTGTGATCCATAGAGTCAAAGGCTTTGGCATAGTCAGTAAAGCAGAAGTAGATGTTTTTCTGGAACAATCTTGCTTTTTCGATGATCCAATGGATGTTGGCAATTTGATCTCTGGTTCAACTGCCTTTTCTAAAACCAGTTTGAACATCTGGAAGTTCACTGTTCATGTACTGTTTAAGCCTGTCTTGGAGGGAGAATTTTGAGCATTACTTTGCTAGCGTGTGAAATGAGTGCAACTGTGCGGTAGTTTGAGCATTCTTTGGCATTGCCTTTCTTTGGGATTGGAACAAAAACTGACCTCTTCCAGTCCTGTGGCCACTGCTGAGTTTTCCAAATTTTCTGGCATATTGAGTTCAGCACTTTCACAGCATCATCTTTCAGGATTTGAAATAGCTCAACTGGAATTCCATCACCTCCACTAGCTTTGTTCGTAGTGATGCTTCCTAAGGCCCACTTAACTTCACATTCCAGGATGTCTGGCTCTAGGTGAGTGATCACACCATCGTTATTATCTTGGTCATGAAGATCTTTTTTGTACAGTTCTGTGTATTCTTGCCATCTCTTCTGAATATCTTCTGCTTCTGTTAGGTCCATACCATTTCTGTCCTTTATTGTGCCCATTTTTACATGAAATGTTCCTTTGGTATCTCTATTTTCTTGAAGAGATCTCTAGCCTTTCCCATTCTATTATTTTCCTGTTTCTTTGCATTGATCACTGAGGTAGGCTTTTTTTATCTCTCCTTGCTATTCTTTGGAACTCTGCATTCAAATGGGTATATCTTTCCTTTTCTCCTGAAGGCTAACATTTTCTCAAGGCTGGACATTCCCTTGGAGATGTTTTGCAAGACTGAGGACTCTTTCACTTTACTTCCCCACTGCATCTCCCTCTCTATTCTGCTTTTGACTTTAATTCCTCATTGCTTCTTTCTCTCTCATCTATAAAACAACCTGGCATCCAGACCCCAAGAAGATGGTTATTTTGAGGCACTAGCCTGCCATCTTGTTGGTCTGCTGGCTTCCTGATTAAAGTCTCTTCCTTGCCTCAACACCTATCCTGTGGCAAGCAGAGCGAGCTTGGACTTGGTAACAACATGACACAGCCATCTGTAAGGGAGGTTGGCAACTGGGCTCACTGCCTATGGTTCTGCTACCAAAGAAGAGAATGGAGTAGCCACTGCTGCTACTGCTGCTAAGTCACTTCAGTCATGTCTGACTCTGTGCAACCCCACAGACAGCAGCCCACCAGGCTCCCCCGTCCCTGGGATTCTCCAGGCAAGAACACTGGAGTGGGTTGCCATTTCCTTCTCCAACGCATGAAAGTGAAAAATGAAAGTGAAGTCGCTCAGTTGTGTCGACTCTTAGCGACCCCATGGACTGCAGCCTATCAGGCTCCTCCATCCATGGGATTTTCCAGGCAAGAGTGGTCTGCTGGCTCCCTGATTAAAGTCTCTTCCTTGCCTCAACACCTATCCTGTGGCAAGCAGAGCGAGCTTGGACTTGGTAACAACATGACACACCCATCTGTAAGGGAGGTTGGCAACTGAGCTCATTGCCTATGGTTCTGCTACCAAAGAAGAGAATGGAGTAGCCACTAACATTCTTTTAATTTGGCTTTAGGCTCAGAGGTTAGAGCGTCTGCCTCCAATGTGGGAGACCCGGGTTCAATCCCTGGGTCGGGAAGATCCCCTGGAGAAGGAAATGGTAACCCACTCCAGTATTCTTGCCTGGAGAGTCCATGGACGGAGAAGCCTGGTGGGCTACAGTTCATGGGGTCGCAAAGAGTCAGACACGACTGAGCGACCTCACTTCTCTTACTGAAGGCAAAGACCAAGAATATGAAGTCAAAGAAATAGTATGTTTTTCAAGTCAGTTTACTTGACTTTACAAAACTAAATGGCTGAATTTGAAGCCACTGTTTCCCAACTTTAGAAAACTAAAACTAAGAAAGGAATTTATAACTAAAAAATACTGCAGGTTATATTTGAAATACATATATAGTTCACTTTTTCACCATAGAAGTTCATTCTGTGATGAAAAAGTGGATATTGGTTATTATCACTTGAAAGAATAGATTTATTCTGACAATTAACTGCTTACTGTTTTTCTCTTTTTTTCTTCTCTTCTTCTCCTATTCCTCTGTGTAACTTAGGAGTCTTTTTTAGCATTTATCATTCTAAAATTACATAAGAAAGTTTTCAAGTAGTTAAGAGAAGTCTAGAATTAAGTCAATTATCTGAGTAATCCAGGCAGGAATTACACTTTCACCTCAATTATTCAAATAATTCAGATAATACCAACAGTGTTGCTTGAATTCCTTTAATAATTGTTTCATTTTTCCACTTTACAATGCTAGGCTCATTGCCCATTAACAGATTTACTTTTGATTTTTGTAAGCAATATTGGGACAGTTTTCTCCTTTGAAGACTAAACACTCCTTTAATTCCTGGATACTTACTTGAGTCTCAATTTTTTTTATTGTCTTTTCTTTTTTTTTTTTTGGAGGAAAATTGCTTTACAATATTGTGTCGGTTTCTTTCTAATTCCTTAAATCACCATGCCTTTTCCTCAATCTCATTCCAGTAACTCCATTAAAAGAAAAATCAGAAGAGCAAATTTCTAAGGATTCTGCCCTACTTTCCTTCCTATAGGCATAGCTACTCCCTCCTCTTCAGTAAATCCATGAATTAGGTTTCCTCTGTCCAAAGCTATGGATATCATGTGGTAATATTTTTAACTATTCCAAATTTGGCATTCTAGCTCAAGGAGTATTCATGAAAATGATTATTGTGTAGCAAACATTGTTTTTAACTTAATTGCCCTTTTTAGCAAGGTCATTCTCAATGTTTAGTTACCACATTTAGAAGGGGTAATACATTTCTTAAAGTGTTAACTAATAAGGTCTAATCCACACACTGTCATGCATATTTGAATATAATCCTATAAATCAGAGGTACCAACCCCAGAGACTTGGACAGATAGCAGTCCTCAGCCTGGTAGGAACCCAGCCCCACAGCAGGAAGTGAGTGCATGTGAGGGAACAAAGCTTCATCTGCCCCATCCCATCACTCCCTATCACTCACATTACCTCCCAAACCACCCCCTCCCTCCCCTATTCGTGAAAAATTGTCCCAGGTGCCAAAAAGGCTGGGGACTGCTGCTGTAAATGGTAATGATAGACTTAACAACTAACATAATCCATATCCCTCTTATTTGATAATAGAAATTTATTTAAGATGATTGTGAATATGCTGCTGCTGCTGCTAAGTAGCTTCAGTCATGTCCGACTGTGTGTGACCCCATAGACGGCAGCCCACCAGGCTCCCCAGTCCCTGGAATTCTCCAGGCAAGAACAGTGGAGTGGGTTGCCATTTCCTTCTCCAATGCATGAAAGTGAAAAGTGAAAGTGAAGTCGCTCAGTCGTGTCCGACTCCTAGCAACCCCATGGACTGAAGCCTACCAGGCTCCTCGGTCCCTGGGATTTTCCAGGCAAGAGTACTGGAGTGGGGTGCCATTGCCTTCTCCGGATTGTGAATATAGAAGTCCACATTCCCTAGCTTCACTTGCCACTGTGCGTGGCCACACATCTATATTCTGGCTATTAAGATATGAGCAGAAATGTTGTGAGGACTGAGGAGGAGGCTCCTTAGAAGGGACTGACTTAACTGGAAGAGTGGCCCTTTTGTCCTCTCTTGTCTCCTCTCGCTGCTGCTTGGAATGGACAAATGATGTCTGTAGCAGTGGTAACCATGATGAACCATGAAGTGAGCTTATGACTGAAAGCTAAGTACTGAAGTTGCTAGAACAGGAAAATAGAATTAGGGTCTCTGATGACACCATGAAGCCACCATGAACAACCTTCATAGTCCTACCTCAAGCTTGTTTTCAGTTGGAGGAAATCTTCTATCCTGATTAATATGCTACTATTTGGAGTCTTTCTATTAAGCACAGCTAAACTTAATCATGATAGTCAAAAGGTTTTTTTGTAAAAACCAGTTTGCTTCAGTAGTCTACAGTGTGGTCACACAAACACAGCTTTATTTTTTTCTTTTTCTTGAGGACATCCTTTGCATTGGTTTTTATTTGTTCCTTTGCTGTCTACTGTAGAACAGTACAAGTTTCCTGCCTGATATCAGTCTCCCTCTTTTTTATTTTTACTGACAGAATCACAATTTTGTCTAGTAGCAATATGCCCAACTAAAATACTGGGAGTGGTCATAGGACACAACTCTAAGAAGTTGTAAGGATAAATACACTTGGATTGCTAGAAGAATCTTTCCTAGTAAGTTATTTGCCTCCCTGCTTTCCTGTGAGGCAAGATGGTGGAGTATCCCTCTGAAACCATGACATAACAGGTTTGAGGACAAGAGCCACAGCTAAAGATGGCAAATCAGAAAAAATAGAAGCCTGACCGCAGAGAGCCAGTGTATAAGCCCTAGGCTGCCTATATGCAAACTTAGGACCTATTTTTGTATCCCTATATACAAAAATAGGACCTCGCAGAGCCAGTGTATAAGCCTTAGACTGCCTATATACAAACTTCTTGCTTGGGGAGAAAAAGAACCTCCATTCCCTTTATGCCTTGCATTGGGTTTCTATTACTACAGTTTCATGAAATGGAACAGAATCCAAAAATTCTACCCTTTTGCAACCCTTTATAACAAGGGTTATACTTTTCCTTATAGCTGCATATGAGCTTACTCTGTTAGAAACAATACTTTTTCAGTAGTATACAAATGTAATATATTTTTCATGATGTATTACAGACTGGTAGGCTGAAGTGATTTCATGTCATTATATTTCAATTCACAAACTGTTTAAACATGCTAAAAATATATATGTCTATATGCATAACTGTAAACATATTGATGTATATAAACAAAGTTGATTAGGTGTATTTCCATGATTTTACTTCTTTCTTTATTCAGTACTCAGTCAGGAAAAGAAATAAAAGCTTTCAATCCAGCTGTAGGCATTTCATGTAGATCTAATGCACAAAGACAGAGAGGTTTACACAATAATTAGTGCGATTGATGGAGCAAAGGTCCAGGAACTATTGCTAGGGTTTGAAAAATTAAGCAGGGCAGGAATCATGGGAACCGCCACTAATTATCTTTGTTTCATGTAGCAGCAGGTAAGTCTCAGAACTTCCTTATGCCCTGAAGCTGCTGGTATAACATCTCATCTGCCATTTGCTGATACCTACAAAGTTACTGTTGCTGAGACTAGTGGTTTCTCTGTCCCTCCCTTTAAATTTTATACCTGAGCTTCTCGTATGTTGAATTTAGGTTAGAATTAGCAGAGTCTGAGAAATGTCTTATACAAGGGAGCTTAGAAAGGTGAAGATAATGCTGAGTATCAATAAATAATATTTGGCACAGTGTCTAAGCTATTTAGTATATGTTCTGAGATATCCCAAAACAAAGGAGAGACTATATTTATTTGTTTATTCATCCATTCATTCATTGTGTCCATTAGAGATAGGAATCCCTGCACCTCTAAATAAGTTTAAGTGTATTTAAAAAAAAGAAACTTGTAATTTATGTTATACTTTTTGCTCCATTAACAAATCTCAATTGTGAGTTCCCAGAGTTTCCTTCAGATTACTAAGGATGTATGGTAGTACTGTGAGGACAGATGTTCTTACAGTCCCAGGATAGACGTTCTGTCCAAAACCTTTCTGAAAACTCAGACCTTATTCTTCCCAAATGTTTATTGCTTTGAGCATCATCTAAAGTCTTGGGATAGTTATATAAGAATTACTGTGTAAAAAAAAAGAATTACTGTGTATAGAGAATACTATGTAAAAAATATGTAAGTTAATTCTCAAACCATTAGCTTTATACTTCCTCCTTAAAATCTTCATAGTTTTAAGTATTATTTTATACATTGCCACTAGCTTCAACTTATTTTATACCAACTTTTACATAGTATCATAGGCTTTTTCAGTCTTACTAAATACTCATTCAGTTTAGCTTTGCTTATGAGAAATATGAGTTCAGTTTGGCTACCTTGGTTTTACAAATCTGAGATGAAGTATACAAATGTTTCTTATTTAACCATGCATTTCTGAAAACAAAAACTCATGTTCTATAAAATCATTCCTAAAAATACCTGGCAACTTACGAAAATGAAAAGACAGACTCAGACAAGGATAAAATCTTTGCAAAACATGTATCTAGTAAAGGCCATATTTCCAAACTATACAAAGAACTCTTAAAACTCAATGATGAGAAAACAAACTACCAAATTAAAAAGTCAGAAACTATCTGAACAGACATCTCATCAAAGAAGATATACAAATGGAAAATCAGCATAAGATATTCAACATCTTTTGTCATAAGAGAATTGAAAATGAAAATGGCAGGGAGATATCACTGCATAGCCATTAGGATGCTAAAATCCAAAACACTGACAATACCAAATGCTGATGAGGAATAGCAAGCAACAGGAATTCTACTTTATTGCTGGTGGAAACATAAAATGGTATAGCTACTTTGAAAGACAGCATGTTACCTTTTTACAAAGCTAAACATGCCCTTACCATATACAATCCAGAAATCACACTCTTAGTTATTTACCAAAATTAGTTGAAAAATTATGTTCATACAAAAACTTGCAAGTGATGTTTAAAACACCTTTACTTTTAATTTCCAAAAATTGGAAGCAACTAAGATGTCCTTCAATAGGTGAATGGCTAAACAAACTATGGTATATCCATCCAATGGAATGTTATTAAGTGATAAAAAGAAATGAGCTACCAAGCCGTAAAACATCATGAAAGAAAGTTAAATGCTTATTGTTAAATCAAAAAAGCCAGTCTGAAAAAGGTAACAGAGTGCGTATGACTCCATACACACATTCTGCAGACAAAGCAATAGAGACAATGGTTTCCAGGGGTTAACCTGGTGGGTTAGGGAAAGGAGGAGAATGAGTAAAAGGAGCTCAAGGAGTATTTAGAGAAATGAAACTTTTTTTAAGATGCTATAATGCTGGATACATGACATGCATTTGGTGAAACATGTAGAAATGTACAACACAAAGAGTTAACTCTAATGTAAACTATGGACCTTAGTAATAACGTGTCAGTATTGGTTCATCAACTGTAATAAATGTACCACACTAATGCAAGATATTAATACCAGATGAAACTGTGGAGTAAGGGCAAAAGAGAGAGGAACTTTCAGTACTTTCTGATTGATTTTATATAATCCTAAAACTAATCTACAAAATAAAGTTTATTCAGTGAAAAAATAATTGGCAAAATTTAGGAAAAAAATATCATGTTGGAGAAAAATCTATGTAAAACTCATGCAGCTTCACATAAACACTACAAAAACATTTACAAACCTAATGAAAATATGAGCACAGTTAAAAATACAAGCTAAAATATACATGACAATGTATCTAGAACTTCACCAAAATTTTTTTAGTTAAGAGAGAATGATGAAAAAACATAAGGAAAGGGTAAATTATGAAAACAAAGGCAAACACACAAAGATCAGGAAATCACTCTGCATGTTCAAGACAGAGCATATGGCTGAACTGAACAAAGAGAAAGAAGGAGGAGTGAATGGGTAGTGTGTATAGGATTGCTTTCCTTCAAGCTTATTGCATTAGCTGTGTTAATAGATTTAGCATCAAATTCCTTTACCAAGTAGTCAAAACACTAATGTTTTAGGGAAAATCTTGTATAAACCAATTGATTTTCACATTCTTTTGGCATCCCTATTTGTCAATTAATTGATGCATATTACAGAAACATACACTGTAGCAGAATAAACTGATTCTATTTCTCTGTTTCTTTAACCCAGCAAGATAACTTGAGCCAATTAAACATTATACTGTGGTTATGGATCACACATTCATGGGGATTGTGCCCAAGGTACCTTATCATATTCGTTAAGATTCAACAGTAAATATAGAAAAGACTTGAAGTGCAGTTTAAATGAAATGATTTAAGGCTTATGGGCCTTAAAATTGAAACCAGTTAAATGAAACTTCACTTAAAAAGTTCACTCTGAACTGACACATTTAATGTATTTTAACAGTTTACCAGCAAAACATACCATCTCATTTTCAATGGGACTCATTAAATAGACCAGCATTAGATCATTATCTACACAGAAGTATCATCATGCTCAATTCACTTATGATTCCACTTACTTAGATAATTTCTTCACTGTTGACAAAAATCCCACAGTCGTTTTCTAATCAAATTTAATCATCCTATTACAATACTCTCTAATCCTATTTCAGCATATTCAGCATTAGCTACTCTGTAGAGATCAGATGGTAAGATGACCTGGAGGAAGAATTCCAAGGAAGGAAAATTGAAAATTAATAGGGCAGTTTAAAAAATACAGGACTTTAAGACAATCAGTACTTAGTCGCAAAACTGAGAATGAGACTACAGACCATTTATTTATAGCAGAAATTTAAAAATCACTCCTTGTATTACTTTGGGATTTATAAAAATGGACTTCCAAGAGTCCATGAATGCTGCGAATTGTGAGCAAAATTATCTGCAAGTGTATGAGGGCATAGATTTCCTACTGAAATTTCAAAAGCATTCTTAACCCTCCAAAAAGATTGAAACTCTTTATGTAGAAAATAAGCCATAGGTACCTAAAAATGACAATCCAAAAAGAATACTTTTAAAAAACAAACAGGTGACTTTTGGACATAATTAATTATCTAATACCATCTAAAGCTAAGTAAGCATTGAATTGATGTTTAACATTTATAACAAAAAGATAATTTACATTTGTCCTCAATACATTTTTTAAAGTTTTGCATTTGAAAGTTGTAGTATCCAATATTTGAATAAATGGCAACTTTTTTTTTAAAAGAAAAAGCAGAGCTACTTTCAAACATTTTAACTCAGAAGAATAAACAAACTTAAGCCAGACAAGATATAGATTTCCATGAAAAGCTGAAGGTAACATGTTGACCTAATAAGGTCAAGAGAGGATACCATTATAGAAAACTTGAGAGCAAGAAGTCAGCTGGAACCAGGGTGACAAGCATTCATAGCAACAAAATTTTCCTCTGAAAAGAATCCTGAGCTGGCTTGTTAGAGAAAATTTTTGCTTTCAGTTCCTTAGTGACACCTTCATTCTCAAATATATTCATTAGAGCGGGGATGTCATATTCTTTACATTTCTATAGTTACCACATCTTCTGACAAGATAGATAATTAATAAACCTGCTCTCTGACATAAGAAAAAGTCCTACAAAGTCATACAAAGAAAAAGTCATACAAAGGACACTATTTAGAAGAATAGAAGAAGAAATGGGGAAACAATATGTTTCGAAATAAAGCTGATCTATAGTTAAAGAGAAATTTTCTTCTACTAGCTTAACAAGCATAATAAATTAGATCTTCATCTGCATAGCTAACTAGATAATCATTTATTATATTTTAGTATCTTGTTAAAAACAAGTTTATGTTGACAACCATATATATTCACCTAATACTCAACATTTTTGCCAAAAAGTAGAGAAATAAATTTACTTATTTACTTATTTTTTAGTTTATTTACTCCATTTCTGATTCCATAAGAACATTCAGATGTAGACACACATTAAAACAGATAATTGAAAGAAAATAATACATCAGCATCTGAGCAAAGAAAAGTGCAGTAGTCAATAAAGAAAGAACATAAATATAAAAGCCTTAAGGTCTTATACAGTTACTCATTTTTAGCTGTTAATTTGACCCTGACATCCTTGGTAACTAAAGGAAAAGGCACATGTGATCAGCTACATGATATACATTGTATATAAGAAGAGGTCACATCACTTACCTTGAGATGATTTAAGAGGAGGGGTATGAGAGTTCAATTCATGAAATTGGTCTTGAAAGAAATGCTTTCAGAGGTATGTCATATAAGAAATAGTACAGAATGTGTTAGGCAAATCTTTAGCAACAACCTCATAGCAAGCACAGAGTGGATTGTATAAGCTGAAGATTGCTTTATGTGGAGTACTTGTATATAAACTGAAAGTGTAAAGTCAAAGCATAGTAAAGGTAATTCTTTTGGAAGGAAATCTAAATGATTTCATCCACATATTTACCTTTCTAATAATTTGGATTGCTCTGAAAATAAATCAGAGACAATCCAGAAACCATGTGTGTTTTAGAAAAGCATTCATTTCCTATCTTTAAACAATTTTGAAATAAAAATTGGGCAACAAACATTGGCAAGGACCTGAAATACAGCTATTCTGGATTTTATATTTCGCTATTTTTCATCACTTCCTTGGTAATGGAGAATAAAACATAAATTATTAATTTCTGTACTTCATGGAACTTCACATAACCTGCTATGTTGTTTTGCAAAAGATCTCATTTGTATCCCAGCACTTGGCAAAGGATGTGGAACCTAATTGATATTTAATCCTTTTATGCTTTCCAGAATGAGCCATTTTGCAGACTTTTCAAAACATCACCACTGTTCATACAGCTTGTTAAAGGTCAAGGTCATGTACCAATTAATACCAAGGAACCTGATTTATAGTCAAAACTTTCCTTTGGCATCAGTTCAAAAGCATTAACTGAAAGCACTGCACAACTGATGTAGGTATGGATTAAAAAAAAAAAAAATCATTCAGAGGAACCTTCAAAATCCAAGCATAAGTATATTATGTCAATGATATGACAGATCAGATTTCACTCAAATGGTCTATGAAACAATGGTCCTCTTTTACTTTCTAAAATGAGTGAAAATTAGATCTGTAATGAACAGATTTTGCAAATCAGTATCATGAGCGTTCACTATGGAACCAGATTTAAAGTCATAAAATGAAAAGTTGAAGTCTCCAATCATGGTAACAAATTCTTGCAGTGAGGCCCAAACATCAGTAGTAGAGTCATATAATTTGCTTCTATTTTCTTAAGCTTGACTTGCAAAGAGAATGGGTGATTGTAGATCATAGTATGGAAATAGAGAATTGAGTAAACTGTAGCATGTGTCTCAGTTCAGTTCAGTTCAGTCGCTCAGTCGTGTCCGACTCTCTGCGACCCCATGAATCGCAGCATGCCAGGCCTCCCTGTCCATCACCAACTCCCGGAGGTCGCACAGACTCACGTCCATCGAGTCAGTGATGCCATCCAGCCATCTCATCCTCTGTTGTCCCCTTTTTCTCCTGCCCCCAATCCCTCCCAGCATCAGAGTCTTTTCCAATGAGTCAACTCTTCGCATGAGGTGGCCAAAGTACTGGAGTTTCAGCTTTAGCATCATTCCTTCCAAAGGACACCCAGGACTGATCTCCTTTAGAATGGACTGGGTGGATCTCTTTGCAGTCCAAGGGACTCTCAAGAGTCTTCTCCAACACCACAGTTCAAAAGCATCAATTCTTCGGTGCTCAGCTTTCTTCACAGTCCAACTTTCACATCCATACATGACCACTGGAAAAACCATAGCCTTGACTAGATGGACCATGCCAAAATCAATCAAATGATAAATTCATAAAATTTGTTAATATTGTGCAAACAAAATAGTTAATCTCTGAACTTCTTTGAATAGAATATTATTGCAATAATCTAGAAACATACATAGAAAAATTGTGGAAAGAAAATGACCTCCTTTTCCATACTCTATGAGTGACTGCATGGCCAGAATATACTATCTCTAGAACCTTGTTACTAGAAGTGTAGTCCTGAGACTAGCAACCTATGGAATCACCTGAGATGTTGTTAGAAATTCAGAATCTGAGACCCAATCTCACACTTACTGAATGAGAATCTTCATTTTAATAAGATCCCTGGGAGATTCATATGCACATTAAATTTCAAGAGCACTGCTATACCATATAATACCAAAAAATGATGTGGCCTTTAGCAAGCTTTAAAAAAAGAGTCAGTAAAACCATGGCAATGAACATGTTCCTGGAAGTAGATACTTCTTCCACTCTCCTCCTTGGTGGGCCTGTATTATAGGGCATTTAATAGTTTCAAATGAAAAAGACTTAACTTCTTTTTAGTATAGTTTTGTATGAACTCACAGTTATACATTAGACTTTTTGTTAAGACCATGGAATTTTATAGTTTAGTAAATAGTATAAATGAACATGAAATTTGTCTTCATTTCATTTTCAATTAGAACACACTTGTTTTCAGCTTTTTTTTTACATGAACAATGACCCAATTCTGCACCACACTTTCCCCAGTCACTGAATAGGTTAATAATTTAGTTTTTAAGGAATCTACAAAAGTTTGCAACTTGTAGGTTCTGAATATACTGTGTTGTTGTGTTAGTCGCTCCAACTAACTGTGTTAGTCACGTCCAACTCTTTGTGTCCCATGGACTATAGCCCACCAGGCTCCTCTCTCCATGAAATTCTCCAGGCAAGAATACTGGAGTGGGTTGTCATACCCTTATCCAGGGGATATTCCCAGCTCAGCCATCAGGGAAGCCCCTGAATATTTATCCAAAGATAAATAGAATTGGGGCTTTATAACTGAGCCTGGAGAATGCGAAGAGCCCTAAATAAGGATGAAGGGAGAGGGGGTTTTGTTTGTTGCCTTGTTTGTTTTGCTTTCAATGTTGTTTGAGTTTGATTTATATACATTCAATGCTGTTTGCAAAATGAGCCTCTCTGCTTTATGTGGGCTTTATCTTTTTTTTTTTAATTTAATTTAATTTTTTAACTTTACAATATTGTATTGGTTTTGCCATATACCAAAATGAATCAGCCACAGGTACACATGTGTTCCCCATCCTGAACCCTCCTCCCTCCTCCCTCCCCATACCATCCCTCTGGGTCGTCCCAGTGCACCAGCCCCAAGCATCCAGTATCGTGCATCGAACCTGGACTGGTAACTCGTTTCATATATGATACTATATATGTTTCAATGCCATTCTCCCAAATCATCCCACCCTCTCCCTCTCCCTGTGTGGGCTTTATCTAAGGATTCTTCTCTTAATGTCTTCTATTAATAGCTTGTACTACGCAGTGTTCTTGCCTGGAGAATCCTGGGGAAGGAGGAGCCTTGTGGGCTGCCGTCTATGGGGTCGCTCAGAGTCGGACACGACTGAAGTGACTTAGCAGCAACGCAGTGTTTCAGCACTATGGACAGCGCCTAGGCACCTACTCCTAAGAGAAGAGGATTCTGTTGGGTTTGCTTAGGAAAAGCGAAGGATAGGGGAAAATAACTCCAGATGACATATGCAGTCCCCAGTTAAACCCATACACCCTTCACTCACGTCTTTCCTTTATATGATGAGAAGACGTAAGAATTTAGTGCCTACTCCTCGACTGAGGCTGAGGTCACCGAGCAGAGCAAAATGCCCGCGGCACAGCTACTAATGCAGAGAGGAGAGGAAAACAAGGATTTTTAATAATAAATTAAGGAAAATCCCCATTGCCTTAGAAAGCCTTATTGGTGATGAAGGATTGCTAACCTGCAAAGTGTGATACGAGTGAGAATGAGCCGCTTTTTTAAGAGCTGAGGACTAGACAGAGCCTGTTGCTGCAGTAGCCGATTTCCTTCCCCCACCCCCTCACTTCCCACCTCTTCTCTCTCACGTACACAAATGGTCAGACGCCCTCACAAACGCGCATACGCGCGCGCAAATATTTACACACTGCCACATCGAAGAAATCCGTGCACATTTTCCTGCTAATACACTCGCGCGCGCACACGCACTTCGCGGGCGCCCACGTCTTCTGTCCATCACAGACAGATCTATTTACACACGTAGGCCAGGAAAGCGCTAACCGCGGTACTGTGACTCCACGGAGGTCCCCAGGACACGCCTTTTACATTGTTATTGAACCGATCAGCGAACACAGACAAACGTGCCAACCCTTAAATCTACTCGCTGGATTTCATCTCCATGGCAACAAGCATGGAAGGTGAGACATCTCTGCCTGCGAAGTAACTTTCTCCCCCTACCCTCCGCATTAACTGACAGGATTCCAATGCAGCTCCAGACGAGAAGTAGCATGTCTGCTTTTCTTGTATTTCTGAAGCTAGAGAGCAGGAGAAGAGATGGGGAGAGGGGAGGGAGGAAGGAGTCTGCAGGTCTGCCGAGTTCAAATTCTAAAGGAGAAAGAGCCCTAATGTTTCTGCTGCTGCAGCTGACAAAAAGAAATGGAAAAAAAAAAAAAAAGCAGATGTGTTGTATGTGTCCAGTCAGCTTGCTGATGATTCTTCCATAATGCTTTATAGGTGGTTTCTATGTTTCTTCAATTTAATATGTCCAAAGAGAACTGGAGACAGAATGGTATTGACAGACTAGGTTTCTCTAGTAAGAGAATTTTGAGAATTTTTGGACCAGGTTTCCAGTGCTTTGGGGAGAAAAAAAAAAGGAATGTCAGAGTCCTTGAGGAGCCATTCAAAGATTCTCTTAAAAGGGAAATTCTCTTAAGGTTGAAATCTGAAAGGTTGGGGGGAGGTTGATTCTAGCATATCTCAAGGTTTTGGATCCCTGGGAAGGCCTGGAATGTATGCACTTCATCATGAAGACATCTGGGTTTGTAATTTAAGGTTTTCTTTGACTCCAACATATTCTGTTCCAAATTATCAACCAGTTCTTTGCAGATGTGGCCTCAGTAAGGCTTCTTTTCCATCTTTTAATGGGGTTAATAATTTTGATATTTGAAGGAGTGTATATATATGTGTATATGGGAGAATTCATTATTTTTAAGCATGGGTTTTCCTGTATGTCTCATTTCATTAAATTATGAATGTTCATATCATTAGCATTAGAGATGATTATATCTAGTGATCAAAATACTTTTTACCTAGAACACTATATTCCACTATAATAGTTGTTATTTTAGATTTATTGTTTGGAATATCATTAATAGATGAGTAAACCGGAGGGGGAAAAACCTGTTGATTGAAATAAGATATAGGAGATTCTTTTATTAATGGGCACATGCTTTTCAATTTTGGTTTCTGCAGTTGCACATTGTTGGGTGATTAAATTACTATAAAACTGAATTAAAAGTGAATTTGTATATCTCCAGTCAGTAAACTTATTTCACAGAAGAAAAAACATCACACATAACATTCATGAATCAAGTGTAAAAATACTATTATCTTTCCTTGACTACTCACAATAGTAGTATTTGCATGGCTAGTCATAGAAAGACATGTTAGCTTGCTTATTGGTTACCAGCAACAAAACAATTCAGTGAGATTTGGGCCTACTGATAACTACAGGTATACCCTTGGCCCAATCCCATGACTCATCAGAACTTAGAAATCCCAGTTTCTGGCAATTGCCATGAAAGGAATGATATGCTTTCAACTAATTTTCTCATTTCTAAAATACCTCAACATTTATTCTAGTCAATATGGCTTGAGGCAATATTTTATCATTTGCAGAAGTATTGTAGAAATATACTGAAATATGTTAATCATAACACACATAGACTCTGATATTTAAACTGTACAATGTTGATAATATTACCCATTTTTTTGTGGCAGAGCATATCTAAAATAAGTTTTACCACATAACTTTACATTCTGCTTTTTTTCTAAAAATTCATTTCTTTATTCTCAAATTTTTTTTCTCATGAAGCTTTGTTATTTACAGCTTTGTAGCTTCATGATCTAAACTTCTCCCATATTTCTTTCATTTTCTATTTCCCTATAAACAGGATATTAAGATGATGTTTCCCTTTGAGGTAGGCATTAACATGTCTGTTTTACAGAGGCTGCTAATTTTTTTTTTTTTTTTTACTTCAGTTCCAGGGATTAGAGAAAGTGAAAGAAATGTATTTTTTATCCACAATTGAGTGATTTTGGATACCTTATTAATTACAAACAAATCAGTGCTGTATCTGAACACTTCTATTGATTTTTAATAATATTTGATTACTTTTATATCATATTATACTCTATAATTGACTGAAAGGTACAAAGCTCAGCATGCTTAGTAGTATATTCTCAAAAACATTAGATTTGGTGTTGAAATAAGACAAGTTAGGCAAATACTTGAAAAATTTAGGCCAGAAAATACTGATATTTTAGCTACTATATATATATATGTATGTATGTATGTATGTGTGTGTATATATATATATATATATGTATATATATATGGCTTAAATTCCCAAGAGAATCTATTTTCTGAACATTCTGTTAGGTAATTGCTTAACTTTTAACTTATTTGTTTGTGTGAACACATTGCCTGCAGCAATGGTCAGACTTTTTTTTTTCAGTATTTGAATACTGCCCTTTGAGGTGTTCTCCTTAGCTTGTATTTTGTTTTTATCTTTGGTGTAAGGTAGAATTTTAAGATGAATATAAAGGTCCAAGTTCTTCCTTTTCAGATATTAATAAAACATCTGTTCACATGAACTTCCCAGTCAAGTGTCCCCAATCTAAGTTTCATGTATCTCTCTCCCTCTCACTTAAATATGGGACTTTAGAAGGGTTTTTATTAAATTTTTTTCTATTAAATTTTATGTTCAAGTTTCCATCCAGAATTCCAGTCATCAGAATTGCCTTGAATCTTGAGTCTATAAGTTAACTTATAGTTTTTGGCCCAGCTTTGTGTCAAATTTAATAATCATCACTTTAATATCTTCAAGCTACTGTTCAAAAAACACTGAAGAGGATGTAGAGTTAGACCTTTGTGATACTATGTTAGAGAGCGGTCTCTGTGATTACAGAACACAATTTTTATTAGGATACTTCAGTGAACTATAAATCTACATAAAAATAATATTATCCAGGCATATCTCACCAGCTTCCCCCAAAAAAATATCACGGGAGACTACTAACTCTATTGCCATGATATTTGTATCAACTAAATCATGTCGATTCTATTTCCCTAATAATCCAAATTTTAAATAAACTTTCAAATAAGGAAGTCAGTTTGGCCTCTTAATGATTTTTAAAAACACATAAATAAATTTAGCTAATATCATAACTATACTCAGTTTAGGCTGTTTCTGCATGGTGGTGAGATGACCTAGCTGAAAAATGTACAGATCATTAAAACGGCTCAGATGTTTTAACTTTTGTGAGACCAAGTGTTTCAGGCTAGGTTCCTCAGAAACCAGACTCTGAGACAGAGATTAATGTGCAAAATGCTTACTAAGTATTGCCCTTGGGCTCAATACCTGTGGAAAAGTGGGGAGTTAAGCAGGAGTGGGCAGGATCTGAGCTGTAATTAAACAACAACAGCCTCAGCTTATTCCTTAATGAAATATAAAGCTAGAATGGTTCTTCAGAATCGTGACCCTTTAAGCCAAGACGGCCAGGCCCTTATATTCTCACATTAATCAATTATTATTAGTTGTCTGCTGTTGGAAGCGAAGTGACCTTGGGTGAGGCAGCTCTCTGCTATCAAGGAGAGGAACTACCAGCTGAGGATTATCTGCTGGTAGCACTCCCAGGTGCTGGGCAACAAGCCCTTCGTTGAAGGAAGTCCGTTTACTAAGCCCTTCAGCAAACCACGTTTATTGCCTCTTCTTACCCAGTGTCCCAGGAGACAGTCAAATGGTATACCCTAGCAAGGTCAGGACTCCAGTGAAGAAATAATTGAATTAGTTACTTGATTGAATCAGCCAAATGATTGATCCAGCATCTCCATGTAGAAGCAGACTCCTTTTCAGTTTGTCCACCCATTAAATAAATGAACCAGAGGATGTATGAATCTAAGCAAATGATTATGAATCTAAGCAAATGACTTTTAATTGACAAAGCAATAAAATTAAAATTTTGGTCAGAAAAAAAGTTCCAGTTAATACCTAGGTCATAGATATTCAGTTCAGTCTCCCCTACCTTCTATAGGATAAATAGTATAAAAAGAGTTCAATCTTCAGAAAAGACCACTTAAGTGATCTGAAATCTTCTTAAAATATATTCAGTATACTTAATTATTAATGCAGAAAAATGGTAGAAAGAAATTACATAAATATGGTTGAAACATATTTTTCCTTCTGTTGAACAGAAAAGTCTAATAACCAGCATGTCACAGAACCTATTGATTATTTCTGACACTTAGGATTTGAAGACAGAGCTATTTTGTAATGCAAACCATTATAAAATAAATACTGTTTGATATTAATTATTGCATAAGTGGGTGAACAAGTTTGAAAGCTGTAAGTCTTGTTCTTAATAATTACTCATTTTTTCCACTCCTTAGCTCCAATTTCTTGTTCTGCCTCAGTTGTTTTCTGAAAATTCAATCCAAAAAACCCTGAAGGGTCAGTCATTTTAATAAATACAATCTTTAAAATTATCAAAAGAAGCAACAAAAAAGACAAAAACACTAGCAGTCTATCATTTTCAGTTATTGGATGACAAGCTTTTGGTTACAATTCTCAAGAAGGGCAGCTATGGGTTAGTAACCATTTGATTTAATTAACTAATCTTAATTTTAATTGATTAATTTAATTAACTTTAAGACATCAAATGGAAAGGTCTATTTTGCTTCAATTCAACACACAAATTCTGAACACTTTTGCTGTAGTTTTAGAATCTCAATATAGTAGGAGCTTAGAGAGAATGGAAATCTGGTCGGCAAGGAGTCTGGGGAGCTAGACTTGCAGCTGAATTTCATAGAAAGCATGCTGTTTAACCTGGATTTTATGTCTAATTAGGGTGTGAGAGATAATGGAGGAGTTGGGGAGATGATTAATCATCCGTGGCTACTTCGGCGTTGTAACTTGCAAGCCGCTATGTTAGGTATTGCTCTTTTTAATGTAATTTTAAAAACACAATTTCTCTCTTTAAAAAATTAGCATTTAGTGTATAAAGCGGTAGTGGAAAAGAAACTATAAGAATATAAGTCTAAAAGCTAAGGGGGTAAAAAGGAATGAAGATATTACACCTACTTAAAAGGATCATAATCTATCAGAAAAAATGGCATTGGAGATAGACCTTAAAGCATGGACTTTAGAGAGCTTGATCAGCTTATACCTATAATTTATTATGACTTTATTGATACACGCAAAAATGAAATGAAAATTAGATGACAACTTGGGTCAAAGAAGTAATGACAACCATCTCGCAATGAATCAAAAGCTTTCAGGGTTAATAATTTGACTATTCCCCTTTATACTTGATTTTATATTTAGTGTATACAGGTATAGTTTTATGTGTCCATGAAGACAATTCTGTAATTACTACAGTAAAAGTAGCATCTCCAATGCTAATTTGATCCTGATCCATATCTGATGATATTTTCAAATATCTTTTGTGAGTTAAGTCAAGAGAGTTTGAAAAATATCATATTTTATTTTAAAAATTACCTGTCTAATGCTTTATATGGATAAAACTAAAGTGAGTCCAATTTTGTATCTAGGCCAAGAGGTGACTTCAGCAGGAATTCTGAAGACCCAAAATGATGTGACAGTGAATTATGAGTAGTACCTACTGTGGCAACACTTCAGCTAAGATGAGTGTCAACGAAGTGTCAGCTTTCTCATTGACTCTGGAGCAGAAAACTGGCTTCGCTTTTGTTGGGATTTTGTGTATCTTCTTGGGACTTCTTATTATCAGATGCTTCAAAATCCTGTTAGACCCATATAGTAGCATGCCTTCCTCTACATGGGAAGATGAAGTAGAAGAGTTTGATAAAGGGACATTTGAATATGCACTTGCCTGAATGTTCCAGCTTTACAGTTTTTAGGGTTATACTGCTGGAACACATGATGGACACAACTGTAATTTCCTTCAGTGTGCTGGAAGAAGCTAATTTCACTCACTAAATTCAATAAATGTGTGTGGTTAATAAACCACTGTTGGGATTTTTCACTTTCCTCTGTCCTCACACTGAGTTTTCTAATGAATAAGTAAGTAAGTAAGTAAGTAAGTGAAGTTGCTCAGTCATCTCCGACTCTTTGTGATCCCATGGACTGTCACCTACCAGGCTCCTCCATCCATGGAATTTTCCAGGCAAGATTACTGAAGTGGGTTGCCATTTCCTTCTCCAGGGGATCTTCTCAACTCAGGGATCAAACCCTGGTCTCCCACATTGCAGGCAGATGCTTTACTGTCTGAGCCACCAGGGAAGCCCTGCATCTGCTCCTATGCAACACCCAGACACCCTCTCTATACTCACTCTGGCTCCCTTGCTTTAGAGAATTAGGTGTCAAAGATAAGGGTCCTTCACTCCAAAGAATAAACAGAATATATATTTCCTAAAAATAGCCATAGGTCAACAATGTTCACACAAACCTTACAAGTAACCGCAGGCCATAAAGATTCCAAAATACCACGATTTGACCCTTTTATTTCTTCTTTTTCTAGAATCTCTTGCAATAAAATTCCCTAGCTTGGGATCATAGTGATACTCCCTTCCCCTCCCCTTTTATAAATAAAATTACAAAAGGAGTTTTCATTGTGACCTAGTGGAAATAAGAAGTCCAGGCTCCATTCTGCCACCATTATAGCTGTCAACCTTGGCCAAGTCATCTCATCTCTGTTAAGTTCAGCGAGGAGGTTATCCAGAGACTTTTTAACAACCTTTTTAATTCTAGTGCCTTGTGAACTCTACAAATATACCTGGAAACTCAGGGAACTGAGATGAATAAAGATTTAAGATGTCATGAAAAGTTCTTCAGTTTAGGAGCCCAAACTCTGAGATTTTAATTCTAATATTTGTCTAGCCAAGAACAAGCATTATGACCTAAAAAGTTATTCAATGGGAACTTAAGTCCCACAGCTGTAAAACAAGGATAAAGAAAACTATTTTACATGTTTTGCAGGAATTCTGGGAGGACCAAATGACTTATAATGAGTGGGAAAGTAATTTGAAAACCAGAAAACACTGTTTAAATATACCTTGCCATCATTATTTATTATCCTTATTGGTAATTGTTAAAGAGATTATCAAACCTTAAGAAGCAATGGTTAGATGTTAAGTTATTCAACCGCCCCGGTATTCATTCTCTTCATTTGATAAATTAAAAATAAAATTACATAATTCTAAATTATTTCCAACTACAAAATTCTATCTATTGTAAATGAATGGAGGAATGCACCAGGAGATAAATAATGCAAAAATATTTGTGTCACTTGAGAATACAGACCTGCCATACACACCAAAAAAAAAAAAGGATGAATACGTACTGAAAGTAAGGACTAAATTAAGTTCTTTCCATTTATTATGCAACTTGATACTCTGATCAGTCCTTTGAGTTTGGTACTACTATTTCTATTTTATTATTTCAATTTTACAGATGAGGAACTGAAGCTCAGAGAGATTAAGTAACTTTCAAAGGTCACCAAGCAATGGAATGATTGTATTAGAAATTAAACTATCCTCGAAATCATAGTCATTGTTTATAGATATCATGCTGTACATTCACTGTCCTCAACACTTCTTCTTGCCTATTTCATAATATGATTATTGCCCAGGTCTATGGCACTCCAAAATCAGCTTTTTCAGTGAGAATCCCTGACACTTTTCATCTCCTAGTAGATTTAGAACACATCTGTGCTGGCTATAGATTTTCTGAACCAAACTCACACCTTAAGGAGAGTCTTTGAATCCCAGTATGTACTGGAGTGTCAACCTAGGATACTTTGTATCCAGTTAGTAATTTGGTCCAGAACAGGTCACTGAGCCAAGTCCGCTGGACACACTGAAATCTATAAATGTCCATGATCCTAGTCATCTCCTTAGTGACCCAGACTTTTGAAGTACTCACTAAGATATGTCCCCAAGTATCAGATACTCCATTTGTCTCCCAAGGAAGACACCCAACAAGACCTTTCATTTTGGTGACTAGATTTGTTATGTTAACAAGGACAGATCTTTATTTCAACAAGGAAAAAGACTCCAAAAACCAAAGATAAAAAACTTTGTAAAGTATGAGCATTGTTTCTGAATATTCAATACCCATAAACTTTTCAGATATTATCAAACCTGCCTTAGCATTATATTATTTCTAATCCTACTAAAGAGAAATTCTTTTCACCAAAAGTGTCTTCATTCACATTCATTCAGGGTTATTTTGTGCCTTAGACTATTTTGTGCCTTTTGGGGTGGGGGGAAAGCTATGGGAAGGAAATGTTAGAAGGAAATATTTGGCTCTGTATTTTCAGAGCCAAAAACAATATGATATAAAAGATGGTTACAGCATGGAGCTCATGGAAATTTCATGAAATTCTAGTCCTTTTAGGAGTAGATGTTCAATGTCATAGTCAGATTATCCCGTAGATGCCAATTCCCAAGAGCCCTGGCAAGGAGGACAAGAAAAAAGACAGAGAGGACCTCTAGACAGTTTTCCCCTGTTACCTTACCTACCTGTCTGAAAGGCCGTTCCAGGTTGGCTTTATGGATGGTGTAATTTCATCCATATCCCCTAAACCATCTCCCATCTGCTCCAGAATGGCTGAATCCCCTTAATGGAGAACAAAGACTTTCATTTCACAGTTAGAGATAAAAGGCTTTGAGTGAAAGTGTCTAGTTGATGTAAGACTAAAACCAAAACCAATTCACACTACACTGTAGTCAAGTAGTTAGTCAGCAAGAAAAAAGGAAATTGATGGCTATCAGAGGCAGTCATAGTCTTTGGTAGAGGAAAAAGGTTGAGGAATAAATAGATGGGCTCCTCAAAGAGGGCTGGAGTTAAGGGAACAGTTGAAGGAAAGGGAGGCCAGAGGTGGCAGAAATACTGCAGGTAAGTTCATAACCCCTGTCCAGGGTGAGTGAATAGGACTTATTTTGGGTCCCAGCCTCATCTTAGCTGATCTAAACAGCTGGCTTCACTCAGCTGAGTCTGAAATGCAACTACTCCCTTTGTCTATTATATGGGAAGTCAGAACCCTTTGTGGAACAGATAAATGCCTTGCACCAGTGGCCTTTAAGAGCAAAATGAGTTATAGGTCTTTATCTTCCATGTAATTTTGTCTCAATTTCTGATACAGTCTCATGACATTAGCCTGACTTATTAACATGACATTTATCTAAGAGCCTCTAAGGCATTTTACATAGGTACCTGTAGACCTCTTTGTACAATCTGATATCTGTTCACCTACCATTCCTCCTATTTTAATAGACATAGTACCTATCCCAACCTCTAATGATTTACCTCAGACCCTTGGATGTGACTGCAAAAGTCATCAGTGAATTCTAAATATTGTCAAAATAGTAAAAGAAAACACCAAGTGCAAGCTGGTGTTTTCTGAAATTAGCACATTAATGTTCTACACAAACTTATTTAACTCTAACATTAAGTCTACAATACAGTATTGTTCACAACTGCACTTTACAGGTGAGGAAGTTAAGGCACAATGAGGATGACTAACTTGCAGAGTTCACATAGACAGGAAGGGACAGGACCAGGATGTAGATCAAGCGCACTGACTTCAGAGACTTTCTCCTGCTCTCTGTATCACACCACAAGTGTGCTGCTCAGACAACTGGAAATCACCGGAATCGTTTCTAATAAAACATGAGGAGGACTCCTTCAATCATCCTGATCGAAAACCAATGACAGAACCTGCATGGAGGAACTCTTTGTGCTGTCTTAATAAGCACCACCTCACAGATTTGAGCAAAACCTTTCCTGCAACAAAACTCAAAACCCAGTTTTGATTTGAGAAAAAAAAAAAATGTTTTGCCAGGTGGAGGTTAAAAAGGTCATTTAGCAGTGCCACTGAAAAACTTACCCATAGTTTGATTCCTGCTTAAAAGAGCTTTCCCCATTAAGTAGAAATAATTGTCAATAATAAGTCATTGATCATATTCTATCTGCTCATTTCCCATGAAGAGAAGAATCAAGATAATATCTACCATACACAAGATAAAATCATCTCAAATACCATTTTCTAGTTGCAAAGTATAGACATTATGTTTGGAGGCCTATATTTTGCTGCAAATCCTGAAAAATAGGAGGTCACTAGGAATCGTGTGAAATGAGATGACAAGATTCTATTTATCTAACCTCAAACAACTGAAGCACGGTTCATATTTTGTTGGATGATTGCTGTTGAGCAATTCATGAATTAAAGAAACTATTTGTCTTCCTGTCTAAAGGGATTAATGGTTTACTCCTGGTTACAAGTTGATGTAGAACTCAAGGTTCTTCTGTGCTAATGGCTGGGTGGTATTATTTCAGGCCAATCATTGCTTGGTCATCTTTTTCAAGGAAGATTTTAGCCAATAAGAAGAAACCTAATGTTTGGGGCAGTGGGGGCGGGGAGTGAGAGCTAAGTGGTTCATATATGCCTGGGTGATGCTGAAGGCTATGATTCCTGAGAAGAAGGCTCCCAGGTGGTAAGGTAAATATTTCTGGGCAGGGTAAAAAGTATATTTAAAATTATGCTGTAAAGTGGATTCTGAGGAGTAAAAGGGAGGATGTCAAGGGCTATGAAGATAAGTGAGAGGTTCCATAAAAACTAAAGAAATAATAGCTTCACTTATTATTTCCCCAGGAATTATTACTTGGAGTTGAAGCTGAGATTTTTTTTTTTCCTTTAATTCAAAGAAATAGCTGCTGGGGAGAAGCAAGGTTTTTTTTGTTTGTTTGTTTTTTGTATTTATCTATCTTTGTTGAATTTTCTTTGAAAAGCCAAATTTTAGGATATCAATACAGGTATTATTCTAATGAAAGAACATTCTAAAATGGGATTATATTGTGGATTGTGAAAATGATTATGTAGTCTATCTATCTCACAGTCAAATAAAAACCTCTCAAAAATTGAGAATATTTCATTAAAGGGAATCAGTAGAGCATAATTATTCTGCCTAAATATAGCATATAACTTTATTAAGGACTAAGATGTATTTCCTTACCCTGAATACTCCTATTTTTTAAAGATTCCATAATAACATTTGTTAAACAAACAAATGTATGAACAAATGAAATATTTTGAAGACTAGTAAAAGATTCAAGAATTCAGAGACATCTTGACAGGATATATTTTTATAACCCTACAAGACCTTGTCTTTAGAAATTCTAGAAATATTTTAGAAATTTACTCATGATGTAATATGTGTTAATATCAATCATAATATACTTTCCAGTTTCCACATTTAGTACTGCCAACGTACTGTGTTTCAGGCTGAAAATATTCTCATTAGTCTTCACTCAAATTTGTTTGGTAGAATTTCATCTTTTCTAAAGTCATATTGAATCCACCTGCATTAAGTACAAGCAAATACTAGAAACGCAGGTGGCATTTTAATGACTCCATTGGAAATTCTGTTTGCTGAAGCACGTCCCCAGTTATTTATTACAGGATTTAATTGCTTAGGTAACTAAAGTTCCTAAGTGTAAGTGTTAGTCACTCAGTCGTGTCCGACTCTTTGCGACCCCAGGTGCTGTAGCCCACAAGGCTCCTCTGTCCATGGAATTCTCCAGGCAAGAGTACTAAAGTGGGTAGCCATTCCCTTCTCCAGGGGACCTTCCCCACCCAGGGATGGAACCCAAATCTCCTGCAGAACTTGCAGGCAGATTCTTTACTGTCTGAGCTACCAGGTTCATAGACAGGTCGTTTTTAAGGAAATGAATTTAAAGTTGTTAAGTCTTATGAAAGAAAACTGTTCCCTCATACCTCAACCCTACTTAAATATATGTATGTTACCTGGAACAAGATTAATTTTCTCTTTTAATGACAGCTTTGAAGAACATTCTGAAGATTGTATAGGAGACAATATATCAAGAATCTATTTGTTGTGTTGTTCTAGGACAAAAGTCAAGAGCTCCCTAATGTAGCACTTCAGTGTCTGTTTTGGAGAGCAAATCTACACATTTTTTTAAACAACCGTAAAATAGTCAGCTTAGTGAAAAATCTATTTGGAAGATGTCACTGAACAACTCTTCCAATGTATTTCTGGATTCCACGCCCAGTAATACCAATCGCTTTCAAGTTAATGTCATAAATGAGAGCCATGAGAGCAGTGCGGCTATGAATGACAATGCTGATCCTCCACATTATGAGGAAACCTCTTTTGGGGATGAAGGTCAGAACAGATTTAGAATCAGCTTTAGGCCTGGGAATCAGGAGTGCTACGACAATTTCCTCCAAACTGGAGAAACGGCTAAAACAGATGCCAGTTTTCACGCTTACGATTCTCACACAAACACATACTACCTACAAACCTTTGGCCACAACACTGTGGATGCTGTGCCCAAGATCGAGTACTATCGCAACACCGGCAGTGTTAGCGGGCCCAAGGTCAACCGACCCAGCCTGCTGGACATTCACGAGCAACTTGCAAAGGTAAGCTTAAGGGTACAGACAAGTATCCTCCTTATTCCTTCAGGTGATTCCCTGCTCCATACGAACCTTATAAATGTAAAAGTGTCCAATGAAGAATTCTATGGCAAGCTGTCCATCTTACTCATACAACTGTTCCTAGTTCCCGATTAACAGAAGATACACAAAAAGTGTTTCACAAACGTTTACTAGCTGGGAAAGAGAACTAAAAAATGAATTCTGAAAGTTAGGCAATATGTGGGATCTTGTTTACAGTTATTGTCTATTCAATTCACACTTGGTTAAGCATGTCAAACTGAATACTAAGCTGGTTTCACATTGGTATTAATGCCTGCACAACAGTTGTTTAAAAAAAAGAAAAAGGAATCACTGGTGCCTGCTGTAGTGAATACTGTGCAAATAGACTTTAGAGCATATGGGTATTTTTTATATTCTTTAAAGAGAGAGAAGACATGTATATGATTCAGCATTTTATCACTTCCTCTTCAAAACCTTGCCCAAGGTTCCTGCAGGCACTTAAGCATATAAAAGTAACTAAATTAAACTTTACTAAAGAAGCAGCAGAAGTGGCTAAACTTTTCATTATTTAAGGAATATGGCCAAGCTGTTAGAAGCATGAGGCAGCACTTTTTCTAATCTTTAGCAAAGCATGTAAGCTTAATAGATTTCTTCTTCTGTAACTTGTTCTAAAATATATCGATGCACTTTATTTTCCTGCTCATCTGGAACATAGTTTGGAATGAATAGCACTCTTTATGTGATATCATTAACTACTATGAAGAATAATTATTTGTCTCATATCTAAATGCACTCTATTTTTGCCTAGGGTTTAAGGTAAGGAGAAAAAAATGGCTGAAACAATTCTTTTCATATACATTCATTCATTCAACCTTTTTTAAATTAAATGATTGTCTACTCCAGGGATTCTAGGAATACTGCTAATACAATTCTAATAAAGGTGAAAAGCTCCCCTTAGTTTCTGCTCATCTTTCTTACCTCAGGAAAATCCCTCTCTATAACCAATTCCCCTTGGCTGCTCAGGATCCTGGACCCTGGGTCCTAACTCTGGAGACTGAGCAACATGCAGAGAAAGAGCTATGCCCTGTCTCTTTACCCCTCTCCCCACCAGACCGTACTTGTGCGGTGTACTATATTACCAACATTCTGCTAAATGGCTGCTTTACTTATAGACATAAGGTTTAGATCTAATTTGGGATATTTGGTGCTTTAATCAAAAGACATTAGCACTGTAGTGGTTTTGGACAAAATGGCAGCCCTGAGGAAAAACTGTTAAGAAGCCAGGCAATTTGAAGCTCCAATCAGACTAAGGTGTCATTTTCCTTTTCTATGTGAGAGAAGGGGAAAGGAGAAGAAAGAAAAAGGAGAAGGAAAAGAGGGAAAAGAAGGTTGAAAGAAGGGGCACAAGGAGTTTGAGACATGGGAAGTGCAGAAAGAAATTTAGAACATTATAAAGAGATTTTGATTTATCCTGAAGAAGTAAAACGAGCAGACTTGAAATTTTATTCCACTGTTCCCTACCTCATTACACATGATAATTTTTAAAGCTGCATACTTTGTTACAATTGGGATCAAAATTTTAATATTCTCACTCCCTTCTCCAACTTACAACAAAAGAAATGAAAATTTTAACTCCTGGGATTCTCCAGGCAAGAATACTGGAGTAGGTTGTCATGCCCTCCTCCAGGGGATCTTCCCAACCCAGGGATTGAACCCAGGTCTCCGACATTGCAGGTGGATTCTTTACCGTCTAAGCCACAGGAGTGGGTAGCCTGTCCGTTCTCCAGGGGGTCTTCCCAACCCAGGAATTGAACCAGGGTCCCCTGCATTGCAGGCAAATTCTTTACAGGCTGATCTACCAAGAAAGCCCCTATTAAAAGCGAAATGGTGTAAATTCACAGTGTTCTTAGGACTGATATTCCATAGAGAGGAAAGTGGCTGATTTATAATTTCCAAAGCCATGGTTTACATAAATATTTATATAAGGGGAGAAAAGCTCTGAGGGCACTATTGTTAGAAAACTGTCTGAATAACTGAACAGGAGAAATGTCACAGCTGCATTTGACAGTTTTGATGACTGTCTGAAATATTATTTTTGAAAAGATGAGACTAAGGGCTTTAACTTGTAGTATTTTTCCTCAGATATGAAGGAATGGCAAATTAAATACTTTAAAAATTAGATTTAGTCTCAATGCCCTGAATAATCATTCTGAACCAGTATAGTTATTCTTTTTGTGAACTTGATCCTCATTTAAGGTGAGTGCTCAGTTGCTTCAGTCCTGTCTGACGATTTGCAACTCTATGCACAGAAGCCCGCCAGGCTTCTCTGTCCATGGGATTCTCCAGACAAGAATACTGGAGTGGGCTGCCATTTCCTCCTCCAGGAGATCTTCTTGACCCAGGGATCAAATCCACATCTCCTGTGTCTCCTGCATTGCAAGTCAATTTTTACCGCTAAGCCATTGCTGAAGACCCTCATCTAGGGGACTTCAGTTTGATTAAATCATGAAGAACTATGCACATAACCAAATTGGAAGCAGAATCTGAATATAATCAGCAAATCTACAATGGGTACATTCACACAGCAAGGGCCATTCTGGTGTTGCTGATCTTGTGAACACCTGTTCCATGTGTTCCACTTCTGTGCTGTCCTTCAGACATTAACAGTCTGGGCCTTCTTCAATTCATTTCCTCCTTGCTAGTGAATTTGATTCTGCTATTCCCCCTGCTTTCCTCCCACCTCCCAAATAAAACATGAAGACTTGCAGTATAAAGTAAATATGCTGTCACCTTCTCGTGGTCCTTGACAACTTTATGGTAGTTCTTCAAATCACAAATAGAAATGATCACTAGAACAAATATTATATAAATATACTCAGATGTGTCACTGATTTTGTATGCAAAAAAATAACTTTTAGTGTTTACTTAAATAATTTAAAAGTAGAAAGTAACTGACATAGTATAAGTTAAGAGAGATTTTTTTGATCCCTAATCATGCTTTTAAAAGCCATATAGGAATGGTACATTCATACTAAATGGCAGAACATACTTAGTCAGAAATCAGTTGGATTTTGTACAAATCCTGATTATAGCTTCCAAGCTGAAAAAAAATTACATAATAAGCTTGTCCTAGTAGGTAAAATGAAAAATAGGCTTGAAAGACATTATTTTAAGTCTCTATCTCAAATAGAACTCCAGGAGTGATAGATATTGACAGAAATTGTAATCCCAATGATTTGATATCATAGTGCAGAAATCCTTTTCATTTTCTGTGTAGTAAAGAGCTAAATGCCTATACTGATGGCCATGAATTACAGACTTCTGAAAACTCTGGTTAAAAGTAGAGAAAAATTACTTCATCCCTTACTCACAGTACTGTACAAGTTGTTGTTGTTCAGTCGCTAAGTTGTGTCTGACTCTTTGAGACCCCTGAACTGTAGCACACCAGGCTCTTCTGTCCTCCCCTGTCTCCCCAAGTTTGCTCAAACTTATGTCCACTGAGTTGGTGATGTTATCCAAGCAGCTTATCCTCTACCACCCCCCTTCTCCTTTGCCTACAAGTTATATAATAACAATTGATTTTGCAGGATGCTTATAAATATTACAGTTTATATGCAGACAAAGTCTAGCACACTGCTTATAATGAGTACAAACTTAGTAAATGATTATTAATGATGGTCATGGTAATTTTTATACCCGATAATTTTTAAGTTTTATTTAAAAAGTAAAATGCACACTGAAAAACATTTAATAAATATTAAAAGTATATATACTGATTTTTCTTCTTTGATAATAGCTAGAAAACCATTTGTCATTTTTTGGAGGTCTGAAAAAATCACGTATTTTATACTAAATAAAATAATTCAATCTTTAATCATCTATAAAAATCTAGTAGCAATTTACTTAAACCACATGTGATTGAATCTTTACTAGTTTATCAATATTGGAAGGGGGAAAGTCTTTTATCAAATGGTCTTTCTTTCTTTCTTTCTTTCTTCCCTTTACCTTTTCTGAATACTTAACACACAGGTAAAACTCTTGGTAAATAAATAATCATTCCCTAAAGCTGTGTAATTTAAAATGCATTTATTAAAGGTTGTGGGTCATCATTTACGGTAATGGAGTGTGAACAAACAAATTAATTCAAAGTATGGAGGAAAAAACTGGTTTCAGGCAGCAATCATAAAACTTTGAGTCTTTGAGACTTTGGTCCCAAGAACGTGCACCAGCCAGGAGTCTGCCAGCCCGCTGTTATAGCTCACAGCCATGAAGTCCTACAAATCCTCGAACTGAAGTGCTATTCCATACTTTGATGATAAGTTAATTTATAATTGCTGTTTGGCCTTACAAAGGAGGCATTTATTAAAGAGTGAAACCAGGTTTTGCTCTGCCATGTTAGAAGACGAAGACGGCAAACAGAAAAATGATTTTGCCTTAGAGTAAACTACTTCAAAGTAAGATTTTTAGAAAACCCATTGGATTTAACCTCATTGGCAGTATCCAGGAAAGGTTAAATAACTTGCTGGAGGACAAGCACTGAATTAATTGTGTAGCCAAACTAGATTCTGAGTCTCCCAGTTTGTATGGGACAAAGATTTTTCAGTTTCCGCATGACAGCAAGGAATGGAAATGGATTCTACTTAAGAATTTGCTGTCAGACCTTTATTATCCATGGAATAAATATACATTCAAGGGATTTTTCCCCACTGTGGTATAAGTATATTTAAAACTTTGAGACTCTAGCAGGTAGAACATACCTAAGAGAGAGTTATAGATCCTACAGTGACCCAAATTTCGAATAACTTAGAAGATAACTGCTTACTAATTTTTTTATATAATTATTTCCTTGACATGACTTCATAGAATATTATTTTTGTTGCACATTGTAATGTCCTAGTGATAAATTGAAGAACTGTTAAACTGTGACCAGAAGGGCATCCATCAGATAAAAATGTTCATTTAAGAAGAAATTTTAGATATTTTATTTACACTTTAGCCTACTTTGTAAATGCCTTTTTTTTTTTTTTTTAAACAATAATTGGTAGTCTAATCCAGATCTAAGGGTCAGAGTTACCATTAGAATTCATAGAAGAGCAGAGCAATTTCCTGGACCAAACCCTCAAGTTCGAGTTTAATCAGGAAACATGGATTTTAGTCCCAAGATTGCCTTTAAAAAGTGAGTGACTAAGGTTCTGTCTCATGGGCTCCCTAATTAACCCAGAAAAAGGAAATTGCTTTCTCCCTGACTGAGTAGCTGCTGATGGTCTGGCCATGGGATCTTATTAACTAGGATATTGACAATTTTGAAAGTTTTCTCATATCAAGTCAAATAAATGAATCTCCTAACCAAATAATCTCTTCAACATTCATGAATATTTTAACACATTCCTCAAGTCCTCACTCTCATTGATTTTTCCAGTTACACAAAATAAAATTTACATTTGACCTACTCAGCTGCCTTACAAGTGTAGAATCCTTTCAAAAAAAAAATAGAATTTTTAATTGACTGGAGAACAACTTCAAGTATTTCATCCATCTGAAATTGACTGTGTTGTATAGACATGTGAGATCCAATATAATAGCTCTAGCCACATGTGGCTATTGAGCACTTGAAACGTGGTTAGCACAAACTGAGATGTGCTATCATTGTGAAATACACACTGGATTCAGAGACATGGTATGGAAAAAAAGAATATAAAATATTTTGTTAATATTTTTATAATGATTAGTGCTGAAATGATAGTATTTTATACAGATCTATTAAGTACAGTATATTATTAAGACATTCTGTGGTTGAGCTCTCTCCTATAAGATGGGGTGCCCTTACTGCTAATGAATATCTATATTGCCGATATGGAACATAAAATATTCTACAAAAATTAAATATATTTTTAAATGTAAGGATCCATATCTGAACCCAAATTACTTTACTAAATTCTTTTTTTAACTTTTTTTTGAACTAGCTACTAAAATTTTTTAAATTACATGCATGTCTTACATTTGTGGTTGATATAGATCACCAATTTCTGCCCAGCTCAGCCTGTTTCTATGGCCTTTGTTTATCCATACTTTATACTGATATGAGTATATAGTGTCAGTTTCAATTATTTGTTAAGTAGGGATTGAGTATGCTCAAAATGAGAATATTTCTCAAATAATTCAGAAATAATTTTAACTATCACTTTCAGTTTTTTCCTAATGCTGTCAGAAAAGAATAAGATAATCTTACTTGTGAAACATTCCCTTTCTATCTCTTATTTAATGTGGCCTGCACAGAGGAAATAGTGAGAAATGGAATACCCAATAGGGAAAGAAGAAAAAAGAAACAAGAGGCAAGAATGGATAAGAGATGAGTTTCTCTGCTCTTAAGTGGTAGAGATTGGGTAGCCTTCAAGTCCACTTTATGGATTCAGTACTGTTTATCAATGGCCTGCTCTATGGCAGGTCCTTGATTTGGATTAAGAAGTAACTCACATCTCCTCCAGTTCAGTTCACATACAATAACTCCTATCACGTATTACATTGGTTATCAAAGTGGCATAATAGTGTCATGAAAAAAGTCTTATAGAGAACAAAATTGGGAGAAATCCTTGCTTAAAGGACTTCTAGAAAGAGACAAAAGGTCAAAATCACTTGACTAAACAGCCCAGATTAGGGTCATCTTACAATGGGTATTGGAGAAGGCAATGGCAACCCACTCCAGTACTCTTGCCTGGAAAATCCCATGGATGGAGGAGCTGCTAATGGTATGTCCTAAGTCACTTCAGGGGTGTCCAACTCTTTGCAACCCTATGGACTGCAGCCCATCAGGCTCCTCTGTCCATGGGAGTCTCCAGGCAAGAATACTGGAGTGTGTTGCCATGTCCTCCTCCAGGGGACTTTCCCATGCTAATGGTACTGCTGCTGCTGCTGCTAACTTGCTTCAGTCATGTCCGACTCTGTGCGATCCCATAGACGGCAGCCCACCAGGCTCCCCCATCCCTGGGATTCTCCAGGCAAGAACACTGGAGTGGGTTGCCATTTCCTTCTCCAATGCATGAAAGTGAAAAGTGAAAGTGAAGTCACTCAGTCATGTCTGACTCTTAGCGACCCCATGGACTGCAGCCTACCAGGCTCCTCTGTCCATGGGATTTCCCAGGCAAGAGGACTAGAGTGGGTGCCATTGCCTTCTAAAGCCCAAAGAAGCAAGAACCCTTGAGCATGGCAAGAACAAGAGCTTCAGTTGTTCCCAAATAAAGTCCTTATAAAGTTGTTCTTTAATACCATAATCAACTGCTGAATCTAAAAGTCTTCCCTAATAATTTCAAAATCCTTACTGGGGAAGATTGCTTTTGGGGAGCTCAGTCGGTGAAGTGCTAGACAGGCTAAATTAAGTGGGCACACCCGAAATTATTCAGCCAAATCTAAAAGAAAGGCTAGAAAGTTGTTCTTAACTTAAAAGAAACATAGCTATTTCCTTCTCGAAACTATTCAACTGACAGGGAAGATCTTTTTTCAAAATTAGGCCACAGTGGGGGAAAAAAAAGTAAGTAAAGGTTCTGATCTTTTTTTATAGGACTTACTACTACTTATTTCTACTAGTTTTCTAGAAGTCAGTAGGGAGACTTCTCACCTTCTGTACAATACTATTGCACATCCAACAATTCTCAGGCAAAGGTATATCAAATCTGGAAGAAAATTCCCCTACAGGAGTAGCATTTTTGTAGTCATACACTTTTTGCACCTTTGAAGAAAACTCTAAACCTAAAAAAAAAAAAAAAAAAAGACAAAACACTTCTATGTGTTCCTTTATTGAATCTTCTTAAAGATATTCTGACATGAGTGGAGAATTTTTGTTATCATTATTTCAGATGGATAAAATGAAGCCCAGGGAGGTTAATGGAAAGAAGGCCAAACATTGCATTAGTAAGGAATGTTAACTTTTGTCTTACTTCGCCTCATAAAAGACTCATTCACTTTTTTTTTGCATTTTTTGCCCACACCCCACAGTATGTGGGGTCTTAGTTTCCCAGCCAGGGATCAAAACTGTGCCTCCTGCATTGGAAGTACGGAGTCCTAACCATTGTGCCACCAGCAAAGTCCCCACCCCTCATTCACTCTTGATAAATCTTTCTTTCCTGCCTGGCACCCCCTCTTCCTTCTTTCCATATTTTTGTATTCGAAATCTGTCCAACTCTGATCATTCTCCTTAGGTAATATTCTCACCAGTAGAAGAACTGCCCAGTTTCCTTTACCACCCTTGCAGTCTCAGTGGTGCCTAAAATCACCCGCAGAACGAACACATCATCTCCCGGGGCAAAAAATAATCATATTATTAAAATGACTAGAATGTTTCCTTTTTTGACACACGCTTTATGTCAACTATTTTGATTTGCCTTTGGAAGTTTTCTGGAACTGCGTGTTGACCAGATATCATGTTTTCGCTGTCCGTAAAAATGTAGAATGTATCAGTGGCCCCAGGTTCAGCTGATGTGGTTGCTAACGGTGAAGGGACACCTGGAGATGAACAAGCTGAAAACAAGGGAGAAGATCAAGCTGGCGCTGTGAAGTTTGGATGGGTGAAAGGTGTGCTGGTAAGAAACTTCCTCTATTTACAAATGAAAGCTGTCTGTTCAATGTCCTACTGGATTACGTGCTAACAAGGCCTGAAAACAAGAGTCGCAGTGATGCCTGGGTGTTGTCCCACTGTCACGTCTCACGCCCTTTTTCATGCTCCTTCAACCCACAGGTACGATGTATGCTGAATATCTGGGGTGTCATGCTCTTCATTCGCCTCTCCTGGATTGTTGGAGAAGCTGGAATCGGTAAGCACTCCCCCCACCACCCACGACATACTTTTCAATGTAAATTAAAAACTCAGCAAGCAACTGGTTTTCACCTTTAATGCTGAATGTGAGATGAAGGTCACAGAATTAATCTACACTTGGGCTCTTTGACTTTGCCTCTCTGTCAATGTTTGTCAGGGAGGAAAGGTAAAGGGTTAACCTCTGGGAGGCTGGAATTTTCCAGCTTGCCAGCCAGATAAATGCTCAAGTAAATATTTCATCTTTTCATAGAGTTTTAGGTGTACAGGCATATAGAGATTCATTCGTTTTAAATAATATATTCATGTTTGGCGACATACCGGCATTCATCAGAGTATCCCCCTTTATGATTATTGGCAAAACTTCCCTGGACAAAAATACCTTGTAGGAAAACTGGGGAAAATGTGACTTGACTAATAAAAATGCTGAATTTCCAAAAAAAAAGGAATTGTGTTACTTTCAGGTACAAGCAGTAAGAAAACAAAGGTTAAAGAAGTATTCCCAGATAGAAGTTTAAATAATAGATAATAAAATAAATAAGATAATAACTATTGCTAATTTTTCTAAATGGAAAGAGTATGATGTTGAAATGATTTTGAGTGCTTAATGTTTTTAGATATTATATTCCATTTAAAGTACTGTTTTTGATGGAAAATATTTTTATTGAGACTATATTACTTAAATTTATATGAAAATTTATTTGAATATTATTGAAGTTTCTGATTCAATGTGACAAAAATTAATGGTGTTCTCTATATATGGAAAATACATTATATATTCACTTTGGGGGGTGCATAGCTAAAAATCATGAGTATCAATAAAATGGAAGTTCAGATGTGCTTTCAGATTCTACTCCAAAATGTGTCTCAATTCACATAAAAAAGGTACTTGGTCATTATTTACTGCCTTCACTCCTCAAAACAGATTCAGAATCACCAGAAACTTAACATGAGAAAGAAAGAGTTGGAACCAGTTCCCATAGTTTTTCCTTATTGCATGTTTGGCAACTGCTGGGTGCCTGACAAAAGGCTGCTTGCTGGCTTTATGATGCATATCAAATGAACACTTACAGCCTCAGGTCCAAAGTAAGTCTATGCTGTTCCATGGAAAATCTGCATCTTAATATTGCCAAGTTGTTGCTCCAGGGTTTCATGCAAAATTAGTTTTTTTAAGGGCAGTTTAGTAACTTATTGAGATCATCAGGAAACAATTTGTTTGGAGGTGTGAGTGTGGCCCAGGGCAAGAGTGATTGTTTTGAATGCAGTTTATTTGAAACCCATATGTTTGGGCAATAATCTGAACTTTAATCAGATCTCACATTATTCTTCCCAGTCAATCCAGCTTCATGATTATCGCAAAATTGCAGAATATGAAGAATTTTATCTTGTGCTAAACTGTGTATTATACTTTCAGATATCAATATTGTTTCAATAAAGATCTTTTGTTTAAGTAGTCAAGTCTAACTTCAGAAGAGAGTAGAGTTCTACCTAAATGGATGTCCAGTGGGTTTTTCCATAAATGGAGGTTTTTGGTTTTTCTTTACTCTGAGAAAATAGACTTTAGTGAGTAGTAGAAACTTAACTATCAACCTTACTCAGTTTTACTTGACTTTGCTACGGTCTTAAAACTGAATGAGTTGATTAAATCACTGTCTGGGTCCCATTTGTGTTCTTTTTATTGGGAAAGAAAACAAACGAGTCCGTACTCCCTTCTTGCTTTAAGAGGAGCTTGGGGAAGAAATCTGAATACACTTTCAAGCTCAGACTCTGGAAACAAAGTCAGAATGAAGCTGTAGCCAGGAGTAATGGCAGCTATAGTCCTTGGGTAACCATTCTGGGGCCATAAGTTTTGGCTGCCTTGTCCCCAAAAGTATACGCTAGAATGAGCTGATAATGCCATCTACTTGTTCTCTGTCTTGACCACTTTGGCTGGGGCATGTAGTATCCAATAAACTTAACCATCGAGTAAGGAAGAAGGGTGTGAAAAGCAGATGAGACTGAAGCAAGTCATTTATATTCTGTGTATTTCACTTTTTCGTCTAAAAATTAGGGAGCTGGATTAATTGTTTCCCAATCAATTCTTTGAAGATAAAGCCTAAGAATCTTCCTTAACAGGCAGACGCAAATTGAGATAGGCTGAGGATAGCTCAATAATCTTCAGACTGAAGGGTGCATAAGAATTACCTGGGAAGTTAGTTACAACACTGCAGAGTCCTGGGATTCACTTGGAAAGTCAGTGAGTCTGGGCATTTTAAATATGCACCACAGGCATTTCCTGAAGCAGGTGGTTCAAGGACCCAAGTTTGAGGATGAACCTGATGTTTTCTAAGTTGCTTTTACCCTGGGATTTTATATTTGATTGTGAGATGTATGCAAATCCCTTGCTGTTTAATTCTAAGTAGTTTACAGAATTATACACAATGCAAAAGGATAAATTAAGAATTGTTCAGAAATAAAGGCAAAGTGAATATAAAGGTAGGAAAATACTAAAAGTCGGACTAGTTTTAATATCATGAAATGCAAGCTATATGATTCAGTCCAGTTGCTGGGGTAAGCTAAACATTTGCTATGAAACAACATCAAGAGTTAATGAGCAAAAAAATAAAAGGAAACCATCTTTAGTGGCACACAGACCTGAAACTGCACAGCGATATAGAAGCAATGCTCATCACAGGATCCCTGTAAAAGATACACAGAATTTAGTGCAATCATTTCTTACAACACCAAGTATTTAAGATAAACTCTAGGGGCCAAACCAATAGTCTTAAGTTTGCATCTCATGCCCAACTTAGCCTCTCCCTACTGCACTGTAAACTGTAAAAGAGCCTAGAAACTTCAGCTAGAACCAGTATATAACTGAAGGTGTCAAAAGAGCCAGCTTCCAATACTTCATTCCCATTTTTGTTCTTAACCTCCCTCCATGTCCCCTATGTCTAGGGCATGGCCAGAAAGATCACAGCCCCTTAGCTGACTGCCCCTCTTACATCCTTGGAACAAAAGAGCCTACCAACAACAATTACGAAGCATTCACTTTATGTCAGGGAACACACCAAACAGGTGCAGGCAAGCACATTCTGGCTGCAGCCAGCATGATTTCAGTGCCTGTGAGCCTATAATTTCTCCGTGAATTTAAGGTTGATCTCCTGGCTCAGCAGTAAAGAATCCACCTGCAATGCAGGATGATGTAGAAGAAGCGGGTTCAATCCCTGAGTCAGGAAGATCCACTGGAGGAGGGCATGGCAACCCACTCCCGTATTCTTGCCTAGAAAATCCCATGGTCAGAGGAGCCTGGCAGGCTACAGTCCATGATGCTGCAAAAGAGTTGGACATGACTGATAGTTTCTACAGGACTGGTCCATTGAGAAAGGTAATGGAGGGATGAAAGTGAAAGTGGCTCAGTCCTGTCTGACTCTTTGCAACCCCATGGACTATACAGTCCATGGAATTCTCCAGGCCAGAACACTGGAGTGGGTAGCCTTTCCCTTCTCCAGGGGATCTTCCCAACCCAGGGATCAAACCCAGGTCTCCCACGTAGCAGACGGATTCTTTACCAGCTGAGCCACAAGGGAAGCCCAAGAATACTGGAATGGGTAGCCTATCCCTTCTCCAGGGGATCTTCCCAACTCAGGAATTGAACCAGGGTCCCCTGCATTGCAGGTGGATTCTTTACCAACTGTGCTATGAGGGAAGCCTTCAATGAAGGGGAAGAAGTTACAATTTTCCCTCTACTCATCTTAGGCTCATTGGCTAGTGCCCTGTAAATTAGACTGACAACATACGGATTAATAAGAGAAAAATAATCAGAAGTTTATTAACATGTGTATCCATTGTGCCTATAAATGGGAATCCTCAGTGATGAGTAACTCAAAGGGGTGGTTAGAATTTGGTCTTATACAAGCATCTGAGCAAAAGAACAACACATTTTTAGAGAAATAACAAGACAAAGGGAAAGACTGACTGTCTAGAGTGGCACATTGTGGAAAGGCAAATATGGGGGAGAACTAGTGGAAGATAAGGCCCAGTTAGTAAAGTCTATGTAGATTCCTCTAGTACCATTTCCAGCTGTCTCCAGTCTCTAGCTGATAACTATACCCAGGAGAAAGGGAAAAGGAGACACCTTTACAAATTTATGTCCTGCCTTTAGGCAAATAAGGGGAGATATCTGCTTCTTTTCAGTTGTCTTTAGCTCAGAGTAATCCTTATGCTAACATGGCAAATTTGGCAACAGCATATTCTGCTGTCCTTCAGTGTCCTGGCTGTGAATTCCCTGAAACTGAGAACAGCCTTGCCTTCCTCTGAATTCTGGTCTATTTTCTCCCTCTCACAGTAAATGATTCTGTACCATAAGATCCTTGAGGGCAGCTTTTTTTCATTTTTATTTTTCACTGCATTTCACATACTGTCTAACACAGCTGGATATATACTTGGCTTTTAATAAACAGTAACTGCTATGACTGCTGTGGATATGATTAAAAAGCAGCACCTTTGATTATGTACTGTGTTGTATGCACTATGCGATTTTACACATGCATTCTGCCTTTACACGTGCCGCTGCTTTCTTCATACATGGCCACTTTACACACGTTCTTTCTAATTTCATTGCCATCTCTGGCTCAGAAAATAGGTAACTTATCAGAGTTCACATAGCCAATAAGTAAATGCAGTTTGATTTGATTCTTTCTACTTTATTCATCTGCCAGATGAACAATTTTCTACACTATTAATATATATGATTTTCCACTCCTACACAATCAAATATACATAAAAAGATAGTTGAACATTTACCCTGTACTAATAATATTAAGAGCTTGGGATTGTTCAGACCAATTATTATGTTTCTGAGTATCTAGAACTTCATAAATAGTGAGGTTCACATTAAATTTTGACCAGCCATAGTTGCTTAGGTAGGTGCAACTTTGTACTGCACATCTTAGGACTTGTGTTTCTTGGATCTGTGCTACCATGGGCAGAAAACTTAAAACCTGAGCGTTTCCTCTGTGGTGGCTTCCAGACCAACTTGTTAAACTCAGATGTGATCCTTTGGTGTTCACTCTAGACTTGCTGACTTTTTTTGTAAACAATCTAAGTGGGTTATTCCACCATTTAATTGCCTTTGTTTTTCCTTTCTCAACTGAGGTCTTGGTGTGATTATCATCGGCTTAGCCGTGACAGTGACTGGTATCACTGGTTTATCCACCTCTGCTATTGCTACAAATGGATATGTCAGAGGAGGTAATTAAACTTGTGACCTGCAAGATCATTTGTAAGGTAAAGGCAACACAGGCTCAAAGAGTTCACCACTGACATTTCTGAAGTGTTTTCAAAGGTAATCCAAGTTGGTTCCATTTTTTTCCTTTTTTTACCCTGCCAGGCAAGAGAGATGCAAGAAAAATGGAGAAGGATTTAACCTTTGTCAAAACCCCAGCTTTCTCATTCAGGTTCCTCTCAAGCAAAAGAGAAGGTCAAATGTTATGTTTTCTCTTTTCACAGCCAGGGTAACTTCTCTCCCAGGACACCAGCATAAGCCAACTTTTTCTTTCCAGGGCCGCAGTTTAGATTGTTTACTTTTGGAGACCATCCTTCATCATAATGAGCAGTTCTCTGACTTGATCTTTATACCAGGCAAACCAGTTTCTCTTTAGCGAGAAGGAACTCCACTGGGGCCCAAAGGCTTGGATGTGAAAACTGAAATTCAAAGCAGTATAGTTTGCAGCAATAGGGAATCCAAGGAAGAAGAGTAAAATGTGATATCTTCTGTCTTTCATTGCTAACAGGTCTTGGAGTTCTCATAATTCTTCTTTCCACCATGGTCACTTCTATTACTGGGTTGTCAACTTCTGCAATAGCAACTAACGGGTTTGTTCGTGGAGGTAAAATTTCTAAGATATCTAAATATTCTCAACGCTTGCTACTGGTAGGCAAAAACTTTTTATTATACTTTACTTCTTTTTGGTGGGAACAAGAAAGTAGCTTGATGTTCTTGAAGTTGGACCCAGAAGAAAACATAAGGTACTGTCCATATAGCCCCCCTCTACTCTGGTCAGCTATGGTCTATTGTCTAACGGTCCTCTCTGGCACATTGCAGGTCATGGAGTCCATATGCACAAACTCCTTGGGTAAATGCTTTACTTTTCAGGCTACTGCACAACTCCAGCTGGTGTTTCTTGAAAACCGATTCCTCAACACAGCTTCGGTTTTAAAGTTTAGTACATTTCAGGTACCTTCTAGACCTTCCTATACCTGGATGCAATGGGATCTTTTAGAACATTTCAGGTTTTTCATGGGGAGACAGATCATTCCTTGACAAGGTTCAAACTGCTGCCTCCTGAAGTACTTACTGGTGACTTCTTGAAGTCCTGGAGCCAAACACCTTTCTTGGGGGATTTTTCAGGTCTTGGAGTCATCATCATCGGCCTGAGTGTGGTAGTGACAACACTTACAGGTATTTCTATGTCCGCTATTTGCACAAATGGAGTGGTAAGAGGAGGTAAGCCAATCCATGCACTTGTGACTATAAGCTTTGATTATGTAGTGATGTCTAGGGTTGTTTTAATGTTGGAAGTAAAATTTGTACGTTGATAATTAGTTCCCAAAGGATTCAAACAAAACAAAATAATCCAAAATTTAAATAGCAAGGCCTGATTCTTTTCACCTAAAGTTAAGAGATCTCCAGAAAAGATTTTTTGGGCCGACTTCCTGTGATTGATCATGTTTATAAAGCAGAGAATGACCAGGTGTCTAGAAAGAAAGCATGTGTTAAAGTGAAATAAATGGTTTCTTTGTGCCTTGGATGAGGCCCGCTGGCTCTTCCCCAGGCCCTCTTAGAAGGGGTCTTCTTGAGCATCCCAGCTGACACGCCTGACACTTCTCATTCAGTGAGCCCTCAGAGTTCACCCCAACGCTATGCTGCCAATGGCCAACAGGCTTCAGAAGATTCTCAAAAAGAAAATAAAACAAAGGGTTACTTTCAAATCATCCAGGAACATATGGGCCTGGGCTGGGAATGAGTGAGTAAAGTTTGTCATTGTTCTTCAAACTTCCTTTCTTCCTCGACCAAGTCTAGTAATTGGCTGCTAATGTACTTAATGTAATCAGGACAATGGAAATAATGAGGATTTGCCCAACCCAAATAAAAATTTACATTTTTAGAGAAGGTGTTGCCCCTTCACCCAAAGGAGTTACTAGAGAGGAAACAGTGAAAAGGCGTCAGTGAGAGAGAGTTTTGATTGTAGGTCTGTGTGTTCAGTGTCATTCTTTTACCAATAGTTCAGGACAGGAAGTTATGAACTCACACGGTCTGTGATAACATCCAGTCACCTAGGCCTTTCAACAACTATTTATTTTTGCCTTCAGAACTCAGAACTTTCTTTCAGAACTCTCAAGGTGATTAGCCATTCTGGCTCAGTCTTTCTCATACCCAGAAGGACACAGCCATGTGTAGAACTTCCTTTTCGAAGTCCAAGAGAGAAGCAATCATCCTAAGTTCTCTGCATGTTACTTCCCACTTGCCAACCCCATTCACATATGGGTATTTGGGGACAACCATGCTTTCTTGAGCTAAAATCGTCAAAACTAAGTCTGATGTATAAAGTGGATAATACATAGCACTATATAGTTATCAATTTTGATGTAATAAATATACACCAAAAATTATACCAGAAATGAAGCTTGAATGACACTGATAAACTTTACCTACTTCATTTTCTGCCTGTGCCTGCCCGTTTCTGGAAATTTCAGATATGAAATTATTAATCTGAACTCTCCAATGAAGTTAGAGACAAATAATTTTATGTTTTCAAAAGACAAAGAATTTGAAAGAAAATTTTGCTGTATCCTTATTTGTAGCATTTGTGTACTATGGGTTTGGATAGATTTTATTTAGTCAAGATAGTTCTATTGTAGATTATACACAGAATTCAAAGAAGGGCTAAGTTATTCATTAAGTTGACACAAGATTTCTAAAATTACTAGGATTTGTAATATTTTTATTAAAATAAAAAATTAGAATAGTTAGTATTTTAAATGCTCTCAGACAGTCAAAATTATTTGGTCATATCAACTAAATCCTTTAGCAGTTCGTCAGTATAAAACATGTTCATTTCTTGTTTCAGGTGGGGCCTACTATCTTATTTCCAGAAGCTTAGGGCCTGAGTTCGGTGGATCTATAGGCTTGATCTTTGCTTTTGCCAATGCAGTGGCTGTTGCTATGTATGTGGTGGGATTTGCTGAGACTGTGGTAGATCTTCTTAAGGTAATTAAAAGCTTTTGTTCTCTTCATCTAAGCAAGATAATTCAGTTTAATTTGCTTTTCCAGGGCACCAGAGGATATCATTATGGCAAGATGAGAGGAAACAGATTTATTGTGCAGAATGTGGAAGCTGAATATAGTTGGCATCAGAACTTCTTAGAGTCCTGGCTCTCACACTTACCAGCTGACAGATTTTGGACCAGCCCTTTTGTTCATCTGGACCTTGCTTTTCAAATCCATAATATGGGTTAATAATATTGTCCTATGTCTTTCATATAAATGTGGTACAGATCAACTGAAATAATCGACATGAAATACAGGGTAAAACATGAAAGAAAAGATAAACAATGAGCATTATTGTCAGCATCAATATTACTATTATGGTTACAGATGTCCAAAGGGAAAGAAAGTTCAAACATTAGGACTCACTGTAGGAAACTGGGCATTTTTTAGCACAGGTGCTCCATCTGGATGGTATGTATGTGAGCACATTAATTAACTAGTATATGAGCTAGCTTCCAGTCCTCCTTCTGTGGGAGTGATAGTGGATACTGAATTCAATAGGTAATAGTACTTCTATTTGAAAATCAGATGAATAAATGAGTGGATTGTATAGTTCATAGTTTGTTCTTTAATTGAGTAGCACTTATTTTTTGATATTCACATTGGAGACCACTCATTTTCATCTCTCTAGGATTCCCCTTGACACACAAAAATAACTGGTTGTTCTCCTGAAACAAAATGTGATAAGTGTACATACCCATAATTTTACTTAGTGCTACAATAGTTTCAAAAGCTGTGCCTAGAATGGATCTCTAAAAGTTTTAACTCCTAACCTTGGCTATCAAAGGCTTATTATTACAGGAAAAAGTAATGCTAGATGTTTTATCTTCTCAAATTTATGAGCACTTCATTTTTCTATTATCCCCAGACAGCAGGGCATAGTATCTCTTTTTACTGTTAAATGCTGCAATAACACATACAGACCAAAAAAAAAAAAAACTTCTAACTATTTAGGGGGGATTTTTTGTTGTTGTTCCAGGAGACTGATTCGATGATGGTGGATCCAACCAATGACATCCGGATCATAGGCTCCATCACAGTGGTGATTCTTTTAGGAATTTCAGTAGCTGGAATGGAATGGGAAGCAAAGGTTAGTTTCTCAAAATGATATTACCAACAACTGCTAGTCAGCTTCCTGAACAAACTGCAGGAATAGAAGGAACTCCATATTCAAAAGGAATTGCTATTATTACTTTCTATGGTAAAAGGAGCCTGGTCAGTGCTCAGTGGAACAACAAGTCCTCAAAGCACAAAGTTCAGGCAGTAGTAAGACATAGCTCATGTGATCAGGCCTATATTTTGTCCTTTGTTCTGTAGTCACAGTGACATAGCCAACAAGATTGCTGCCATCTTCATGCACAGACCCCTTGTGGTCATAGCAATAGTACATACTGGAGGCCTGTGTCTTTTCCTCATTTCCCTGGTATCCCCTTCCTAGCTGACTGTGAACGCTGACATCCACAAGATATGACAAGTGTGTTGGGAGAAGATAACAGAGGCAGAAACTGTCATTCCCTTCTGAAATCCCGTACTCTAGCAGCAAATCTAAGGGTACCAGAGGCCCTGGAACTAGAGAATATCTGGATTTAATGATTGGTATGTTGTCGTCTAGCCACTAAGTCATGTCTGACTCTTTGTGACCCTGTGGACTGTAGCCTGCCAGGCTCCTCTGTCCACGATTCTCGAGGCAAGAATACTGGAGTGGATAGCCATTTCCTTCTCCAGGGGATCTTCCCGACCCATGGATAGAACACGTGTCTCTGCATTGGCAGGAAGATTCTTCACCATCTGAGCCAACAAGGAAGTCACTCAGTGATTAGTATACCAGTTAGTAAATTTCTGAATGGTGGGGAGAATGTCTTTTGCTTGCTTTGTAACTCACTACAGTGACTAGTACAATCGAAACTCCTAGGTTCTTATGTTCCTAGGTGCAGTAACTAGACCTCAAGTGGTCACCAGAAATGGAAAGAGAGCCAAAACCTCCCATTTTACATAATGCAATAGGAAACATTCTTACATGGTGTTTATTTGTGGGCTATGCATTCACACATTAAACAAAAACTGATGAAGTGCTTATCATGTGCTGGGTATTCTGCTAGGCACTGGATATTCAGTGTGACCCACACAGGCACAATCCTTGCCATAGCTGAGCATATGGTCTACGGGGAGATGAGTAATAAAAAAGTAAATATAGAATGGTAAACTGTGAAGTGCTATAAAGGAAATAAACAGGGCACTGAGATAGAATATAGCAGGGGGAACATACGTTAGACTATTCCCTGAGGGAGGCAATGTAGTTTCATGACAGTAGAAGGTAGAATTTAGAGCTCTAGCTCTGTAGTTAGAGTGGATTTGAACCTGGTTTATGTCTATACGACCTCTGGTAAATTACTTAACCTCTCTATCCCTCAGTATTTTTTATCCTTAAAATGATGATAACAGTATTACCTACTTCATACAGTTGTGGGCGGTTATTATTTACCTGAAAGGATATTGGTAAAGTTAAAACTGCATCTGTTGTACTGTAAGCCCTCACTAAACATTAGCTGTTACTGTTTAGATTCAGTGGGCAAGAAAGCCTCTGTGAAGACACAGGTTTGCAAAATGTAGGGAGAAGTGCATGTCCAGCTGAGGGAAAGAGCCAAGCCAGTAAACACCTTGAAATGTCAGAGGGACTAAAGAACAGATGATTTGGCTGGTCAGCCTTGGAGACAGCTTGTGCTGAGCACACACGGGTATGATCGCTCGACCTCAAGTGCACTAGGCATCCTGGGAATTCTGTGCCTCATTCTGTGTTCTCATACTCCTGCAGTTAGTCCCAGGAAGGGGAAGAATCCATAGGAGCTCTGCCGAGGAAAGAAGACAACTCTGTCAGTGTTATATCTTTTGGCTCCATTTACATTCCTAGGGACGCTGCACTAAGTTACCCGCTTAATACTTAGAATGCTCTTGAAATATCACCTTCAGGTGCCCAAGCACATGCATGCATGCGTGTTTAGTTGCTGACGTGTCTGACTCTTTTGCGACCCCATGAACTATAACCCACCAGGCTCCTTGGTCCATGGGATTTTCCAGTTAAGAATACTGGAGTGGGTTGCCAGTTCCTCCTGCAGGGGATCTTCCCAACCCAAGGACTGAACCCACATCTCTTATGTTTCCTTCATTGGCGGGTGGATTCTTTACCACTGCACTACCTCAGAAGCCAAGCACCCGTTGAAAATGTAACATCTATTCTTAGGCCAAATAAGGCTTATTAAGATGCCATTTTATAAGAACACCTTTATTACCTACACTGGATAGTAGAATCTTAACCGGAATTATTAGATAGGGTCTTTATTCAGTGGACATTTACAACTTTTATAACTATGTAAAAAGGTCATTGAATAAATCTAATTTGACCTCCTGTTACTTTGTCATTCCAGGCTCAAGTGATTCTTCTGATCATTCTTCTCATTGCTATTGCAAACTTCTTCATTGGAACTGTCATTCCATCCAACAATGAGAAAAGGGCCAGAGGTTTCTTTAATTACCAAGGTATGTGTGTCAAATAGCTTGCTTTGCAATAAAAGCTTCTTCTTTGCCCGCCCCCATCACCATCCCCATAACCCCTGCCCTGGCCACTGGAGGCCCAGGGAATATTCTCAGGTTTTAGTCAGGAGAGCCAGAGTGAGTCTCAACCTTGCTGCTTGCCAGCTAGACAGGTCACCTAACACTGTTTGTCTCAGATTTTCCTGCCAAGGTGGGAATGATAATAGCAACTTCCTAAAGCGATGTTGAAAAGCAAGTAAGATAGCAGATGTTAAAATGCTTTGAAAACCTTAAAGTGCTGGAACCTAAAAAATAAACCTCTCCTTAAGCAGCAAAATATAAAGAAACTATATATTTTTGGACTAAAAATAACCGTGTACATGCGCAGTTGGGGCAAAATTATAGACAAAAGATACAAAGAGACCAAAAAAATCATCTGCCACTTTTGAAAAGTCTAGAGCAAAAGTAGGGGATTAAAAGCAAAAGCACATGCCCCCTGCACACAATATTACCTCAGAGGTGGGCAAAACACCTAAGCCCAGCCCTCTGGTCCAACCTCTGGACACACTCCCTACCCTCACTCCATAAAAGAAACAAGCTTACCCCTGCTCAGGGAGCCAGGCAACAAGAGAACCTGTTATTTGTTCTGGCTCCCCTCTGCTGCAGCTGGGGCCCCAATAAAGCCTTATCTGAAACAAACAAAAAAAAGACCTTAAAGTTTTGCACAGGTTGTCTCTGTCGAACCGTAGGGGTGTCTGTGCAAAAAAGGAAACACAGCTCAGACAATGTGCCCAACCACTGGGAGCACCAAAATCAAACACAGACATTTTTTCATCCTGCTAGTCATTTTTGTACCGTGCTTTCTTATGACATTATCTAGTTGAGCATCACTGTCAGGTTTTCAAACAGAAAAGACTGTAGGAACTATTAACATAGCAGCTGTGATCAAGGCATAAACATTTACTTCTCTCTTCTATTCTAGTCCGCCTATCCCCTCTTTCCTAGCTTTCCACCCTAGCATACTCAAGAATCCACGGCTGAGGTTTTTTATATTTCCCGTCAATATTTACCTGGTTGTCACTTTTTGTTCCCTTCTTATATCACATCACTTCTTTCTTCCCGATTCTTTTTCTTTGTAAAGATTGTCTTGCTTGATATGCATATCCTTTTCCTTGTGCTTCTTTTCCCTTTCTCCAGCTCCTGCCATAAATTTTTTGATGTTTTCAATTTTTTTCTTATTTTTGCGCTTCCCTAGATTCTTCTGTTTACATTTTTCTTCCTTCCTTTTCTTTCTTTGTTTTCCCTTGTGTTTTTCTTTTTTTCTAGATTGTTTCCATTTCATTTAAATAACTTGGTGACAACCTGTGGTGTATTTTTATTTTATGACCAAAGCTCCTCACTGTATATGAGAATTCTTATACATGAGAATTTGATATAAGGATCTAAGATCCAGTCTCTAGTGACAAAGTTCAGGAAGGTTAGAACATTAGTATCAAAACTGTAAGGTGGCTTCATCCACAAGGTTCTACAATTAAAAAAAAAAAAGGTGTAGTAAAGCAATATGCTGACTAAGGTATATATACATGTGAGAATGTAGTTGTATGTGTGTAGGGCAATATAATGCAGTATATTTGTGAGTATGCCAGTTCAATCATGAGAAAATTTTGTTTCCTTCTTTTTTAGTCTTCTAGATCGAAAGAAATCAGACAACATGGATCTCCGTTTTCATGAAAATTATTGACTTTCCAGAGTATATTCTAGAGATTTAAAACCTTGTGACATGTATTTTGATACCTGGCAAATATTACCATGAGGTTCATCAAGATTATACCAATATCTTCAAGCTCATTCCATTTAGATTATAGGAACACATTTGCATTTAGGGCTACAGAAGCCAAAGGTAACTTTATTTCCGGCCAGTGAAGAAAGTCTACATAATAATTTTCTCATTATTTGTGTTGCAGCATCAATATTTGCAGAAAATTTTGGGCCAAGCTTCACAAAAGGTGAAGGCTTCTTCTCTGTCTTTGCCATTTTTTTCCCAGCAGCAACTGGGATCCTTGCTGGTGCCAATATCTCGGGAGATTTGGAGGTATGTTATTTCCTCTGCTTTGTAATTCTAAGAAGCAGTGGTGCAGTTGGGTAGGACAGGGAGCTACAGACATCAACAGTGACCGTGTTTCTCTATAGATTTCAAAGCTGTAAGATTTCTTCAAGGTTTCCTAGTTACTTAAAAAGTTCTCTCTCTTAATGACAAATTTTACTGCCAAATTTTCCTATTCCTGATAGTTCTTCCAAACGTCTTATTCAGTAAGCTGAGCCACTGGAGAGGCCCCCTCTGTGACTTTACCTTCCTTCCTTGCAAGGAAGACTGGGAAATGTAATGTCTAGTTGGACAGCCATGTGCCCAGATATTCTTGCCTGGAGAATCCCAGGGACAGAGGAGCCTATTGGGCTGCCGTCTATGGGGTCACACAGAGTTGGACACGACTGACGTGACATAGCAGCAGCAGCAGCAGTATTATTTTAGGGAGTTCTAATATTAAAAGATGGGCTTCCCTGGTGGCTCAGTGGTAAAGAATCCACCTGCAATGCAGGAGACACAGGTTTGATCCCTGGGTTGGGAAGATCCCTTGGAGAAGGCAATGGCAACCCACTCCAGTATTCTTGCCTGGAGAATCCCATGGACAGAGGAGCCTGGCAAGCTCCTCACAAAAGAGTCAGACACAATTTAGTGATTCAGCAACAACAGCAACAGTACTAAAATGAGGAAGGTGAGAATGGATATTAAAGGACAATAAATAATCTCTACCACACATGAAAAAAAATAGAAAACACAGGTTTTACCACAACAAATTTGCAATCAACTTTGGAAGACTAGAAATATTTGCAAGTTATCAGGGGAGATATATGTACATATATATATATGAAACTGAATGCATTGTCCAAGTAGATTATGAAATAAAAATAAAGAAGAAATAATTACATTAGGAACAATATTTGCAATGAAGAAACTTTTAAGCAGTAAGTAAAAGCAAAAGCTGGTTACTGACAACAATCAGGAAAGGTAAGGGTATTCCAGGCAGAGAAGACAAAAGGACAGACAGGCAAGGGAAAATTGTGGGAACAGGAAGGAGTCTCTCATGATTCAAGTGGAGAAGCCCTGATAGGCTGAGCATCCTTACAAAGTTAGGAGAAAGGCTGTTGAAGGGGCCTGAATGAGAGATGTTCACCCTATAATATAACTCCATAAAAGTGGGGACTTTGCCTTTGGTTTTGTTCAGTGCTGTGTCCTTGGAGCTAGCAAAGCTCCCATAAATATTTATTGAGTCAATGAACAAAGGCATTCACATTTGTTATATTAAGGACTACAATGCCATGATAAATTCTTCAGCAGAGATGGAACATAAAAATGAGTATGCTGAGGCTCAGAAAAATTAAGTAACTTCATAATGAAGTAAGTAAGTAGTGCTGCTTAACAAAATTTAACTGGATGTTGAGCTTCTGGTTTCTTAGATTTGGAAAAATATCAGAGGTCACAGATTTAAATTTTGGTAAACTGTAAGAACACATTCAAAGACTATTGTGCTTTCTTTCACCTAAGTTCTTATTATTTGTTGATTAGTAGTCAGTTCAACTCAGCCAACACTTGTTACTTATACCAGGCATCAAAGATGTGAAGAAGAGCTTGCTTGATCCTTCTCAAGCATGCAGTTTGGATAAGACCATGGCAGGAAAAATGGATCAAACAGGTCAGCTTTTGTTAGAGTTAGGAAAGGAACTGGAAAGGATGCTTTTTCTTTCTTTCTTTCTTTTTTTTTTACTATGATCTACATCACTTCATGGCAAATAGATGGGCAAACAGTGGAAACAGTGTCAGACTTTATTTTTTTGGGCTCCAAAATCACTGCAGATGGTGACTGCAGCCATGAAGTTAAAAGATGCTTACTCCTTGGAAGAAAAGTTATGACCAACCTAGATAGCATATTCAAAAGCAGAGACATTACTTTGCCAACAAAGGTCCATCTAGTCAAGGCTATTGTTTTTCCTGTGGTCATGTATGGATGTGAGAGTTGGACTGTGAAGAAAGCTGAGCACTGAAGAATTGATGCTTTTGAACTGTGGTGTTGGAGAAGACTGTTGAGAGTCCCTTGGACTGTAAGGAGATCCAACCAGTCCATTCTAAAGGAGATCAGCCCTGGGATTTCTTTGGAAGGAATGATGCTAAAGCTGAAACTCCAGTATTTTGGCCACCTCATGTGAAGAGTTGACTCACTGGAAAAGACTGTGATGCTGGGAGGGATTGGGGGCAGGAGGAGAAGGGGACGACGACAGAGGATGAGATGGCTGGATGGCATCACTGACTCGATGGACGTGAGTCTGAGTGAACTCCGGGAGTTGGTGATGGACAGGGAGGCCTGGCGTGCTGCAATTCATGGGGTCGCAAAGAGTCGGACACGGCTGAGCGACTAAACTGAACTGAACTGTAAGGAAATACTATATATCACAACCAAGTGCCTACGTATAAAAATTTCTTCTAAACAGTTCAACACTTTATTACAAATGATGTCCTCTGATGTTTTCACATCAGTTCTATTCTACTGTATTGTTTTCATGCTAGTTGCAACCTACTGAATTGATTCCATGTTGAAGCTCAGATTTAGCCATTGGGGTTAAAATGGAAGAAGGACATCAGAGGGGAGATGTCTAGTGGGTAACTACATTAACCTATAATTAAAAATAAATTTTAAAAAAAAGAGAGAGAGAAAAAGCTAAGGGACTGTGGAACCCAAGAGAAAGGAAATCAAGAGATGATGATGCATTGAGATAATTAACATGATCAGAAGCCAGAGGGGTCAAGCATGTTAAGGACTAAAAGATGACCACATGCTGGGATGTGGCAACCAAAGTTCTGGACTTATAGATAATAATTGTTTCTGAGAGTGAAACTAGAGCATAATAAATTCAGTTCAAGTTAGTAAACATGTTATTTGCACATTGTGGGGATATGCAAGACACCACCTCTGCTCACAACCTCAGAATCCTTCTCAAGATTCCAAGGGTCTTCAGGCTGATAGGGACAGCTAATTAGAACTGGCACAAGGGGATGCTATACAAGGTTCCCATCCTGAACCTTCTACTTGTTAACACACTATTGATGGTCTGTAAATATGTGTGTGGGAGAAGATTTTCAAGGTACACAGATCTAATCAGGAGAGTTAAGATGCAGTTTCAGAGATGAAAGATTAGGATATGGTTGACACGCAACCAGCAGCAACCTGGTAAGACTGCTTGTACTGTGTCCCAAGGGGGAAAAATATGATATTTAATGTAAAAAGGTGAAGGAAGGTGAGATTTTGTGCTACTGCTTGAAGGATGGAAATAAACATTTGGAATGAAATCTAAGAATCTAAGTCTCGTCCTGACTAGAGGAAAAGTAGCCAGAACAGGCAGTGTGAGTATGTGACCAGACATTAAGATATTGGCATCCCGACTTATATCACATCAAGTTTGACCCTCAAGTAACTCCTAAATAAGGAAAATTTGAGCTTGTAGCACGTCTACAGCTACATGGAAATTTTGTCTTATGTGTAGAGTGGGGTAGATGCTTGCTAAGTCACTTCAGTCGTGTCCCACTCTTTGTGACCCTATGGATTGTAGCCCACCAGTATCTCTGTCCATGGGATTCTCCAGGCAAGGATGCTGGAGTGGGTTGCCATGCTCTCCTCCAGGGGATCTTTGTGTTTTAGGTATAACACTTCTGTTCATCTTCATACCTCTTTTCCTTTTATATATTTCCTTTCTTCCCACTTACATAAATTTTTCAATTTTCACTGAGAGCTCAAGAAATCCTTCATCACTGAAAGAAAATTTGAAACATACTATGAATGGATATTGAGTGAGGTTCATTTCAGCCATGGTTGCCCTCTTTTTCCCTCTGTGTGCTACTCAGTGCACACATTCTCTTTTGGAGACAGTAGCTTTAAATGAAGAGGTTGTATATATCAGACAAATCCTGTGCACAGATATTCCTACAAGAGTGGGAAGAAATGAATGACTACAGAATGGCTCCACAGGGCTGGCTTACTTCCCTGTGGGGACAGATTTACTTGGTTTAATTAACATTTCCAGCTGTCAGGTTGAGTCTGCATTCGTCATGAGTTGATTTTTCTGATGGATTTGATCAGCAGATTTAAGTTAATGAAACACAGAACTCAGACTTTGACTGCATTGATTGCTCACTTGTATCGATGAGTCTCATGTCCTCTGGAGGGGGAACTGATGCCTACTGGGATGGTGCTTTCCTCAGTTCAGTATTTACTGACTTCTACTCTATGCCAGCACTGTCTTATAGGTAATGAATACATTGAAATCTCTACTTAATAATCCCTGTTAAGTTGAACTCTATTATAGAGAAGTTATGCTGCTTGGAAATTGATTATGATACGATTCAACCCCCAAAATAGGATATAAAATGGTATATTATATATGATGTGAGCTCAGCTCAGTGAATTTATATACATTTATGGGCAAAAGAAAAGCCCATTTTCTGGTATAAGCTTAAATTTGCCTCTTTCTTTATGCTTGCCTATGGAAATTAAATATCTCTCATTGCAGTTATTCCTGAACTAGATTTCAAATGAGGAGTTTGAGGGATTGGCGAATGTAGCAGATCATCCTTTTTGCTCAGTCAAAAGTGATCTTTTAAAGCTAAGCTTAGTACAGCAGCAGCAAGCTTAGTACAAAACAAATACACACAGAGATATATTGCCAATGACCAGATATGTTACATTGATATGTTACCCCACCCCCTCAGTACTCTATGGTCCATACATCTGCATGAAATTCACAGGAGATTAAGGGGAGGGACAGAAAGAGGTATTAGTGAGTGAACTAACTAGCCTACTTTTCTGTAAAAACTTCCTCCTGGTCAGTTACAGTTCTCTTCTGTTCAGCACAAAGTTCCACAGATTTCTTTATTCACTCTAAACACCTTGTCTTTGTCCAAAAAGAACTGGAGCTCAGCTCTGCCATTTGCTTGATTTTTTTCTCTTTACAACTTGCCCCAGGAAGGGTAGCCTAAAATTTTGAAAATACAGAACTAACTCCAAGTGATATCTGTTTCTTATTCCACTCTATCTCCTTGTTCCTCTACATTATTTTTTCAAAGGATCCCCAAGAGGCCATCCCCAAAGGAACCATGCTGGCCATCTTCATCACCACTGTCGCCTACTTAGGAGTCGCCATTTGCGTGGGTAAGTTATGTTGTCTCTGGTGTCAGAATGCCAGAATTACAAGGGATCCAGTTGCTTTTCATGTCAAGTTTTATGTTTCATGGCTTTCCATGGAACATAAGTTGAAAATTTTTTAATAGACAACAATTTTAATTCCCTTGTTGGGTCCTCTAGGAGTTTGAATGCAATTAAGGTGTAACCACAGGTGTCTCTGGTACTTCCTTGGTGGCTCAGATGGTAAAGCGTCTGCCTACAATGCAGGAAACCTGGGTTCAATCCCTGGGTCAGGAAGATCTCTTGGAGTAGGAAACGGCAACCCACTCCAGTATTCTTGCCTGAAAAATCCCATGGATAGAGGAGCCTGGTAGGCTACAGTCCATGGGGTTGCAAAGAGTCAGACACGACTGAGCAACTTTACTTTCACTTTCATTCTACCTGAACACAAAAGCGAATTTTTTGCTGCTGTAGGTAATAATTCCACTGCCAGGGAAGCCACCACTTCTAGCAACCTCCTCCCCTGCCTTTAGGAGGCAGGTGAGGGACAGAATACGAATCCAAAACAGAACAAGACAAACAAAAAAACAACCATGACAAAACCCTTAGAAAAGTATGAAAGATATAGAATGAATGACTGTGACTCCTCCTTGCACTGCTGTCCCTAATGTGGAAATGTCACCGTCACCAACTGGCAGGCAATCAGAACGAGACCCAGCTGCCAGCAGTGTGGGCGGCCAGCCCCCACATTGCTCAGTGAGCAGAAAATATGTGAATTTGCCTGCTGTTCTTAAACTGACTTTTGTTCCACCTGCTGCCTGCAGCCACACCTCCTCCTGGTTGGGGGTCACCTCTGGCTTGTGCCATTACTGGAGAGGAAGGAATGTGAAACATTCAGAGAAGAAAATTTTTCTGTGCACACCTATGAATACAGCCCCAGGCTGGACCACTGTGGAATCCCATCTGGCCATTTAAAAGGGGACATTCTGGTTGTCCTCTGCTTACTAGAAAGGAAATTGAGATAGTACATATGTTCTGAGTTGGATTCTTTGGGGAAAAAAAAGCAAAACAATTAACTTAGATTCTTTCTTCTCTCACTGCCTCTTATTTCCAGAAATTGGATAATGTTGTTAACTCTATTGTGACATTGCCAAGTTTAGTTACAAATCAAGGGATATTATTCCAATGCTTTAGGAAATCAATACTTTTTAAATGACATTGAAATTACCTAAATTTCACAAATGGTTTTTCTTTCTCCTACAAAGTAAAAAGGAAGGGATAAATAAAGGTATAGGCCTGACTTCAGAGATTCTTCTCATTTATTGGTTTCTGATGGGTAGAAAAACATGTGCTTCTATATTTTTCTCAGGATAAGAAAAGGATATTCATGAGGTCCCTGGCCTGTCATTAGTGCAAATAATAGCTCATGGCTTCATGGGAATTTGGGGAGTTTGATTATGCAGAAGTGAAACCACAAGATTTTTAAAAGTCAGCTCAGCATAAATGAACAGTGCAAAGAGGTAAAATCTGGACTGGATAGTTTTGCTTAGTAACCAACCAACACTCGCAATTTCAAGTATCTAAGTAGAGGTTGGTAGGCCACTTCTCAGGGCTATATAGAAAGGGTTCCTGCACTGATCATTTTAAATGACTCTTTCAACTAAAGGATTCAGTAAGTTTTAAGTCTTTCCTTGATTCAAAGGGTATAAATTCAAAGAGTATGAACTCTATAATTGAGAGTTCCCATTAATATCTATTACTGGAATGTCTCTTAAAATAACTAGCAAGGAATGAGAACTCATCTGGCTGGAGACTGAAAAGCAAAATGAACAGTTTCATTGATTGGCATTTAGTTTGTAAAGTATTTACCCTTAAAGTAGTTCAGAAACATTTATATATATATTTCACAGCTATATTCATATCTCAATAATCCTGTCAAATACATAATGGCAGAGAATACAGTTAGTAAAATTCAGAAGAAAAATCAGTAATTAAAATATATATGTCAAGAATCTTTAAAATGCACACAACTCCATTTTGAGGAATCTCTCCTAAAGAAATACTTCGAATTACAGAAGAAAAATTGTATGCACAAAGATGTTCATAGGATGTTTGTTATAGAAAATAACAGAAATTAACTCAAAGGTACAAAAATAATACACTGAGATAAATACTTGATATAGCAGTTTGACCATGAATAGTACCTGGGAAGGGCTTCCCATGTGGCTCTAGTGGTAAAGGAGAGATAAGAACAGACTGGATCCCTGGGTCAGGAAGATCCCCTGGAGGAGGATACAGCAACCCACTCCGTATTCTTGGAGAATTCTGGAGAATGCCACGGACAGAGGAGCCTGGTGGGCTACAGTCCATGGGGTCGTACAGAGTCAGACATGACTGAAGGGACTTAGCATGCATGCACACATTACCTAGGAAATCTTAACATTTTATCCCCAAATAGTTTCTGTATCATTTAAACCATTGAAATTTTATAAAAAGTAAAATTATAATGGTTTAAGAAATTATACAAAGAATACCATTAGTTGAAAATAAGAGCTCAGCTCTCTTAATTACTAGTATTCAATAATGTCATCCCTTGGTTCTCTCACAGATGAGGAAATAAATCCTTCTATCTGAAAAGCTCCCAATCAGTAGCATTAACCTGGAAATCTGAATTGAATAAATATTACGTGCAAAGAAAGCACTGCTATGTGTACTTCCAAAAGGAAAGAAGTCTCAATCCCAAGCGTCTTACAGAGGCAGGCAGAAAGCTAGGACTTTAACCACCCAAGGACACCTTAGAGATAGGGGCCGCTCCCAGGCCTCAGAGGATGGGAACTTTCAGGTGTCACGTCAGAGGAAATATTGACCATGAAGACAGGATAGGTCAAATTAAACTAAGTATGTTTTCAGAAGAAAAACGTGTGTGCATGCTCAGTCGTGTCTGACCCTTTGTGACCCTATGGACTGTTAGCCCACCAGGTTCCTCTGACCATGGAATTTTCCAGGCAACAGTACTGGAGTGGGTTGTCATTTCCTCCTCCAGCAGATCTTCCCAACCCAGGGTCAAACCCACATCTCCTGAGTCTCCTGCATTGCAGGAAGATTCTTTTCTGCTTGAGTCTTTGGGGGATATCTGAACCCTTCAAGTAAAGAAATGACAGACCTTGTTGTTTTCCCAGGGGCTTGTGTGGTCCGAGATGCCACTGGGAGCGTGAATGACACCATCATTTCTGGGATGAACTGCAATGGTTCAGCAGCCTGTGGGTTAGGCTACGACTTCTCAAGATGTCGACATGAACCATGTCAGTATGGGCTGATGAACAATTTCCAGGTTTGAACTTCAAAAATTAATAACGTTTACTGCTATTGCTTCCATTTTTTAGAACATCATGTGTAATGAAACTTCTGACTCTCCAACAGATTGGTTATCGACTGATTCTAATTCAGCAAGGAATAATTTGTATGGGAGGAAAGGGATTCCTATAGGCATTCATTATGTGGTTACACTCACTGTGGTGGTGAGAGAACAGGCAGTTGTATGAATTGCATCACCCAGGGAAAGATTACTGCCCGCCATTATGCATCTTCCAATCAATCGTGTAAGATTTCCTGGTGGGCAGATGGAGAGACTTCGATTAGTTAGCACTTGGAACACATTTCATGCCTGGGCTTCACTCAGGAAAAGCCTCTGTGATGGTCCTGGAGTGTGTGGAGGACAAGGCCAAGGGGGGAATTGTGAGTGGCAGAAGGGGAAAAAGAGTGAGGGGGAAAGGAACCAGGGAAGTTGGCGAGACTATGGAACTTAAAACATATTAATTTGCCTGAATGATTGGGGAGCAGAAGGAGAAGCAAATTTGTTGTGAAGGCTTCATTCATCTATTTTAATAACCAACAAAGAGAAATTAACTCAGCTGAAGTCATTATTACAAACATGACTTAAATTGATAGAATCTCATCATGTCTCAGACCTAAACTTATGTTTAATGAGCACAGGAAAAGCAAAGATTTGAAAAGCTTCTATGTGCAGGAAGAACAAGAAAGGCTAATGCCTTTTAAAAAGATTGGTAAACAGCTGAGTCCCTCCCCAGACTTTATTAAAATACCACTTTCTGCTGGATAGAATTTCCCGTTGACCAAGAAACAGATGCCCAGAAAGGACAGAGGGGAAAAATATAAAAATTCTTGAAATAATTTCCTTGTTTATTCTTTCCAGTATCTTCTGGACATATTGTGGTGAGCATTTGTTCCTTTTATCCAAAAACAGCAACAACAAAGGCATTTCCATTTTGAAAAAAACAACTATTAAGAATTCAGAATGAAGCAGGGGGGAAAACATCTGATTAGAAGCAATTAGCTTACGAAAGAGATTCGAAACCCCAGAAAGTGGAAAGGGAAGCATTTGCATTAAAATTTGGCTCAAATTTTTGTTTTAACTCTGTTGGATGAGTCTCCTTACTTGAACCTCTCTCCTCAAGGTCATGAGCATGGTGTCAGGGTTTGGCCCCCTCATCACTGCTGGGATCTTTTCTGCAACACTCTCCTCGGCCCTGGCCTCCCTCGTCAGCGCGCCCAAAGTGTTCCAGGTGACATAGGCATAAGAGCACGTGCTTCTCCCTCCCCCTGAGATATCTGCTCTCACCGGTGATCATTTTCCATCATTTTCTGAAACAGTTTAATGTTTGCATCTGGCTCCGACGCTATGTCTGCCACATAGTCGAGATCGATTCAAATAATATAAAGAATGATAAACTGCAGTGTTAACTTGTGTTCATATTGTGTATCACTTTGTCTTTTCCCCAAATCTTCTTGTTTGAATAGCCCAGGGAAAATGAGTCTGCATAGATATAAATGACGAATTTCTCCTCTTTTCCATTAGGCTCTGTGCAAGGACAACATCTACAAAGCTCTGCAGTTCTTTGCAAAGGGATATGGGAAGAACAATGAGCCCCTTAGAGGATACTTTCTCACTTTTGTTATAGCCATGGCGTTCATTCTTATTGGTTTGTAGTTTTCTTATTCTTACTGAAAGCCAACAAATTCTTCCGATTACTCATAGGGTTTTCCTGTGACCTTGAGAAAGTATCTGTTGTATGTCTAATACTGCATTTGGGAATATTGCAATCTAAGAAGGAAATGAGAAATCCTTGTGTGTGGAGGGCCTTGGAGGACTTGAGGTGGGCTTCAGACTTTAATCTCTTCTTTGAATCTGAATGTTGGAAATCCATCCAACCAAATGCAACTGACTCCTTCCTCTGACCTGCCTGATACTGTCTAATCCCACATTGCCTCCAGCTGCCACCTGTCCTTACATCTTCTGGCCACCAGCAGGAGAGCTGAAATGTCTATTCTCAAAATGTGGTCTGCTGACCACAAAATGTGGTCACCTGTGGATCTGGAAAATTGTGGATTGGTCACACCCAATCCCATAGCTAGAATCTCTGGTGATAAAGAATCCTAATTTTTACAAGTTCCCAAAATTCATAGACCACTAATATTTGAGAACCACTTACCTTGGCTCTTTCTCCCTAAGCAATATAGAAACAGCTACATAATCTCAAAGAGACACACACCTCAAAGTTAGCCTGCACATTCCTTACTCCTCCTTAAGGTACCACCATTGCAGGTGAGCAGATGGCAAGGATGACAGTAACTATGCATAGACAGGCAGAGTCAGATTCAGCAGTAGTGCTGAACAACGAGGGCTTCTCCTCATCCCATAAACTCAGGAAGTGACTATAATTCACACATCCTCATAAGATTTCCACAAGGTTGAAGAGGGGAACATATGACTCTCCATGTCTACACATAATCACTTTTTGGTTAATTTTTTTTTAAATCTATGTTTGTTAGATTTTTTAAAAATGAAAAAGTAATTATGTGTATATATGTTTCAATTATAATTTAAACTTTAAGACTTCAATTATTGTCCTAGACTTCAGTTAAGTGATCAAATAGCCCCAGATTTTAAAAATCGTATACATTAAATAATAGTCTTAAATGTCACTCTTTCAGAACCCAGTAGCTTAGCTTCATGGTGCCAGCTTTGCGACAGCTATTTTTGCCTACATTCTTGCTGGCATCCATGTTCTACAGTCACACCCAGCTTCCACCTGCATCTTCTTCACTGAAGGTGATAGCTGTCTGATCTTCAGATAAATGAGAACATCTCTAAATTATTTTTTATATCATAGAGTAAACATCCCAGCTAGGATTTAACCATACTGGATATTTACCTAGTGAGGTAAAACTTTTTTTCAGCAAACCTTCAGAGGTAAAACTCTCTAGAGATATAGACAAGTAGGAATGACTAACAAAAATTCTGAAAGTCAGAGAGAGCAAGCTGGGTATATGCAGAGATATATCCTGTTAGATGGTTCTGATGTACAGGTATTTAACTAACCTGTCACCCTGTAGAACATTTTGATTCTATGCATGCTCAGTCACTAAGTCGTATCCAACTCTTTTCAACCCCATGGACTGTAGCCCACCAGGCTCCTCTGTCCATGCGATTTCCCAGGCAAGAATACCGGTGTGGGTTGCCATTTTCTTCTCCAATGGATCTTCCTGACCCAGGGATCAAACCCACATCTCCTGCATTGGCAGGCGGATTCTTTAATACTGAAGCACTTAAGAAACCCTTTGATGGTATACAAAGCAGATAAAGAGCCCTGGATTTGGTACCTCTGCAATAGCTACAGGGAATTTTGTCATCTGGTTTCCAAACTTTCTATCCACTTCCACTTGAATTTTCTGTGGGTAGAGATCTTGATTGTCTATTTTATTGGTGAGTTTTCTTGTTTCTTACTTTACAGAAACTTTGGCTGAAAATACATTTCAAATGAGTGCAGACCCAAAGAAAAATCACAACCTTCTTAAACTTTGACAGATGCTAGCTATGGTTTCAATTTCCAAATAAAGTCAAACTTCCAGACTGTAACAGCTGTTCAGCCCCTGGTCTCATCACTCATATGTACATACTCAATTCTGCTTCCTTCACAGCGGAACTGAACACCATCGCTCCCATCATCTCCAATTTTTTCCTGGCCTCATATGCACTTATTAATTTCTCCTGCTTTCATGCCTCTTATGCCAAATCTCCAGGTAAGTTGACTTTTCAAAACTAAAATAAACCAAAGCAAACCACTTCGTTCGTCTCAACAAGATGAAATAAGTCAGTGAAAACCACTGAATCTCTGTTTATATGTTTCCTTATATCCTAGTGGGCAGTGTAATTCACTTTCTTTTGGTGAGTTGGGGGGCGACTTCTGAAATAGAAAAAGAATCATTTGAGCAACGGCCTTTTTGACCAACCGTAAAGTCAATTTTCTCCTGCGGCAATAAATTATTCATTGCAAGAGAAACCACATTTATTGCAGCAGTAGAAAAACACCACTGTTTATTTCCAGGGTGAAAGTGACCACAGAAGTGGAATGAATGTATATATTTGAAACTTTCTTACTGTCAATTTGTTTTCTGCCCACGGTGCAGAAGAGAAGGATGAGTAGTTCCCATAATTACCTGCTGAGTGCAGTCAGTGCCGATTCACACTGAAGCTGGTGACACCCCTGCACCCCTCAGACTGTTGTTTAAAGTGGTGCGAAATTTCACACCAAAGAGCCTCCCCCTATCTTTGTCACCTCTCACCTCTTCTCTGCTTCCACTGGCCATTCGAATTTTTTCGCCTTTCCATCAGAAGAGAGTAGAAAATTCTTCACTACCAGGACTTTTGTTAAGGATATAAACACATCTTCACGTTTTAGGGTATGCCAGGAACTCAAACCTCCTTAGGAAAACCTCCTGCCAAAATACAGATGGAAGGGGAGCCTTCATCTACTCAAGGCCACTAGGCTCCAGAAGATTACAGAAGAATTTTTGTTTCTGTTTTGTTGCCTTGTTTTAAGCAGAGAACAGGAGGTTCTAGTCAGTGAAGATGACAGATCCCAGAAATGTGTGCTTCCATGCCATGTTGTGTTCCTTTTTTAAAAACACAGTGAAGTAATAGAAGTTGGCAGGGGTAAGAATGGAAAGGAATGAGGAAAGAGGAAGCGGGAAAAGGGGAAGCCTAGAAAAGCACAGAGATAACATGGATACCAAACCCAAAAGATGACTCTCTCTTTCTCCTTCCCTCTCTTTCTCCTCTCTCTTTCTCTCTCTGACACACAAACACCCACACAGACAGAGAAAAATAAATGCATTTCCAGTGATGTTCTTGTAGTGTGATTTCCATCTTGTGGCCATTTTGGAAATTGCTTCTGAAGAAAGAAAGCTCTGTTGTATTTTGGCAACTCCAAATTTAAAAATATACTTTGTGTGTGAGTGTGGACACTCAGTAGTGTTCAACTCTTTGCAATCCCATGAACCATAGCCCGCAAGGCTTCTCTGTCCTTGAGATTTCCCAGGCAAGAATACTGGAGTGAGTTGCCATTTCCTTCTCCAGGGGATCTTCTCGACTCAGGGATCAAACCTGCATCTCCCGCGTCTTCTCCACTGGCAGGCGGATTCTTTACCCACAGACCAAATGTGCCCTTCAAGTCAGCTTCTTTACCCTGATTGTACTGTCTCCCAGCTTCTTTCAATTCAGGGAACTAATAGAACACAGTAACCCCCCATGCATGTATGAAAATATTTCTCACTGTATATTTTCATTGCAAAATGTATGATATATTAGTGTATCAGGTTTAAAAAGCCATTGCAGAAAAATGTTTCCCTCTTTTGCCATAGATTATTATTTCTGAAAGGGCAAGCATGATCCTCTTAGGGTAAAAGAAGAGCTAGCATGAAGTAGCGGATGATATTTGATGGCTGCTCTGCCTTCTCCGCAGGAAAAAGCCCGTTATCTTAACCTCCTCTTTCTTGAGCCACTAAGGTGTCCCCCTGCCCTGCTGTTCCCCACTCTTTCCATCTCTCCTGCCTCCTTTCAATTCTTGATGACATGGATACCAGATGCTTAGGGTTTCGTTGTTTGGGAAGAAATCCTGGCATGTAGGAAGTGTAGAGGAACCACAAGTGACATATTTCCTACATTTCACAGCATTACTTTTTGGTGTGATTACATCTTCATAAGCCAGGGACCAAGACACAGAAAACTAATAACAGAGTTAGGAACTTGACCTAAAAGTTCTAATTTTTATGCTAGGGGAAAAAAAAACCATGTTACCTATAGTCTAAAACTACACAGTGGTATGATGGTATAGTGCGGAAATTTTTCTTGTGCACATAGATTTTTTTTTTAATTTCAGGATGGAGACCTGCATATGGTATTTACAACATGTGGGTGTCTCTCTTTGGAGCCGTTTTGTGCTGTGCGGTCATGTTTGTCATCAACTGGTGGGCAGCTGTCATCACCTACGTCATTGAGTTCTTCCTCTATATATACGTGACTTACAAGAAGCCAGGTAGGATAAGAAGGACTGTACAGAGAGGGTCTCCTAAGCACTCTCTAACTATCCATTCACTCAACACATGTTTATGTGGCACCTCCTGTGTTTAGGTGGGCCATGTGTATGGCAGATATTAATAATATAATGTAATATGATAATACAATAGTTACCCTTGTTGAACACCTATTGTATACTGTGTACCATTTAATTCTCACAATAGTGCTGTATGTTAGGTATTATTGGTCACATTTCAGAGATGAAGAAACTTGAGTTCAAAGAAGTGATCACTCACTGAGGTGACCATCAGGATGTGAAGCAGCTGATATTTTAATGGGAGTGTTTTGATACCAAACCCCATAAGCTTTCCACTGATATAGTCCTTCTATATCTGATAAATGATAATCCCTGTCCTCAAGAAGCACAGACTCACATATAAGCAATTAACTATATAACAGTATAGCAAGAACCGTGAGAGTGACATGAACAAGTTACTGAGGAAAGGAGAGGAAGTGACTAACCGTGATTATTGTTAGTCTAAATCAAGTCTGACTCCTTGCCACCCCATAGCCTGTAGCCCACCTGGCTCTTCTGTCCATGGAATTATCCAGGAAGGAATACTGGCGTGGGTAGCCATTTCCTTCTCCAGGGCATATTCCCAACCCAGAGTCTCCTGCATTGCATACAGATTCTTTACCACCAGGGAAGCTCTAACTGTGATTAGCGTTGTCCAAGAAAACTTCCCCGGTTCATGGCTTCTATTCCCAGGGTCAGTCACTCAGTAAGTACTTATAAATATCTGTTGAATGAACAAATACTCTACTTTAAAAAAAAAAAAAAAGGGCAAGAGACTAGGGGTTGGTTAATCAGATGGAGCCAGGGATGGCTACTGTAAGCAGAAGAAAAGAGTGTGAGTAAAGTTAGGAAGCGTGCAAGTATCAGGCATATTTAAGGATTGCCAAGGCTTATGAACAGAGAGACCTGGTGGGCTACAGTCCATGGGGTTGCAAAGAGTCAGACACAACTGAGTGACTAAGTGCAGCATACACCAAGGCCGTTAGCATGATGGAGTCCTCAGGTGATGAGAAGGGGCCTGAGGTGAGCCTTGGAAGGTGAGTAGGTCGGGCCAGGTAAACAAGACACCTAAATGTCATGCTAAAGAATCTGGAGCAGCAAGAAGGTGCTGTTGATCATTCAGTTGGATCTGGACTTCAGATGTTATCTTTAGACCCAGTGAAAGGGATTGACACTTAGAGAGGCTAGAGATTAAGGAGTACAGTATTCGGCAGTCCAGTCTCAGGGGCCAGACAGGCCCTCGGCCACCCTCACATGCTCCTGACCCTTCCTACACAAGTATAATAGAAAAGAGAAGGTAGTAACTATTTTGAAGAGCTTGGTTTTGTTGTTTTTCTTTATTACTGTATGGTATTTGTAATACAGGTATGGTGGTGGTGGTTTAGTCACTAAGTCATGTCCGACTCTTGCAACACCATGGACTGTAGCCTGCGAGGCTCCTCTGTCCATGGGATTCTCCAGGCAAGAATACTGGAGTGGGTTGCCATTTCTTTCTCTGCTAAATGGGGCTTAGTGGTATCAACCTCAATGGGCCATGAAGGGACTCAAGAGAGACAAAGACTCCTAAAGTTCTCGACACAAGGCTTGGTACCCAGTATACCAAGTATTTCCACACACAGTACGTTCACATAATTTATGTATATTAATATTAACCCCCTGTAGTGTACAGTCTATAGGTTTTAACAAATTTACAGTCTTGTAACTACCACCACAATCAAAATAGAGGACAGAGAGCTTCCCTGGTGGCACTCAATATGTCAGCAAATTTGGAAAACTTAGCAGTAGCCACAGGACTAGAAAAGGTCAGTTTTCATTCCAATCCCAAAGAAAGGCAATGCCAAAGAATGCTCAAACTACCACACAATTGCACTCATCTAACACGCTAGTAAAGCACTGCTCAAAATTCTCCAAGCCAGGCTTCAGCAATACGTGGACCATGAACTTCCTGACGTTCAAGCTGGTTTTAGAAAAGGCAGAGGAACCAGAGATCAAATTGCCAACATCCGCTGGATCCTTGAAAAAGAAGGAGAGTTCTAGAAAAACATCTATTTCTGCTTTATTGACTATGCCAAAGCTTTTGTGTGGATCACAACAAACTATGGAAAATTCTTAAAGAAATGGGAATACCAGACCTGACCTGCATCCTGAGAAATCTGTATGCAGATCAGGAAGCAACAGTTAGAACTGAACATGGAACAACAGACTGGTTCCAAATAGGAAAAGGAGTAAGTCAAGGCAGTATATTGTTACCCTGCTTATTTAACTTATATGCAAAATACATCATGAGAAACGCTGGGCTGGATGAAGCACAAGCTGGAATCAAGATTGCGGGGAGAAATATCAATAACCTCAGATATGCAGATGACACCACTCTTATGGCAGAAAGTGAAGAAGACCTAAAGAGCCTCTTGAAAGTGAAAGAGGAGAGAGAAAAAGTTGGCTTAAAGCTCAATGTTCAGAAAACTAAGATCATGGCATCCGGTCCCATCATTTCATGACAAATAGATGGGGAAATAGTGGCTGACTTTATTTTTGGGGGCTCCAAATTCACTGCAAATGGTGATTGCAGCCATGAAATTAAAAGTTCCTTACTCCTTGGAAGGAAAGTTATGACCAACCTGGACAGCATATTAAAAAGCAGAGACATTACTTTGTCAACAAAGGTCCATCTAGTCAAGGCTATCGTTTTTCCAGTAGTCATGTATGGATGTAAGAGTTGGACTGTGAAGAAAGCTGAGCACTGAAGAATTGATGCTTTTGAACTGTGGTGTTGGAGAAGACTCTTGAGAGTCCCTTGGACTGCAAGGAGATCCAACCAGTCCATCCTAAAGGAGATCAGTCCTGGGTGTTCATTAGAAGGACTGATGTTGAAGCTAAAACTCCAATACTTTGGCCACCTGATGTGAAGAGCTGACTCATTTGAAAAGACCCTGATGCTGGGAAAGATTGAAGGCAGGAGAAGAAGGGGATGACAGAGGATGAGATGGTTGGATGGCATCACTGACTCAATGGACATGAGTTTGGGTGGACTCCGGGAGTTGGTGATGGACAGGGAGGCCTGGCATGCTGCAGTTCATGGGGTCACAAAGAGTCAGACATGACTTAGCAACTGAACTGAACTGAATTGGTGGTCCAGTGGTTAAAAATGTGCCTTGCAATGCAAGGGACAGCGGTTTGATCACAGGTCCAGGAAAATTCCACATGCCACGGAGCAGCTAAGCTCATATGCCACCACCACTGAACCTAGGCTCTAGAGCCCAGGAGCCACAGCTACTGAACCCACGTGCTACAACTAGTGAAGCCTGAGTGCCTAGAGCCAGCAGATCCAAAGAGAAGCCACCACAATTAGAAGCTCATGCACTGCAACAGAAAGTAGCCCCCACTTGCCACAACTAGAGAAAGCCTGTGCGTGGCAATGAAGACTCACCACAGCCAAAAAATAAAATAAATAAATCTTTTTTAAAAAAGAGAGGACATTTCCATCATGGCTAAAAGATTCTGTGCAGTCAATTTCTTCCCCTCAACTTATCCCCTAGTTACAGCTTTTCTGATTTCTGTTCCTATACCTTTGCCTTTCCCAGAGTGTTATGTAGAACCATAGAGGATGTAGCCTTTATATATACTTTCTTTCACTTAACATGAGGTTTTTAGATTCATCCATGTTGTTACATGTATGAGTAGTTTGTTCCTTTTTGTTGTTGAGTAGTATTCCATTATATGAATATATCTCAAGATTTTTTTAATATATTCACTAATTGAAGAATTATATCTAACCTGGTATATCTAATTGTATTTATATCTAGTGATTATATCTAAAGCTGCTGTAAATATTCACACACAGGGCTTTATGTAGACCTATATTTTCATTTCTCTAGGAGTGGAATTTATGATTACAAGGTACACATAACTTTATAATTAACAGCCAAACTATTTTCTAAAGTAGCAGCATCATTTTCCATTCCTAACAGCAATAAATGTATGTCTCAGTTGTTCCACATCCTAGGCAGCACATATTATTGTCAGTTGATTTCTTTAAAAAAAAAATTCTAATTATGTAGTGTACTAAAGATATAATGTACTATCTTATTGTGCTTTGGTTTGCAATTTTTCCCAATGACTAATGATGTTGAACATATTATTTGTCATCCACATATCTTCTTTTGTCAAGTGTCTGTTTAAATTTTTTGAGTTGTTTTCTTATTATTCATTTGTAAGACCTCTGTATATTCAGGATACAAACCCTTTCACAGTACATCTTTTGTAAATGTTTTCTACAGGTCTGTAACTTGTTTTTTAATTTCCTTACAGTTTGTTTTGAATAGCAGATATTCTTAATTCCTCTAAAGTCTGATTTTTCATGTTTTATGGTTTTTTTTTTTTTGCTTCTAATCTCTTTCCCTAATTCAAAGTTACAAACTATTTCTAAAAGTTTTAATGCTTTAGATTTTTTATTTATATCTCATCATTTTGAGATAATTTTTGTATATGGTGTGTGAGGAATGGCTCAAGGTTGATTTTTTTGCATATAAATATCCAGTTGATTTATAGGGTTCTTGTAAGAATGAAATAACTTAAGGTATGCTAAATTCCTGATGCATAGTAAATACTTAATCAATATTAATCTGCTTTATCCCCAGATAATTATCTCTCATCATTTTCCTTATTGTTCTGAGCAAGACTGGGGAGATGGCTCTGTCTGCCATCTAGGGTGAATCTATGCATTCCCATCAGGGACTTCTTATAAAATGTAGAGGATTCATCTAACACTTAATTTTTTAAGTCAGAGCATGGTAGTATTTTCCTCTCTTATTATGAAGATTGGGTCCTTAACACATCAAACTAAAATGCTTGCTAAAGATTGATCTTCTTCATGGACACCCAGAAGTAAGAATTCCCAAGTTATTCAGTTTCATTATTCAAAATATAAAGACTGCTACATACTCTCTATGTATGCAGAAATGCCTCTTTTCTTTTCAATTTAAGAATTTGTGAAGAACTCTTGGATTTATTTAGGGGCTGACGATTCTGCAGTGTGGTTGTAACACAGCCTCTTCCACTGAGTAAGTTTTCTCAGGCTGCAACACTAGAGTCTGATCCTCAGCTGGAAAAAGAGGTCTCACTTCTAAGAATTCACAAGGATTCATAGAAGGACACACTTTCTAGGAAATATTACATTATGTTTCTCTAATTTGGGCATTTGTCACTGCTGACATAGCCAAGGAAAATCAAAGAAGGGAATGGCTTATAAAAATATTCACAGTATACAGAGGGAAGCTCAGTGCTTTTATGTCAAATTCTCCTTTGTCCACAGATGTGAACTGGGGCTCCTCCACGCAGGCTCTTTCCTACATGAGCGCTTTAGACAATGCTCTAGAACTAACCACAGTGGAAGACCATGTGAAAAACTTCAGGTAAAATTGGTTTCTCAAGCATCCTGGTGTCATTTCCCATTGGAAGCAGCTTCCCTCTATGGGAGACAAATGCACATTGATACGCTTTAGGGGTATACTCTTAGATAGGTAATCTTACAAAACTGCCACATTTTCACAACAGCACCTCCTGTGAATGAGCGCTTCTCCTCTTCCACTCTGAGCTATGCCCACCCCCAACTCTAAATTCTCCTAGTGCTGGCTTTCCCCTTCCATGTACAGATAGAGAGGGGATCTCAGTGACGTGATTTCAGAGAGATGTCCCCAAATCCCCACACACTTTAATTGTTGTTTCTGTCTCCATATAGCTTAAGGCTCTGTGGCTTACTGAATTCCCTTAGGAGAAGTTGTACTTTAAGCTCTTCTTTGGTTATATGTTAAGTGGAACTTCAAAACACAAGCTTTGCACGGAGGGTGAAGGAAAATAATATGAATATACTGGTTGGAGGACAGGTTGTACTGAGGATTTGGGATAGGGTCATGTTCAGAGGAAAAAGACAGGGGGACAGTAAGGACCTTTTCCTTACTTTACATGCTTACTATCACTAACAAAACTAAGAATACAAATTTGGCAAGATTGGCAGGAAATCACGATGATTCAAGTCGTCTAGTGAGGGACTTCCTGGTGGTCCAGTGGTTAGGAATCCACTTTGCACCACAGGGGGCGCGGGTTTGATCCCTGGTCAGGGAACTAAGATCCCACATGTTGGGGGAGCAACGAAGCCCACGAGCTGAACCCGTGTGCCACAGTGAAAGATCCCACATGCTGAAACAAAGATACCATGAGCTGCAACTAAGACCTGATGCAGCCAAATAAATAAATACTTCTTTTTTAAAAAGAAGAATAAAAAAAGGACTTCTAGTGAGAAACTCAAGAGATATTTAGGAGAGTGGTTGCCCCATCTTGCCAAGCTTTCTGTACCAGCCCGTTCCACTGGGGGTGGTTCTGGACTCACAGGTTTCTTGTCATGATCAACTCTCACATCTTCTCTTCTCCATTTTCAGGCCCCAGTGCATTGTTTTAACAGGGGGACCCATGACAAGACCTGCTCTCTTGGATATAACTCATGCCTTTACCAAGAACAGTGGCCTTTGCATCTGCTGTGAAGTCTTTGTGGTAAGAGCCACTTCATCCCTTGAAGGTGCCTTTTCCTACTTGTTCATTTGTGTTGCCTTAGGGGAGCCCAGCAGGTATGTGCAGTGATAGGAGAATGGTAATGCAGTTTAGAACAGGACCCCTTTCCTTCATTCATATACCAAGGACTAGCAGGGGCCCATGATCCTGAACTTAAATAAGTGGATAAAGTGTGTTTCAGATTTCACAGGAGACCAACTAAAAATGATAATATTTCCCATTGATGGCCTTTGAGTCAAGAAAAAGAGAGCCAGCTCATAAATAAAATGAAAATATTTGGGGGGTGATAACCATTCTCAGAAATATGAAAGGATAGAATGAGCTAGAGAGCACTATTATGTAGATTAACTGATGAGGAAGAGCCAGACGCTATGGCCTTAAATGAAAGCAGGTAGAATTTAGATTAAATATTTGAATAAACTTGATGATACTACAGATATCTAGGGAGTTAAACCAAGTTTTCCATGCCTTAGATAAACATTCAAAGCGGAATGAGTTCCTTTTTGTTCAGGAAGTATGTGGTAGACTAAGAATAACTTACTGGTGTTGTTTCCAGGAGGTATTCAAAGTAGATGCTAAACACTTAACAGTAATTATTGACCAGTCACTATCACTGCTCTCTAAAGTGAGAAGAAAGCATTAATATTTTAACAAAATAATAAGTCTAAGTCCTCCAAATGAGCCTACTTCTACTTGTATTCTCACAGTGTGCTCTCATGCACACACTGTGTGTGTGTCTCCCTGTTTCTCTCCCTCTGGGTCATGCACACACACCACTCAAAATCCTCAGCCGTGTCCATGTATTATGATCATACTTACCTATTCTTCAAAGTATTTTCCTACAGTTTTTCTTATTTCAGTCTACATAACAGTCTAGTGAGGAAGAAAGGGAAAGAAGCCCCATTTTCATTACACTGATTAGAAAAGTGAGATTCAGGAAAATTCAATTATGCACAGGGTCACAGGACAAGGAAGTGGCAGAGTCGGGATATTGGTCCAGGTCTTTGCAACCACATGGACTGTAGCTGCCAGGCTCCTCTTGTCCATGGAATTTTCTAGGAAAGAATACTGGAGTGGGTTGCCATTTCTTTCTCAGAGATCTTCCTGAGCCAGGGATCAAACTCATGTTTCCTGCATTTCAGGTGGATTCTTTACCAGCTGAGCCACCGGGAAAGCCCTTAGAGTTGGATACCACTCCCTAAACTTCCAATACTTGTCAGGGAATAGGGTGGCCAGGAAGCTGTGTAACCTAGCCGGGGTCAGTCGACTGTCCCATGATGCAGGGGTTAATTTACCACATGTCATTGTGACCAGCACTTAAGCATCTTTTAACACTTGGCAATGCTCTAAATGCAATATGAAGCAAGCTGGTCGATCATATTCTCTTTCCTCAGTGTTTATATGATAGTAACTCAAACAATATAACTCAATGTAATTATCCCATAGAGGGTAGAGGGAATCCTACTGACTACATAAGATTGACAGGTTCAATAATGACCAACGGGGACTCCAGAGGATTTTAGAAAATCTCATCAAGCACCCTACTCCCATATTATCAACTTTGGTGCCCTGGATTAGTGGATTTCATTTTGGCCAATATAATACCAAAGCCAGTTTTGGTGAAATATGCAATTTGGGGTATTTTTGTTCTCTAGTAATTTAGAGAAAATTTAATTTAGCAAGCCAATAAAATATCTCTAGGAGGAGTGGAGAAATGAACTGAGAGTATAAACAGTCATATATTGGCAAGGGACACAAGGTCTTTTTAAGAGATATCACTTCAAATTAACCCTTTGCTGCTTTAACTATAATAAAAGAGTATGGTTCTGGAATAACATTTCATGTGAGACAGGTACTTAAGCCTGTTCCTCTAATGGCCCTGGTTGCTTGACATGTGTATTAGACTACTTCCTACATTACTGTACTTACTCTCTGAGTAAGGCCCAAGAGCCTTGCTCCCAGGTGCTAAGATTCTCTTTGGGACAGAAAATAGTCACTGTATCAGTTAATGACTTTTCAGTTAGTTACTTTCTGTGAGCTCCTGAGACTGCAGATGCTGTCAGCATTTTTCAACTCATGCTCAGTCCTCAATCATCTTTACAAAGAAACAGATGGAAAGGGATGTAGGGAAAGTCAACATGACATTTTTTTTCCTCCAAGATGTGGTGATTGGTGATTTGGCCGACCTTGTGGAAAAGGTTAAATGGTAACAATGAGGTTGAGAGATAACAATTTAAATTTTAACTCTAGAAAGCTCATGCTCATGGACTTTTGAGACACTCAGTTAAGTTCTAAATCACTGTTTTGCCACCTATTAGCTGGGATTCCCTTGGGCACACAATTTAACCTCCCTACGCCTTAATTTTTCTCAGGTATAAAATGGGAAAAATAATGATGGTGACAGCACCTGTGTTTGTTACAGGGTCATGAGAATTCTGGAAGATAAGCTTTCTAGCATTCAGCTCAGAGTCTGTCAAACAGTAAATGCTCAATTAATTTTATTTGTTATTGTTGGTATTATTATCATGGGATATTTTTGATATACAATTGTTGCCATTTTCATTCTGAAAATATACCTTCCTCCACAGAAACCTAAAATACCCTCTCTTAGTGAAACCAGGTCCAAACATTGGATTGGATCTTGGACTTCTAGTTATTCAGCAACTTGATCAAGTTGAACAGTTAGATGTGCACTCCCTCCCAACGAGTCACAGGGCAGCAGGCTCTGTGCTCCATCCCTCTGCTGACCTCCAATTACTTGTCATCTGCTCCTCCCAGTAAGGGGCAAGACGAGGAGCTCATAGGCATTTCATTGTTGGTGGGTAGTGGGAAAACACATGCCCTATCCTGCAGACAGGCATTTTTAAAGGGACTAGATGTTGTAGCCCTCAAAACTGCTGAAATTGAAATTAAGAATTATACTTTTGCTGGGTCCCAAGTCCAGTAGCCTTCCAACTATTCAACTAATGTTCCACTCACCCGTCAGAGCTTCTGCCTACCTCTTGCCTTTTTCTACAAAACTTAAAGATTTCAGAAGAGGGACCCTTCATCAGGACAAACTGGGGGATATTTTTTAAGGAATCTGGCTTGGTTACTTAAAATAATGTCTATTTTTCTCCTTTGGATTACCTTATAATAAGTTAGTGATATATCCCAGGAGGCTTTCTATTCAATATGTGTGATTTTCTTTTTCTTGTGTGCTTCACTCCTTTCACCACACGAAGACTAGAGGTAGGATTCCACCTTCGAGCATCACCTCATGTTTCTGAGTGTAGCCATCTTCAGTGCGTTTGCTATGCTATGCTATGCTGAGTCGCTTCAGTCGTGTCCGACTCTGTGCGACCCCATAGACAGCAGCCCACCAGGCTCCGTCGTCCCTGGGATTCTCCAGGCAAGAATACTGGAGTGAGTTGCCATTTCCTTTTCCAGTGCATGAAAAGAGAAAAGTGAAAGTGAAGTCGCTCAGTCGTGTCCGACTCTTAGCGATCCCATGGACTGCAGCCTACCAGGCTCCTCCGTCCATGGGATTTTCCAGGCAAGAGTACTGGAGTGGGGTGCCATTGCCTTCTCCTCAGTGCATTTAGCAACAGGCAAATATGAAGTCAAGGGTTGTGATTTCCACTAATTGTACCATATGTTCAGCGGCATAAAAAAACACTGCCTTTCTTTGTCAGTCAGTTTCCTCACTTATTTATAGTAGCTGGAGAGATAGTAATCATTGCAGATAGCTTAGTTTGGATTCATGTACCCTTAATTCTCTGAGTAGGGCTTCCCTGGTGGCTCAGTGGTAAAAGAATGTGCCTGCCAATGCCAGGAGACATGGTTTTGACCCCTGACAAATGGAAGAGTAGAGCAACTAAGTCCATATTCCACAACTATTGAGCCCTTTTGGTGGCTCAGCAGTAATGAATCTGCCTGCAAGCCGAAGACATGGGTTCAATCCCTGATTCAGGAAGATTCCCTGGAGAAGGAAATGGCAAACCACTCCGGTATTGTTGCCTGGGAAATCCTATGGACAGAGGAACCTGATGGGCTACAGTCTCTGGGGTCACAAGAGTTGGACACTACTTAGTGACTAAACCACCACCACCATCAATTCTCCAAATATACTATTCAGTTTAAAAATCACACAGCTCATCATGTGAGAAGGCATGCTGTTTCTAGGCATAGCTGTCACTTACTCATATACTTCTTAGTTTTACATTTAAAGGCAGGTTTTTTTTTTTTTTTTTTTTTTTTTTTTACTAAAACAAATAAAAGACAAATATACATTAAAGATGGAAAGGAGACCAAATTGATCTGGGATTTAACATGCTCATCAGATAAAGACATTATTGCCAAAAATGCAACACTTGCCTCTTTTCTATATTTTGTTTCTCTTAAGACTGCAAAGGGCTTTCAAGTTTACTGGCATCTTTTATTAAGTACACTGTATTGTTTTGGCTGAAAACTAAAGATTTTGTAAAGCTTGCTTTTATTTTTCATTTTGAAGCATTAAGAAAAATATTAGCTTAAATACATGAAATTTACTTTTTTGTGTGTTGAAAGTCATTGAACACTGACAATTTCATATGAAGAAACTATAGTCAGTAAAACAACACCTGTATACTACTTCTCTAATTAACAACAGTTAACCTTTTTCTTAGATGCTTCCACTCACTTTTTAAATAAAATAAAACATTACCGATCAAGCTAAAGTCCCCTTTATAGCCACTCAGCCTCATGGCTCTCTTCCTCTGAAAAGGCAATGTTATCTGACTTTGATTGGTGTTCTTCTAGTCATTTCACCTATGTATACAAAGATGTAGATCTATTTTGATTAATATTTGCCTGCTCATTATATTCTTTAAACCTGATTGTCCTGTTCTCTCTTCTCACTGTAAAGAAAAGGAATAACATTGGACCAACTTCCTTACGTAGATCCCCTTTTAACAAGTTTTCACCCTGTTACCCTTTCTCTTTTTTTTTCATAAAATTTACAAAATATCTTAATAAAACCTAAAACTCTCTTTGAATTCAAAGAATCTCTTCTCTTGTCAAGGGAAGATAACCCAACTCTGTGGCTTATGGAGGGCAGTTCAAGCATAGATAAGCATGGAAAACTAAAATTATCATTTTTTCTTCTATCATCATCCTTTTAATCTCAACTTTCACCTCCATCAAAGGGAAAAAGCTTTTTTTTAGATGCACATATTCTTTATTAGTCATTGAGTTTCTGTAACGATATTAATAAAATAATGACATGACAAAATACAGGGAGAATGAAGTGACCTGTAAGTGGGCACTAGGATCATGACGAGTTAAAATATACACCAAATCAGAAAGGGAAAATTTTTCTTTCCCATAGTTCCAGCCAGAGAGGCAATGAAAGCAAAGACAGAGCAAAAAGATCCTTGATGTTTTAAAATATAAGAGTTGGAAAGAACTCCACATTTGACTCAAATTTCTGTATTTGAGCCCAGTAATATTGGAAATCCTTTGCAAATTCTTTTTCATAATATACATCTATTTGAAGTAGTGTCACATGAATTTATTCTCCAGACTAAATAATTAGAATTCCTTTAACCCTTTCTCTATCAATGACAAAGTCATAATATATACAAAATTTTAAGAGCTTCTTTGTTCAAATCCTGAATTAACTTATATACTCATATTTTGACTCCTAACTGAGCTAATCTCTATAATATTTTAATTGGGTGATAAAATCCATTTTTTGTAACTATTGATGTATTTGAACGTTGAAAAATTAGATTCCAACATGTCTTACCTTTTTGTTAGCTCACTTTTCCCATACTATGTCTGTATTATAGCCTTGCCTCACATTAATAAGTGTGCTACAAGGATAATGTAATTGCTTTTAGCAAACAGAGTCTCTGCATGAAATATTTTTATAACTTCTCAATATGGCAAATTTAGGCATTAAAGTAAATCTCTCCGTCACAATCAATGTTTAATCTGGATTTTTTTATTACTAATAGATATACATTAAGCTATATTTATTTAAATAAATGCCAGTTTCCCCAGAGGTTCAAAGTCATTGTGAACTCAATATGCCAATGGTCTGATACCTTTCCTAGCTGTTGGTTATTCTTCTATCTCATGGTTATTGTTACCATTCAGCTTCCCTGAAGAAAATATTTCTTCTTTCTTTTGCCATTGATGGTGTCTAGAATCCCAAGAAGTACTAGTGGTTGAAATGCATTGACAGGATCCTGAGCAAAATTTGATCTGTAATGACATATCTTTCCCCAGGCTAGGTCTTCTGGTTTAATAACTACCCTTCCTATGTAACTTCTCCATCTTCACTGGAAGTTCTTATTATTTAACTGTAAAGTAAGTTATCCAAACTGCTTTAATATGTTGTTATGTTCTAGAAAGCATTCTAGTAAAAATATGTACAAAAAGAATCTGACCCAATTTAAATAGAATACTAAAATGGAAGTGACCCCAAATTACATCTAGTGTTATATAATAGAAATGTAATATGTGCCACAAATGTAATTTAAAAATTTCTAGTAGCCAATCAAGAAAAGTAAAAAGAAACAGGTAAATGTAATGCATCCAGATCATTATTTCAACATTCAATGTATATAAAAACATTAATGAGACATTTTACATTCCTTTTTTTTTTTAATATACTAAGGCTTCAAAATCCAGTGAATGTTTTACATTTCCATTACATCTTTTTTTTTTTTTTTAAACTTTACATAATTGTATTAGTTTTGCCAAATGTGGACCAGCCAGATTTCAAACACTCCATAGCAACATGTGGATAAGGGCTAATCATACTGAACAGTGATGGCCTAGACAATTTTCTTATTCTTATAAAAGTGAAAGTAAAGTGAAAGTGTTAGTTACTCAGTCGTGTCCAACTCTTTGCAACCCCATGGACTGTAGCCTGCCAGACTCCTCTGTCCATAAAATTCTCCAGGCAAGAATACTGAAGTGGTAGCCATTCCCTTCTCCAGGGGATCAGCCCAGCCCACTAGGAAGATCCCCTAGAGATGCAGGATTGAACTCCGGTCTCCTGCATCACAGGCAGATTCTTTACTGTCTGAGCTACCAGTGTAGAGCCCAAATCAAGAGAAAACAAAGGGCACACCCAGGGTATCGGCTAGTCAGTTTCAGAGCCAGATCCAAGCCATACACTCTGCTCCCAGTTCAGCGCTCTTTCAGCTCTATTGTAGAACACCGGTGAACTTAGGTCTGGGACTTAATTGAGATTGTGAGCACTTATTTAACATAATAAAAATCAACTTTGGATGAGAACTTACAACATTCCAGACGTCATTCCAGATACTTTATCATGACTATTTGAAATGACCTTGCAGGATAGCTATTTGATCCCTGTTTCTGGAGTAGTGTATCAAAGCTCAGACATCATTAATTACCTCCAGAGTGGCCAAATGAACCCAGTTATATCTGATCAAAAACCTGGTATCTTTTTCATACATACCAAGCCTTTTCTCTCTAATCCAAGACCCTCTAAGACTATGACTCCAAGAATGGTCTGAGGATGAGCAGCATCAGTGTCATCTGGGAGTTTGTTAGAAACGCAGAATCTTCAGCCCTGTTTCAGTTCTACTCAGTGCATTTTACCAAGATCTGAGGTGGTTAGTAAGAAATCTAAAACAATCCAATAAAATATTTCCATCAACTGAAAGGATTTTTCAGGAAAATAGTAGATTTGTACCCTTGTCAGGCACACGGTAGATAATCAGAAATACTCTTGGGGTTGACTTGAAACATGCAAAGAATAAAACTAGCTTGGACCTCTAAGGAAGGAGAAACAACAGAAACTTTAATTAAAATGAGTTTCCAGAACTCAGATCTTGAAATTTTAAAATGCTTCATCTACCACCACAACACCTGCCTCCTTCTCTCTTAATCTCTCCTGTTCTTCCTATGCCATAGGTATGTGAACATCTATTTCCACTAACTTTATTGAGTAATGGCAAATGTTAATTTGAGTAGGAATATGTCTACATTGGGCTTCCCAGGTGGCGCTAAAGGTAAAGAACCTGCCTGCCAATGCAGGACATAAGAGACGTGGGTTTGATTCCTGGCGCAGGAAGATCCCCTGAAGGAGGGCATGGCAACCCATCCCAGTATTCTTGCCTGGAGAATCCCCATGGACCGAGGAGCCTGGTGGGCGACAGTCCAAAGGGTCACAAAAAGTCAGACATGACTAGTGACTGAGCACACACAATGTCAATATTACACAGAGAAAAGTGATACAAGGGTGTCTTCTCCACATCAAAAAACAAAGAATGGGCCTGATAGAATTATCAAGATGTAATTGTTCCTGCTAGGATCTGCAACTCACCACATTTTGGCTCCCAAGAGTACTGTCACATTTCTTGAAACTGGGCTCTAGCTGAGGCTTCCTTGGTATTCATAAATGTGGGTCTTGCTATTTAAAAAAAATTTTTTTATCATACCGCACAGCCTGTGGGATCTTAGTTTCCCAACAAGGGACTGAACCAGCCCCCTGCATTGGAAGGCAGAGTCTTAGCCACTGGATCACCAAGGAAGTCCCTGGCTCTTGCTATTGAGTCAAATGTTGATGGTGTATTTATCCTGAACCTCATCAATCACATTTTCTGTATTTTTTCTCATCTGCCATCAGCTCTTTCTTTCATTTGACATGAGGCAGTTAATTAAGCTGGTGCTAATACATCTAGACATTCTGCATGGAAAGTGAGTAACGTGAGCAGCCCAGATTCTTTCCAGAAGGTTGAGTGTCTGTGAAGCCTGTTTAGTGAGGTGTTTTCCCCTCTTTCCCATTTCTTAACCCAACAAGGCATTGCTGGCTATTTTTGTCCTTTAGAGAATAAAAAGTTCATGTGTTACCCACATATAACAGTTCAATTATCAAGCAAAAATTGTAGCTTTATTCTGTACATTGAAAAGTTTTCCAGATTTTATATTTCTTTTCATTATATTCTCAAATTATTCTCCTAGTATCATTCAAGGAAAATGTATTTGTTCTAATATGTTGATCAAATAAAGCATTGAAAAGGGGAAAAAAAAAAAAGAAAATAACAGCAGTGTGATGTATAATAGCAGGGCTTCTAACCAATATTTCATTGTGTCATACAGGGACCACGCAAGCTGTGTGTTAAAGAGATGAACAGTGGCATGGCAAAAAAGCAGGCCTGGCTTATAAAGAACAAAATCAAGGCGTTTTATGCAGCAGTGGCAGCAGATTGTTTCAGGGATGGTGTCCGAAGTCTCCTTCAGGTAAGGCTGGCATTGAGGGAATAAGTACAGAGGCTAAAGACAATTAGCACTCCGTGGTAATGAAGCTCCCAAATGGAACTGTCCAGTTAGGCAGATGAGCATCAGAGATCAATACAGATGGTTAAGGAATTCATTTTGAATTCCTGGGGATAGGCAGAGCTAAAACAGAAGCAGAGAGGTTCTATTACAGTGAACTATGAGTGATACACTGGAAATGGAAAATGAGGTTGCCTTTGGCCAACAGCATATATTCTGTCTCATACTTATTGAAATGCAAATTTGTTCTGATAGTTGACGACATTCAAGATCCTATTAAAACTTCAAACTATTTTTACATCTCATACTGCATATAGCGAGGCTCAAGTCAGGCATTCTTTTACTTTTTTCTTTTGCAAATAGTGTGAGAGCAGCTGCAAGACTGGACTAAATAAATGTCTGGTGATCTGGGCATAAAATCTCCCTCTCCTCCTTAATTATTTCCAGAATGTTAAATAAAATGTAATAATCTCTGTGGTTTAACACTAAAGCTCACAGTTCTTCCATCTTTTCTCCCTTATTCTTTCCTCTCCTTTTATAATACATAGAATCTTTCCCTAGTTCTGATTTTCTAAGTTTAAAGTGCCAGAGAATTCTAAAACAATCCAGGAGAACCTCAGAAAGTGCAGGGCTTGGCTTTCTAATAATTTGGACTTCAATATTGTTGGAAAAACCTGATTGTACATATACTAAATGATATATTTAGCTTTCAGAATTGCCATCTACAGGAGTGTCAAAATTCAGGATTGCATCCAGTTAACACTGATGGGTTTACAGGCCAGAAAGAAAACACATGAATTAAATTGTAATATTTTGGAGAATAAGAGTTTTTGCTGCATTCCTGTCTCTAGTACCCCCAAAGAACAAAGTAGCTGTACATATGCAGAAACCATTTCTGAAAAACCTATTACCTTCTTCTGAATACCAATGAGCCTCTTTTCACGTTACTAATTTGATAAACTGGAAATAGATGTCATTGCAAGATGCTGATTTCCCTTTCAGTAGCAAGTTATTTTTCAGTAGCTCTTGGGTTAAATGAGTTGGGAAGGTTACACATTTAATACAAAATTATCATGGAAGGTTAGTAAAATAATAAGAATCTCAACTAGGAATGAGACAACAAATACAGAATAAGAACATGAAGAGGGAAGACACTGGCATGTAAAACAATTCACCTATTAATCCAGAAGAAATTGCAAAAAAAAAAAACAAAAAAAAAACTTGACATGAATTTCTTCAGAGAAAAACAGAATAAGAAAGGTCATGTCAAAAAGGGCAGGACAGCGTAGTATTAAAGGAAGCACTGACAACTATACCATTTTGAATAAAACCTTCTTTGCATCTAAAAAATTATGATATGAATGGCCATGTCCTCAAATCATAGTCATGGAAAACACTACTTCCATACTGCCATGCCAAGGGCCAGATGACAGGTCTAAGGAGCTGTTCTGCTACCTGTACATTTCCAAGGACAACACACGAAATGAGGAGGAGGCAAAGCTTATTCCAGGAACCCTCTCTCAGTGCCTATCTTTTTTTCACTTGCTGCTGTCCCTTCAATGTCCCACTTTTATCAGTTGTGTCACTATTCCCATGACCCAGAATATTCTTCCTTCACTTCCGCTGCTCCCCTTACTTTCACTTGGCAACATCTAACCAAACTGCCAGATGCAAAACAAATGTCAGCTCTCCCAAGAAACCATTCAGGAAATTTTCCCTTACACGTCCACGTGATTTCTTACTGCCTTTGCACATTAATGATTTGTATGTAATTATGTGTATGTATCTGTCACCTCAATCTTACTCTAAACTCCTTCAGGCCAAAGACTGTGTCTCCCTGCTCTCTCACAGCACCTAACATAGCACTTTGCAATGAATAGGTGCTCAGCAATATTGCCCGATTAAATTTAATTAACTGGAAGCCATATCCTGTCATCTAATGGGGGGAATGAAACTTCTGGTATGGAAGATGGCTATTAATGATACCGTCATGTAAGAGGATTAGATTCTGGAAACATAGCTCAGTTATTCTTCAATAAAAAATGTAAGTAGAAGTTTCAGTGATTCTTCTATATAGGAATTTTCCAAACATGGATTTTATTGCTAATGACATTATGGATATAGCAGGTGGAAATGAGCTTTGAACCACTAAGTTACAACACGCATGCCAACAGTTAAGCCAGCCCTCACTTGATTTTAAATTATTGAACCATTTTAATGAGTGTATCAGAAGAAATGCAAATGACTGCTAATTTAGAAAAGCTACATTTCTGTCATCTAAAATCCATTTATGGCTGAGATGATTTAGAACTAATCTTTCTATTTTATGCTTGGGTACGGGCATGAAGGACATGCACTAAAATGTAATCTAATCTTCAGAACATTACTTCAGTGCTCTTTTGGACATTATTTTTCATTTGCAGAGGTAGCTTCCTGGTCTGGTAAGAATTGCCCATGTGTTTATCTCCTCTGTTTAGGCCTCGGGCTTAGGAAGAATGAAACCAAACACTCTGGTGATTGGATATAAAAAAAACTGGAGGAAGGCTCCCCTGACAGAGATTGAAAACTATGTGGGAATCATACAGTAAGTGATGGCTTTCAAGACGCGCTCTTGTTTGTAAAGCACTAACCAGGGCAGTACATAACTGACTCTGTTGTACAGAATAAATTGCCCAAGAAGATGATGTTCCCCTGGTACTCTGAACTCTTTAGCAAAGTGGAAAAACACTGCCAGTATGAAAACTTGAGGGAATCGTGTCATCAGAGGTGGGGGGTGGGGGGGGACGGAAATTCAGTGTCAGAGAAAAAGGTAAATATAAAGAGTTACAATCTTAAAACCTATTTACAGGACTAAAAGGAGAGGACAATTAGGTAAGGAAGGAATTGCTTTTTCAAAACAGTTGGAATCTTGGGTTGGCTGGTGTGCTCAACTCAGTGATCTTATCTCGAGCCTCACTTCTCCCTTTGTGATACAAGGATCCACATGGCAGGTGCCTCTGACAGGTAAAGGTTAGTTTATGGGCAAAAAGTGAGTTTAAAATGCGCGTGACATCTAATATCTAAAAATGGAAGAAGTCGTGGGATAGGGATAATAATGCTAATCCTTAAAAGACTAGTTGGCACCAAGGCTAATGTCCTTAACGTGAATTATCCCACTTAATTCTCACAAGAAGCCTTTGAAGTAAGGACTATTACTGTTCTATTTTATGAGTAGAGACATAGACATTAAAAATTAAGTAAAAGGCAGAAAATGACGAGTTTTACAAGAGACCTAGAATTCTGACCCAAGACCAACCAAGTTCAAAGTTTAAACTAACGAACACAATGCTATGCAACCTTCAAAAGCACATGTATACCCAAAATTTTACCTGGCTTGGTTCCTTCTTTTAAGTAAGAGAAGACAAATACTATCCATACAGAACAACTCAGGGTGTCCTCAGTGACAATTCTAGAAAATTGAGCTTCTCTTCCAGGCTTGAAAATACTTAACCAGCTTTGTCTCAAGGAGGGTGATATTAGCTAGGCCTAATGCCATCTTTTGTGTCAATAGCTCAGAAAGTGGAATATTTCCTCTGTCTGATTTCATACCACAGGGTAGAGAACATGCCAAGAAGTCTGACTGCACTTAGGATTCCATAATACACAGGAAAAAATTCCTTTCCCCTTCAAAGCAGGTATATACCCAGTGCTTCTTATACCAGGCTCTGTCTTCTGGCCTCTCCTAGAATGAGCATCACATTTACCATTATTTGGGGGAGATTTAGGGAACACAACAAAATATCCCCATATTAGTTCTATTAAAAAGAAATACAAGAAAATAATTTTCATCTTCTGAAATTATATGCATTACTGATCAAACAATCGTTTAACAGTCCTCCTAAGGTGGGGAACCCATGTATTAAATGCATCCTCCTGAACTGTGTTCCCTAAACATATGACATCTGGATGCCATGTGCTGCTATCTGGCTCCAACTGGTACTCTAAGGTCAGTAGGTTAGAGCTAAACCAGGTGATCAGGGACAGAATTTTGCCAGGCTTAGCAAACAGCTTTTTGATATATTTAAAATCACAGTTAGTTGCTGACCAGACATTCTTAGAAATGGACTAGATCCACACTCTGTTATCCTGATTCTTTAGTAAGGTTTCATCCTCATCTTTAGGAACAAAGAGGGGTGGAATAAAAAGGAAAAAATATGTGAATCTTCAGTCAAAGAGTCCATAATGATATATAAAATTATCTGAGTTCATCTTCCAACCCCCCCTACCATCTGAAATATTCTAAAATTTCAAATTACCAAAATAATCAAACCCAGTAATATTAAGCTGGGGAGACTCCTGGCTTTTATACAAATTAATAATTGGTAATAAAAGTTAGTGTTAAGGTGGATCAATTTGTACTAGTATAAAACTTAGCTGGCTTGATAAAGTGAAGTGATTTTATTACCACAGCAAATGGGGTCAATACAGAAGGAAGACAGTCAGATATCCATTTTGTATTTCTCTAACTTTTTCATTTTGTTTTTTTAATGACTTAGAGCACAGTATTATTATTAACATAAAGGGGTATCACTACAGTAGTATAGTATTTTATTGATACCATTTTGTTTGAGTAAAAGATTTTAAATTTCATAATATTCATAAGTATGATTTAATTTTAATTAGACTCTGTATTCGTTTTCATGGGCTGTCATAACAAATTACCTCAAAGTTAGTGGCTTAAAACAACACAAATGTGTTAGCTTACAAAAGTGTAGGTTAAAAGTCTGACTGTCCAAAAGAGAAAGAAAAATACCATATGATATCACTTTTTTGTGGAATCTAAAATGATACAAATGGACATATTTACAAAACAGACAGACTCACAGACTTAGAAAATAAACTTAAGGTTACCAGAGAAAAAGGAGGTAGGGGAGAGATGAATTAGGAGTCTGGTATTAGTAGGTACAAACTACTATATATAAAATAAACAACATGGTCCCACTGTATAGCGTAGGAAACTATATTTAATATCCTGTAATAAACTAACAGTTCGGTTCAGTCACTCAGTCGTGTCCAACTCTTTGCGACCCCATGAACCACAGCACACCAGGCCTCCCTGTCCATCACCAACTCCCAGAGTCCACCCAAACCCATGTCCATCAAGTCGGTGATGCCATCCAGGCATCTCATCCTCTATTGTCCCCTTCTCCTCCTGCCCTCAATCTTTCCTAGCATCAGGGTCTTTTCAAATGACTTAGCTCTCCACATCAGGTGGCCAAGTATTGGAGTTTCAGCTTCAACATCAGTCCCTCCAATGAACACCCAGGACTGATCTCCTTTAGAATGGACTGGTTGGATCTCTAATGGAAAAGAATATCAATATATAACTGAATCACTTTGCTATACACTGAAAACTAACACAACATTGTAAATCAACTATCCTTCGATTAAAACAAAAACAGTCTTATACCAACTCCCTGGGCTGTTTTCCCTTCTGGAGGTTCTAGGACAGAATTCCTAGCCTTGCCTTTTCTAGGTTCTAGAGGCTTCCCACTGCTCATAGCCTCTGTCTCCATCTTTACAGCTTTTGATGGGTCAAGTCCTTCTCCCACGACATTGCTCTGACCTTATCCTCTGCTTCCAAATTTTACTTTTAAGGACCTTTGTCATTATACTAGTATCCTGGTCCTGGATAATTTTGCCTAACACAGAATTCAGATACCTTTTGTGGAACACACTGTCCACTTTTTATAATCAAGGACACTTAGAAACAGGATTTATCAGGATATTACTTTGTGGAAATTTTGCTAGAATGGATCTATTATTTTAAGTGAAGTTCACTTATGGTTCAAATTCTGAATGGATATTCTTACTATACTGAACTTATTTGTATTACTATTTGAAAATTCAGGTTTACTTTGGCAAGAGACTTTTTTTTGCATATCTCCATAGTTTCTGGGAAAGGGTGACCAAATGAAAAGTCTCTTTGGCTTTCAGATCCATAAAAGATTAAACAAAGGAACTCCCAAGGAGAATATTTCAAATGAACTCAAAGTACCAGCTGGTCTGCTCGATATTTAAGGGGAGGGAAAAAGTATTTTATTAGGATGGAGATAAAAGAGCTAGTGTTTCTTTCCCTTCTAGATAGTCTAATTCCATTGGGTTGGGTTTAGAGAAGATACAATAGCCAACTTCAATAGGATACAGTTGCTCTGAAAAGGTGTTACTTCAAATGGTCTCTCTAAAGTCAATAATGAAAGTTTCTTAGAGGAACTGGAGACATTTTTAAGTTGGAACTTGCTGTCAAAAATGTTGTAGGATTCCCCCTCAATGGGTACGCAGTCTGGCTGATAATTTCAAAGGGTCTTTGTGGCCTTGAAACTTCTGTTCAATGATAGCTTTGTTTACATTAGAAAAGAATGAAATATTTTAAATAATCAAAATTCTAATCTTAAAATTCTAGTTGATAGTATTGTTTGAATAAGAGTTAGTTACCTTTCCTCAGAATACATTTTTAAAAGACATAAAGGGAAAACAAACGAACAGAAAAAGCATCAACTCTTGGCTATGTTCAAAAGTAAATTTTTGTAGTTTAATTACATTAAAATCCATAGAAGTTTAGTATGAGTCCAAATCTTGAGGGCTAAGTAAGTCATTTAAATTGCTAACCGTTTTGTTTCCACTTTCAGCGATGCATTTGATTTTGAGATTGGTGTTGTCATAGTCAGAATCAGCCAAGGGTTTGACATCTCCCAGGTTCTTCAGGTGCAAGGTACGTACTTTCTTTATTCAACAAGCAGATATTCGTTGAGCACCTCCTTCCCGCCTGGCATCGTTCTAGGTGCGAGGGGATAGTGCAGAGCCCAGCACAGACAAAACCTGCTAACAACAGAGCTCTTGTCAGGACAGCGTTCTTGCCCTGACACGAGCTGTGTACCCTTTCCCTGTGCTTTTCTCATTGTTAACATAAGCGGTGTTTGTCTGGCTCATCAGAAATATAGAATAATTCAGGGCAGTTATCAGTCTTCTCATCACAAAACCACAAACCTAGTATCACTAAAAATAAGTACTTTTGGTGAAGTAAACTGCCAAATTAATTTTTGCAAGATGTTTCAAAAAATGAAGACTAATTATTTCCTTGGAAACCCATGTATTTTGTTTAAGAGTCTATGATCTGGTTTGTAGCTCATATGTAAATGAGCCTGAATGTATCATGCTGTGAATCACTAATCTAAGTCAGGGACAGAAACACTAATTCAGATTAGTGATTCTGCTTTTTCCCTGTAGAGGATTCCAGAAACTCCTTGTTAAATCTTAGAGTATAAACATACCCTCTTGTGTGTAAAGTGAAGGACACATCTAAAGAGTCAGTAAAACACTAGGATAGGGCCCTGACCCTTGACTCACTCTTTAGCTGAACTTCACAATGGAGTCCACTGACAAGATGACACTACAACAGGAGGATACTTGGGGGTAACCTCTTGTGTGCCAGGTATGGTGTATACTGCAGCGCTGGGCAGACTAAGACTACTAAGAGTCTGTATCGACAAGGATTCATAGCCTTGTAAGGGAAATGGGTGCACTGTTAGTGTGATAATAGGTATATTAATAGGGTACTATGGAAAAGGGAAAAGGGGCACTTAACTCCAGGAAGCCTTCCTGGCCAAGTAGGAGCTAACTTGGCAATGGTTGGAGAGAGAACAACGAGAATTTGAACAACAGCATTCTTGGCAAAGAGAAGAGCATTAGCAAAGGTATGGGACTATGGAGGAATGAGGAATATGGACAACTGAAAGCACATTCATATTACTGAAGCAGATCATAGTGAAATATAAGGCTGGTGATAAAAGATCCTGATTTCAAAAGGCTCATTTGCCATATTAAAAAGCATGGGCCATATTCTATGGACAATGAGGAACCGCTGAAGAGATTTGAAGGGAGGGAATAATATGGTGAAATTTGAGTCTTAGATCTCCTACTCTTTCAGTTACATGGAGGGTGGACTTGAAGAGGACTAGACCAGAGACAGAAATATAAATCAAAAAGATTTTCATAATCAAAGTCAGAGCAGGTGACAGCCTGGACTAGAGCAGCCTCTCTCAGGGGATGGAGAGAAAAGGACAGTGTACTTCGGAGGTACAAAAAGCAGACTTTTGGGTTTGATAGGAGGTGTGGGAGTGAGAGAGGGACAAGTGGAAAAAGATTCCTTGATTCCTTGGCTGGCAATGAATGGTGGTACTATTAGTGGAAATGGGAACCACACGAGGAAGAGTAGTAGGTGTAATGAAGAGATGTCCTACGGGAAATCCTACTGGAAATGTCCAATAGGCAGTTAGATAGTCCCAGGCTGAAAGAACAAATCTGAAATGGAGATGTTGATTTAGATGTTTTGGGTCAAATTATATACCCCCAGAATTTGTATGTTGTAAGTCCTAACCTCAGAATGTGGCTATATTTGGAGACAGCGTCTTTAATCAAATAGGTAAGGTAAAATGAGGTCCCTGGTTGGGTCCTAATCCCATGTGAATGGAGTCCTCATGAAAAGAGATTAGGACACTGACAAGCACACAGGAAAGATCACATGAAGTCAAAAGGAAAAGATGGCCATCTGCAAACCAAAGAGAGAGGCCGCAGAATGAACCAACCCTGCCAACACCTTGACCTTGGTGTTATTTTCTAGAACTGTGAGAAAATAAATTTCAGTTGTGTTCTGCCCATATATATATGGTATATATCATGGCAGCTCTACCAAACGAACACAAGGAACATCAGAATTAAGATGAAAATTGAAACTGTGACACCGGAAAATACAATGCAAAAAGTGTGTAAGAGTTGAGAGCCCCAAGGCACAAGACAAAGGTCCCAAAGGAAGACCAAGGAAGGAGTGGCCAGAGACAAAAAGGCACCAGGAGTCTGTGTTGTCATGGAAGTCATGGGAGCAGAGTGCTCAAATGTGAACCATCAGCATAAATACCAGTAAACTGCAAAGGAAATATAATTGACATGGCACAGACAATCTTAGAACAATGTCTGTAGAGCAGTGTTGACAGGATCCAGAGTGCAGTGGGTTAGGGAGAGAATGCGAGATGATGAAGCAGAGAATGTGGATATGGCCCACTTTAGGAGCCGAGGAGAAGAATAAGGTTGAGGAGGTCTATATAGACCTTAGAATAGGAGAAGTGTTTGTTTCTAGGTGAAAAAAGAAATGGGTTCTAGAGAGTAGGAAAGAGATGGCCATGGAATAAGATCCTGGAGGAGCAGGAAGAATCAAAGGAAGGGCATGGATGGAAGAGTTGGCGTGACACAGAAGAAAACTGCTTCATCTTCTAAAATTGGAGTAAAAGAAGTGAGGATTGATGAAGAGTTATGTGGATTTGCAGGAGTGGTAAACTGAGGAAGATCATTCACAATATTCTCAATTCTCTCCGTGAAGCTGGAGTAATTTTGCTAGTTGTCTGCTTTTTCTCTAGTGACATTTGATCTCTGGGGTTGAGAGGATCGGGGTTTGCTGGGTAGGGTCACAGAAAGGAAAAGCCTGCAAGAGATTTGAGAGTGCAAGTGGCTGATGGGTTCAGAGTCTTTTTTTTTTTTTTTTGGCCATTTCACCTCTGTCTTATCCTAATAGAAGGGACCATGAGTGAATCAGGTGAATTTTATGATGTAACAATTCTTTTTTTGCAAGGGAGCAGGAGAAAGAAGAAGAAATTAGAAATCAAGCATTTTTATAAGATGGAGAATCACTATCTGATATGTATACTCTATAATTCTGCATGAAGAACTTTAAAACTCAGAGTAGAATCCATTCTATGTAAAATTGTTGTGTTAAGGTTATCTTTCATGCCTTCAGCCTTTTCTTTTTCATGGACCTTTTACATCCTCAGGTCAGATATACTAATTCTATGTGGTAGTCATGATTAATTCATATTCCTTCCTAATAGAATGTAATGCATTAATAGCAATAATAGCTACACTTCCGAGCACTTACTATGTGCCATGTGTTATGCTTCATGTTCACACGTATTACAACAGTTATCACCTCAACTCCCCTATCAGGCAAATACAATCATTGTCCCCATTTTACAGCTAATAAAACTGAGGCTTAACTAAATTCACAGCACCAGTAATTGGTAGAACTAAGATTCAAACCTGTGTCTATTTGAAGCCTCTATTCTACCTTTTAAAAGAGAACTAGAGGACAATGACTTACGTAACGAGAAGCAGTGGTGAAATCTGAGAGATAGGAATGGAACAAAGCCGTTTCTATCTGTTCCTTAAAAAACCCAGCGTAGGGGCTGTTTGACTATGGTAAGATAAACATGACGCTGCGGACAATCACAAGAACCTAATACTAAGAGACCTGGTTTATTAACTTCTACATTTTAATTTAATTTTCCTGCCTTTTGAGTTGTCCTGTTTTTCCATCTAAAAATAAGAATGCAAACTATAATTTGTATTAAATTACACATTTGCTTTGTATGTTGATCTCTTCAGGCTAAAAGATGTGATGCGGCTCCCACCCCTCACTGCTCCATCTGCCAAAATGCCCTGTCAATTTAGTTCTATAAAGCAATATAGCCAGCAAATTCTGTATATTTCTGAAAGAATCCTGGCAGTGAACTGCATCCCCTTTTAATTTCCCAAGGGCATTATCTGATTTATATCAACTTTGATGTTTGAAATATTTTTGCTTCTTAGGAAGTAAAAATGCAGTAGGATGCTAATAAAATAATTATAAGTACCAATTATCTAGAGTAAACCAAAACAACATTACACAAATACATAAACCTGCAGAAAAACAGCGGCATAATGATAGAAATTAACTTCACCCCACATTTCTATGCATTGTTTTGAAGTTTATGTAATTTATGCCACAGCCTTCATATTAGATTTGAATTGGAAGAAATAAGCTTTCATTTCATTGTATTATACTGTAATACAGGGCTTAATAAGAGCCTGATAAATCTTAAGTATTGCATTACAATATGTTAATGATTATCATCATAGCTTTTCCAACACCGACACCACGGTGTCATCACAGATTATAATTTAAAGGAAATATTAGCAATTCAGAGTGCTCATATAGTGTAGTTAATAAAGCAGTGAATAGAAATCAACTTTATAGGTAATTTACCAGCTAATGACAATTATTTCTATACTGTGTCACAGGCTTATGTGAGGAGAATAATTTTTTATGTAAATAAGATTGATGTTCATAGCATTATAACTGGTATACTGCAGCAAACTCATCCAATACTGATGGCTGATAGTTTCTCTTAAGAAGTTAATTTATTGCCTGACAACACACAAAAAAATGCAATATTTCATATTGCTCACTTCCCAGGGGTATTTAGCAAGTTGCCAACTACAACATAGAGTCCAAATTGTACTGGTAGGAAATAAGGTGATGAGACGTGATTCGCAATATATTGCGGTCAAGTGTTCCGTGGAAGTACTGCACGATTTATGACCATCTTGGAGCGCGAGGATTCTGCTGTGTCTGATGGAGTGGCTTAGCAAAATAAAGACAGATGGCAGTGTAGTAAATAATCACTTGATTGGAAGGCGACCACGGCAGGATTGCTTCCTGCCTTCAATTCAGCTAAACTTCACCTCGGGTACGGCACACTGATTCATGTGAGCATTTACAGCTTTGAGTTGATTGACCAAGAAAGAATCATAATTTAATAATTAATAAAGAAAAAGGATGCTGTGAAGTCAGAGGGTACGCAACTCCTCAGTGGGTTTCCCTGCTCGCTCTTTTGTTGTCAGGTAATTGACTACTCTCTATCCTGAAGATTCAGACTGAATTTCAATTGTAGAATCCTGCCTATTTCTAAAAGACATGTTAAAAGAGGGGGAAAAAAAAAAGACTGGAAATAGACCATTCGAGGCAATCTTGACAACTAAATTGAATTTCAAAATAGTCACTGCAGTTGGTTACTATATAATCAATTTATAAAGCACTTGAAAATAAACCAACTACTGTTCAAGTGGTTTTGGCATTTGCATGAGGTTACAGCTCAGGCTCCACTCTTTGTTCTTCCTGTGAGAACTGTTTGGGGGTATGTAGGAAGCCTTGGTCAGAAACTCTCGCTCAACGGATAGATCCTGAAAGTCTATGCTTTTCTCTCCCATCATTAGAACCCCAGGGATGCTCTTAATCTTGGCATGAGAGAAATGCAGGCTCTTACTCTCTCTCCCGAGCAGTATGGCTTGTAAATATGATATAATATGAAACTATCTAGTACGCAAGATTCCTAGTCGTACCAGTGCCCAGGGGGTGGCCAGTTCCAGGGTAGGGAGCCCTTTCCTCATCTCTCATCCTTAGGGTTAATCCCACATGCCCTGCCTCTGTCATGTGGAGCCTGATCTGTACTGTTAGCTGCTCTCAGCCCCTCTTCTTGTAACTCTGTACAAGGCATGAACTCTCCTCCTTTCAAACGTTGTCTTTTATACCAACACCCTCCATGCATACACGCTATACACACCCCACCCCTGACAGCCCTTCACTTGTTTTTGTCCCTTTATAGAGATGACTTTGTCAAATGTATTCCACCACATGAAACAGAATTGACCTGTTCTTTTATTTCAGCAAAATATTCTTGAGTGATTGCGGTGATGGGCACTAGTGAGGCATGAACACATCTAAGAATGTTTGAGCAGGAGTCTGGGAAGCCTAAGCACAGGCTTTGGAATCAGATAGGTCTGGATTCAAATTCAGTTACTCTAATGGGAATAACTGTAATACCTACCTCACAGGTTTGTTGTTTTGGATTAAAGGATATGATGGCTGCACAGTGTTTGGCATTGTACTTCACACAAAGTAAACTCTCAATAAGTGGTGGAAATGAAATCTGACATAAGCTACCCTCCAGGAGTTTACAAATTAGTGGGGTTACAATAGACATGTATCTTAAAACTCTATTCCATGCCACATAGTTTAGTCAGTGGAATAAAGTTTGAAGAAGAATATTATTAAAATATGAAATGTTATAGAAATTTCTTGCCTGAGAAATTTGAGGATGGTTTTTTTTTCAAAAACATGCAGACTGGGTATTGCTTCATCAGGGAGATATTGGAAGTCAGAGTAGATTACTGATGAAGGACAGTAGAGGGATGAACACTAGAATTGGAAACAGAAGACGGGGGTCACCAGCTGTGCAACCTCGATCAAATCACTTGAACTCTCTAAACCCAAGTTTCCATCACAGTAAAATGGGGGAGGGGGGAATGGGGAGAATGTTACTAGCTCTGCTTTCATCCTAGTACTCATGCTGGGATGAAATCAGGCACTATTGGAAAGAGCACTGTGAATCCTGAGTATCACAATGTCATGGTTGTGGTGGTGGTCATGGTAGCGGTGATGAAACGAGTAATTTTCAGGCAGCCTTATTGCAATCATCACATCTATCCACTCCTATTCCCTTGCCTTATCTCTCCGGTGATTAAAGGCACACTTTTACAAGTCAGCTAGCCAGTACTCCAGTTGAAAGAAATGTTTTGACAAAGTCTACTCGTGATTTCGCATGCAAACAGACGCAAGCGGTGGGCCACATAGATAATGCAGGAGAAAAGATAATCAAAACGTCACTTCTACTTAGCACTGAAAAGAGAAAAGGAGGGACTGCACAGAAGGAGGCCTTAGATCACCTACAAAGTGCATAATTAAGAATTAACTTTAATAAGAGTTTGCAAAATCACTTTGAGTGACCACTGTGTGGATCTGAAAGTCCAAGATGTCCAAGCAGGCAGACTTTAGCCTTTAGAATGGATTCTGTCAACCTCTGTCTCTGTTGTCTTTGAGGAAACTGCTGAATCTGACTCGCTCACACAAAGTCTGGTTTTGTCTCGCAGGCCTGGGATTTTGCAGTTTGCTCTGTCCAGGATGGGCTTTGCACATACTTTCCGAGCACATTATTGGAGCAGCTCCCGGTTCACTTAGCCAGCCGAACCCTTTACAAAGGAGAATTTATTTTTCCCTTCCTTTGTCCAAATTAGAGGACAAAAAAACATGGCAACTAGTGGCTAATCACAGGGTATGCTGGAGCCTGCCAAGAAAAGAAAAGGAAAAGAATCCTCTCTCCAGTGCAAACTTTGCAGTTGCCCCTAGAGGAGCTCAGCAAATACTTGCCTTCCAGATGACTGCAAAGAATAGGTTACCCTACAGCCGACCCCTTGCCATACCCCACAGAGTGGGCGACAGTTGGGGGCCCATCACCCAGGACAGTGAAGCTGCTGCTCTGGGGCAGCCTGCCATATGTACCTGTATCCTTAGGGTCTTCTATTTAAAATGGCAATTTGGAGGAGACCAGAGTTTTGGGGAATTAGCTTGGCATTACACCATGTACCTGAGTGTTTAGGTTCATCTAAGGATAAAGAGTTGGAGGTTAATAAAACAACTCTGAAATAATAGCAAGAAGCCAACAGCAGAAGGTCTTCACATTGCATAGCATGCAGAATTTGGAGTCAAGCAGACTCCTTTGCGGAGAAGACAATGGCACCCCACTCCAGTACTCTTGCCTGGAAAATCCCAGGGATGGAGGAGCCTGGTAGGCTGCAGTCCATGGGGTCGCTACAAGTTGGACACGACTGAGCGACTTCACTTTCACTTTTCACTTTCATGCATTGGAGAAGGAAATGGCAACCCACTCCAGTGTTCTTGCCTAGAGAATCCCAGGGATGGGGGAGCCTGGTGGGCTGCCATCTACGGGGTCGCACAGAGTAAGACGTGACTGAAGCAACTTAGCAGCAGCAGCAGACTCCTTTGCACTGGAACCCTGTGATTTGCTGGGTGACATCAGACAAATTACCTAAACTTTCTGAGCCTCAGTTTCTGCACCTACAAAATGAGGATAATAATAGTAGCTATCTCAGAGTTGTTTGGGAATGAATAATATGCAGCATAGACCCTGGCACCCGAAGAAAGTACAATAATAATTAACTTCTAAAATAACTCCCAGGCTTCTCAAAGTCCTTGATATGCTTTGCATGCCTAAGCCCATTTCTAGAAGTTGCATAAATCCACTGCCTATAGAAATGTACTCATTGCTTTGTTCTCTGAGGAGCAACAAAGCACCATGCAGGGCTTGTTGCTTATTCTTTTTGCAAAGCTAGGGAGTGGGAAAGGCGAGGGGTTATGATTTTCCATTTCACAGATAGGAAATCAGAGGCGTAGGAAAAGTAAGTGACTTGCCCAATGTCACATGAAGCCAGCAGCAGAGCTGTAATTGGTTAGGACCCCAGTGCAACACAGCGTGTGTTCACCTTTCGAAAGTCAGGCGTAAGCAACTCTTGTCTAAGCTTTAATGCCATTCATCTTATTTCTTAGATTTTCTATAGCTGCTGATCTTGAGAACCTTTGAAGCTTTGGGGAAATCACATGGATGATTTGACCTTAAATCTCATGCCACTGGCAAAAGATTAATCGCAGGGACCTGGAAAGGGGCCAGACAATTCTGTGTAGCTGAATAACAGCACCGTCTAGGGATGTGACTGTCCTGACAGATTTAGTTAGTACATAATTGATAAATCTAGAGTTTGTATAGCTTCACTTCCCAGAAAGAAAAGGCAATGGGCTCCAAGGGTTGACATTTACAGAAGCCCTTCTAGTGTTTTGTAACACTGAATCTAGGTTTTCTACTCTTCCTCCAAACCTAGCTCATTTTCTAAGGTTCTGTTCTCAGCAGGCAAGAAGATGAAGGGATCTGACAAGACTCTCACCTTACCACTGTAAGCAAGAATGTCCATCAGTCTTTAACACAGTCATATGACTGCCCTGATCCATGCGGGTTGAGGCCAGCAAGGGATGCAGTGCATTACCTAGCAGCTAAGAACTTTCTGTCACCATCAGAATCCAAGAAAGATAAAAGGCATCCAGACCCAACATCAAAGCTTAGAGAACGGGTCTAAATCCTGGACAGGACATTTTATACAGCTTGACTCTTATTGCAGACTCAAGTGTCATGAGGCCCTTTTTAGTAATGTGGACTTTGACAGGCGCACAGAAATGTCAGCTTTTATTTCTTTTGCTTTGGTCACTCACTCTAGAAAGTATTTTACTTATTGGAAAGACTTGGTGGTGGTAAATATTTTTCACTGTAAGTTTATTATCAGATCTGGTTCTCTTTCTTTAATTCTTATTCTCTAGTTTCATGTTTCAATTCAGGAGGCACTGTTGTGTGTCTGATATACACCCAGCATACTTCTGTAATTTTGTTACTCCTAGTTGTAAAATATCTGGTAGCTCAGATCAGTAAATCAGTAGCTTTCAGTGTACAAGATCTTACATACAGTGGATCTGGTATCTTGTTTTGCCAGTAGTAAATAAAGATGGCATTAAATAATCCTCCTCCTTTGCCCTCACAAATAAAAAACTGTGTCCTCATGTATTATAACTTAACAGAGCCAGTTTTCTGAGCTAGTTGTTACTTTCTGAATACAATTTATTGATACGTGTTACTTCTAAAAAACCATTCAGAAAAATCATATTATGCATAAATAATCATTTAATTGCATAGTCACACCATTTTCAATATTGAAATCATTAGTAAGACCGTTTCTGGAAACTTTGTTGTCCTGAGTTAAGTAAGTGATTTTTGTCTTCTTTCATCAGAGGAATTAGAGAAATTAGAACAGGAGCGGCTGGCTTTGGAAGCCACCATCAAAGACAATGAAAGTGAAGAAGGAAATGGAGGCATCCGAGGCTTGTTTAAAAAAGCTGGCAAGCTGAACATTACTAAGCCAACTCCTAAGAAAGGTAAGTGCTTTTAAGATTTACAAGAAAAGTTACAAAATGAGCCAAAATGAATCTTCAGGGGTCAGTAGTCAATATCTAAGATACTGGAGGCATTGTGTGTAGGTAAGGACTAAAAGACATTTCCTTAGAGAAGACAGTATGGCTAAAAGGTAGAAGCTATTGTCACTTATTAACAACATTCACCCCTTTGTAACATCTTACCGTAAAAACTCTCTGTTTTAAAATAATATTTAGTTTCTAAGATATATAGTGGGTAAGCAGATTGAATGCCATAAGAAGCAAAAAAAAAAAAAGTTCTAAGTTAAGATGTAAAGGGGATAGAAGTTCATGACCTAATACCGAAACTGGTTTATCTATACACACACACACCTTGCAGACATTTCAGGAGACTGAAAGTCGACTGGTACAGGCAAGAAAGGGATCCAGGTAGAATTCTAATTTCAAAACCATCTTTATCACAAGCCAGAATGCTGGACTTGGAACTTCATAGACACTAATTACCTGCAGATTTTGGCTAGATGGTACACTTATCTCTGAATGTTCAGTGTACATCCCAGGAATGGAGGACCACAGAATGAGATCTTGTTATAAGTTTTATAAATAGGTGATTCAAATGACTGATTTTTTTTTTGAAAATTGCTCTCTTTGCAGAAACAGTTTTTTCATGAGGTCCATAGCGACCTCTGCTGGTAGAAAATTAGAATGTTAAGGTTCATTTCTTTCACGCACAAATAGTCCTGTAGTTCATGAAGTCCTTCACTGGTGTAAAGCCCAGGAAATATTACTTCTTTGGCAAGGTCTCCAAGTCAAGTAGCAAGATCCAAATTGAGACTTAGCAGGCTTCTGGTCTAGGTTGATAGGACCCAATCTTTCAAAGAGGCCATCTCTTTACTCTGAAAGAGGTTTGGTTCAGTTTTCTTATTTTCCTACTATGACCCAAGGACCAAATTTAACCTGTAATACAACATTTTTGTATATCTACATAGCATTATGAGAAAACCAAACATTTCTCCCCTTCAAATACTTAGAGGTACCCTTGGGTGCCAGAAATATTTGATTGCCTAGGGGAGAACCTACTAGGTATTACCTTCCTTAAAATGACATTTTCTAGAAAAATGATGTGTTTGAATCTTAAGTTGGAGGTACATCAAGTCTTTCCAGGTATAAATATTAGAATGAGACCCTCCGGATGCTAACTACTATCATCTTTCCTTTTCAATTGTTTGATGTAGTCATGAGAAGAATTAACTACCCATTGAATCTGCTCTGTGCAACAGTACAACCTGAGAAGCAATGGAAAATGTAGAAGTCATAGCCCATACTCTTCTCTAGCTGTTGGGGAGGAGAGAAGTAATAAGGTCCTTATTAGTGAAAGTGGAACTTATTTATTTTGGAACCCCGTTTCTGCATGACAATACTTTTAGCAAAAACATACATCTCTGAAAGTCAACACGTCTCATTGTTCAGAAAAGCAAAATTATGTTTTGTTTCAATGCCTAAATTTTCAAGCACAGCTCTGATAGTAGGCCCCTTTACTGCTCTGGGCTTTTGTCAGTTGAGGACTCTTTGGAGTTCTAGATCAGGACCAGCTCGGCCTCCAGGCACTCATACAGGAGTCCTCTGGATGCTCTGATCTGCTTGTAAGTAGGGGCAGAGTTTGGTCCACTTGGTAAAGATATTTACTTCCTCCTTTAGCAGTCCTGAGATAGAAACAATATGAGATAATTGCTTCAGAACTGACCAGCTCCACCTTGGAAACAGCAAAAGACAGAACAAAGCATCCTGAGACCCTCTTAGATCAGAGAGGAAGCTCTAACGAGGCTGTCAGCTCTGCTCTAAGCACGATGCTGACACTACCGCTTTGAAATAGAGCAATGAAGTCACAACTTTCAAAGATGTGGAAATGAGAAATAATACATAGGGTGTAGCAAAGAAACACCTACTGGCGAATAGGAATGAGGGTTCTGGTAAACACTGCCCTACTTCCCTGGTACACTTTCACTGTGTCCATGTTAGGGTGGAAATAGCATTAAAATATTTTTAAGTACTTTATGTACACCCTTAACTGTAACTCAAGAAGAGGTAATTTTAATCCATATTTCCTGGCTTTTTCATCTCATTCACAGAGATTCAAATAGCTCAAGTGGCTTTACCTTAGACTCACAAGATACCAGGAAAAGAAAGCAGAAGAGTAAGCCAGGTCCATGTTAGGACCAAAGGGTCATGGAGAAGTTGAGATGCTCAAGGTCCCTAGCAACCTTTATAATCCAGACATTTCTGGAATTCGTACCAAAATTGTGCTCAAATGAACATATTGTCTAGCGAAGGAATACTTCTGATTCTTTGGTTATCTCTAGAAAACCAATAACTACATGTTCTATTAATACTTTTAAGTACATCTGATATTGTAACCTGAGTTATATATGAAATTTAGGAAAATGAGGATATTTGGGGTTTTGTATCAGATAATTTAGCATTGCTACATGTCTAAATAATAATTCAGCACTGAGACAGATTACTAAGGATCTGAAAAAATTCACTACTCTATAATAAAAACTGTAATCGTAAGATCAATATCAAATTTCTCTGAACTATGGAAGGTGATCTAAATTACTGTGGGATTTGACCTTTATCTTTTCTTTTATGGAGAATAGGGCTCACTATTTTCCCATAAGTATAAAAAACACAAAGTCATGATCCTTCTTCTATTTTCCTGAATAGATTTATTGGCAAGTTATTTTGTTTCTTTCCTCAAAAGACAAATGGATGTACTACTTTCTCTTTCGTTACAGATAGCAGCATTAACACAATCCAGTCAATGCACGTTGGGGAGTTCAACCAGAAACTGGTGGAGGCCAGCACCCAATTTAAAAAGAAGCAGGGAAAAGGCACAATTGATGTTTGGTGGTTGTTTGATGATGGAGGTAAAAAATTCCAGAATATACACTAGAGAGCAGAATTTCTTGTTGATAAATTTAACAAACTGCATGGGAAGGTATATGAAAACGGTATCAGTTAAAGAATAACATTTCTGTGTTCTCTAAAGATTTAAATTATTTAGGAGCTATGAGTGTGGGAATGAATACAGATATAAAGCTATTCATTTCCTTTCAATTGGATATGCTCATCCTTTCTGTCATAATTTTTTCAGGGTTAATACTCCTTATCCCCTATATCTTGACTCTCAGAAAAAAATGGAAAGACTGTAAATTAAGAATCTATGTTGGAGGGAAGATCAATCGCATTGAAGAAGAAAAAATTGCGTAAGTAATTTATCACTTGTGTTGAAGCGTTTTTGATGTTTGTTGCTTGAATGCTTTAATTTTAAAAAAACTTTAAGTGTCTTTGAGGCACAATAAATTTAAAGACAAAAAGTCACCACGCTAGGCCTTAGGCTTGCTTGGCTTCTGTCAATAAATTATCTGCGTAATTTTTCTAATCATTGTCTTCAAGTCCTTCTATCCCCTTCCACAAATGCTTTCAACAAGCATTTGGCATGAAAGCCCTTCTCAAGTCTTCAGTGAGAGCATCATTATCTTGTATAATGTTTATTTTCTTCTGACTAGTAAATGCATCCAAGAAAGGAAGAGCCTGAAGGCATCTGTGTCCAAATTCTGTCCAGTTTCTTCTGGGAGAGTCAAACCTGTTAATTCGAGGCAGTCCCTCTAGCCTCGCACACTTAGAAGAGAACAGAGATGGCACCCTGTGCAAGCCCCAGCTCTGCCACTGACAAGACGCAGGGCTTTGCAACAGTTACTGTACCTGTCTGGGTCCTCCCCAAGTTTCTCACTTGTAGTTTGAAAGTGTTTAAATGGGTGACTGTTGGTAACTCTTCTGATTAAAATAAATAAATAAGCCAAGTCCCATGGTGCTAAGTCTGTTCCTTTCTTATTTATTTAGTCATGGAGAGTTGATCTCTAGTTGTGAGAGCAACAAGCATGCCAAGAGTGTGGTGCATCCAAAGATCTCTGGAGGAAATCCAGAGAATGACTTTTGGCAGCCCGTAGTCCCTCATGGCATGCCTAAGTCCTAGCCCTTCCTGGAATGGCTACTTCCAGAAATCACAAAATAATGACTGGCTCTTCAGTTCAGTTCAGTTCAGTCGCTCAGTCGTGTCCGACTCTGCGACCCCATGGGCTAGGCTTCCCTGTCCAACACCAACTCCCAAAGCTTGCTCAAACTCATGCCCATCAAGTGAGTGATGCCATCCAACCATCTCATCCTCTGCCGTCCCCTTCTCCTCCTGCCTTTAATCTGTCCCGGCATCAGGGTCTTTTCCAATGAGTCAGCTCTTCACATCAGGTGCCCAAAGTATTGGGGTTTCAGCTTTAGCATCAGTCCTTCCAAAGAACACCCAGGACTGATCTCCTTTAATGAACTGGTTGGATCTCCTTGCAGTCCAAGGGACTCTCAAGAGTCTTCTTCAATACCACAGTTTAAAAGAATCAATTCTTCAGCTCTTAGTCATTTTTTCACATTGTCTCCCCCTTCTTAGAAAGTTATTATATATATCTAATTCCTCTTGAAGAAAATTATAGTAAAATGGAAACTATCATGAGGTCTACAATAATTTATATTTTCTTAAAGCCTCTGTACCTTATTGAGACAAGTGATGAAATTTGAAAAAGGTTGGTGGATAAGATAGTAGCAGGGCATCCATGTTAAATTTCTTGATTTCAGAAACTGTACTCTGTTTATAAAAGAGAATGAATGTCCTTGCTCTTAGGAAATATTCACTGAAGTACTTAGAGGTAAAGGGGACTGATACGTGTAACTTACTTTAAAATGGCAGATAAGTAGGACGTAGAAAGCCAGCAAGCAAAAACAATATAGAGAGATATAGACAGAGAAAAAGAGAATGACAAATCAAATGGGGCAAAACATAAACAACTGGTGAATCTGAGCTTTCTTTACACTATTCTTATAATGTTTTGTAACTTTGAAATTATATCAAAATGTTCAGTTGCTAGCGGGAAAAACTTTTAATCTACAATGATATAATATATAATAATTATTGGTTTGTCAGTAGATTGTCAGTAACTCTATAAACATTATCAGCAATCATCAATAAGTATTGAGACTTGTTCTCTTTTTCCCAAATGATAAGGAAGAGTGGACAGTGCCACAACCTTTTCCCTGAAACATGAATGCAGAGCTGGGTTTGCTGTTTCCAGTGACTTCACCTACAGAAATTTCTCTTTGCCTTTGGTAGAATAATCTGGTCCACATTTATCCATATTCATCAAGTGCTACAGTGGAAATCAAATACTAACCAAAGCCTTTGTCCAAAAGCTAAGCTGAAATAAGACATGATTGCTTTTGATGTCTTAAACACGAAACTCTTTGATTGAAAATAGTTAAATATTCAATGATGAGGCATTTCTGTCTTGTATTTTCAGAATGGCTTCCCTTCTGAGCAAATTTAGGATAAAATTTGCAGACATCCATGTCATTGGTGACATCAACGTTAAGCCAAACAAAGAAAGGTATGGAATATTTAACCAGATGCAGTTTATCCATGGTAAACTCTCCCCTCTTTTGTGTTGATTATTAGAAGGTTAAAATGTTACAGGTTTACTGCTGTGACTTCCTGATAGGATGACATAAAAGGGGATTTTAAATAATCATGACACAGAGCTATCAGGTTCTAACGGAAGGAAAAGTTTTTAAGGTGAAGATGAGCTTGAGAAGAACAACTGTGGAAACATCGTTTAGTTAGCATTTTAGAATTGCCTTTCGCGTTATGCTTTCTATGGTGGTAACAGTAGCAGGAAGCATAGGCTCAGAAAATTCTGACCTGAGCAGTCAGGGTAAGTTTACATTATTTAAAGTTACTGGTGGGGCATTCTGAATGGGAAGCCTATGAGAGCCCCCAAAGGGGATTTCTTTTTTTTTTTTTTTTCCAAAGGGGATTTCTAAAACTATCTGAAGCCTGGCAAGGAAAGGTATTGGTTCCAAAATTTTAAAATGAAAAAAAAAATTGAAATAATTGTTTAAATGCCTTCAAAACAGCATCACTTTAACCTCATTAATTTTTAAATTTGTGAAGTCCATGGTATTTGAAAACAATTTGTAGGTTAGATCTTCACAGGAGTTCCCAGAGGTATAAGAAGATTGTCTGGAAATTACAACAGATCATAAATTAAAATATTTAGAGCAATGACTTCACAATTATAAAATATTTTCAATTGTTTACAGTTCAAAATCATGTTTAGTGTTGCATCTGTATGCAGTTTAGTACATTTGATTTGGTGTGGCATGGTTCCCCAAGGATGGAAACAGGAGATACAAAGGTCTCAGTATGGCATAGGTCCTTGCTAGACTCAGACCTCTTCTCATTCCTGTTGATCACCATTTCTCCTTCCTCCTGTAGTTCTTGATGAGTTGCAACTCCACATTCCTCAAACCTTCTTGCTCTATCCTTCTTCTGATTCACTGTTATCCCAGATGAACTTAGTAACTAACTGAAAATTATCCAGATTTAAGATGCATTCTTATTGACAAAATGGCAACCTTGAACCTCATGTCATTTGAGGGTATTCATGATTCCTCTAAGGCTATGCGTCAGTTAAAACAGCTTTACAAAATGTCTTAACTGAAATAAGAAAGCTAGGATTGACAGGGCTGACCTGGATTATTATGATGTAATATTTCCTTATATCATAAATACCACTAATGCCTTTCATTCCTATATTTCTACAGTTATAAAGTTAAGAAAAATTAAGAACAGATTTATCATTCTCCTTGGTAAATGGAATTAAGATTTTTATATGAACTAAGTTGTCATGCAGTAACCTCTGGTAGCCTTGCACATTTCATTTGAAGAATTTTAACTCCTAAGTCATTGCCCCTTGGCACTTGCAGGGATGTGATCAAACAGGCTCATCTGATAGCTCTAATTGGAGGAAACACATTCTCTTCTATAACACAGCAGGTACAATGATTCCCCAGTATGTGCCACTTAGCACCAGACCACAGCCTGCCAGCTCTCTGCCAATACAGGACCGTTTACTGTTGTCTAGAGCATAGTTGAGGAGGAGAAGCGGGCAACAGAAGATGAGATGCTTAGACAGCATCACCAACATGAGTTTGAGCAAACTCTGGAGATAATGAAGGACAGGGAAGCCTGACGTGCTGCAGTCCATGGGGGTCACAAAGAATCAGACGTGACTTAGCAACTGAACGACAACGAGAGTGTAGTCACAGTGTCCCCTACTGAACTGGGATTCTCTATAAGCCCTGGCTCAATGCTGGCCACAGATCAGTCAGTCACCTGCTTCTTGTAACTGAATTCTTCTTGCTGGTATTTGTCTTAGCAGCAGCTAAGGACTGTCTGCGCTTGCTGATTAATTTGTTTCTATATCCTTTGCCTCTTTACCCATCAATATGATTTTTTCTACCCAAGTCCCTGTATCCTTCCCTCTGTTTTGTACTAGTCTCTGCCCAGCAGCCATGGTCACCTGTATACCCATCCTTTCTGTTCTATCACGGAGGATGTTGCTGCATCTCTAACCATGCCTCTTCCTTCTTTGAGTGTCCATCACAGCCTAGATGCGCTTCATCTTCGTACCCCTGACCTTTGTTCCATGGTTTCCTCTTCTCAAGGAGAAAACTCTATGCACGGTCATAAGAAACAAAGGACCAAGGCATTTGTACTTTTGTCCTGGTCTCTAAATTTGACTTTAGACACCATTCTGACTTGGTGTTGATTACATATGCTCTGCATCCTACAATGAAGAGATCTATTTCCCTTTCTCAGGAAAAAAAAAATTAATTCATTTTCACAGTTCTGGAGATTTTCTCTGTGATATATCAAGGTGTTGAGGAAGATGCAAGGAAAAAGAACATTCTTAGCAGAATAACTGTAGTTAATGTATCCTGATGTGAAGACAGAAGGTGACCAAGAAGAGGTGTGCTAGAAGTACCATCCTTCTCTTTTCAGTTTCAGCTGTAACTGATGCCATGTTACTTCATAAAACAGCCACATGTCTGATGCTGGCGATGCCTTTTCCAGTATTTGAAGATAAGTTTTAGAACAGAGACTGGTCATTCAGTAAATCTCACAAATGGCCACTTCCCTGGTGACTCAGATGGTAAAGAATCCATCTGCAATTTAGGAGACGCAGGTTCCACCCCTGGGTAGGTAAGATCCCCTGGAGAAAGGAATGGATACCCACTCCAGTATTCTTGCCTGGAGAACTCCATGGCCAGAGGAGCCTGGCAAGTACAGTTGATGGCGTTGCAAAGAATCGGACATGACTGAGTGACTAACACTTTCACACTTGACCACACCTGGAATCTTTGTGATAATTTTTAAAAGGCAAATCCTCGGAGTGGTTTAATAAGAGAAACAGAACTCTTCAGTGGCCTGATGCAACCCCAGGCCCAGGGCCCAAACCTTACAACACTGGCTCAACTTCAGCTTTCACAGGGGCCTTATGGCTAGACAGCCCTGGTCTACCATTAACAACCATCTCCTGATTGCTGTTCTTCCTTGATCACTCATTTTCACACAATGTTAGCAATAGTTCACCATCAATGATTTCCATGTTGGAGGCTAATGTTAAATGTCCTTCAGCTGCTTTTAATAGAGCTTTCAACTACTCATAAAACATGAGTAAATCTTGATGGAAACATTCTATCATAGAAACGTTATCTATAAATACAGTAGAGTAAGGGTGAAAGGGAGGAAAAAGTTAAGTTAATGAGAAAACAATTGGGCAGGGGAAACTGAAAAGCTCTTGTGGCTAAATTCTTTTTTATTGTATAGACTAAATTAAAAGTCATAGGCCAAAAAGACAGCAATCATTAAACAGAAATCAAAGAGAAACTGGAAGCAATTAACTAGATAATTTAGTTTAAATATGCTAGTGTGATCACAAAAACAACAAATACATTAATGTTTGAGAAGAAATTTTATATGAATTTTAGGGGAAATTTTTATGCAGTTTAACCTTGTTATTATGAGGAACAAGGATGGGAAAGGCAGGAAAGCTGTAAGTTAATTTTTTTAATTGAATTCATTCTCAAGTGAGTCTGAGTGAACTCCAGGAGTTGGTGATGGACAGGGAGGCCTGGCATGCTGCAATTCATGGGGTCGCAAAGAGTCGGACACGACCGAGTGACTGGACTGAACTGAACTGAGCTGAATACTTAAACTATTCTAGAATCAATTTTAAGATATAATAAGAATGATCATGGGCTTCCCTAGTTTCTCAGTGGTAAAGAATCCACCTGCCAATGGAGGAGGTGCAAGAGACTCAGGTTTGATCCCTGGGTCAAGAAGATCCCCTGGAGAAGGAAATGGCAACCCACTCCAGTATTCTTGCCTGGGAAATCCTATGGACAGAGGAGCCTGGCAGGCTACAGTCAAATACAACTTAGCAACTAAATAACAACTGTAACAATAAGAATGAGCAGATTTAATAGAGACTCAAAATAGAAATCTAAAAAGACCTTTGGACCACCAAGCTATGAGCCACTCATTGCAGTCAGTGAAATGCTAGATCAAGCTTGCCTGGCTTATGTGCCCAACTTAGCCAATCTGACTGGCAAAAGGGATAGAATTGTGCTGACTGGCTGATATTGAGGATAGAGTCATTCTCATCCAAACTACAATGGAGAAACGTAGTATGGATGCCTGGGGGGACAAGCAAACAATCTTTATTCCACTTTCCATTTCTTAGGAAACTATTTTTGAAGTGGTCTTTCCAAAAAGCACCTGGAGTGAGAGGCAAATAAAACTCTTATCCCTGATCAAAATAACTGTATGTAAAGCTTAAACAGAGAAACCGTCAACTGCTAACCTCAGTCCCATGGTTGTTGAGTAAAATGAATGTCTTGCTTGTACAGGGCACTGCATACTTTTCAGAGCATGGCCATCCAAATCATCCTACTAACACTCGCATCAGTATCACACCAGCTCTGAGCAGCCATTGTTACCCCTGTTATAGGCTAGGTTATCCAGGTCAAGGAGGACAATGGAAGAACTGGAGCAAGAACCCAGGCTCTTCTCTCCTAGACCAGCACCTCTGCACTGATGACCACCAAGGTCTCTAAAAGCACAGCACTGTTGGGAGAAATAGCAGATAAAAAACATGGTTGAAACAATAATTGGGCATATCAGTCTTATTCTTTCCTACTCGTTGTCTACCATTCTGAATAAGTCAAAGCATCAGAAATCTACTGCATTAAGTATCTCTTCAATCTGTTAACAGCAGCACACTGGTGGGAACAAACTACTCCTTAGTAATCTCTGTACTTCCATCTGCAAGTCCTAAATCAGGAAAACTGATGAGACCACTGAAATCATTGTGCTAAGTCACCTTACTTCCCTGGTGGCTCAGAGGTTAAAGCGTCTGCCCAGAATGCAGGAGACCTGGGTTCGATCCCTGGGTTGGGAAGATCCCCTGGAGAAGGAAATGGCACCCCACTCCAGTACTCTTGCCTGGAGAATCCCATGGACAGAGAAGCCTGGTAGGCTACAGTCCATGGGGTCGCAAAGAGTCGGACACGACTGAGCGACTTCACTTTCACTTTCACTTAAGTCACTTTAGTCATGTCTGACTCTTTGTGACCCTGTGGATTGGAGCCCTCCAGGCTCCTCTGTCCATGGGATTCTCCAGGCAAGAATATTGGAGTGGGTTGCCATGCTCTCCACCAGGGGATCTTCCCAACCCAGGGAATCAAACCCACGTCTGTTACATCTCTGCATTGGCAGGTAGATTCTTTACCACTTGCACCATCTGGGAAACTGAAATCATTGCTTCATGCTTTAATTCCTTAACCTAAAAGCACATTAATTCTAATTATCACTCATTCCAAAGTTATTAAGTTTTAAGTAAGCCACGATATATAAAACCAAAGAAAACTATTTATATTTGAGATCATCTTATAGTAGCATAGGGAAGACAACTACTCCTATAAATTATGTTTTGTTTTGTGCTATCATTTAAAAATAAATCTTATGAGATTCTTATGATAGACAAGAATGAGATTTTTCAGCAATTTTTAAAATGTTCTAAGTTCTGAGGTACTGCTCCTAATTTTCTAGTCAATGATTTTTTCTTAATTGCTCTAAAATGGCCTCAGATTTTAAAATGTTATTGATTTTTGTTCTTTCCTCTAATGTGCACCTGAACAATAGCCATTTGAACATCTCAGGCAGCAACATCAGACAGCAGGAGGACAAAGGCAGCATTATTTACAGCAAACATTCAGATTGTTCTATAGCCATTAAACTCACTCACTTACTATTCTCCGACCTACCCACAGCCTCCTGCCATAAGGTGGGAGCTGCCATGTGGGCTAAAGGTGAGGAGGGCAACCCTATCTAACTCTCAGGGATGCTGGTTCATCTCCTACATTAATTCATGAACATCTCCCATAGAACCTGTAAATAAGCAAATGGAAACTCATTTATGGGCTAAAGTGTCTATGTTAAAACTGTGCCTTTGACTATACTATGTAGAACGTGTAATTGCAGAGTAATTACCATCTATGTGTTTGTGTGTTTATATTGAGGATTTATTAATAATACCTAGTAGGCTATCAAGGCCTCATACCCCTTAAGGTCTTTCCTTGGGTAGGGAAGCACTATGATAGCCATGGTTTTACTCACAGTCTCCTGCAAAGATAATTCTTAGAAGATTTGCATGACATTCAGCTCTGATTCTGCAGCCAGCGTACCCAGTCACACCTGGAGTATCTGTGAAATAATGAGTTAGTTTCCCACTGTGAGGCCTCTTTTATAATTCCAATTTCAGCTGGAAAGTCTTTGAAGAAATGATTGAACCATATTGTCTCCATGAAAGCTGCAAAGATTTAACAACTGCTGAGAAATTAAAGAGAGAAACTCCGTGGAAAATTACAGATGCAGAACTGGAGGCAGTCAAGGAAAAGGTAAGGACTTTTCTTTCTTAATCTTTACTTTGCTATCTAACTAGCTGAAAAAGAAAACAGTGGTTGATTTAAAGATCAAGAAGTAATGTATCTATTATAGAATTTCACTTATTCGAGATCTAGGGTTTCTGCATATTTCAAGTCCTTTTTGAATCATATTAGTGAATGTGAGGATTTAGAAAACTGCTTTCATTTTTTAGTATAAAATCAAGTGTTTTAAGTTGAAAACAGGCTGTTGATACATATTGCAAAGTCTTCTTTCCAATTTAATTTTATAGAAAAGGAGACAGACCCATCAGACTAAAATAATTTCAGTCAATACATATGCAAAGTAAATATAGATTGCTCACAGTTTGACACAATAAAAAGAATTTTAACCTGATATAGCTATAAAAACTTACATAGGGATCTGAGAAAATCTGTAACTGGAACACTGAATATGCAAGTTGGATCTGGAACGTCTTGTAGGATGGATGTGAAATGGTGAGCTTTTCTAGAGAACACAATAAGACGGGAGTTACCTGCATCTGGCTTGAACTGAATGAAGTTGCAACAGTGAGGATGATGAAGAGGGCAAGGACATAAGAATAAGGCAGAAGAATTAACATCTGAATTGGATTAGACATTCAAAGAAAAGGACCTCAAGAAGCTCTAAATTACAAAATTTAAATAAGCCATATTAGGAGCTGAAGTTGGAACAGATTAGAGCAGGAGATATTAAAAACCTTTCAAATTTAGTAGAAAAAATACTGAGCTAAGAATCATAAACTCTGTGTGACAAAGTGCCCAGCTCTAACAAAAGCTTTTCATATAATTGAACAAATCACTTATCTAAGCTTTGGCTTCTGAACCGGTGAAATGTGATAATAAATATTACTCTCATAACTACAAAATAGTTAATGTAGTTATTTTTCCAAATGAGTCTTTTGGTGACTCTTTCATTGAAACCAGTCTCCTGTGCTGGTAAAAATCAAAGAGTTTAAAGAAAGATTAGACTAGGGTATAATCTGTGTGTTTAGCATACCAAATTAGTATCAAGATTAGGTTAGGTTTCTTCCACAGCAAACCTGTTCCCAGCACTGGCCATTCTCATCTTTTTACTGTTATCCATGTTGCTTGCTTGTTTTTTCTTTCTAGAATTTAATAAGCCACTATACCTCAATGGGGCTTCCCAGGTGGCTCAGTGGCAAAGAATGCACCTGCCAAAGCAGGAGACATAGGTTCAATCCCTGGGTCGGGAAGATCCCTTGGAGAAGGAAATGGCAACCCACTCCAGAATTCTTGCCTGGGAAATCCCATGAACAGCGGAGCCTGGCATGCTGCAGTCCATGGGGTCACAAAGAGTTGGACATGACTTAGCAACTTACAACATAACACAGTGGTCTTATTCTTTATATTTCTAATATTTTCCACAAGTTTCTAAAACACTAAGTTTCCAAACCTGAATGAAAAGGTTTTTTTTTTTTTTTTTTTTTAAATGAGGCTTTCCTACTTGTCTCTAATTAGAGGAAAAAGATAAATTCTCATTCATAATTCTGAGAAACCACCCTCAACAAAATCTGAATGTTGTCCACAGAGTTACCGCCAAGTTCGACTGAACGAACTCTTACAGGAGCACTCAAGAGCTGCTAATCTCATAGTCCTGTAAGTATCATTGCAGACATTTAAGACTGTTACAGAGAAATCTCAGGTACATGGGTTAATCAATATAAAAGCCCAAAACTATTCGGGTGGAAAAGTTAAATTTGGAACATGTGGGAAAATAAATACCACCCTAAGACAATGGGGCCCACGGGCTTTAGAGGGCTCCATATGGACTTTACTCCAGACATGCTCCACCCAAAGGGCCAGGACACACGACACCTAGAACCCTTATTCCCTGTCTAGACCTCTGTCTAGGAATCTGACCCTGGAATTCCCTGCCAATTAAGCCCCAAGTTGGTCAAGGTTCACAGGCCCCTTCCCTGGATAGCTGCTCCTGAGATGTGGAGTCCATGGCATGTTCTCAAGGCTCCTTACCATGTGGGAAGAGGCCAGGGCAGGAGAAAAAAGAGTGGGCTTTTCCATTTCCACTCTTTGTCCTCCACCCCACAAATATTAGGGGCATACCTGCTGGAAATAAGAATGCTTATCTAAAGATTCATTGCTAAACAAGAAAACCAGCAATTTCACATTTATATCTCATGATCTAACTCCTAGGTACAAGGGTATGTCTTCAAGCAAGGTCTACACTGGAAGACCATTCATCTAAGAGATAGACTGGTCTCCTGAGTTGGGTGATAGAGCCCAAATAGCTATTTCTCCCAAATATAATAAGAGCTCTAAAATATTAGCAAAAATCCTTCCCCCACCCCTAGAAAAACGGGGAGAGGTATTGGTTGATCACATTTTTTATTTAAAGAGTGAAAATCTATTTATGCTTTGCCTCTATTCTAATGGGCTTCCCTAGTGGCTCAGATGGTAAAGAATCTGCCTGCAATGCAGGAGACCCAGGTTTGATCCCTGGGTCGGGACTATCCCCTGGAGAAGGGAATGGCAGCCCACTCCAGTGTTCTTGCCTGAAGAATTCCATGGACAGAGGAGCCTGGCAGGCCTCAGTCCACAGGGTGGCAAAGAGTCAGACATGACTGAGCCACTAACACTTTTACTTTTTTTCACACTTTCTATTCTATTACAATGTCCAGGCCTATTTTTCTGGTTTGTAAATATTTGTATTATCTGAGAAACATCTCAGTTTAACATCTATATTCAAAATAATTTCAGTGCTTTCATTTTGTGGAGGAGGCATATATAAGGTTTAGGCTACTTGTTATTATATAGCTCAGATAGCTAATGATGTTATGTTGGTACTAATTGTCATGTTTGTTCTTTATTTTTCTTGCATGCTGTCAGGAGCCTTCCAGTGGCAAGAAAAGGATCTATATCAGATTGGTTGTACATGGCTTGGTTGGAAATCCTCACGAAGAACCTCCCTCCTGTCTTACTAGTTAGAGGAAATCACAAAAATGTCCTGACATTTTACTCTTAAAAGATCTTTATCCTTAAAGATAAAGGATTAGAACACAGTATGAATAATTAGGAAACAAGTTCCAGTACTTTATGTTGTAAATGTGATCTGTGGATATTCAAACCTAGAAGACTATCCTATAGGCTTCCAAGTAAATTTTGCCATTTTTAAATTATTACTTAATGGGAACTATTTTTTTAATCAGTTTAAGGGGGTGTCAAAGCCAATGCTACCCCTAGAAAAACATCTTGTCAATGTTATTTAAAAACATGAAAATTAAGCAAACATATGCTGCCTTATTACGCCCGTGAAAACTCAACTTATTGTAAGCTTTTCCAGGCACACCTAATCTTTTATTTGCTTCTAGGGCCTGGTAGTGGCCTCAGCCCCACAGCAGTTTCTCATTAAATGCTTATTGACAGGCTGGTATAGTAACCATGGGTGGTTATCAAAGGAAAAGACCAACTGGGCAGGAAACATGATTATACTTGGCCTTCTGAGAAGCTTACACTCACAAAGAAGATTTGAAAATCAATAACTAAAAACTTTAAGAGGTAACCTGAGTCTCCACAATGTTTAAAACACTTACCTAAGTAAGGTTATTTAATACAACAGATTATATACTGAGAGTGATCTGAGCAATTGCTGACAACATACAGCTTCAATTTGGGGCTGACTGAAAAATATATTAGCTGAAAGAGGAAGCAAAATATATTCTGATTAAATATGCAATATATTCTGTTCTTAATATATAAATTTTAATTGCTTTCCCTACTAAATATTTAGACATTTTATTATTTTGAATATTTTCTTCTAATTAAGTGGTTAGCATAGATGAAGTCTTCATAGATGTCTAATTGGAAACCCAATATCACACATTTTCAAACTGTTATAAAGAAATATATCCTGAATCATATTTTTAGTTACTTTATATAATGATTGTAGAGAGTTAAAAGATAATTAAAATTTGATGTAGAAAAATTTGCAAATTTGGAATATATAAGTATTGATTTTTTTTAATTTGTTAGTATTCATACAATACTTAATCATATTAAAAACTACCAAAATTTTTTTCTGATGGATGCGTTGATTATTTTTCCCTGACATATTGTGACTGTTTATTGTAACTGATAAAAAATAGAAGGGGGAAAAAGTCAACCTGAAATAAAAGCACTCAAATTCGTTTGCTCTGGTCTTGTTTTTTCCTTTCAGTCACTAAAATCACACTGCAGTGGTGTTATCAGATGTGAGCCTGAAAATTTCAATCAGGTGCCTCACTCATTTGCAGGTTGTTTAAAGCTGGGGTTCAAGATTAGGATTTCAAGTCAGACTCGCCTCAGAAGGATGACTAGGAAGGGAAAAGGGAAACGGCAAAGCGTAAGAAGCAGGATATCTGTATTCTGAATCTGACACCTTTGGACTTAACTCAGGCCTGGGTTAACCCTCTCTCTTCAGTCCTCTGTACCTGAAATTCAAATGGCTAGATGCTATCCTGGTGACCAGGACAAGGCACCCAGCTTTTCATCTGGGCCCTGACACTTCTCAGAAACACTTGAGAGGGTCTCTGGAAACAGTGAGAAGTCATGTGACTCCTATAACAGGAAATTCCGGCTCTAGTTTCTTGGAGAAGCTGTTGCATGTTAGGTCCCCTAAGAAACAGAAAGTTAGCATGGAGCGTGTTTATTAAGGAGTCCGTTTGGAAGGAGGAGGAGAAAGCAGGAAGGGTTAGGGAAAGGTGAGCTGAAATGCAGTCCCAAGGACAGCCTCAGTGACCCCACAGGGAGCTCTGGAGACAGAGGTTCATTCAGAGTAGTCCCAAGGAGGTCTGAGAGGGCCAGACCTTTATACTCCCACATACATCAGTCATATACATCAGTCACTGAAGGTGGGTGGCCTAGGAAGGGGTATGAATCTGGACGTGGCAAGTCTCTGCAGCTGAACCATCCCAAAGGGCTGGACAGTTGAAGGCTGTCTGCTGACAGCACTCCCAGATGCTGAGGCAATAAGGCCTTTATTAAACAGGGTCTGGGTGGGGCATCACCATGCCAACTGCAGGGGTCAAATAAAGTAGTGATTAAAAAAAAAACACTCAGATTGGCCTAAGTTCAAATCTGTCTCACCATTTATTAGTTTTATTACCTTAAATTAGTTATTTAATTTTTTGAAGGTTATTGATGAGATGGTGACTGAAGGGATAACAAAGGAGAAATTAACCAAGGAGGAGTACATGGACTGAGAGAAAAAGGGATAGGTGATCCTGAGGACAAGAGCAGGGAAACAGGTTAGGGCAGCAGAAAATTGAAAAGATAGGAGTATGTCAGCTGCCAGTGGGTTTCTGTAGCCCTCAGTGTCCTGTCCTTGTCCTTTGATTTATCCAACTCTATTTGCCCAACCTCCTACAGTCTCTAAGTTCACAATCGGGCTTCTGAGCAAGAAGGAGAAGGTACACATTCATATTTATTGATGTCCAACTTCCTCCGTCCCCTCATTTTGTACATGTGTCTCATCAGCTTCCCTACACTTTCCTCACAATGACTTTTCAAAATCTTCACCACTTTTTCAGTTGATGACCCTGCCACCATCCTACAACACAGCCAGATACCCATAGATATAAAACTTTCTTATATAAAGAGGAACATACTAGGAGCATTGTCTTACAATGTCTTCCCTTAATACTCAAGTTTAGAATTCTTTCAATGGAAGGTTTTAAAAAAGATTATAGATTCCTGAGGGCAATCATAAGCCTACTAAATTAGAATCTATAGGAGAGGGACCAAGGAATCTGTATATTTTGATGATCCACGAGATTTTGGAACTCCTGCTTTAGGCAGACTTCTTTCTTACTGTGACGTGACTCCCACTACAGGCTGATGCCTCCAAACTTATATTTCTTTACTTTTTGAAAAAGATTTTTTATATGGACCACTTTTAAAGTCTTTATTGAATTTGTTGCAATATTGCTTCTGTTTTATGTTTTTTTTTTTTTTTTTTTGGCTATGAGGTGGGGATCTTAGCTCCCTGACCAGGGATAGAATCCACACCTCCTGCATTGGAAGGCAAACTCTTAAGCACTGGACCACCAAGGAAGACCTCTAAATATATATCTCTAACTCAGATCTTCCCTAAGTCTCAGATCCAAATATCCAGTCACTAATTTGCATGGTATTTCTCTTTGTATTTGGGTGGGGCAAAAAGTTTGTTTGGGTTTTTCCATAACATGGAAAAACTCAAATGATCTTTTTGGCCAGCCCAGTAAACCTGCACTCTAAGTGCAGAATGACCAGATTTCTGTTAAACCCAACAAAACAAAAGACACAACTAGAGCAAAGGTGTCTGTTTCTCTTTCTCCATCGGCTCGCAGAGCCTCTCTGAAATGACCAAAGAAACACACAAATAGGAAAGTTCTGCATCATAGCAGGAAACCAAGAAAGGAAGCCATGTACATTATACATTTTTAGAAACACAAGCAAGCTTGAGTTTATATGAGATGAGATCGATGGAAGCTAGAAAAGGTCAGCTTGCAACCAATGCTCCTGAGAAAAACTCAGTATCACAGGAAATAATTGCAAGAGACCCTGGGAGGATTCCACTAACCCCTGCCTGCAGTTTGCATGTGAAGAGGTAAGAAGCTGAAGGTAGGAGAGAGAAAGTGCAGCACTGGGATGAATACTAAGAAGGGCTATTGGGAGAAGCCACAAGGTGTATCCAGTAAGCACTCACAGCAGACATGGGTGTTGCAGGAGAGAATCTCATAGGTGACCTTGAAAGGCACCAGAAAGATATGTGCCAGCCATAGAGCCTGAGCCAGAGACAAAATCAGCCCTCAGTGCACAATTTCTCGTAACAGAGAAGAAAACTCAGATGGGTAATCCTGTCCTTGGGTCTCACTGTTGTTAGGATGCTGGGCTGCTAAACTGGCACTGCAAGATGCTGGCAATGAGACGTTTGCTGCTGCTGCTAAGTCGCTTCAGTTGTGTCTGACTTTGTGCGACCCCATAGACGGCAGCCCAGCAGGCTCCCCCGTCCCTGGGATTCTCCAGGCAAGAACACTGGAGTGGGTTGCCATTTCCTTCTCCAAAGCATGAAAGTGCAAAGTGAAAAGTCGAGTCGCTCAGTTGTGTCCGACTCTTCGCGACTTCATGGACTGCAGTCTACCAGGCTCCTCCATCATGGGATTTTCCAGGCAAGAGTACTGGAGTGGGTTGCCATTGCCTTCTCCAATGAGACCTTTAGCTAAAGTTAAATAGAAGGATTGTAACGATAATCAGGTGGTGAGGTGGAGGTCACTGTGTCCATCACAGAAGATCGGCACATCTGCTTGTTGTCAGACTGAGCATCTACAGGCTCCTTGCTGCCTCCCACAGTTCACCTGGAGCCAGTCCACCTAGATATTTCCATTTTCTTCTGCAGAGATGCTGGGGACACACTGACATAAGGATGAAATCTGTCTGGATTCCCAAGTGGAGAACAGGAGAAATTCCTCTTTGGGTGTGACTCAGATGTCCCAGTTGCTGACAGATCAGGGTATCTCCATGAGTTGCAGTAAGAGTCAAGAGGTCAAACCAAGAGGGCTCAGGCCCAAGCAACTGACACAGGCATTCCCCTGGGGCCAGCAGCTGCCCCAGAGTGTGCCAGCTCTGATCTACAGGTAAAATCTCTCCAGGGAAGGTGTGGGCATCCCTGGTGGCTCAGACGATATAGAATCTGCCTGCAATGCAGGAGACCTGGGTTCGATCCCTGGGTTGGAAAGATCCCCTGGAGGAGAGCATGGCAAATCACTCCAGTATTCTTGCCTGGAAAATTCCATGGACAGAGTAGACTGGAGGGCTACAGTCTATGGTTTCACAAAGAGCTGGACACAACTGAGTGACTTTCACTCACTCAGGTAAGGTATGCTGGTCATTCTTACCTCGTTAGGATTTCTGATGGTGCAAATGACCACCTCTGTCTCCCTTTTTTAATGCAGAAAAAAAATGTTTTCAAAATGAACATACAATATGTTCCTTCATCTTATCTACAACACCATTCTAAACACACTATTTTAGGGCCCTGCTGCTGCTAAGTCACTTCAGTCGTGTCTGACTCTGTGCAACCCCATAGACGGCAGCCCACCAGGCTCCCCCGTCCCTGGGATTCTACAGGCAAGAACACTGGAGTGGGTTGCCATTTCCTTCTCCAATGCATGAAAGTGAAAAGTGAAAGTGAAGTCGCTCAGTCGTGTCCGACTTGTAGTGACCCCATGGACTGCAGCCTACCAGCCTCCTCCATCCATGGGATTTTCCAGGCAAGAGTACTGGAGTGGGTTGCCATCGCCTTCTCCGATTTTAGGGCCCATTAAGGAATAAAAATCTCTGCTGTTTAAACTATTATATAATATTCTATCACTTAGCATTTTGTTATATTGAGATATAATTTTTAGGCTTATGCAGGTATAGAATTTTAAGTCATATATCGTTCCTATGCATACAAAAAAAGGGGAAAGATAAGTGAAATAAATTTAGTTCCACTTCAGGGTCCCACTCTTCTCTTCACCTGTCCACTCAGTTTATGTCTGTTTCTCCACAGAACAGGAGGAGGACTAATGACTCAGTATTTCTCACAGGGGAAGATCGATGGACACTATTTTCTCATTGGCATTAATAATTTTGATAATTCTGGGTTCTAGTACAGTTTTCTAATAGCTTAAATTTGTCTCCTAACAGAATTTAAAACATTGTGTGTAAATCCTGATGCATTAAAGAACGTAAAAAGAGGGAAAAAATAGTCCCAAAATGTCAGAAAAAAATTATCATTAAAAAAAGAAATCATGTTATAGAAGACAAACATACAAGAAATAAACAGAAAACACAAATGTGTACATCTTTTTTAACAGACTCTCAAATTTACTAATAAAACAAAATTAAACAGTATTCTATCTGCTAGCATAATATTCTAAATTATATATCAAAAAAGGTTAAAAACAAAAGAATAAATAAAGATATATAGAGACATTGAAACAAAAAGAATAGAGTTGATAATCTTAATTTCAAAGTTTAAGATTAAAAGAATTAGGGAGGACAAGAGAGCATCATTTTTTATATTTATAAAAGATATACAGTCACAATATAGCTATGATAAAATGGAACTTTATGTAAATATAATAATATATCATATTGACATAAATAATATAAGAATTGCTGAATATGAGGAGAGTCACTACAAAAGCCAATTTTCTTAGGAAACACCTCACCTATATCACTACCTTTGACAGATCAAGTATAGAAGAATTCAAACTACATTTTTTAAAAATGGATTTAATAGGTACATAATGCTCACTCACAAAGACTACACTGTCTTTTAGAAATCTATAGAATGTTTATAAAAACAAATTACATATTAGATAACTCAGTTAATTCTAAAATGTAGAAATAGGAAATATTGCACTTTTATCACAATAAATAAAACTAATCATATATACAAATATATAAACAACATGAAAAACCTTACTGCAAAAATAAATTTCTAATTATTTCAGGTCAAAAAAGAAAGAAATAGGGCTTTCCTCGTGGCTCAGTGGTCAAAAATCCACTTGCCAATGCAGGAGAGACAGGTTCAATCCCTGGTCTGGGAAAATCCCACATGCTGTGGCGCAGCTAAGCCTGCGCCCACAGCCACTGGGCCTGTGCCCTAGAGACTACTGAAGCCTGCGCCCACAGCCACTGGGCCTGTGCCCTAGAGACTTCTGAAGCCTGCGCGCCCAGAGCCTGTGCTTCACAAGAGAAGCCACGACAGGTAGAAGCCCAAGCACCACAGCTAGAAATTAGCCCCCATTTGCTGCAGCTAGAGAAAGCCCAAGCAGCAGTGAAAACCCAGCAGAGCCAGAAATAAATATATAAACAACATTTTAAAAAAGAAAGAAAGAACACATTTGACTATTTAGCAAAAATGACATTGAGAATTCCACATAACAAAATGTATTTTATGCTGATAAAGCAGGCTTGGAGGTAGATTTATATCCATAAATGGATTTATCAATAAATAAGGAAAGTGAAAATTAATGATCCATTCAAGAATTTAGAAACTGTACGAAGTAACTAAGGGAAAGCATGAAGAAGACATTAAGGAAGAAAAGCGGGGAGGTAACATCAAAAGCTGAGGTTCTGGAGTCAGAGAGAGAGGAGCTGAGTCTCAGTTTTCCCTCTTACTAGTGGAAGGCGTATTACCTGGCCTGCTGGAGAACCATTTTCTCCTATGTAACACGAGCATTATTAAAAGATCTGCCTTTGGGGGTTGTTACAAGAAAACGAGATCTTGTGTATTAAAAACTGAGTACTTTGTGGTAAATACTTAACTGTTCGACATTATTTTTTTAGAACAGACACAAACTGCACTTGATAAACTCAAGTGCTGTTTGTTGCTATTGCTAAAAGAAAAAAAGAAGGAAAGTCAAAGGATAAAATTTAAATACACAAATTTACAAATGAGCAAGGAACTATGGGTACAACTTGGGAGAATGTCCTTTAAAACTCTATCCTGGTAAATTGTTCAATTCCAACAAAATATATCAATTGTTAGTAAAATACAAATTCCCAAAAGTAATGTATCATGTTTGAATATCTATTTGTAACTGCATAGAATACCTCTAGAAAAATGCACAAGAAACAAGTTAAGGATTGAATCTGGAGAGAAAACAAGATTAATGAGGGACAGCTGTTATTATGCAAAAACAATATTTAAAAAATCAAATACATAAATTAACAAGTTACTAGCTTGCTAGGCTGTGTTTGGTTATTAATTCATGTTTGAGGTGACATATATTGTGAAGGTCATATGAAATAAACTTTTAAAAGTTTTATAAAGTACTCAAAAATATGAGATATTATACCATTATATTTTGTTGCACTTATTTATAACATAAGTAGCTAAAATATCACTGTAGGAAAAGTTGATCCCACCACACAGCCACTGATAAGTTTAACTGTGTTCCATTTGGGCTTTTTTTTTTTTTTGTAGATTTTGTTTTTCTAACTTATGACTCCCTCCTGGGTAGAAAAAGTAGTAGAGAAGAGAAATGTTGAATTGAATTTACCACTACTGCCTTGCATATTTTATTTGCTGAGGCTCAGGAATGGACAAATATAATTTTAATAGGTTCTGGAGTTTTATTTCCTGAGCGGAATAAAACTCAGAATTGATATTATGCATAGTAGGATGGGTAATTATAATAATGTGATTAAGTTTGTATGAACCCATGCATTGCAAAGTGCAGTATGCTTTTACCCTTTCAAATACAAAATCCAAATAGGGTGCTGTATTAGTTTTCTGTTGCTGCATAATAAATTATCACAAATGTATCAGCATAAAACAATACCCATTTATTATCTCACAGTTTCTATGGTTGAGAGTACAGGCACAGCTTAACTGGATTTTCTGCTCAGGGTTTCACAACTCTGAGGTCAAGGTGTTGGTCAGGGCTGTGTTTGTTTTTTTTTTTAATTAATTTTTGGTTGTGATGGGTCTTCGTTGCTGCATGCAGGCTTTCTCTAGTTGTGCTGAGCAGGGGCAACTCTTCACTGTGGTGTGCAGGCTTCCTGCCATGGCTTCCCTTGTTGCAAAGCACAGGTTCTAGGCACTTTGGCTTCAGCAGTTGTGGCATGAGGGCTCAGTAGTTTTGACTTGTGGGCTCTAAAGCAAGGGCTCAGTAGCTGTGGTGCACAGACTTTGTAGCTCCATGACATGTGGGATCTTCCTAGAGCAAGGATTGAACCCACGTCTCCTGCATTGTCAGGTGGATTCTTATCCACTGTACCACCAGGCAAGGGCACCCCACTCCAGTACTCTTGCCTGGAAACTCCCATGGACGGAGGAGCCTGGTAGGCTGCGGTCCATGGGGTTGTGAAGAGTCGGACACGACTGAGCGACTTCACTTTCACTTTTCACTTGCATGCATTGGAGAAGTAAATGGCAACCCACTCCAGTGTTCTTGCCTGGAGAATCCCAGGGACAGGGGAGCCTGGTGGGCTGCCATCTGTGGGGTCGCACAGAGTCGGACACGACTGAAGTGACTTAGCAGTACCACCAGGCAAGTCCAGGGCTTTGTTCTTATCTGAGGCTTGGGGTCCGCTTCCAAGCTTATGCATTTGCTGGTCAAATTCATTTTCTTGCTGCTATAGAACTCACGGTCATTTGCTTCTTGAAGGCCAACAGGAGAGGAAACCTCCTACCTCTAGGTCATCTTTCAAAGGGCTTCCCTGCTTAAGTCAGCCATACCTGGGTCAATCTTCCTTCTAACTTGAAGTTAACTGATCACGAGACTCTAATTATATAATCAAAGTCCCTTCACTTTGCCAAACACATAGGTAACCTAGTCATTGGAATGGCAATCCCATCATACTCGTAAGTCGAGCTCAGATTCAAGGGGAGGAGATTTCATAGGATGTGAGCATGGAAGGGGCCATCTTACAATTCTGATAACCGCAAATGCTATCTCACATTTCTAAAGAACACATATCAGTTACTAAGACCCAAGTTTGGAATCAGATAAGTTAAAAATGGTCTGTGAAGTATCCAAATAAACAAGCAGTAACTAGCAAAAAATGACAGCAGGGATGGTGCAGCAAAACATCAAAAATGTTTTTAAAAAGGAAATACAAGCCTCAAAAACACAGCGGCTTGAGGCTGTAAGTGTAAGAGGCACAGACTCCAGATACTTCACTAGAGCCTGAGGACATCATCACTTGGTGGGAAGACAGCCTAATGCCTGACAAGTTCAGTTTTGTTTTATGCGCTCTGGTTAAGAAAGCAGGAATGTTTACAGTTCAGCCTCGGAAAAATTTCCCTTCATGTAATTGACATCGAAGGATGGCTAAGCTTCAGATACCTGGAAAATTAATTTACATGGAACGACTCTGCAGTGAAGCAGGTGTACGGAGCTCTTGGGTGAGACTTAAAGAGTATATTTTCAAGTTGGGCAGTTCAAGATAAGGAGTGTGGAAGAACTCAGAAGCTGAGGCCAGGGTCCAGGTTATGAGTGGATCACTTCAGAGAAAGTGACAAGCAGTGAAGCCTGGAGCAAGGAGCCGAGGCTATCCATCTCAGCCTGAAAGATCTCTCTGCATACAGTTGTTCAGGGTCAAAGCTAGGCAGTTAACTTTTTAGAGAAAGACACAGTAACTGCCGAGCTATGGACTTAGCTGCAGAGCCCTGGGGGCTAAAGCCAGGGTTCTGCTCTTAAGCAGCCATCTCCCCAAAGCTGGTGGCTTTCCTCAGCTTCCAAGTTCAGTTCAGCTGCTCTTTCGGAAGACCAAGAGATGAGGAAAAGGAGAGATTTCACCTGCAGACTTTCCTGTTGTTATTTCCAAAGCAGTTACACACTTAAATTTTCTAAGTTTCCTGTTGTACTTCTCCCAACAAAGAAGTGGTAGAAATTTCTCAGGGAAGGTGAGGAGCTCAGAGAAGTAAGCAATCACATGTCTTGAAAGATATTAAACTAACACAACCAGCACATTGGAGAGATATGATTACCAGTTCTATAATTTCCTAATCACAGGAACATTTTCAAAATGAGTTCTATTTTTTAAAGTATTACTTGTGCACCTTGGAAGTGATGTATTCCAAGCTGATCTTCCTTTCCAAAGATGCTATTTTAGCGCTTTTCCAAATATCAGTAAATGGCAACCCCATCCTTGCCATAAATTTTGTAGTCATCCTTGACTTCTCTCCCTTATTTCACATCTGATCCACCAGCAAATCCTACTGGCTTCAGAGTACATCCAGAATCAAACCATTTCTCATCATTCCCACTGCTTCCTCCTGCTCTGTGCTACTACTGTCATCTCTTACCTGGATCACAGAGTAGCCTCCTGAAGGGTCTTCCTGGATCACGGAGTAGCCTCCTGCACAGTCTTCCTGCCTCAGGCCTTGATCCTCTTCTGTCTCTTATCAAAATAGCAGCCCAGGCAATCCTGTTCAATGAAATAGGGCATGTCACTCCTCTTACCAAAATATTCCAATGGTTTCCCATTTCACTCACTGGAAAAGCCACTGTCCTTACAAAAGCTTCTAAGGCCCTACAACTGCAACCTTCAGTCCCTGCCTCTGTAACCTTATCTTCTACAATGTCTATCCTCCCATCACTCTGTTTAGGCCACACCAGCCTTCTTACAGGTGAGTTTGTACCTCAGGACCTGAGTGCTTGCTGTGATCTCTGCCTAGAATGCCTTTCTCCCAAATGCCACTTCCTTCAAGGTTGGTTAAATGGCCTCCACCCTCAGTCCCACACCTGTGTGTGTGCTCAGTTGTGTCCAACTCTTTGCAACCCCATGTGCTGTAACCTACCAGGCTCCTCTGTCCATGTAATTATCCCAGGAAGAATACTGGAATGGGTGCCATTTCTTCTTCCAGGGGATCTTCCCAACCCAGGGATTGAACCCACATCTCCTGCGTCTCCGGCAGTGGCAGGCGGGTTCTTTACCACTGAGTCACTGGGGAATCCTATATCTGGCAGATAGCATATTCTCACTGAGGCCTTCCTTGGGCACTTTCTCTAAACTGCAAGCCTACATTCCACATCTCACTCTCATGTTGTGCTATTCTCTTTAACATTCAGCACAATTTATTTTAATTACTTCTTCTATTTACTGTCAGACTAGTTTTTGTCTGGTCTGTTCTCTGCTCTGTCCCCAAAGTCTAGACCAGTGCCTACCAAATTGAATACATTCAGAAAGATTTGTTGGAAGGATGAATGGATGCAGGCACTGAGGGGAATAGGAAGTATTCCCCCTCCACCTCCTTGGAGGTCTGATTTTTGACTCACAGTGGAGCTAAGCCCACCAGCCTCAGCCCTATCCCATGCCAGCCATGTACCGCATTCCACACCCTCCACTGTGTGTCTCTGAATATGTGGGTCCTGCTGCCTAGAATGCTCTCCTTGTTTATCTCACCATTATTTTTATCCTCACTTATTTCACTACCAGTGAGTTTGCTGGCCATCTGGTATTGCTTCTTTGGTCAATTCAACCAAAATGTGCCAGGCTCTAAGGATATGCAGACACACTGTTCTAAGCTCTTAAAATAACCATCTTCTCTGGCCTCAAAAAGTTTATGGTACACAGAGACAAGCAAACAAGCATACAAAATAATTATGGATTATAAAAAATACTGTGAAGGAAATAAAGAGAAAAGCATGACAGAGAATAACAGAAAGGGCAGTACTTACACAGGGTATTTAGGGAGGGAGGGCATCTATGAAAATAGATTTAAGGATGAGAAGATGATAACAGTGCTGAACTTTTATGTGACCCCCTTGGATACTAGAAAACAATGATGATTAAGAAATCTCAGTGTTTTCTTCTCCAATTTCCCCATCCTTTTGTGTTCTAGAAAATGACTGCCTGTAATGAGCCATCACTCCCCACAAAGCTTAGCTAAGGCTTGCTGTCCACTCTTTCTCATGACTCCCATAAGATTTGTAAGTGGTTCCCATTTTTGGTGACAAGGCCAAACCCAGACCATTCCCCTTTTGTTGACAAAAGTCAGAGATCTCTAACTTTCTTGTCTCATGAATAATTAACCAAGATTAGAATTGTTTGTTCCCCTGAAACCAGATAAACACTTTCTGTTTCACTGAAGCTTTCTTTGATTGAAAAAAAACAATCCCAACTATAAATGACTCCACCTGTAACTTGTCTGCTCCTTCCTATAAAATCTAGTACAATCCCCCTCCTGAGACATGGCGCAGTAGGCTAAATAAGAGCCCGCCAAGGTATTCATGTCCTAATCCTTGAAATCTATGTATATGTTACCTTTCACAGAAAAAGGGCTTTTGCAGATGTTGTTAATGAGGTTGAGTGAGACAGTGATCCAGATTATCTGGTTGGACCCTAAGTAGAATCACAAGTATCCTTGTAGGAGGGTTGCAGAAGGAGACAACTGTAGATAAAAGAGAAGGCAGCCATATGATAGAAACAGAGTCAGAGAAAAAATACTACATCACCGGTTTTGAAGACAGAGGAAGGAACCATGAGACAAGGAACTCAGTTCTAGATGTGGGAAAAAGGAAGGGATCAGTCTCGCATGGACCTTCCATAGGCAGCACAGTCCTGCCAATATCTTGATTTTAGCCACGCTAAGATTCAATTCAGATTTCTGGCCTGCAGAACTATAATAGAATAGCTTTCTATTCTTTAAAGCCACCAGTTTTGCAATGGTCTGTTATAGCAACGACAGCAAAATTAATGTATACTCCAATCTTCAGATCTGAGGGTTTCCCCTATTGCAACAGCCTGAATAAAATTCACCTCCTCACTGATTCATTATTTTGTCTTTGACAGTGCTAACCATAAGAAGAGCAGGAAGCAGAACACCCCTGGCAGAGTGACCAACATAGACAAAGGTCCTTAGACAAAAGAGAATGAAGCGACGCAGCAGCAGCAGCAGCAGCAGCAGAGCCTATGAGATGAATGTGACTCGAGTTGAAGCTGAATGTTAAGAGTCTGATTAGGGCTTCCCTGGTGCCTCAGCGGTAAAGAATCTGCCTGCCCATGCAGGAGACACACGTTTTTGATCCCTGGTTCAGGAAGATCCCACATGCCATGGAGCAACAAAGTTCATGCCCCACAGCCACTGAGCCTGTACTCCAGAGCCCAGCAGCCACAGCTACTGAAGATCACGTGCCCTAGAGCCCACGCACTGCAGAACAGAAGTCACCACGATGAGAAACCTGTGTACCACAACTAGAGACTAGCTCCCGATCTCTGCAACTAGAGAAAAGTCTGCACAGCAATGAAGACCCAGCACAGCCAAAAGTAAATAAATACATAATTTTTTTTAAAGAGTCTGAATATAAAGGGCCCTGGGTCATGGTGGGGAGTTTGGATTTTATTATATTTGTGATGAGACGCTTTTAGATTTTGAGCATTAAAAAGTAGATGCAGCAAGATTACTTAGCAGTTCTGGTAAGAGATGTTGGTGGACCCCAGGATGTGAAAAGAATTTAGATACAACGTTAGGTGAATCAGATTCTGTCTCTGTAAGGGTTGAAATATGAAACAGAGTTCAGTCAAGTTGGAAAAATTTGAGGAGTGTTTACCAAAGGGGTATTTATAAAGGTTTCACAAGGTATGGGAAACCAAAACCACACAGGGGAGTACAGTATCTTGAAGCTTATAACAGTGCTAGGCCTGAAGGGAAAGGGAGAGAAAACAGTTTCCAGAGCTTGGAGAAAGGGCAGCCATAACAAGAGCAGCCGTCTTCAGTGGAGTGACACAGCCACCCAGAGGAGCTCTGACGTTACCCTCCCCTCTACCTCTGAGCTCCTGCTGGGGTTCTCTATTGCCAAACCCAAAAGCAAGCCGCTGGAGAGCAAGAGAGCTCATTGATGAAGTCCCTACAGGTCAGCCTCCCCAGACAGAAAGCAGGACAAAGAGGGATAAGACTGGATACAGAGGGAATAAAGAAAGATACATAGTAGAGACCTGAAAATTAGCCCAATTCATTAAAAGAAAGGGCTTCCCTGGTGGCTCAGTGGTAAAGAACCCACCTGCCAATGCAGGAGACATGGGCTCGATCCCTAGGTCAGGAAGATCCCCTGGAGGAGGAAATGGCAACCCACTCCAGTATTTTTGCCTGGAAAATTCCATGGACAGACGAGCCTGGCAGGCTACAGTCTATGGAATCTCAAAAAGAGTCAGATCTGACTCAGTGATTAAAGATTAAAAGAAAATGTGGAGACCTGAATTTTCTACATTATTTCCTTAATACTCAGTTTCACCTACCCAATGCCAATAGGCACAAAAACAGTCAACTTTCACCCTTCTGTCTTTTCTTTGAACATGTACAATTGCTCTTTTATCCTAAAGGCAATCGGGAAAGACAGCGATTAGAACACTTGTGAGTACTAACAATGTTCAGTGAAAAACCTCTTTTGATAAAAGTGTAGAATTTGAGGAAATATTGCCACATCAAAACTAGGTAATGTTCACTTCATATTGAAGAGAACTGAGTTTCTGCAGCCAGGTTAGAACAGGTTGTTTCAGAAGGACAGAATATTAAATTACAATCAGCCAAACTACAGCAAGCCTGGTTCATACATCTCTCTGCATGGATGCCCATATTTTACCATTGTCTTGGTTTCTTCTTTATTATTACTCTGGAAGATAATTCAATTTGCATTGCACATTTCCTCACAGAAATTTTGAATCTTATGAATATAAAAATCATGGACTTGGCCCAGTTTTATTTTAATCAGTTTTTCTGTTTCCTAATTCAGGATTAACTTCCCAGGATATATGCAGAGATTTAGTAGCAAGAGCAACCGTGTGCACATTAAAACATGGAGAGTTTCAGCAGCAATTTGAGTTATGGTAATTACTGGGTTTGTTTACACAGACACAGATGAAAAGCATAACCTTTTTGTTCCTGTCTTTCTTTTTTTTTAATTTGGAAAAATTGTGTGCTACCAACAGAAAAATCATACAGCAGTTGTTTAATGTCATGGAGGAAATCAGGTGCAACCAACAAGACTGAGAAATAAAGAGATCAGAACTGTCTGAGGTAGTGTCTTAACTAGGCATCCTTTTTCCTGGAGCCACCCTCAGTGTTATAGAAAGACTGTGGTGCTCACATTCTACTCAGAATGATGGCCACACCATTCACCTCCACCCAAATCAAGTACCCCGTGGATCCTCCACTCCCAGACCAATTCCAGTGTGGCCCCAGCATCGATTTCTGCATCCGCAGTCATTCTCCATACCCTGCACCCTTCCGTTGCTCCATCCAGGGAGTAAGCCTGACCAAGGCCAGGCCCGTGTGAGGGAAGAGGAGAAAAAAGAGGCAGATGCTTTCTGGCAACTGGGTGCCAATGGGAGAGGCATCAATGCTCTCAGAGAAGGTGAGATATTAATCCTATCCCTGGGAACATTTGGGGTGGGGGGGAAAGGTCTGCTTTCGTAAGGCTTATCGATCTCAGATCTGGAAGCTTCCACAAGACACCCATGCTTTCACAACAACCAGGTGGTTCCCTTAAAGGCAGCAGGCAGCCAGACTTTCATATGTCTTAGACTGGTTGAACAGGGGTGAAGTTACCCGAACAACTAACACTTGATCTTCTCCTACCTCTTCCACCCTATTTCCATAACAAATTGACTCTGCTGCTACTGTGCTCATTCATATCCAACTGTTTGTGACCCCATGGACTATGGTTCGCCAGGCTCCTCTGTCCATGGAGTTTTCCAGGCAAGAATATATGGAGTGGATTGCCCATTTTCTGCTCCAAGAGATCTTCCTGACCCAGGGATCGAACCCACGTCTCTTGTGTCTCTTGCATTGGCAGGCGGATTCTTTTACCACGGCACCACCTCGGAAGCCTACCAAATCAACACTTTGGGCCATCAATCCAGCTGAACAGGAAGTCCTATTAATTGTCTAAAATATCCATTCTAGGTGTTTATGATAGACATAGTAATGGCCCCCAATGACATCTACGCTTTGACCCCTGGAAAATGTGTGTATTACCTTATATGGTAAAAGGGACTTGGCAGATGTCATTAAGATTACTAACTCTGAGATAGAGGAATTATCCCGGATTATCTGGGTGGGTCCAGTCTAACCAAATGAGTCCTTGAAAGTGGAGAAACTTTCCCAACTACGATCAGAGAACTAGAGATATAGCAGCATGAGGAGTAACCCGCTGCTGCTGTTTTTAAAGATCGAGGGTGGAGGTCACAGGCAGGGAATGTGCTCAGCTTCCGGGCGCTGGAAAAGGCAAGGAAATGGGTTCCCTCTTCGAAAAAGGATTGCAACCTTGCCAACACCTTGATTTTACCTTGTAAGACCCATGCAAGACTTCCTAACTAAAGAACTGAAGATAATAAATTTGTATTGTTTAAGCCACTGAGGTAATTTGCTGTGGTTATTTGTTACAGCAGCAATGTAAAAACTTACACAGTCTTCATCACCTCAAGCTTGGATTAACACAATAGAAAATTTTCAATTTCTCCAGCCTCTCAAATATCTAGGTCATCATAGTAATTCTTGCTCCCCAAACTCTTGTCAACTATCACTCTATTGTTCAAGGGTCTACAAACGGCAATATTTTCAACTCAGTTCAGTTCAGTCGCTCAGTCGTGTCCGACTCTCTGCGACCCCATGGACTGCAGCACGCCAGGCCTCCCTGTCCATCACCAACTCCTGGAGTTCACTCAGACTCATGTCCATTGAGTCGGTGATACCATCCAGCCATCTCATCCTCTGTCGTCCCCTTCTCCTCCTGCCCTCAATCTTTCCCAGTATCAGGGTCTTTTCAAATGAGTCAGTTCTTTGCATCAGGTGGCCAAAGTATTGGAGTTTCAGCTTCAGCATCAGTCCTTCCAATGAACACTCAGGACTGATTTCCTTTAGGACGGACTGGTTGGATCTCCTTGCAGTCCAAGGGACTCTCAAGAGTCTTCTCCAACACCACAGTTCAAAAGCATCAATTCTTTGGCCCTCAGCTTTCTTTATAGTCCAAATCTCATATCCATATATGACTACTGGGAAAACCATAGCCTTGACTAGACTGATCTTTGCTGGCAAAGTAATGTCTCTGCTTTTCAATACGCTGTCTAGGTTGGTCATAATTTTTCTCCCAAGGAGTAAGCTTAGTTTTCAAACTAAGCTCCTATAAATATCAGAAGGTCTGAAGTGCCTCTTCTGGACCTGCCAGAGTTCAAAGTGGAAGGTTAGTGAATACTGCTGAAAATGACCCGAAAAGATTCCTTGGAGGGACTGGTCAGCAGAATTTTCCCAGGGCTTCATCACCAAACATGTTGAACAACAGCAATATACTGGTTGGTTTATAAAGTCTTGCAGTGTTGACCACTTACACTGCCCTGCTGATAAAACCGGTCAGTTTGCTGGGATGAAACCGGTTCTGCTGCTCCAGCCAGAATGGATAATACAACTAATTTCTGAACCAGGGGCTAGTGAGCAGGGATAGTTACATGACAATATATTATATAGCTAATTTCCCAGTGCAATCAGGTGCTCTTCAAAGATGAAAGAGGGAGACATGATTTGAAAGAGATCATGTGAGTCAAGAGAGACAGTGCAAGTCTAAAGCTGACTTATTTCTTGGACAACTGTACAGTTTAGTCCATATAGTCCACCCTCCTCTAACCCTTTCTTCTTTGCCTAATCTTGCAATCAAAATTGTCAAATATATCAAGTTTCTTGTTGGTTAAACTTTCATTTTACATTCTACAGTAAGTTTCAGCCTTTTAGTCCTATCTGTTGGTGGGGCACCTTTTGTGACCAGCTTTAATGGCCTCTATATGGCTTAACCAAGAAACAAGCAGATATTCTGAATGATGCTTGGTCTGCAAATTTTCTTAGTAAAATTATACTACAAATTTATCATTAAGAACAAAGACCTAGGACCTGCCTCTATATATAAGGTAATGGAATCTCTATTAAAATGATCTAGAGTACAGTGGGTTTGGTAAAATTTGTAATATTGGTTAAATGTGAAGAAATTCTTTCCAGCAAGTCTTGACTGCAACAGATTTTCTAGAAATAAATTCCCTAAAGCAGTGGTGCCTAACTAAGTGTGGGCAACAAGAATCACCCTGGAAATTCTTAGTCAGTGTGCAGTGGGATTTGGACATGTGCATTTGACCAAGCTTTTTAAACGATTCTCACGTGTACCCTGCTCTTAAGCCATCTGTTTTATTTGCTTCCTGAAAAGTTGATGATGCTTTAAAATGAAATAACAATAGTCCTTCTCTGAGCTGTAATCACAGAAATTTCACCTTCTGGTACTCCTACACACAATGGCATAATTCAGAGTCAGCTTTTCATGATTATGTTAATTAACAGATCGTGTGCTCAGTGTATAGTGAGAACTCAGTGCATAGTTCTGAGTTTGTATGTTAACTATTCTGATTCCCTTGAACTTTTGTGGAAGTAATGTGTGAGTCAGTCCAAAGTAGTTTTGTAGCAATAAATGCTTTTGTTGACTATTGGCGAGTTCCTTATTGTGTCTTAACAGTCACTCACCTTAGTGTCAATCTTCTGAGCTACTTGCATTCTTAAGATCCATGTGCTGGTTTTATGAAATTGAAAGGCTACATATATTTTTCTGATCTTTGCATTCTTCCCAAGGGCCTTGTAGGAATAGCCTTGTGGGTTTCATAAGCTATATGGTAGTTTAGTGTTTTCAAATAGATACTCCCAGGGGAACAAAAGACATTCCAGGAGTCCTCTTGACGGCATTAGGGACCAAACAATTTTAAAAGAATGAATTTCTAGATAGTTATACATATGTTGTTGTTTAGTTGTTAAGTCATGTCCGACTTTTTTGCAACTCCTTGGACTGTAGCCTGCTAGGCTCCTCTGTCCATGGAATTTTTCAGGCAAAAATATTGGAGTAGATTGCCATTTCCTTCTCCAGTGGGTCTTCCTGAACTAGGGATCAAACTGGTGTCTACTGCATTGCAGGCGGATTCTTTACCACTGAGCCACATATACTTTTTACTGAAACTGATCTGCCTGTATACTGGTTCTTTTCCATCTCCTTTATTCTAATTCCCCTTTTACAAAAGATAGGCTACAACTCACCATCTTCAGGCTAACTGGTTCTTGTCCTAAATGAAAAAAACTCTGGGCTTGAAATAAAGGGGAAGTTGTAAATTTGAGTACCATAACTCAAAGTATGGCTTCTGTTATTTTTTGGCTTGCACATATTTCTAGCCAAGGTGAAGTGTGGCATGATAAATGAGCTATTTTGGTCCACAATCAGATGTTCTAAATTCAGCTACAGAATTGTGCAGTTATGGGGCATTATGATACTTTCACATTAATATTCTCACCTTTTCCATTCCTGAATAACTGTCAAAGAATGCACCACCCCTGAAGAAGAGTTCAAGAGTTTTGTTTAAATTAACCCAAACTGAGAAAGTTCACCTACATGGAAAGTTTGAGCAAAAGGATGGTAATCTGAGACTAAGATTTGAGAGGATGTTTGAGATGCAGAAAGAAAAGCAAAGAAAGTGATGAAAGTATGGACAGACATTTTTTTAAATGACTGTAAAAAGTAGTAATAATGCTTATCAGATTTCAAGAAAAGATGCATTTAAAATACTAGACAATAATAGGATGTATGCCAAAAAAAAAAAAAAAAATTAAGGAGTTAAAGCATTCTAAGTTCCCTATGCTATCCAGGAGAAAGATAATAATTTTGTTTTAGATCTTAAAAAATGATGGATTAAGCATGCATGTTTTAATTTATCTAAAACAACAGAATCAGAGAGTAAAACTGAAATAATAAAATAAATAAATTTAAGCAAAATTAATAATAAAATTTAAAAGATGGCAAGAAGAGGTAAAAAGAAAACAGAGTATTTTAAAGGAACCCAAATTAAGATAAATTTAAACAAGGCTATGGTTTTTCCTGTGGTCATGTATGGATGTGAGAGTTGGACTGTGAAGAAGGCTGAGTGCCGAAGAATTGATGCTTTTGAGCTGTGGTGTTGGAGAAGACTCTTGAGAGTCCCTTGGACTGCAAGGAAATCCAACCAGTCCATTCTGAAGGAGATCAGCCCTGGGATTTCTTTGGAAGGAATGATGCTAAAGCTGAAACTCCAGTACTTTGGCCACCTCATGTGAAGAGTTGACTCATTGGAAAAGACTCTGATGCTGGGAGGGATTGGGGGCTAGAGGAGAAGGGGACGACAGAGGATGAGATGGCTGGATGGCATCACTGACTCAATGGACGTAAGTCTCAGTGAACTCCAGGAGTTGGTGATGGACAGGGAGGCCTGGAGTGCTGCGATTCACGGGGTCGCAAAGAGTCAGACACGACTGAGCGACTGATCTGATCTGATCTGAAACATTATGGAACTTACATGCTAGTACAAGAAACATACATGTGAAACAAGTACGTACATAATTTCATATAGTATTGTGCTATGAAGAAAAATCAAATAGGGTAAAACATTAGGTAGTGCTTAGAAGACTTTTTATTTATTTTTTTAAAAATTTACAATTCATTTAATGGCAACTGGCAATCATCAAACTAGCAACGGTTATCTTCAAACATTGTCACACTAGCCGTGCTACCATTTCTCAAGATTGATCAGATACCTAGAGTCACAGACATTTCACACACAAGATGCATCATATAAATCAGACTTGGTTTATCACCAGCATTTATAAAACCAGACTTAGGAAAAGAAGTAGATCTGGGGACACATGCATAGTCTTAATATAGTGAATGTTTAGCCTGCCTCGACTATTAGGAAATCAGAACAGCAAGAATATTCGTAGACTATTTTTGGATAAGGAAAGATCTGAAAGAGGGAGGAAGAAAGACTCTATAAGGCTTTTTATCTTGAGCAAGAGAAAAGGTTGAAAAGAGGAGAGGCTACAAAAAGGAGATTGAGAAGACAGTAGGCGAGATGGGAAGGAAACCAGAGTGTGGCTTGGTGAAGAAATGTTTCAATAAGGTGGGCACAATCAACTGTGACACTAAGAATGCCTGGTTAATTTTTTACACACATCTTTCCCAGACCTGGAGAACACAGCCAGGCTCAGTACTAAGAAGAGTTTCATAGTCTCATTAGGCATACCTAAACCTAGAGAGCAGCTGAAGTCAGACAACCTGAAGTTGAATCCTAGCTCTGTCTCTTTCTGGTTGTGAGCTGTGTGGTCTTCGGCAAATTATTTGACCTCTCTGTGCTTTGATTTCCCCAGCCATAAAATGGGTATAGTAACAGCACTTGTTTTCTCTGGCTGTTGCGATTAAATAAGTTAATATTTATAAAACACTTAGAATATACCTGAAATAAAAGGAGTCATCATGTATGTCCTTATTAAAAAGTGAAAAATCTCTAAGATAGCAAAGATAGAAAGGACAACTTTGCTTACAGAATACAGACTTGCATCCTCAGTAGGTTCACGTTGGCACAAGACTTAAGTAAATCATCACCATGACTGATAAGATAATTATATTCTGATAAACATATGGCATGAAATAAACTATGGCTAGAATATATCTAGTTCTTTTTTACTGTAGTATCCTGAATTTAAGGTGTATATAATTTTACATAAAATTATTTTTCAGTTGTCATAAGGAATATTCGTCAAATGCTTGGTGGTTCAGATCCCTAATCTGTTACTCTTTTTCAGTTGGATTATGCCCTTTTCTCTTTTCAATCTAAAATAAACTCAGATGGAAAGTGACATTAATAAAACTTTCAGTCTCCACATTAACAGAAGAAATAGCTGAATACTTCCTTGGTCCTAGGCATTACAAGGAGCCAAACAAATCATTTTTGTGTAAAACACTGAAGTAGGTGCTTTGAAGGAGTCATAAAAGTTTATGACTCTAACTAATGTGAAAGATAAAATGCATGTACTTGAGATAATTGCACAATGGGAGTATATGGCTAATGAATGATACGGTAAGTGTTATAAAAGATAAGGCAGAGTTTATTACTGGCTCTAAGGAAGTTTCATGAACGAAGTGAGATTTTTGTGTGGGCCTGGGTAAAGGGAAACATTACAGTTACTGTATTTTAGAATATGTAGACTCAAACTACCTTTAATGCAAACTTAGAAAATTACTAGAGAAAGTATTTCAGCAAAATGAGGAAGTAAACTAAGAAAATACTAGATCCATAAGACCAGGACTCCAATATAAATAAGACAGGCACAAAGTGAAGTCCCAGGATGTCAGCTATTCAGCAGGACTAGATCATTTGTGCAGATCAGAGCAAGAGAACAGAGTGAGGGAAGGAAAATTGGAACTGATTGGAGATTTACATCTCAGTGTTTCATCTGAAGTGATAGATGTTTGAGGTATAGAATCCTCTGGAACATTTGGAATAAACAAGCAGTGGGTGAAGCAAAAACACCATCACCAATAAAAAGATAGAAAAACAAGGCAATTATTAACTTGAGGGTGACAGGTGTAAAAAAAAGAAATAATCATATATTGTCCCCACAGTCAATATTTACTAGTCATGATAATGTAAATACTAGCTGCTGACTTATACAGAAGATCATTACAAAACTATGAACAGAAAGCAGTGGAGAGGAGGTTAAAAGACTTAATCCTCAACTATTCTAATCCACAGAGGTAATTTCTATGCCATTTAAATAGCAACGTATAATTTGGGAACAGGTGGGGAGGTAAATTCCAATAGAAAGTCAAAAAAATAGTTAAAGTATTGCCCCTGAGGAGTGAGAGCTGAGAGATGGTATTCATGGAGGGACTGGGAAGGGATTGATGTTGTTCATTGTAGGTTTGAAAAAGCATTATATGGAGAAAAAAACCTTTTGATTAAAAAGTAAAAGAATGGAAAAAATAGAAAAATCTTAAGACTTTGATAAGTGATCATATGCAGGGTCTGGATGGAACCTGAGATCTATCATTTATTCATATAATGAATGAGATCTCTTATCACTCATTCATATATCAAATAGTTCTCAAGCAACACTTTGAGCCAGGCACTAAACCAGGCCCCAGGAATACAACGGTGAATGAAGACACATTTGGTCCTTGCCCTTATGCAGCTTATGTCCACTACAGCAAATAGACAATGAATGAGAAAATAAATACACAGAAGAGACACTGCCTGTAGCAAGAAGTTGTGTGACTAGGAAGAAAAAAAAAGTGTGCTAGAATGGTGGTGAAGGGAAAAAAGGGTAACTACTTTAGTTGTTTATCAGGGTGAGTCTTTCTCAGATGAGTGAGACTTAAAACGGCATAAATCAAGGAAAGATGTGTACAGACTTGCAGGCAGGAAAGGCTGGTGGGTCTAGAACTGTGGCCCTGAGCAACAGAAGTGAGCCATATGATGGCTCTAGAGACCATTGAAGAAGTCCTAGATCACGTTGCTATAGATATAAATTTGGTAAGTCCTCAGAGTATAGATATTTGAAGCCATGGGAGAAGACTATATAGAGCATAACCCATAATCTCTTCCAGAGGAATTCCAACATTTAAGAGGAAGAGCCATTAAGAGACTGAAAAGGTGGGGATTGTAAAGAAAGGCAAAGCAATGAAGTCTGAAAACTTCCCCAACAATACCCTAACATTTTTGTCATTTTCCTAACTGCCCTACAGGTTTGTATTTCTTTTGACAAAATGCATTACAATTTGAGACTTTACCGTCAGTTCCAGACATAAGTGAAGATACCTGAACCCTAGAAAAATCAGTTTACAATTACCTGAAAAGTTATTTACTCATCCCCACTGTAAATTACACCAGCGTGGCCCAGGACCTTTGTTCGAATCAGAGTCACAGCCACAGTGGTTCTCCTCTGTGCTCCTATTGGGTCATCCAAGAGTGCTAAGATTTCAACTGAGATGTCCCCGGGCTATCCTCAAGACTCTGGTATCCCCAGCCCTTCTGAGAATAAACAACAATCCCATCCTGCACTGTGTTGGAAGGAGATTGAACTCGCTGCCTTGCCCATCGCCTAGGGCGCAGCACTGAGCGAGGTGGCCGTCACCGGCATCGTGATGCGGTTCCGTTCCTTTTGCAGGGGGTGGGGAGGTGCCCTGAGACTGGAACCTGGCGAGTCATGGCGGCGGGCGGCGCCGCCCCAGGTAAACCGGCCGAGCGCAGGGCCCGGACCTCGGAGAGCCGGCGCCAGATGAAAGGTGAGAGTCGAGAGAGGGAGAGGGTGAGTTAAAGGCGGCCGCAGGGGACCGCGAGATTCGAGACCTCGAGCGCGCAGCTTCCCAGGAGAGCCTGGGCCAGCCAGAGGGCTGTCGAGGCGCCGCCTCCGTGCGCCCCTCGTCAGACGGCGGCAGTTACTGCTTCCGAGGTCATTGGGCTGGCGCGCGCCTGCACGAGGGGCGCCAAGCTGCACCCAAACTCGGGCAGATGACTTCCCTCTGCCCTCGCCCAGTGCTCGGCCACCACTTCATTCCGTCTTTGCTCCGCTCGGTGATTAACAGCGCGCGCCACGCACGGCCCGGGGCGGAGGCCGCGGGGCTCTCCCGGCCAGGCCCGCCCCTGGACCCCACCCCGCGGGGATCCGTGCTGCTCCCGGCGCTCCGGCTGCTCTCCAGCGGCCGCAATCTGAGCCGAGGTGGCCGCGGCTCCAGTAATGTCGGGGCCCAGGCTGGAAGCACACGCTTTCCAAGGCGGGGGGAGGCAGGGAGCCCGGCCGGCGGCCCCCGCGCCCGGCACCGAGCGGGAGGCTGGACCAGAGGAAGTTGTCGGGCTTCAGGCGGAGGGGGCCAGTGGGAGTGCGCGCGGCCTTAGCGGCGCGGGAGCCAGTCCATTCGAATCCCCTCATAGGGAAGGGGAGTGGTTTTCTATTTGGGGATGAGGGAAAGGCCACAGAAGCTGCCACTGGTTTTGGATCTAGGCACTGAGTATACAAAGCTTTAAGAGGCTCCGTATTTTCCGTTCCCAAATCTGTCTTCTGAGAAAGATTTCCAGCCCCAAATTTGAGTCCTATCTCCCTTCTCAGCACTGACTGTGGGTTGGTCCGGGGGGGAGGGGACGGGAACGGGGGCGGGACGAGGTTGGCGGGAAGTTTAGAGCTCATCCGCGCTCTCTCTCTTTCTCTCTCTCTTGTTCCCCCTGCTCCGTCTTGTGCCCACGTTTTACACTGCCATGCCCTGCTCTCAAGAGGCACAGGTCGTCTCCCCCAGCAAGCGGGCCCGGGCCACGGAGGCTGGCGATATGCGCCTCCGCTTTGCCCGGCTCTCGGAGCACGCCACAGCCCCCACCAAGGGGTCCGCGCGCGCCGCGGGCTACGACCTGTACAGGTGAGTGGGCACTCTGTCCACCCGAGCCCCGGGGGAAGGCCGGCCCGGGCCAGGAGGCTCGCCTTGTGTCCCATCGTCCGGACTTCTCGCAGAGAAGTCCCAATTTCCGAGTGATAGAGCTCTCAGGTTAGCTTACATGCCCGATTGCGGCTACAATTTGAAACCGTCATTGAAAAGTGCAGAAACAAACGCATTTTGCATTATATAGGGTTTTTGCCTTTTTGGGGAGTGGGGGCCCACAGCGTGGCTCGTGAGATCCTGTTTCACTAGCCCGGGATGGCACCTGCACCCCCTGCAGTGGAAGACTGGAGTCTTAACCACTAGACCACCACGAAAGTCCTGCCTTTTTCTAACGTTGAAAATTTTAGCTTTCCTCTTTAGCATAAATTCAGTACGGATTTGGGCAGATTGTGGAATAGTAAATAGCAATAAATGACCGCCCAGGTGTTATTTTATTTGCAACATTTTTTGCGTACTTTCCAAGTGGAAGGTAGAGATGAAGAAGGCCGTCTTTGGCTTTCAAGTAGTGGCCTGAGAGTGGTACTGTGGTCAGTAGAAAGAAAAGCCATGCTGGGAGCCAAGGTTGTTAGGTAATAAAATACCCAGGAAAGATTAGTGGAAGTTGCTTCTGCTTTAAGGGTTAGTAAGTTAAGTTCCCCCCAAGAACTTGCCAGAAGTCTGAATATGAAAAGCAGGAATGTTAGTTAATACTACCACCTCTTTTGTACAGCATTTTTTACCTATCCTAAAAGCTGTCCCATGTGCTATTTTATTTAATATAGCAATCCTGAAGTAGATGAGTGTTACTTTTTACGGATGTGGGGGTTTGTGAAGAGATGACTTGATTGCCCAAGGGCTTGAACATAATAGAATTTTTGACCCTGAATCCACTGTTTGTTTGTTTGTTTTTTAACCCCCTTGAGTACTGTCCCCACTTCTTCAAACCATTAAGGTAGGTGAAAAGTGATACTGGAGGGGAGACGGTGTTTATTACATGACTAACTCCCAAGCCTTAGGATTTATTTTAAAGCATCCCAGGTAATTCTAGTGTGAGAACCACTGGTATAAGTTGTAAGTACAGGAAAAGAGGAGAGAGGAGTATATGATGATAGTGGGAGAAAAGAAGGAAAAAGTGAGGTATGAATGATGCAGCTGAATGAGGTACAATTCAGTCCCTTATTTCATGAATAAAAATAGTGATGTAGATTGACTACACCACAGCTGGGCACTGTTGTGAGTCTAAGAAGAGACCTTAATTTAGGGTACTTGATAAGCATCCTCCTGTTAAACACAGAAGACTTTCTATGTTGACGTGGACATAATTCATCTCTTCAATAAATTAGCGTTTAAACTATATCAAGAGAGGAAATTCCAATGAAAGAAGTAAAGACAGCAGCATTTTACTAGTCTTACTTAAGGGCTCCAAAGTAACTTCCAGTTCTGCTTATTGTAAAATCTCTTACATTTTTAGCAAAGAGGGGGCTACAGTAGCAGCAGAGTAGCAGCATTATGTGGGTGGACCTTAGAGGATCAGCTCCTCAGTAATGTCCATCTCTAGGACCTGTTCACAGTGGTTACCTCTCTCCCTCAGCCAGTGAAGTTCAAGTGAGGATCACAGCCACCGCTTGGTAAGCCTGATCAACTAGCAAGTGCAGAACAGATGCAGCACAGCTGAACATACCCCTCCCCCCTTTCATGTTGCTCCCCACCCATTTTTCTCCCTTCCTTCTGGACATTTTCCCTAATGCTTAGAGGATTGTTGTGAGAATAAAATGAGTTGTACAAAGCAGTTAGAACTGTACCTGGGACAGAGTAATGGCTTAATAAATATTAGCTATTATTTGCTATTATCTGCCTTTCTTTCTTCATTCTTTTATCTTTTTTGTACCATGTTAGTGAATCATATACCTTCTAAAGTCTGCCTTTCAGCCCTCTCCTGCTAAAAAATTATCTCAGTTTGCCAACACAATTTTGTTCAAAGGAAAATACGTTTACAGGTTGTCACCTCTTTTACCAAAGAATGCTTAGAGAATTACTATATCTAAATACCAGTTATCTTTCACTATTTTCCTAGTGCCTATGATTACACAGTACCACCGATGGAGAAAGTGCTTGTGAAAACTGACATTCAGATAGCCCTTCCTTCTGGGTGCTATGGAAGAGTGGGTAAGTGACTTGAGACACAGATAACTATTTGTCATGCTCTTCCCTTGTGATCAGTTCTTTCTTCTTGGTTTAAAATTTGGGGTGTATAAATGAGGGAAGGGATATTGCTTGGACTGTGTCCTAAAATAAAGACATGCCAGCTGCGAGGGCAGTTGCAATCACTTGAAAACTTTCCTTTATGTAGCTACATTTGCCTCTCTTTGCTTTTCTTCCTCCCCCAGATTCCTTACTTAAGGTTTTAGGACACTCACATTAGCCTAGGAGGTTGTTCTCACAACTGTTCACTGTGAGAAAAACTGAAAATATAGGCGATGTTTAACTGGTGGTTTTTCCAGTGGTAACCAATTCTCCCCTCAGGGATCAGATGGCATATGAAGTCAGATTTCTTTGTGAAGATGTTTATTTGTTTTATAAGAATAAAGATGCAGGGTTAAGATAATGGCACATGGCATCTTATATCACCAACATAAGTAAAGTTTCTAAGCCCTGAGAATATCAGGCCCTTAGCCTTTCCCCCTTGGGTTTCCTCCCATGAGGTGTTCTAGGTAAGGGATGCTCTTCAGTGCACTAGAGGAAAAGGCCTCATCGTGGGAGGAGAGAGGATAAAATGCAGGGCAAGCCAACTAAAAATCAAACCAAAAAATGCGGGTTTGATTTTTTTTCCTGCAGCGAGTCAGTTATCACTGTAGAAAGAGTTTAAAACTTCTTTTCAAGAGTCTAATTACTTGCTGACTGACTTAAGAGTAAACATAAAGGAGCAAATGGAGCTGTGATCCCAGGGGGATCTTGTTAGCCAGAGTCTGAGAACTGCTGATACTTGACCCTTTAAAAGAAAACTGAAATGAGCTCTCTCTCATTTGAACTCTTTTTGGCTGCACTGACGGCATTTTTAGTGTATTGGGGCGGGGGGGGGGGGTGTGGATCAGGAGATGAGGTGAAATAACGGTGAAGGCAGGAAGGGGTAGCATTTACCAACAAAGTGCCTGATTTAAGTTACTCTGGAATAAAATACTAGAAATTAGGATAATTAATTGTAGGCCTGTTGCTCAAGTCAGCAAGAGTTAAGGTATATAACTTAGCTTCTTACTCTGGTTCATTTGTTTCATTCAGATTTGTCTTTTGGCATCTGAATTATGAGTAGGAGTCCCAAGTTCAAGGTTAACCTCTGCTACTCTGGTTGGGTTTATGCCCCTCCCCTTCTTACCCATACTGCAACGGATCTCCTATCTTAAAAGTCCCTTCCTCTGCCCCATGTCCCTTCCAGCTTCCATCCTCCCTTTGTGATCAAACATCTGGACAGCATTGTCCACGGTTTTCACCACTTGTTCACTTTCCATTTCTTTCCTGCAGACCACAGCTTCAACACTTATCCTCAGTTGCCTAAAGACATGCTGGAGTGGTTTAAGTTGGTTTTGAATTAAACCTTGTCAATATTTTTCCAAACTTTTCTACTTTGATCGTACAATGTGATAAATACATTTTTAATTCAGAACTGTCTGCTAAGGTTAAGATACAGATGTTATAGGGATGAGAGTGGCATGCTTAGATTGTGTCAATTTTATTCAGTATTGCCCTTCTTAAGATAGTCAATTTATTTTTGTTTGTTTGTTTTATAGCTCCTCGTTCTGGCTTGGCAGCAAAACACTTCATAGATGTAGGAGGTAATATATTTACATTTTTATTCTGTAAATATTTACAAGTGTTTATTTTGTTTTTGCAGTAATCAAATGACAGATTTTATTTTTATCAAGAAAAGAAAATGATTTTTGTTGTATCTTGCCTTTTAGAAATTTCTGTCCCTAAGTAAAAGATGATTATGATACAGTTTTGAATGCTATTTGAGTATGTCTACTTTTTTAATGACCATTATGTGAAATGTTGTTATTTTACTCACAAGCTAGACACTATCTGACAGATAGGATTTTGCCTTGGTTTAGTGATAATCTGCATTTAGTCCAAAAATGACTGTTCACAGAAGGAAGTTTGTTATTACAAGGAAAGGAAATGCTTTTATATCATTATTTAAGCAATTGCAGTTAGTGCTTCTCTCACAAGGCCTCTTAGCCCTCAGATGAGTGAGTATGTTAAATTCTCCACCTCCTGCCTTTTTTATATGAAGCTGCTTTTTAATAGACTAGGAAACTGACTCAGAAATGGCCCCAAGTTGCCTCTTGAGAAACTGAAATCCATCCATATGATTCCAATCCCCTTGTTCTTTCCACTGCAGTTAAATGCCGTGGATCACTCTGCCCTGTCCGTCTACCAACCTAGCTCTGCCCTGTATTAACTTACTGTTCCCTCTGGCTGAGGCCTGTCCCTGGGCCATCTCCCCATGCTATCACTAGGTGGTGCTGTGGGGTAAAACAGGAGCCCAAAAATAGCTCTTAGAGACTGAAGAGGAGCTGAATATAACTCAACGGAGATGGACAGCCCTCTGGGGTTGAGAATTCCCTGGGCTAATTTATGCTTGACTTTCAAGAATATTTTTACAAGGTCTAGTATGGTCACTCGGAGAAGACAGTGGCACCGCGGTACTCTTGCCTGGAAAATCCCATGGACGGAGGAGCCTGATGGGCTGTAGCCCGTGGGGTCGCTAAGAGTCGGACACGACTGAGTGACTTCACTTTCATGCATTGGAGAAGGAAATGGCAACCCACTCCAGTGTTCTGGCCTGGAGAATCCCAGGGACGGGGGTGCCTGGTGGGCTACCATCTACAGGGTCGCACAGATTTGGACACTACTGAAGTGACTTAGCAGCAGCAGTATGGTCACTTAAGACAATAACTTAAGGATATAAAAGATGGTATTTTAAAATAAATTTCAGAGGGTTATGAAAGGAACATGGGCTTTGGAACAACTGGATTTGGGCTCTACTTTGTCACTAACTAGCTAGTTACTGCTTAACTTTTCTGAGCCTCAGTTTCCTTATCTGTAAAATGAAAATTAGTGTGCTTGCCCTGAAAGATAGGAGGATTGAATTATAATGTATCTAAAGCACTAACACTGCTTGGTACATATTTTCTGTCCTCTATGATTTTTTTTTTTAACATGGAAACTTTTTCTGACTTTGTTACTAACTTTTGCTCTATTTAAAACAATCCTCTGAAAAAAATTCATGTAAAAGCAATGGAAAGTTAGTTTGCCTGGTGGTTCCTGTGGTATTATTCACACAGTCACATTGTGGTGTGTTCTTGGATGCAGAGTATCTTAAAAATGTCTCCTAGGCACACATTTATCATAGTTGGCCACAGTTTTTATTTCAGAAGAGGGATATTGTTAGAAATCCCAGGCTGTAAATAAGGGTCAAAGGGAAAAGTTGAGTATGCAGGATTCCGTTCAGAATTCACATCTGGTAGGTGTGGATAGTTTTCAGTAAAGAAGGTTTCCAACAAATGACATGCCAAAGTCTTGACACAGTAAAACTTTTGCCTGAAGTCAGTTAATCACTCTGCCAGTTCCAATGCATGATTTTTCCAGTGATAACTTCAAAATACTTTCTGCTTTCTCATGAAGAGAAATACCCTTGATGTTTATGTCCCTTATGTACGAAAGGAATGTCTTGTATTTTCTTTGACGGTCAGTTTGCCTTTGAATAACAAGTAATAAATGAACTTGGAACTATTAGTTTTTTTAAAATACTGTTGGCATTCATGCTTTTAAAAAAGGAGTAATTAAGAACCATTTTTTCTGTCATACATTCTAGTTGACTTGAAAGGACTTAATTTCTTTCAGTCTAGGTAGATCACCTGGCTTTGAGGAATTCAAGACATCCAAGCATATGTGTGATAGGACTCCTTTACAAATGTATAGCAAGGCCTTTACAAAAAAGAGAGTGTTTGGGAATTGTAGAAGGTACCATAAAGTAAACAAATAAATACTTGCAAGTCATATGAAGAAGAGTTAAATATCCAAACAGATAAGGGGGGAAAAAACTGATTATAAGATATAGAAGAGGACATGCAAATATGGAACAAACATATAGAGGTAAAAAAGCCCAGCCTCACTAGTCATCAGGGAAATGTAAATAAATCCATGAAATACCATCTTTTACTCATCATATTGGCCAGAATTAAAAACATTGGTTCAATTTGGTATTGTAAGAGAGCTTGGAAGTGGGCATTCTTAAATATCATGGATAGAAATTTGAATTGCTATACCTTCTTTGCAAAGTTATCTAGCAATATCCATTAAAATTTTAAATATACACACCTTTCAGCCCAGGAAAGTGCTTTTTTTTTTTTTTTGAAACTATTTGATGAGAATACAATACAGTAATACACAAGGACATATGTAAAGGACTGTTTTGATTATTATAGGAAAAATGTAAAAACGACCTGAATGTCTGATGATTATGTAAGAGAATAGCTACATAGGAATCATGGTGCTGTATTTCCATATCTTGGATCTAAAAGAATGACTAAGATTCAGATATGTTACTCTCAAAGGATAGCTGTACTATTTTAGGTGGAAAAAATGTGTAAAATATGTGGCTGCCTGAGGGGGAGAGTTGGGAAGTATTATTAGGTTTTACTTTATATGTATTTGTACTGTTTGGGTACTCTAAAATTTTTTAGTAAAGGAGTGAGTTCAGAAGTCAGCACACATGGTCTTTATCTAAGGCACTCTAGGTGAATGAGTGCTAGCCTGAGCACTCCCACTTGGAGATGCCAGAGCTTCCTGTGGTCATTTGTTCCGGCATGGGAGGCAGGGAATGACCTGCTGCTGAGGGGTTCCTTCCTTAACTCTGATCTGAGCCATTCCTGCAGCTGAAACTTTCTGCATCTAGATAATATAGAAAACAGCTGGCCCTATCTTTATATCCATTCTTTGAGTAAATATCAAGGACTAAGTTAATGATCAACTGGCAGTGGGGGGAAAGAGGCCAGGCTTCAGTATTCTTTGAGTTGGTCAAAGTTTTATTGATGTAGAACCAGAAAAGAATAGACTGTTTCCTTCAGTCTAGACATGATATGAACCACTTTCAGCCAGTTTTATACTCACTGTTCTCACTGTTTAAAAAAGTGTTTTATCTGTAATTCAAACTCTTAAATCTTATGTCAGGAACCTTGTAAGAAGTATTTTAAGTTCAGTTTCACTTAGCCCTACTAATTCATTCATAAAGCACAGGGGTTCATCTAAACTTCTATAGTAATCCACTGGAAGAATCTAAAATGTTAGCTTTTCTGCATATATTTCCCTGTGGTGGAACTTTTTTTTTTTAATTTTGCCTTTTTTTCCCTATATGAGAATATTGAAAGTGAATGCTTACTCTTGTTCTAAAAAAGAAAAAAATAAAACCAACTTTTTTTTTTCAATTGACCTTCAAATAACTATGAGTCTAGCCAACCAGCATTAGTACCCATTGAACTAAATTCCTGATTCTTTTTTTTTTCTTCTTTGATAAGAGTTTTTTTGTTCCCCCAGAGAAGTGGGGTATTAATAAGATGTAAGATATGACATGGAGCTGCATTTAATTAGATTCACATGAATCCTATCTAGCATTTTACAAACTGAAGGGAAAGAATTAACATGTATAAAAGGAAATAGGCATTGAGGGGAAAGATAGGGATAGGAAAGTGACTGCTAATAGCTAGGGGGTTTCTTTTTGGGATAATGAAAATGTTCAAAAATTGATTGTGGTCATGTTTTCACAGTGCTGAATACACTAAAAAAATGTTGACTTGTGAATTTTGTCTTAATTTTTAAAAAGTAAATGAGAAGACCTGGTGCACCTACATTATCTGTGCTTGTGTTTATGGGAAGGTTTTGGATTCTTGGTACAAAGATAAATGCTAGCAAGTTGGGTAGATGTACTTCTCTGGGCTGTGGCAGGGCCCTGGCTCAAGATCCTCTCCTGCAAAAATTTGCTGCTTTTGTGTTTATAATCTCAAACAGGTTCTAATTACACAGTTGTGTATAAAAGTACACTCATTATTAAGCTTATGTGCTAATGTCTTCTGAGAGATCATGCTCTTAAGAAAGGATGGTAGCTCAAATGGAAAGGAGAAGAAGAATGTGAAGTGAACAGTTCAGCTCCATTTTCATTATAAAAATGGAGTGTTCTGATATTTGCTAGACTGCTGCTTAACAGTGTCAGCATTGACTTATTCCACCACAGATCTTCTGGCTTTTTGACATTTTTATTTATGACTCAATCATATTTCAGTCTGGATATTAGTGGGAAGCTGCTACCAGGAAAAGCCTTTGAAACCCAAATCATAATTTTCTCCTAGTCCTTTTGGCAGGTATGCAGCAGATAGACAGTAGCACTGGGAGAGAGTAGTTAAGGATGACTTGGCTGAGATGCTAAGCACCTACTCCCAAGTTAGAGTAGGTAATGGTCACCATTTGTAAGGATGACAGGTTGGAAAATTAGGACCACTTTCAAAATTCTTATTTGAATTTTGGGCTTCCCTGGTGGCTCATTTGGTAAGGAATCTACCTGCAATGCAGGAGACCTGGGTTCAATCCCTAGGTTGGGAAGATCCCCTGGAGGCGGACATGTCAACCCATTGTAGTATTCTTGCCTGGAGAATCCCCATGGACAGAGGAGCCTGGCAGGCTATAGTCCATGGGGTCACAGAGTAAGACACGACTGAGCGACTAAGTACATTTGCATTTTAGTAATATCATTTCTTAGCTTTGAGGCTTTACATAGTAGCAGAGCAAGATTCACATATTCATTGTAAGGATAAAACTTTTAGAGCTACATAGGAATGATTTTGAGGTAATTATATACCCTTAAGTACCATACACTAAGCTAAGATCATTTTTCTTTTCTCCAGCTGGTGTCATAGATGAAGATTATAGAGGAAATGTTGGTGTTGTCCTGTTTAATTTTGGCAAAGAGAAGTTTGAAGGTATGTTAAATATATCTAATCACATCAATGTAATGAGTTTTGTATTAAATATGTCTAAATAGCACATACTGACTCCTCTGATTCTCATTGTACTGTGTGAGGCAGGATACAGAGAATGCATCAATAAAGAATCAGTAATAAATTGTTTTGTCTTTTTCCTTTAAAGTCAAAAAGGGTGATCGAATTGCACAGCTCATTTGTGAACGGATATTTTATCCAGAAATAGAGGAAGTTCAAGTAAGTATCATAAAAGCTGAGTAGGGAATACATGATAACGTCTTCAGTGAAGGAAAAATAAAAATTTGAGGATCGAATATGCTATTGGTAACTAAATACAGATATTTCTCAACTTAACAATGCGATTACATCCTGATACAGCCATTGTAAATTGAAAAATCTTAAGTCGAAAATACACTTCACACACCTAACCTATTGAACATCATAGCTTAGTCTAGCCTGCCTTAAACATGCTCAGAACACTTATTAACCTAGTTGGACGGAGTCATCTAATGCAAAGCCTGTTTTATAATAAAGTGTTGAATATCTCGTGTAATTTATTGAATACTGTACTGAAAGTGAAAAATAGGATGGTTGTATGAGCACAGAAACTGTGTCAGCATTTCACCCTGTGATGGCATGGCTGACTGGCGGCTGCAGCTCGCTGCCGTTGCCCCGCATCACGAGAGGATCACGTCACATATCACTGGCCCAGGGAAAGGTCAAAATTCATTATTTGAAGCACAGTTTTTACCAAATGCATATCACTTTCACACCATCATCAAGTTAAAAAATCACAAGTCAAACCATTCTAAGTTGGAGACCATCTGTAGTGGAATATTTGACTAGTCCTATTTTAAGCAAAATTAAAATCTTAGTTGTAGAACTTCTTAAAATGTTTTCCATGGCTATTATATAGCATTAGTTTGAATAATAAACCATTTAAATAGACTGTGAAATTCTACTATTCCCTTAGCTTTTTGGTATTATTCAGTATTTTATGGAACATTTTAAAAATTTTAATTTTCTGTAATCTCCTTTTTGAAGGAATGGTATAGCAAGAATAAAACTTTTACAAATTAGAAGCTGGAGAGACCTGAAAGAGGATCTAAAATTAACTATATGGCTCACTATCTTTATGTCTTTTCAGGTTTTAGATGACACTGAAAGGGGTTCAGGAGGCTTTGGTTCCACTGGAAGTAATTAAAACTTATGCCAAGAACAGGAAATGAGAATGTACTTTTTTCTTGAAAATAAAGACTTTGCTTAAACTGTTTTGGTGTTTTGCATTTCTGTAAACTTAACACTTCAGCTTCTAAAAGTATTTGGTTTTCTTATGCTTAAGGAAAGGGTACCTCTGTTGGGATCCTGTAGAAACCTACTTCCTTGTGTTTTTCTGCATTAAGTGGTTATATAAATCTGTTTGTGAACTCATGCAGTTTCTTTTTTAAATTAAATGCACATCAATTATCCCCAAATCTGTATTATTTAATTTGTTATATACTACCACTTAAGTAACTTATTTTTAAAATGCTTTGAATATCATAAGCAATGCATTTCATTTAATAAATTTGAATTCTCACAGATACAAATTATTACATAAATTTAATTAACAGTAAAAAGTTATTGCTAATTCTTCCCTTCAGTGATATAAAAAATGTTTTTCTAAACTTAAGATTATTTGTGAAGTTGGGAAGAAGAGAATCCTTGGTTTATTTTTTTAAATTTTCCCTGTTTTTCTTTTTTTAAAATCTTCCTTTTTGGTAGACCCCAGGTTAACTGGGTACAGGTGTATTTGTGAAAGGAAATGTGAGTTGGGAATCTCCATTTGGTTTATTGCTCTGAATTTCATTCTGTTGGGGTTTCCCTGGTGGCTCAGATGGTAAAGAATCTGCCTGCAATGCTGGAGACCTGGGTTCGATCCCTGGGTTGGGAAGATCCCCTGGAGTAGGGCATGGCAAGCTCGTCCAGTATTCCTGCCTGGAGAATTCCATGGACAGAGGAGCATGGCGGGCTACAGTCCATGGGGTCACAGAGTCGGACACGACTAAGCGACTAAGCACACAAGTAAATTGTAGTACTGTGAATTTGCCTCACTGAAGTAGCAGTAATAGGCTGTCCAAGAAAATACACAATTTAGTACAGATAAATAGATGTAAGGAGGTATGCCTAGACCACTGGGTTTATCCAAGTATCTGAGTAAGTTTGTCTCAGCCATATGAGTTGGTTTAACACCATCTATTGCAGTTTTTGGTGTGCTTTCCATTACTGCATTTCCCAAACCCCTCTGCACCAGGACTTTGGGTGTCAGCTAGGCTTTGTCAATCAGATGCCCTAGTGTGAAGCTCAGGAGCCGTCATTTTGTAGGTGGGGGTCATACAGACGGAATGCTCTGGAGCTGGCAACTCTTGGCTGCCCAGTTTTGGAAGCATGGGTTAGAGTTTGTTTTCCCTGTCCTTCCAGTGTTTCCCTAGGCCATGTTATACTCTGCAATGTATCAATAGTATTTTCCATTACTTTGGAAATATGGGTTACAGTTCATCAGTGAGTCATGAAATTAACTCTGTGTCATAACTAGTGTTAAAAAATACTGAACAGAAATACAGCAGAGGACAACAGGTCAGATAGGTAATTTCTGTGAAGATTATTTGAATTACATACTTATGTGTGCACGTGTTTACTGGGTTATGGTATAAATTATTTCTGAAGTCAGTAAAATTTAAATAAATTCTGCTAAACTAGCTAGAGTCCGGTTCTCTGAACTCTGACCAATACGTAGTAACAGTTGAAGACTGATGTGACTGCTAAGAGATTCCATCTTAGCTTAATGTTAAGTCCACTGTTAAGCACTCACAAACTGCTCTTTTCTTTCTCATAACATGCTTGTGGAGAATAGAAAAAATACAAACACTATTTTATAGGTGAGAAAAACAGGCTCAGAGACATTTCAGCTAACAATGACTACTATTAAAATGGGTCCTATGGCTTCAAAGCCCATGTTCTCTGCGGTGTCTTCCGTCTTCCAAGTGGTAGAGAGGATGTACAACAGAAGGCATGGTTAATGAAAAGCTTCCTCTAGTTTTTTGTACTTGGAATATGTTTCCATCTGGTACCACACTTAAAGGAAGATGCTCACATTTGAAGCTACTCTAGAGACCTGGAATGATATCCGTGGGTGATATGTTTTCACCTGGGAAAGTGTATTTGTTGGGATGGGAGGAATGAGGGGCAGTTGCCTAGAGAAAGTCCCAGGAATTATAATAGATGTTTTTCGAATCTAAAGACTCAGGTTAGGCTTGTCATATGTGACCTGAGGGACTGAAGTTAGTATCAGTGGGCTTCACCTATAGAAGACAGTGGCTGTGAGAGAATATATATATTAGCCTCTGTCCCCCTGGTGGTAAGAACATCTTTTGTTGTTACTGGTCTTTGACCTCTTCTTGACGCAGAGCTCCTGAAACCCTTGTAATTTTGTGGATGACAGAAGTGTTGTGTTCTAACAGGGTGACTCAGTCCCTATATGGCTCCTGAATGAGGTCTGGTCACCAGAAAGGCCAGGCCATGATGAGAGGCTTAGAACTCTCGATTCCTTCCTCCCATTCTCTTGTGGGAGAAGGGCCAAAATTGGAATTAATGATGAATCATTCCCATGTGATGAAGCCTTCATAAAATCCCCAGAAGAGCAGGGCTCAGAGAGCTCACAGGTGGTGCTAGGATAGTATCTGAGCTGATCTCCAAGTACACACAGTGTCAGAACTGAGGAATTGTAGGACACCCCAGCTGGTGTCACAGAGAATTGCCTGGTGTGGGAAAAAGCCTGCACACACCGGGTGCCCAGAAGTGAAGTGTTTTCTGTGAGTAGTAAAGGAGACTCACAGGGAAGAAAGACAAGGTAGGAGAGAACTAGGCTTTTCTCTACACAGGAAGGGAAAAGTCTGTTTCTCCTTAACAGTGGCATAGGGCAGACATGTGGAACTTCCCCAAAAAAGTGAAAAAAAAAAAAAAAAAAGCACTGCATGGGAAAAGCAAAAAACTCAAAAGCCATATGGAAGAGTACAATACAGTCTGTTGCACTGAGATTTTTGGAGACGTTTTCTATGTAATATATGTAAAGTTCAAATATTTTAAGATGATTTTACTTTGTTTTATTATGAAATACAAGGTTTAGAAACAAACGTGGATAGTATAGTGAGTAACTACAGTATAGGAACACCTAAATAGTGGTCTGGACTGGTTTGCTAGAACTGAGAGCCTTTGTTAATAAGGCTTGGTTCCTGAGCTCATTTGAGCTTTGCCTTCTTTCAGTCTGCTAGATTCAGCTGGTGAAAGTGGAAGTTGCTTAGTCTTGTCCAACTCTTTGCGACCCCATGGACAGTTCTCCAGGCCAAAATCCTAGGGTGGGTAACTGTTTTCTTCTCCAGGGGATCTTCCCAACCCAGGGATCGAACCCAGGTTTCCTACATTGCAGCAGGTTCTTTACCAGCTGAGCCACAGGGAAGCAGATTTAGTTGGTAGCAAAGGAAATCCAGGGTATGTCACTTTATTCGGGCAAGTCTTCCTTTCCACTAGAAACAGCACCAGTTTTTTTACTTATGGCCAAAGAGGAGCATCATTTTCACAGGCAAGGCTGCACTTTGGTTATCAACTGTAAATTGAATAGCAGTCACCGTTCTATCGATTTTTTTCCAGGCAGAAACCAGGCAGTTTTCCTCTCCCTTGACAGTTCTGCCTCCCTCACTAATGATGTCCACTATCCACTCCTGTCCTTGGTGCTGTATGTGTCAGGAGAGAAATAGTCAGGGAGACTCCTACAAGCTAATCTGATGCCCCATCAGTTAACTTCCTTGATGGCTATCTATAGAAGAAATCATTTAAACAGCTGGCCTAGGTGGATGGTGAATAGAGGTGGGGGAAGACCCAAGATTTGGATCTCAGAGCCCCTCCGCACACAGTATTTCTTGCCACATGACCATCTCCATCCCACCTGGCTGGAAATATGTAGCTACCTGGAGTTTTCTGTTTGGGGTTAATGGATCTTGGACATATTGACATGATTACATGAGTGCTGAGTCCAAGTTGTCACGTAAAGTGTTCTCAGCAGAGCTTCTACCTACCCCAATCCCCTGGCTTTGACCACCCCCAAATCACACTTAATCCTATTTTTCATTTGCTCCTTTCCCCACTGCATCTTCAACCCCAGCATTGGTCCCTGTTAGAAGAGTACCAAGCCCCCCACCCAACTTCGTTTTCTTACTGCTAGCCTCTACTACATATTCATAAGGTAATGGGGATAGAGTACCAGTCACAAGAATGCCAATTACAGAGGACAGAAATCATCCAGGCCAAAATTCAATGATAATTTTAGTAGTGATATTTATAGATTTCAGAGCGCACCCCTGGATACAGAGAAAGCTTTACATGCAAAATCCACTCTAAGAGGCATGTAATCACTCCAGATAATAGTGTGACCCATATGTAATTAGGCATTTGAAGCCCTTTTATTTTCGGCTTCTTAGTGTAAAATATACCATTTTATGTAACTGACCTGATAGTTTTAGCTGAGAAATACTCTTTAGTATTATATCATCATCCTAAGAAGAGAGGTGAGTAGGGAGGAACAACTTAAAAGTGAAAATAAAATGCCTTTTGCTGATAAGACACATCTCCATTGGAGATGGACTATGTGCAGTGTTTTGGCATTGCTTTTTTTCTTACTGAAAAGAGAATGAGAAAGGGAAAAATACAAATGAAACTGTTTTCATGAAGGGAATCTTCTCCAGAAGTACATGAAGGAAAAATGGATATTGAAAATGGTCTCCCTTTATTTAGCAACTAATCTTGGTTAAGTTGGGAGACTTTTTAAAGATCTGTGACGTCTCCTAAAGAAAATGTCTAATAACTATTTACAAAAGTAAGATTACAGGGAGAATTTTAGGTTAACAAATTACTAAATTATGGTAACTATGGTTTGATCCTAATTTTTAAAAATGGGTTTTGTTGTTGTTCAGTTGCTCAGTTGTGTCCGACTCTGCGACCCCATGGACTGCAGCATACCAGGCTTCCCTGTCCTTCACTGTCTTCTGGAATTTGCTCAAACTCATGTCCAGTGGGTTTTACAGATCAGTAAAGAAATGTCTGGGAGAACATATTCCAAAATGATGATTATCTCTGGCTGTTGGAATTGCCGGTATTTTCCCTCTTTTCATTATCTATATTTTAATATTTTTAACATGAAAACTATATTATTTGATACTTGGTTAAGAAAAACACTTAAAATTTATAATAAAATAGCTTTGTTTAATTTTTCTTACTTTCAATATTTTACTGAATATTTTAATATTCAGTGGGAAAATTATGACTAAATTGTAAGCTTGGAAGAAAAAACATACAAGGTGTAATGGTAAAACCCTGGCTTTGGGAATTTTAGACCTAAGTTTAAGTTCCACTCTTAAACTAACTAAAAGATCTTGAGTAAGTAAAATAACTTTATGGGTTCTCAATTTTCTTAGCATAAAATAGGAAAGAGTGCATCCGATCATTTCCAGGGTCCCTTTCTTGCTTTGCCATTCCATATAGTGAATCTTGAGCCTGCACTGTATGGCTGTGGGTGCCTACTGCCACCTGGTGGCAATTATCTAAAGTTAGGAGGCTATGTTTAAGGTATAAAATCACTTATTCACACTTGTAATTGCCTCGCATCTATGTGCTGGACAAGTGCCAGCATCATCATTCCTTCCATTTAGTGTTTTTCTAGATGATATAGGTGAAACAACTAGACGTGAGCGGTTACAGACTAGCGACATGACCTTGAGGATATCATTTAACCACTCTTGAGTCTCTATCATCCTATCTGAAAAATATAGTAATATCTGCCTTACAGTATAAGAACTAGAGTTGATGATGTGAAGTATCTCACACAGTCCAGAGCAAAGAATATTTTGTCAATAAATGATCACAATTATCTTCAGGAAGGTTACTGTCTAGCAGGGGAAGTAAGATAAACACAGAAATCTCCACAGCAGGTGATATGCCTTGAAAATACAAAGGAGACCCAAGGCATATTCATAAAATGCCAAAACTGAAATGCAAATAGACTGGAGTGTAAAGGACATGTAGAAAATCGTAAGTATTCTAGAGTTGTAGGTTGCACATTCACTCTGGCGGGTTCTAAACACCAGGGAAGCAATAGCCAGCCATGGAAATGTTTGGGGCAAAGAGTAACATCACCAGAGCTGAGCTTCAAGAGCTGATATTAATCTAATATCTGTGACATTGAGGTTCACAAGCCATTGCTGAAATAGCCAGCTAATGAACACAGAAGCTGGCAAAGGAAAGATGGATGGAGATGACACTGAGAAACTGCAAAAACAAAATTGAGGCTGAATCTTTAAAGCTGACCTAAGACATGGTTAGATAACAAATGAACTGCCTGAGCCTAAAGGAGGCTGAAATGTGTTGGGGTTATGAAACCAACCATCCACAGTAGTTACAGGGCTAAGCTCCCACTTCCTGATTAAAGGTCTCACACCATTTCTCCGGGACTTCCCTTGTGGCTCAGCTAGTAAAGAATCCACCTGCAATGCGGGAGACCTGGGTTCCATCCCTTGGTTGGGAAAATCCCCTGGAGATGGGAAAGGCTACCCACTCCAGTATTCTGGCCTGGAGAATTCCATGGACTGTATAGTCCATGGGATTGCAGAGAATCGGACATGACTAAGTGACTCACTCACTGACTCACCCCTTCTCCACTCAGGAATGATGTTAACTTTCTGCTGCTGCTGCTGCTGCTGCTAAGTTGCTTCAGTCGTGTCTGACTCTGTGTGACCCCATAGACGGCAGCCCACCAGGCTTCCCCGTTCCTGGGATTCTCCAGGCAAGAACACTGGAGTGGGTTGCCATTTCCTTCTCCAATGCATAAAAGTGAAAGTGAAATCGCTCAGTCGTGTCGACTCTTCGCAACCCCATGGACTGCAGCCCACCAGGCTCCTCCGTCCATGGGATTTTCCAGGCAAGAGTACTGGAGTGGGGTGCCATTGCCTTCTCTGTTAACTTTCTACTCAGGTATGAATACTGAACGAAATACAAGCTTAGCTTTCTCACCACACATTGTACGAGTGGATGAAAAAAAAAAAGCAAAACAAAACGCTTTGTGACTATTTTCTAGTGTGCAAAGGGCTGCAGGGGAAAGGGTTTGACAAAATACTCTTCGTCAAGTTCAGTCCACTCTATTAGAAAGGGCATTATACTTGAGGGAAAAAATCCTAAGTGTGTCCCCATTTAAAAACCTCTGTGGGATTTATAATGACTTTAATTTTAGTGAACATGAAATTTTTTTTTCCTGACATCTTAGAGAAGCAGGCAATTTCAGAGATGATATTTTGACAAATAGTAGCATAGATCAGGACAAATAACAGGACACTCATAAAAGAGACTTGACTAGAGCAAAGGCAAATAATGATACAATCCCCTGCAGATATATGTTTGGAATATAAGCATTATATTGTTGAGCATGATAGGGAAAATGATATTAGAAAGAGGCTAATGCTGTGTGGGAGTCCTGACAGGGTGGGGATTGTAGGATGATTCCATACTTTGTGCAGTAATACCATTCAGGAAAAAGAAGGGTGCCCATTGACTGAGACTGTGTTTGATTATCATACAAGAAATGAAACAGGTTTTCATAGTCAGAAAAATCTATGTACCGCCAAAGGAGAGAAGCTGTTTGATGATAAGGCAATACAAAACTTCAAAGGGTAACTTACAAATGTTCCCTAACTCATTTCAGCCTAAACTTATCCCCGTGCTGTCTCATGCTGTCCGCCAGCTCTTTCACTGGAATATGTTACCCAGTCGCCTTGGAATCATTACTGGGTCTCCTTGGAATGGAAACTGTGTCAGACTGGAGGGGTGAGTAGGAGGGAAAACGGTGCTGGCAGAAGCAGAGGAAGTGTTTTTTCAATTTAGAGCCAGAAGTGAGTGCTGACATTGTCTCGCATGTGTTTGGGGACAATGGCACATGCCAATGGTAACACGTCCACTTTTCCATGTCCCTTGCTCAGGGACCTTTGGCAAGAGGCTGCAGAAGCCACAGCTACTTCCCCCCCACCTCCACCCGCCAAATCTCTGACTCCTCTCCTCCCTTTGGGGATGCTAAAAAAGGACAAGAGGCACAGTTTCCACCTTTGTATTATTAGCATAATCACCCAGAGTGAATTCTCTCATTCTTCCTGCACATGTATTTTGATGTGACTAGTCTTTTTTTCTTACATGACTTCCACTTCCTCTCTTTGTAAGCACACCTTTTAGGGGATTTGAACATTAATTGCAGCTGACTTCAGAGCTGTGCTAAGCAAAGCTTTCATTTTCTAGGCCAAAGTAGACACAGTGAAAGGAGCCATTGCCAGTTGATGCTAAGATAAGAGAAAGACTGGGTTAATCCCCATCAGGAGCTGGGGGTACACTTCTCTCTTCCCCTCACCAAGTTCATAGTTGGGAGCAGGGTTCAGACTCTGGATCTTGCATGCCCCTCCTATGAGTCTAGCATGATGGTTGTCTAGCTCTTGGATATTGCAATATACTTGAGTAGCAACCAAAATTTGTTTTTATAGATAGTTTTATTTATGTATGATACAACACCTACATTGAACATCTTTTGTCAAAAGGCAAAAATAATTACCCTTTTTGCCATATTTTACCTGTTATTTCTCCCCAAGAGTTCTTTGTAAGTATAGAAACTTTTAACTGCTTTGTCCTGATGTACTTATCTGTAATTTTTTTTAATGTCAACGATTTCCCTGGTGGCTCAGACAGTAAAGCATCTGCCCGCAATGTGGGAGACCTGGGTTCAATCCCTGGGTTGGGAAGATCCCCTGGAGAAGGAAATGGCAACCCACTCCAGTATTCTTGCCTGGAAAATTCCATAGACTGAGGAGACTGGTAGGCTACAGTCCATGAGGACGCAAAGAGTTGGACACAACTGAGCGATTTCACTTTGACATTCACTTTTGTTCACTTAAAAAAAGTATAGAATAGATAAGTTTTGGCTCACCCCACAGCCTGTGAGATCTTAGTTTCCTGACCAGGGATCAAACCCGTGCTCTCAGCATTGAAAGCTTGGAGTCCTAACCACTGGACCACCAGGGAATTCCCTGTATTAACTTTTATTAGAATCTATTGTCAGGACTTCAATTAGAATACAAATTGTAAGTGGAGGAGAACTAACTTTTATAAAAATGCTGTATACTCCAGGTGTTATGCTAGTTTTACCTGATGATATTTTGTAAACCTGGAGCAGAATTCCTTTTAGGAATTTCTTGAATTTTTAGGGAAGCTACACACCATTCTGCTGGGCTCCTCCCCAGTATTAGAGTGGGGTCCCAGAGCTCAAGGCTTGCTTGGGCAACTTGAGAAGGAGGAAGAGGCAGTGAGATTCAGAAGTTGTGGGAAGGGATCCCAAATGTGATAGGAGGTTAATCGGGGAAGGGAGTGGAAGCCAGAGAAATTTCCTGCATAGAGATGACAAAGGAGCTTATTCTTTCAAATATTTCTATGCAAATTTCAATCATGAACAAAAGTAGAACATAGAGTATGATGAACCCCACGTATTCATCACTCAACTTCAACAATTATCAGCTCTTAGCTGATTTTGTTTCTTCTAGATTCCCACCTATTCCCTCATCCCCAACCCCAATGAATTATCTTGAAACAAAGTCCAGACATAGTTATCACTGCATAGATTACATTTTAATCTGTTTGATGAGCCATCTGTGCTATAGCTTCCCTCCTATTGCCCAAAGATCAATAAAGTTTCCAACATGTATAGCTTAAGTGTCACTGGAGGGAGGCAAAGAGCAAGACAAATTTGCATTTGGGCCAAAGTGGATAAAGAATATGACAGTAGTATTGAACTTGATGCAGAGGTGAGATTAAGCAGGTGCTCCCAAGAATTCTTGAAATTATTGGGGGGTGATGAGGGGAAGAAAGTGATTCTAGATTTTCTACAGGAGGTCAGAGTTCATGCAGGGCTGTGTGTGTGTGTGTGTGTGTGTGTTTATTATTAAAATGGGTGACTCTAAAAGACTGGAAGGCTTGGGGACAGCCAGACAGCTGGCATTTGGGTTATAGTTAAATATTCCAAGTTTCCTTTCCTTGAAAGGAAAGAAAATACTAAATTTAAACGCCATCTTTCAGTTTCTCAGTCAATAATTTCCCTTTCTGTCTCTTGTACAAATTCAGTCTCTAGACAGCAATGCAAGGGATTTATTCTCCATGAAGCCTTTCAGACACATGAAATATCTGGAGAAGAATTGTTGGCAACCCCAATCCCAATTCAGTTTTCAACTGCTTTGTATGTAGCTCTGATTAAGTCACGGTTTTCAATAACTTGTGGTGAACCAGCGAAAATTACCAATGGTAATAAAAGGTGAACCTGAATTCTTGCATAATTCTCCCACAGCATTCTCAAGGAAAATAGGGACGATATTTGGACTAAATATAGATTTTCGAGATTAATGGTGCTCTTTAAGTTTATAGGAGACTGGAATGCAAAAGTAGGAAGTCAAGAAACACCTGGAGTAACAGGCAAATTTAGCCTTGGAGTACAGAATGAAGCAGGGAAAAGGCTAATAGAGTTTTGCCAAGAGACTGCGCTGGTCATACCCTCTTCCAACAACACAAGAGAAGACTCTACACATGGACATCATCAGATGTCAGTACCAAAATCAGATTGATTATATTCTTTGCAGCCAAAGATGGAGAAGCTCTATACAGTTAGCAAAAACAAGACCGGGAGCTGACTGTGGCTCAGATCATGAATTCCTTATTTCAAATTCAGACTTAAATTGAAGAAAGTAGGGAAAACCACTAGACCATTCAGGTATGATCTAAATCAAATCCCTTATGATTATACAGTAGAAGTGAGAAATAGATTTAAGGGACTAGATCTGATAGACAGAGTGCCTGATGAACTATGGATGGAGGTTCGTGACATTGTACAGAAGGGATCAAGACCATCCCCAAGAAAAAGAAACTGAAAAAAGCAAAATGGCTGTCTGCGGAGGCCTTACAAATAGCTGTGAAAACAAGAGAAGCAAAAAGCAAAGAAGAGAAGAAAAGATATACCCATTTGAATGCAGAGTTCCAAAGAATAGCAAGGAGAGATAAGAAAGCCTTCCTCAGCGATCACTGCAAAGAAATAGAGGAAAACAATAGAATGGGAAAGTCTAGAGATCTCTTCAAGAAAATTAGAGATACCAAGGGAACATTTCATGCAAAGATGGGCTCAATAAAGGACAGAAATGGTATGGACCTAACAGAAGCAGAAGATATTAAGAAGAGGTGGCAAGAATACACAGAAGAAATATAAAAAAGATCTTCATGACCCAGATAATCATGATGGTGTGATCACTCACCTAGAGCCAGACATCCTGGAATGTGAAGTCAAGTGGGCCTTAGAAAAAATCACTACGAACAAAGATAGTGGAGGGGATGGAATTCCAGTTGAGCTATTTCAAATCCTAAAAGATGATCCTGTGAAAGTGTTGCACTCAATATGCCAGCAAATTTGGAAAACTCAGCAGTGGCCATGGGACTGGAAAAGGTCAGTTTTCATTCCAATCCCGAAGAAAGGCAATGCCAAAAAATGCTCAAACTACAGCACAATTGCACTCATCTCACATACTAGCAAAGTAATGCTCAAAATTCTCCAAGCCAGGCTTCAACAGTCAGTGAACCATGAACTTCCAGATGTTCAAGCTGGTTTTAGAAAAGGCAGAGGAACCAGAGATTGAATTGCCAATATCTGTTGGATCATCAAAAAAGCAAGAGAGTTCCAGAAAAACATCTATTTCTGCTTCATTGACTATGCCAAAGCCTTTGACTGTGTGGATCACAATAAACTATGGAAAATTCTTCAAGAAATGGGAATACCAGACCACCTGATCTGCCTCTTGAGAAATCTGTATGCAGGTCAGGAAGCAACAGTTAGAACTGGACATGGAACAACAGACTGGTTCCAAATAGGGAAAGGAGTACGTCAAGGCTGTATATTGTCACCCTGCTTATTTAACTTACATGCAGAGTTCATGTGGGGCTGGATGAAGCAGATGCTGGGATCAAGATTGCTGGGAGAAATATCAATAACCTCAGATATGCAGATGACACTACCCTATGGCAGAAAGTGAAGGAGAACTAAAAAGCCTCTTGAGGAAAGTGAAAAAATTGGCTTAAAACTCAACATTCAGAAAACTAAGATCATGGCATCTGGTCCCATCACTGCATGGCAAATAGATGGGGAAACAGTGGCAGGCTTTATTTTGTGGGGCTCCAAAATCACTGCAGATGGTGATTGCAGCCATGAAATTAAAAGACGCTTGCTCCTTGGAAGTAAAGTTATGACCATCTTAGCATATTAAAAAGCAGAGTCATTACTTTGCTAACAAAGGCCCGTCTAGTCAAGTCCATGGTTTTCCAGTAGTCACGTATGGATGTGAGAGTTGAAATATAAAGAAATCTGAGCGCTGAAGAACTGATCCTTTTGACCTGGTGTTGGAGAAGACTCTTGAGAGTTCCTTGGACTCAAAGGAGATCCAACCAGTCCATCCTAAAGGAGATCAGTTCTGAGTGTTCTTTGGAAGGACTGATGTTGAAGCTGAAACTCCAATACTTTGGCGACCTGATGCGAAGAGCTGACTCATTTGAAAAGACCCAGGTGCTGGGAGAGTGAAGATGGGAGGAGAAGGGGATGACAGAGGATGAGATGGTTTGATGGCATCACCGACTCAATGGACATGAGTTTGAGTAAACCCCGGGAGTTGGTGATGGACAGAGAGGCCTGGCATGCTGCGGTTCATGTAGTCGTAAAGAGTTGGACATGACTGAGCAACTGAACTGAAGTGAACTGAAGATTATAGATAATAAAAAGAGGAATTTGAGATTGGAGGTGACATCTTAAGAACCAATACACGGTTGATAATTGCTCAAATATGTCTACTGATGCATATACTGTGACCTTTTTTACATACTTACAGCATGAGTTATGGGGGCTTCCCCGATGGCTCAGTGGTTAAAGAATCCGCCTGCCAATATGGGAGATGTAGGAGATGCCAATTTAATCCCTGGGTTGGGAAGATCCCCTGGAGGAGGGCATGGAAACCCGTTCCCATATTCTTGCATGGAGACCCCCATGGACAGAGGAACCTGGCTGGCTACAGTCCATGGGTTTGCAAAGAGCTGGACGTGACCAAGCACACACGCACACACAGCATGAATGACAAATGAGTTATTTCCAAAGTGCTTTATCCTGAGAATTGCTGTTCATATACTAGTAGAAAGAGAAATTTTTCTTTGAGAGAAGAAAATGACAACTTTTCTAACGTCTTTCTGTCTTAGGAAAAGACAGAGGCTCTATCTGAAGAAACACAAATTATAAGTAATATTAAGATAAAATATTGTTGAGAATATTACTATTCAGAGGCCTTAGAAAATGATATTCAAACATCCACTAGATGTCACTTGATGTTTGCTTTTTGTAAAGGTAGCATATTTCTTTTTTGGTTTATCTGCAACTATGAATCAATGACTCCCAGTGGGTCCAAGCTGGCAGAAAACAAGATGCAGCAGTGTTTGAGTGAACGCAGGCAAAAGTCATTAAATGAGAACAGTGATTATAATTTTCAATAAGATTTGGGTGGTTGTGGGGTTTGCATAATCCCTCCTGGCATTTGCAAGGGTGAGGAGAAGCCAGCAGCTTTACCCTCCTGCTGGGTTTAAACAAAAAATGGAAAGTTGTAATGAACAACTAGATTTTTCCTATCTTTCATTTTCTTTTTTCTTTCTCTTCCCTCCCCATTTTTAGGAGAATGCAATTTTAAAATGATGGCCCTTTAATGAAGGTATTTTGCAGCATTTTAAGATCAATTTTTCTTTGTTCAAATATCTACTCACAAATTAAAACTCCTTTAATCCACATTATCTCATTGAAGGGCATGTGACCAAAGTAAATGGAGAAGATGTCTAGAAATTTTGTGAGGGTTCTCTGGGGTTATCCACTTCCTGTATTTGCTAAAAATCTAATAATCAGTTCCAGTAGAGACCATGTATCCTGGGGTTTTGTTTTGTGTAACAGCTATTTGTTTATTTTTTTAAACTGTCATTGTATTTTGGCTTCACGATGGTTAAATAAGACTTGGTATTAAGTAAACTTCTCTGACCCTGCCTATTTCCTGTCTTGTCAAACCTTTCCTTGTAAGAATAACAGTGTTCTTTTATTTGGTAGTGTGCAGCATGATATTTTTGGCATGCTCCACATTTTTGACTTGCAAAAATTTGTGACCTTAAGTGTGAGAGAAGTGAATGCTTGCTTTAGTACCTCATGGGGTCCTAATCTTACAAACAGTCCTGCTGCATACATGTGAGAGTTGCAAAAGGATTAGCAGCATATTTATTCCCCAAATATAAAAAATAATAATGAAGAATAGATTTTTTTTTGCTAAATTACTGAAACTGTCAAACAAGTGAATACTTGGTGAACATTTTCCTACTATTAAACTTACAATATTCCTCCAATTAACCTAGCTATACAAAGACATTGTGCTTTTATTTACTGTATTCAATTACTGTGTTTAATTCATACTTTTAAAAATATATTTTCAAAGCAACATACAGGAGATGGCAGAGAAGGTAGCAATATTCCAAGTAAAGGAAGAGCATGAATATTCTAGTTGCCTAACCTTTACATATCCAGATCTAAATGTCTGTCAGATGGATTCTATAACATAAGAACCACCAAAATCAAAAGTCTCAACCACCCCGCACTTTTTAAAATGGGTGGCTATTTGATAGCATTTTCTCTCGTTTTTCTTTCAATAATGCACATATTATGAGAATCAAAACCATGGTGAACACCTCTTACTTTTAAAGATTAACAACTGCTAAATATTTGTCTTGAAATATTGAGAAGTAATTGGACCGTGAAGATGGTAGATTGAGTTGATTTGAAAATGTCATAGAATAAATTTTTATAATCATATGGCAGTAATTCTGGTTATTTTCTGAAAGTCTCAGCTAAAAAAATTTTCCTAAATATCTGAAGTAGATGGAATTTGATAAAAAATACTGTCATTGAGCAATTCTGGTTTTCATCTTTAGAAATATTATTCTAATAAAGAGCCTGAGATAGGCAGTAACAAAGAAAAAATTGAGGACTGAAAAGACACATGTATCAAACTGATCTGGAATATTTTTTTTCTCTAAAAGTCTGAAACACAGAGCTATAAACTCAGTTTAAGATCGTCTTATACTTGTCCTCAAACTTCCCTCTGTTGCTCCTTGTCATTAAGCATTTCTTTTTTTTCCAGAGCTGAATCTAAAGAGATTTATATAGTATTATCAAGATGTATTGCATTTATACCACACACATATGCTTTCCTATACTGTAATCCAAACACTATTTTATTGTCTTCCTTTTATAGAAATAAAAAAGAAGTACAGTACTAGAAATTGATTTATCATCTTTTCTACTTTTTAATATAAAGTTTTAATATGACATAATAAAATGAAAAGTACTTAAAACAAAAGCCTGATTTAAGAAACATTCTTCAAGTAAAAAAGATGAAAATCGAGAATAAAACCTGAAAGTTTTTAGGGCAGTCTTAGCTGTACTATGAAGTGGGTAGTGTAGGTATGGGCTTTGAATTCACACTGCCCGGGTTCAAACCTTAGCTCCATCACTAACTAGTTGTGGATTTGGGCAAGTTAATCTGTACTTAAGTATCCTCTTCTGGTAAAATGGGGGAAATCATATTGTCTATGCTACTTTTTTTTGGAAGAGTAAATAATTTGCAGAACATATTTGCAAAATGCTTAGATGAAGCCTAGTCCCTGGTAAGTGTTCAATAGGATTTACTGTCATAAGAATTATTATGAAGACAGACAATTATGTCCTTACAAACTTTGGCCATTTTTATATCATTGGTCATATTTGTCTGATGAGAACTTTGCAAAGAATTGAGTGTTCAGGGTCGAATTTATTATGTCACTAAAGTACCTGAAAATACATCTTGAATTTGGTTTCTGATTAGTTCTATCACCTTAAATACAAGCACAGAAATCAATGAACTTGCTTTCTATAAATTCTTCGTATCTCTAATAGATTAAAAATATATATTTAAAACTTGTTTTAGAACATCTTTTAATTTAAAGGCTATTTTGCAAAACAATTATTGAATATTTGCTCATTTAAGAGAAAACGCAATGAGATACTCAGTTCATTTCGGTCACTCAGTCATGTCCGACTATTTGCGACCCCATGGACTGCAGCACACCAGGCCTTCTGGTCCATCACCAACTTCGGGGTTTACTAAAACTCATGTCTATTGGGTCAGTGGTGCCATCCAATCATGTCATCCTCTGTTGTCCCCTTCTCCTCCCACCTTCAATCTTTCCCAGCATCAGGGTCTTTTCAAATGAGTCAGTTCTGCAGATCAGGTGGCCAAAGTATTGGAGTTTCACCTTCAACAACAGTCCTTGCAATGAATATTAAGGACTAATTTCCTTTAGGATGGACTGGCTGGATCTCCTTGCAGTCCAAGGGACTTTCAAGAGTCTTCTCCAACATCACAGTTCAAAAGCATCAATTCCTCGGAACTCAACTTTCTTTATAGTCCTAATGAGTTATTAGGGAAAATTAAATACTCATTTGCCATTTATTGTCATTTTAAAAATTAGTCTAAAATATCCCCAATATTTTGTAAACATTAACTACAGTTAAATATTACCTAATACTTAAATACAATCTATACTCATAGACCGGAGAAGGCAATGGCACCCCACTCCAGTACTCTTGCCTGGAAAATCCCAGGGACGGAGGAGCCTGGTAGGCTGCAGTCCATGGGGTCGCTAAGAGTCGGACACGACTGAGTGACTTCACTTTCATCTTTCACTTTCATACATTGGAGAAGGAAATGGCAACCCACTCCAGTGTTCTTGCCTGGAGAATCCCAGGGACGGGGGAGCCTGGTGGGCTGCCATCTATGGGGTCGCACAGAGTCAGACACGACTGAAGCGACTTAGCAGCAGCAGCAGCATACTCATAGACCAGTCTTGTTGTTCACTACTATGTTGAGATTGTTTAGCAATGTTAATTCTAATAGGTTAAAAGATCACACAATTAATATAAATAATCTTAATAATAGTGGAGAAAATTAAGTGCTATGGTTCTACGTGGCAGCAGTCCAACCTAAACAACAAGTTCTGGTCAAATATTCAGTTGTAGAATTTATAACAAACATACTACCAAAGTAATACAAACAGTAAAAATGATGAAATTCAGATATCTTAAAATGATCACTCAATCTCTTGAAGACATATGCACCCCAGAATTGTGTTTTCTCGTGTTTGTTAAAATTATGGAATCTTTCTGTGTTTTTCTTCCATCGTGTGACATTTTCCATCACCCCGTTGATTTGAGATTGCCAAGACAGCATTATCCGTGTGACTGAATTCCCTCCTGGGATTAGGTTGCCTCACAAGTGGTAAAAGGAGTCAAAGGTAGTGTAATTTTCCACTCAGCTATATAACTTTCTATTTTAAGTGCCTTACACTTACGTCTAAGTATAACATTTATCAGACTTTCTCTGGCTCGAGCCACGACTCTCCAGCCTATCGCACAGCTGCCATCCCTGGACTCACCATCTGCTTGGGAATTCCCTTCATCTCTTGTTCTCTGGGGGTTTTCCTATTACCTGGATCCCATCTTTTCCTGCTTTTGGCTATGTCCTCATTTGGATGGGTCACCGTTTCCAGTAGTTTCTTTAAAAAACTTTTTTTTAGTTGAGGTACAACAAACATATAGTAAAGTGTATTAAACTTAAATGTCCAGCCCTATACATTTTCACATATGTATACGTTCATATAACCACCATCCAGGTCAAGATATTGAATATCTCCATTGCTTTCAGGGTTCTCTCATGCTTCTTCCTGATGTCTCCACCGTCACTCCATCCCCATCGAGGTAATCTCTATTCTGATTCTATCACCATCAATTAGTTTTACCTGTTTTTGAACTTCATGTGAAAGGATCAAGTATATACTCTTTTATATCTGGCTTTCTTTTACTCTTCATTATACTTGGGAGAGTTACCCATGTGGTTGCATGTATCTGTAGTTTATTTTGTTTTTTTTTTTTGTTATGGAATGTAGTATGTATGCACTCATTTCTTTTTTTTTTTTTTTTCATTATATTATCTAGGAGTGGAATTGCTGGGTCATAGGGCAGCCATTAACTTCTTGAGAAATGGTGCATTTAGAAATAGAGAAAGATCTTAAATTATGAACTGAGGCTGCTTTTTCAATCTTTTACAGTTGTTTATATCCTCTTCAAACTGCCTCATGCTTATTCCTCACACACACATATAACAAATAATATCTGTTTTAATCCTCATGACTAATACATAAGGTGGACACAGTTGTCCCTTTTTTAATATAAATAATTCAACCTATGAATCTCAGGAAAATCCAATTGTATATCTTTTTACCTTTTGGACAAACCCTTTTGATGGTACCAAAACTACTTTTAAGGTACAGCTTGATATGCTATAGTTTTCCACCATGCTGGAGTCAATTTAGGGACCTTCTTAGGGCTTGCCTTTTATTCTGAGATCAATTGATTTAGTCAGAAATCTACAACCTTTGCTTTACCATAGTATTATGTATGCTATCCTAGTCTTCATTCTATCAGGAGAGACATGCTTTTCCCCACATATAACACGTAGAAAAGTCTCCATTTGTCCTTCCAAATATCCTATTCTTACTGACTTTCTCAACATTTCAACAGGAATTAAAGAAATAAGTATTTTGAGGTACAAAATATGGACTATGTGACAATGTTAAGATAGTCCACTTGCAACTGCCAACACATTCTGAGCTTCAGTCAGTTCAGTTGCTCAGTCGTGTCCAACTCTTTGAGACCCCATGGGCTGCAGCATGCCAGGCTTCCCTGTCCATCACCAACTCCTGGAACTTACTCAAACTCATGTGCACCAAGTCAGTGATGCCATCCAGCCATCTCAACCTCTGTTGTCCCCTTCTCCTCCTGCCTTCAATCTTTCCCAGCATCAGGGTCTTTTCAAATGAGTCAGCTCTTCACATCAGGTAGCCAAAGTATTGGAGTTTCAGCTTCAGCATCAGTCCTTCCAATGAATATTCAGGACTGATTTCCTTTAGGATGGACTGGTTGGATCTCCTTTGAGTCCAAGGGACTCTCAAGACTCTTCTTCAGCACAACATTTCAAAAGCATCAATTCTTTGGCACTCAGCTTTCTTTATAGTCCAACTCTCACATCTACACATGACTACTGGAAAAACTACAGCTTTGACTAGACAGAACTTTGTTGGTAAATAATGTCTCTGCTTTTTAATATGCTGTCTAGGTTGATCATAACTTTTCTTCCAAGGAGCAAGCGTCTTTTAATTTCATGACTGCAGTCACCATCTGAAGTGATTTTGGAGCAGAAAAAATAAAGTCTATCACTGTATCCATTGTTCTCCATCTATTTGCCTTGAAGTGATGGACCAGATGCCATGATCTTAGTTTTCTGAATGTTGAGTTTTAAGCCAACTTTTTCACACTCCTCTTTCACTTTCTTCAAGAGGCTTTTTAGTTCTTTGCTTTCTGCCATAAGGGTAGTGTCATCTGCATATCTGAGGTTATTGATGTTTCTCCTGGCAATCTTGATTCCAACATCTGCTTCATCCAGCCTGGCATTTTGCATGATGTACTCTGGATATAAGTTAAATATGCAGGGTGACAATATACAGCCTTGACATACTCCCTTCCCAATTTGGAACCAGTCTGTTGTTCCATGTCCAGTTCTACTGTTGCTTCTTGACCTGCATGCAAATTTGTCAGGAAGCAGGTCAGGGGGTCTGGTATTCCCATCTCTTGAATTTTCCAGTTTGTTATGATGCACCCAGTCAAAGACTTTGGCATAGTCAATAAAACAGAAGTAGACGTTTTTCTGGAATTTTCTTGCTTTTTTGATGATCCAACAGATGTTGTCAACTTGATCTCTGGTTCTTCTGCCTTTACTAATCCAGATAGAACTTCTGGAAGTTCACGGTTCACGTACCGTTGATGCCTGGCTTGGAGAATTTTGAGCATTACTTTGCTAATGTGTGAAATGAGTGCAATTGTGTGGTAGTTTGAGCATTCTTTGGCATTGCCTTTCTTTGGGATTGGAATGCAAACTGACCTTTTCCAGTCCCATGGCCATTGCTGAGTTTTCCAAATTTGCTGTCATATTGACTGCAGCACTTTCACAGGATCATCTTTTAGGATTTGAAATAGCTCAATTGGAATTCCATCACCTCCACTAGCTTTGTTTGTAGTGATTTTTTCTAAGGTCCACTTGACTTTGCATTCCAGGATGTCTGGCTCTAGATGAGTGATCACACCATCATGGTTATCTGGGTCATGAAGACCTTTTTTAAATAGTTCTTCTGTGTTCTTGCCACCTCTTCTTAATATCTTCTGCTTCTGTCAGGTCCATACCATTTCTGTCCTTTATTGAGCCCATCTTTGCATGAAATGTTCCCTTGGTATCTCTAATTTTCTTGAAGAGATCTCTAGTCTTTCCCATTCTATTGTTTTCCTCTATTTCTTTGCACTGGTCATGGAGGAAGGCTTTCTTATCTCTCCTTGCTATTCTTTGGAGCTTTGCATTCATATGCTTATATCTTTCCTTTTCTCCTCTGCCTTTCACTTCTCGTCTTGTCATAGCTATTTGTAAGGCCTCCTCAGAGAACCATTTTGCTTTTTTGCATTTCTTTTTCTTGGGAATGATCTTGATCACTACCTCCTGTACAATGTCATTCTGAGCTTCCTTCTTTTTAAAAAATTAATTATTGGTGTATTTTGGCTGTACTGGGTTTTCCTCATTGCACATGGGTTTTCTCCAGTTGCGACTAGCAGGGGCTACTCTTCATTGCAGTGCATGGGCTTCTCATTGTGGTGGCTTCTCTTGTTGAGAACAGGGGCCCTAGAGCATGTAGATTCCAGTAATTGTATTGCACAGGCTTAGTTGCTCCATGGTATAAGGAATCTTCCCAGACTAGGGATCAAACCTGTGTTCTCTGCATTGACAAGAGGATTCTTATCTACTGAGCCACCAGGGAAGTCCTGAGCTTCCTTCTTTTAAAGTGCCTTTGGGGATATATTTTTTTAATTGTTGTATTTATTTTTATTTTTTATCATTTGACCATGCCACATGGCATGTGGGATCATAGTTCCCCAACCAGGGATCCAACCTGCGTCATCTGCATTGGCAGTACGGAGCATTAACCACTGGAGCACCAGGGAAGTCTCCCTTTGGGGACATGAGATGGCTGGATGGCATCACCAACTCGGTGGACATGAGTTTGAGTGAACTCCAGGAGTTGGTGATGGACAGGGAGGCCTGGTATGCTGCAATTCATGGGGTCACAAAGAATCGGACACGACTGGGTGACTGAACTGAACTGAACTGATGGTTATTTCTCCATCTGTTTCAACTCCTCCTCTCCCAATAGCTTTTTCCTTTCCATTTAAGCATTAGTGTTGTTCAAGGGAGGCTGAACTCACTTAAAATGCTCCTGTACTTTTCATCTCTTGGCCAACAACTAGTTCAATGGTTGGCATGTGACATAAGCCTGTCCATTGCAAGCAAATTTGAGAATGTTTCTGGGAATTATCTGTCAAAGATGCCCACACTTCCCAATGTACTTGAACGAGGAAGCATTAGCCCCAGAAGAGAGCAGCAGCAATCTTAAACCAAGAGAGGTGCCCGCGTTAGGACAGAGCTGACACCATGGTGTGTGAAGCAGAAAGCAAGCGCAGGAAACTGGGTATTTCGTGACATCCTTTGAGCAGCTCTACGTCTGGGCATTTTCAGATAAGTAAATTCCCCCTTTTAAAAAATTGTTTAAGCCACTTTGAGTTTTTTTTTTGTTGTTGTTACTTGTTACTCTTAGCATCTTAGCCAACACTGTACAATTATATTTTGCCTACATTGGTGACTCTAAAGGTCTATATAAGTTGCAAGACTAGGTCCTTCTAGGTACAAATTACCTTGTTTTAATGGGACTACACTCCTTTAACACAGAACCTAACTTTTTAAGAGCACATTTAAATTGCATAAGCAGGATTTAAAACAGTGACCACAAATGATTACATCTAAAAATTGTAGTATAATATTATCATGCTGTTAGCTATGATAGAGTTGATAACTGATAGAACTTTTTCTCCCTCATGATCCTGTTTTCTTTGAAGTAAACATCTGAAGTTGACAGGGTTTGATGTCCCAGCTTTTTGGATCCCCGAAAGGATTACAGCATGATTTTACAATGTCTCCTCCACCGATGAAAATTACTAGGTACTGTAAATGTGTCTTTAAAAAAAATTAATTGGATCAAAATATACTTTGAAATGAGTTACTTTCTTTTATTTTAGATTTCTTAGAGTTTTGTGAGATGTCTTTTAATTGCTTCAGCATGGTGCTGAAATACTTTATGTATGTAGCTTTAAAAGTCAATGATATAACAAGGTGTGCAATGAAAAATAGCAGTCCTCTGTCTACCCTTCTCCATCTTGAGTTGAAACATTTTCAACTGTTATTTTCTTTGCTTTCATGTTGCTAAATAATATGCATTGGCAGCTATTTCCTTATTTTTTAAATTTAGGCAGTCTCTTCTGGTTTTCCTCTGCAGCTGATGAAAATTCAGCTTTTACACCGTACCCCTTCCCTGCACACTCCTCCCACCCTGCTATCCTTCTTCCCATCCTCCCAATGTAATTGTACAACAATATTTTGGCTAAATTTATAGTTCAGCCATAGTTAATGCGGTGACACGTTTATGCAATTTTTTATATTAATAATAGCCTTTTTGTGTCTTGTTGCTTAGTTTTTCATGTGTTTATCATTAATTCCTCCCCAAATTCTTTGAAAGAATAGCAACATTCCCTTGAATAGAGTTGAACACTCAGATAATCTAGTTTCCTTTTCTTTTTCCTTTTTTCTAGATGCTTCTCTTTGATCCCTCTGCCTCTGGCTCCAGCCATGACTCTCCAGCCTGTTGTACAGCTGCCACCCTCAGACCCACCATCTGCTTAGGAATTCCCTTCATCTCTGTCCTCTGGGGGATTTCTTATTGCCTGGATCCCATACTTTCCTACTTTGGGCTTATGTCCTCATTTGGATGAGTCACAGTCTCCAGTAGTTTCTTTTAAAGCATTCTTTTTAGTTGAAGTACCACAAACATATAGTAAAGTATTGTTATTTTTGTTCAGTTGCTCAGTCATGTCTGACTCCTTGCAACCCCATGGACTGCAGCCCTCCCCCGGAGGCTTCCTTGTCCTTCATCATCCCCCGGAGTTTGGTCGAACTCATGTCTGTTGAGTCACTGATGCCATCCAATCATCTCATCCTCTGTCACCCCCTTCTCCTTCTGCCCTCAGTCTTTCCCAGCATCAGGATCTTTTCCAATGAGTCAGCTCTTTGCATCAGGTGGCCAAAGTATTGGAGCTTCAGCATCAGTTCTTCCAATGAGTATTCAGGGTTGATTTTCTTTAGGATTGACTGGTTTGATCTCCTTGCTGTCCAAGGGACTCTCAAGAGTCTTTTCCAGCACCACAGTTTGAAAGCATCAATTCTTTGGCGCTGGGTCTTCTTTATGGCCCAACTCACACATCCATGCTAAACATAAATGTCCTACCCAATAATTTTTGTGTGTCACAATCACATATATGTATATTCATGTAACCACCACCCAGATCAAGATATTGAATATCTCTAGTGCTTTCAGGGCTCCTCAGGCCTCTTCCCAATGCCTCCACCATCACTCCATCCCCACAAAGGTTACTGCTCTTCTGAATTCCATCACTGTCAGTTTTACCTGCTCTTGAACTTCATGTAAAAGAATCATCAAGTATATATTCTTTTATATCTGGCCTTTTGAGTCTTCATTATACTTGCGAGGGTCATCTGTGTTGTTGCCTGTACCCAGTGGTTTATTCTTTTGTTTTTTTTTTTTTTTTTGCTGTGGCATATTGTATGTGTGTACCCATTTCTTTTTGGAATATTGCCTAGGAGTGGAATTGCTGGGTTACAGAGTAGCCATTAGCTTCTTGAGAAATGGTGCATTTTGAAATATTTTTGGACTGTGCTGTAGTAACAAATAAGACTCGAATCTTAATGGTTTAATGTATTATGTCTCTTCTGGCTCACAAATGTCTGCTGAAGGTCTGATAACTCTCCCGGGCAGCTGTTTCTCATGTGGTGATTCAATAACCCAAACCACTTCAAACATGTGGCTCCACCATCTCAACATGAGGCTCTTCAGAAAACATGGAGCCCACACTCTCTTCAGTGCTTTGTCCAGGAAGCGACACATGTCACTTCTGCTCACAGCCACTTGATCAGAGCACATGACCCAGCCTAACCTGGAGAGATCTGGGAAGTATAGTCTTCTGTGTACCAGGAAAGAAAGGAGAAACGAATATTGGTTACTGTAAATGTGCCGCACACTCACATATCTGACAGTACCTGTAGTTTAATGTTATATTGTAGTGAAAGTTTGGCCAAGTGTTTAATTCTAGGTAGAAAGTAATTATTTTCCTTGTAATCTTGAAGTCATTTTTCCTATCTTAGCTTCTGGTATTGCTTTTATGAAATCCATGTCATTGCGATTATGTGGGAACTGTTTTTCTCTTTGGAAGTCTTTAGGGTTTTCTCTTTATCCCTAGTATTCAGACATTTCACAATGATATGCCTTGGTGTGGGTATTTCACTTTCTTATATTTCATCATTATGTTTTTCTATTACTTTCTAGAATATTTTCTCAACTTTACCTTCCAATTCTTTTATTGATTTTAAAAAATAGTTCTGCTTTTATATTTTCAAGAGGCTTTTCCTGTTCACTTACTGTTTCCTTTTTATTGCATCCTGTTGTTTCATGGATCCAATAACTATTAATTAATGAAAGTTTTTTCTCTTGCATTGTCTCTCTCTTCTCCATGGTTTATTTCTCCCATTTATGTATACTTTCTTTTGATTTTTAAATCTATCTTTCATATTAGAGAATTTCCTTGTATATCTTGAGGTCTTTGGCTGCCTGCTTACATTTAGGGGTCAAGGAATAAAAAGCTAACTGAAGCCCTTTGTACTCAGGTATCACTTACTGACTGGTGAGCTTCCCTGTAGAGTCATGAGGTGAAACCCAGGCATTTTGTTAGGTAACTCCCCTGTCAGTACTGGTAGTGTTTTGGAGGGGAAGACTGGTCACTTTCTCCAAAGAAAGGTGACTCCTCAGGCACCTCTATGGGGAGTATAAGCTTGGATGTCAACATTCATGGAGCTAAGGGAAAGTTTCCAAGTCTCATCCTTCAAAATGTGGACTTCCACTTCAACCTATTTCTGTCTAGTCCTCTGGTATCATTGAGACCAGAACCCTGCTGGTTCAGCATCTTCAGAGGGCAAATGTCTTGCTTTCTACCAGGGCAGGGCAGAGATACTCACTTGACTTTGGGGCATAAAGAAGGGTCTATAATTTATGCAGATTCTCAATTCATGAATTGTTTGGTTTTGCTCCACCCATTTCCTTCATCTTCACAAGCAACAGGGACCATCAATTCCTGACCTTTCCAAAATTCCTTAGAGCAGCTCATCTTGCTTCTTCTTGGCTTCCTCTTGTTAGATTTTATTAGGCTTTTAGCTTTTATTAGCTTTCTCTCCTCTCTGCTCAGTCAGCTACTCCTCTTCTTTTGGCTTACCATCATCCAAAAGGTAGTTGACAGTTCTTGCCTGATGTCTCCTCTACAGCTTTTTGGAATTTATACCTTTATTAATGTCTGCTTTATTAATTTATAGCTTTATTAATTACTGTCAGCTTGAGAGTTTATATAAATACTTATTTTTAATTTTTCATGCTTAATTTGAATTATGGTTATTTTCTAAAGCCAAAATGTAATCATAGCACTCCCCTTTCTAAAATCTGTTTATAGAATTGCAATAGCCACAGCATTAATTCTAATATTATCACACAAAATCTTTCATGATTTGACTCTTGGTAACTTTTCTAATCTTAACCCACTAGTTTAGCATAAAAAGTTATTTGCTATTTTTCAAACAGGCTTGCTCTTACTTGTTTTCAAAGCCATGAATAGACTGCTTCTGTTACTTGAGGACTGTTTTTCTTCTTCTCATGAAACATCTACTTATTACTTGCCTCTCCTATGAAGAATGACTCCTCCAGACCAAAGTATAATGTATAATAGTTCTCTTCCTAAGTGCTCACATAACACTTAATATACTTGTATAAAATCATTTCTATTTTCCCAATCCTACAATGGAGAATTTAGATATAGTATTTCCCAGCCCCACAATAGAGGGCTGCTGTATATATCAGGCCTCAAGGACTAAGATTTTGTCTTCTTTGAATTTTTTAGCTCTTAGCAAAGTTACTTTCATCTCTCTCTCTCTCTTTTTATATATGTATATAGAATATATATATACATATATCTTTATATATATATATCTATCTATATATATCTATATATATATATACATGACATCCTCAGTCATGTCCAACTCTTTGCCACCCCATGGACTGTAGCCTGCCAGGCTCCTCTGTCCATGGGATTTCCCAGGCAAGAATACTGGAGTGTGTTGCCATTTCTTCCTCCAGGGATCGAACCTGACCCAGGGATTGAACCCACATCTACTGCATATCCTGCATTGCGGGTGGATTCTTTACTCTTGAGCCAGCAGGGAAACTCAAATATTATACATCTCTCTATATATATTTATATAATATCATCTCTCTCTATATATATATCAATATATATGTGACCAATGAATAAATAAAGAAGATATAATGCAAGACCCCTTGAGTGCTGTAAAACAAGTGCACCAAAGTGCAAACCCTACACCTGTGAGTCAGGATTTCTGGGTTCTGCTTTTTGACTGATTTAGTTTGCAGTATATAATCTACCATAGTCCACTCCTGTCTTTCTGCTCTTAAATGTGCTTCCTTATAGAACAGGGAGATCTCACAGAATGTCGTATTTTGGAGAGGCTTTGAGTTCAAAGCCTCTTGAGACAGTTATAATAAAGTCAGGGCACCTCCATTTCACATGCTGTAGCTGAGTTGTTTTTTCAATTGTTCTAGATAAGGTCTTTCCTTCTAATGCCTGGTAAGCAAGGATACCCTCATTGGTGAATGCCCTACATCTAGACAAGATAAATTGTCCTTCCTTGAGGCTGTGCTGTTCCCATTGGCAGTTTCCTCCTTCCATAAATATCACCAAGGCTTTTCACAAGATGCACCCTTTTTGCCTAATCTTGTTTGCTCAAGGCTGACCTCAGATGAGGCTACATGCAAGTCCCACCCTACAGCTGTCTCTCCCAGTAATCATGGCTCGGGCCAGGATTTGTTTTGTAAAAGATCCAGCTGTATGGAAATTCCCAACAATCGCAAACACTTGCTAGAACAGACACCTCAATGCTTTGCTGCTGAGACTTTCAGGTGGGAAAACCTACTGAAGTTTAGTCCCTCTCTCAGCACTTCATCTCAGCCCCAGCCTTTTCTGACAGCCGCCTGATTAGAGACTCTGGGACAAACATGTTTTTCCTTCAGAACGTTCCTTTAGAGCATCAGCTCTGGAGCCAGCCAGACATGGAATTTTTCTCTTTTCTGCTTTCTAACTTTGGCAGGTTAACTTAACTATTTTGAATTGTTTGTGCTTCTGTAAAATAGGGCTGGTTGTGAAAATCCAACAAGATAATGTACTAAGCCACTAGCACATAGTAGGTATCCCGTTTTGGCATTTATCCTTTCAGAAAGAATGTCAGAGTTGTCTCTAGTTTGTTTTTTTTTTCTTTTACTGTTTGCTCTTTTTAAAAGTTTCAGTCTTCTCGTGTTCTACTCAAAGTGTTGTCTTCTTTCTTACTATTTATCACAGAGGACATTTTTTAGCTTCAGTGTAACTTTAAAAGTTTAAATTGAGGAAAATTTAGTTAACTTTTGGTCACGTCTCATATCTAGCTTTGATTATTTCCTTTTTTTTTTTCTTTTTTCTTATACTTCCTTTCTTTGTTGGTACTTTTGTATTTCTCTTGGTTTCATGGGTTTAAGGGAAATCCCAGATAGAGTTTGAGGGATTTTTTTCAGGCATTCATTGTTATGGTTGGAAGGAATAAAGAGCCAGACAAGCCCACTTGTGAAAGTGGTGGTGGTTTGGAAGGGGAAGTAGTTGGGAGTGATGGTAGGGAGTGTGAAGGTTAGGAAACCGAGGAGAGTCACAGGGCTGTGAAAACAAGTGAAGCACCACAAGAACTCATGGGACCTGGAATGTCACAAGGAACCCAAACCGCTCTTTTTGGGGACATTCTCTCCTCCTCTCTCACTTCCCCTTCTCTTTTCTGCCTCTGTTCTGTTCTCTTCTCATTCAGCCTGTCCCACGATGACTACTGTAGCCCCGGGTCTACATGACCTTGTTACAGCTAAGTCAATATCTCAGTTTCCCAAATCCAAACATTTCAAGAAAGGAATCCAGTTGGGTCAGTTCCCCTCTTCTCACCAGACCATGGGTCACTGGCCTTCCAATGGTTGAGCTGTTCTCTCTCAGAGTGCACTCTGGTCAAACTGGATGTTGTCAGAGAGTATAGCAGTGCCTGAAACTTCGGTGACTTCCTGGGCCTGCCTCTTCCCGCTGAAACAAATCTCTTAGGACACAGTGGAGCCGGGGTTTACGACTCCAAGCATAGCAGTACACTGAATTTGGTAAAAAATATAAACATTCAACGGAGAAGGCAATGGCACCCCACTCCAGTACTCTTGCCTGGAAAATCCCATGGATGGAGAGGCCTGGTAGGCTGCAGTCCATGGGGTCGCGAACAGTCGGACACGACTGAGCGACTTCACTTTCATTTTTCTCTTTCATGCATTGGAAAAGGAAATGGCAACCCACTCCAGTGTTCTTGCCTGGAGAATCCCAGGGACGGGGGAGCCTGGTGGGCTGCCGTCTATGGGGTCGTACAGAGTCAGATACGACTGGAGCGACTTAGCAGCAGTAGCAGCATAAACATTCAAATGCTGATTTTAAATGAGAAAAAATTTTAAATCCAATTAATATGTCATAAAAAGACAACATGCTATGATATAAAGTGTTTGGGGATATTTCAGATACCCGAGTGATCCTTCTCTTTCCTTTGGAAATTTTCCTATATGTGAAAGCTGTTGGCAGATCATTCTGAAGTGCCATCATCCCAGACTAAAATCTTACCTCTGGAAGCTCCTAAGACGTGGCATCACTTATCAACATCAAATGGTTGTTTCCCTAGCTCATTTAAGAGGCAGTGCCAACAGGCGTGTGCCACAACTGAGTTAGCTTATCTATCTACAGCTTGATAGGAAACAAGCCCCCGGGTATGTCACCAGCAATTGTCCCCCTCATAGGTGCTGTCATGGTTGATGAGGGAGCTCCTAAGGGAAGCAGACCCAAAAGAACCCTGCCTGCTATGCCAGGGACCTGGCACCTAACTCCAGGTCCAAGCCAAACATTTGTTGACACAAATGTTAAACATATCATCCAAAATTCTCTTTCCTCAGATTGCCCGTCTCCTGTTTCAAATCATGCCTAAAGTTCTTCATATATCAGAGGGGTATGGTAAAATCTCATAAGCTTTTGTGAGTTCTTCTCGTCCTCTCTCCATCCTCTCAGCAATCCTCGCTCTCCATCTCTCCACCCTCCCTTCCTCCTCTTCCCAGAGCTCTCGCTTCCACCTGGTCATGGTCGATCCATGTTCTCTAGCTCCTCCAACATGGCTCCAGAAGGAACCTTGAAGGATATCTGACTAGTGAAGCCAAATCCCCACAAAGCATCTGAATCCCCACCCCCGCCCCGAGACCTGGGAGCACAGCTTGCATGGTTCAAGCTGACTGTGTTGCTGCCACTGGGATGTGACATCCAACTTCCTGTGTTTCTTCTCTTCCTAAGTATGTAACTCAAGTCCCTCAGCTTGAACAATGAAGATGCTCCTCTCTGCTGCTTTTCCTTTCTTTCTTATTTTCTTGAAGTCAGCTTTTCTAAGAGGTGGATGCCTAGGCACAGGGAGTTTGGTTCTTATCACAATGAATGAAAACTGGGACTTAAATCTTCATTACTGTTCCCCACCCATTTTCATTTATTAAATCTGAAATGTTACACAGACTTACTCAAAAGGATAGTATTTAAACAAGCTTTGTAATAAATGTCAGACGGAGAAGGCAGATATTTGTTTTTAGCAACTTTTTTTCTTTTTGTCAAGAAATCTTATGAAAGAAGTAGATTAACTTCAGGCTGTGATTGAAAAATATCTTAAAGATGGTGTTAGTGTTTTAGTCTGTTTTCTACATAAAGAGTGTTTCATGCAAGACACGCCCAAACAGCACAAGACCCGAGCTTGGGAACCTCAATCTGTTCCAGAAACCAGAGTTCCCACATAACTACATAATGTGCTGCTATCAGGTTACCAGTTTGCCACAATTGCCTAATGTAACAGTGCTTTGGGGGCACTGCCTTGGGGAGGTGTAATTACCAGGGGGGGTATCGCGGGCTGAGTGGTTGCAGTGCACAGGAATTAATATGCACAACTCATATTGTGCTCCACCTTGATATTCAACCCCAGGCCAAGGATATCCAGGATTAAACTTTCCAAGATCTTTTCTTTCTCTCCATAGTAATACTGTATATCAGCTGTTGTTTCTATCATATAAGGGGTCAGGGAAAAGATAGCATCTCATTGCACTGCTAGTCTTGTTTTCATGCCTCTGAAATGTCTTCATTTCAGAGTCCCCAAAATGATTTCTGACAAGATCCCTGATTTTTCCTTTGCGGTTAAAAAAAAAAAAAGTGTTTGTTGACTTTCTGTAACAGGTTCAGGATTCTGATGGCTTGTGATTAAATTCAGTCATTTCTATATCAAGTTTCATTCAACCTATATTCATTCTGGCTCCTAATTCTTTGCATGCATGCTAAATCACTTTAGTCATGTCTGACTCTGTGACGCTGTGGACTTTAGCCCGCCAGGCTCCTCTTTCCATGGGATTCTCCAGGCAAGAATATTGAAGTAGGTTGCTATGCTCTCCTCCAGGGGATCTTCCCGACCCAGGGATCAAACCCGCATCTCTTATATGTCCTGCATGGCCAGGCAGATTCTTGACTACTAGCACCACCTGGAAGCCCCAGACCCAAATCCTAACCCGAAATGAGCCAGACCTGCTAGTAGAATTTATGGAGTTCAGCAAGTGCAGTCAGACGACAGGGCTGAATAATGATTTCACACATTTATGAAAGTATCAGGTAAAAATAGAAGACAAGATCCAATTCTATTTAATGTGGTTGGCGGTGTTTCTAGTCGAACTTAATGTATGGAGGCTTTTAGGAATGAAGCTCAACCTGGATCATTAGAAGTTACTAGAACTCTGGAGAATTCTGGTGTAGGTTTGGGAAAAAACTGGAATGTGATCCCCTACATCCATCTTTCAGTTCCTATTCATACCACACACATTCTCTGATGAGGTCCCGCTCAACTCAGAGTTTTCATCATGGGGGCCTTGGTGGACCACCTCCTCTGACCCTGGACAACCACATTCCTGTGACTTCTAAATCCTATGTCTTAATCCTGATCTTTACCCCAGATCCTAGGTCCTTCTGTGTCAGTATAGGTCATAGTTTTACCTCTTTTAATGGCAAATTCCTTGGCTGAAAATTATACAGATGTCCTGGGAGAAACTAAGTGGGCAAGAGGTTAAATATTCATGATCATTTTCGAAGAAGCTTTCCTAAGTAGAGGGATGATTTCTGTCCTTAAACTGAATCTTATGCAGATGCCCAGTATCTCAAGGAGATGGAAGTGGCACTGCAGAGGGTTCCACCATGCTGTTATGCTAACCCTGAGGAAACTTCACCAACTCCACAGCTTCTCAGGACATGGATTGGAAACCACTCACATACAGGCTTCTGCAAGGGAAGGGGAAGCCAAGACGTCTGTGGCTCATTTCAACAGCTGTTTCACTTAGAAATTATAGCTTTATTCCCATGACCTGCCTCTGAACCCAAGCTTCCTGGATCCTCTTTAGAGCAAGGGATGGGGTGACCTATAGTGAAGCTAGCTGCCCATCCCCTCACTTAATTTATTCTTCAAGTTTTTCACCAACTTGCTGCTCATGTAAATTCTGTGGGCTTCTAGTCAAAGGATCTAGATTCCAATTCAGTTCTGCTTCTCTCCAGCTGTGTATGAGGACTCCCTGAGACTTGATTTCTTTCTGGGTTGATAGAGATACTTATACATATTTTAACTGTTGTAAAGATGAAAATAAAAATAAGCTAATTTTATAAAAGAATTGAGTAAACTATACACTTTATATACTTTCAAAGTTATCATTAATATATACACTAGAGTGCTGGAAACAAGAAGAAATTATCATTCTTAAAACCTTGATGGCCCTGAAGGTGCATTAAAAGATAAAAAAAAAATTAGGAGGAAAATGACCTGTCTTTTTTCAGCATCCTCACAGTGCTATGGATACTGAGTTGACCTATAACCTATAGTCATGAATCTCAGTATGTTATAGAAGGAACTTGAAGGAAGTAGACACCTCCATCAGTAACATGCCACAGAGCCAGAGGCTGGTCGCCAAACTCGGGTCTTGGGCAGCACTGGGAAAGTAGTGAATTTCTGAACAACCAATTCAGTGTGTTTAATTGACCACCTATATGAGGCCACAGAAAGACTAAGGCAAGTTTCAGCATCTCTGTGGGTCTGCAGTGTGAGAGTGGCCATGGAGCCCATGACTGCTTCAGTGAATTAAAGCAGAAGCTCTTAGGATCCTGGAAAGAAGGGTGATGAGGACAGGCAGTGACAAAAAGGGACAACTGTTAGGACAGTAATCTAAGACAGAGCACTGCTGGAATCAGTCATACAGTATTAGATCATTCGAGGAAAAAAGCAAGAATTGAGAGCTTATTGGGTGCCTAAGTAGAAAACTCATAGCACTCATCCTGTCTCTTACCTTTTCCAAGATCATGGCACATACTACTAATCAAGAGTCTCTAAATTATTCCTATCTATAAAATGGACAGTAATGCACTTCAATGAGATAATTCATGTAAAGCAATCACTTAGAACAGTGACTTTCACAGAATACTCAAAAACTGCTATTATTACTGCTGAACTTTATTAGCCCTTTCACACTTAGCCATGATACAGTCTCAGAATCCCTTTCACCACAGCATCATAGGAATACTTCCAAGATGCTAGAGGATATTTGTGAGCCGTTTCTGATCTAGTTCTACCCTGACTCCTATCCTTATCCCACCATCAGTCAGTGATTAATGACACTGAAACTGAGACCAGGGAGACACTGCCTGTCTGCTGAACTGTGGTGCCTTTGAAGGCTTGTCACAGCTGCAAACAGTGATCACAACATCTACTTTCCTGAGTGTTACTGTACAGCATCTCCCCTCCCTCACAGATAGTCCTTTAAAGGCAGAGATACCATCTTCTAAGATTTTGGTAAATTCCTACGGCATGCTAACACCACTGACCACTCAGTCAAATTACTATGAGATGAGGTGAAGGGAGACTCCAGTCCCAGCAAGAGCAATGTTAAGGGAAGGAAACCATGGGGCGTTAAAAGGGAAGAATGGCCTAAGGGACCATGAGTTGTCAACCACAAGATGAATTCCACAGGGCTCAAGAGTGACTGTTACAACAATAGTTGGCTCTCCCCTTAATGTTTTTTGATAACTTCTCAATGTGCTACGCTTCTTAATGATTACAAGTAATTGTATACCCCAGGGGTTGGGCAGCCCGTCTCCTGCACGAAAGCCATGAGTCACTGCCCTGAGTCCACCCTGTGTGGCTCTCTGGACCTGAGCCATCCTTCCTCCTCTCCTCAACCTCTTTCCTCCCAGCCTCTCCCCAGATGGACTGTTAAGTCCCTTGGCTTGGTCCACTCCCACCCAGCCTGTCTCCACTCCTGTGATTGCTTCTGCTTCCCTGGGCTGCCATTATCTCTTTAGGCATCCCCTCCCCTCCCCTCCCCACCCATCACTTCCCTTCAGGACCTCTCTACTCTCACTCCCACCTCCCTTTTCCATAGTAATCCTTTTCTCCCCATTCTCCTTACTCTTTCTTTCCTGAGTTCCACCTCTCCATGTTCATTGCAGTTCTCATTTCATTTATTTCTCTAACCACTTTTCTCTTTTTTAAATATCATAATGCTGAGATTTAAACAAAATAAGTTGCCTTTTTTTTTTTTTTTCCTATATTGTCCCTCAGAACAAATTTTCTCAAGGGGTTGGCATGTCTTGTCATGTTCCACATTCTAACACTCAATCTCTCCACTGTCAGACTTTCTTCAATATCATGTAATATATGGATCTAGAAAGTGCTTCACTGGCTAATCTCTGTCATCCTTATGAGCTCTACATGTCTGGAGCTGCAATTTAATTCATCATTTGAATTCTTGTTTCTCCACATTATTTTTAAGAGTGTAGTTACTCTCCTTTATGCATAGAAAACCTGGTTTGGAGTAGGGAGAGAGTGGTTTCCTTGACAAAAATCTTGGGTAAATTGCTGTTTATTACATTAGGGAATGTAAAGGGACTGGGTGAAAAGGAAAAGAAAAAGAAATAGCATTCTCTCTCTCTCCTTTTCTCTCTCCTTCCCACCCTCCCTTTTCTGCCAGTCTGCAAAATGAGGAGTTGGAAGCTGAAATGTGAAGTTTGGGCCAGCTTAATCTGGTTTCCAAAGACTGAATTGGATTGGGTTTCTTAGTGGCATACAACTTGTTACTGGGGGAGGGCCCTTTAAACACTGTAAAGAGGCAGTTTATTTTCTCTGCCTCACCAGCTTGACGCTACAGATTTATAGCTGTCCCCAAGAAGCTGGTACAGAGTCAAGCTAACAGTCATGGTTTGTATTTCCAGGGTCTGAGTGCCACCCCTGCCCCTACTTCCCATGCAGGAAGCAAGACCTCAGCCTTCCCTAGGTTTTGCCAGGCATCTCCAGGGGGCCCTCACCTGTGCTCACACCTAGTTCTGATGGTTAGCTGTCCATTCCAGCGTCCTCACCCACTGAGAGTGGGACCTTGCCACAGCCCTGGCCCCAGTGTGAAGCCCTCTGGAAGGTGTCCGTTCCCTTCCCTCTGTGCTATTTCCTGGTGCTCCCAAAGCAGGAAGCCTGAGGGCACTCATATGACAACAGGGTCCTCTGGATCTGCTGCACTGGGGCCTATTCTATTCCCTGTAGGTAGGCAGAAGGTTTGGTACCCGTTATGTCTGTCATCTCGGCCCAGAAGCCTCTCTGTGCAGCACAGAGAGGAAACTGAAGCCCCTCAAGATCTCAATTCCCTTGCCAGCCCCTAGGCACCCTCACTCAGAGGGTGGGGGTGCTCTTTTGAGCACTCCCTTCCTCTCTCACCCATACCCTCCTTCTGAAAATCAGCACCTTTATGGTCCTGATGGTGGTCACAGTTTCATGGGTGTATAGTTATCCCCAAACACATCCTGTTGTCTACATTAAATATGGATAGCTTTTTACATGTCAATCATATGTCAATAAAGTGATTTTTAAAATATGAGCCCAATCAACTCACAGATAGGCCAAACCCTCTGCTTTTCTTTCTGAATATTGAAGTGATTCTTTCTGAAGAGTGATGTAAATGTGTTATTGAAGTCACAAGGGTAGCCAGGGGAAGAACCAAGAGTAGTAATATAGCTATTAAAGATCTAAGAAAACATTCCTTCTGAGCTACTTCCCTTCCTCCTCCCCTCACTTCTTCCCCTTCTGCTTTCACACTCCCAGTACTACTGCTCCTCTGACCCTCACTCGGCTGCCTCTCTCTTGTCTCCCTCGCCTCTCCTATGTCAGTGAGAATCCTCAATTCTTAAATGCTTACAGGTCCTGCCTATCAAAATTACCTGTGCATTCCAAGTCAAGGAGCAGATTCAGTCAAGAAGGACGGTCTTCATCATTAGGCAGGTGGAAACTAGCTTGTTACATGGGGCAGTTACCTATGATCTCTGAGCTATCTGTTTCCAGGTATGGTCGGGGGCAGAGTTAGAAGCACAAGGAGATTTTTACAAAATTGCTCCCCCCCCCCCTTTCCTTTTTTTGGGCTGTGCTGCATGGCATGTGAGATCCTAGTACCCTGACTAGGGATTCAAACCCAAGCCCCCTGCAGTGGAAGTGCAATATCACCAGGAAATTCCCTGCATGTTGTCTTTTCGATGAAACTTAGGGAAAATATGTTTATGGATGTGTACTCAGCCTATGAAAATTGTTTTGAGGCTGAGTATGAGGCTGAGAGGGCTTCCCAGGTGATGCCAGTGGTAAATGATCTGCCTGATGATGGAGGAAATACAGGTTCGATCCCCAGGTCGGGAAGATCCCTTGGAGAAGGAAATGGCAACCCACTCCAGTATTCTTGCGTGGAGAATTCCAAGGACAGAGGAGCTGGGCAGGCTATAGTCCATGGAGTCTCAAAGACTCTGACACAACTTAGCAACCAAACAACAGCAACATGAGGCTGAGGATTCTGAATTTAGACAAATTCTTGATTTTAGACAAATTCAAGAATTTGTCTAAATTCAGAATCCTCAGCCTCATGTTGTTGTTGTTTGGTCTAATTTGTCTAATTTAGTAAATTCTTGAATTTAGACAAACTATTCAGTAAGTGTGAGGTCAAAGTGAGGTCAAAATAAAGATCAATTCCAGAGATGCACAGAAAGTGAAATCAACTAGACTTGTTATCAGGGTAGCAGATGGGAAGATAGGGAAATGGGGGTTTTACCATAAATCCTTCCTAAGGAGTACTTTTTTAAATGACAAGTTGTAATAACTATAAGCACTATATATTTGCTTTTCTTTGTACAGGTTGCCCTACACATGTATCCCTAAACAATACATAGTTTAAATTTGCCAGCTTCTGAACTTTAAGTGGAATATTCTTGTCTGGCTTGCTCTCTTCTCTCAGGATTTTATGTATGATACTCATCTGAGTGCTTGTGTTTAACTCTTATGATGATATGATCATATGTTGAATGAGTATACCAATATTAATTGACTGTTTTTATTCACTTATGTTAGTTTTAGGAAGAATAGCATAAGTATTTCCTCATGTTATTAAAAATACAAATGAACATAAAAAAATAAAATAAAATATTTCCGGACAAGCAAGAGCATCCTCGCTTGAAGTTACTCAAGGATGCATGTTAGAAAAAAATGAGAAAGAAAACTAAGAAAGCTAAAACATGGGGTTCGGAAAACTGGTGCTTCAACCTGAGTGCGGGAAAAGGGAGAACTCGGATGTCGGTCATGAGTCCACAGAGTACACTTCCTGCTTGGAGAGGCCACCTTGCATGCGTGACTGCGGGATGAAAAAACTTGAGCAAGGTGTAAAAGCACATTATTCTCTTTTTTTTATCAATAAAAAAAGAGGCAAATGCCATTAGAAATTCCAGGGAAGACAAAAACCTAGACGAGGAAGTCTTGTCCAGACAGGACAAAAATAATAAAGAAGTATGATTTTAAGCAACAATGTAACAAAGTAAGAAAGAATCCTTTTGGACTAGATACCAAAACTATTTTCCTCTACCCAGCCCAGGAGATCTGTTGGAAATGAAACACAATCTTAGTAGCTACTTGGTTCAGCAGTGAGCAATATTTACTCATTCACAAAATAAATGCTGTGTATTCACTTTTATGTTTTTCTTTCCCACTTTTATCTTTTAAAATTAATCAATGGACAGAGCACACATGCCTGGCACTGGGACATAAAGAAACATTAACAGTTTTGGTAACACAAATATTATGTCTATAGTTGTAGTTTATTCTATGAAAAAAAGGGACTGAAACGTTGACTAGGATTGATGGAGGATGAAATAGTGATATAAATGTGTTATTTAAAGGCACAAAGGTAGCCAATGGAAAAACTGAAAGTAGTAATGTAATTATTAAAGATCAGGAGTTAAAGGGGGAGAAAAAGGTGAAGGATAATATAACACAGCTAAATCACCACTTAAAGGGTAAGTTGGTATCATTTGGAGCTAACAGATCAAGAAATAGATTTATATGATTATTACCCAGGATTACGGATGTCAGAGTGCTTGGGCAGGGTAGGGAGGGTAAGAGGGGAAGGTGCAGGGCAAAGCTACTGCTTTAAAGCTCTTCTCTCTCTCTCTCTTTTTTAAAATCAAATTTATTCTTATTTAATTAAGTATAAAATTAAAAGTAAGTCAGACCCCACTTTATGTATTTGTGCCTATTTAAGACAGAAAATACTGAGCAACCAACAGGGATTCATTTTTTTGCTTATGTTGACCACAAACTACATGTTCATTTTCCTTTTCCTTCCCCCCATTTCCCTCAGAATAAAATGGCTGAGGTGGTGACTTCTGGCACTAGAATGTCATTTCTTAGAAAACAAACATGACCATTTCCAAGCTGGGGTTTTATGACCAATTAGAGGAGCAATTTATTTACCAGGTCTAGCACAGCTGGAATTGGACGAGGGGGCCAGGAAGCATCGTCCCAAATGCCCACATACCTTTGTTTTCTTTTCATGGGTGATGACAGTGAGAATATTCTGTTTTACAGATGGTCTCCTTGCTGAAATGTGGGAGGAAAACTGTAAACAGCAATTTGCATCCTGTTTACCCATGTTTTTCTATGCCATAGCTCCCTGGCAGCTCTGTCTGTCAGGAGGGGAATACAGGAAGCTGCGGTGATGGGTTCCCTCTTCTATTTCCAGGTACCATCTTGGAAAGGCATGAGTTAAGATGTTCACTTTGACCAGAAATCGTTAAGGCCATTAAGAACTGTATTGCTGGTGTACCACATCTTTCTCCATGGAGCACCAAAAGTTGAAGATCCCAGGGTGGCAACAACCCAACGGCAGCATCAGTGGAATGCAGAAAGGACAGCAGTATACTATCTCTGTGAATGGACTGAGACCACTGGTGAGTTGCACCGTGATAACTACCTACAACCCAGTGTCCTAGTTTCTTTGAATGTCAGGGTCCGGGTATAAAAGAGCACATGAGACAAAGTGGAGTAACACAGTGAATCCAGAATGGATGAAATATGGTCTTGAATTAGAAAAGTAAAGGTAAAAACCTATCTAAAATGATTCTTATGGTGTCTCATACAAAGTAGGTTCTGATAACATTAAGAGAGTGTTATCATTTCTACTATTACTACCACTACTACTGCTACTTTCCTCCTCCTATTATAATTCCATAAAACAGCATAATGATGTTTTAATAAAATACTGATACATCTTAATGACAATATCAATCACAATGCTTTTGACAGCAAGTAACAAAACAATTACCCAACTCAAAATGGCTTAACTAACAATGATGTATTATCTCACATAAGAGGTCCACTGGATGAGGCAGTTCTTGAACTGGTTAATTCAACACCTCCGCTATGTAATAAAGAATCTAGTTCTTTCCACCTTTTCTGACCTGCTTGGCTAACAATATTCGTTTTTACACTCATAATAATCCTCTAATGATCAGGGATGCCTGAGGCAGCTCTAAGCACCATGTTCTCACACATTCATATTTAAGGCTGGAAGAGAGAAACCTATTTCCCTGTGTCCCTTTTTAAGAAAAAAAAGAAAATTAAATTCTTAAAAACTTCTCTGCAGACTTCAACTTCATCCCAGTGGTCAAAATTTTATTACATGACCATTCCAACCAATAACTTGCAGAAGAAAACATAATTCCTATAACTGCACTACAGGGAAGGGGCCTATACTTCCTAGATCCTGTGTGCTCCTGATACTTGAACAAAGTCAAAGTTTGGTTAATGTGGAGGAAAGAATTGAGGGGATGGTCTTTGTGTGCACAACCAGCAGTGTCAACCATAGTGATATTGCGGGAGCTGTTTCTCAGTGTAAGCAATCTGATTTCAGTCTACATTTTTCACAAGTCAATGCTTTAGACTTCTTGAGAATAGTAAGAGTCTTATTTATCATTAGATTCCTCCCCAAAATACACGGAATGATTTTGTAGTTAAATAAGGTGAATCTATTGTATATATATATTTTCCATAGTTATATCTTGTGTTCATTACTGAGATCTTATCAAGTTAACAAAACAAGATTCCAGGAGACTTCCTTGGTGATACAGTGGAAAGAATCTGCCTACCAATGCAGGGAACATGGGTTCTATCCCTGGTCTGGGAAGATTCAACACGCTGTGGAACAATTAAGTCCACGTGCCACAACTAATGAGCCTGTACACTCCAGCTACTGAAGCCTGTGTGCCTAGATAGAGCCTGTGCTCTGCAACAAGAGAAGCATCCACGATGAGAAGCCCGTGACCACAACGAAGAGCAGCCCCCTCTTGCCGCAGCCCACGTGCAGCAACGAAGACCCGGTACAACCAAACATAATTTATAAAAAAAAGACTCCAGTGATTACTGGTCCCCTATGGACTTTTCTTTTTTTTTTAATCTCTATGCTAAGAAAGCCTGAAACAGTCTTATTAGGGCTGAATATTGTTGAGAATAGAGTGTAGACAGCTAAAATTAAGTCATCATAAATATCCTCTTTCCAGTCCTCAAATATTTATTATCAGAGTTTCAAATAAAAGGGAGGCAGTAGGAAGAGTGAACACTTTTGATGGAATCAAAATACAAAAATAAATTTTTTAATAGAAGTCTATGGGACCAAAGTGATTAAAACTAATTTTCATGAAAAAAAAACACATATAAATCCCAGAATCAGATTGTTAATATATTTATATTAAAATATACTTTAAATATATAATTTAAAATATAAAAAGGTGATATAGGGAGATATGCAGGGTGGGAAATCTAAATCTACTTGTGAAAATTAAAAAAAAAATTGTACATTGAGTCAGGGAAAGTTTAGCTTACACTGCAATAACAAATAACCCCCAAATCTTGCACATAATGCAACAAGAGTTTATTTTTCACTCAAGAAAGTGTACTGCATGTCCAGGCAGTGTGCCAGCACACCTGTCCTCCATGTGTTGGCTCAACATTCCGGCTTGATTCAATCCATGACACTTCCTAATCAACATATGCATTGACAATTGCTGTGATGGAAAAAAGTGGGCTGCAAAGTTGAGACTGAGTATTTAAATGCCTCAACACTGAATTGACAAATGAGACCTTTGCTCATTTTTCATTGGCCAAAGCTGGTCACATGACCATAGAGGGTGGGGACATGTATTCCTCCTATGTGCCTGGAGAAGAGAATGGAATTGGTGGTTAACAATCAGAAGTACTGTTCATTTGCCTATCACATACAGTGGAAGTGAGAAATAGCCTTACGGGACTAGATCTGATGAACTATGGATGGAGGTTCATGACATTGTACAGGACACAGGGAGCAAGACCATCCCCAAGAGAAAAAAATGCAAAAAAGCAAAATGGCTGTCTGAGGAGGCCTTACAAATAGCTGTGAAAAGAAGAGAAGTGAAAAGCAGAGATAAAAAGGAAAGATATACCCATTTGAATGCAGAGTTCCAAAGAATAGCCAGGAGAGATAAGAAAGCCTTCCTCAGTGATCAGTGCAAAGAAATAGAGGAAAACAATAGAATGGGAAAGACTAGAGATCTCATCAAGAAACTTAGAGATACTAAGGGAACACTTCATGCAAAGATGGGCTCAATATAGGACAGAAATGGTATGGACCTAACAGAAGCAGAAGGTATTAAGAAGAGGTGGCAAGGAATACACAAGAACTGTACAAAAAAGATCTTCATGATCCAGATAATGACAATGGTGTGACCACTCACCTAGAGTCAAACATCCTGGAATGAGAAGTCAAATGGGCCTTAGGAAGCATCACTCAACAATGCTATTGGAGGTGATGGAATTCCAGTTGAACTGTTTCAAATCCTAAAAGATGATGCTATGAAAGTGCTGCACTCAGTAGGCTAGCAAATTTGGAAAACTCAGCAGTGGCCACAGGACTGGAAAAGATCAGTTTTCATTCCAATTCCAAAGAAAAGCAATGCCAAAGAATGCTTAAACTACCACACAATTGCCCTCATCTCACACACTAGTAAAGTAATGATCAAAATTCTCCAAGCCAGGCTTCAACAGTAGGTGAATCGTGAACTTCCAGATGTTCAAGCTGGTTTTAAAAAAGGCAGAGGAACCAGAGATCAAATTGCCAACATTCACTGAATCATCAAAAAAGCACGAGAGTTCCAGAAAAACATCTATTTCTGCTTTATTGACTATGCCAAAGCCTTTGACTGTGTGGATCACAATAAACTGTGGAAAATTCTGAAGGAGATGGGAATACCAGATCACCTGATCTGCCTCTTGAGAAATCTGTATGCAGGTCAGGAAGCAACAGTTAGAACTGAACACGGAACAACAGATTGGTTCCAAACAGGAAAAGGAGTACATCAAGGCTGTATATTGTCACCCTGCTTATTTAACTTACATGCAGAGTACATCATGAGAAATGTGGGGCTGAATGAAGCACAAGCTGGAATCAAGATTGCTGAGAGAAATATCAATAAACTCAGATATGCAGATGACACCACCCTTATGGCAGAAAGTGAAGAACTAAAGAGCCTCTTGATGAAGGTGAAAGAGGAAAGTGAAAAAATTTGCTTAAAACTCAACATTCAGAAAACTAAGATCATGGCATCCGGTCCCATCACTCATGGCAAACAGATGGGGAAACAGTGGCAGACTTCATTTTTTGGGGCTCCAAAATCACTGCAGATGGTGACTGCAGTCATGAAATTAAAAGACACTTACTCCTTGGAAGGAAAGTTATGACCAACCTAGACAGCATATTGAAAAGCAGAGACATTACTTTGCCGACAAAGGTCCATCTAGTCGAGCCTATGGTTTTTCCAGTGGTCATGTATGGATGTGAGAGTTGGACTATAAAGAAAGCTGAGCACCGAAGAATTAATGCTTTTGAACTGTGTGTTGGGGAAGATTTTTGAGAGTCCTTTGGACTGCAAGGAGATCAAATCAGCCAATCCTAAAGGAAATCAGTCCTGAATATTCATTGGAAGGACTGATGTTGAAGCTGAAACTCCAATACTTTGACCACCTGATGTGAAGAGCTGACTCATTTGAAAAGACCCTGATGCTGGGAAAGATTGAAGGTGGGAGGAGAAGGAGATGAGAGAGGATGAGGTGGTTGGATGGCATCACTGACTCGATGGACATGTGTTTGAGTAAACTCCGGGAGTTGGTGATGGACAGGGAGGCCTGGCCTGCTACTGCCCATGGGGTTGCAAAGAGTCGGACATGACTGAGCAACTGAACTGAAGCGAAAATTCATTTTGAGTCCAAAATACCATAACACTGTTAGAAACACTTAAATATGAGGATACATAAATAGAAGTAAATGATAAAACTCATAATGGTGTTACTTCCCTTTCCTGGACAGACTATTCTTTGAGTACTGTGCTTATTTAAGGAACTATACTTTGGAAGGTCCTCTGGAGGTATTCAGAAGAGCTAAATGCAGAATGATAAAGAACTCTTTCTGGTTAGACTGGAGAAGTCCTCTGAGGAAAAAAACATCCATTCATCCTCAAATCTGTGAATATTTGACTTCCTTTAAGGGACTGTGAGTGGTAATTTACAGAGAGAAAGATTTCTACTAAATTTAAGTCTTCTGCAGTCAAAACTATATGGATTGTCTCAGGGTGAGTAGGTCCTTCTCAAGGCTAGGGTCTGAGCATGGCACAAAGTTTGTGGGAAAAGGAGGATTCAAGGGTCATATGATTCACTGGACTAGATGACCCTTAAAGATGCTTCCAGCCTCAAATTTGATAATTGGATGGTTCCTCAATTGCCCACAACTCCCATCTGGGTGATTGCTCCCAGACCTCCAAAACCACTAGCACTTGCTTGAACTTCCTTCCAGGGTCCTGGAGCAATACATTACTGGCATCTGGCTACACAAATAAGAAACGGATGGCATATCCCAAAGGTGAAGAGGATGGGGTGTGGTTCTGAGCCCTGGGATGCTGTACTTCACCCACAATTGTATTTGCAAGGCAGCTCCAAGTCATTCCAGAGCTAGTTGTGGAAACACACGAAAAGCCACATACCCCATTGTCTTCCTGTAGTGAAGTTGGGCTGAACTAACGCAAGCCAAATTTGATTTAAACCAAGAAATTCTCGTTAGGCAGAACGATTTTATGTCATTTTATCCTTGAGTGAATTTTTACAGCTGAGTTGGAAAGTCTATCAAATAGGAATTAGAACGTCTCTGCCAACTCCTGATGTCTATCTCAGCCACTGCATGGCTGCCCTCTTCACCACCAGGGGTTAACTAGTTTCTTCACTCAGTAACCATTTTCTGACATTCTCCCGATGACACACTCTCACACATGCTTGTTTTTTTTTTCTTTTTTCTATTCATGAGTTGCACTTTCTTTGTTACTATGGCTGCAAATTGTTGATACTGGATTCATAGTCAGGTTTTTATTCCTTTTTGTCATTTTTTCCCATGAACTAATAAACCACAGTGGAGTTAACAGAGCGAGTCAATGTGAACTTTACACAAAGCATTTTTATATTCTGTGGCCATTCTCTCCTTACGCTTAATCATTTAGAGATGTTAACATAAGAAAATGAAAATGTTCGGCCTCCTTCCTTCCCCCGCTCCTTTTCCCTCTCATTTCCCAAGCTCCAGAGGGGAAGGACTATCAGCCATTTCCCATCAGTGCTGTTTGCAAAGTAACACATGTCCTCAATTACTGGGACCAGAAACTGCAGGCACCTTTTGGGTTGGTGATGGATGGCTGGCTGGCCCTGCTGTCTGTTGAATATGAACCATGGTTGCCACAGTGAGAAAGGTTTCGTAGAGTAACATTTTCTTTCCTGTGATCCAGGCAGCTTTTTGTCCTGGGCAATGGACCCTATTCTCAATGGGTGTGAGCCCAGTCTCAGCTTGTGTGTGAACCAGTCCATAGGAGAATCTGAGCTCAGAGCTCATCTCATAGGGAAAAGATCTCAGACTGAAACAAAAGGAGAAACGCGTGCAGAGTAACCTTTTATGTGGCAAACGAGCAGGTTGCAGAGTAGAAGCATCTGGGTTTGAAACTTAAATCTACCACTTACCAACTGCCATGATTTTTTTTTTTTGCCAAAGCGTGTGATTTCCCTGTCTCCTTTTTTTAAATTAACTTGGATAAGAAGATTAAAAATAATACTTCCTATTTGCCATGGTGATCATTACATAATGTATTTGATTGTCAGAAAACTATGTTGTTCACTCAAACTCACACTAGTACTCATATAATATTGTCTGTCAAATATTCTTCAATAAAATAATAACAATAGTCGCTAAGGTCTCATGGAGTTCTCATGAGGGTTATCCTTGGAAAGGCACTGCATGTCACTGAGAACATAATCAATAAAAGTTAGCAATTGTACTAGTCAAGAACCTTTTGGTAGCAAAGGACCAAAAAAACAGCCCAGAGCTTAAGTGTAGAAAGGCATTTATTGATTCATACAAAGCATGGATGTTCTAGGGGCTCAAGCAGTATCAGTAAAACTCAGTCTCCCCTACCTCTATTAATTCTGTTACTGTGGCAGCTAGTGACTCAGGAGCCCTCAGTGAGCTCTGCCTTCTGGTACTACCCTTGAGTGTCCCCTCCTCCATTATGCCAGAGTTGGTCTGTGTGACCAATATGGCAGAAGAGATAACAGGTTGCTTCCAAATTTATAAAAAGACACTGTGGCTTCCCTCTTAGTGTGTCTGTCTGTCTGTCTCTCTTCCCCTTTCTCCGATTATTCACTGTGGGGGAAGCCAGCTGCCGTGTTGTGGACAGCTCTATGGAGAGCCTACCTTCTAATGAACTGAAGTCTCCTGACAACAGCCACATGAGGGTACCTCTTGGAAGTGGATCCTCTGGCTTCAGTCAAGCCTTTGGTGACAATTTAACTGCAATCACATGAGACATTCTGAGCCAGAGTTATCCAGCTAAGTGACTCCTGGATACCTGACCCTCAAAAATCATGTGGGATAATATATGTTGTGTTAAGCTACTAAGTTTTGAGGTAATTTTTATGCAGCAACAGATACCTAATACAACTGATGTGAGATAACAAATACACTGATACCTTCACTTGTAGGTGGTTCTCTCTGATGCAGCTCTTAGCAATCGGTCTTATACCATCCTCCCAGCCAGCAATTCTAGTAGAGATCATCCTTTCCCCCCAAATTACAACAAACTCACTGGGGTGTCTTCTTGAATGGACTTAGCTAAGTGTCCTTCCCTTAACTAACATTGTTCACAAAAGGAAAAAAAAAGTTATTACCAGAATAAGGAGGATTTGGGGTGGGGGGAGGACAGCAAAAACAACAGATGTTTGTGTTTGCTGTTATCACCAATCACAATACAACTATTTATCTTCTCTTTGCAAATACATTTGATGGTAATAATACTAGCTAACCTTTATTGAGTGTTTGCTATATGTCAGGAACTTTGCGCTCAGTTGCTTTAGTTGTGTCCAATTCTTTGCAATCCTATAGACTGTAGCCCACCAGGCTCCTCTGTCCATGGGATTTTCCAAGCAAGAATACTGGAGTGGGTTGCTGTGCCCTCCTCCAAAGGATCTTCCTGACCCAGAGATCGAACCCAAGTCTCTTACATCTCCTGCATTGGCAAACGGGTTCTTTACCACTAGTGCCACTTCAGTTCAGTTCAGTTCAGTTCAGTCGCTCAGGCGTGTCTGACTCTTTGTGACCCCATGAATCGCAGCACGCCAGGCCTCCCTGTCCATCACCAACTCCCGGAGTTCACTCAAACTCACGTCCACCAAGTCGGTGATGCCATCCAGCCATCTCATCCTCTGTCGTCCCCTTTTCCTCCTGCCCCCAATCCCTCCCAGCATCAGTCTTTTCCAATGAGTCAACTCTTCTCATGAGGTGGCCAAAGTATGAAAAGTGCCACTTGGGAAGCCCCAATTTTATGTTTTACTTAATTTTTGCTAAGTGCCTATAAAATGGGTACTATTATCTTTATTTTATGAATAAGAGAGGCACAGTTTAAGTAATTATTCCAAAGTCAAACAGCTAGTTAGTAGTCAGGCTGGGATTTGAACGAAGACAGTTTAATTTTAGGATTCATGCTCATAAACCACTCTGCTAAAACACCAATACCATGCATGAAGTGTTAAGTTTTGATTTCAGGTATTTGTCCTCTGAGGTCTCGGGTAGGGAATGTGTTTCCACTGACACAGAGATGAAGATGACTCAGTGTTAACCCTGAAGTGATAGACACACTTCAATACCTGATCATATGGTGGTGGAGGGGGGATGTATAAACACTTTTAAGCTATGTGCATTCATTGCTCTGCCTCAAGTACCTCCTACTGATAATACACCATTGACAGAGTAAGTTTTTTTTTTGTTTTTTAAGGCTCTTTGAGTGAATATTTAGGTATAGAGGTGACTGTGAAAAATGTCACTAGCATGACTCATTTAACTCATTAGGTGCATATCTGGCCTGTATTAGGAACATTTTTATTTGTTCTAATTAACTGTTGGACACCTTTTCCACCTGCCCATATCAGCAGGAAATTTGGTGTTTTCTCTTCAAGCCTTTGCCCACAACTTGAATCGTACAGAAATTTGAGGATCTTATTTAGTCTAACTGGTTGGTCTAGATTTTAAGCTCCAGGATGTTTATGTTGCTAATGCCCTGATGTGGATGTTTATGTTGCTAATGCCCTGATGTGGAACATAATGTAGAATCCATTATGTTCTTGTCCATTGTTGTGAGACCTGTCCATCCTTGTGAGTCCTGCACTGGCTCTGAACACACCTCATCACGGGCTCCAGGATTTAGACTGTATTTGGTTATATGCCAAGGATCAGCTATTGCTTCTCAAACACAGCAATCTCACCAGTGCAGCCAGTCTGAGATGAACAAGTGATTGCGGCACCTGCTGTGCTCCTGGAACTAGCTCTTCCCACAAAACAGTAGCCCTGTCCATTGATCCAGGCTTTTCCTTTCTGCCTAGGGAGGTCCTCTTTGGGTCTCTTCATGTCCATTAAACCTCTGTCTGGGCCATCTTGTTCATTGGAAGGGCTTTTTAATTCTGCTGAACTCCACAAGCATCCCAGTGCTACTGAGACTGGAGTGTGTAACACATCTTTCTCCCTGGAGATTATCCAAGTCTACTTAACTGAGACCACTCAATTATTACAGGCAAACATCAAAGATAATCTGTCCCCAGGTGGTTTTCTGCATCAACCTAAGCACAAAAGCTGCATGCTAACAAATGCATTAAAATGTATCCAACTTAGATCAGATTTTAAATACACAAAAATGTTTTCAAGTTATGCTTCACTAGACATCCTGCTAGAGAAATATGACAATGTTTCAGGGTATCATAACCTTGGGCAGACCCTTGGGTGGAGACAGCTTTTCAGCCCCAACAAGATCTACTTGGTTAGAGAGGCGGTTTCCCAGAGAGAGGGCATTGCTATTCCCAGAAAAAGAGAGGACAGATGAAAGGTGACCAATACATTTAAAAGTGTGTCTGTGGCTGGTTAACCCTGGGCTCATGAGAGGAGAAAACAATCATCTATTCAACTCCAGCTGGTCCCTTTTCTCACTATAGAAAACTAGGTAACATACCCCATTTATGTCATTTTTACAGGAAAACTTAATATTGGGCTCTGAATGATTCAGAGTTAGGAGGAACATAAGCACCTACTACATAGATTGGTGTCATTGCCTGAGGACCAAGAAACTCTCAAGTATTTAGTCTCATAGGTAAATTTCATTTGGAATAGAGGGCATTAATTTCATCATTTAAGAAGAGATGGGCGTTTTTTTGATACATAGTAGGTGGTATCATCTCAGAAGTAAGAGGGTGCCAAATAGAGCACCAAGAAATGGCAATATTAATTTGGATGACCAGAGCTGAAAGGAGAGAACTCATGATCCCTTTTCTCTTCCTTTTTGCCTTCTCCACCTCCATTTGAGTAAACATGTCACTAAGTATTAAGAATATTTGGCAAAAGCATTTCCCTTTAGAGCAAGGGGGAAATTAATATTTTTTCTGGGGGTGGGATTGGGGAGGTATAAGCATGAAGCCAGGTGCTGATGACTTCTCTGCAAATATGATAATTTCTAATTAAAAGTTGGCAGCCACACCAAATAGTTTGCACCCTGTGGGAAAGCAAGGACTGAAAGGTTGGGTGGGATGAAGAGGCTTGATGTAATCACATTCCACTAATTGAAAACCCTTTCCTGTGGGTAAATATTGTCCTGGGGATATCATGCTCTGTTCCTAATAAGCTTCAGCAGGCAAAGACACAGATATATCACCTAAAAAGGTCTTCAAATGACAATAATTCCTGAAAATCAGGAAGTAGAGTGGATTTCCCACTAAAGTAGGTCTGTCTGTTCAGTAGAGTTGCCAGGTTGCTGTCACGGAGAAGTTATTTGCTGACTCATCTTGATATTGGGGAATTTTCAAGTTTCCATTGTACAGAGTTCTGTCTCTTTCCAGAGGTAATCTCTTTGAAATAATAATTTTATGTAACATATGTGAACTGTGTTTTACTATTCTCATAAGAAATGTCAGTGTCCCTAATTCCAACAAAGGGGGAAAACACAGTCTTTTGAAATCTTCTCAACTCATAGTATAAAAAGTAAAATATGAGCCATGGACAGTTAGTGGCCTAGTTTTTTGAGACAAATGATTTAAAAAATGCATTTTTTAAGTGTTGCCAAATTTTAGTAATACTTTTTTTTGTACCTAAGACATTAAGATTCTACTTTTTGTTATTCCTTTGAAGCTTATTTACTTGTGAATAGGTTCACTTGTGAATAGGTTCAAAACATTACTTTTTTTTCAGTAAGAAAATGGCTTCCAGTAATTCATCAGTTACTTTTAAACAAAGTCTTTCTGGTCAGATACCAAGCTCCACTCTTCATATCTTGAGTCCTGGCTCTGACCGGGTGACTGATCCCAGGACTTGGGAAAGGACCTTAGAGACTTCTATTCCCAATCACAAACAGTGAAAGGATTCTGTCCACACTTCTGCCCCTCCCAATTGATCATGTGGCCTCTGCTGGACACCCAGTGGTGTCTGTATTTTGTGAGGCTATTATCTGAAGGAAATGGACTCATTTTCAAAGATGGGCAGCACAGATAGTTTGGATACAAACTAATTTGGTCATTCATGTGTTCACTCATTCTTTTGACCGATGTTTACTGAACCTCTCTGAGTCAGGCAGGTTCTGAGTTGGCTCTAAGGACAGAGGTCAAGAGAGGAGATGTTGTCTCTGCCCTCATGGAGTTCCCAGTTGGGGAGAGAGATATCAAAGACTAAGTAAACAAGTAACTAATCACACTATTTATAATGATGGAAAATGGCATGAAGGACAAGTGGAAAGTGTGGTAAGGGCTAATCACAGGGAGACAGACCCAGACTGGGGGTCAGTTGGAATTTTAATTAAGACACTTTTCTTTTTTCTCCCATCATATAAATGAAGCCTAGGTATGAAAGTCTGGGTTAGAATTTCTTAAAATAGCTACTCATTAAAAGAGGTAAGATGTGTCATAAATGAGAGTACTGATACAATGTAGGTGCTCTCTATAAATAATGGTTAGGTATTTATAATATATACTATTTGGCATTATCATATAGCCTTAAAATTAACTTGGAAAAGTTTTTATGCATTTCATAAAAACTTTATGCTCTATTTTTATTAAGTAAAAAAAGTTACAAATGCAGAAACATTAAATATGTTATATGTATATATGTGTACGTGTACGTATATGCCTAGAAAATATGTGAAAATTGTACCAAAATGTTTTTCTTTTTATTAACTGAATTATAAATATGCATATAAAATATATTTTAGTGAATATATATCAAGCAAACATCTGTGCAAACACAGCCAGATCAAAGACTGGAATTCTGACAGCACCCAAAGGACCTCCTCTCCCTCATACAGCATTCACCATAAATAATCCTCTTTCTTACCTAGAAATAAACACTATCCTGACTTTTATGATCATTACATATATCCTGTTTGTATTTCTAAGCAATGTAAATTACTTTTGTCAGTTTTGAACTGTATGTACATGGGATTATACTTATCTCATTTCTTTGGCTCCACATCATGTGTGTGGAGTTCAACACTTCATTGTTGCACTGTTCCTTTGTGTGAATGAACACAACACAGTTCATTTGTCCCTTCTAGCATGGATGGGCATTCGCGCTGTCTCTAGTTGGGGTCTACTGCACACAGTGGCACAACCACCATTCTTGTACGTGCACAATGCACACAGTATATTGAGCTTCTTTACTGTTTAAAGCCTTTAAGTGTGCTTGCTGGTCCTGGGAGGTGTTGGTTATTTTGTTTCAACCCTCCCATTCTGATCCATTCATCCCTGCTCTTTGCCTTCTTAAGAACCTTATCACCAGACTGCCTGGCCTCCAGCTTTTAGTTACCTTTGGCCAAAGGGAGGCAACAGCATGAGCTTGGAGCGTGGGAGGTACAAGTCTTGGAGTCTGAATTCCCCTGGCTTCCTCTCTGCCTCCCCACAGTCCTGGGAGCAGCTGCACTGCATTTCTTCTTCAGTTCTAGCTCTCACAAGGCTCTGGAAGCTTCCTTCCTCCTGCCACTTGAGGCCCAGCAGCAGTAACATCAGATCAGATCAGATCAGTCGCTCAGTCGTGTCCGACTCTTTGCAACCCTATGAATCGCAGCACGCCAGGCCTCCCTGTCTATCACCAACTCCCGGAGTTCACTGAGACTCATGTCCATCGAGTCAGTGATGCCATCCAGCCATCTCATCCTCTGTTGTCCCCTTCTCCTCTTGCCCCCAATCCCTCCCAACATCAGAGTCTTTTCCAATGAGTCAACTCTTGGCATGAGGTGGCCAAAGTACTGGAGTTTCAGCTTTAGCATCATTCCTTCCAAAGAAATCCCAGGGCTGATCTCCTTCAGAATGGACTGGTTGGATCTCCTTGCAGTCCAAGGGACTCTCAAGAGTCTTCTCCAACACCACAGTTCAAAAGCATCAATTCTTCGGCGCTCAGCCTTCTTCACAGTCCAACTCTCGCATCCCGTTAAGTCTCCAGTGGACCACCATCCTTGTGGTTCCTTTAACCCTGCTCACACCTTCGTAAACCATCCTTTATAAAACTCTCTTCACTCAAACCGTTCTGAAGATGCCATGTCCTTCCTTCTATTTAAGGTACACGATTCAGTGGCTTATAATATATTCACTTCACTATGTATCCATTACCACAATCAATTTTAGAACAATTTCCTAAAAGAAATGCTGTAGCACTTAGCTGTCACTTCCAATTCCCCCATATTCCTCCAGCCCAAGTCAACTACTATTAGTATATAATCTACCTTCTATCTCTATAGACTTTTCTATTCTGGATATTTCATAAAAATTTCATGTATATGTGTATGTATGTATATATATGTATAAATTTCTTACATGTATTTATTTTTTCTTTCTATATGTAGCTTAGATTTAGATCTTTAGGCCACCCAGAAATTTTTTGATAATGTTGATGATGATGGTGAAAGAGATCTTTCAAAAGAAAAGATTCCATTTCTCTTGCCAAATGGACATCAAATTATCCCATCACCACTTATGGAAACATATCATTTTCTCTGTTAATCTACATTGTGCCCTTTTACTATAAGATTAATTCCCATGGAGATGAGTCTCAGAGAAAAGACAACTGTTTTCTTTATACCTTTTTTCAAATGTCCCACAGTGAGGATATATCATTTATACAACTGGAAAAAAAGCTTTAGAGAGTAAAATTAAATTTTTTCAATTAAAAAAATTAGAAGTGGAAGGTCAGTAGCAAAGGATGCTTAGAGATTTTCAGACTCCAGAAGAAGACTTCTCTTTTGCTGCTTTTCCTATTTCCCAACATTCTCATTTTCTGTAGCAAATAGCTAAGAAGCTTCTTGTATCTGCAGCACAGAACAGGGACAGAGCCGCCTCTAGGAAACCTGAGTTCTCAGCTTAGTTCTCATGCCCAGTTTCTCCAGGTTCAGGCTAAGGGTACCTCCCCTGTTCCCTAGAGCATGGGTCCCCAACCCCCAACCCCCAGGTGATTACAGGTCCATGGCCCATTAGAAACCCAGCCCCTCACAGCAGGCAGCTGGCAAGCCACTCCCCGTCACTCCCCATCCCTCTCATTACCACATGAGCCATCCCCCAGCCATTGTGGAAAAATTGTCCTCCACAAAACCAGTCTCTGACACCGAAAAGGTTGGGACCATTACACTAGAGCTTTTCTTTTCTCAACTTTGTTCTGATCCGGGTCCAGAGTCTATGACTCTCAGAGAAAATCGGCCTCTTTGTGAAATTATCCTCTCTCAGTTGTTGTTGATATTTAGTCGCTAAGTTGTTTCCAACTCTTTCACCACCCCATGGACTGTAACCCACCAGGCTTCTCTGTCCATGGGGTTTTCCCAACAAGAATACTGGCGTGGGTAACCATTCCCTCCTCCAGGGGATCTTCCAGATCCAGGGGTTGAACCCATGTCTCCTGCATTGGCAGGCAGATTCTTGACCACTGAGCCACCAGGGAAGCCCTCTCTCTCTCAGAACCCAGATTCTATTGACCATTTAATAATCTCTCAGGCTCTTTCATCTCCTCCCCACTTCCTCCACCTTCTGCTTCTCACACAGATAGTCTAGGTATTAATGTAACTCTTCTTCATTCTCTCTAGTGATGTTTGGGCTCCAAATAGGGTATCTAGACAGGCAATAGTGGTAAATGAAGATCTGGCATCAAGCTGTGTGTGTGCTAAGTCACTTCAGTCACGTCTGACTCTTTGCAAGCCCTGGAACTGTAACCCTTCAGGCTCCCTTGTCCATGGGATTCTCCAGGCAAGAATACTGGAATGGGTTGCCATTTCTTTCTCCAGCAGATATTCATGACATAGGTATCAAAGGGCAGGCCGGTTCTTTACCACTAGCGCCACCCAGGAAGCCCGGGTGTCAAGGTGTCTTGGCTTAAATTCCACTTCAGTTATTTATTAGCTGTGTACCCTTGGAGAAGTTATTTTATCACTCAATCTCTTAATTGACTGTTTCCTAGCCTCTAAAATTATGATGGCTGTTAGAATCAAATGAATTGTTCCTTAGAAGTTTCTTAATATTGCCTGGAACATGGTCCATTCTCAGTAAATGTAAGTTGCACTTATGGTTATTATCTGATACTTATACTAAGAAACCTATTCACCCACTGTCATGAAAGAGATATCATATTTTGGCACATGTAAGTAATAAAATGTTCACTCCTTGAAAAAATCCAAAACAAGCCAGAAACACTGGCATCTATAACAATTGCTTTATATCACCATGATGAATCCACTCCTCCATTTCCCTTCAAAGTCTACTTTGGTAGTTGGGGAGGGGGCAGAGGCGTGTAGAAGTTGGAGGGAGGTCAGGGTGTTTGACATCCGGTTCAGTACAATGAACAACAGACACAATACTGGAAAGTAGAAGCTTAAGTGGCAAAGGAGACAGTGATAAGTCAGTCCTCAGGAATTCACAGCAAGAGTGGGCGAGTGTTAAATTTCCACATTCAAAGGAATCCAATTCATAGGATTCATTCCAATTCATAGACATTTGAGGGAGGGGGTTGAATTTCCACAAGGTAGGGGTGGGGATAAAATTCAAGTCTCTTATGCCCAGATCTAAGGGACAGAAACACTTGGAGTTACTCAAGAGGTAGAGCCCAGAAAGCCTTGCTGCACCACTTACCCCCAGTTGTTGGCTGCTAAGCAAGGTGCTGATGAGTGTTCAACTCTTCTTCTCTCTGCTGCGCTCCTTCTTGGCAACATTCATTATGAATAGCCTTATGGGCAGCTTTGGATCCTGCATTTGCTCTCACTCGGTGGTTTGCCACTTACTTCCTTTTAACATTCCTCCACCCTCTCCTTGGAAAACAGGTCTCTCCCAGAGCCACCTGCTCCTTCTCTTCTCAATACCCGTAGCCTTGCTCTCTGATTTCTCCATCAGCGATTTGGCTCTTGCCTGGGACTCAAACACAACTTCTGTTCAAATATTTTCCATGTGAACTTCTTGTTTGGAGCACATTGTGTTTCACTGGTGTGGACCGTTATTGGGATAGAAGAGGGTGATCAGGGCTGATACTTGAAAAGTCAAGTTTATATATCCAAATAAAGAGACCACATAAAGCCCTTCTTCCCAATGGGTTTCTGTCCCAAAAGCCTCAGGCTCAATGCAGAGGCAGTCATGACCAAGGAGGCTAGTGCTGAGTTGAGGCCAAAAATCAGCCTAGGAATGGACTGAGGCTCATAGTTGGCACACATGCCTTTAGATTCTCTCACATATACCCTCCGGGGTCTTCTTAACCTAGGTCATTGGCCTAAGAAAAGTGCCAGGCCAGGCCACAGTTCAACATCAACATGTGTACTAAACCACACCACACCCCACATGCAGCATGACAAGCCCTGGCTACTCGCAACCCACCGGAGTGTCCATCTCCTCCAGTGGAGTTCAGATAAGGGCTTTCAGCCTGGCTGTCTCCGCATGATTTCCGCCAGGTCGAGCATTCCAAAGAGAAACACATTTACCTACTTAAGGAGCCTCTTCTCTTGACTCTGACCTGGATGACTGTCCCAACCAAGGATACGTTGGCAAGATGTTGTGAATCAAGTGTGAGTTTAAATCCCAGTTTTATAATAGCTGTGTAGCCTTGAACTAATTCCTTCACATCACTCTACCTACTTCCTCCTTTGTGAAATGGAGCTAATAAAGCAAAGGGGTGTGAGAATCCATAGAAGGATAACCCACAAATAATAAGCGTGGGCAATTCCCTGAGAAGTATGCTAGTCCTACTATGATAGGAAATAGGGTTGATGTTACATATGGAGAGGTGGTCCCTCCTTCAATATTTAAGGGATGAGAGATCCACAGCCTAATAGGAAGTATGATCGGAAGCTGAGTTGGGAAAAATAGCTTTGTGAACTCAGAGTGTGGTATGTAAAAATTTGGAGCTGTGCCCTGGCACTTGATGTTTAGTGTCTAAAGCTTCCTGAGTTGAGACGATGATGTAGACAAAGGACAGCGGAACATAGCAGGAGCGTGTTCTAACGTGCACTGTGCTTTTGGACTTGTTACCGTTGCTCACGATGTCTGCTTGAAGGGGTCTGGCCACTGAAATGAGCAGTGGCCACCTCAGACGCCAGCTCATTGATTTGAGGGGATTTTGTGGCATCTCACTAGTGACTGCTAGCAGTGGCAACCACAGCCAACAAGAATGAGGTTACTCGGCAGACTTGGGTTCGGGTTTGATGCCTTAAGGCAATACTAATCCGGACTGACCCGTTGGACAGAAGTGTCTTCCCGGGGCCTTGGAGCTCTTGCACAGATATAACGCAGATGTAGAGGCATTCGATGTTTGCGTTTGAGAGAATGTGGTCTCATTTCATTTCCCAAGCTGGCAAACTGGTCCTACGTGTTAAGTGGTTAGCACGCTGCCTGGCACATTTTAAGGGCCCCATAAATGATGCTCATTATGATTAAACACGCGTGCCGCAGCAGCCGGAGGGCAAGGCAGTGCTCCTTGGCAGCTGGAGCTCTCTAAGGGGAGGGCGGCAGCTTAGGAGCTGAGAGAAGAGAGTGGAATCATTTAGTGGCTGACACATACCCAGTCACTACAAGGAATCTCCCATCCCAGCACAGAAGTCTGACCCAATTTTCCTGGCCTCCAGAGACTCTCTGGTTCCAGCCACAGATCCGAGCCGGGAGCATCCATCCTGTTAGCTGGCTGTGGTTGGGAGACATAGGGGGTGAACCAGAACTCACCCGGATTTTGGAGCCTTGAGCAATAGCTCATCTCCTCCAGCACTCTCTGGGGGTTGAAAGGCTGTGGGAAAGGGAGGAGAGAGGGCGTGGGGCACCTCACATGGTCAGGAAGGCCTCCCTTCCCTTGGAACTCATGACAGCCAGATCATGGGTTCATAGGGTTGTTTATCATCCTCAGTCTTGGAGAGACCATGCCCACATGACAGGGCTTTATAAGTTGGAAAGTACTTTCCACACGTACAAAATCTCCACCTGGGATTCAGCTGGAGGGCTTTCCAACCCTTGGAGCATAGGATCCTGTGTCAATGTTCTCAAAAGGGGATTCACGTCACTTAAGTCTCATTGGGGTGGAGGTACCACATTAGCTACGACCTCAGTTTGTAAGCCCTGGGACCCATGTTCTTGCCAGGACCCTTTCTGTATCTCTTAAGAAACAAAGCGACTAGACAGTGACTTGGGCTGGGCCAACCCAGGCGTGGATTCTCATAGCACCTATGAGCTGGAAGCACAGAGCTCTGAGGAGGGATAGAGGGAGGTAGGTGGACACGGGAGGTCATCAAGGACAGCATTCAGGAAGAGCCATATCATGTCCTTTTACAGATGTGCCAGCTGGAGCATAGGAAGACTCACCTACTCACCCAGATCCACCTCTTGCTGCACTAGGTCGTTGACCTCCTTTGGCCCTGGTGGCCTTCTATAAGCTTTAAGCAGTTTTACTTCTTATATGTAACTGTTTTTTCCAGCCACCAAAGCAAAGCCATTTAAATTGCTAACCTCAAATACACATGATGAACTTGGATATTTGTTTTTAGGTCTCCCTTTGACTACAGGGTCCTCATTCCACAGCTACTAAGGCACCCAACACCTGAGATGTCACTCATTCCCCAAACTTTGAAACCCTGGTCCCACTCGCTTCACTTTTCTTATGTGAAGCTTTTATGTAAGCCCTTTTACTTCTCATCATCAATAACCTCTTCTATAATCCTGCATGCATGCTACATCGCTTCACTCGTGTCTGACTCTTTGCGACCCTATGGACTGTAGCTTGCCAGGCTCCTCTGTCCGTGGGATTCTCCAGGCAATAATACTGGAGTGGGTTGCCATGCCCTCTTCCAGGGGATCTTCCCAACCCAAGGGTCGAACCTGCATCTTTTATGTCTCCTGCACTGACAGGTGAGTTCTTTACCACTAGTGCCACCTGGGAAGCCCCTTCTATAATCCTGTCTCCTCTGTATTCACATGTAGGGGACCAGGTAAAGATGAAAAAATGGAGACCAGGACGGACTCTCCCTAGGTCATTCAACAGTACAGCCGAGAGAGACTTCCCTAGCGGTGCAGTGGATAAGACTCATGCTCCCAACACAGGAGGACCAGCTTCGATCCCTGGGTCACAGACCTAAGATCTCACATACCATAACTAAGCCTGAGGGCTTCAGTTACTGAGCCCACATGCTTTAGAGCCCCTGCGGGGCAGCTAGTGAAGTCAACACACAGGAATGAAGACCTGCACACCGCACCGAAGACCTGGTGCAGCCAAAAAAATTAAAATTTTTTTGAAAAAAAATTTAAAAATTCCACCTCAACTTAATTGTCAATACTACCCAAAATTCCCATTAAAAACAAACAAACAAAAACCAGAACAGCAGAGCAAGGGGAAGGAGCTGTCACCTCACCACTGCTCTTAAATCCATCCCCTCCTTTCCATTCCCCCAACCATTACCTTGCCAAGGCCTCCTGCCTGGACCCCCATAGAATTTCATTCTTTCAGCAAATGATTGAGACAAAAGCCCTTGCCTCATGCCTAAGTGATCAATGAGGTGGGGGGTGGGGGGTGCAGTGGCATCAAATCATTTACAAATGATAGCAAATGGGCAAAGAAAAAAGGAAAGTCAGAGGCTTCCTGATTTGTTCCACTGCTTCAGTCTTTCAGCTTCTCAGAGAGTCCTATACACTCCTGCTGGAGTGTCATATTCCTAATACTCCCCCAAACAGTACACTGTATTCCAGATTACTCTAGATGGGCATTCTAGCCCCTCCATGACCACAACCTCAAGGCCCTACTTCTTTACACACTGCCCCTGCCATCGGGCACCACTGCCCACTGTCCTTGTCCACTTCAGTGCCCGTACGCAGGGTGTTCTTTCTATGCAAAAGCCCAGCTTGGCTGCCACATCCCCAAGAAGCTTTTACCAACACCTCTGATGAAAAAGATTTTTCTCCACCTCTGCTATATACTCCCTAATCCATTTTTAGGACTAATTTTATGGAAAAGACACATGTTACAAGATTCCAGGACTTCACAATTTCTTTTAGGTAATGAAAAGCCCAGTGATGGTCAATGAACATGGAAGCCCTTGGATTATCCACTTCTAGGCACATTTTTGAAAGCCAACCCTTGTCCAAGGAACATCCACAATTCACCTTTTCTGAACCACAGCCAAGTTCTGGGCATTGAAGAGCAAAATACAGCATGTAAAAAAGAACAACAATATAAAACCATGGTCCCTGGCCTGAGTTTACATTTTGAGCAGTCCCTGGGAAGGCTGCAGTGTGCATCAGCTGAAAAGCACTTTTTAAGCCCTGTTTTTTTCAGAGTTTCAGCTTTTGATTACATATCACTGCATGTGATACACATCATAAATATATTTCATAACATGACTGTGAGCATCATTATCTTTCCTACTTTACATATTGACTCTGGTTCTTCTTAGCCCACAATGTCTTTCTCATACCCTCTTTTCAGCACCCTACTAGGGTTCCTTTCTTTCTGCTCCAACCCTATGATTTCCCACTGCTTTGAACTTCTTTCAGGAACTTGTAAATTCAGCACCACACACATTAGTTCTTCCTCACATGGTTCAGAAGTGTGACACTCAGTGGCTTTGGAGTTTGTAGCAGGGAGAGCTAGCTGACCACCAAAGCTATGTGCTCTTCCATCTGGTTGAGTTGTTGTGGGACGCAGCTACTCAGTCACTCCATTTCCCGACCCTTTTGCCTCTTCTTGGGGCTATGAAACTAATTGTGGTCACTGAACTAAAAGGGGTTTGTACTGATTTGGGGCAGGGATTGTTACAGTATCTTCCATGCAATCATCACTTTCTCTTTATCTCCATTGACAAGTTTGGATGCCAGAAGTTGGAAACAGCAGGGCTTTGGGATGGAAAGGACTAGATTCCTGAGTCATCAGTTCAGTTCAGTTCAGTCACTCAGTCGTGTCCGACTCTTTGTGACCCCATGAACTGCAGCACACCAGGCCTCCCTGTCCATCACCAGCTGCCGGAGTCTACCCAAACCCATGTCCATTGAGTCGGTGATGCTGTCCAACAATCTCATCCTCTGTCGTCCCCTTCTCCTCCTGCCCTCAATCTTTCCCAGCATCAGGGTCTTTTTAAATGAGTCAGCTCTTCGCATCAGGTGGCCACAGTATTGGAGTTTCAGCTTCAACATCAGTCCTTCCAATGAACACCCAGGACTGATCTCCTTTAGGATGGATTGGTTGGATCTCCTTGCAGTCCAAGGGACTCTCAAGAGTCTTCTCCAATACCACAGTTCAAAAGCATCAATTCTTCTGCGCTCAGATTTCTTTATAGTCCAACTCTCACATCCATACATGACTATTGGAAAAACCATAGCCTTGACCAGACAGACCTTTGTGGCAAAGTAATGTCTCTGCTTTTGAATATGCTGTCTAGGTTGGTCATACCTTTCCTTCCAAGGAGCAAGCGCCTTTTAATTTCATGGCTGCAATCACCATCTGCAGTGATTTTGGAGCCCAGAAAAATAAAGTCAGCCACTGTTTCCACTGTTTCCCCATCTATCTGCCATGAAGTGATGGGACCAAATGCCATGATCTTAGTTTTCTGAATGTTGAGCTTTAAGCAAATTTTTCACTCTCCTCTTTCACTTTCATCAAGAGGCTCTTTAGTTCTTCACTTTCTGCCATAAGGGTAGTGTCATCTGCATATCTGAGGTTGTTGATATTTTTCCCAGCAATCTTGATTCCAGCTTGTGCTTCTTCCAGCCCAGCGTTTCTCATGATGTACTCTGCATATAAGTTAAATAAGCACAGTGACAATATACAGCCTTGATGTACTCCTTTCCCTATTTGGAACCAGTCTGTTGTTCCATGTCCAGTTCTAACTGTTGCTTCCTGACCTGCATACAGATTTCTCAGGAGGCAGGTCAGGTGGTCTGGTATTCCCATCTCTTTAAGAATTTTCCACAGTCTATTGTGATCCACACAGTCAAAAGCTTTGCCATAGTCAATGAAGCAGAAGTAGATGTTTTTCTGGAACTCTCTTGCTCTTTTGATGATCCACCAGATGTTGGCAATTTGAACTCTGGTTCCTCTGCCTTTTCTAAAACCAGCTTGAACATCTGGAAGTTCACGGTTCATGTATTGCTGAAACCTGGCTTGGAGAATTTTGAGCATTACTTTACTAGCATATGAGATGAGTGCAATTGTGTGGTAGTTTGAGCATTCTTTGGCATTGCCTTTCTTTGGGATTGGAATGAAAACTGACCTTTTCCAGTCCTGTGGCCACTGCTGAGTTTTCCAAATTTGATGGAATATTGAGTGCAACACTTTCACAGCATCATCTTTCAGGATTTGAAATAGCTCAACTGGAATTCCATCACCTCCACTATCTTTGTTCATAGTGATGCTTCCTAAGGCCCACTTGACTTCACATTCCAGGATATCTGGCTCTAGGTGAGTGATCACACCATTGCGATTATCTGGGTCATGAAGATCTTTTTGGTACAGTTCTATTGTGTATTCTTGCCACCTCTTCTTAATATTTTCTGCTTCCGTTAAGCCCCTACCATTTTCTGTCCTTTATTGAGCCCATCTTTGCATGAAATGTTCCCTTGGTATCTCTAATTTTCTTGAAGAGATCTCTAGTCTTTCCCATTCTATTGTTTTCCTCTATTTCTTTGCATTAATCGCTGAGGAATAACCTTCCAGGAAAGGGCAACTGACCAGGAATATCTTCAGACTTTGGACAAAAAATAAGCTTTTAATAAGTTAAACCACTGAGACTAAAACGAAGTTAGGTAAATCTAAAACTGAATCCTATCTCTGCCACTTGAAAGCTGTGTAATGTTGGGAAGATTATTTACCCTTCTGGACCTCAGATTCTCCATCGAAAAGGGGGGATCAACAGTATCTAACTTTGCAGAATGGTTATGAGGCATAAATAAGGTATTTAGGAAGTACTTAAGACATTGAAGAAACCAAATATTTTCTGTATCTTTGTGTGTGTGCACTGGGCTCTCGTGCAGTTGCCTCATGTGTGTTAAATCTTGCTTATAGATGGTAAACCCCTGGAGAAGTAGTTCAATGATGTAGATTACTTCCGTGTTTGCCATTAAAATCTAGCACATTTCGATGTTTGGCAAAACTAATACAATATTGTAAAGTTTAAAAATAAAACTAAAAAAAAATCTAGCACAGTGCAAAGTGCATAGAAGATCTCAATAGTTGTTATTGTTGTTAGTCACAAAGTTGTGTCCAGCTCTTTTGAGACCCCATGGACTGTAGCCCAGGAGGCGCCCCTATCCATGAAATTTCCCAGGCAAGAATATTGGAGTGGGTTGCCATTTCCATTTCCAATAAATATTTACTAAGAGGCAAAAACCAACTTGGTTTAAAGCTTAGGCAAAACTATCTTCCTGTGGTACCTTTTTGGTCGTCTCCCCTCCTTGGCCACCCACAACCCACTCCATCACATAGCTCCCTTTATTCTCTTCCACCTACGACCCTCTCCCACTACCAGTTCCTTTGGCTTCCCACCAATCCACAACCTTTAAAGTGTATTTTCATGTAAACTTGTTTGCTCAATATGTGAGTTAATGGGTGTATCTATTTGGATAAAATATTTTTGTGGTTTGTTTACAATGCAGCAGAAGCAAGACAGGGAAGGGAGGGGCCGATTACTGAGCTTTTTGGAAATAGTGAGGAAACCATGTTGGAGGTGACCTTGTTTCATATTTTTGTAAATGAGCTGTAGACACGAGTTTCATGATGAAATCTCTTATGATGAAGTTGGATGATATTGCTAAACACTTCTGCCCAGTATAAAATATCAAGTTGATGAAGAACAACCATCTCATTAGATTGGTATGTTGAGACTTTGGGAATTGTGTCAATGTGTTTTCAAAAAGAGAACACATATTTGAAGACTAAGAGCAATGAAAAAGTGGTGGGTTATCTGAAGTCAGTTTAAGCCATCAGAGTTTAGGTTATCTCTAAAAAATTCAGTCTCTGCCCCCTCACTATTGAAGAGGCAGTTGAAGCTTCTTTTAAGTCTTATCATGTTTGACATGCTTTTTGCACGTGAACATACTCCCTAACCTCTTCCAATGTAAGTGCTATAAGAAAAACAGGGTAACACAAAGTATCCTGATAATAGTAGATAGAGAACAAATGCCCAACCAGTGGAGGCAAACTTTTTTCATAAGTCTTATTCATGAAAAATTTTTAAATGTTTGGACTTCACTTTAAAAAGAGTGTGCACACACACACACAGCTGCACATATACCATCAGGAAATGTAATATCTACAACTATAGTAAAGCATTTAAAAAATTATTTCCCTGAAATAGGAATTTCATCTAGTGAAAGGTAAAATTTCAGAAACTATATATATAATATGAAATTATATATTATATAAATATTATATACTGTTCATTATAAATACATATATTATTAATTATATATAATAATACTATATATACAATTTTATATATTATAGAAAATTTGGGCTTTTGATCATATTTTATGTGAGATTAACACTGGTGGTGTGGAGTGGAGGCAGGCTGGGTGGTGTAACTGAGGGATTTGAAAGTGAAGTGCATGGGAATCAGTCTCAGACAAGGAAGAGTAAACAAAGAGGGCATCCACCAGGACGTCACTGCCTTAAGTGTGGTCTGCAGGCTGCACCGAGCACCAGACCAGGGCAAGGGAAGTGAGGCACTCTACTTGAGTGCACCAAAAACACTCAGGAACCCAAATAAGTAATATTTTAAAAGTTCAAATTGAAACTGTCACCAGCAAAGCCCATTAACAATTCCAGGGAAATAAAAATAGAATCTGGGTAATAAAATGGTGTGCTCTGCTCAGTAACTCAGTCCAGTCTGACTTTTTGCAACCCCTTGGACTGTAGCCTGCCAGGCTCCTCTGTTCATGGGATTTCCCAAACAAGAATACTGGAGTGGGTTGCCATTTCCTATGCCAGGGCATCTTCCTGTCCCAGGGATAGGTCTCTTGCACTGGCTGGTGGATTCTTCACCACTGAGCCACCTGAGAAGCCCAGGTAAGAAAATGATGGTGTTATAATTTAGAGATTCAACGATGGATCAGCTTTCTCCATCTGCCAGCTGGTATTGGGGTCAGGGTGTATTAAATAGGAAGATTAAATGTTTTCGTATTGGGGGTGATACCCAAAAAACTTCCTGTTTGCACCCTAATGGGCTACCCCCAAATAAGAGGGTTGCAGAAAGTGAGAATACCTGACAGTTTCCAAAGGGGGATGACAAGATCTTGGACACTACTCTCAAAGGCACATTGTCCGAAAAGAAGAATTATGGGGCCTAAAGGCATGGGGAGAAGCTCTGCTCTTCTACTCATGGTTATGACAGTGACCCAAACCAGCAAGAGATAGTTATAGAAGATGGACCTTCACCCCTAATTGCCCCTCAAGAAGGAAGAATAAGACACAGGGCCAAGGAAGGATTAAAACTCATTATCAGGTCCTGGGAAATAGAATCTGATAATAAAATCGAATCGTTTTTTCCTTTGTGCTTAGTTTCACTTGATCGAAGGGTACTGCGTGCAGCGGCCTTCTACCCAGCAATTCAGATGAGAGTTCCTAGTGTGAAGCGGCTGCACCTGATACTTGAGCTTGGCGTAGGTCTTGCAGAAGCTCTGCGCATGACACCAGGGATCGGCAGACCAATGCGCGCCCAGCACGGTGATCTGAGGCTTGAGCAGTGACACAGACGCTCACGCACACGCACACGCACACGCACACGCGCACACCCTCAGACGCACAAGAGCTCCGCCCCTTTCCGCTGACAGAAACATAAAACCTTGCGTTTGGCTATTACCTGTGTTCTTTCCTGAGGAGCCTGGGGTCTCGCACCTCTCCATTCTTTGATGAAGAACGAAACTTTCCTTCACTTCCGAACCGAACTCGGCCTGGTACTATGGGCGTAAGTGACTTGGACAGAAGGACTTTTGTTGTGGTCTGATGCATAGGCTTGATAACAAAACTGTGAACTGTGGGTTCGCTGCCTATTTTTGTAAATAAGGTTTTATTGGAGCATTATTGGCGTCCTGTGGGTGTTTGATAGACATGCATAATATCAGATCCCACCCCAGAACTTTGAATTCATAATCTGTGTTTTAACAAGATTTGTGACTAATATGTGTGTTCATTACAGTCTGAACTGCTCTAGAGAAGGACTGTGTTAGAGATTCCAAGAAAGGCTAAACTGGCACTTGGCTGCCCCAGGCAGGCTAATAATTTAGTGGCTTCAACTAGATACCGTCTAAGTATTATTTAAAATTTACTTAGTAGAGGCAGGCAGGAAGCATTTGATTTTTTTTTTTTCAAGTAAAATGAATCTCTTCATATTCAACTTTGGGAATTTATTACATGCATTGAATGTAACATAACATTTAAACTTATTTGGAATGATTTATTTCACATCTTTTCTGTCATCAATAATTGGATTGTCCTTCACAGTGAAGTACATGGGAATGTAATTGAGCATTCTTATTAAAACATATTGTAAAACTTCTTTTTCTGCCTTTCATACTGGCAACCATATCCCACTTTTCTGTAGTTCTTTTATCTTTGGTTTTTCCTTTGTGGTTTTCTGAACCAGAAAACATCTTGAGAGGCATATTAGAGGCTTTTATTTTCGGTAACAGAATGGATCACCTATTTCTGATAAGAGGAACAATGTTATCATTTCAGCATTTCAGGGTTGAGTGGTGTGAGGCTGGAGGCAGGTCAGCTGGCTTGGTGGTAGCTGGTCTCATATCTCACCATGTAGTTTGCATACTCTTAGTAGAAACTGTTTCTTGAAATGAGTTTTCATTTTCACTCCAGATAACTGTCTGCTTCAAAAGGACTAAATTATCTTTTCCAGTTTTGTAAAAATGATATGAGGAAACTTGAGCTAACCGGGCTATGTTTCTGATTTAGATATTTTTAGGGGGTTTCCCTAACATTTTGTTACGAACACACTTCACATTGAGGATGTTGACTCCTTGAGAACTACCCAGGCAACAACTGCAGTCTTCCCCCTGCTTAGAGTAACAATCGTAGGATAGGTTAATGAGACCAGGCAAGCGCCGGGCTACAACCACACCTCACTGCCACTTGATTGTTCCTTTCTGATGCTGCACCCCAAACTCTAGGGAGAAGATGCAGCTTGCAGAGTCAGGTAATGTTAAGGTTAACATTGCTTTGTGATAACACAACATCTTGTAGACCAGCATTGTTAACTGTGGATTGAATGCATATCAGAATTACCTGGTAAATTTTCCTAAGAAAACAATTATCTGTTGAATTTTCTTGAGCTGCCAGACTTTCCCAATGAGCCTAATGATCTAGAGCACTGGTTTTCAGACTTGGCAGCAAATTGGAATCACGTGGAATCTTAAAACTAATAATGGCTGGGTCTCAGCTGGCGGGACTCTGAATTGATGGACTGGATTCCGAATTGTGGCCAGGACACCAAGTTTTTGAAAAAATTACTAGAGTCATTTTAACGTGTGGCTGAGGTTGAAAACCACTGATGTGGATTCTTTGTGATAAAAAAGTGGAGATATATATTAATATGGGCTTCCAGGTGGTGCTGGTGGTAAAGAACCCACCTGCCAGTGCGGAAGACATAAGAGACACAGATTCGATCGCCTAGGTCAGGAAGATTCCCTGGAGGAGGGTATGGCAACCCACTCCAGTATTCTTGCCTGGGGAATTCCATGGACAGAGGAGCAGGCTATAGTCCATGGGGCTACAAAAAGTCAGACACGACTGAAGTGACTTAGCATATGTTAATATATTATTAACATAAAATAAATTACCATGATTAATACATATATATTGATTACCCTGATTAATGCAATTACATGTATATATGTTCTGCTTTATTGACTATGCCAAAGCCTTTGACTGTGTGGATCACAATAAACTGTGGAAAATTCTTAGAGATGGGAATACCAGACCACCTGACCTACCTCTTGAGAAACCTATATGCAGGTCAGGAAGCAACAGTTTGAACTGGACATGGAACAACAGACTGGTTCTAAATAGGAAAAATACTATATCAAGGCTGTATATTGTCACCGTACTTATTTAACTTATATGCAGAGTACATCATGAGAAATGCTGGGCTGGAAGAAGCACAAGCTGGAATCAAGATTGCTGGGAGAAATATCAATAACCTCAGATATGCAGATGACACCACCCTTATGGCAGAAAGTGAAGAGGAACTAAAAAGCCTCTTGATGAAAGTGAAAGAAGAGAGTGAAAAAGTTGGCTTAAAGCTCAACATTCAGAAAACGAAGATCATGGCATCTGGTCCCATCACTTCATGGGAAATAGATGGGGAAACAGTGGAAACAGTGTCAGACTTTATTTTTTGGGGCTCCAAAATCACTGCATATGGTGACTGCAGCCATGAAATTAAAAGACGCTTACTCCTTGGAAGGAAAGTTATGACCAACCTAGATAGCATATTCAAAAGCAGATATTACTTTGCCAACTAAGGTTCGTCTAGTCAAGGCTATGGTTTTTCCTGTGGTCATGTATGGATGTGAGAGTTAGACTGTGAAGAAGGCTGAGTGCTGAAGAATTGATGCTTTTGAACTGTGGTGTTGGAGAAGACTCTTGAGAGTCCCTTGGACTGCAAGGAGATCCAACCAGTCCATTCTAAAGGAGATCAGTCCTGGGTGTTCTTTGGAAGGACTGATGCTAAAGCTGAAACTCCAATACTTTGGCCACCTGATGCCAAGAGTTGACTCATTGGAAAAAACTCTGATGCTGGGAGGGATTGGGGGCAGGAGGAAAAGGGGACGACAGAGGATGAGATGGCTGGGTGGCATCACTGACTCGATGGACATGCGTTTGGGTGAACTCCGGGAGTTGGTGATGGATAGGGAGGCCTGGCATGCTGCAATTCATGGGGTCACAAAGAGTCGGACATGACTGAGCGACTGAACTGAACTGATGTATATATGAGTCTAGACTACCTAGACAAAGATACATATGTACAAATATACATATGTTTAGAAAAAAACATAACAAATAATCCCCAAATATCAGTAGTTCAGTGCAATAAAATTTCTTTTGAGTGTGGGGGACTATACATGTGGTTTTTTGGCTTGATCTGGAACTGGCATATAACAGTTCTCCTGACATCTCAGTGGTTAGAAACCATCATCTGACCTAAACCTAACTGCAGAGGAAGTTAGGAGAGGCAGTGTTTCTGTGGGCCCAAGAGGGAAAATCAGGGTTGGTAAGCCTCTAGTCAGTTTCTGCCGTATGTCAATACTATGAAAATGTTTACAGTGCCTTTATTAAACAACCATGGGCTCACAGACTGTGTCAACATTTTAAATTAATTTTTGTGAATTATATTTGTCTTACATTTGTAGATCAATAAGACTCTAAAGGACCTTTTAGTTATAATTTTCAATAAGAATTACGTTGGAGGCAGTGATTAGAGAGACCCCAAGCTCTCTAGCTCTGCTTTAACCCAAGCAGCTCTGCCTATATTTTGTATGTTAGATTTCAGGGTAATATTTATTTAAACTTAAGATTCTAAATGGAAGTCTCCACTGAAAACCACTACTTGTCAGTATTAGGTGGGGGAGATAATGTTAGAATGGCATTTCTAATTTCTAACGGGGTTTCTTTATGATCTAACCCAGATCATAAAGATCTTGACAAGGCGCCTCGTGGATGTCAAAGATGAATTTACTGTAGACTCATATTTTGTTCTCTCATTCCTAGGACTGTGAGAAGTGGGGACCCCTACACCCTGTTTCTTCCTTCAGGAGTCTACAAATTCTAACCACATCCTCACTGAAGATACAACTGGGAAAGAGCTGCTCTGTCTAGAAACCTATCTTCGTTCATTTGTTGGTACTGCTTCATGCAGGTGGCATAAGGTAAGTGCTCACAAAACATTTGCTGATAAACACAAAAGGAAGGAGAAGAGGAGGGACATAAGAAGTGGGTTAATCTTCTGCATGGGTTTTTCCTATTCTCATTTGTATTTTTATTTCTTCCACTCTGTCATTGATCCATTGAATACATATTAAGTGCCTACTAAGTGCCAGGTCAGTCCACTGAAGATGGTTGCTCTCTTGCTCTCTGACCATCCCCTGCTCCACCTACATCCTATTCACACAGACGTGCTTGCTCCCTGCCACAGCTAGTGATTCTTCGAGTCCTTAGCATGAAATGACTCCACCTGCTCATTTATTAAAGGGAAACATCAGCCGTCATGATGGTTGTTAACCTGAGGGGCTATAAGCAATATGCCCCAGTCCTGATTTCCCTGGTAACTGATAAGCCAGCCTGACATCAATTCACCCATAAATGGTAGCCTCCTTTTCCCCTGAGCAGCTAAGATTACTGCCATGGCCTGCCTAACAGCCAGCCAGCTATCGAGACATCAGCCATACATGGTGGCTGGTCACTCTGGGACATTTTGCTGTGGACCTGTAAGATCCCCTACCCAATAAATGTTGATGTTGTTACTGAACACAAGTTTCTATGCCCAGTGTACAGTGAGGCCAAACAATACCAAACAATGGAGTTTACAGCAGAGAAAGGTTAATGGCAGGTCGATCCAAGGAAATGGGTGACTCATGGCCCCACAAATCCTGAACTCCCCGAAGGGTTTCAGCAAAGCATTTTTAAAGGACAGGTGAGGGAGTGGGGTGTGGTGGGGTTTTTGATCAGCTTATGGACAATTCTGATTGGTTGATGTTGAAGTAATAGGGTGGTTAAATTTATTAATCCTTAGGCCTGTAGGTCTGGGAGTGCTACATGCTCATGATCATCAGGTGGTTCATTTGTTCCATTTGCTGGTGGATTTTAGAATCTGAGGGGGTTATAAGGGCTTTCCACGTGGTGCAGTGGTAAAGAATCCATCTGCCAATGCAGGAGACACAAAAGATCCCTGGGTCTGGAAGATCCCCTGATGTTGAAAATGACAACCCACTCCAGTATTCTTGCCTAGAAAATCCCATGGACAGAGGAGCCTGGTGAGCTACAGTCCATAGGGTCGCAGAAGAGACATGACTGAGCACACATGCATATACTTTAGCATCTGAAAAACTCGGGAAATATGGGGTACTATTATCTGGGTACTTCAGAGAGGAGATAAACCAGAGGATAGGGGGCAGTCTTCCTAGACAGTCCCCAGAGTCCAGCTCAGGGCTCTTTCTTTAGTCTTGAGACTGGGCAACTACAAGACTTGCAGCCCTGTGGATGCAGTCCAAAAATTGACAAGCCAGCTATGAGGCTGAGGAAACTCCCATGAGTGTTGATGTTGGGAAATGGAAAGCTGAGGGAGTAGTCCTGAGGTGGCTGTCCACTAGAATGTGGGGCCCCATGGCAGCTGACTGCTGTGAGAAGTGTCTTTCTCATCCATTATATCGATACTATTCTGCTAACCTCAGAATCTGTTTCCAGTGTAAAAGTAGCAGTCTCATGCTTATTTGACAGTACAGGGATGGTTGGTGAATACAGACACAATGAAAGGACCCAGATTTGTACAAAACACAAGAATACCCCAACCCAGCACTCCTAAACAATCACAGAAACAGACTTTAGGGATATTTGCTCAGGTACAGGATTGTGAATTGGACATGGCCAGTTACCTGGAAGGTTTTGGTTGGGGCTTGTGGCAGGGGGCAAAATAATAGGAGTACCCTAGGGCTTCTGGCCTCAGCTATGGAAGAAGGCAGAGTAATGATACACTGTGATGGACCCACATCAATATACAGTCTCTAATGTGTTTTAATGGGCTTCCCTGTTGGTTCAGATGGTAAAGAATCCACCTGCGATGCAAGAGATGTGGGTTTGATCGCTGAGTTGGAAAGATCCCCTGGACCAGGAAATGGCAACCCACCCCAGTATTCTTGCCTGGGAAATCCCATGGACAGAGGGGCCTGGTGGGGTACAGTCCCTGGGGTCACAAAAGACTCAGACATGACTGAGCATGCACATGCAACAGATTTTACCTGTCTTCCACCCAGCCTCACTTAAGACCCTAAGGTCATTAATCCAGGCTACCCACTGGAGAAAGGCACCGTTACCCTGTGGCCTGTCGTTACACTGCCTCTCCAGATTTCGGCATGGCCATGTGGACTGAGGGTGGACTGGCAGGATGCAGGCCCCAGTGCCGAAATCATAGGCAAGGGTGGTGGTAATTCAGAGTGCCCTTACTGCTTGTATTTTGCTTAGTGGTCATGATCTCCATTGTTTTGTGCCTATTAAACATCTTATGCTTTGTCCAGAGTCTTAGTGGCAGGAATTTGTTTTTAGACTGGGCAATAATGGTGGTCTCACTGAAAAATGGGCCTGATTGCTGGGTCTACAGTGAAATGCCATTGTCGTCCTCCATGGGGCTTCCCTGAAAAATTGACCCAGTAAGTGCCTGGCTTACTTTTTGTACTCTTGAGCTGTCTTTGGGTTTCCCACATGGCAGTAGTGTAAAGAACCCACCTGCCAGTGCAGAAGACATAAGAGATGTGGGTTTGATCCCTGGGTCAGAAAGATCTTCTTGAGAAGGTCATGGCAACTGACTACAGTATTCTTGCTGGTAGAGTCCCATGGACAGAGGAGTCTGGTGGGCTGTGGTCCATAGGGTCACAGAGTCGGACACTACTGAAGTGATTTAGCATGCACACACGCCTGAGTTACTATTATCTGTATTGCATTTGTGGTGTCTGGTTGCAGTGTACCTTTACATACCTGAACGCAGGGATATTTTGGAAGAGGGGTGGACCAGGATTGTAAGAATCGTGCAGGGAACGTAGTGGTGGAGTGTATGGTCAGGCCACTCCAGATATTGTTCTCTTGCTCTCTCTACATGCCCTGCTCCACCAGTCCCTGTTTCACCTATACCCCCTCACATGAACATGCTTGCCCTCTGCCCCAGCTCGTGATTGCTCAAATCCTTTGGGCAGAATGGCTCCATCTGCTAGTTTATTAGAGGGAATCATCAGCCTTTGTGATGGTCATTAATCTGAGGGGCTTTGAGGGATGTGCCCCAGTCCTGGTTTCCCTGGTAATTGATAAGCCAACCTGCCATCAATTCCCCCTATAACGGTAGCCTCTTTCTTCCCACAGTAGCGAAGATTGCTATGTCCCACTTGCCATCATCCTTACACGGTGGGCTGCTGATCTAGGATCTTTGTTTCAGACTTGTATGGGGAATGTGACAATAAACTATTATTGTCTCTGTTGCTGTTTCCGGGTTCTTTGGTTTTGAGCTGGGCAACCACAAGGCTTGCAGGCCTGTGTGGTGCCGCCCAACAGCCAAGTACTGAACTGGGGAATGGACCTCCAAAGACAAGGCAGACTCTGCCATCAGAGGTCTTATGTGACACAGGGGAGGCAGAAGTGGGCTACAAGGTCGTGATGAGCATTTACTGAGGGTGGAGGGAGGTGGAGATGGGGAAGGGAAAGGAGAAGCAGGAGGGCTGAGCAAGGAGTGGCTCATTCTTTCAGTCTTCAGTTAGTTGCTAGGAGAGCCTAGAGGCTAGATCTTGACTCACAAACGTAATTTGTAGCTTTACACAGTCCTGTTTTGCTTTCATATATTGTATTCCATTCGTTCTTCTTTTGGCACATACAATGAATTGAGTACATGCTGTGTTGCCAGAACATCTGGAGTTTTGCCAGGTCTGCCTCTCCAAGATGACAGAGAGAGACATTTGGCAAGACACCAGAAAGTGGAAAGTGAAAGGGACTCAGTTGTGTCCAACTCTTTGCGACCCCATGGACCCCAGGGATTAGATCTGGTAGACAGAGTGCATGAAGAACTATGGAGGGAGGTTCAGGACATTGTACAGGAGGCAGTGATCAAGACCATCCCCAAGAAAAAGAAATGCAAAAAGGCAAAATGGTTGTCTGAGGCTGCTGCTGCTGCTGCTAAGTCGCTTCAGTCATGTCTGACTCTGTGCGACCCCATAGACGGCAGCCCACCAGGCTCCCCCATCCCTGGGATTCTCCAGGCAAGAACACTGGAGTGGGGTGCCATTTCCTTCTCCAATGCATGAAAGTGAAAAGTGAAAGTGAAGTCTCTCAGTCGTGTCCGACTCCTAGTGACCCCATGGACTGCAGCCTACCAGGCTCCTCCATCATGGGATTTTCCAGGCAAGGGTACTGGAGTGGGTTGACATTGCCTTTTCCAGGTTGTCTGAGGAGGCCTTACAAATAGCTATGAAATGAAAGGCAAAGGAGAAAAGGAAAGATATACCCATTTGAATGCCAAGTTCCAAAGAATAGCAAGGAGAGATAAGAAAGACTTCTTCAGTGATCAATGCAAAGAAATAGAGGAAAACAACAGAATGGGAAAGACTAGAGATCTCTTCAAGAAAATTAGAGATATCAAAGGAACATTTCATGCAAAGATGGGCACAATAAAGGACAAAAATGATATAGACCTAACAGAAGCAGAAGATATTAAGAAGAGGTGGCAAGAATACACAGAACTATACAAGAAAGATCTTCACAACCCAGATAATCACGATGGTGTCATCACTCACCTAGAGCCAGACATTCGGGAATGCAAAGTCAAGTGGGCCTTAGGAAACATCACTACAAACAAAGCTACTGGAGGTGATGGAATTCCAGTTGAGCTATTTCAAATCCTAAAAGATGATGCTGTGAAAGTGTTGCACTCAATATGCCAGCAAATTTGGAAAAGTCAGCAGTGGCCACAGGACTGGAAAAGGTCAGTTTTCATTCCAATCCCAAAGAAAGGCAATGCCAAAGAATGTTCAAACTACTGCACAATTGCACTCATCTCACATGCTAGCAAAGTAACGCTCAAAATTCTCCAAGTCAGGCTTCAACAGAATGTGAACCATGAACTTCCAGATGTTCAAGCTGGTTTTAGAAAAGGAAGAGGAACCAGAGTTCAAATTGCCAACATCTGTTGGATCATCAAAAAAGCAAGAGAGTTCAAGAAAAACATCTATTTCTGCTTCATTGTTTATGCCAAAGCCTTTGACTGTGCAGATCACAATAAACTATGGAAAATTTTTAAAAAGATGGGAATACCAGACCACCTGACCTGCCTCCTGAGAAATCTGTATGCAGGTCAGGAAGCAACAGTTAGAACTGGACATGGAACAACAGACTGGTTCCAAATAGGGAAAGGAGTACATCAAGGCTGTATATTGTCACCCTACTTATTTAACTTATATGCAGAGTACATCATGAGAAATGCTGGACTGGATGAAACACAAGCTGGAATCAAGATTGCCAGGAGAAATATCAATAACCTCAGGTATGCAGATGACACCACACTTATGGCAGAAAGCAAAGAAGAACTAAAGAGCTTCTTGATGAAAGTGAAAGAGGAGAGTGAAAAGTTGGCTTAAAACTCAACTTTCAAAAAACTAAGATCATGACATCTGGTCCCATTACTTCATGGCAAATAGATGGGGAAACATTGGAAACAGTTTATTTTCTTGGGCTCCAAAATCACTGCAGATGGTGACTGCAGCCATGAAATTAAAAGATGCTTGTTCCTTGGAAGGAAAGTTATGACCAACCTAGCCAGCATATTAAAAAGCAAAGACATTACTTTGCCAACAATGTCCGTCTAGTCAAGTCTATGGTTTTTCCAATAGTCACGTATGGATGTGAGAGATGGACTACACAGAAAGCTGAGTGCCGAAGAATTAATGCTTTTGAACTGTGGTGTTGGAGAAGATTCTTGGGAGTCCCTTGGACTGCAAAGAGATCCAACCAGTCTATCCTAAAGGAAATCAGTCCTGATTATTCATCAGAAGGACTGATGCTGAAGCTGAAACTCCAATATTTTGGCCACCTGATGTGAAGAACTGACTCATTTGAAAGGACCCTGATGCTGGGAAAGATTGAAGGCAGGAGGAGAAGGGGACGACAGAGGATGAGATGGTTAGATGGCATCACTGACTGGATGGACATGAGTTTGAGTGAACTCTGGGTGTTGGTGATGAACAGGGAGGGCTCATGTGCTGCAGTGTATGGAGTTGCAGAGTTGGACATGACTGAGTGAGTCAACTGAACTGGACTATACAGTCCATGGAATTGTCCAAGCCAGAATACTGGAGTGGGTAGCCTTTCCCTTCTCCAGGGGCTCTTCCTAACTCAGGAATAAAACCCAAGTCTCCTGCATTGTGGGGAAATTCTTTACCAGCTAAGCTCCAGGGAAGCCCCAAAACACTGGAGTTGGTATCCTATCCCTTTTCCAGTGGATCTTCCTGACCCCAGGAATCAAACCGGGGTCTCCTGCATTGCAAGTGGATTCCGGTGCACAATGAGGATAATTACTGAGGATCGTGAGCGGTTGAAGTGAACTGTTTAAAAATGCTTCTTAAACTAGGAATGTTAGATTTAAAATATGCATATATATTGGGCAATACTGATACTTGAGGGTATGGAGAAGGTATTGTTTCTAACCCCCAAATACTGATGAGGAGAATAAACACCAAGAAGTTACAGTGACCCAATAACTTATAAAGGGAACTAAGACTTGAATACAGTGTTTTTTTTTAAAAAAAAATTTTATTGAGACATAGTTGATGTGAATATTATGTTACAGGTATACAACATACTGATCCACGATTTAAGAGCTGCACATTTATGACTGTTATAAGATGTCGGCTACATCCCCTGTGCTGTACAATATATCCTTGTTGCTTGCCTATCTTATATGTAATAGTCTGTACCTCTTAATTCTCTACCCTTTTATTGCCTCTTCCCCCTTCCCTCTTCCCACTAGCAATCACTATTTGTCCTCTCTATGGGTAAGTTTCTGTTTCATTATTCTCATTTTATTTTTCACATTCTACATGTAAGTGATAACAGACTATATGTCTTTCCCTAATTATATTTCCCTCAGCATAGTGTACTCCAGGTCCATCCATGTTGTTGCAAATGGCACAATTTCTATTCTTTTCTGTGGCTTAGTAATATTCTGTTATATACATCATCTTTATCCATACATCTGTGGATGGACAATTAGGTTGCTTCCATATCTTGGCAACTGCATGCAGTGCTGCTGTGAACATTGATATTCATGTGTCTCTTCAAATTAGTGGAGTTTTTTTTTTTTTTGGTGTATATACACAGGAGTAGAATGCTAGGTCATAGGTAGTTCTGTTTTTAGTTTATTTTCCGCAGGGGATACACCAATTTACATTCCCACCAACAGTGTACCAGGGTTCCCTTTTCTCAACATCCTCGTAAACATTTGTTATATATGTTCTTTTTGATGTTTGCCATTCTGACAGGTATGAGGTGCTATCTCATTGTGGTTTTAATTTCCTTTTCTCTGATTGGCAGTGTTGAGCAACTTTTCATGTACCTGTTAGCCATATGTATGTCTTCTTTGGAAAAAAAGTCTTAGTCTTAAGGTCTTCTGCCCATTTAAAAAATCAGGCTGTTGTATTTTTTTATATTGGTCTGTATGAACTATTTATATATGTTGCATATTAACCCCTTACTGGTCATATCATTTCCAAATGTTGTCTTTTCATTTTTTATTCATTTCCTTTGCTGTGCAAAAACTTTTAAGTTGAATTAGGTCTCATTTATTTTTGTTTTTATTTCCTTTGATTTAGGAGACAAACCTAAAAGAATATTACTACAATTATGTCAGTGAATTTCTGCCCACATTTTCATCTAAAAGTTTTATGGTTTGTAGTCTTATATTTAGGTCTTTAATCCATTTGGGGTTTATTTTTGCATATAGATAATGTTCTAATTTCATTCTTTCACTTGTAGCTGTCCAGTTTCCCCAACACCTCTTATTGAAGAGACTGTCTCTTCCCCATTGTATACTCTTGCCTCCTATGTCAGAGATTAATTGAACATAAATGTGTGGGCTTATTTCTGGGCTTTCTGTTCCATTGATCTATGTGTCTGGTTTTGTGCCAGTACCATATTCTTTAATGACGATAGCTTTATTATATAGTCTGAAGTTAGGGAGTATGATTCCTACAGCTCTGTTAAGATTGTTTTGGCTGTTTAAGGTCTTTTGTGTCTCCATACAAACTTTAAAATTGTTCTCTGAAAAATGCCATTGGTATTTTGATAAGAGATTTCATTGAATCTATAGATTGCCTTATGTCATAGTATGATCATTTTAACAATATTAAATCTAGCAATCCAAGAACACAGTATATTTTTGCATCTGTGTTGTCTTCAGTTTCTTTCCTCAGTGCCTTAGTTTTCCAAGTATGATATCTTTTACCTCCTTAGGCAGAATTATTCCTAGGCATCTCCCTCTTTTTGATGCAATGGTGAATGTGATTATTTCCTTAACTTTTCTTTATGAGAGTTGTTGTTAGTGTTTAGAAATGCATTTGCATTTAGAAATGCAAGTGATTTCTGTGTATTAGTTTTGTATCCTGAAGTGAAGTGAAAATTGCTCAGTCGTGTCCAACTCTTTGAGATCCCATGGACTATATAGTCCATGGAATTCTCCAGGCCACAATACTGGAGTGGGTAGCCTTTCCCTTCTCCAGGGGATCTTTCCAACCCAGGAATCGAACTGGGGTCTCCTGCAGTGCAGGCAGATTCTTTACCAACTGATCTATCAGGGAAGCTTTGCCAAATTCATTAAGCTCTAGTAGTTTTCTGTTAAATTGGCCTCTTTATATTTTCTATTGCTTCCTTTTTCAGTTTTGAGAGATAGTGCATTTCTAAGAGGGCTTCTCTGGTGGCTCAGTGGCAAAGAATCCAACTACCAGTGCAAGAGACTCAGGTTCAATCCCTGGGTTGGAAAGATCCACTGCATAAGGATATGGCAACTCACTCCAGTATTTTTGCCTGGGAAACCCTATAGACAGAGGAGCCTGGTGGGCTACAGTCCATAGGGTCACAAAGGGTCAGACATGACGGAGCATGCACACATGCCATCCTGCTCTCTTAGGGTTTTTCTTCTGAAAACATACTTAGTTTGCTTTGACCTATCCTGTCTTCATGGTCACTATTTCTTCTGACGTGGTACCTGAAAGTTCCCATCCTCTAAGGCCTGGGTTTTCATTTCTGCTTTTACTCATTTGGGCCCTCTTTAGGACTTCACTCATAGCTCAGTTGGTAAAGAATCCGCCTGTGATGCAGGAGACCCTGGTTCAATTCCTGGGTTGGGAAGATCTGCTGGAAAAGGGATAGGCTACCCACTCCAGTATTCTTGGGCTTCCCTTGTGGCTCAGCTAATTAAGAATCTGCCTGCAATGTGGGAGACCTGAGTTCAATCCCTGGGTTGGGAAGAACCTCTGGAAAAGGAAAAGGCTACCTACTCTAGTATTCTGGCCTGGAGAATTCCGTGGACTTGTTCATGGGGTGGCAGAGTTAGACAGGGCTGAGTGACTTTCACTTTCACATTCTCTTAATGAGTCTGGCTAAAGGTTTATCAATTTTGTTTATCTTTTCAAAGAACAAACCCTTAGAGACCAAAAAAAAAAAAAAAAGAGAGAGAGAGAAAAGATCAAGGAAACTTATTTCATTTGCTGTGCTCTTTATGGTTTCTTTCGTTTAGGTGTTCCATTACTAGTACCTTTTAGGTGTAAAGTTGGATTGTTTGAGATTTTTCTTGCTTTCCTGAGATAAGCACGTAGCAGTAGCTGTAAACTTTCCTCTTAGAACTGCTATTGCTGAGTCTCCAAGATTTTGGGTCATGGTGTTTTCATTTTCATTTTGCTCCAGGTATTTTTTAATTTCCTCTTTGATTTCTTCAAAGATACATTGATTGATTTAGTAGCATACTGTTTAGTCTTCATATATCTGTATTTTTTGAAGTTTTTTCCTTATAGTTGATTTCTAGTCTTAAACCACTTGGTCAGAAAAGATGCTTGGTATGATTTCACTTTTCTTAAATTTACTGAGGTTTGGTTTTTGACCTAGAATGTGATCTGTCCTGGAGAATATTCTATGTGCACTTGGAAAGAATGTGTATTCTGTTACTTTCAGATGGAAAGTTATATACATACATAAGTTATATAACATACAAACACACACACACACATATATATATATATTTGATTAATTGATCAAATGTGAGTCCATTGGTCTAATGGGACATTTAAGGTCATATTTCCTTATTGATTATATCTGGATGATCTGTCAATTGATATAAATAGGATTTTAAAATCCCTTACTATCATATTACTGTCATTTTTCCTTTTGTATCCACTAATACTTGCTTTATGTATTTAGCTTCTCCTGCACTGGATGCATATGTATTTTAAGTTATTATAGTTTCTTGGATTGATCCATTGATCAGTATATAATATCCTCCTTTGTTGTTTAAAGTCTATTTGTTTAAGTATTGCTACCTTGAATTTCTCATTTGCATGGAATAATTTTTACATCCCCTCACTTTCAGTCTCTGTGTGTTTTTAGATCTGAAGTGGTTCTCTGCTGCTGCTGCTGCTAAGTCGCTTCAGTCGTGTCTGACTCTGTGCGACCCCATAGACGGCAGCCCACCAGGCTCCCCCGTCCCTGGGATTCTCCAGGCAAGAACACTGGAGTGGGTTGCTAATTCCTCTAGTAGGCACTATATATATAGGTCTTGTTTTTGAATCCATTCAGACACTCTGTCTTTTGATTGGCACATTTAGGCCATTTATATCCATATCTATGGTAGTTAACTGATATTTATTCTTATTGCCATTTTGTTAATTGTTTTGGGTTTGTTTTTTCATAGGTATCTTTTGTTCCTTTCTTTGGTTCTCTTGTGATTTCATTGTCTTTGGACTCCTTTTTCTTTCCTTTTTCAAAAATTGTATTTAAATGTAGGATAATTACAATATTGTGAAGGTTTTGCAATACATCAACATGAAACAGCCATCGGTATACATGTGTCCCCCCATCCTAAACCCCCTTCCCACCACCCTCCCCACCCTATCCCTCTAGGTTGTTCCAGAGCACCATCTCAAACTCACACCGGTTATCTATTTTACATATGGTAATGTATGTGTTTTAATGCTATTCTCTCAAATCATCCCACTCTTGCCTTCTCCCACTGAGTCCAAAAGTCAGTTCTTTATGTCTGTGTCTCCTTTGCTTCCCTGCATGTAGGATTATCAGTACTATCTTTCTAAATTCCATATAAATGCATTAATATACAGTATTTGTCTTTCTCTTTCTGACTTACTTCACTCTGTATAATAGACTCTAGGTTCATCCACCTCATTAGAACTGAATCAAATGCTTTCCTTTCTATGGCTGAGTAATATTGCATTGTGTCTATGTACCACAAATTCTTTATCCATTCATCTGCTGATGGACACTTAGGTTGCTTCCATGTCCTAGCTGTTGTAAATAGTGCTGCAGTGAACATTGGGGGTACATGTGTCTTTTTCAATTATGGTTTTCTTAGGGTGTATGGTCAGTAGTGGGATTGTTGGGTCATATGGAAGTTTTAGGGCTTCCCCAGTAGCTCAGCTGGCAGAGTCTGCCTGCAATGCAGGAGACCCTGGTTCGATTCCTGAGTCAGAAAATTTCCCTGGAGAAAGGATAGGCTACCCACTCCAGTATTCATGGGCTTCCCTGGTGGCTCAGGTGGTAAAAATCTGCCTTCAATGAGGGAGACCTGGGTTCAGTCCCTGGGTTGGGAAGATCCCCTGGAGGAGGGCATGGCAACCCAGTCCAGTATTCTTTCCTGGAGAATCCCCATGGACAGAGGAGCCTGGCAGGCTACAGTTCATAGGGTCGCAAAGAGTTGGACATGACTGAGTGACTAGGTACATGGTAATTTTATTCTTAGTTTTTAAAGGAATCTCCATACTGTTCTCCATAGTGGCTGTATCAATTTACATTCCCACTAACAGTGCAAGAATGTTCTGTTTTCTCCACACCCTTTCCAGCATTTATTGTTTGTAGATTTTTTTATGGTGGCCATTCTGACCCGTTGTAGTTTTGATTTCCATTTCTTTAATAATGAGTGATATTGATTGATCTTCTTTTTCTAGTTCCCTTAAGTGTTAGGTTAGATTGTTTATTTGAGGTTGTTCTTGTTTTCTGAAGTAGGCTATATTGTTATAAACTTCCCTTCTGGAATGGTTTTTGCTTCATCCCATGGATTTTGGAATGTTGTGTTTTCATTTTCATTCATCTCAAGGTATTTTTTGCTATAGTCTTTATTTGTTGACTCATCGGTTTGTTTAGTAGCATGTTGTTTAGACTCCACTCCATGTGTTTTTTCCAGTTTTCTTATATTTGATTTCTAGTTTTTTTATACAGTTGTGGCAGGAAAAATTACTTGATATAATGTCTTAAATTTATTGAGACTTGTTTTGTGGATTATCATGTGATATATGCCAGAGAATGTTCTATGTGCACTTGAAAATGTGTAATCTGCTTCTTTTGGATGGGATATTCTTTATTTATTAAGTCAATCCTACCTAAAGTGTCATTTAAAACCAATGCTTTGTTACTGATTTTCTATCTGGATGATATATCAATTTTTGTAACTGAAGTGTTAAAGTCCCCTACTATTATTGTATTACAGTTGATATCTCCTTTTCTATCTATTGGTATTTGCTTTACATATTTGGATGCTTCTGTGTTGGGTGCATAGATATTTATGTGTATTATATCCTCTTGTTGGATTATTATTATGTAATATCCTTCTTAGTCTGTTGTTAGAGTTTTGTTATAAAATCAGCTCTGATATAAGTATTGCTACCCCAGCTTTCTTTTCAGATCTATTTGCATGAAATATCTTTTTTCTATCCCTACACTGTCTATGTGTATCTTTAGATCTGAAGTGAATCTCTTGTAGGCACTACTTCAAAAAACAAGAAAAATCTCAAATACACAATCTAACCTTACACTTAAAGGAAGTAGAAAAAGAATGACAATATTTATGAGTCTTTTTTTTTTTTTCATTCATTCGGCTACTTTGTGTTTTTTATTGGAGCATTTAGTCTATTTACATTTAAATTGATTATTGATAGGCATGTCCTTAGTGCCATTTTGTTAATTGTTTTCTGGTTGTTTTGTAGTTCTTATCTGTTCCTTTCTTCTTTTGTTCTCTCCTCTTGTGATTTGATGACTTCCTTTAGTGTTATTTTTATATTCCTTAGTTTTGTGTGGCGAGTTTTTATTTTGTGGTTAGCATGAAGTTCATTTATAACAACTTATGAATACAGAAGTTTAACTTGATGGTCACGTTAAGACTGAGCACATTCTAAAAGTATTACATTTTTATGACCCCCGCCCCCGGTGTTATGTTTTTGATGTCATACTTTATATCTTTTATTAATGTATCACTCAACTAATTATTTTAGATATTATTGATTTTATTACATTTTTTTTAGCCTTTGTATTAGCTTTATCAGTGGTTGATCCACTAACTTTACTATTTGTTTGCCTTTACCAGTGATATTATTTCCCCCATAATTTTCTTGTTTTTGCTGTGTGTTATGCTATGCGCAATCGCTCAGTCATGTCCAACCCTTTTGACCCCATGGACAGTAGCCTGCCAAGCTCCTCTGTCCATGGAATTTTCCAGGCAAGAATACTGGAGTGGGTTGCCATTTCATACTCCAGGGGATATTCCCAGCCCAGGAATCAAACCCACATCTCTTGCATCTCCTGCATTGGCAGATGGCTTCTTTACCACTGTGCCATCTAAGAAGCCATTCTTGTTTCTACTTATGGCCTTTTCTATTTAATGAGGTCCCTTTAAGATTTCTTGTATGACCAGTTTAGTGGTGATGAACTCATTTAGCTTTTGCTTGTCTGAGAAACTCTCTATCCTTCTATTCTGAGTGATAACCTTGTAGATACAGCACTCTTGGATGTAATTTTTTTTTGCTTAATTTCTTTGAATATAAAAACTTTAGAGTCCCTGTTGGCCTATAAAGTTTTTGCAAAAATATCATCTTACAGTCTTATGGAAGTTGCTTTTTGCTAAAAAATCAGCTTAAAGTCTTAAAGGAGTTGCTTTGTACATACCAGTTGTTTTTATTTTGCTGCTTTAAGATGATGTCTTTAATTTTTGACAATATAATTATAATGTGTCTTGGTGTGGATACCTTTGGGTTCATTTTATTTGGGACTTTCTGTACTTCCTGGACTTGAATGTCTGTTTCCTTCACTAAGGAAAGTTTTCAGCCATTATTTTTCAAGTAGGTTTTCTGTTCCTTTTTCTGTCATGTCTTCTTTGGTATCCCCCTGTAATGTAAATGTTAATATGATTGATGTTGCCCCATAGGTTCCTTAAACTATCATTTTTAAATATTTTATTTTTTTCTTTGCTGTTTTGTTTGGATGATTTCTATTACCTTATCCTTCTAATTGCTGATCTGTTCTACTGCATCCCTTAATCCATTGTTGATTCCTTCTAGTGTATTTTTCATTTCAGTTATTTTATTGTTAAGTTCTGATTGATTCTTTTTTATATTTTCTGTCTCTCTGTCAAAGTTCTCAGTGAGTTCATCCATTCTCCTCCTGAGTGTAGTGAGCTTCTTTTTATTGCTTGGAACTCTTATCTGGTAAACTGCTTATCTCCATCTCATTTAATTTTTTTTTCTGAGGTTTTGTCTTGTTCTTTAGCTTAGAAAGTATTCTTTGTCTCCTTGTTATGCCTGTCTCTCTGTGTTAGGAATATCTGCTACATCTCCCAGTCTTGAAAGCATCGCCTTATGTAGAATGTGTCCTGTGTGGCCTGGTGGGGCAGTTCCCTAGATCCCCAGAGCTAGGCTCCAGGGGTATCCCCTGTGTGGGCTGCATGTGTCCTCCTGTTGCAGTCAGGCCGCAGTAGGTGTGGTTGGCCACCAGGCCAGCTAGCTGGGAGTCCTGGCAACAACTGCTGCAGTTGTCTGTGGTTTGCCCCCCAGCCTGACTGGCTGAGATGTTTGGCTACAACTGCTGTGTGTGTCCTGATGGGTAGGGCTGGCCCCCTGGAGGGGGAGTTGCTTTGGAGGAGTTCTGATGCCAGGTGGGGCAGGGTGGGAACTGCCTTGGAGGAGGTCAGTTCTGGCCCAGGTGTGTAGGTTGGGTGAGGCTGGTTCTTAGGGGGAGCCCTGGGGCAGGAAGCATGGTGTGAGCTACTCTGGTTCATAGTGACAGAAAATGGCACCCTCCAGCACTGGGCCAGCAAGATGGCAGGAGAGTAAAAGGGAAATGGTGCCTGCCAGTACTTTCATCCCCAAAGAAAGTCCCACCGGATCCCTGCCCTTCTGGCACACACCCTAAAATTAATCGATGGATTTCTCTTGTATGACCTAGGTACTTTTCAAGCTCCTGCCTTTGCCCTGAGACTTGATGCAAATGAGTCTGTGAATGAGCCCTTCAAGGGCAGTCTTGATTTCCCACAGCCCTTCAGCTAGCTCTCCTGGAATTAAGCCCTGTTGGTTTTCAAAGCCAGCTGATGCGAGCATGTGAGCCACTTCTTGGCTGGTAATTGCTGTTTGGGATGATTTCTGTGAATTTTTTCGGTTTTGATGCCTCTGAGATTCCAAAACTCCCCACTGATCCTGCCTGTGAGAAGCTTTCCTATTGTGTGGAAATTTCTCCTTCACGACTCCCTCCCCAGGATGAGTCTCAGTTCCGAAATCCTTTGTCTTCCTTTTCATTTTTATTTTTTGTCCTACTTCATTCCAAAGAGATTGGTTTGCCTTTCTGGGTATCTGGGGTCATCCACCAGCATTCAGAAGATGTTCTGTGAAGTTGCTCCACATGCAGATGATCTTTTGATGTATTTGTAGGGGAGAAAGTGATCTCCCCATCCTATTCCTCTGCCATGTTGGGACTGCCCCTCCTTTTTCTCTTTTGCATGTATCTATTATAGATTTTTTTTTCATTTAATTTTTATTTAATATTATAGTTGACTTGGGCTTCCCTGGTGACTCAATGGTAAAGAATTTGCCTGTCAAGTGGGAGACTTGAATTCAATCCCTGGGTCAGGAAAATCCCCTGGAGAAGAAAGTGGCAACCCACTCCCATATTCTTGCCTAGAAAATTCCATGGACAGAGGAGTCTGGCAGGCTGTAGTCCATGGGGTAAGAAAGAGTCAGACTTGACTTAGCAACTGAGCATGCACAAGCATAGTTGACTTACCATGTTGTTAATTTCAGGTGTACAACAAAGTGATTCAGTTATACATATATCCATTATTTTTTAGGTTTTCCCATATAGATTATGACAAAATATTGAATAGAGTTCCCTGTGATATACAGTAGGTCCTTGTTGATTATGTATTTTATATATAGTAGTGTATATACATTAATCCCAAATTCCTAATTTATGCCTCCTCCACCTTTCCCTTTTAATAACCATAGACATATTTTTGAAGTCTGTGAGTCTGTTTCTGTTTTGTGAATAAGTTCACTTATATCATTTGTTTTTTAGAATCCACATAAGTGATATCATATGATATTTGTATTTTTTGTCTGGCTTACTTCACTTAGTATGATAATCTCTAGGTCCATCCATGTTTCTGCAGATGGCATTATTTCTACATTTTTTATGGCTGAGTAATATTCCATTGTGTGTGTTTGTGTGAGTATGTATCGCAGATTCTTGATCTATTCATTTGTCTGTACACATTTAAATTTCTTCAATGTTTTGCCTATTGTAAATATTGCTGCATTGAACATTGGGATACATGTGTCTGTTTGAATACGGTTTTCTTCAAACATGGTCAAGAGTGGGATTGCTGGATTTTATGGTAGTTCTATTACTGGTTTTTTTAAGGGACATCCATACTGTTCTCCACAATGATTGTACCACTTTTTATTTCTACCAACAGTGTAGAAAGAAGCTTCCCTTTTCTCCACACACTCTCCAGCATTTATTATTTGTAGATGTTTTAATAATGGCCATTCTGACTGGAGTGAGGTGACACCTCATTGTAGTTTTGATTTGCATTTCTCTAATAGTTAGTGATCTTGACCATCTTTTCTTGTGCCTGTTGGCTATTTGTATGTCTTTTTTGGAGAAATATCTATTTAGGTCTGCTTACTTTTGTATTGCATTGTTTGTTTGTTTTGACATTGAGCTGTATGAACTGTACACATTCTGGAGATTAATCCCTTGCTGGATGCATCATTTTCAAGTATCAATATTTTCTCCCATTCTCTAGGTTGTCTTTTTGTTTGTTTCCTTGCTGTGTAAAAGATTTTCAGTTTAATTGAGTCCCATTTGTTTTGTTTTTGTTTTAATTTCCATTATTCTAGGAAACAAATCCAAAAAGATACTGCTGCCATTTATGTCAAAGTGTTTTGGGTATATTTTCCCCCAGAAGTTTTATAGAATCCAGTCTTATATTTAGGGCTTTAATCCGTTTTGAGTTTAGTTTTGTGTATGGTGTTAGAGAATGTTCTAGTTTCTCTCCCTCTTTTTTAAACATGTACCTGTCCAGTTTTCCCAGCACCATGTATTGAAGAGATTATCTTTTCTCCATTGTACAGTATTGCCTCCTTTGTCATCAATTGACCATGGATGCATGGGTTTATTTCTGGGATTTCTATCCTGTTACACTGACCTTTTTTGTGTCACTGTCAAACTTTTTTGATGACTGTAGCTTTGTACAATAGTCTGAATTCATGGGGCCTGATTCTTCCACCTCCATTTTTCTTTCTCAAGATTACCTTAGCTATTTTGGATTTTTTGTATTTCCACACAAGTTTAAAAAATTTTTATTTTAGTTATGTGAAAAATGCCATTGGTAAGTTGATAGGAATTGCATTGAATCTGTAGATTGCCTTGGGTAGTGTAGTCATTTTGGCAATATTGATTCTTTCAGTTCAAGAACATGGTATATTTTCCCATCTATGTCATCTTTGATTTCTTTCATCAGCATCTTACAGTTTTCAGAGTACAAGTCTTTTGCCTCCTTATGTAGGTTTATTTCTAGATATCTTAGTCTTCTTGATGCAGTAGTAAATGCACTGTTTCCTTAATTTCTCCTTTTGATATTTCATAGTTAGTGTATAAAAGTACAATTGATTTATGTGTGTTAATTTTGTATCCAGCAACATTAATGAATTTATTGATATGCTCTAGTAGTTTTCTGGTAGCATTGATAGAATTTTTTTACATATAGTATCATATCATCTGGAAACAGTGACCATTTACTACTTCTTTGACAATTTGGATTCCTTTTATTGCTTTTTCTTCCCTGATTGTTGTGGTGAGGACTTCTACAACTATGTTGAATAGCAGTGGCAAGAGTGGATATTCTTCCTAATCTTAGATGAAATGGTTTCAGCTTTTTGCCATTGAGTATGATGTTATCTTATAGGATTGTCATAGGGGCTTCCCAGATGACACCAGTGGTAAAGAACCAGCCTGAGAACGCATGAGACTTAAGAGATGTGGGTTTGATCCCTGGTCAGGAAAATCCCCTGGAGTTGGAAATGACAGTTCACTCCAGTTTTCTTGCCTGGAGAATCCCATGGACAGAGAAGCTTGATGGGCCACAGTCCATAGGGTCACAAAGAGTCAGAAACAACTGAAGCACACAGCACGCATGCTGAGGCGTGAGTTTGCCTCTCTGCCCACTTTCTGGAAAGCTTATTAATATAAATGGGTGTTGAATTTTGTCTGAAGCTTTTCCTGCATCTATTGAGAGGATCATATGGTTTTTATTCAGTTTGTTAATGTGATGTGTCACACTGATTTTCAGACATTAAAAACTCCTTATATCCCTGGGATAAATTCTACTTGATCATGGAGTATGATCTTTTAATGGATTTGGGTTTGCTGCTACTTTGTTGAAGATTTTTGCATCTAAGTTTATCAGTGATCAGTTCAGTCGCTCTGTCGTGTTTGACTCTTCGCAGCTCCGTGGACTGCAGGATGCCAGGCTTCCCTGTCCATCACCAGCTCCTGGAACTTGCTCAAACTCATGTCCATTGAGTCGGTGATGCCATCCAACCATCTCATCCTCTGTCGTCGCCTTCTCCTCCTGCCTTCAATCTTTCCCAGAGTCTTTTCCAATGAGTCAGTTCTTCACATCAGGTGGCCGAATTATTGGAGTTTCAGCTTCGGCCTCAGTCCTTCTGATGAATATTCAGGACTGATTTCCTTTAGATTTGACTGTTTGATCTCCTTGCCATCCAAGGGACTCTCAAGAGTCTTCTCCAACAACACAGTTCAAAAGTGTCAGTTCTTCAGTGCTTAGCTTTCTTTATGGTCCAACTCTCACATTCATACGTGACTACTGGAAAAACCATAGCTTTGACTAGATGGACCTTTGTTGGCAAAATAATTTTGCTAACAAGTAATGTCTCTGCTTTTTAATATACTGTCTAGGTTGGTCATAGCTTTCCTTCCAAGGGGCAAGCTTCTTTAAATTTCATGGCTGCAATCACCATTTGCAGTGATTTTGGAGCCCCCCAAAGATAAACTCTGTTACTATTTCCATTTGGTTCCCCTCTATTTACCATGAAATGATTGGACCAGATGCTATGATCTTAGTTTTTGAATGTTGAGTTTTAAGCCAACTTTTTCATTCTCCTCTTTCACTTTCAAGAGGCTCTTCAGTTTCTCTTCACATTCGGCCATAAGAGTGGTACCATCTGCGTATCTGAGATTATTGATATTTTTCCTGGAAATCTTGAATCCAGCTTCTGCTTCATCCAGCCTGGCATTTTGCATGATGTACTCGGCATATAAGTTAAATAAGCGGAGTGACAATATACAGCCTTGATGTACTCCTTTCCCAATTTGGAACCAGTCTGTTGTCCCATGTCCAGTTCTAACTGTTACTTCTTGACCTGCATACAGATTTCTCAGGAGGCAGGTAAGGCAGTCTGGTATTCCCATCTCTTGAAGAATTTTCCACAGTTTATTGTGATCTGCACAGTCAAAGGCTTTGGCATAAACAATGAAGCAGAAATAGATGGTTTTCTGGAATTCTCTTGCTTTTTTGATGATCCAACAGATGGAAATTTGATCTCTGGTTCCTCTTCCTTTTTGAAATCCAGCTTGAACATCTGGAAGTTCATACTTCATGTATTGCTGAAGCCTGGCTTGGAGAATTTTGAGCATTACTTTGCTAGCATGTGAGATGAGTGCAACTGTGCGGTAGTTTGAACATTCTTTGGCATTGCCTTTCTTTGGGATTGGAATGAAAACTGACCTTTTCCAGTCCTGTGGCCACTGCTGACTTTTCCAAATTTGCTGGCATATTGAGTGCAACACTTTCACAGCATCATCTTTTAGTATTTGAAATAGCTCAACTGGAATTCCATCACCTCTAGTAGCTTTGTTTGTAGTGATGTTTCCTAAGGCCTGCTTGACTTTGCATTGCAGGATGTCTGGCTCTAGGTGAGTGATCATACCATCGTGATTATCTGGATCATGAAGATTTTTCTTGTTTAGTTCTTATGTGTATTCTTGCCACCTCTTCTTAATATCTTCTGCTTCTGTTAGGTCCATACCATTTCTGTCTTTTTTTTTTTTCATTTTCCAGGAAAAGAAACAAGAATGACAAATTTTATTTTACTGTAGAAACTATCCTTGGACAATATGTTATATTACTCATGCAAAAATAATTTCTTAAGAAATAGTTTATGAAATATGAAAAAAAAGGAAACAGTAGGTTTCAAAAGCTTCAGCTTTAGACATAAATCCCTTAAAAACTTCTAAACTACTGAGTACTTTCTTTTTTTTGCCTTTTTATTTTTTCATTTTTCTTTATTTTTTAAATATAAATTTATTTATTTTAACTGGAGGTTAATTACAATATTGTATTGGTTTTTCCATACATCAACATGAATCTGCCATGGGTGTACACGTGTTCCTCATCCTGAACCCCCCTCCCTCCTCCCTCCCCCCTCCCTGTACCATTCCTCTGGATCTTCCCAGTGCACCAGCCCCAAGCATCCAGTATCATGCATCGAACCTGGACTGGTGATTCGTTTCATATATGATATTATACATGTTTCAATGCCATTCTCCCAAGTTATCCCCACCCTCTCCCTCTCCCTCAGAGTCCAAAAGACTGTTCTATACATCTGTGTCTCGCTATCTCGCATACAGGGTTATCATTACCATCTTTCTAAATTCCATATATATGCGTTAGTATACTGTATTGGTGTTTTTCTTTCTGACTTACATCACTCTGTATAATAGGCTCCAGTTTCATCCACCTCATTAGAACTGATTCAAATGTATTCTTTTTAATAGCTGAGTAATAAGGCCTGGCATGCTGTGATTAATGGGGTTGCAAAGAGTCGGACACGACTGAGCAACTGATCTGATCTGATCTGAATACTACATTGTGTATATGTACCACAGCTTTCTTATCCATTCATCTGCTGATGGACATCTAGGTTGCTTCCATGTCCTGGCTATTATAAACAGTGCTGTGATGAACATTGGGGTACACGTGTCTCTTTCAATTCTGGTTTCCTTGGTGTGTAGGCCCAGAAGTGGGATTGCTGGGTCATAAGGAAGTTCTATTTCCAGTTTTTTAAGGAATCTCCACACTCTTCTCCATAGTGGCTGTACTAGTTTGCATTCCTACCAACAGTGTAAGAGGGTTCCCTTTTCTCCACACCCTCTCCAACATTTATTGTTTGTAGACTTCTGGATCGCAGCCATTCTGACTGGCATGAAATGGTACCTCATTGTGGTTTTGATTTGCATTTCTCTGATAATGAGTGATGTTGAGCCTCTTTTCATGTGTATGTTAGCCATCTGTATGTCTTCTTTGGAGAAATGTCTATTTAGTTCTTTGGCCCATTTTTTCATTGGGTCGTTTATTTTTCTGGAATTGAGCTGCAGGAGTTGCTTGTATATTTTTGAGATTAGTTCTTTGTCAGTTGTATCATTTGCTATTATTTTCTCCCATTCTGAAGGCTGCCTTTTCACCTTGCTTATAGTTTCCTTTGTTGTGCAAAAGCTTTTAAGTTTAATTAGGTCCCATTTGTTTACTTTTGCTTTTATTTCCAATATTCTGGGAGGTGGGTCATAGAGGATCCTGCCGTGATGTATGTCGGAGAGTGTTTTGCCTATGTTCTCCTCTAGGAGTTTTATAGTTTCTGGTCTTAGGTTTAGATCTTTAATCCATTTGAGTTTATTTTTGTGTATGGTGTTAGAAAGTGTTCTAGTTTCATTCTTTTACAAGTGGTTGACCAGTTTTCCCAGCACCACTTGTTAAAGAGATTGTCTTTAATCCATTGTATATTCTTGCCTCCTTTGTCAAAGATAAGGTGTCCATGGGTGCGTGGATTTATCTCTGGGCTTTCTATTTTGTTCCATTGATCTATATTTCTGTCTTTGTGCCAGTACCATACTGTCTTGATGACTGTGGCTTTGTAGTAGAGCCTGAAGTCAGGCAGGTTGATTCCTCCAGTTCCATTCATCTTTCTCAAGATTGCTTTGGCTATTCGAGGTTTTTTGTATTTCCATACAAATTATGAAATTATTTGTTCTAGCTCTGTGAAAAATACCGTTGGTAGCTTGATAGGGATTACATTGAATCTATAGATTGCTTTGGGTAGTATACTCATTTTCACTATATTGATTCTTCCGATCCATGAACATGGTATATTTCTCCATCTATTAGTGTCCTCTTTGATTTCTTTCACCAGTGTTTTATAGTTTTCTATGTATAGGTTGTTAGTTTCTTTAGGTAGATATATTCCTAAGTATTTTATTCTTTTCGTTGCAATGGTAAATGGAATTGTTTCCTTAATTTCTCTTTCTATTTTCTCATTATTAGTGTATAGGAATGCAAGGGATTTCTGTGTGTTGATTTTATATCCTGCAACTTTATTACATTCATTGATTCATTTCTGTCTTTTATTGTGCCCATCTCTGCACAAAAACTTCCCTTGGTATCTCCAATTTTCTTGAAGAAATCTCTGGTCTTTCCCATTCTGTTGTTTTCCTCTATTTCTTTGCATTGATCACTGAAGAAGTCTTTCTTATCTCTCCTTGCTCTTCTTTGGAACCCTGCATTCAAATGGGTGTATCTTCTCTTTTCTCCTTTGCCTTTCACTTCTATTCATTTCATAGCTATTTGTAAGGCCTCCTCAGACAACCATTTTGCCTTTTTGCATTTCTTTTTCTTGGGGATGGTCATGATAACTGTCTCCTGTATAATGTCATGAACCTCTGTCCATAGTTCTTTAGGCACTCTATCAAATTTAATCCCTTGACTGTATTTCTCACTTCCACTGTATAATTTAAGGGATTTTATTTAGGCCATATCTGAATGGCCTAGTGGTTTTCCCTACTTTCTTCAATTTAAGTCTAGTGTATTGTTCCATGTCTGGTTCTAACTATTGCTTGTTGACCTGCATACAGATTTCTCAGGAGGCAGGACATGGAACTGATGAGCCCTTTCCTTCTGGAAAGCAGGAAATGAGAAAATCAAGATGGTAAAGAATCTGTCTCTTTACCAGCAATGTTGAGAATCCAGGTCTGATTCTGATATTCCCTGGGTCAGGAATATCCCATGGAGAAAGGGATGACTACCCACTCCAGTAATCTTGCCTGGAGAATTCCACAGACAGGGGAGCCTGATGAGCTACAATCCATGGGGTCACAAAGAGTTGGACATGACTGAGTAACGTTTGTTTGTTTTTATGATGTTGAGAGTCGTCTGCTTGGTAGATGAGCAGATGACCCACAAACTGCAGAACAATTATACCAAAGAAATTCTTGCACCATTAAGAAAGTTCTGAGATCCACAATTGATTTCCCAACCTGGGGATCTGGCAAAGGGACCTAGAATCCCCAGAGAATTTGACATTGGAGACCAGTGGGATTTTATTACAGAATTTACACAGGACTGGGGAAACAGACTCTTGGAGGGCACAAACAAAACCATGTGTGCACAAGGACCCAGAAGAAAGGAGCAGTGACCCTAAAAGAGACTGACCCAGAGTTGCCTGAGAGTGTCCAGGAGTCTCTGGCGGAGGCATAGGTGGGTGGTGGCCTGCTGCAGGGTCAGAGGCACTGAGTGTGGCAGTGTGTGCATGGGACCTTTTGAAGGAGGTCACCATTATCTTCATTACCTCCACCATAGTTTGGTTTCAGATCAAACAATAGGTAGGGAATACAGCCCCTCCCATCAACAGAAAGTTGGATTAAAGATTTACTGAGCATGGCCCCACCCATTAGATCAGTCTCTCCCATCAGGAAGCTTCCATAAGCCTTTTATCCTTATTTGTTGTCATTGATACTGGCCTAAAATTTCTTTTTATGTGTGGAATTATTGTCTGGTTTTGGTATGAGGGTGATGGTGGCCTTATAGAATGAGTTTGGGTGTGTTCCATCCTCCACAATTTTCTTTGTAACAGTTTCAAAAGGATAGATATTAACTCTACTCTATATGTTTGATAGAACCTGCCTGTGAAGTTATTTGTTCCTGGACTTTTGCTTGTAGTTGTTGTTCAGTAACTCACTCGCGTCTGACTCTTTGCAGCACTTGGACTGAAGCATGCCAGGCTTCTCTGTCTTTCACTGTCTCTTGTGTTTGCTCAAACTCATGTCCAAACATCTCATCCTCTATTGTTCCCTCTGCTCCTACCTTCAAACTTTCCCAGCATCAGGGCCTTTTCCAATAAGTTGACACTTCCCATCAGGTGGCCAAAGTATTGGAGCATTAGCTTCAGCATCAGTCCTTCCAATGAATATTCAGGGTTGGTTTCCTTTAGGATTGACTGGTTCAATCTCTTTGCTGTCCAAGAGAATCTCAAGAGTCTTCTCCAGCACCCACAGTTGGAAAGCATCAGTTCTTTGGCACTCAGCCTTCTTTATGATCCAACTCTCAGATCCATACTTGACTACTGGAAAAACCATAGCTTTGACTATATGGACCTTTGTCGGCAAAGTAATGTCTCTGCTTTTTAATACACTGTACGCTGTCAGGTTTGTCATAGTTTTCCTTTCAAGGAACAAGCATCTTTTGATTTCATGACTGCAGTCACCATTCACAGTGACTTTGGAGCCCAAGAAAATAAAGTCTGTTGCTGTTTCTGTTGTTTATCCATCTATTTGTGAAGTGATGGAACCAGATGCCATGATCTTAGTTTTTAGAATGTTGAGTTTTATGCCAGTTTTTTCATTCTCCTCTTTCACCTTCATCAAGAGGCTCTTCAGTTTCTCTTTGCCTTATGCCATAAGGGTGGTGTTATCTGCATATCTGAGGTTGTTGATATTTCTCCTGGCAGTCTTGATTCCAACTTGTGATTTATCCAGTCTCGCATTTCACATCATGTACTCTGCATATAGTTTAAATAAGCAAGGTGAAAATATACAGTCATGATACACTCCTTTCTCAATTTTTAAACCAGTCTGTTCTTCTGTGTCCCATTTTAACTGTTGTTTCTTGACCTGAATACAGGTTTTTCAGAGGGCAGGTAAGGTGGTCTGGTATTCCCATCTCTTTAACAATTTCCTATAGTTTGTTCTGATCCATATAGTCAGAGGTTTTAGTGTAGTCAATGAAGCAGAAATAGATGTTTTTCTGGAATTCCCTTGCTTTTCCTGTGATCAAACAGATGTTGGCAGTCTTGTTCCTTTGCCTTTTCTAAATCCAGCTTGAACATCTGGAAGTTCTTGGTTCATGTACTAGTGAAGCCTAGCTTGAAGGATTTTGAGCATTACCTTGCTAGCATGTGAAATGAGTGCAAGTGTACAGTAGTTAGAACATTCTTTGGCATGCCCTTCTTTGGGATTGGAATGAAAACTGACCTTTTCCAGTCCTGTGGCCACTGCTGAGTTTTCCAAATTTGCTGCCATATTGAGTGCAGAACTTCAATAGCATCACCCTTTAGGATTTTAAATAGCGCAGTTGAAATTCTATGACCTCCTCTAGTTTTGTTTGTAGGAATACTTCCTAAGGAATTCCAGCTGTGCTTTTTTGGAAGAAAAGCTATGACAAACCTAGACAGCATATTAAAAATCAGAGACATCACTTTGCCAAGAAAGATCCATATAGTCAAAACTATGGATTTTCCAGTAGTCATGTACGGATGTGAGAGTTGGACCATGAAGGCTATGCTGCATGTGTTATCTTCAAAGAGCTTCATAGTTTCTAGCCTTACATTTAAGTCTTTAGTCCATTTTGAATTTATTCTGTTTTGCAGCAGTGTTTTCCACCAATCTGTCTTCCAACTTACATATTCGTTCTTCTGCCTCATTTATTCTTCTATGGATTCCTTCTAGTGTATTTTTTCATTTCAGTTAGTGTTTTTTTTTTTTTTTTTTTTTTTTACATCTTTGAGCTCTTCACTAAACATTTCTTTTATCCTCACAGTCCCTCCATTCTTTTTCCAAGATACTCTGAATTATTTTTCAGGTAGATTGCCTATCTCCATTTCACTTAGCTGTTCTTCTGGGTTTTTTTGTTTGTTTGTTTTTCCTTCATCTGGAACATATTTCCTTGCTGCCTCATTTTGTCCAACTTTCTCTGTTTGTGGTCCTTGTTCCTCTGGCTGCAGGTTTGCAGTTCCTCTTGGTTCTGGTGTCTACCCGCTGGTGGGTGAAGTTGGTCCAGTGACTTGTGCAGCCTCCCTGTTTGGAGGGTCTGGGTGCCTACCCACTGGTAGGTCAACCTAGGTCTTGTCCCTTTGGAGGGCAAGGTCATCTCAAGGGGTGTATTTAATAGATGGCTCTTGTCTCAGGTAGCTTGTCTGCTAATGACTGGAGCTATGTTCCCACTTTGTTGGTTGTTTGGCCTGAGGCATCCTAGCGCTGGAGCCTGTGGGCTTTTGGTTGGGGACACATCTCAGTGCAAATATGACGACTCCAAGAGAGCTTATGCCAATGGGTATTTCCTGGGGCACCTGTCACCAGTGTCTTTGCCCCCACAGTGAGCCAAAGTCAACCCACTACCCCCCAGGAGATTCTCTAAGCACTGCAGTTAGGTCTGCTCCAGGCTTCTATAGAGTCACTGCATTACCCTAGATCCTAGTGCACATGAAACCTTGTGTGTGCTCTCCAAGAGGAGTCTCTTTTTCTCCCAGTCCTGTGGAGTTCCTGTGCTGAAGTCCTGCTGGCCTTCAAAGCCAGATGCTCTGGGGGCTCCTCCTCCTGATGCCAGACTCCTGGCTTTGGAGCCTGATGTGGGGCTCAGAACTCTCATTCCTGTGGGAAAACCTCTGCAACTAATTATTTTTGAGTTTGAGTTGAGGGTCACCCATCCAATGGGCATGTGAGTCGATATAACAGAAGCACCTCTCCTATCATCTCATTGTGACGTCTTCATTTTGGGTGCACATTCTTTTTGGGTAGGTTTGAACCTTGTTTGCTAATGGTTATTCAGAAGTTGGTTGTGATTTTGGTTTTTGTGAAAGAAGGTGGGCTCTGATCCTTCTGCTCCACCATCTTGTCTCTCACTCCTGGTATCCACATTTGAAATGTCTATTATAAATTTTTGGTTTGTGGTTACCAAGAGATATATATACATATTTGTTATTATTCAGCTGCTAAGTCATGTGCAACTCTTTGCGACCTTGTGGACTGCAGCACACTAGGCTTCCCTGTCCTTTATCATCTCCCAGAGTTTGCTCAAAGTCACATCCATTGGATCTTCCCTTGTGGCTCAGATGGTAAAGAATTTGCCTGAATTGCAGGAGACTTGGGTTTGATACCTGGGTTCTCCCAGGTGGGTATGTCCATTGAGTCAGTGGTGTTATCCAACCTTCTTATCCTCTGTCATTCCCTTTTCTTCCTGTCTTCAATCTTTCCCAGCATTAGGGTCTTTTCCAATGAGTCAGCTCTTTGCATCAGATGGCTAATGTATCAGAGCCTCAGCTTCAGCATCAGTCTTTCCAATGAATATTCAGGGTTGGTTTCCTTTAGGATTGACTGGTTTGATCTACTTACAGTCCAGTGAACTCTCAAGAGTCTTCTTCCAGCACCATAGTTTGAAAAATGAATTCTTCAGTGCTCAGCCGTTTTTATGGTTCAACTCTCTCATCTGTACATGACTATGTAAAAAACATAGCTTTGACGTATGGACCCTGTTGGCAAAGTAACATCTCTGCCTTTTAATATGCTATCTAGGCTTGTCATAGCTGTTCTTCCAAAAAGTAACTGTCTTCATCCACAGTGGTTTTGGAGCCAAAGAAAATAAAGCCTGTCACTATTTCCATTTTATTCCCCTCTATTTGCCATGAAGTGATGGGACCAGATGCCATGATCTTAGTTTTTTGAATGTTTGAGCTTTAAGCCGTCTTTTTCATTCTTCTCATTAACCTTCATCAAACAGTTCTTTAGTTCCTCTTGCTTTCTGCCATTAGGGTGGTATCATCTGCATACCTGAGGTGGTTGATATTTCTTCTGGCAATCTTGATTCCAGCTTGTGCTTCATCCAGCCTAGCATTTCAAATGATGTACTCTGCATAGAAGTTAAATAAGCAAGGTGACAACAAACAGCCTTATTGTACTCCTTTCTCAATTGTGAACCAGTCTTTTGTTGCATGTGCAGTTCTAACTGTTGCTTCTTGCCCTGCAAATAGGATTCTCAGGAGACAGATAAGGTGGTCTGGTATTTCCATCTCTGTAAAAATTTTCCATAGACTGTTGTGATCTGCACAGCCACAGGATTTAGCATAGTCAATGAAGCTGAAATAGATGTTTTTCTGGAATTCTTTTGTTTTTTCTGTGATCCAACAGATGTTGGCAATTTGATCTCTGCTTCCTTGCCTTTTCTAAATCCAGCTTGTACATCCAGAAGTTCTCAGTTCATGTACTAGTGAAGCCTTGCTTGATGGATTTTGAGCCTTACCTTGCTAGCATGTGAAATGAGTGCAATTGTACAGTAGTTGAACATTTTTTGGCATTTCCCTTCTTTGGGATTGGAATGAAAACTGACCTTTTCCAGTCCTGTGGTCACTGCTGAGTTTTCCAAATTTGTTGGCATATTGAGTGGAGCACTTGAGCAGCATCATCTTTTAGGATTTGAAATAGCTCAGTTGGAATTCCATCACCTTCACTAGCTTTGCTGCTTTGTTTGTAGTAATGCTTCCTAAGTCCCTGTTGACTTCACTGTCCAGAATGTCTGGCTCTAGGTTAGTGACCACACAGTGGTGGTTACCCAGGTCATTAAGACACTTTTTATACAGTTCTTCTGTGCATTCTTACCACCTCTTTTAACCTCTTCTGCTTCTCTTGGGTCCTTATGGTTTTTGTCTTTTATTGTGCCCATCTTTGCATGAAATATTCCCTTGGTATCTCTAATTTTCTTGAAGAGATCTTTAGTCTTTCCCATTCTATTGTTTTCCTCTGTTTATTTGTATTGTTCACTTAAGAAGGCTGTCTTGTGTCTCCTTGCTATTCTTTGGAACTCTGCATTCAGTTGGGTATATCTTTTCGTTTCTCCTTTGTCTTTTGCTTCTCTTCTCTGCTATTTGTAAGGGCTTTTCAGACAACCATTTTGCCTCCTTGCTTTTTTTTTTAAAGGATGGTTTGGGCACCACCTCCCATACAATGTTATGAGCCTCCACCCATAGTTTTTCAGGCACTCTGTCAGATCATAAGGGATTTGATTTAGGTCATACCTGAATGGCCTAGTGGCTATCCCTACTTTCTTCAATTTAAATTTGAATTTTGCAATAAGGAGCTCATGATCTAAGTCACAGTCAGCCCCAGGTCTTGTTTTTGCTGACTATTTAGAGCTTGTCCACTCTGGCTGCAGAGAATATAATCAGTCTCATTTCATTATTGACTATCTGATGATGTCCATCTGTAGAGTCGACTCTTGTTTTGTTGGAAGAGGGTGTTTGCTATGACTAGTGTGTTTAATTTAATTTTCTAATCTTACTCTCAAATGCAATTTAATAATCTTTTGTGCTCTCTTCCTCTTAGGATAACTGTTTTTGATGATATGTTTTTACAGCTAATTATTTTGTGCATCCCTTAACTTCTTATGTGGATATAGATTATTTTACTATTTCTTGTTTTTAACCTTCCTACTAGCAATGTTTGGGCTTCCCAGATGGTCCTAGTAGTAAAGAACCCACCTGCCAATGCAGGAGACATAAGAGTTCTCAGTTTAATCTCCAGGTCAGGAAGATCCCCTGGAGGAGTCCATGGTAACCCACTCCAGTATTCTTGTCTAGAGAAAACCCATGAACATAGGAGCCTGGCGGGCTATATTCCATGGGATCACAGAGTCAAGCACGACTGAAGAGACTGAGCAGCATGCACTAGCTATATGTGTGGATGATTTTTTCCATTTATTGTATGTTTTTCTTACTGATGAGCTTTTTCACTTTGTCATTTTCATGCAAAGCTGGTTTGATGGTGCTTAGTTTTGCTTGTCTGTAAAGTTTTTGATCTCTTCATCAAGCATAAGTTATCACCGAGTCGAAGCTCCCTCTGCTCGCCTTACAACAAGCCAATGAATCAGAGAGATGTTGTGGCAAGGAATACGACTTTATTTGGAAAGCCAGCAGACTGAGAATATGGCAGACTAATATCTCAAAATAACCATCTTATTGAGGTTTGCCTACCAGATTCTTTTATAAAATAAGCAGGGAAGTTGAGGAGGTAAAGTAAAAAAGGCTGTGACTCTTACAAACCTCTCCTGGAATGACTGGCCTTGGTGGGGGGATGTATTAATTTCCTTCTTCCTGTAGCCATCCACAGGTGAACAGAGTCCTGATCAAAGGCATTTTGGTGTAACATTCAGGCAGAAGGGGAAGTTTTCTGGAGGCAGGCCATATGTATGGACAGTTTCCTTTAGGTGAACAAAAGCAATAGGAAGCAAACGTTAAAGTAAAAGAGATCCAACATGGAGTCAGTTCTTCTCTATAACAATTCCCCACGTCAACATCCATTCCATAATCTTCTGGAAAAGAGGGCAGTGACCATTTTAATTGCTTCTTGTTGTGTGTTGTCAGATTAATCTCTCTGGGAATGTCCAGTACTGATGGTAGTGTTCCAAATGCTGCTTCTTTTGTTCCTATATGGGAATTGCCTACTTTATACTTGTAGACTTAAAAAAAAATTATAACCAAAAATTAAGAGTTATGTTTTATTAGGTGGGAATTTTGAGGACTTCAAGCCTAGGAGGCAGCACCTCAAGTTAAGGAATTTAGTGCTTTTTTATGTATGGGAAGATGCAAAAATCTGGGCCCACTGAAATTATTTCCTTGATACACACCTCAGCTATCTGTGGGCCTGTATCCTGTAGCCTGAGTTTCCTCAGGGCTCATCATAGGGAGTGACTGTAGTCTGATAGATGCTGGATGGCAGGTATTCTTATCCTTCCTAAATTTTTTTCAGGGATCACTGGCTCACATTGGAGGGCTGCTTCATATCCTTTCCTCTTGGACAGGAATTTGGCCAATATTTGGGAGACATTTCATGATCAAATTTTGTCCCATATTGTTGTGAGTCTCATCTCAAATCAGGTGAAAATTCTTGATATGCCAACTCAAGTGTTAAATTTTGGATTAGACCCATTGATAATTAAAGACTGTCTAGATCTTGTCTGATTGTGATCCAGGAGTTATTTTCCCTTGTTGCATCTTCCCATACCTAGACTCACACTACTACAATTATTTTATGTTACCAATGTGATTCATTTCCTCCAGATGTTTAGTCATAGAAGTTTTGTTGGAGGTCTGGTTACACACTATAACTGTAAGAGATAACAATCTTATAAATAAGACAGCATAAAAGTAATACAGTTATTAACATTGACAAAGGCAGAGTGCAGCAGGGAGACAAATCACAAACAATTTGAAAACAAAAAACAGATTCAAACAATGATTAATCCAGTTGTAATTCAGTTGCAGTAATCAAGTGACCAAAGGAGCCATAGCTGATATAATGAGCTATCCACAGTTTCACTGTATTGGCCTTGCATACCTAGACATACACGGCTTATGCTTGGAGACAAGCATATGTTACTGGCCAGATCAATCAGGTTGAGAGAAGAAGATAAATGTTACAATTCAGCTTATAAAAGTATAATGTACCAAATTACAGTAAGTCACAATTAGTTTAAGGGGAAGGTTTTCTTTATACCTGGAAAACACAAAATTATAACCAAGTTTACCAGTTCATTTGGCTTCCAAGAGTTGCTCCATAAAGAAGGATGAATGTTGACGAATAGATGCTTTCAAATTGTGGTGCTGGAGAATACTCTTGAGAGTCCTTTGGACTGCAAGGAGATGAAAGCAGTTAATTTTGAAGGAAATGAACCCTGAATATTCATTAGAAGGACTAATGCTGGAGTAGAAGCTCCAATATTTTGGCCACCTGATGCAAAGAGCTGAATCATTGAAAAAGACCCTGATGCTGGGAAAGATTGAAGGCGGGAAGAGAAGGGGATGACAGAAGATGAGATGGTTGGATGGCATCATTGACTCAATGGACATGATTTTGAGCAAACTCTGGGAGTTAATAAAGGACAGAGAAGCCTGGTGTACCGCAGTCCATTGGGTTGCAAAGAGTAGGACATGACTTAGCCACTAAAAAGAACAAAAATAACCTAGGAAGATTTATTACTCATTAGAAAGCTCTTTCCATGTAATTTAGCATATCAAGTCAACCTAATTAGTTTAATATCTCCCTTTTGGGTGTTTAAGGGGCCATTTGAAACATCCCAAAGTTACCTAGGTAGAACATTTCATGCAAAGATGGGCACAATAAAGGACAGAAACGGTATTTCTAACAAAATCAGAGAGACTACTATCAGCAATTATATGCCAATAAAATGGACAACTTGGAAGAAATAGAAAAATTCTTAGAAAAGTCCAACTTTCCAAACTGAACTAGGAAGAAATTTAAAATCTTAACAGACCCATCACAAGCACAGAAATTGAAAATGTAATCAGAAATCCTCCAGCAAACAAAAGCCCAGGTCCAGACAGCTTCACAGCTGAATTCTACCAAAAATTTAGAGAAGAGCTAACACCTATCCTCCTCAAATTCTTCCAGATAATTGCAGAAGAAGGTAAACTTCCAAACTCATTCTATGAGGCCACCATCACCCTAATACCAAAACCTGACAAAGATGCCACAAAAAAAGAAAACTACAGGCCAATATCACTGATGAACATAGATGCAAAAATCCTTAACAAAATTCTAGCAATCAGAATCCAACAGCACGTTAAAAAGATCATACACCATGACCAAGTGGGCTTTATCCCAGGGATGCAAGGATTCTTCAACATCTGCAAATCGATCAGTGTAATACACCAAATCAACAAATTGAAAAATAAAAGCCATATGATTATCTCAATACATGCAGAGAAAGCCTTTGACAAAATTCAACATCCATTTATGATAAAAACTCTCCAGAAAGCAGGAATAGAAGGAACATACCTCAACATAATAAAAGCTCTATATGACAAACCCACAGCAAACATTATCCTCAATGGGGAAAAATTGAAAGCATTTACTCTAAAGTCAGGAAGAAGACAAGGGTGCCCACTTTCACCATTACTATTCAACATAGTTTTGGAAATTTTGGCCACAGCAATCAGAGCAGAAAAAGAAATAAAAGGAATCCAATTTGGAAAAGAAGTAGAACTCTCACTGTTTGCAGATGACATGACCCTCTACATAGAAAACCCTAAAGACTCCACCAGAAAATTACTAGATCTAATCAGTGAATATAGTAAAGTTGCGGGATATAAAATCAACACACAAAAATCCCTTGCATTCCTGTATACTAATAATGAGAAAATAGATAAATTAAGGAAAAAATTCCATTCACCATTGCAATGAAAAGAATAAAATACTTAGGAATATATCTACCTAAAGAAACTAAAGACCTATATATCAGTTCAGTTCATTCGCTCAGTTGTGTCCGACTTTTCGCGATCCCATGAATCGCAGCACGCCAGGCCTCCCTGTCTATCACCAGCTCCCAGAGTTCACCCAGACTCACGTCCATCGAGTCAGTGATGCCAACCAGCCATCTCATCCTCTGTCATCCCCTTCTCCTCCTGCCCACAATCCCTCCCAGCATCAGAGTCTTTTCCAATGAGCCAACTCTTCGCGTGAGGTGGCCAAAGTACTGGAGTTTCAGCTTTAGCATCATTCCTTCCAAAGAAATCCCAGGGCTGATCTCCTTCAGAATGGACTGGTTGGATCTCCTTGCAGTCCAAGGGACTCTCAAGAGTCTTCTCCAACACCACAGTTCAAAAGCATCAATTCTTCAGCGCTCAGCCTTTTTCACAGTTCAACTCTCACATCCATACATGACCACTGGAAAAACCATGGCCTTGACTAGACGACCTTTGTTGGCAAAGTCATGTCTCTGCTTTTGAATATGCTATCTAGGTTGGACATAACTTTCCTTCCAAGGAGTAAGCGTCTTTTAATTTCATGGCTGCAGTCACCATCTGCAGTGATTTCGGAGCCCCCCAAAATAAAGTCTGACACTGTTTCCACTGTTTCCCCATCTATTTCCTATGAAGTGATGGGACCAGATGCCATGATCTTCGTTTTCTGAATGTTGAGCTTTAAGCCAACTTTTTCACTCTCCACTTTCACTTTCATGAAGAGGTTTTTTAGTTCCTCTTCACTTTCTGCCATAAGGGTGGTGTCATCTGCATATCTGAGGTTATTGGTATTTCTCCTGGCAATCTTGATTCCAGCTTGTGTTTCTTCCAGCCCAGCGTTTCTCATGATGTACTCTGCATATAAGTTAAATAAGCAGGGTGATAATATACAGCCTTGACATACTCCTTTTCCTGTTTGGAACCAGTCCAGTTCTAACTGTTGCTTCCTGACCTGCATACAGATTTCTCAAGAGGCAGGTCAGGTGGTCTGGTATTCCCATCTCTTTCAGAATTTTCCACAGTTTATTGTGATCATAAAACACTGGTGAAAGAAATCAAAGAGGATACTAATAGATGGAGAAATACACTGTGTTCATGGATCGAAAGAATCAATATAGTGAAAGTGAGTATACTACTCAGAGCAATCTATAGATTCAGTGCAATCCCTATCAAGCTACCAATGGTATTTTTCACAGAGCTAGAACAAATAATTTCACAATTTATATGGAAATACAAAAGACCTCGAATAGCCAAAGCAATCTTGAGAAAGAAGAATGGAACTGGGCTGTACTATGAAGCTACAGTCATCAAGACAGTATGGTACTGGCACAAAGACAGAAATATAGATCAGTGGAACAAAATAGAAAGCCCAGAGATAAATCCACACACCTATGGACACCTTATCTTTGACAAAGGAGGCAAAAATATACAATGGATTAAAGATAATCTCTTTAACAAGTGGTGCTGGGAAAACTGGTCAACCACTTGTAAAAGAATGAAAGTAGAACACTTTCTAACACCATACACAAAAATAAACTCAAAATGGATTAAAGATCTAAACCTAAGACCAGAAACTATAAAACTCCTAGAGGAGAACATAGGCAAAACACTCTCTGACATAAATCACATCAGGATCCTCTATGACCCATCTCCCAGACTAGTGAAAATAAAAGCAAAAGTAAACAAATGGGAGCTAATTAAACTTAAAAGCTTTTGCACAACAAAGGAAACTATAAGCAAGGTGAAAAGACAGCCTTCAGAATGGGAGAAAATAATAGCAAATGATGTAACTGACAAAGAACTAATCTCAAAAATATACAAGCCACTCCTGCAGCTCAATTCCAGACATTTCTCCAAAGAAGACATACAAATGGCTAACAAACACATGAAAAGATGCTCAACATCACTCATTATCAGAGAAATGCAAATCAAAACCACAATGAGGTACCATATCAGGCCAGTCAGAATGGCTGCAATCCAAAAGTCTACAAGCAATAAATGCTGGAGAGGGTGTGGAGAAAAGGGAACCCTCTTACACTGCTGGTGGGAATGCAAACTAGTACAGCCACTATGGAGAACAGTGTTCTTTTCCCTTAAATTTCCTTAAATTCCTTAAAAAACTGGAAATAGAACTGCCATATGACCCAGCAATCCCACTTCTGGGCATACACACCGAGGAAACCAGAATTGAAAGAGACCCTTGTATCCCAGTGTTCATCGCAGCACTGTTTACAATAGCCAGGACATGGAAGCAACCTAGATGTCCGTCAGCAGACGAATGGATAAGAAAGCTGTGGTACATATACACAATGGAGTATTACTCAGCCGTTTAAAAGAATACATTTGAATCAGTTCTAATGAGGTGGATGAAACTGGAGCCTGTTATACAGAGTGAAGTAAGACAGAAAGAAAAACACCAATACAGTATACTAATGCATATATATGCAATTTAGAAAGATGGTAACGACAACCCTGTATGCGAGACAGCAAAAGAGACACAGATATATAGAATAGTCTTTTGGACTATGTGGGAGAGGGCAAGGATGGGATGGTTTGGGAGAATGGCTTTGAAGCATGTATATTATCATATGTGAAACGAATCATCAGTCCAGGTTCGATGCTATTCATGATGTTCAGGGCTGGTGCACTGGGATGACCCAGAGGGATGGTATGGGGAGGGAGGTGGGAGGGGGTTTCAGGATGGGGAACACATGTACACCAGTGGTGGATTCATGTCAATGTATGGCAAAACCAGCACAATACTGTAAAGTAATTAGCCACCAATTAAAATAAATTAATTAAAAAATAATAAAATAAAAGATATTAAGAGGTGGCGAGAATACACAGAAGAACTGTACAAAAAAGATCTTAATGACCCATAAACCATGTTAGTGTGATCACTCACGTAGAGCCAGACATCCTGGAGTGTGAAGCCAAGTGGGCCTTGAGAAGCTTCACTACAAACAAAGCTATTGGAGGTGATGTATTCCAACTGAGCTATTTCAAATCCTAAAAGATGATGCTGGGAACGTGCTGCACTCAATATGTCAGGAAATTTGGAAAGCTCAGCTGTGGCCACAGGACTGGAAAAGGTCAGTTTTCATTCTAATCCCAAAGAGGGGCAATGCCAAAGAATGTTCAAACTACTGCACAGTTGCACTCATGTCACATGCTAACCAAGTAATGCTCAAAAATCTCTATGCTAGGCTTCAACAGTATATGAACTGTGAACTTTCAGGTGTTCAAGCTGGATTTAGAAAAGGCAGAGGAACCAGAGATCAAATGGCCAACACCCATTGGATCATAGACAAAGCATGAGAATTCCAGAAAAACATCTGCTTCATTGACCACGCTAAAGCCTTTGACTGTGTGGATCACAATAAACTGTGGAAAATTCTTCAAGAGATGGGAATACCAGACCACCTTACATGCCTCCTGAGAAACCTGTATTCTGGTCAAGAAGCAACAATTAGAACAGTTAGAACCACCCTTACGGCAGAAAGCAAAGAGAAACTGAAGAGCCTCTTGATGAAAGTGAAAGAGGAGAGTGAAAAAGCTGGCTTGAAACTCAACATTCAAAAAACAAAGATCATGGCATATGGTCCCATCACATCATGGCAGATGGGGAAACAGTGGAAACAGTGAGAGACTTTACTTTCTTAGGCTCCAAAATCACTGCAGATGGTGGCTTCAGCCATGAAATTAAAAGATTCTTGCTCTTTGGAAGAAAAGCTATGACAAACCTAAAGAGCATATTAAAAAGCAAAGACATTTCTTTACCAACAAAGGTCTGTGTTTTCTATTAGTTTTTCCGTTAGTCATGTATGGATGTAAGAGTTGGACCATAAAGAAGGCTGAGTGCCAAAGATATGATGCTTTTGAACTGTTGCATTGGAGAAGACTCTTGAGAGTCCCTTGGACTGCAAGGAGATCAAACTAGTCAATCCTAAAGGAAATTAATCGTGAATATTAATTGGAAGGACTGATGCTTAAGCCCCAATACTTTGGCCATCTGATACAAAGAGCTGACTCATTAGAAAAGACCCTGATGCTAGGAAAGATTGAAGGCAGGAGAAGATGATGACAGAGGATAAGATGGACTGACTCATGTCCATCACTGACTCAATGGACATGAGTCTGAGCAAGCTCCGGGAGATGAAGTATAGGGAGCCTGGTGTGCTGAAGTCCATGGGGTCACAAAGGGTCGGACATGACTAAGTGACTGAACGGCAACAACAAAAGATAGGTAGAGGTGAAAGGATCTTTACTATGTAATTTGGTTTGGGATGTTTTGTCAAAAGAATATCAGAAAAAGTTTTAAAACACAACAGGATCATAGGTCACTGTGTAACAGTAGTTACTCACTTAGCCAAACTAACAGTGAAATATTTTAAAGGCAAATACAGAACAGATCACTTAAGAGGCAAAGAAACTTAATATCTGTAATCAAAGGCAATGAAATATGTTAAGAAAATTTGTCATTTTCATAGTAAAGCCAAATTCAGTTTTGGACCAGCATATTTTAAAAGTTTATTTACTCAATTAAACTTGCTTTAAACTTAATCCTGGCTGATTATGTACCAAAGCCTTTATTTTGAGGCCCACTTTCCACAAACTTTCTATCACTTATTTTAGGACAATTCTAACTTTCAATTATGGAATATCTGAAGAAATCCTAAAATATAATTATTTCTAAAAGTTCACCCAAAGCTGTTATCTCATTTTCTCTCTGGCTGATGAATTTATAATAGATAAAACAAGATTTTATTTAGCTTATATTAAAACTGGCCTTCCCTGGTAGCACTACTGGTAAAGAACCTGCCTGCCAATGCAGGAAAAGACATAAGAGACATGGGTTCAGTCCCCGGGTGAGGAAGGTCCACTGGAGGAAGACATGGCAACCCACTCCAGTATTCTTGCCTGGAGAATCCCATGGATAGAGGAGCCAGACGTGCTACAGTCCGCAGGGTCTCAAAGAGTTGGACACCATTGAAGTGACTTAGCAGGCATACACGCAAACCTAGGCATGATAAAATATTATACTTAATGTTGATTCCTAAAACATGTCTATATTAATTAGATCAATGAATAGACATTAATACCAGTGTTAATTTAATATTCCTGGTTCACATGAACCTGAACCTCATTTAGCTTAATTTCTCTTGTACTGAGAATTGTTTGTAAGTGCTTATTTTTCTTTAAGCCAATTAAATAGACCTCTTTTACAGATCAACCATGGCAATGTTATCCAAAGACAAAGATACACACAAATACACAAACAGAGATCCCATTTCTCATTTCAAGATTTTAGCCCTGAGTCTGGTTAAGACAATGTAAAATCCATCAGATCACAAAAGAGGTTGGATTAAAATTGGGTTTTGGCAGATGGAATAAGTCAAACTCACTTGGCTAGATGGCTAAATATTTGCAGAAAAGACTTTTAGGATTTGTATTTATTCTGGAAAAGCCAAATTCTAAATTACTTTTTCCTCTTTAAAATTAGTACTTTAAAAGGATGGCAGAGATAGGTTCCTGAGAAGACCAGGTAGGACATTTTCCTCTCAAAGTTACAGGTAACTTCTTCCTAGGATGACTTTGTTTCCCCCTTAGTTTAATACTTCCATGCTTCTTAAGCTGAATAGCGAAGTTTTGGGGAGTGGTAAAAAAAATTGATGGTTTTTAAATTATTTCTGGACCACACTTGTGTTTATGTAAAGACTACATTTCTAAAACAAGGACAGTTTTGTTTTTCTTTCTTTGAAGTATTGGGTGGCTACATCAATGATATTGAAGGACTGACATACCCATTTATTTTGTTGAAAGTTTTACATTTTCTTAATTAGCTGAGGGGAGATGGTCTCTTCCAAAATTTTTATCAGGCTCTGAGTATAAGCTATGATTAGCTTAGTCAGATCCATGGTCTCCCATTTTGGTACTCTATTTGCAAATACCTTTGAGGAATTCCCTAGGTTTCAATCAGCGGCAGTCTAGAAGTTGTGAAAATGAATGAAACTCTAGTGGCAGGGATAGATTGAGATGTCTCCTGTGCTGCCTTGGTGTTTCCAAGGATATGTGGCACCCATATTACAAAGTCAGTCGATTTGTTCCCCACTGTCAAAGTTACCCGGGGCTCCTGTGGGGAAATGAGAGTCAGATTCCCCAAGTCTAGTGGAGCCTCCTGGCTTCTTACAGGACATGGCACAAGGGAAATATCCCTGCCATGGAAGTGGCTCCTGGTCCAAAGTGGGTGCCCTCTAACTTCTTTTTCTCCTGATGTAATAGCATAAGTGCTTCTAAATATGTAATCTTATCTCTTTTCCCAGCTCTTTTGCAAAATACTTTTAACCACAAGTTATTTAACACATTAACCGCGATAATTCAGTGAGGCATTCAGGGCCATCGCTCTTCTTTTTTTTTTTTTAATTTAATTTTATTTAACTTTACAATATTGTATTGGTTTTGCCATATATCAAAATGAATCTGCCACAGGTATACATGTGTTCACCATCCTGAACCCTCCTCCCTCCCCATACCATCCCTCTAGGTCGTCCCAGTGCACCAGCCCCAAGCATCCAGTATCCTGCATCGAACCTGGACTGGCGACTCATTTCATATATGATATTATACATATGTCAATGCCATTCTCCCAAATCATCCCACCCTCTCCCTCTCCCACAGTGCTCTTCTTATCTTAACATATCTAATACACTCCCCAAAGAGCTTTCTTTGGGATACATGAAATATTTCCCATTTTTATAAGTTTGATAATACAAAAGTACAAAAAGCACAAACAAATTCCAACATTGATGGACACAAAACCAAAACAAAGCCATGACAAAAATCATCAAACTGGTTCCCAACTTGGGTAGACTTACCACACAAAAACAGTGAATTAAAAAAAAAAAAAATGCGTTAGTTCTGAACAAGCTGGTTCTAACTCATGTTACACTCCAATGACAACTCCCCTCTCTAGCAAAGTGCCCCAACCAAATTGACTTATCCCAAAAAGGAAAAGCTGAAATTTAGGGGAGAATATGTTCCTAGCTCCACACAAGAGGAGCTACCCACAAGAGCAACTTAACCTACAAAATCAAGTCTGTAGACTTGCAACACAAAAGGACATACAAAACCAAGACATAACACCAACAAACTGGTTACCAAATCAGATGGACTTACCTACAAACAGATATCTGTCAACTCCTAGAAGTTTGTCGGTTCCTTGCTTTGACTGCTTCAACTGGGGCAGTTGGTGCTGTGTCAGGGAATTTTGAAGGAAGCATCCTCAGGACAGATAGTCCTGGCAGCTGCTAGGGCCTTGCCCCAATATTCCCTGACTGGGGCTGGCTAGCCACGAGCAGCAAGGCTCCTGGCTGGCTAAGCCAAATTTGTTACCGAGTCTGACCTTGCTCTGCTTTACCACATAGAGAGGTCAATGAGTCAGAGATGAGGTGTTGAGACAAGGACTACAGTTTTATCAGAAAGACAGAAGACAAGAGGATGGCAGATGAATGTCTTAAAATAATCATCTAATTAGGGTCTGGATGGTAGGTTCTTTTTTAGAACAGAGAGAGGGGGAGGTGAGGAGGCAAAATAAAAAAGAGAGTTACTCCTACAAGTCTCTCCTGGAATAGCTAGTCTCAGGAAAGACGTGTTAATTTCTTCCTTCCTGTTGCCATCCACAGGTGGACAGGGTCCTGAACAAAGGCATCATTTTGGTTTAACTTTCAGGCAGAGGGGCAAGGTTCCCTGAGGAAGGCCATTATGTATAGACAGTATCCTTTTAGTGAGCAAAAGCAATGAGAAGCAAAGGTTAAAGTGAAACAAACAAATCCAACATGGAGTCCATTCTTCCCTGTAAGAAAGTGAGAGTCTTGCTGAGTATTCTCAGTTGTATGTATTTCCCTTGCATTATATGTCATGCCACTCCCTTCTGACCCGCAGTTCTGCTAATAAGTCATCAGATAGCCTTTGTATATAACTTATTTGTTTTCCCTGGTGCTTTTAATATTCTCTCTATATTTAGTCTTTGATATTTTAATGGTCATGTGTCTTGGTAAGTTCCTCCTTGTGTTAAGAGACTCTCTGAGCTTCCGGGACTTATATATCTGTTACCTTTCTAGGTTAGGGAAGTGTTTAGCTACTGTATCTTTACACATGTTCTCAGCCCCTTTTATTCTCTCTCCTTCTTCTAGGACTTCTATAACACAAATGTTAGTATTCTTATGTTCTCCAGAAGTCTCCTAAATGGTTCTCATTTCTTTTCATTCTTTTTCTTGTTCATCATCAATGATTCCCATTACTCTTTCATCTTGCTGATCCATTCTTTTGTGTCATTTAGTATACTTTTCATTTCAGTTATCATTTTCTTCATCGTTTGTTTTTATATTTTCTAGCTCTGTTAAAAATGTCTAACTTTTTGTTCTATGTTTCCATTCTGCTCTCAAGTTCTTTGAACTCTTCCTCAGGTAGATTGCCTATCTCCACTTCACTTAGTTCTTCTGGGGTTTTTGCTTGTTTGTTCATCTGGAATATGTTCCTCTATTGCCTCATTTTTGTATAAGTTGCTGATTTTATTTTTGTGTGTCTAGTAGGTTGTTTAGTTTCCTGAGCTTAGAGAAATGGTCTTTTGTAGGAGATAACATGTGTCTCAGCAGCAAACATATATGCCTTGTTTCTGGTCTATATCCTTAAGAGGCTTTTGCATGAGGGTTGTGTGATCCTTTTATTGTGGTAGGCTATGTGGGATATCTGGTAGGCTTGATTGGACCTCAGTCTGGTTGGTTGTCAGATCCTGCCTTCTGTAGAGGATACTGTCTTATTGGTGTGTCTGGCTCATTAGGTGGCTGACTGCAGAATGCCAGGGGGCCCTGGGGCTTACACTAGCTCACAATTGGGTAGAGTCATGGTTCAGAAGACTCTGGGGCCATTGCCTGCCCACTAGCAGGTGAAGCCAGGGCCTGGGATTAGTGCCATCCTCCTGGTAGGTATAGGTCTCGGGGATAGCACTTCAATTCAGTTGCTGAGTTTTGCCTGACTCTTTGCAACCCCACGGACAGCATCATGTCAGGCTTCTCTGTCCTTCACCATCTCCTGGAATTTGCTCAGACTCATGTCCATTGAGTTGGTAATGCCATCTAGCCATCTCATTCTCTGTCGTCCCCTTCTCCTTTTGCCTTCAGTTTTTCTTGGCAGCAGGGTCTTTTCCAATGAGTCAGCTCTTTGCATCAGGTGGCCAAATTATTGGAACTTCAGCATCAGTCCTGCTAATGAATATTCTGACGTGATTCCCTTTAGGATTGACTGATTTGATCTCCTTGCAGTCCAAGGAACTTTCAAGAGTTTTCTCCAGCACCACAATTTAAAAGCACTAAGCACTCAGCTTCTTTATGGTCCAACTCTTACATCTCTTACATGACTACTTGAAAAACCATAGCTTTGACTATACAGACATTTGTTGGCAAAATGTTGTTTATTCTTTTTAATACACTGTCTAGGTTTGTCATAGTTTTCTTTGAAGGAGCAAGCGTGTTTTAATTTCACAGCAGCACTCTCAATCTGCAGTGATTTTGGAGGCCAAGAAAATGAAGTTTGTCCTGTTTCCAATTTTGCCCCATCTATTTGCCGTAAAGTGGTGGGATCAGATACCATGATCTTAGCTTTCTGGATATTGAGTTTTAAGTCAGCTTTTTCACTCTCCTCTTTCACCCTCATCAAGAGCCTCTTTAGTTTCTCTTCTCTTTCTGCCATTAGAGTAGTATCGTCTGTGTATCTGTGGTTGTTGATATTTTTCCTGGCAATATTGATTCCAACATTTGATTCATGCAGCCCAGTATTTCCTATGATGTTCTCTGCATTTACGTTAAATAAACAGGGTGATCATGTACACCCTTATTGTTCTCCTGTTCCAATTTTGAATCAGTCTGTTGTTCCATGTCCAGTCTAACTGTTGCATCTCCTATATGGAGAAACCTCCATACAGGTTTCTCAGGAGATAGGTAAGGTGGTCTGGTATTTTCATCTCTTTAAGAATTTTCCCTAGTTTGTTGTGATGCACACAGTCAAAGGCTTTAGCATAGTCAATGAAGCTGAAATTGATGCTCTTCTCGATTTCTCTTGTTTCTCTTATGATCCTGGGGATGTTGGCAATTTGATTTCTGGTTCCTCCCCTTTTCTAAATACAGCTTGTACATCTGGAATTTCTCAATTTATGTACTATTGAAGCTTTGCTTGAAGGATTTTGAAAATTACCTTGCTAGCATGTGAAATAAGCTCAATTGTATGGTAGTTTGAACATTCTTGGGCTTCCTTGGTGGCTCAGCTGGTAAAGAATCTGCCTGCAATACAGGAAACATGGGTTCAGTCCTTGGATTGGGAAGGTCCCCTGGAGGATGGAATGGCTACCCACTTAAGTATTCTGGCCTGGAGAATTCTATGGACTTTATAACCCATGGGGTCACAAAGAGTCGGACACAACTGAACAACTTTCACTTTGAACATTCTTTGGCATTGCCCTTCTTTGGGATTGGAATGAAAACTGACCTTTTCTAATCCTGTGGCCACTGCTGAGTTTCCCACATTTGTTGACATATTGAATACAGCACTTTAACAGCATCATCTTTTAGGATTTAAAATAGCTCAGCTGCAATTCCAATACCCACCTAGATTTGTTGCTTTGTTTGTAGTAATGCTTCCTGAATCCCTCATGACTTCATACTCCAGTATGTATTTAGTGTAGTGACCACACCATCATGGTTATCTGGATAATTAAGGCCTTTTTTGTATAGTTCTTCTGTGTATTCTTGCCACTTCTTCTTAATCTCTTCTGCTTCTCTTGGGTCTTTACTTTTTCTATCCTTTATTGTGCCTATCTTTGCATAAAATGTGCCCTTGGTATCTGATTGTCATGAAGAGGTCTTTCATTTTTCTCATTCTATTGTTTTCTTCTATTTTTTGCATTGTTCATTTAAGAAGACTGTCTTATCTCTCCCAGCTATTCTTTGAAACTCCGCTTTCAGTTGGGTGTATCCTTCCCTTTCTGCTTTGAATTTCACTTCTCTTTTTTCTCAGCCTCTTGTAAGGCCTCCTGAGAACTATTTTGCCTTCTCGCATTTCTTTTTTCTTGGGGATGGTTTTGGTCACCACCTGCTGTACAGTGTTATGAACCTCCAACCATAGTTCTTCAGGCACTTTGTCTGTGAGATCTAATCTCTTTAATCTATTTGTCACTTCTACTGTATAATCATAAGGGAGTTGATTTAGGTCATACCTGAATGGCCTAGTGGTTTTCCCTACTTTGCTCAATTTAAGTCTGAATTTTGCATTAAGCAGCTCATGATCAGAGACACCGTCAACTTCAGGTCATTTTTTTGCTGACTGTATAGAGCCTCTCCATCTTCAGCTGCAAAGAATATAGTCAATTTGATTTTGCTATGGACCAACTGGTAGTGTCAGTGTGTAGAGTCAACTTTTGTTTTGTTGGAAGAGGGTGTTTGCTATGACCAATGTGTTTAATTTTCTGATCTTACTCTCAAATGCAATTTAACAATCTTTGAACTCTCTTCCCCTCATGATAATCGTTTTTGATGACATTTTTTACAGCTAATTGTTTTGTTCATCTTTAACTTCTTACATGGATATAAATGATGTTGCTATTTCTTGCCTTTCAACCTTCCTACTAGCTATGTGTGTGGATGATTTTCTCCATCTTAGTGTTGAACTTTTTCATTTTGTAATTTTCATGTTTCCAGTTTTTGACTTTTCTTTTTTTACCTAGAGAAGTTCCTGTAATATTTCTTGCAAAGCTGATTTCATGGTGCTGAACTCTTTTCGTTTTTGCTTGTCTGTAAATCTTTTGATCTGTTTATCAAACTTAAGTTATTATTCAGTCAAGCTCCCTCTGATCCCATCACAACAGGCCAGTGAATCGGAGACTGGACGTTGAGGCAAGGAATATGACTTTATTTGGAAAGCTGTCAGACTGAGAATATGGCAACTAATGTATCAAAATAACCACCTTATTGGGGTCTGGATGCCAGGTTCTTTTATAGAATAAGGAAGGGAGGTGAGGAAAGTGAAAGTGAAATCGCTCAGTCATGTCCGACTCTTTGCGACCCCATGGACTATAGCCTACTAGGATCCTCAGTCCATGGGATTTTCCAGGCAAGAATACTGGAGTAGGTTACCATTTCCTTCTCCAAGTGAAAAAGGGCATGCCTCTTACAAATCTCTCCTGTAATGACTGGCCTTGGTAGTGGCATGTATTTCTTTCTTTCTTCCTGTAGCCATCCACAGGTGGTTAGGCTCCTGATCAAAGGCATTTTGGTTTAACATTCAGGCAGAGGGTTAAGGTTCCCCAAGGCAGGCCATTATGTATGGACAGCATGCATTTAGGGAACAAAAGCAATAGGAAGCAAACTTTAAAGAAAAAGAGACAGATCCAATATGGAGTCAATTCTTCCCTGTAACAGTTCCCCACTATAAATGTCCATTCGATAATCTTGTGGGAAAAGAGGTAATGACCATTTAATTGCTTCATGTTGTATCTTGTCAGATGAATCTCTCTGGGAATGTCCACTATTGGTGGTGGTGTTCACATGCTTCTTCTTTTGTTCCTGTATGGAAAGTGTCTACTTTATACTTGTAGACTTAAAAAATATTTACAAACTCTAAGTTAAGAATTATGTTTTATTAGATGGGAATTTTGAGGACTTCAAGCCTGGGAGGCAGCACATCAAGTTAAGGAATTTAGTGCTTTTTTTATGTGTGGGAAGATGCAAAAATCTGGGCTCACTGAAATTATTTCCTTGATATGCACCTCATATATCTGGGGGCCTGTATCTCATATCTTGAGTTTCCTCAGGGCTCATCTTAGGGAGTGGCTGTAGTCTGAAGGCTGCTAGGTGGCAGGTATTTGTCTCTTTCCTGAGTTTCTTAAGGGAGCACTGGCTCATACTGGAGGGCTCCCTCAGGTGCTTTCCTCTTGGACAGGAATTTGACCAATATTTGGGAAACATTTCATGATCAAATTTGGTCCCATGTTGCTGAGAGGCTCATCCCAGATCAGGTGAAAATCCTTGATATGTCACTTAAGGTGTAAAATTTTGGATTAGACCATACTGATAATTAAAGATTGTCTGGATCTTGTCTGATTGTGATCCAGGAGCTATTTTCCCTTGTTGCATCTTCCCATACCTAGAATCACACTATTGCATTTATTTTATGTTGTAAATGTGATTTATTTCCTCAGGATGTTTAGTCATAGAAGTTTTTTTGGAGGTCTGGTTATACACTGGGTACTATAAGAGACAATAATCTTATAAATAAGACAGCATATAAGTAATGCAGCTAGTACAATTGACAAAGGACAGTGCCACAGGGAAACACAGAGCACAAACAATTTGAAAACAAAGAACAAACTAAAACAACGATTAATCCAGTTGTAATTCAGTTGCTATCATCCAGCAACCAAAGGATCCATAATTGATTTCAGTAGCTATCCACAGTTTCACTGTATTGGCTATGGGTGCCTGGACATGCATGGCTTACTCTTGGAGACAAGCATATGTTACTGGCAGGATCAACCAGGTTGAGAGAAGAAGATAAATGCTATAATTCTGCTTATAAAAGTATAATGTACCAAATTACAGTAAGTCACAATTAGTTTAAGGGAAAGGTTTTCTTTATACCTGGAAAATATAGATTTAAACCGGTAATTGTTCCAGATTGAAACCATAAAAATTGTAACTAAATATACCAGTTCACTTTGCCTCTGAGAGTTTGTCCATAATGAGAGCTGAATGCTGATGAATAGATGCTTTCAAATTGTGGTGCTGCAGAAGACTCCTGAGAGTCCTTTGGATGGCAAGGAGATCAAACCAGTCAATTTTAAATGGAATGAGCCCTGAATATTCATTAGAAGAACTGATGCTGAAGTAGAAGCCAACTGATGCGAGCAGCCGACTCTTGGAAAAGACTCTGATGCTGAGAAAGATTGAGGCAAGGAAGAGATGGGGGTGACAGGGTGAGATGGTTGGATAGTATCATTGACTCACTGGACATGTTTTTGAGCAAAATCTGGGAGATAGTAAAGGACAGATGCATTCCATGGGATTACAAAGAATCAGACATGATTTAGTGACTTAACAATAACAAAAATAACCTAAGAACATTTATTATTCATTTGACAGCTTGTTCAATTAGAATACCCAGTGAATCTAATTAGTTTAATATCTCCCTTTGGGGTATTTTAGGGGCCCTTTGAAGCATCTCAATGTTAAGTAGAGGTCAAAGAAACTTCATTATAATTTGATTTGAGAAGTTTTGTGAAAAGAATATCAAAGTTTTGAAACACAACAGGATCTGAGGTCAGTGTGAAACAGTAAATATTCAATTAGCCAAAGTAACAATAAAATATTTTTAAGACAAATACAGAATAGATCACTTAAGAGGTAAAGAAACTTAAAATCTGTAATCAAAGGCCATACAGTATCTTAAGAAAATTTGTGTTTTTAATAGTGAGTAAAGCCAAATTCAAGTTTTGCACCAGCATATTTTTAAAGTTTATTTACTCAAACTTATTTAAACTTAATCTTCACTGATTGTGTACAAAAGTCTTTTTTCGGGGCCTACTTTGCACAAACTTCCCATCACTTACTGAAAGTGAAGTCACTCAGTCATGTCCGACTCTTTGTGACCCCAGGGACTGTAACCTATCAGGCTCCTCAGTCCATGCAATTTTCCAGGCAAGAATACTGGAGTGGGTTGCCATTTCTTTCTCCAGGGGACCTTCCCAACCCAGGGATTGAACCCGGGTCTCCCACATTGCAGGCAGATGCTTTATGGTCTGAGCCACCAGGGAAGTTAGCACAATTCTAACTTTCAATTATGGAATATCTGAAGAGATCCTAAAATATAATTATTTCTAAAAGTTCACTGAAAGCTCTTATCTCATTTTCTTTCCTTGCTGATGAATTTATAACAGAATAAGATTTTATTTAGATTATATTAAACCAAGACACAATAAAAGTAGTATATTTAATGTTGATGATTCCTAACATATGTATATATTAATTAGATCATTGGAAAAACATTAATACCAGTGTTGATTAAAAATGATGCACAACTTCAGGGTTGTGAGTTAAGCTTTATTTGGGGCAAAATGAGAACTACAGCCCAAGAAGCAGCACCTCGGATAGCTCTGAGAGACTGCTCTAAAGAGGTAGTGGGGTTGCTAGTCATATACATGGAGGAAACCAGAATTGAAAGAGACACATGTATCCCAATGTTCATTGCAGCACTATTTACAATAGCTAGGACATGAAAGCAACCTAGATGTCCATTGGCAGATGAATGGATAAAGAAGCTGTGGTACATGTACACAATGGAATATTACTCAGCTATAAAAAAGAATGTATTTGAGTCAGTTCTAATGAAGTGGACAAAACTGGAGCCTATTGTACAGAGTGAAGTAAGTCAGAAAGTGAAACACCAATTCAGTATAATAATGCATATATATGGAATTTAGAAAGATGGTAAATACGATCCTATATACAAGGCAGCGAAAGAGACACAGATGTAAAGAACAGACTTTTGCACTATGTGGGAGAAGGGGAGGGTGGGATGACTTGAGAGTATAGCATTGAAAGATGTATATTACCATATGTAAAATAGATAACAAGTGCAAGTTTGATGCATGACGAAGGGCACACAAAGCCAGTGCTCTGGGACAACTCAGAGGGATGAGGTAGGGAAGGAGTTAGGAAGGAGATTCAGGATGGGGAGATGGATGTGCACCCATGGGTGATTTATGTCGATGTATGGCAAAAACCACCACAATATTGTAAAGAAATTATCCTCCAATTAAATTAATTAATTAAAAAAAAAAGAGGTATTGGGAGAAGGTCAATATATAAGGTTTGGTAAAGGTGGAGTTCAGTACAATCAAGTGCTTACTTTACAAGATGTTTTCTCCTAGTCACAAGGCTCTGATGTCACCGTGAATGAATTTAGTGCTTTTCTAGATATGAAGAGATGCAGGGGTTGGAATCATAAAACCTGTTCTTAAAAATATCCAACTAACTAAAGACCTGTCCCAACAGATTCCCTGGAGCACAGAGAACCTCAGTTCAGTTCAGTCACTCAGTCATGTCTGACTCTTTGAGACCCAATCGACTGCAGCAGTTGTCCATCACCAACTTCCAGAGCTTGCTCAAACTCATGTTCATTGAGCTGGTGATATCATCCAACCATCTCATCCTCTGTCATCCCCTTCTCCTCCTGCCTTCAATCTTTCCAAGCATCAGGGTCTTTTCCAATGAATCAGTTCTTCACTTTGGTGGCCAAAGTAATGGAGTTTCAGCTTCAGCATCAATCCTTCCAAAGAATATTCAGGACTGATTTCCTTTAGGATGGACTGGTTTGATCTCCTTGTAGTCCAAGGTACTCTCAAGAATCTTCTCCAACATCACAGTTCAAAAGCATCAATTCTTCAGTGCTCGGCTTTCTTTATGGTCCAACTCTCACATCCACACATGACTACTGGAAAAACCATAGCTTTGACTAGATGGACCTTTGTCAGCAAAGTAATGTCTCTGCTTTTTATATGCTGTCTAGGTTGGTCATAGCTTTTCTTCCAAGGAGCAAGTGTCTTTTAATTTCATGGCTGCAGTCACCATCTGCAGTGATTTTGGAGCCCAAGGAAGTAAAGTCTCTCACTGTTTCCACTGTTTCCCCATCTATTTGCTATGAAGTGATGGGACCGGATGCCATGATCTTCATTTTTCTGAATGTTGAGATTTAAGCCAGCTTTTTCACTCTCCTCGTTCACTTTCATCAAGTGGTTCTTTAGTTACTCTTCACTGTCTGCATCACTCAACCCTGAATTCCTTCAGGGAGTGTTGAAGGTCAACAGCTGTAGCAGCATAGGGTTCAATCTCCGCAGAGGCAGATGGCAAATACCATTGTTATTATTGTTGTTTAGTCATTGGCAAATGCTCTTGGCAAGTGCTGATTTGTAGTTGACCCCAGTATTAATTTAATATTAATTCCTGGTTCACATGAACCTGAAACTCATTTATGTCATTGTCTGGGCATGGGTTGGGAAAGAATTTCCAGACATGAGACAGAATGAGAGGGAAATAAAGTTTATTAGAGTGGGAGATGCTGTTAGAACAGTGGTCCAGCTCAAGGGAGAACCAGCATTGAACAGAGATCCTTAGTCCACTTTTATACCCAGGGTACAAGGAGTGGGATAGGGGTCTTGCAGGATATTTGCAGATTGGATGAAGCACATATACTGGTGAGGGGTTGTTGGGGAGAGTAAGACAAATATCTTTTCCCTCTGGGGTAGGAAGGGAGACAGGTTATACTTCTCAGGAGGACCTGAAATCCATTAACAGTAACAACATGGGGGAGGGAAGGATGATAAGAGTCTGGTTTTTCCATTCCCGCATTCCAAGACCCTCCTTGGTTTTATCTACTCTCTCGTCCTCGGATCACCACATTCCTCCCTCTCTTTATTTTTAGGGCCAATTCTTTGACCCCTTTTGATACCCTGCTCATGTCTAACTATCTACCTGTTTCCCTCCTCAGGCATTTGGGAACCTGGTCTCAAAGGAAAAGGGGCAATGACCACTCTGGCTTCTTCAGGCTGTACAGGGTGTCATGGGGCTCTGGGTTCCCTTTGCCTGCTCTCTGTCAGGGTGCATTTACAGAGGGAGATGAGAGTTCATGGAATAATAAGGTTACTTGTTTCAGTATCATCTGGGTGTTGGTCAGGGAATATTCTTGTCCTACTACCACTTGGAGATTTGTTGTATTCAAGAAGAAACAAATTTAACAACAAAGTTAAAGGCACATGGCCCAAAGATTAATAGAAGTAGAAAAGCGGCTGAGGAGCTAGCCAGAAGAATCAGGACCAGACATTGGTTTGTGACGTTAGTGTTTCTCTAGGTATGAGAAAATGCAAGAATTTGGGTTCATAAAATCTTTACCTGAAGACATCTGACTATCTGAAGGCCAGTTCTTGTGGGTTTTTCCCAGAGCACAGAGTGCCTTATTTCTGATCTCCACCCTGAACTCCTTTCAGGGGATGTTGAAGGTCAGCAGCTTGCAGTGGTCACTATGTAATCTTGTAGAGACAACTGGCAAGCGCCAACTTCCAGTCAGCAGGATCCTTTCATAGCCACATATTTGACCATGCTTTGGGAGCATTTCATGGGCATTGTGTCCTACGGTGCTGGGATGGCTCATTCCCAGGTCTAACGAAGATTCCATTGACAGGCCACTCAGTGTGCTAGTACTGGGCCAGGCCTTGCGTGTGGCCAAAGTCTCTGGACCATACCTGTCTTACTAGCCTCTTGGTCCAGGAAAATATTCCTTCCTGTTGCTTCTTCCCATATCTAGAGTTACATTATCACAATCATTGATCTCATATGGAGCTGCATATCAGCATTTTATCACACTCTCAGTTACACATTTAGTAACATAAGAAACAATCTTCTGAAACAAGCGACATAGAAAATAATATAGCTAGCAGTTATTAGTAAGTAAGGTCACAAGCAAGAATTTAAGTCAAGAACTTTCATTAGGTATAGCCCAGCATACTACAGGTCGTCGGACTTCGTTTGTTAAATGACTATACCCTGGTGTTAATCTCCTGGTTGTGTATCATGGAGCATCTGATCTTTATCTGAAGACTGCTGACTGAGATAAACTTTAGAAACAAACTTAGAGTGTCCTTTTTAATAACTTAAACCTTTTAGCAATATAACATAACAACAAGGAACTATCTCAGAAGTGAGCCTTAGTAAACACTAAACCTTAATTAACAAAACTAGAAATTTAGTATGACAATTAAAAAAACTTAATATTCAGTGAAACATAATTTTTTCGTTATGAGGACATTAACCCTGTAGCTAGGGAAGGCGTTAACCCATCAAAAAAAAAAAAAAAAGGTTTGTTAGGGAGCTGGGAAATCCAAGCAGCCGTCTTGGATTTCCCACAGCCCTGACTCTGATTTACAGCTATTGTTCACCCATTTTTAATTCCCCAATTTAGGAGTAGACTGTTGCCATATTTTAAGGACATCAGGATAGCAAAAATGTAACCATAAGGGCTTATTTTTTGTAGAAGCAGAATGAGCTTTGTATATATGTACCACAATCTTAAATAATGTTCTTTACTTTACCAAAGTAACGAAAGATTTAAAAAACAAATATATGTCACTTAAAGGCAAAGAAATTCATAATCTGTTATCGAAAGCTGCATTCTAAGAAAACTTTGTTCTCTTAACATAGAGAGTAGACTAAATTCCAGTCTGTTACCAGTTTACCAAATAACAAACAAAATCTGTTTATTGCTTAATCTTAGAAAAGTCTTTTCCATAAATCTTGAAGTAGCAGTATTCTTGCAAAGGCATCAGAGTGAAACAATAGAAGCCATGTTTAAAATCTGATTAAATTGCAATTGACAAGTAGCCTGGTCATTGCTATGATATGTAACACTTTAATATGATAACTCGAATTATAATTGACCGCATTTTATCAGAGCATGTAAGATCTATATGAATTCAACATAATTTTATGATACCTATATTAGTAACATCAACTATCAGAGAAGGCAATGGCACCCCACTCCAGTACTCTTGCCTGGAAAATCCCATGGACGGAGGAGACTGGTGGGCTGCAGTCCATGGGGTCGCGAAGAGTTGGACACGACTGAGCGACTTCACTTTCACTTTTCACCTTCCTGCATTGGAGAAGGAAATGGCAACCCACTCCAGTGTTCTTGCCTGGAGAATCCCAGGGACGGGGGAGCCTGTTGGGCTGCCGTCTGTGGGGTCGCACAGAGTCGGACACGACGGAAGTGACTTAGCAGCAGCAGCATCAACTATACAATATAACCTGAGAAGATTTATCACTCCTATAACAATACTTCCCATGTAATTTAACATGTCAAATGAACTCAGGTAGTTTAATATCTCTCTTTGGGATGTTTCAGGGGCCCTCTGAAGCATCCCAAAGTTAGCTAGAAGTCAAATTATTTAGGAAGCTTTGTCAATAAATATCAAAAGAGTTTATAACACTCAGATACAATCATATAGATCACTGTGAAGCAATATATTCACTTAGCCAAAGTAACAAAATTTCAAAGGTAAACATAGATCACTTCAGAGTTAAAGAAACTAAAAACCCATTATCAAAGGCAGTTCAACATCTCAAGAAAACTTGTATTTATACACAAAACTCTTCCCTTGGGGTCCACTTTCCATCAAACCTTCTTATCACTTTCTGTACCCATTATTTTGTTCCTCTATCCTGAAACAGCCAACTGTAAGTCAGACCCACTTCCTTTCCCCTTCATAAAATGTAATCTCATTCCTCATACCTTCTTTACTGAAAACACACATCCTACTTTCCTTAAGCAGCCAAGAACTGACCTTTATATTAGCTTTCTATAGATTGGTGAACATAAATACCAGTGATAATTTCTAAAAAAATTCTAAAATGCCATCTCAGGATGGCATCAAACATTATTCATTAATAGTCCAAAATCTCTAGTTTCTCTGTAAGAGGAAGTTAATGTTCAGTAATAAATGTTTCAGAATCTTATTTTATTTGGAAATGACCTAGCTATTCAACAAACTTCTGTCATTTAGTTTAGTACCACCCTAGAAATTCAAGTTACCCCAATTGGGAGATACTATTTTAGACAGACATTTCTAAAGTATAATCATTCTTAATAGTTTATCTAAAAGCTCTTGTCCCATTTATATTTTTCTTTTTTTAAAAGTTTCTTCACTTGAATTACTTTCCTTGCTGACAAACTTGTAACAGATATAACAATATAACAATATTTAACTTATAATAAACCTACTGCTGCTACTGCTAAGTCACATCAGTTGTGTCCGACTCTGTGTGACCCCATAGACGGCAGCCCACCAGGCTCCCCCGTCCCTGGGATTCTCCAGGCAAGAACACTGGAGTGGGTTGCCATTTCCTTCTCCAATTCATGAAAGTGAAAAGTGAAAGTGAAGTTGTTCAGTCGTGTCCAACTCTTCGCGACCCCATGGACTGCAGCCTTCCAGGCTCCTCCATCCATGGGATTTTCCAGGCAAGAGTACTGGAGTGGGGTGCCATTGCCTTCTCTGATAATAAACCTAGGCACAATGAAAACATTATGCTTAATGTTAACGACTCTTAGACATGTCTGTATTAGATTAGCAAACAAACATTAATACTAGATAATTAATATTGAATATTTCCCAGTCACGTGAATCTGAAATTCATTTAGGTTAATGTCTCTTGTATTTAGAATTGTCTGATTTGTAAGCGCTTACTTTTCTTTAGGCCAATTAAATTAGAACTCATTTACAACTTCAGCAATATTATCAAAAAGACCAAACGACACACACTGAGACATACATAAATCCAGACAGACAGAGATCTCATAGTTTTCTGCTTGAGATTTAAAATATCTCTTTGACCTTTTTTTTTTTTTTTTGCTTGAAGTTCTAATTTGCCCAAGGCTGAGGTCTCAGATAAAGTGGGCTGTGTATTTCAAGGACATGGAAAGGGTTAACTTTAAGCTTTTCCCTAGGCAGGCCTTTAAACAAGCCAGTTGTTTTTAATTGCATGTGCAAAAATAACCAGCTTTTCAGTTTCCAAGGGAAAAAAAAATTCACTTTAACCAGTTTTCTCCAGAGTCTAAAGAATATCATGGCCATCCTGTGTCAAAAAGTCATCTTTCCTTTCTGTAGTCATGGTTTTATAGCTAAAATATAGACCAAATAGTGCTCAAATTGACTTTGATATCAGGGGCAGATCTGTTGATAAAAATCTTGGATTGTCCCTCTGGTGGGAAGTGAGGTCTTTGTCCCATCAGAAGAATCTGAAGGGTTAAGGGAATTTGCGGGAGTGAGGGAAACTTGGTCCTTCCCCACCGTGAGAAATAGGAGTAGTTAAAAGGGAATTCTTTAGGATGTTCAGAAGTGGGAGAAGCTTGGTTCCCTCTCCACCTGGGAGAGAAGTGTAGTTAGAAGGGGATTCTTTAGAATGTTAGTCGAGTTTTTGATCCTTCAGGCTTTTGAACATAGGAGAAAGACCTGGACCAACCTCAGAATTCTTTCCTAGAGGTCATGTGGATATGAAAGGTCAAGTAGGGGTCATCTGGGAAATTTGAGAGACATCTAGGAAATCTGAGAGAGACAGATGGGAATAGGAGATAGGGAAGCAACAGAAAGACACATGCAGCATGGGTCCCTCAATCTGAATTCTGACTGAGAGCCATAAAGGACTGAATGTAAGGAAATTCCGAGTCCTTTCCCTGATTTTGGCAAAAGCTAGTGTGCCATTCAGAGGCCTTATTTTTTTGGGGGGGTGTCCCCCAGTTTGAATTGGGGCCAGGCCTTCTGCAGGGTCAAAATTTTTTCTAGTTTCTGAGAATATAGCCAAGGGGTGAGACTGAGAGAGGCTCCTGAGACGTACCAAAACCCATCCTTAGTCTATATGCCATAGAAAGGGGGTACTGAGAGTCATGCCATAGAATGGGGGTACTGAGAGTCACTGACTGGCACAAAGGTGTCCCTTTTTGTCTCAGTGACGTCTCCATGCAACTAACAGCATAAAAATGGCCAACTGTCCCAGCAGTCACATCCAACAGTGAGAGGTGACCTCTGAGAACTGTGCAGCTAAGGTACCATGTGAGCCGGGCAGAGAAAGACAGAGATTCCTGGGAGCAACCAGGTGACTCACTATTTGGCGATGCCCTGAAATGTGGAAGGCACTCTTGGGATGGCTCAGAGGCAACATCTAGGCTAATTAAATCAATCCAGACCCAAGGGAAGGAAGTGAAAGTGATAGGGAAGAAGGCTGAGGAATCCGCCTTAAAATCCTATCGGAGAGGCCACTGCCAGGGGACAGTGGTCTCTGCTTTGCTTCAACCACTTTGCGCCTGACAGTGCATAGAAGTTGTCTTGCTGGAGGCAGATGTCCTTGTGGCCCGATCCGTTCCATGTCCCCGCTATACTGACACAGGAGTCTTCGTGTGACAGGTGCCCTAATGGCTTTTAAGTGCCTGATCTGTGCCCACACAATATTGGTTAGCCTAGTCCTCAGTTGGAAAGAAGACAAAGGAGAGACCCTCACCCGTTCGGGTGGTAGCTACTGGGGCGCAGTGAGCAGTGGGGCCTTTGGAACACACCAGAGGGTAACCCTGGCCAGAGTTCCTCAGTTGCTTCCACAGCACTTTCCTGTTTGCAGAGGATCCATATGAGAAAGGAGAAGCAAGGAGGTAGGGGAAGAAATCCCAAGGTCCCTGTACAGGCCACCAAAAATGTCGTGGTCCAGGCGTGGGTTGGAAAAGAATTTCCAGACATGAGACAGAATGAGAAGGAAATAAAGTTTATTAGAGTGGAGGATGCTGTTAGAACAGCGGGCCAGCTCAAGGGAGAACTGACATTGCACAGGGGTCCTTAGTCCACTTTTATACCCAGGGTACAAGGAGTGGGATAGGGGTCTTGTGGGTCATTTGCTGATTGGATGAGGCACATATAGTGGTTGGGGCAGGGGGAGAGTAAGGCAAATATCTTCTCCCTCTGGGCTAGGTGGGGAGACAGGTTATACTGCTCAGGAGGACCTGAAATCCATTAATAATTACAACATGTGGGAGGGAAGGATGATAAGGGTCTGGTTTTTCTGTTCCTGCATTCCAAGACCCTCCTTGGTTTTACGTGTCTTTCATCCTTGGGTCACCACAATTTAATTTAATTTCTCTTGTTGTTAGAATTATTTGGTTTGTAATTGCTTACTTTTCTTTAAGTCATTTAAATAGAGCTCCTTTACAGCTCAACCACAAGTATGTTATTCAAAGACAAACATACATACAAACAGAGACTTTATTTCCCATTTCAAGAATCAGCCCTGAGTCAGATAAGACAATATAAAACCCACCAGTTTACAAAAAAGGATGGATTAAAATTGGGTATTTGATAGATGGAATAAGTCAAATTCACTTGGCTAGATGGCTAAATATTTGTAGAAAAGACATTAGGATTTGTTTTTACCTAGGACGAGCCAACTTATAAATTACTTTCAGTACAGTTCAGCTACCCAGTTGAGTCTGACTCTTTGTAACTGCATGTAATGCAGCACACCAGGCTTCCCTGTCCATCACTAACTCCCAGAGCTTGCTCAAATTCATGTGCATTGAGTCAGTGAAGCCATCCAACCATCTCATCCTGTGTCGTCCCATTCTTCTCCTGCCTTCAATCTTTCCCAGCATCAGGGTCTTTTCTAAAGAGTCACTTCTTCACATCAGGTGGCCAGTGTATTGGAACTTCAGCTTCAGCATCAGTCCTTCCAGTGAATATTCAGGGTTGATTTCCTTTAGGATTGACTGGTTTGATCTCCTTGCAGTCCAAAGGGACTCTCAAAAGCCTTCTCCAACATCACAGTTCAAAAGCATCAATTACTTTACTTTCTTTAAAATTAGTTTATCTTCTTTAAAATTTGCACTTTAAAAGGATGGCAGAGATAGGATTCCTGAGAAGACCAGGTAGGACATTTGCGTCTCAAAGATACAGGCAACTTTGTCCTAGGGTGACTTTGTTTCCCCCTTAGTTTAATACTTCCATGCCTCTTAAGCTAAATGGGAAGGTTTCAGTTCAGTTCAGTTCAGTCACTCACTCAGTTGTGTCCAGCTCTTTGAGACCCCATGGACTGCAGCATGCCAGCCCTCCCTGTCCATCACCAATTCTTGGAGCTTACTCAAGCTCATGTCCATCAAGTCAGTGATGCCATCCAACCATCTCATCCTCTGTCATCCCCTTCTCCTCCTGCCCTCAATCTTTCCCAGCATCAGGGTCTTTTCCAGTGAGTCAGTTCTTTGCATCAGGTGGCCAAAGTATTGGAGTTTCAGCTTCAGCATCAGCCCTTTCAATGAGTATTCAGGACTAGTTTCCTTTAGGATTGACTAGTTTGATCTCCTTGCAGTCCAAGGGACTCTCAAGAGTCTTCTCCAGCACAACAGTTCAGAAGCATCAATTCTTCAGCACTCAGCTTTCTTTATGGTCCAAGTCTCACATCCATACATGACTATTGGAAAAACCATAGCTTTGACTAGATGGACCTTTGTCAGCAAAGTAATGTTTCTGCTTTTTATATGCTGTCTAGGTTGGTCATAGCTTTTCTTCCAAGGAGAAAGCGTCTTTTAATTTCATGGCTGCAGTCACCATCTGCAGTGATTTTGGAGTCCAAGAAAATAAAGTCTATCACTGTTTCCATTGTTTCCCCATCTATTTGCCATGAAGTGATGGACCATACTTTTATTTATGCAAAGACTACATTTCTAAAACAAGGACAGTTTTTGTTTTTCTTTCTCTTTTTTTGAAGTATTTGGTGGCTACCTCAATGATACTGAAGGATAGACATATCCATTTACACTTGTTGGAAAGTTTTTCATTTTTGTAATTAGCTTAGGGAGAAAGGCCTCTTCCAAAATTTTTATCAGACTCTGAGTATAAGCTATGGTTAGCTTAGTCAGACCCATGGCCTCCCATTTGGGCACTCTGTTTACAAAAACTTATGAGGATCTTCCCTAGGTTTCAATCAGCAGCATTTTAGAGGTTGTAAGGTTAAAAAGCTTTGTGCTTCTCCAGAAACACCAGTAACAAGGATAGAGTGAGATACTTTCTATACCACTTTGGTGTTTTCCCCAGTATATTTGGCACCCATATTGGAAAGTCAGTCAACTTGTTTCCCACTGTCAGATTTACCTGAGCCTCCTGTGGGGAAATTAGTATCAGATGCCTTAACTCTAATTAAGGCATCTGGTAAGGAGCCTCCTGGCTTTTTATAGGACATTGACACAAGGGAAATATTCCTGCCATGGAAGTGGCTCTGGCTCCAAGTTGGGTGCCCTTCTGACATTTTTCTCCTCATGTAATTGCATAAATGCTTCTAAATATGTAATCTTACCTCTTTTCCTACCTCTTTTGGAAAACACTTTTAAAATGTGAGATCATATAATAATTGAGTGACCCATTCAGGACCATCACTCTTCTGATCCTAATATATCTAATATATACCCCAAAGAGCTTTCTTCTGGGATAAATGAAATATTCTTTATTTTCATAAGTTTGATTATACCAAAGCACAAAAAGCACAAATTCCAACATTGATGGATACAAAACCATGACAAAACCCAGCAGACTGGTTCCCAACTTGGTAGATTTACCATACAAAAACAATGAATTAGCTCCCAACAAGCTGGTTCTAAATCAGGTAGAGTCCAACAATTCCCCTCTCTAGTAAGATGCTGCAACCAATTTGACTTGTCCCATAAAGGGAACACCCAAATTAAGGGGAGAATATGTTCCTAGCATGCAAACCAGAGCAACTTACCCTGCAAAATCAAGTCTGTAGATTTACATCACAAAAGGACATACAAAACCATGACATAACACCAACAAAGTGGTTATCGAATCAGATGGACTTACCTATGAAATAGTATCCATCAACTCATAGAAATGCTTCAACTGCAAAGCACTGGGGCAATGGGTGCTGCATCAGGGAATTTTGAAGGGAAAATCCTCAGGACAGATTGTCCTGGCAGCTGCTAGGGCCTTACCACAGTATTCCCTGACTGGGGCTGGCTAGCCACGAGCAGCAAGGCTCCTGGCTGGCTAAGCCAAATTTGTTACTGAGTCCAACCTTGCTTTGCTCACCACATAGAGGTCAGTGATTCGGAGATGAGATGTTGAGGCAAGGAATACATTTTTATTCAGAAAGTCAGCAGACTGAGAGGATGGCAGATGAGTATCTCAAAATAACCATCTAATCAGGGTCTGGATGCTAGGTTCTTTTTTAGAACAGAGAGAGGGGTAGGTGAGGAGGTAAAATAAAGAAGATTATTACTCTTAAAATCCCTCATAATGGCTAGCCTAAGGAAGGGCATGTGTTAATTTCTTCCTGTTGTCATGCACAGGTGGACAAGGGCCTGAACAAGGCACTATTTTGGTTTAACATTTAGGCAGAGGGGCAAGCTTCTCCCGAGACAGGCAATTATGCATAGCCAGTATCCTTTTTGAACAGAAGCAATGAGAAGCAAAGGTTAAAGTAAATTAAACAGATCTAATATGGAGTCATTCTTCCCTGAAACGAAATGAGAACCTTGCTGAGTATTCTCAGCAGTAGGTATTTCCTTTTCATCATTGTAACTATCATGCTACTCCTTTCTGTCCTACAGAGTTTCTACTGAAAAATTGTCAGATAGCCTTTGTATATAACTTTTTTTCTTTTCCCTGGCTGCTTTTAATAGTTTCTCTATATTTAATCTTTGCCATTTTAATGGTCATGTCTTGGTGTGTTCCTCCGTGTGTTTAGCAACTCTCTGCTTCCTGAACTTTGATACCTGTCTCCTTTCCACGTTAGGGAACTGTTCAGCTACCATTTTTTCAAACATGTTCTCAGCCCCTTTCTCTCTCCTCCTTCTAGGACTTCTATAATGCAAGTATCAGTATGCTTATGTTGTCCTAGAACTCTCTTAAATGGTCCTCATGTTTTTTCATTCTTTTTCCTGTTCATCATCAGTGATTTCCACTACTCTTTCAGCTTGCTGATCCATTCCTTTGTATCATTTAGTGTATTTTTATTTAAGTTATTATCTTCTTCATCAAGTTTGCATTGTCTAGCTCTATTAAAAACTTCTAACTTCTTGTTCTATGCATCCATTCTTCTCCCAAGGTCTTTGAACTTTCTCAGGTAGATTGCCTATCTCCACTTCACTTAGTTCTTCTGGGGTTTTTGCTCGTTTGTTCACCTGGAATATGTTCCTCTGTTGCATCATTTTTATGTAAGTTGCTGTTTTTACTTTATGTGACTGGTAGCTTGCTTAGGTTTCCTGACCTTAGAGAAATGTTCTTTTGTAGGAGATACATGTGTCTCAGTACCAAACATGTGTGTTTCTAGTCTGTATACTTTGTAGGCTCTCCCATGAAGGCTGTGTGGGTCCTTTTGTGGTAAGCTATGTGGGATATCTGGTAGGCTTGGTTGAACCCCAGGCTGGTTGGTTGCTAGGTCCTGCCTTCTGTAGAGGCTGCTGCTTGGTGCTGCTAGCTCATTAAGTGGCTGACTGCAGAACTCCAGGTTTATACTAGCTCACGGCTTTTTGTTTTTTTTTTAATTTAAGTGTATTTATTTTAATTGGAGGCTAATTACTTTACAATATTGTATTGGTTTTGCAATACATCAACATGAATCCCCCACGGGTGTACATGCTCACTGTTGGGTAGGGTAATGGTCCAGGAAACTTTGGGGCTATTACCTGCCCCCTGGTGGTTGAAGCCAGGTCCTGGGGTTGATGCCAGCCTCCTGGTGATAAAGATGGTACCTTGAGTTTGATTGTAGGACATGGGGGTCACAGTTCAGTTCAGTCTAAAGTTTTGTCTGACACTTTGTAACCCCATGGACTGCACAAGCCAGGCTTCCCTGTCCTTCACCATCTCCCAGAGTTTGCTCAAACTCATGTCCATTGAGTCAGTGATGCCATCCAACCATCTTATCCTCTGTCATCCCCTTCTCCTTTTACCTTCAATCTTTCCCAGCTTCAGTCTTTTCCAATGAGTTATCTCTTCACAACAGGTAGTCAAGGTATTGGAATTTCAGCAGCTGTCCTTTCAATGAATATTTAGGTTGATTTCCTTTAGGAATAACTGGTTTGGTTTCCTTGCAGTCCAAGGGACTCTCACGAGTCTTCTCCAGCTGCTGCTGCTGCTAAGTCGCTTCAGTCGTGTCCGACTCTGTGCGACCCCATAGATGGCAGCCCACCAGGCTCCCCCATCCCTGGGATTCTCCAGGCAAGAACACTGGAGTGGGTTGCCATTTCCTTCTCCAATGCATGAAAGTGAAAAGTGAAAGTGAAGTCGCTCAGTTGTGTCTGACTCTTAGCGACCCCATGGACTGCAGCCTTCCAGGCTCCTCCATCCCTGGGATTCTCCAGGCAAGAACACTGGAGTGGGTTGCCATTGCCTTCTCCAATGCATGAAAGTGAAGAGTGAAAGTGAAGCCGCTCAGTCGTGTCTGACTCTAAGCAACCCCATGGACTGCAGCCTTTATGTATGGGAAGATGCAAAAATCTGGGCTCAGTGAAATTATTTCTTTGATATGCACTTAGCTGTCTGGGGACCTGTATCCTGTATCCTGAGTTTCCTCAGGGCTCACCATAGGGGGTGACTATAGCCTAATGGCTGCTGGATGGCAGGTATTTGTCTCCTTCCTGAGTTTCTTCAGGGATCACTGGCTCACATTGGAGGGCTACCTCAGATCCTTTCCTACTGGACAGTAATTTGACCATATTTTATGATCAAATTTGGTCCCATGTTTCTGGGAGGTTCATCCCAGAGCAGGTGAAAATTCTTAATTTGCCACTTCAGGTGTTAAATTTTGTATTCAACAACATTGATAATGGGCCTCCCTAGTGCCTTAGATGATAAAAGAATCTACCTGCAATGCCGGAGACCTGGGTTCGTACCCTCGGTTGGGTAAGTCCCCTGGAGAAGAGAGCGGCTACCCATGCCAGTATTCTTGCCTGGAGAATTCCATGGACAGAAGAGGCTGGTAGGCTACAGTCCATGAGGTCACAAAGAGTTGGACACGACTGAGCAACTTTCAGGTTCCATTGATAATTAAAGATTGTCTGGATCTTGTCTGATTGTGATCCAGCAGCTGCTTTCCCTTGTTGCATCTTCCCATACCTAGAATCATACTATTAGAATTATTTTATGTTATACATGTGACTTATTTCCTCAAGATGTTTAGTCATAGAAGTTTTGTTGGAGGTCTGGTTACACACTGGGTACTTATGAGAAAACAATCTTATTAACAAGACAGCATATAAGTAATGCAGCTAGTAACGTTGACAAAGTCATAGTGCAGCATGGAGACAGAAATCACAAACATTTGAAAACAAAGAACAAGTTAAAACAATGATTAATCCAGTTGTAATTCAGTTGCTATAATCCAGCAATCAAATGAGCCATAACAGATTCAGTTAGCTCTCAGAAGCTTCACTGTACCAGCTGTGGGTTCCTAGACATGCATAGCTTACTCTTGGAGACAAGCATATGTTTCTGGCAGGATCAATCAAGTCGAGAGAAGAAGATAAATGTTTCACTTCTGCTTACAAAGGTGTAATGTACCAAATTACAGTAAGTCATAGTTAAAGGGGAAGGTTTTCTTTATACTTGGCACACACAGATTTGAACCAGTAATTTTTTTAGATAGAAACCATAAAAATTATAACCAAATTTACCAGCTCACTTGGCCTCTGAGAGTTTGTCCATAGAGAAGGATGAACGCTGATGAATGGATGCTTTCAAATTGTGATGCTGCAGAAGACTCCCGAGAGTCCTTTGGACTGCAAGGAAATCAAACCAGTCAATTTTAAAGGGAATGAGCCCTGAATATTCATTAGAAGGACTGATGCTGAAGTAGAAGCTCCAATACTTTGACCAACTGATGCAATCAGCTCACTCATTGGAAAAGATTCTGATGCTGAGAAATATTGAGGAGAGGAAGAGATGGGGGTGACAGGGTGAGATGGTTGGATAGCATCACTGACTCAATGGCATGAGTTTAAGCAAACTGTGGGAGATAGAAAAGGACAGAAAAGCCTTTCAGGCTGCAGGCCATGGGATTACAAAGAATCAGACATGATTTAGCAACTTAACAAGAACAAAAATAACCTAAGAACATTTGTTACTCATTTGACAGCTTTTTCCATTAGCATACCAAGTGAACCTAATTAGTTTAATATCTCCCTTTGGGGTAGTTTAGGGGCCCTTTGAAGCATTTCAAAGTTAGGTAGAGGTCAGAGGAACTTCATTATATTTTGATTTGGGAAGTTTTGTGAAAAGAAGCGGTAGATATTCACTTAGCCAAAGTAACAATAAAATATTTTTAAAACAAATACAGAACAGATCACTTAAGAGGTAAAAAAAACTTAAAATCTGTAATCAAAGGCAATGCAATATCTTAAGAAAATTTGTCTTTTTAATCGTGAGAAAAGCCAAATTCAAGTTTTTCACCAGCGTATTTTTTAAAGTTTATTTATTCAAACTTATTTAAATGTAATCCTCACTGATTATGTACAAAAGTCTTTTTTCGGGGCCCAATTTCCATAAACTTCCTATCACTTAACTTATTTTAGCACAATTCTAACTTTCAATTATGGACTACCTGAAGAGATCCTAAAATATAATTATTTCTAAAAGTTCACCCAAAGCTCTTATCTCATTTTCATTTTCTTTCCTTGCTGATGAATTTATAACAGAACAAGATTTTATTTCACTTATATTAAACCAAGGCACAATAAAAGTATTATACTTAATTGTGGTGATTCCTAACATTGTCTGTATTATATTAATTACATCAATGAACAAACATTAATACCAGTATTAATTTAATATTAACTCCCAGTTCACATGAACCTCACACTTATTTAGTTTAATTTCTGTTGTATTTAGAATTGTTTGCTTTGTAATTTCTTACTTTTCTTTAGTCAATTAAATAGAGCTGTTTTACAGATCAACCACAGAAATGTTATCCAAAGACAAAGATATATACAGACAGAGACCTCATTTCTGATTTCAAGATTTCAGCCCTAAATCAGGTACAGAAATGTAAAACCCATCAGATTACAAAGGAGGTTGAATTAAAAGTGGGTTTTGGCAGATGGAATAAGTCAAACTCACTTGGTTAGATGGCTGAATATTTGCAGAAAAGATATTTAGGATTTGTATTTACCTAGAACAAGCCAACTTCTAAATTACTTTCTCTTCTTTAAAATTTGCACTTTAAAAGGATGGCAGAGATAGGGTTCCTGAGAAGACCAGGTAGGACATTTGCATCTCAAAGATACAGGCAACTTTGTCCTAGGATGACTTTGTTTCCCCCTTAGTTTAATACTTCCATGCCTCTTAAGCTAAAAAGGAAAGGTTTGGGGAGTGGGAGCAGTGGCTGCACCGTCCAAGAGCTGCTGAGAGAAGATACCCCACGTCCAAGGTCAGAGAGGAGCTACCCCACGTCCAAGGTAAGGAGCAGTGACTGCGCTTTGCTGGAGCAGCCGTGAAGAAATACCCCACATCCAAGGTAAGAGAAACCCAAGTAAGATGGTAGGTGCTGAGAGAGGGCACCAGAGGGCAGACAGACTGAAACCACAATCACAGACAACTAGCCAATCTAATCACATGGACCACAGCCTTGTCTAACTCACTGAAACTAAGCTATGACGTGTGGGGCCACCCAAGACGGCCGGGTCATGGTGGAGAGGTCTGACAGAATGTGGTCCACTGGAGAAGGGAATGGCAAACCACTTCAGTGTTCTTGCCTTAGACAAGTTAGACAAGGCTGTGGTCCATGTGATCAGATTGGCTAGTTGTCTGTGATTGTGGTTTCAGTCTGTCTGCCCTCTGATACCCTCTCTCAGCACCTACCATCTTACTTGGGTTTCTCTTACCTTGGATGTGGGGTATTTCTTCACGGCTGCTCCAGCAAAGCGCAGTCACTGCTCCTTACTTTGGATGTGGGGTAGCTCCTCTCTGACCTTGGACGTGGGGTATCTTCTCTCAGCAGCTCTTGGACAGTGCAGCCACTGCATCCACTTCCCAAACCTTTCCTTTTTAGCTTAAGAGGCATGGAAGTATTAAACTAAGGGGGAAACAAAGTCATCCTAGGACAAAGTTGCCTGTATCTTTGAGATGCAAATGTCCTACCTGGTCTTCTCAGGAACCCTATCTCTGGGAATGGAATGCTCAAACTACCGCACAATTGCACTCATCTCACATGCTAGTAAAGTAATGCTCAAAATTCTCCAAGCCAGGCTTCAACAATACGTAAACTACCAGATGTTCAAGATGGTTTTACAAAAGGTGGAGGAACCAGAGATCAAATGGCCAACATCCGCTGGATCATCAAAAAAGCAAGAGAGTTCCAGAAAAACATCTATTTCTGCTTTATTGACTATGCCAAAGCCTTTGACTGTGTGGATCATGGCATGGCTCATAGTTTCATTGAGTTAGACAAGGTTGTGGTCCATGTGATCAGATTGGTTAGTTTTCTGTGATTGTGGTTTTCAGTCTGTCTGCCCTCTGATGGAGAATGATAAGAGGCTAATGGAAGATTCCTGATGGGAGAGACTGACTGAAGGGGAAACTGGATCTTCTTCTGATGGGCGGGGCCATGCTCAGTAAATCTTTAATTCAATTTTCTGTTGATGGGTGGAGCTGTGTTCCCTCCCAGCTATTTACCTGAGGACAACCTATGGTGGAGGTAATGAAGATAACAGTGACCTCCTTCAAAAGAGCCCGTGCATGTACTGCTACACTCAGTGCCCCCCATCCTGCAGCAGGCCACCAGGGACCCAGGCCTCCACTGGAGACTCCCTCCTGGGAGGGGCTGGTGGTGGGAAAAACAAAGTCTTGCCCTGGTGGGCAGGCCCTTGCTCAGTAAATCTTTAATCCAATTATCTGCTCAAGGATGGGTTGCATTCCCTCCCTGGTCCTTTTTTGGCCTGAGACGACCTAGCCCTCCAAGAGGGTTTACACCAAGGGGACCTTGTAGACTGCTGCTACCAGTGCCTCCCTACCTGTGGTGAGCCCCTGCTGACCACACCTCCACAGGAGACCCTCCAACACCAGCAGGTAGTTTTGCTCCAGTCTCCTCTGGAGTCAGACTCTTTTCGTCTGAGTCTTGGTATGTGCAAGGTTTTGTTTGTGCCCTCCAAGACTGGAGTCTCTGTTTCCCCCAGTCCTGTGGAAGTTGTAATCAAATCCTGCTGCCTTCAAAGTCAGATTCCCTGGGAATTCTCAGTCCCTTTATTGAACCCCCAGGCTGGGAAGCCTGATGTGGGGTTCAGAACCTTCACAACAGTGGGAGAACTTCTTTGGTGTTATTGGTCTCCAGTTTGTGGGTCACCCACCCAGAGAGTAGCGCAAGTCACTCAGTTGTGTCCGACTCTTTGCCACCCCATGGACTGTAGCCCACCAGGCTCCTCTGTCCATGGAATTCTCCAGGCCCGAATACTGGAGTGAGTAGCCATTCTCTTCTCCAGGGGATCTTCCCAACCCAGGGATCAAACCCAGGTCTCCCACGTTGCAGGTGGATTCTTTACCATCTGAGCCACCAGGGAAGCCCAGCTGGTGGGTATGGGATTTGATTTTATCGTGATTGTGCCCCTCCTACCATCTTGCTGTGGATTCTCCTTTGTCTTTCGATGTAGGGTTACTTTTTCTGGTAGGTTCCAGCATCCTCCTTTGATGATTGTTCAATGGCTAGTTGTGATTTTGGTCAGATTTTATTTTTTTTGAGTCTGGTGTCTGCCTCTTGGTGGGTGAGGCTAGTCCCAAGGCTAGAACAGGCTCTGTGGAGGGCAGGGTTAGGGCCCAGGGCATTCGGGACTCGGGCCTGCCCACTGGTGAGTAGAGTTGGCTTCTGGGCCCTCTGGTGGGCAGAGCCACATTCTGCTATACGATCAAGGGCATTTTAGGGCAGCCTGTCTGTTGATGACTGGGGCTGTGTCCCCACACAGTTAGTTGCTTGGCTAGAGGCATCTCAGCACTGGCTCCTACAGGCTTTGGGTGATCCCAGGTCTTAGCACTAATGAGCTAGAGGGAGGGTTCCACAATGGCACTTGAAGTAGTAATGTCCACATGGTAGAAGCTCCCCAGAATGGCTGCTCCCAGTGTCTGTGTTCCTAGGGTGAACTGTGATTACCTCCTGCCTCTCCTGGGCAATCTCCGAGATCAGCAGATATGCCTGACCAGGGCTTCTCTCAAATCACAGCTTCTGCCCTGAATCCTGGAGCATGTGAGATTTTGTGTACATCATTTACTGGTGAAATCTATTTCTGTTAGCCCTCTGTGACTCCCCAAAGTAAGCCCCACCAGCCTTCAAAGCCATGTTGTGCTCCGGGGCATGTTTTCCTGATGCAGATACAACTCTACAGGCCTGTGACCTCTTTATGTAAATGACTGGTGGGATTGATGAGATGTGTACTTATCACTGAGATTTTTTCAGATGTCTCCATTTCCAGCAAAAGCTAAGTCATACAGGTTTGATTTAATTATCCACCAGAGAGAATTTTACCTTACAAAGGAAACAGACCTTTTCTGATTTCTGCAACTCTGAGTACAACTGCAAAGAACACTTCAAGAGGGGGTTTGAAAGTTACCCAGAAACTGCTGAATGGAGCAGCTACTTTCTGATAAATGGTCCCTACCTTAGTGTTGCTTAATTTTGAACTCAAGGATTCTAGAAATATACTTGATGCCTTCTAGCTGACACTATAACCAACCCTTGAGGGGCAAAAGGAACATAGGGTAATGCTGCTTTGATTCATGAAATGGGAATAGTTGTAAAGACCAAAAATGACAGTGAATATTTGTGTAGAACAAAAATGATAGAGTTGAGCTTGTGGGAAATCACAGCCACTTACCTGCTGTGACTTCATTCAGTTAAAAGGGATGCACCTTCTGCTGTCCAGTAGTAAAAATGAAACTGACTTCTATTTGGAGAGGTCATAATTCAGGCGTCCATCAAGGATGCAAAACAGCCTGTGTCCTGAAAAGAGGTTTATGACTTTGCCAAAAAACCATTTTGGATTCATTAGCAGTTAGTTGGAATACAGATTCTGTGACATTGCCAGGTCCTGCCAAATGTATGTCAGGTGTCAAATGTACAAGACCCTTATGTTTATACAGACACTTGTGAGAATGTTAGAACCTTTCATTGAGACCCAGTCTTGTATGTGAACCTAGTCTTAGATATATATGGGAATCTGCAAAATAAAATTCATAGTTGCCTTCTCTTTAATCCTAAACTTGTAATACTGAGAATCCTTTCCTAACAATACATAATGCGAGGCTCATACTGGGTTTCGAAATGTTTAAAAAAGTAAATTGGTTTGCTTTTTTTGTTTTAAACAAAGTGTTTAAAATTGGCAAGGGGCAAATAACTTTGTCTTCAGCTATGTATGTGAGAAGTAATCTTTCTCCCAGTAATCTTCTAGCACTTAAAAACAATGTCTTTAAACCATTTTATATTTAGCTTTGTAACCTATCTTTAGCAACTAAAGTCAGAATATAGTACATTCTGTGGACAAAGCTGACTGCTTAAAAAAAATTAAGTTTAGAGATATATAACTTTAAAGTATGCTTATATCAACCTAATTGTGCTTTATTTTGGCTCATCTAATTTACAAACATGATTTCTGAAGTCGAACAGTATTTGTAGTGGCAGTGTCTAAAGCAATTTTGGCTGAGTGAAATGCTATTTGTTGAACAAAAATGTAGTTGTTTGTGCAAGTTTAAACATTTCATAAGGCCAGCTGAGTTCCTTTCAACCTACTTACAAAATAATTATTGGCAAGTGAAATGGGCTGAGGGGTAGAGACAAGACATTTTCAAGCTTCTGAGATTTATAAAACCAAATTCTTCAGCCATCGAAAGTAAAATCAAAAGGTCACAGACAATTAAAAGGTACAGGTTTAAATCTCAGGGTTAAAAAAAGTTCCAACAGGAAGAATATTTACAATGGAACAATGAGGAAAATGTTTCGTTACAGTCAGAAACACGGAAAATATGCTGTTGAAAATTGTTGGCTCTGAAATAAATAAAATCCAGACTGAGACTATTAAAAATATCAAAGTGATCCACTATGTGCCAATTCTATCTTGTTCTGTTGTTATAAAGATAATCCATTATTGAATATAATGCTGTTCTGGTTAACTTATCAAAGACATTTTCCACTTGCAAGCTGTTGTTTACCATATGCTATATATTCTTCTCTTAACAATTTTAGTACACTTCCATCAGAGAACCATAGACAGAGAGAGAGAAGGAAATTGAAACATATTTTAACTTCCTAACCAGGGTACAAATCCCTTCCAACCTAGTCATTCGACTCGCTCATAATTGATGCTCAGTAGAACTGAGATTTTTTTTGGATGGCAAAATAATAGATTAAAAAATACTTTGAGATGTTTGTAGCCTGTTAGGTGAAAGAAAGCATTCTTGTGCACTGGCTGCCTAGACTGAAACCCTCTAGTGATGGAGCTCCCCACCTTGCAAGGAAACCCATTCTCTCAGTGGGTAGCTTGACAATTTGGAAGGTATGTGCTCAACTGAGCTTTATACCAACAGACCCTGGATTTTCTTTTAGAATATTCCTACTCCATCTTCATTAGCTTAGTTTTCTGAAGCTTACTTTTCTGTGCCCTGTATGGTTTCTTCTCCATGTGGCAATCTCATTTCACCTCTATTTCCACTATCCTTTAATGCCTTAAGGGGTTTTAAAAATTCGTACTGATTGAATGAGCTTAACTATTAAATATTCAGTTTTGCCCTTAAAACAGCATTTTCAAACTATGACATTCAGAAAACAAGAGTTATAGCATTCAACTGGATTCAATTTGGGGTTACCCCTTTGTAATTAGACTAGCATTGACTAACAACAGATATTTAGGGGAGAAAATAGGATAGAACATCTAATCTTGCCAACACTGTATATTTGAGGGGAGGGGGCATGATAAATTTTTATAATGAAATGCATGTGCTCTAAGACAGTGAACTTGGTGTTTTAAAGCACTGAGGTCTAGTAGTTTAAAAGCCATGGGATTAATTTTAGGTCATGTTTTAGAAATAATGTTACAATCTAAGTATCATGTCGGTAAGAAATAACTCTGCTGTCCTGAATGAATAAAACAAGGGACTGACTCAAATATGTTAAATTTTTTTCTAATGGTTATACATTGGCACCTTTAGGAGCTCTAACTAACACATCGAGGATAATTTAATTTCAGGAGACTTTATGAAATCTCCAGAATGGCGCCTCCACTCCCACATCCATGCAAGAACACAAAGCCGAGGGGTACACTAAAAAAAGAGACTGTTTTATTGTGACATTTATGACATGGACCCCTTGTTGACAGGAATGACTGAGGGTAGTCTTGGCATATTGCACAGGTGTGATGAAGGATGCACTGCTGATCCTCTGGCTGCTGAGGCTGCTTCCTGGTCCTCCCAGACCTCCATGCATGCGTGGGCCAGTCACAGAAATTTCATTACCACTTGGTGTATACACTTAAGAAGTCTTTGGTCTTAATAAGCACCATTACAAACCCTCACATTAAGGGCATTATTATTCTAGTTTATAAATGTTTCAATGATAAAAAATAGCACGATTACAGTATACACACACTTAATTTACATGTAAGGTATTATACTCATAACTGAGATAAGCTACTGCACTAACTTTGGTTGATTGAAAAAAATTAATGAAGTATTTGAACTGAATACTTGTAATTTGGTTTCTAAGTTGTGTAAATATTACAGTGCATTTATAAATCTAGTTTGAGAATTTACTAGCACCAAATAGATATTATAAATGGCCAACCTAATACTTGCATTTGGAGAAGCAAAGTTTTACAATTTGAAAAAACAGAACAGTCCATCGATTGAAAGCACGTTCCTGTACGTCTGCTAGAAGGATGGCATGTCAGCATGAATGGCCAACCCCCAGTGGAAATACATGTCCCAGTTTTCAAGAATCAACACATATGACAAGGTAGCTTAGCTACATACATGAGAAGCCTGAGAAAGTGGTTGTTTTGAACTAGGGTATTCACCTGTACCTTGCTTTTGTAATACAAGAATAGTGCTTATTTATAGAAATTTACGTGGTGAAAGACTGTACCTATAATATGAAGATTCTGATTGGGGGAAAAATTCAGTTCTACCTATCTATCTTGGTTTTTTAATTATTTGGTCTCTGGATGGTGAATTAATGAAGCAAAATCTGAATTTTCATCTTCAGATTATCACCCAGTTCACCACTGAGGTAGTCTTTGTCATATTTATCTTCTAGCTGATTAAGTTCTTTCTTTTTATAAAGTGGAGTACTACTGATTTGTAATGAATAGGTTCCAGCCACTGGCTTCTTCTTTGTGAAGTGGAGGTAGCTGATCCCTTCCTTTTGGTTGATTTTAAAGAAGCCGTTTTCATTTCCAGATTCAATCAAGTATCTGTTGTGATTCGTCAGAGTCGTGAGGGCTGGAAGGAGTTCTAGGATTCGGACCTTGTTACTGATGTGGGAAATATTGAAAGCGAACACGGCTGTCTTCTCAACATCCCAACTTGCAAGACTCACATTGGCTTCTATCTCAGGTTGATCCTGGAAAGACATATGGCAACGTGTGAATATAAAAGGTAAATATGCCACTTACTAAAGAAAAAGTGACTCAAGTCTCACTCAAATACAACTTTCTTCTCATGTTGCATATACTCTATTGAAAATGAATATTCATAAAATCCTGTTTAAGCCACAGTGTTACATTAGCACATATTTGTAATACTAAACATGTCAAGAAGGAAGTTGAAATCACTTGTATTTGGTCTTCTATTGCAGTGGGTCTCAAAGTGTCCCCCAACCGACAGTATCAGCATCATCTGGGCATCTGTTAGAGATGGAAGTTCTTGGTGCCACCTGAGACCTACTGAATCCGAAACCCTGGGGATATTTCCCAGAAATCCATTTTAGCAGGCCTTCCAGATGATGATTCAGATGCATATTCAAGTTTGAGAATGACTGTTTTAATATATTATTTTCTTTTCAAAGACTTATCTCATTTCCCAAACCACAACGGATGGGTTGCAGCACCAATACTAAGAAAGAACCAGTTTATTTCCATTTTGTTCACTGACGCAAAACCATCTCACCAAAGGACACACCTATGAACCTACTTCCTGGCTCTGATGATCTGCTAATATTCAATGCTTTTCACCTGGCTTCTTGCTTGCCTCTCTGGGACCACATGTGCTTGCTCTCCGGGCCTGCAGCCAGAGGTCTGAGTATCTGCGTTTCTAAGTTGACTGAAAGGCTGCAGCAGCCGTAGGCAAAGAAATCCAGGCTGCTGGAGCTCCATGTTGTTTTTGTCTAGAATCCAAGTTCCCTCACACTCCACATGGCTCTTTCGGTAGAGAAGCCTCTAGCTTTCAGAACTTGGCATCCCTGTGTACGGAGCACTATGTCACTTCACTGCTCTGCCCACTTGCTCTCCTGGATCTCAGACCTTGTCCTTTCATCAGACTTTGGGCGGGTGTTTAACTTTCTTTTTGGCGAGACAGAGGAAATGAGCAAGTATGTGAAAACCTTTGAATGGCCACTCCCTAAAGGCAGCAAGAAACTCCAGAGAGCCTCACAGATTCTTGTAAAATGCAGCCTAGAGCTCAGGGAATGTCTGGATTTTCTCCCCAGGGAGCTTTTTCACACTTTGGAGCATCCTTGGAGGAAACCACAGAAATCCGGAGGGCCTTTCTGCAATAGGAGGCATCGGGAGAAACCACCTTCTGACCCACCTCAATGTTGGAGGCATCTGTTTCATTTGCGCTTCTCCGCTTCCTGCCGCGTTTGGGGTAGCCGTTGATCTTACACTCATAACAAGCCTCTGGGGAGAGTGAGTTGTCATCCATTTCACCGCTGGCAGGTGGCTCTGGGTTTCCCCGGCCCATGCCCATTCCAGAAACACAGTGCCTGTGGTGGAAGGGGAGCGTAGATAGTTTTCATTAGAATTGGGAGATGGAGGAGGAGCGAGAGTTCTAGTGAAGCCCAGATCCTGCCTGGTGACATTCAGCCCTTGATTATGTGTCCACTGGATGATGGGCTGGTGCTGAGAACCATACTGAAGCCCTCTGTGTTTGGTCTTGAATTCTCAGTTCCCTGAGTTGATTGATTTCTTTTTACTATCTCTCAAGGCCCTATTTTGCATACTTACTTGCCCCTTTATTTCCCAAACATAATGTGGCAGGTGTTTCGCTGTACTGGTGGAGAGGAGACAAGGAGTGGAAACAAGAGAAGAGTGGAAGATGAGGGGGAAACCATGTGACTTGGGAGGATGAATAAAAATTGCCTTCTTCTTATAAAATAGGCTCCACAGGAGTGAGAAAGGTATGTGACATCGGTGTTCAGTTCCTTGCCCTCTCCCTGTTTAACTGATACCATTACAGCCACCTCCAATTCCACCAGCACCACTTTTCACCACTCCAGCTTCTGAGCAATCTCTCCTATTATCAGATCTCTCACTTTGGCTCCTGAAGATAGAAAGAAAGCTCTAGGTAATAACTTAGGTTGATTTAGAAATATATTGTGAAGATATGCAGTGTATTAAATACGTGTATCAGAGCTTGCCCAACTGTGGGAAATTGTTTCAAGTCATTCAAAACCACTAGGTCCACTGGCTCTGACTCATGTGAGGTTGGATAAACAAACCCATGCCCAAGAGAGAACTAGTTCAGCTGTTTTTCTTTGCCTTTCAGTTTTTAAAGCCAAGTTATGGAGGGAGGCTTGCATGTCTCACAAGTACCTTGTTTTGTTATTCTGCTTACTATTTCATAGGTCACTTGGAATGTATTTATCAGGCTCCTTTTTCAAAATGTTTTGAAATAGCTGAATGATCTTAAAAGAATCTTTAGATTCGGATAGGCTTGTCCACTCTAGTGATTCACAGAGGAGCCTAAAATGTTATAAATGGGTGAGTTTCTATTAATTGGTCTACTAATAGGTCATAATGTAGACTAAATACTATTTATTTCTCTCTGTATTAGTTGATCTATTTTTTATAACTCATTTTCCTTTATGCCCTTAAGATTCAAAATACAATGCCATTAACATTTTTTTTTTGTATTTTGCAGCAATTTACAGGTTTCTAGTATTTTCTGTAATCCTGCTGAGCACAACACATTTCCTTTCCTCATCCTTTAATTTTTTACCATGAAATATGTAGAAACAATAATATGGATACGTGCTCATTCTTTGTGTGCATTCACATAATTATGAAATTGTTGGAAGCAAACCCCAAATTCACAGGCTTTGGTTCCTTTCTCAGAACTCCCAGTATTTTCATATGCCTGGAACACCACTTACAAGAAGTGTGACTATAAAGTCCCACTGGCCAGAAGCCAGTTTGGAGTGTCACAATTTTTGCTGGGAAAATGATTCTGGCATTAAATTTATAAAGAATGAGTCTACTGAGAGCCAGACACAAACATCTGGGAATTTGAGTCCTATTGCTGGCATTCTGTGCGCTTCCCATGAAACATTCTTTTACCTTCTACACACCCCAAAATGAATCACTTGATGTTTCTGTGTCAAGAAACCAAAGACCACAAAATTAACAATTGGATATATACACATATGTGTGTGTTGTGGACTATGTGACTTTTTGTTGGGAGGAGTATATATAAGTGTGTGCATTGGTATATGTGTGTGTGTGTATTTAATTAAATACACTCTGTGTTCCTAATTAAAAAGTTAAAATGTGAACTCCTTCACAAGATAGCCAAAACTAAGACAGTCAAGTCCAGACTAATTCAACTGGGAAGAAGACCTAAACTTTGAAAATGTAATAGTAACTTTTATATTACTAAATAGAATAAAAATATATCTTCCCAGCCCCAACTCTCACAATACAATGTGGTATGCTACCTGGAAAATATAATAATTATTTTAACTCTTATATTTAAAGTTCTTTTGCAACGTTTAATGTAAATTTAAGTCTAAAATGTAAAATATACTTTGAAACCCTAAAGCACTCCCCAAAAGATATCTTTATGATTTATCCTAACAGGAGCTACATGAAAGCATTTTAAGTCAAGACAGAATCCTGCTTGCCCCAGGAGAAGGTTGCATCAGCAATATGCAATCTGAGTCCAGCTCTGTCAGGGATCACAGTCCCTGTATTTCCTGAGAAACGAGTTGCCTTCCAACAAGATGTGAGGATCAAGAGAAGGAGATAGATAAGCCATATCTTGAGGTATTTACAATGTCGTTTCATTATTTTGTTCCATGTTCTATGAATTTCCAGAAATCTAGATGTCCCCCTTCAAATAAAATAACCTAAAACCTTTGCAGAGCTAACTGGAATTAACTCAAGGATTATAAAAAGCATGGTTCAATGGTACTAGGATAGGTCATTTTGAGTTCAATATACTTAATTATTCTGTGGATGAGAAAGCCTCCAACCACGACCAGCATTGCTTACCCTTGGCCTATTCGGAAGTAGCCAGGTGGACAGGCACACAGGTAGCCGCCCTCAGTATTGGAACAGCCATAACTGCAGGGGGCCTGAGCAGAGCCACATTCGTTGATGTCTTGGCAACCTCCACTGAACTGTTCGTATTGGAAGCCGGCAGGGCACATGCACTTGTAGCTCCCCAGGGTGTTGTGACAGGAGGCTCCTCCACAGATGTGAGCACTGAGGCATTCATTTTCATCTGCAGGGAAAACCAGAAGACGCCACATATGTGATTCTGGGCAGAGGTTTCTATGGAGGAGTTTGGGTCAGGCCACTCTGACCCAGTGCTGGCCAGCTGGCCCTCACCTTGGCTCTTGGGAAGGGAAGACAGGTGGAAGTGGCTGAGGTGGGAAAGGGAACAAGAAAGATGTGGAGACAGATGTGGCCTCTCTCCAAATGGTGAGCAAACGTGGTCTCTGAGGTCAAGTGCATCAGGCGGTGTGTTAGAGGATGGCATTCTGAGGACCAGTAGACTCCAGTCCTCATCTGAAGCCAATGGCAGTGTGTCCTGCTCTACAGGAGCATCTGGTGAAGAATGCAGGGGTGGTTCATGGCCAAGGTTCAGGGATCAGGGTGGGAGGGCAGGGAGCAGTTCTGTGTGCCTTTGCTTCAGAAGTACCCAGCAATGGGATGACTCTCTACAGCCGAGATGAGCCATATTCCTGGAGGCTGCTTTCCTACTCCTCCTTTTTCAGCATGAATAGGGTTGGCAAGGGCTGACATCCTGCAGGAAGTGTCCCGCTCACCTGGACTTCCTTTTCAAAAGTCTATAAAAACCCCCAGGTGCTTGCTCAGGGAGTGAATGGTGCCTTCTGGTATGTCTGCTCCCATCTCTGAATGGACCTCCTTATCTAAACCATCCTCCTGCCCAGGGCATCTGGGCTGTGTCTAAAGCTAAGTACAGCTGGAAGAGATTCAGCGCAGACTTCATGGGCACTAATTGGGGAAAACCCACAAGAGACACAGATGCTGTTGAACGGGCTACCCACAGGGACCAGCCAAGTCTGATGGTAATACATAGGAAAAAGAAATATAACTTTCCCAAATTAATTCAAAGGGAAAAAACCCTCAAGTTTCTTACTATGTCTGATTTATACTTTTTTGAAACTTCCAATATATTTTTATAGATCTGCCCTTGTACAACAGCACAGAAGTTTGCTGGTAAGACATTTCTTTTTTTTTTTTTTTTGGTAAGACATTTCTTAACTGCTATAGCCCATTTTCAGGCTTATGTCCACTTGAATGCATGTAGATTGGCATTCTCCTCACTTAGCAAGTATCTACTTCCAATGGAAAAGAGGAAGAAGGCAATTTAGTAACACTTAACATTTACTGGATGCCTACTGTGTGACAGACAGGATACTAAGTTGTTGTTCAGTCACTAAGTCGTGTCCAACTCTTTGTGACCCCATGAACTGCAGCATGCCAAGGTTCCCTATCCTTCACTATCTCCTATAGTTTGCTGAATCTCATGTCTATTGAGTCGGTGATGCCATCCAACCATCTCATCATCTGTCACCCTCTTCTCCTCCTGCCTTCAATCTTTCCCAGTGTCAGAGTCTTTTCCAGCGAGTCGGCTCTTTGCGTCAGGTGGCCAAAATATTGGAGCTTCAGCTTCAACCTTAGACCTTCCAATGAATATTCAGGGTTGATTTCCTTTAGGATTGACTGGCTTGATCTCCTTGCAGTCCAAGGGACTCCCAAGAGTCTTCTCCAGCACCACAGTTCAAAAGCATCAGTTCTTCAGAGCTCAACCTGCTTTATGGTCCAGCTGTCATATCATGTACATGACTACTGGAAAAACCATAGCTTTGACTATGCAGACCTTTGTTGGCAAAGTGATGTCTCTGTTTTTTAATATGCTATCAAGGTTTGTCATAGCTTTTCTTCCAAGGAACAATTGTCTTTTAACTAGGTACTTCATTTGCTTAATGTGCTTCACAATCATGGAGGTAGGTATTAAAATCCCTGTTTCCCAGATGAAGAAAGTGAGATTCAGAAAGCCTCTCCAAGATCTCCCAGCAGCAGGGCAGATATGCACACCCAGGTCTGTCTGACTATAAGTCTCATGCTTTCCTTTATATCAAAGTGTCTCTCAAGAGATTTGCCCTCATTTACATTGTTCCTTTCCCTTTTAGTTTTTCCTTATTTGCTAAGGTAGTTTCATTTTTCAAGAAAAAATTGTTTCAAAAAAAAAAAAAACACCTTTTTTTTAAATTAGGAAAACAGATGGGGAAAATGGTAAGAGCAGGGTACTTGCATAAATATACACACTTCATATTGCCTTCCACCCTTTCTTTTTCTCTTCCTTCTCTTCATCTCCCTTCCTTCCTTGAACTCCCCCTGCTTATCTGTATGTGGTTACAGAGAGAAGGAGTAGATATACAGTAAGAAAGCCATTGGTTGAGATGCCTGTTATGGCACAGTGCCTAGCTATGCATCTGTTTGAGACCCTTTCTATCAAAGGACTCTCAAGTACCCAATCAAAGTCACTTAGGTTCCAGGGTTCCTAAAACAAAATGACTTAATATGCCATCATCTGTGTTCTCCTCCCCTTATTTTAAATTAGAGATGAGCTATGTGATAGAAACCAATGGAGACCATGGGCATCAAAGGATGTATGAAGAACCAAGGGTGGTTCCTTTGGTGAAGGAAGTATCTCCGGGCTGGATTCTCTGTGCCCTGCATACCCACCTCCAGACTTCTCAGCTCTGCTCAGCTCTACAAGCCTGATCAGAATGGAACATTAATAGGCTCTTCTTCCGTATCCTATGCTTTTTGACTGGGCTCAGCCATCTGTTACCTGCTGGGACTCTGACTGATAAATCCTCTAAGGTACAGGTATATATGGGAAAGACCTGTTAATAGAGAGCTTAAGATTTACTCTTTTGTTCCAAGGGACAGAAACAGGACCAATGGTTAGGAGTCAGAAGCAGAAAAGGTTCATTCTTTATGAAAAAGAAGGTGAGTACCTTTCCTGGTTGGAGAGGGAATGACATGTTAGGAAACAGATAGATGAGATCACTGTCGAGGTTCTTTCTAACTTGGAGCATCTGTTTTGGTCAAGAACTCTCCCTATCCCCTTTTCAAATTCTTTTCTACTTTATTTGACTTTTTTTTTTCCTCCTTGAAAATCTAATAAGCTTAAACTTGCTTTTCTGGGTTAGAGAGGTGGGGTGGAGTGGACCACGGACTAAGATAAGAAATTGGCAAATGTTCAGTGTTTGAAGCTTGAAAACAATCTGTTTGTGCACTCACCCTTTCTATCAATATACAAATTCCATGATTTGTTTAACATGTTTTGCACTTTTCCTGACCTTTTTCATCCTGTGTGTGTACCCTGGAGCAAATGGCTACACAAGGAATTTTTCTACACTATAAAATCTTTGTTTTATTCTTTTAGTTGTTACTTAAATTGGTAAGAGTTTTGCTCTTTTTATAAAAAGAGATGATTCTAATTTGAATGAAATAGGATTAGAATCTCTGAAAGACACTCCTTAAAAATCAGATGGAAACCCACCCCCTCTAAACTCAAAGGTTCCAGCATCAGGCTTGCACAGTATGTCTTAGCTGTGGTGTTAAGAGAGAATTCCAAAATGTAGAATGGGCTTTCCTTTACTAATTTTCTCTAGGTCAAAATGGGTCAGCTCCAACTTTAAGCTACAAGTTTGATATTTTCTAGAAAGCAGTAATATCAGTGGCCCCATACCCTAAACCTATCCATCTTCTAAAAGTGAGCTTCTGGCTGCTTAGAAGCAAGGATCCAGAGAGGGCTGGTCCAAGAGATTTGCTCTGCAAGGCTCTGAGGAGCTCATTCTGGTCCAAGGCAATGCTCATTCTGGATAACTGTAATTCCCAAGAATTATGAGAACAGTTTGAATCGGTATCTTCTGGGCATCAAAACCCCCAAACCTCTTCTCACTTTTTTAAACTAAAGTTTAGTTGATTTATAATATTGTGTTAGTTTCAAATGTACAGCAAAGTGACTCACTTACATAGGTCCATCCTTCTTGCTGCCAATGGCAGTATTTCATTTGTTTTTATGGCTAATATTGTGTTTGCATATGCATGCATTTTTTAAAACCAATTATCTGTTGGCACTTGGGTCGTTTGTAAATAGTGCTGCTATGAACATTGAAGAGGATGTATCTTTTCAAATTAGAGTTTTCATCCTTTCAGGATATACACCCAGGAGTGGGATTGCTGGATCATATAGTAGCTCTATTTTTAGTTTTTTAAAAATAGCCTTCACACTGCTCTCCATAATGACTATACCGATTTACATTCCCACCAACAGTGTAGGAGGGTTCCCTTTTCTCCACACCCTTTTCATATATAAACCTTTTGATGATAACAGACTTATTTGAAGGTGGTAGACTTTTTGATGGTGGTTATTCTGACCATGTGAGGTGATATCTCATTGTGGTTTTGATTTGTATTTATTTAATAATTAGCAATAGTGAGCATCTTTTCATGTGCTGGTTGGCCATGTCAGAGAAAAGACTATCTAGGTCTTCTGCCCACGTTTTCATTAGATTGTTTATTTCTTTGGTACTGAACTGTAGGAGCTGTTTATATATTTTGTATGTTAACCCTTTGTCAGTTGCATCATTTGCACATGTTTTCTCCCATTCCGTAGACTGTCTTTTGTATTGTTGATGGTTTTCTTTGCTGTAAAAAAGCTTTTAAGTTTGATTTGGTCTCATTTGTTTATTTTTGCTTTTATTTCTTTTGCCTTGGGAGACTGATCTAAGAAAATATTGCTACAATTTATGTGCAAGAATGTTCTGCCTATGTTCTCTTCTATGAGTTTTATGGTATTGCATCTTATATTTAGGTCTTTAGAGCAACTGCAGTGTACTTTTGTATATGGTGTGAGGGAGTATTCTAACTTTACTGATTTACATGCAGCCGTCCAGGTTTCCCAACACTACTTGCTAAAGAGATTGTCTAGTCTCCATTGTATACTCTTGCTTCCTTTAGTGTAGATTAATTGACTGTAGGTGCATGGGTTTATTTCTGGGCTCTCTACCTGTTCCATTGATGTATATATCTTTTTTTTTTGTGCCAATACCACACTGTTTTGATTACTGCAGCTTTATATCATAGTCTGAATTCTGAAAGGGTTATGCCTGTAGCTTTGTTCTTTTTCCTTGGGATTGCTTTGAAAATTCTGGGTTGTCTGTGGTTCCATATAAATTTTGGAATTATTATTTTTCTAGTTCTGTAAAAAAAGTTATGGGTATTTTGATAGGGATTGAATTAAATCTATAGATTGCTTTGGGTAGTATGGCCCTTTTAGCAATATTAATTCTTCCAGTCCAAAAGCATGGGCTATCTTGCCATTTCCTTGAATCACCTTCAGTTTCTATTATCAATATTTTATAGTTTTCAGCATCTAGGTCTTTCACTTTCTTGGTAAACTTTGTTCTTAGATATTTTATTTCATCTTTTCATGTGATTTTAAACAGGGTTTTTTTTTTTTTTAATCTTCTCTTTCTGATATTTCATTGTTGGTGTAAAAAAAAAAAGGAACAGATTTCTGTATATTAATCTTGTACCTTGCTACCTTCTGAATTCATTTAACAGTTCCAGTAGTTTTTGTGTGCAGTCTTTAGGGTTCTCTATAGAGATTATCATGTCATCTGTACACAGTGACAATTTTACCTCTTCCAGTACAATGTTGAATAGAAACAGTGAGAGTGGGCATCCTGTCTTGTTTTAGATTTTAGTGGGAAGTCTTTCAGGTTTTCACCGTTTAATATTATATTGGCTGTTGGTTTGTTGTAAACGGCTTTTATTATGTTGAGAAATGTTCCCTCTAAAACCACTTTAGTGAGAGTTTTTAATCATGAATGGATGTTGAATTTTATCAAATAGTTTTTCTGATTCTGTTGAGATGATCATGTGTTTTTTGTCTTTCCTTTTCTTGATGTGGTATAACATATTGATTTTTCATGTGAACTATTTTTGAGACCTGGGAATGAATCCAACTTGGTCATGGTGTATGACCCTTTTTATGTATTGTTGAATTTGGTTTGCTAATATCTTGTTGAGGATTTTGAACCTATGTTTATCAATGATACTGGCCTGTAATTCTTTTTATGTAATGTCTTGTCTGGTTTTGGCATCAGGGAGATGGTGGCTTCATAAAATGACTCTGGGAGTGTTACCTCCTCTTTAATTTTTTGAAATAGTTTGGGAAGGATGGGTATAAGCTCTTCTTTGAATGTCTGGTAGAATTCCCCAGTGAAGCCATCTAGTTCTGGACTTTAGTTTGCAGGGAATTTTTTTCATTACAGATTATATTTTACTTCTGGTGACGGGCCTGTTCAAATGATCTGTTTCTTCTTGATTCATTTTTGACAGCCTTTATGTTTCTAAAACTTGTCTACTTCTTCTAGGTTGTCTAAGCTCACTTCTAGGTGAGCTCCACAATTTTTTGGCATATAACTCTTATATGATTCTCTTAGGATGTTTTTAATTTCTATAGTATCAGTTGTTATTTCTCATCTTTCAATTTATTATTTTATTAATTTGGGTTTTCTCTTTTCTCCTTGGTGTATCTGTCAAGCAATTTCTCAATTTTGTTTATCTTTTCAAAAAAATTGGCTCTTGGTTTTATCAGTCTTTTCTATTTTTTAAATCTCTATTCATTCCTGCTCTGATATTTATTTCTTCTGTTGACTCTGGGCTTTCTTTGTTCTTTTTCTAATTCTTTTCGCTGGCAGATTAAATTATTTGAGTTTTTCTTTTTTTTTTCAAGAAGGCCTATATTATTGTGAACTTCCCTCTTAAAACTGCTTTTGCTGCATCCTATAGCTTCTATAAGGTTGTGTTTACATTGTTGTTTGTCTCAAGGTATTTTCTGATTTCTTTGATTTCACTGTTGACCTGCTGATTTCTTAATAATATGTTTAGTCTCCACATGTCCATTTTTTCTTTCTGTGGTTGATTTCTCATTTCATGGAGATCTTTCTTGCAGATTTGGCTGAATAAGAGGTGTTCTGCCAGTTTCCAGTTGGTTTTCTGTGAGAATTGCTCCCCATGTAGGTGTATTTTTGATGTGTTTGTAGGGGTAGGAGAACTCCACATCCTCCTATTCTGCCATCTTGATCCTCTCCCTCTTCCCACTTCTTAATAGATTCTTTGTTCTGCAAGTCCCAAGCAGAACACAGTCTTCATGGGACCAACGAAGAATCTTCAGGCAACAAGGGCATGACCTGGCCATCTCTATCATCTCTGAACTGAGCATAGGAGGAGGAGGATAAGACCCAGCAGTGGTAGATCTCACCTCTTTTATACTCTTCCCCAAAGCTTCAGTTTCATCCATGGGAGATATGTAATAAGGGCAAAATAGACTCACATGCTGGGTATTGAATCAACAAAGCTTATGCTGGAAATTTTGTGAACAATGTCAGAAACTGGTGATTAAAATCCAAGACCTCTCTGAGCTGGTAATAAACAAAGGCGTTTTTTATTAAAACCAGATCACTAACCAGCAAACTGTGCAGCGTAAGCTCTAGCACTGTGGTTATTTTAGCCAGTCCTACTCACCTCTGCAAAACTGTGTTTTGTAAAGAATCAAACCAGATGAGAAAGACGCATATTTGATAAATGAACACATACCAAATATGTCTTCATTTGGAGTAAAATCAAGCATTGCAACATGGAGCAGTCACCCAGAACGCAGTCACTGTTTTTGAGAAGGAGGGCCCTGTACCCAAGAGAGTGGCAGCCAAAACGGGTCACCAGAGCACCAAGCTTGCAGTGCTACTAGGTGAATTAAAAAAAAGAAAAAACAAGTAGAGGTGACACTAGAAAGGCAGCCCTGAAACATGAAGTGAAGAAAGAGCTTTGGATTCTAGCTCTGGTCCTGCCGCAAAAGAATGGGTAAGGGCAGACTGCCTTTCCTTCCTGGCTTCTAAGCCTTCATTAGTGAAATAATGGCATGGGCTAGATGGATTGGGGTCCTTCTAAACTTGCAATGTTGGGATTCTCTGCTGTCCATTAAAAGGTATTTTCCTATGACCCTGTGGGACCGAAAGTGACAATTTCAATTTAGAGACAGAGTCTGGGACTCCCTTAATTTTCGAAAGAGTTTAGCAATCCTGAAAAAAACTTGTACTCTGCCCCAAAGGTGTATAGCATTCAATGAACCACTTCTGCGTCTTGTGACCAAAAGCTGCTCAAAGTAGCCTTTGGCTGATGGATAGTTTTCAGTCAGAAGGAGGATTTTGTTAGCCTGAAGAGAACTCCAGTGTGGGCTGATGACTAGCAGTGAAGCAGAAGAACAAGGAGATATTAGGAACTAAGGAATTCTGTCAGCATTTCATTTCAAATGCCTTCAAAGTACCCTTGATCATTATTTTTTTTTTTTCTTAGTTTGCTAGTTTGCAAAGGCTATGACTTCCCTCTGGTTTCAACCAGGTATGGACAATTTGAAATGAGTATTTGTTGCTTCAATGAGAAGTTTAAAGTTTTCAGAAAGAAAGCAGTATTCTGACTCAGGAGCTGACAGCAGTTCATCTTGTGAACAAGGGAAAAGTACTTGCCAACACACTGGTTCCACTGGTAGTGCTGGAGATAGCCCTGGGGGCAGCTGCACCTGTAGCCGCCGATGATGTTCTGGCAGCCGTGCTGGCAGCGATGGTTTCCCTCACACTCGTCCACATCTGAAAAAGAAGGCAAGTTGCCTTTAAGTCACATCAGTGCATGTCTCAGAGGTATTCTCTGAAGCACCATTTATCAGCATATGAACGTGAAAGGCAATTTTAGTAAGACATCTGACACCAAAAATTGTTGTTGGTGTTCAGTTGCTAAGTTGTGTCTGATTCTTTGCAATCCCATGGATTGCAGCAGGCCAGGCTTCCCTGTCCTTCACTATCTCCCAGAGTTTGCTCATATTCATGTCCATTGAGTCAGTGATGCTCTCAAACCATCTCATCCACTGCCACCCCCTTCTTTTGCCTTCAGTCTTTCCCAGGCATCACCAATATTCCACCACCCAAAATTTCAAGAATAGCTACTCTGGAGCTTTTGATTAAGTCCAAGGGAAAAAACATCCCTGGTAAAATCCACAAATAAAAATAATGAAGACACCAATGCAAGGCACAAAAATACAGTATAGGATAGCTATGTAAACCATTTATATTTCCTTATTTGTGCCAGAATTGGAAACCAAAAGGTCAGTACAAAAACAAAATCCTAAAAAATAAGAGTAAAAGGTTTAATCATATGTTGGCAGAAGAGTTATTCCTTATATACTTAATCCACATTGAGGGAATCCTTTCAAGATTCTGGATCCAGTGACTAGAAAATTAAGTGATCAAATTCAGGAATCTAGCTGTTTTTCTTGATTGAGTCACTTCCAATTAGACTAAATTAACAACTGAGCAGAAAGTCTTGTTACATTCAGGAAAAGCCTGTGTTGAGGACACGGTCAAGCATGAACCAAAAGATGTATCTCTAAGATATGGGACTTGTACAAACCAGAGAAAACACTTCCATCTTCAGCTGGCTGTCTCCCCCGTGCTCAGTTCTGATGTCTCATAGAGGATAACGATGCAGGTGTTTATAGGCCACCTCACGAGGACCAACTAGCTGGATCAAGCTGAGGGCTCTACCTACCTTCACAGCTTGCGCCGCTCGGATCAAGTGAGAATCCCCGCTGGCATTCACAAGTGAAGCTTCCAGGAGTGTTCTGGCAAATGCCCTTTGACCCACACAGGTTGATGTCAGAGGTGCATTCATTGTTATCTGTAAGAAGCAGAGGGAGAAAGGAGAGGGTGGGACTTCCGAAGCTCTCTGTGTTGTTTAAAAGGAAGAAAGAAGGGTGATTTGCTCAGAAAAAGCCAATAGCTTTTCACAACATGCATGCATGTACACACAGATACATATACATATATTCACATATTTTCTTGAGTTTTATCTTCTTATTCCAACAGCAGAAGCCCTTGAAAACAAACCCTTCAACGAATACCTACATAGGACCTTCCCTCTCCCACTTACCAATGCAGGCAGTATGGTGTTGGGTAAATCCAGGAGGACATTTACATGTGAAGCTGCCAATGGTGTTAACACACAGGAACTGGCAGTTGTGCTGCTTAGTTGCACACTCATCAAGATCTATAAGAAAACGCAAGACAGGCATTGGAATTGAGCTGAAGTTCAAGAACCTAGAAAGCCACCCTAGGGAGTAGCTCTGTGTTTTCATTTCTACCTCTCAAATGACCTGGTCAGAATGGGACCACAGCATATGGTTAGGAGGAACCCCAGAGATATGGGTTTTAAAGATAAAATGTGGTTTCAGTTCAGACCAAAAATGCATTTCTTTGGTGATCCAAGAAAAACCCATTCCCTTTAGTTATAGGAAAGCAGAATTTTCTCAACAAAGAAATGTCTAGTACATCATAAAATTTAAATAAATTACAAAATGAAATAAAAGATTAAGGATTCTCAAAAACTTCCAAAGCACTGAAAAAAAATCTCTTCAAGTTGAAATATAAAAATAATTATTGAGGGTAAAAATGAATTTTCTCTGCTTGGTTCTTTCCTGTTTGTTGTTTTTTAATCTTCTCAAATGAAATGGTCAACCAGATCAAACCAAACCAAACTAACTGCTTTTAGAGTTTCTCCTTTGGATAAAACAAAATTGAGCAATCAGGAAGGAAAAAAAAAAAAACTCATTCTGATAAGCCAACAGCAATTTTAAAAAAGACTATCTACAATATTTATCCAAGATTATTTTCCACTTCTCAATAAAAGCCTCTGTTTTGACCAGGCTTCTTTCCTCACTGCCTGGAACCTGTAGGTTCTCTCTTCACACCATTGCTATTTAAAATCTCAAGAGATACAAAGTGTGTTCCAGTTTTTAGTTGAATTTTAATTAAAAAAAAAAAAAAACTGCTGTGAATTTAGGAATCTACCTACCTTTCCCTTCCTCCCTGGCTCTCTGCCTGCCCGCTCCCCCCACCCCCCCCCCCCCCCTGCGCCCGCTCCCCCTCCCCCCCGCCCCCGGCCCTCTTCCTTGTGAGATTCTTTTATCACTGCAGACAGACTTGTGCTTGGAACTGCAGATCTGTGCCAGTTCCTGGCTAGACTAATATCTGGAGTGGGCTTGAACTGAAAGAACTGCCCATATTTCTCCTAGTGCTGACATCTCTTAGAAACGAGCCAATCCTGTGGTCTTTTATTGCTGGGGAGTTGCCGTTTCTGCTTTTCTGCTTTCTGCATTATTGACAGCTGTATGTCTCCTGCTAGTAGGTGTCCTGCCTGATCTATGACCCCAGGGGCTTTGCTAGAGCATCATCACAGGTTTGCTGCAGCTTATTACCTGCAAATAGGTGAGGGGGACAACTCAGTGATTTTTTAAAAATTTTCACTGTATACTGGGGTATAGTTGATTAACTGTTGTGTTTCAGGTGTACAGCAAAGTGATTCCGTATACACATACACAGATTTATTCTTTTTCAAATTTTTTCTCCATGTAGGTTATTTCAGAATATTGAGCCAACTTCCCTGTGCTATCTGGTCAGCCCTTGTTGGTTATCTAGTTTATATACAGTAGTGTATATACATAAATTCTAAACTCTCAATTTATCCCTCCTCTGCCCTCAGCTTTTCCTTCTGGTAACCATAAGTTAGTTTTCTATGTTTCTAAGTCTGTTTTTGTTTTGTAAATAAGTTCACTTGTATCTCTCTTTTTTTTTTAGATTCTGCATATAAGCAATATCATATGATATTTGTCTTTGATTTACTACACTCAGTATGATAGTTTCCACGTCCACCCATTTTGCTGCAAATGCTATTGTATCGTTAATGACTGAGTAATATCCACTGTATATATGTACCACATCTACTTCATCCATTCATCTGTTATTGGACATTTAGGTTGCCAGTACTCTTGCCTAGAAAATCCCATGGATGGAGGAGCCTGGAAGGCTGCAGTCCAGGGGGTTGCTGAGGGTCAGACACAACTGAACGACTTCACTTTCACTTTTCATTTTCATGCATTGGAGAAGGAAATGGCAACCCACTCCAGTGTTCTTGCCTGGAGAATCCCAGGGACGGGCGAGCCTGGTGGGCTGCTGTCTATGGGGTCGCACAGAGTCGGACACGACTGATGTGACTTAGCAGCAGCAGGTTGCTCCCATGTCTTGGCTATTGTACACAGTGCTGCCCTGAACCCTGGGGTGCATGTAGACTTTTGAACCATGGTTTTCTCCAGATACATGCTCAGGAATAGGATTGCTGGACCATACAGTTGTTCTATTTTTCATTTTTAAAGGAACTTCTAAACTGTTCTGCAGAGTGGCTGTACCAATTTACATTCCCATCAACAATGTAGGAGGGTTTCCTCTTCTCCACACCCTTTGCAGCATTTATTCTTTGTAGACTTTTTGATGATGGTCATTCTGACTAGTGTGAGATGAAATCTCATTGTAATTTTGATTTGCATTTCTCTAATAATTTAGTGATGCTGAGCATCTTTTCATGTGGCCATCTTTGGAGAAATGTCTATTTAGATTTTTCATCCATTTTTTGATTGGGTTTTTTGTTTATTTTGATATTGAGCTGCATGAGCTGTTTCTAGATTTTGGAGATTAATCCTTTGTCAGTTGCATCACTTGCAAATATTTTCTCCCATACTGTGAACTTTTTTTTCATTTTGTTTATGGTTTCCTTTGCTGTACAAAAGCTTTTGAATTTAATTAGGTCGCATTCATTTATTTTTATTTCTGTTACTCTAGGAGATAGCTTGAAAAATATATTGCTGCAACTTAAAGAGTGTTCTGCCTGTTTTCCTCCAAAAGTTTTATAGTATCATGTTTGATATTTAAGAGTTTAATCTATTTTGAGTTTACTTTTGTGTATGGTGTTAAAGACTACATTCTTTTACATGTAGCTGTCCAGTTTTCTCGACTGTCTTTCCTCCATTGAATAGTCTTGCCTACTTTATCATAGATTAATTGACCATAGGCGCATGGGTTTATATCTGGGCTTTCTATCTTGTTCCAATGATTCATATTTCTGTTTTTGTACCAATAACATTACTCTTTTGATGACTGTAGCTTTGTAGGATAGACTGAAGTGAGTGTTCCATTTTTCTTTCTCAAGATTGATTTGACTATTTAGGGTTTTTTGGGTCTCCATATAAATGTTAAAATTTTTTGTCCTAGTTCTGCAAAAAACACCATTGGTAATTTGATAGGGATAGCCCTGAATTTGTAGATTGCCTTGAATAGCATAGTCATTTTGACAGTATTGTTTCTTCCAATCCAAGAACATGGTATATTTTTCCATCTGTTTGTGTCATCTGCAATTTCTTCCATTAGTGTCTTTCAGGTAGAGGTCTTTTGCCTTTACAGGTAGGTTTATTGCAAGGTATTTTATTCTTTCTGATGAAAGACTGTTTCTTTAATTTCTCTTTCTGATCTTTCATTGTTAGTGTATACAAATGCAACAGATTTTTGTGTATTAAATTTGTATCCTACAACTAAATTACCAAATTCATAGACATGTTCTCAGCTCAGTTCAGTCACTCAGTTGTGTCCAACTCTTTGTGACCCCATGGACTGCAGCATGTCAGGCTTCCCTGTCCATCACCAACTCCTGGAGTCTACTCAAACTCATGTCCATTGATTCGAGATGCCATCCAACCATCTCATCATCTGTCGTTCTCTTCTCCTCCCACCTTTAATCTTTCCCAGCATCAGGGTCTTTTCCAATGAGTCAGTTCTTTGTATCAGGTGGCGAAAGTTATGGAGTTTCAGTTTCAGCATCAGTCCTTCCAATGAATATTCGGGACTGATTTCATTTAGGATTGACTGGTTGGATCTCCTTGCAATCCAAGGGACTCTCAAGAGTCTTCCCCAACACCACAATTCAAAAGCACCAATTCTTCGGTGCTCAGCTTTCTTCATAGTCCCAACTCTCACAACCATACTTGACTACTGGAAAAGCCATAGCTTTGACTAGACAGACCTGTGTTGGCAAAGTAATGTCTCTGCTTTTTAATATTCTGTCTAGGTTGGTCATAGCTTTTCTTCTAAGGAGAAAGCGTCTTTTAATTTCATGGCAGCAATCACCATCTGCAGTGATTTTGGAGCCCCAAAAATAAAGTCCCCCAGTATTTCAATTGTTTCCCCATCTATTTGCCATGAAATGATGGGACTAGATGCCATGAACTTAGTTTTCTGAATGTTGAGTTTTAAACCAACTTTTTCACTCTCCTCTTTCACTTTCATCAAGAGGATCTTTAGTTCTTTGTTTTCTGCCATAAGGGTGGTGTCATCTGCATATCTGAGGTTATTGATATTTCTCCCTGCAATCTTGATTCTAGCCTGTGCTTCTTCCAGCCCAGCGTTTCTCATGACATACTCTGCATATAAGTTAAATAAGCAGGGTGACAACATAGAGCTTTGACCTACTCCTTTCCCGATTTAGAACCAGTCTGTTGTCCCATGTCCAGTTCTAACAGTTGCTTCTTGACCTGCATACAGATTTCTCAGGAGACAGGTCAGATGGTCTGGTATTCCCATCTCTTTTCAGAATTTTCCACAGTTTGTTGTGATCCACATAGTCAAAGGCTTTCGCATATTCAATAAAGCAGAAGTAGAGGTTTTTCTGGAACTCTCTTGCTTTCTCGAGGACCCAACAGATGTTGGCAATTTGATCTCTGGTACCTCTGCCTTTTCTAAATCTAGCTTGAACATCTGGAAATTCACGATTCACATATTGCTGAAGCCTGGCTTGGAGAATTTTGAGATTACTTTACTAGCATGTGAGATGAGTGCAATTGTGCGGTAGTTTGAGCATTCTTTGGCATTGCCTTTCTTTGGGATTGGAATGAAAACTGACCTTTTCCAGTTCTGTGGCCACTGCTCAGTTTTCCAAATGTGCTGGCATATTGAGTGCAGCACTTTCACAGCATCATCTTTCAGGATTTGAAATATCTCAACTGGAATTCCATCACCTCCACTAGCTTTGTTCGTAGTGATGCTTTCTAAGGCCCACTTGACTTCACATTCCAGGATATCTGGCTCTAGGTCAGTGATCACACCATCGTGATTATCTTAGTCGTGAAGATCTTTTTTGTATAGTTCTTCTGTGTATTCCTGCCACCTCTTCTTAATATCTTCTGCTCCTGTTAGGTCCATACCATTTATGTCCTTATTACTCCCATCTTTGCATGAAATGTTCCCTTGGTATCTCTAATTTTCTTGAAGAGATCTCTAGTCATTCTCCTTCTATTGTTTTTCTCTATTTCTTTGCATTGATCACTGAGGAAGGCTTTCTTATCTCCCCTTGATGTGCTCTAGTACTTTCCTAATAGCATCTTTAGGATTTTATATGTATAGTATCATATCATCTGGGCTTTGCTGATGGCTTAGATGGTAAAGAATCTGCCTGCAAATAGTAACAGTTTTACTTCTTCTTTTCCAGTTTGGATTTCTTTTATTTCTTTTTCTTCTCTGATTGTTGTGGCTAGGACTTCTACAACTATGCTGAATAGAGTGGTGAAAGTGGACATTCTTGTCTTGTTTCTGAACTTAGAGAAAATGCTTTCGCTTTTCACTGTTGAGTATGATGTTAGCTGTAGGTTTGTCTTATATAGCCTTTATAATGTATGTTCCCTCTATGCCCACATTCTGGAGAACGTTTATCATAAATGCCTGGTGAATTTTGTCAAAAGCTTTCTCTGCATCTATTGAGATGATCATATGTTTTTTTTTTTCTTCAATTTGTTGATGTGGTTTATCACACTGATTTGCAGATATTGAAAAATCCTTGCATTCCTGGTGTAAATCCCCTTGATCATGGTGTATGATCCACTTAATGTATTGTTGGATTCGGTTTGCTAGTATTTTGTTGAGGATATTTGCATCTAAGCTCACCAGTGGTATTTGCTGTTGTTGTTCAGTCACTAAGTCATATCTGACTCTGTAACTCCACAAGCTGCAGCACATAAGGTTGCCCTGTCCTTCACTATCTCCCTGAGTTTGCTCAAACTCATGTCCATTGTGTCAATGATGTCATCCAACCATCTCATCCTCTGTCACCCCCTTCTCCTCTTGCCCTCAATCTTTCCCAGCATCAGGTAGGGTCTTTTCCAATGAGTTGGCTCTTTGCATCAGGTGGCCAAAGTATTAGAGCTTCAGCATAAGTCCTTCCAATGAGTTTTCAGGGTTGATTTGCTTTAGGATTGTCTGGTTTGATTTCCTTGGTGTCCAACGGACTCTCAAGAGTCTTCTCCAGCACCACAGTTTGAAAGCATCAATTATTCGGTGCTCAGCCTTCTTTATGGTCCAACTCTCACATCCGTACATGGCTACTGGAAAAACCATAGCTCTGACTATACAGACATTTGTCAGCAAAGTTATGTCTCTGCTTTTTAATATTATGTCTAGGTTTGTCATAGCTTTTCTTCCTAGGAGCAAGTGTCTTTTAATTTCAAGAGGCTCTTTAGTTTCTCTTTGCTTTCTGCCATTGTGTGCATGCTAAGTCACTTCATGCATGCTAAGTTGCTTCAGTCGTGTCCAACTCTGTGCGACCCTATGGACAGCAGCCCCCAGGCTCCTCTGTCCACAGTATTCTCTAGGCAAGAATACTGGTGTAGGTTGTCATTTAAGTCACTTCAGTTGTGTCCAATTATTTGCAAAATTATGGACTGTGGTCCCCCAGGTTCCTCTGTCCATGGGATTCTCCGGGCAAGAACAGTGTAGTGGGTTGCCATGGCCTACTCCAGGGGATCTTTGAAACTCAAGGATCAAAGCTGAATCTCTTGTGTCTCCTGTATTGGCAGGCTGGTTCTCTAGCAGCAGCCTGGGAAGCCCCAGAGTGAAAGTGGTAGTTGCACAGTCTTATCTGACTCTTTGTGGCCCCATGGACTGTAGTCTGCCAGGCTTCTCTGCCCATGGAATTATCCAGGCAAGTATACTGGAGTAGGGAGCCATTCCCTTCTCCAGGGGATCTTTCCGACCCAGGAATCGAACCTGGGTCTCCGGCATTGCAGGCAGATTCTTTGCTGTTTGAACCACTAGGGAAGCCACTAGTATGGTATCATCTGCATATCTGAGGTTGTTGCCATTTCTCCCGACAATCTTGATTCCAGCTTGTGCTTCATCCAGCTCCACATTTTACATGACGTATTCTTCATCTAAGTTAAATAAGCAGGGTGACAATATACAACCTTTATGTACTCCTTTCCCAATTTTGAACCAGTCCATTTTTCCAAGTCCAGTTCTCACTGTTGCTTCTTGACCTGCATACAGGTTTTCCAGGAGGCAGGTAAGGTGCTCTGGTGTTTCCGTCTCTTTAAGAATTCTCCACAGTTTGTTGTGATCCACACAGTCAAAGGCTTTAGCATTGTCAATGAAGCAGAAGTTTTTTGCAATTCCCTTGCTTTGTCTATGATCCAGCAGATGCTGGCAGTTTGATTTCTGGTTCCTCTGCCCTTTCGAAACCCAGCTTGTGTGTCTGAAGTTCCCTGTTCATGTATTGTTGAAGCCAAGCTTGAAGGATTTTCTGTCTTCCTTGCTAGCATGTGAAATGAGCACAATTGTGCAGAAGTTTGAACATTCTTTGGCATTGCCCTTCTTTCAAATTAGAATGAAAACTCTTCCAGTCCTGTGGCCACT